>NC_051314.1:121360766-122610766 GCF_015220235.1 Choloepus didactylus
CCGGCTCCCACATAGTTCTGTTCTCACTACACTTGCTCTTTGACACTGTAGAGACTTCTTGGCCCTAGGTCCCTTTATTTCTTCCCAGGCAGTAAGCTCCAGAATTGCCACAAACAGTCGTGGTCTTTGTGCACCTGTGTGAGGGAGAGGGTGGGGTCTGAGAGCCAGCCCACGCTTTGCTCAGTGAGCTGTGCACCGGGGCAGGGTGGTGTCCCCCGGAAGAAGGAGCACCTTATTCTGCTCCTAAGGGATACAGGGCTTGCCAAGCCTGAGCCCACAGGATTGCATCTTCCTGGCAGGGCACTTTAAACAATGCTCACAGAGGCGCCATGGAAGCTAGCAGCGGCCCCGATAGACCCTAGAGAGGATGGCTGTCTAAAATGTCCTGAAGCCTTCTGTGCCTGATGGGCCTCCACAGTGCAAATACCAACCTCCCTGTCAGGAAGTGGAGGGGGTTTGCAAACAAACACACAGTTACATTCTCAGTCTCCCTTCCCAGGGGCAGATACGTGATTTAGGTTCTGCCGACCTGATGCACCCACATGAGACTTTGGCTTGAAACTGGGTTATATGGGGAAGGGAGGACAGGGGTCTGTTTTCTTGGGGAGGATGGTGGCAAAGGTTGTTTGGCTGTATAGCTGGCAGCTGTGGTGGCTGGTGTCTGGGTTAAAGCTTCAGGATTGTGACGGAGTCCCAGGTCCTCCAATGGGCCAGTCCCAAGTGTGCGGTGGGGTGTCATTCCTGAAGCTCGCCCAAGAATTTGTTTCTTTACACCTTCCAGTGATTTTCTGAG
This sequence comes from Choloepus didactylus, assembly GCF_015220235.1. Lineage (NCBI taxonomy): Eukaryota > Metazoa > Chordata > Mammalia > Pilosa > Megalonychidae > Choloepus > Choloepus didactylus. The sequence continues at coordinate 121,361,560 of NC_051314.1, forward strand.
CTATCTATATCCCTTTCTGCTTAAACTAGCTGGTGTGGATTATGTTCTAACTAGAATATAAGAACCCCCCCCCCATGCCTGTCTTGTTACCCAAGTCTCAGGACGGGTCCTCTGAACTTCTCTAACTACCCTCAATGTTGTTGCTCATCTCATCCTTTCTCTGCACCCAGCCAACCAAATACCACCCCGCTTTCTTCTTGTGCACCTGCGCAGCGGGCGTTTCGGGGAAATCACACAACCAACCACACTGCTGCCACCTGTGTCTCAGCCTCAACTGGATATCTAGCGATCCTTTTCTCTTTTCATCCCCATCTCCCAGTCTTTCCAACAACCATCTAAAATTTTCAGCATTTTCTGCATAAGTGGACTTCTTCACTCTCAGCACACTGTTCTTTAACTTCCTGTCCCACTCATCACCACCCCCTCTGCCACCAATCTATAACTTATAACAGCCGCATCCACCTGCATGCATTTCTCCTGGGCCAGGGCGTTGGGCCCCCGTTGCCCATTTAAAGGCCACCTCATCATGGCGCCCTTGGCCCCATCACCTCCCATCTTCTCTGGGACCCTCCTTCACCAGTTATCTTTTGCTCCTCTATCTTCTTCCTTTCTTTCTTTTTTCAGAACTAATTCAAATATCGTTAGCTTGCACGTCCATTAATTATTTTAAATGTAAATTGTTTTCTCATATGCAATAGAATCATTTCTTAAGCTGAGTAAAGGATTTCAAAAAGAGAGAGAAGGGTAAGAAAAAAACCTGCCAAATGTGTACAGTAAATCTTGTCTGTGCTTCTTTAGAGGGGTCAACTATCAGCTAGCAAATCTGGGCCTTGTATAGGCCAAAAATGGACATCAAAATAAACCATTTCAGTTGTTTATGGAATCTTGAGAAAACCTTGAGTGTCTGGCTGAGGAGCAAACATTCCAGACTCTCTCTGTAATGTCCACCGTGGTCCTTCCTCCAGTAGGATTTCTTTCCCCACTGGATCTTTACCCTGGATGTCTCATCATGCACAAATAATTTGCATCTTGCAAAATTACCCTCCCTTGACCCTCCCCCTCCAGCAACCCTCCAATTTCACATTCAAACTTCCTGAAAACTCATCTCTCCTGTCTCCTGCTGCATCATCACATTCATTTTGCTCCTTATTCCACTCTAATCTGTCCTCTCAACCCCACCATTCTATGAAGTGGTCTATGTGCCCAATACAAGGGATTTTTTTTTTTTTTTAATGTTTTCTGCTTTCTGAATTTTTCTACTGCCTTTGACACTTTGGGTTGCCCAAGATACCCTTCCGTTCCGGTTCTTCATGTCCATGATCACTTAAAGGCTGCCCCTTTCGTGATCTTTTCTTCTTCATATCACAGCTTTAGATGTTGGCATTCCCCAGGATTTTTCTTGGCCAGTTCTCTTCTCTCTGGACTCTAAGTACCATCCTCTGTCATTTTTACAGCTAATGACTATGTGCTGGTGACTCCATAACCTGCCAAGTACTGCTAGAAAATTACACAGAAGAAAATTACAATGTAGGGAAGGGAGAGGATTTGTCTTATCCTAAGACAAAAATGCTAACTCTTCACTGAACTCTTGCCATTTATTATGTACTTCTAATAGAGTAGTTGCTCCAGTGTTTAAGGGGAGATGGTAAGAGTTGGCTAGGTTGAGAGTTCTACCATTTTCCCTGAATCACTTTTCCTTTCTTGTAGCAGGGACTTCAAAATGAAGACCAAGAAGTGGCTGCCTTTTGGTTCACTTCACCCATCTGTTGTTCCTTGAGTTCCTCTATAAATATTGACACTAGTTAGGCACATGACAGGCACAGGGAACAGTCTCTGCGCCTGGAGTGCTGCCATCATCAGATGGGCCAGGCCTTGGGAGTGGCAGCTACCTCTTCTGTCCACAATCTACTGGTCTAGCCCAGGCCACCCATGAGCCATTTGTCTGCTATTAAAGCATAATTAGGGCCCCATTTGTGTAACATCAGGTAAAGAGACCCCTTGAGGGGCTGTCGGTACAGTTTATAATTTGTGTACCTTATATTTGGTCTGGGAGCAATAGGCAGAATTTCATGGATGCAGCTAGAAGGACATGGAATTATCTACCCCAAGCCCCTTTCCCTAGCCCCACAGCATCAATTATCTCTGCCACACATTTGGGCCTCCATCACCTTTGCTTTGGCATTTTCTTGTCTCCAACATCTTGCGTACATGACTTGCTCCTTGAAGGCAGAGCATGGAAGCTACACATGACACCTTTGACATGTTGCCATCTTGGAAAGATGCACAAGGGGAGCCCAGGGCATGTTACAGAAAGAACATGAATCCCAAGTTGGACTAACCTGGGTGTGAGTTCTGCTCAGTTATTTACAGAACGCATGACTTTGAGGTAATGACTTACCTGAGACTGCCCTTGGTTAACTATAATATAGGAATAATAGTTCACTTTATCACATGGTGGTTGTAAAAATTAAATGAGAAAGCACATGTAAAACACATGACTTTTATTAAATGCCTCCAAATGGTAGCTGACTGAGGCAGCATTAGTAGATGCTTAATAAATGTTTCTTCCTTCTACTGCTGTCTCCTTTCTCCCTGCAGAAATTGCTCAGTCCTCTGATTCACCAATTGCATCTGCATAGTGGATAGTCTTTTTTCTGAACCCTCCACCATCTGTACCACTCACTTGGGCATTTGTCATTGCTGGCGAACATTGAGACATCTATTTTTATGTTTATGGTTTGTGTCTTAAACTCTAGTGTAAGTTTCCTGAGAGAGGGATCCTATTTTATATCTTTTTGATTTTCTGCTGACTTGCACAGGGCCTTAATCAATAGTAGATGCTTAGTAAATATTGGGTGGCACAGATGAATACATTTCACTTTAAAATATAATAAGACACATGCTGATGTGAAAATACTCCCTTGACCTTCACTCTGTATTCTACTCCCACCCCTACCCTCCATACAGCATTACCTTTTATAATCCTGACACCATCTGAGCTGGGCTGACAGTGGTAGTCCAAGCTGAAACAGCTTGCTGTGCAAATACTTGGCAAAGCAATACTCCATTTGCAGATAAGCAGAAGTTGGCTGTATCCCCAGTAGAGTTATGAACTGTCACTATTAACACCCATGAATCACTAACATCATGGTGGGCTGAGTGGTATTTATGCTAGGCATAATTATGGAGCATACTGTACTAAAAATGCCACTGTCCATCTGTCTGATCAGTGTCTGTTCATTGATGTCACAGAAATTTAAATGAACCAAATACACAGGGACTTTATGTAATCCCTGAGCCCACAGGTGGGTAAGGTTGGGTATCAAATAAGGGCTGTTGCTTTCTCTTTTCATGGCTTCTAGGAGAAACTATGGTATGCTGAGAGAAATTAAGGAGAAGAATAGGGAAAAACTAATCCTGTGAGTCTAGCCCCCAAGCCAGATCACTGACCTTACCTTCTGGAAATGGGAGGCATGGGCACGGGATAGAGGAGCAGTTGGGTGGAATGACCCTTTACCCAGTGGAATTACAGCCCCAGAAAATGGTGCTTCACTGACTACTTGGTGCTATCCCCATTAAGAGCAACAGAGAAACTTCAGAAACTTAACGATTTGGTAATCTTTTCAGCAAACATTCATTGTGTGTCTATTATGGGCAAGACACTGTTCTAGAAGCCACAGTGGGGATAGAAAGAGGAATTGAGCATCATCTTGACTGTAAGTCTAGTGGGGAGGAGCTATACAGATAAAAATCACTCTTCGAAGTCAGGCTGTTGTAAGTTTTTTGGTTTCCATGAAAGTACCATGGGAATATGGGGGCACAGAGATTTTTTAAATCTGGGAAAGTATTTTGAAAGTAGAGTGTGAACCAGGCTTTGGAAAAACCTCAGTCCTCTTAGAACTTCTCATTCCCGTATAAATCAGTCACCAAGTTCTGTATAATCCATCTCAGATTCTCCCAATATTTTCTCCTTTCTATCTCTACAGCTGTTGCCTTAGCCCAGGCTGCCGTCTGAGAACAATTTCTTCACCTTTAAAAAATTTTATATCCACAGAAAAGTTGAAAGAATAATACCATGAACATCCATATAATCTTCACCTAGATTCACGTTAATATTTTGTCACATTTACTTTATTACTATTAATATTTTGCCATATTTATTTTATTACTCTTTTTTGATGTTTACTTGATTTTTACATTTTTTGATGAACTCTTTAAAAGTAATTTGATACCTCATGACAAACCACCCCAAAATACGTCAGCATCAATCTCCTAAAAACAAAGATATTCTCCTCATAACCATATTGCCAGTATTACATGTAAGAAAATTAACACAAATTTCATTATATTATCTAATATAAATCATGGTAAAATTTCCCACCTGTCTTGCAAATATCTTTTATAACCATTTTTTTGTTCAAAAGCAGAATCTGATCGTATTTTTTTGCCTCATATTCGGTTCTGTATCTTTAATTTTTTTTAAACTAGAATAATTTCCTTACTTTTTTCCCCTATGGTATTGACTGTTTTGGGAAGGGTTTTAGCCAGTCATCTTATAGGATATTCTACATTCTGTTTTGATCTGATTGTTTCCTTATTATTAGACTCAGGTTAAACTTTTTTTTAGCAGGGAAACTACATTGGTGCTGTTATATGGTTTTTATTGCATCACATCAGGAGGTATATAATGTCAGGTTGTTCCACTCTTAGTGGCGCTGTACTAGTCCTCAGTCGGAGAAGCATGGCTACCTCAACTGGTATAGAAGGAGGGGTACAGTATAAGGAATAGACCTTGTGCAATTGTGGGAGCTGATGGGGACATCTATGGAAGACTTTTGCCTCTGGTGCTGCTGTTATTTGGCTCGGTTTGATTGGCAGTTGGGAAGGAAAGATGCATGAAAAATGTGGGACAGCAGGTCAAACTGTAACCCATGAAAGCAAATTGGAACCTGCATCTCTCTCTCATCACTTCCAACTTTCATGAATTGGGTAACCTGCAGGAGAAGACAGTACCCTTTACCACAGTGCTGCACATGCACCTGGCCCAGGACTTACAGATGCCAAGGGTTTCTGAATCTCAGCATCATTGATATTTTGGATTGCAGAGACTTTTGTTGTGGGGGTTGACTCATGCATTGTAGCATGTTTAGCACCATCCCTGGCCTCTTATCCATTCGATGCCAGTATCTCCATCCCAGTTGTGATAACCACAAATATTCTGTTGAGAACCATGTGAGAAGCTGAAGGAGGACATCTGGTGGGAACTAGAAGAGCTGAGGGCCTGGCTGCCACCACAGGACAGCAAGGTAGACAGCAGGCAGATGAGCAACACTTGAGCAGCCTGATACAGTGCCTGCTTTTCTATCCAGACCTTCAGAGCATAAACGTGGCTGCTGCTGCATGTCCATCTTTCAAATCACTCACAAATTTCTCTTGTGACCAGCTCTACTCTGGGACCTACAGGGAGGGAAACTGTGTTAGACATAGTTCCAGCTTAGCTAAGTTGACACGATATAAAGCCACCACACGTTTGATAACTTGATTAGAGTTCTAGAAAAAGGAAAGCCCAGGGGAAAGAAAGAGAAACCATCAACCATGTTTATCAAGTGTAAAAGTAACTCCTAGTTTGAAACTAGTGAACAATCTGTGGGTAATAATTTGCGAAGGTGTGACTATCCTGGTCATCAACCTATCTTACCCAGTGTTTTTAGCATCTATTGGTAATCCTTTCCTGAATCAATTTTTACAAATTGTCCCAAATTAACCCAATTGTGGCCAGTGGGAGCACCTTCAGGCCAGATGCTGTAACCTTTTAGCATGACCTTCAGTCACTGTGTACTTCTGCACAACATGAGATCCCAGACTTACCTTGTGTTTTTCCACCCTCCCGTCTGGAATCAGACATTACTCCAAGATAAGTACTCATCCCCTTTAGTAGAGAATGGTATTTAGAAACCAAAATGTGGCTGCTAGGTTTGTTCATTGCTTTTTGAATGTCATTGCATCTAGATCCTATCAATGGAAGTGACAGACGACCTATCTTTGAAAATCAGGAGTTCATATTGGTATTTTCAATTCCAAATTGATATTATTAGGTTTTCAGAAATTCTTTTTTCTTAACCTTTTTAATAATTTCAAACATAAAGGACATTTGAAAAAAATATTATAAAACTCATAAAGAGAACACCAACACCCCCCCAATACCCAGATCCACCAATTTTAACACTTTGCAACGTTGCCGTATCATTTTATTCATCCATCTATCCATCCATCCATCTATAGATCTATTTATTTTCCAAACATTTGAGAAGAGTTATTGAATTCAAGAACTGTAACATCGATACAAAGTTTCCAGTCTATATTCCAATTTTTTCATATGTCCCAATAATGTTCTTTGGAGCCTTTTCTCCTCCATTATTAGATCCCACCCAAGGTCATGTATTGCATTTAATTGTCATTGTCTCCCTAGCTGCTCTTTTTTTTAATTGTGGAAATATGTATAAAACATGAACTTACCCATCTCAACCCCTCCCAGGCATACCTTTCGGTGGGATTAGTCACATTCACAATGTTGCACTACCCTCACCACTATCCACTACCAGAACTTTCCCATCATCCCAAACAAAAACCCTATACCTTTATGCATTCACTCCACATTCCCCTTGCGTCCACCCTGGTAACCTGTACTCTGCTTTCTGTCTCTATGAGTTTGCATATTCTAGCTATTTCACATAAGTGGAATCATATAATAATCTATCCCTTTGTGCCTGACTTATTATACTCTGCATGTCTTCAAGGTTCAGCCATGTAGTGTCAAGTATCAGAATGTCATTCCTTTTTTAAGGTGGAGTAATGTATTTTATATATATATATATATATATATATATATATATATATATATATATATATGTATGTATATGTATATTTTATATAACATTTTCTTTATTCATCTGCTAATGGATATTTGGGTTGTTTCCCTTGTTGATTCTTGTGAATAATGCTACTATGAACATTGACATAAAATATTTGAACCCCTACTTTCAATTTTTTGGGGTATATGCTGAGAAGTAGGATTGCCAACTTATATGATAAATCTGTGCTTGACTTTTTTTTTTTTTTTTTTTTTTTTTTTTTTAAATCATCATTTTATTGTGATATATTCACATACCACGCAGTCATACAAAACAAATTGTACTTTCGATTGTTTACAGTACCATTACATAGTTGTACATTCATCACCTAAATCAATCCCTGACACCTTCATTAGCACACACACACAAATAACAAGAATAATAATTAGAGTGAAAAAGAGCAATTGAAGTAAAAAAGAACACTGGGTACCTTTGTCTGTTTGTTTCCTTCCCCTACTTTTCTACACATCCATCCATAAACTAGACAAAGTGGTGTTTGGTCCTTATGGCTTTCCCAATCCCATTGTCACCCCTCATAAGCTACATTTTTATACAACTGTCTTCGAGATTCATGGGTTCTGGGTTGTAGTTTGATAGTTTCAGGTATCCACCACCAGCTACCCCAATTCTTTAGAACCTAAAAAGGGTTGTCTAAAGTGTGCATAAGAGTGCCCACCAGAGTGACCTCTCGGCTCCTTTTGGAATCTCTCTGCCACTGAAGCTTATTTCATTTCCTTTCACATCCCCCTTTTGGTCAAGAAGATGTTCTCCGTCCCACGGTGCCAGGTCTACATTCCTCCCTGGGAGTCATATTCCACGTTGCCAGGGAGATTCACTTCCCTGGGTGTCTGATCCCACGTAGGGGGGAGGGCAGTGATTTCACCTTTCAAGTTGGCTTAGCCAGAGAGACAGGGCCACATCTGAGCAACAAAGAGGCATTCAGGAGGAGACTCTTAGGCACAGATACAGGGAGGCCTAGCCTCTCCTTTGCAGCAACCGTCTTCCCAAGGGTAAAACTTATGGTAGAGGGCTCAACCCATCAAACCACCAGTCCCCTATGTCTGTGGTCATGTTAGCAACCATGGAGGTGGGGTAGGCGAATACCCCTGCATTTTCCACAGGCTCCTCAAGGGGGCACTACATCTTTTTTTTTTTTTTTTTTTCCCTTTGTTTGTCTTTTTTCTTTTTTTTTCTTTTTTTTTTTTTTTTAACTTTCCCTTCTTTTTTCAAATCACCTGTATGAAAAAAAAAGTTAAAAAGAAAACAAACATACAATAAAAGAGCATTTCAAAGAGACCATAGCAAGGGAGTAAGAAAAAGACAACTAACCTAAGATAACTGCTTAACTTCCAACATGTTCCTACTTTACCCCAAGAAAGTTACATAATATAGCAACATTTCAGTGAACTTGTTCCTACTACAACCATCAGAAATTAACAGACCATAGTCATTTCTGGGCATCCCCAGAACGTTAAATAGCTTATCTGTTCTTCCTGGATTATTGTTCCCCCTTCCTTAATTGCTCTCTACTGCTAGTTCCCCTACATTCTACATTATAAACCATTTGTTTTACATTTTTCAAAGTTCACATTAGTGGTAGCATATAATATTTCTCTTTTTGTGCCTGGCTTATTTCGCTCAGCATTATGTCTTCAAGGTTCATCCATGTTGTCATATGTTTCACCAGATCGTTCCTTCTTACTGCCGCGTAGTATTCCATCGTGTGTATATACCACATTTTATTTATCCACTCATCTGTTGAAGGACATTTGGGTTGTTTCCATCTCTTGGCAATTGTGAATAATGCTGCTATGAACATTGGCGTGCAGATATCTGTTCGTGTCACTGCTTTCCGATCTTCCGGGTATATACCGAGGAGTGCAATCGCTGGATCGAATGGTAGCTCTATATCTAGTTTTCTAAGGAACTGCCAGACTGACTTCCAGAGTGGCTGAACCATTATACAGTCCCACCAACAATGAATAAGAGTTCCAATTTCTCCACATCCCCTCCAGCATTTGTAGTTTCCTGTTTGTTTAATGGCAGCCATTCTAACCGGTGTTAGATGGTATCTCATTGTGGTCTTAATTTGCATCTCTCTAATAGCTAGTGAAGCTGAACATTTTTTCATGTGTTTCTTGGTCATTTGTATTTCCTCTTCAGAGAACTGTCTTTTCATATCTTTTGCCCATTTTATAATTGGGCTGTCTGTACTATTGTCATTGAGTTGTAGGATTTCTTTGTATATGCAAGATATCAGTCTTTTGTCAGATACATGGTTTCCAAAAATTTTTTCCCATTGAGTTGGCTGCCTCTTTACCTTTTTGAGAAATTCCTTTGAGGTGCAGAAACTTCTAAGCTTGAGGAGTTCCCATTTATCTATTTTCTCTTTTGTTGCTTGTGCTTTGGGTGTAAAGTCTAGGAAGTGGCCTCCTAATACAAGGTCTTGAAGATGTTTTCCTACATTATCTTCTAGGAGTTTTATGGTACTTTCTTTTATATTGAGATCTTTGGTCCATTTTGAGTTAATTTTTGTGTAGGGGGTGAGGTAGGGGTCCTCTTTCATTCTTTTGGATATGGATATCCAACTCTCCCAGCCCCATTTGTTGAAAAGACCATTATGGCTCAGTTCGGTGACTTTGGGGGCCTTATCAAAGATCAGTCGGCCATAGATCTGAGGGTCTATCTCTGAATTCTCAATTCGATTCCATTGATCTATATGTCTATCTTTGTGCCAGTACCATGCTGTCTTGGCAACTGTGGCTTTATAATAAGCTTCAAAGTCAGGGAGTGTAAGTCCTCCCACTTCGTTTTTCTTTTTTAGAGTGTCTTTAGCAATTCGAGGCATCTTCCCTTTCCAAATAAATTTGATAACTAGCTTTTCCAAGTCTGCAAAGTAGGTTGTTGGAATTTTGATTGGGATTGCATTGAATCTGTAGATGAGTTTGGGTAGAATTGACATCTTAATGACATTTAGCCTTCCTATCCATGAACATGGAATATTTTTCCATTTTTTAAGGTCCCCTTCTATTTCTTTTAGTAGAGTTATGTAGTTTTCTTTGTATAGGTCTTTGTGCTTGACTTTTTGAGTAACTGCCAAGCTGTTTTCCACAGTGGTTGCACCATTTTACATTCCCACCAACAATGTTTGAGGGTTCCTATTTCTCTGCATCTTCACCAGCACTTATTATTTTCTCTTTTTAAAATAATAGCCATTCTAGTGGGTGGGAGGTAGTATTTCATTGTGGTTTTGATTTGCAGTTCCCTAATGGCTAATGATGTTGAGGAAACTTTTCACATGTTATGGGCCATATGTGTATCTTTTAATCATATTCAGATATATGCATTTCAGTGCTGTTAATTGCCTTCACAATGTTGTGCTATCATCACCATCTATTACCAAAATATTTCTATCATTTCAAATAAGAATGCTGTATATTTTAAGCCTTAACTTCCCATTCCCTATTTAACACCCCCCCCCCACACACCCCATCCCCTGGTAACATATATTCTAGAGCCTGACTCTATGAATTTGCTTATTCAAATTGATTCAAATCAGTGAGATCATACTATATTTGGCCTTTTGTGTCTGACTTACTTCACTTAACATGATGTCTTCAGTGTTCATCCATGTTCATCCATGTTGTTCATTAAGACTTCATTCCTTTTTACAGCTGATTAATATTTCATTGTATATATATACACACACACACACATATGTATACACACATTTCATTGTGTATATATATGTACACATATGTATATATACATACATATATACCACATTGAATTTATCCATGTATCGGTTGATGGGCACTTGGATTGTTTCCATCTTTTTGCAATTGTGAATAATGCTGCTAATGAACATTGGTGTGCAAATTTCTGTTTGCATGCCTGCTTTCAATTCTTTGGGGTATACAACTAGTAGTGGGATTGCCAGGTCATATGGTAGTTCTATACTTAGCTTTCTGGGGAACAACCAATCTGTCTTCTATAGCAGCTGCATTATTTTACTTTGCCTCCAGCAATTAATGAGTGTTCCTATCTCTCTGCATCCTCTCCAACACTTGTTATTTTCTGTTTTTGTTAAGAGTAGCCATTCTAATGGGTGCAAAATGGTATCTCATTGTGGTTTTGATTAGCAATTCCCTGATGGTTAATGATATTGAATATTTTTTCCAGTGCTTTCTGGTCATTTGTATATCTTCTTTGGAGAGATGTCTATTCAGGTATTTGCACATTTTTAAATTGGATTGTTCATCTTTTTGTTATTAAGTTGAGGAATTTCTATATATATATACTAGATATTAATCCTTTATCAGATATGTGGTTTCCAAATATTTTCTCCCATTGTGTAGGTTGTCTTTGAACTTTCATAATAAAGTCCTTTGTGGAACAAAAGTTATAATTTGGTTAGGCCCCATTTATCTATTTTCCTTTTGCTGCCTGTGCTTTGACTGTAAAGTGTAAGAAACCATAACCTAACACAAGAAGCTGAAGAAGCTTCCCTTTGTTTTCTTCTAGGATTTTAATAGTTTCAGCTCTTATTTTTAGGTCTTTGATCCATTTTGAGTTGATTTTCATATACAGTGTGAAGTAGGGGTTCTTTCTTTCTTTCTCTCTCTCTCTCTCTCCCTTCCTCCCTTCCTCCCTTCCTCACTCCTTCACTCCCTCCCTCCCTCCCTTCCTTCCTTCCTTCCTTCCACTGTTTTGATATGGAGTTCCAGTTTTCTAGCACCATTTTTGAAGAGGTTATTCTTTCCTGTTTGAGTGGTCTTTGCCACCTTGTTAATAATCAGTTGGCCAAAAATGTAAGGGTTTATTCATGAGCTCTCAAATCTATTACATTGATCTGATCTATAGGTCTGTCCTTGTGCTAGTACAATGCTATTTTGGTTACTATGGCTTTGTAGTAAATGTTAAGATAAGGAAATGTGAATCCGGCAACTTCATTCTTCTTTTCAAGATGGCTTTAGCTATTTGGGGCACTTTATCCTTCTATATAAATTTGATGAATGGTTTTTCCATGTCTGCAAAGAAGACTTGGAATTTTGATTGGGATTGCATTAAATCTATAAATTCCTTTGATAATATTTACATCTTAACAATATTTAGTCTTCAAATCCATGAACACAGAATGTGATCCCATTTATTTAGGTCTTCTTTGATTTCTTGTAGCAATGTTTTGTAGTTTTCTGTGTACATGTCCTTTACATTCTTGGTTAAGTTGATTCCTGGATATTTGATTCTTTTAGTTCCTATTGTAAATGGAATATTTTTCTTGATTTCTCCTCAGATTGCTCTTGACTAGTGTATAGAAACACTACTGATTTTGGGGTGTGATCTTATATCCCACAATTTTGCTGAAATGGTTTATTAGCTCCAGGAGCTTTGGTGTGGAGTTTTCAGGATTTTCTGCATATAGGATCCTATCCTCTGCAAATAGGGAAAGTTTTACTTCTTCCTTTCTGATTTGTATGCCTTTGATTTCTTTTTCTTGCATAATTACTCAGGCAAGTACTTCCAGTAGAATGTTGAAAAACAGTGGTGATAGTGTGAATCCTTGTCTTTTTCCTGACCACAGAGGGAAAGCTTTCAGTCTTTCACCATTCAACCATTAAATAGGATGTTAGCTAAGGACTTTTCATATATACCCTTCATCATGTTGAGGAAGTTTCCCTCTATTCCTAGTTTTCTAACTGTTTTTATCAAAAGGTGCTGGATTTTGTCAAATACCTTTTCTGCATCAATTAAGATGTTCATGTGGGTTTTTCACTTCATTGTGTTAATATGGTATATTACATTAATTTATTTTTTTATTATAAATCCTACATGATCATGGTGTATAATTTTTTTAAATGTGTTGTTGGATTTGGTTCGCTAGTTTTTTTGGTTGAGGACCTTTACATCTATATTCATAAGAGACATTTGTCTGTAGTTTTCTTATGGTATCTTTAGCTTTCGTAAGGGGGTGATGCTGGCACCATAGAATGAGTTCTTCAATTTTCTGGAAGACTTTGAGCAAAATTGGAGTTAAGTCTTCTTGGAATGTTTAGTAGAATTCCCTGTGAAGCCATCTGGTCCTGGGCTTTTCTCTGTTAGGAGGTTTTTGATTACTGATTCAATCTCTTTATTAGTAACTGGTGTGTTGCTATCTATTTTTTCTTGACTCAATGCAGGTAGTTTGTGTGTTTCTAAGAATTTACCCATTTCACTTAGATTATCTAATTTATGGTTGTACAGTTGTTCATAGTATCCACTTATATTCCTTTTTATGTCAGTGGGGTCAGTAGTAACGTCTCCCTTTCAATTCTGATTTTTGTTATTTGTATCCTCTTTGTTTTCTCATTGTCAGTCTACCTAAAGGTTTGTCAAATTTATTGATCTTTTCAAAGAATCAACTTTCAGTTTTGCTGATTCCCTCTGTTGTTTTTTGTTTTCTGTTTCATTTATTTCCTTCCTTCTGCTTGCTTTGGTTTAATTTACTCTTCTTTTTCTAGTCTTCCCAATTTTGAGGTTAGGTCTCTGATTTAAAGTCTTTCTTCTTTTCCAATGTAAGCATTTAGAGTTATGAAATTCTCTCTCAGCACTGCCTTCTCTGTATTCCATAAGTTTTGATAGATTGTATTTCCTGATATTTCTCAAGATATTTTCTAATTTCACATTTGATTTTCTCTTTAACTCATTGGTTGTTTAAGAGTATGTTGTTTAATTTTCACATATTTGTTAATTTTCCATTTCTCCCTCTGTTACTGAGTTCTAGGTTCATTCCATTGTGGTTGGAGAATATACATTGTATGATTTCAATATTTTTGAATTTATTGAGACTTGTTTTGTGACCCAACACATGGTTTCTCCTGGAGTGTGATCCTCCCATACCCCAAACTGTGCCCTCTCCTTTACTGATTCATGGTATTGGTATAGTACATTTGTTACTCTTGATGAAAGAATGTTAAAATACTACTAACCATAGTATATAGTTTGCAATAGGTATATATTTTTCCCTATATACTCCTCTTTTATTAACTTCTAGTTATAGTGTCATACATTTGTTCCAGTTCATGAAAGACATTTCTAATATTTGTACAGTTAATCACGGACATTGACCACCACAAGATTCACTGTTTTATTCATTCCCATATGTTAACCTCCAACTTTCCTTCTGGTGACATACATGACTCTAAGTTTCCCTTTCCACCACATTCACACACCATTTAGCACTGCTAGTTATTCTCACAATGTGTTACCATCACCTCTGTCCATTTCCAAATGTTTAAGTTCAACCTAGTTAAACATTCTGCTCATAATAAGCAACCATTCCCCATTCTTTAGCCTCATTCTATATCCTGGTAACCTATATTTCATGTCTATGAGTTTACATATTATAATTGGTTCATAACAGTGAGACCGTACAACACCTGTCCTTCTGTGTCCAACCCATTTCACTCAATGTAGTGCCCTCAAGGTTTCTTCATCAACCTGTTCTTTTTTTTTTTTTAAGATGGTTTTGTTCACACACCATACATTCCATCCTAAGTAAACAATCAATGGTTCCCTGTATAATCACATCTTCATGAATTCACCACCATCACCACTATCTACAGAAGGATATCTCCATTTCTTCCACAAAGGAGGAAGAGTCAAAGAAGGTAGACAAATAAACAAAACAGAAAAGAAAAAGAAAGAAAAGGAAAAAAATGAAAAAAAGACAACTAAAAACAACAAAAGGAAAATTGGAATTAAACTAAAGTAGAATAAAAGAGTCAGACAACATTACCAATGCCAAGAGTCCCATACCACTCCCTTATATCCCCTCTTATAGGCATTTAGCTTTGGTATATTACCTTTGCTATATCAAAGGAAGCATAATACAATGTTTCTGTTAACTATAGTCTCTAGTTTGCATTGATTATATTTTTTCCCCAATACCATTCCATTTTTAACACCTTGCAAGGTTGACATTCATTTGTTCTCCCTCATGTAAAAACATATTTGTATACTTTTATCACAATTGTTGAGCACTCTAGGTTTCTCTGAGTTATACAGTCCCAGTCTTTATCTTTCCTCTTTCCTTCTGGTGTCCCACATGTTCCTAACCTTCCTCTTTCAACCATACTCACAGTCATCTTTGTTCAGTGTACATACAATGTTGTGCTACCATCACCCAAAATTGTGTTCCAAACCTCTCACTCCTGTCTTTTCCTATCTGTCTGTAGTGCTCCCTTTAGTATTTCCTGTAGAGCATGTATCTTGTTCACAAACTCTGTCATTGTCTGTTTGTCAGAGAATATTTTAAACTCTCCCTCATATTTGAAGGACAGTTTTGGTGGATATAGGATTCTTGTTTGGTGGTTTTTTCTTTTTCAGTATCTTAAATATATCACACCACTTCCTTCTTGCCTCCGTGGTTTCTACTGAGAAATCTGCACATAGTCTTATCAAGCTTCCTTTGTATGTGATGGATAACTTTTCTCTTGCTGCTTTCAGGATTCTCTCATCTTTGATGTTTGATAATCTGATTATTAAGTGTCTTGGCATAGGCCTATTCAGATCTATTCTATTTGGGGTACATTGCACTTCTTGGATCTGTAATTTTATGTCTTTCATAGAAATGGGAAATTTTCATAGATTATTTCCTCTATTATTGCTTCTGCTCCTTTTCCCTTCTCTTCTCTTTCTGGGACACCCATGACATGTACATTCATGTGTTTCATCTTGTCATTCAATTCCCTGAGATGTTGCTAATATTTTTCCATTCTTTTCCCTATCTGTTCTTTTGTGTGTAGGCTTTCAGGTGCCTTGTTCTCCAATTCCTGAGTGTTTTTTTCTGCCTCTTGAGATCTGCTGTTGTATGTTTCCATTGTGTTTTTCATCTCTTGTGTCGTACCTTTCATTTCCATAGATTCTGCCCGTTGTTTTTTCAAACTTGATTTCTACCTTATGTTCCCACCCAGTGTTTTCTTTATAGGCTTCATTTCTTTTGCCATATCTTCCCTGAACTCATTGACTTGGTTTTTGAATTGATTTAACATATTTATTTGAAAATATTTAATTGATTGTTAAAGTGAAACAATACCTCAGCTGTATCTCAACTGAGGTGTAAGTTTGTTCCTTTGACTGGGCCTTATCTTCATTTTTTCTAATGTAATTTGAAGTTTTATTTTGTCTAGGTATCTGGTTTCCTTGGTTACCCCAATCAGATTTTCCCAGACCAGAACAGGCTCAGGTCTCAGAATGGAACTATGTTCAGTGTCAAGTTTTCCTGAGGGTGTGTCTTAGAAGATTGACAGAGTTTGCTCTGGGTCTTCTAGTTGTGCTTTTCCTAACCTACCCAGCAGGTGATGCCTGTCAGCTTGTTGCTCCCAACTGGTGTAAAGATGTGTGGTCTCTTTAGTTCTAAGCTTAGGTTGTTTCTGTTTTGACAATTTTCCCCCAGGCCCTGGGGTCTGAGTTCTGAAGGGAGGGCAAGCATTAGAGTTGGGCTGAACCTCCTTCCTCTTAGGGAAGATACACCCCCTAGGGAGTTATCTTCTGCATTTGAATTACTCCTTTGTCTCTCTGACTCTGTTAACTCCACCCTTGTCTGGGTCAGAGCACTGTGAACTGAAAATGGCTGAGGCTTTCTCCACTGAGCCTCTCAGGTTGAGAAAGAGAAAAAGGGAAAGAAAGCCCCTTTTCAGAGCTAGTCCACAGCCCTTCAGTTTCACCCATCAGTCTGAGAATGCACCCGGTGTTCTAGGATCCCTTTCCTGGGGCACAGGCATTTTCTGGCTCTTTAGGGTCAGTCATCTCTAAAAGCCTCTGTATTTTTTTTTATTATTTTTTTTTCTGTCAGCCCCAACTCCTCTCCACTGGGAGCAACCTCAGGGTTCTTTACTGCTTGTTGGGGGTTTGTCTATGTTTGTAGCTTGTATTCAGCAGTCCACATTTGGAGCTGGGCTGAGCTGAATTCACTTGCTCCAGGACTGCTGCTTTCTCCTACAGCAAGGTCTTGCAGCTCAGACTGCCATGGGGGAAAGGGGATCCCAGCACAGTTCTGCAGTTTTTACTTATAGATTTTATGCTGCAATCTCAGTCATTCCACCCAATCCAGGTTGGTGTACAATGTGTGGACAATCATGATTGCCCCCCACAGCTGTTCCAGATTATTTACTAGTTGTTCCTGGTTGTTTATTAGTTACTCCAGGGGACTAACTAAATTCCACACCTCTCTATGCCACTGTCTGGCCCCTCCTCTGTACCTTTGACTTAAGGTGAATCTCTTACAGACAGCATATAGTTGGGTGATGCTTTTTTTTTTTAATCCATTTTGCCAATCTTTGCCTTTTGAATGGAAAGTTTAATCCATTTATGTTTAAAGTTACTACTGATGATACAAGACTTCCTTCTGCTGTTTTTCAATTTAGACTTTATAAGTCTTATAACTTTTTGTCCCTCACTTCCATTAAAGCCTACTTTTATATGTATTTTCTTTCTTGTTTTGTACCATATTGAATGCCTTATTATTTTTATCTGGATATATCCTTCATTTGTATTCCTTGTGTTTACCAAAGGGTTAAAATTTAACATGCTAAATATATAACAATTATATTTGGTTTGGTAGCAACTTAACTTCAGTAGCAAGCACATATACTTTTCATATATCCCTTGGCCCCTCCACCATTTTTTTGTACTTGTTGCTACTCATATCTTTGTACATTGTATGTCCAAAAACCTAGATTTAGCATTTCTTTTTATGTATTTGCATTTTGAAACCTGTAGGAAGTAAGAAGTGGAGCTATATAACAAACAATATAATACAATAATACTGGCATTTCCAGTTACCCAAATGGTGACCTTTACCACAGGTCTTTATTTCTTTATGCTGCTTTGAACCACTATCAAGTATCCTTTCATTTCAGTCCAAAGAACTCCCTTTAGCTTTGCCGGTAGGGCTAGACTGGTGGTGATGAACTCCCTCAGCGTTTGTCTATCTGAGAATGTGTTAAACTCTCCCTCATTTTTGAAAGACAGTCTCACTGGATATAAAATTCTTGGCTGGCAGTTGTTTTCCTTCAGTACTTTAAGTATTTCAACCCACTTCTTTCTTGTCACCATGGTTTCTGATGAGAAATCAACACAATTTAATTGAGACTCCTTTGTACATAATACATTGCTTTTTTTTTTTTTTTTTTTTTTTTTTTTTAAGATTTCAGGGCTCTCTCCTTGTCCTTTGCATTTGATAGTGTGAGGGGGTGTATTTTTCTTCATCTTTATTCTGTTTGGTGTTCTCTGAGCTTCTTGGATGTGCATAGTTCCATCTTTTGCTAAGTTTGGGAAGTTCTCTGTCATTATTTCTTTGACTATTCATTCTGCCCCTTTCTCCCTTTCCTCACCTTCTTTGACTCCCATAATACATATAACGGTGTGCTTGAAGGTGTCCCATTGCTGTCTTGGGCTATTTTCACTTTTAAAATTTCTTTTTTCTTTCTGCTCCTCAGCCTGACTCCTTTCGCATGCCTTGCCTTCAAGTTCACTGATTCTATCTTCTGACAGCTCCAATCTGCTCTTGACACCCTTCCTGGCATTTTTTCATTTCAATTATCATGGTCTTCAACTCCAGTAGCTCTGTTTGGTTCCTTCTTAAAATTTCTGTCTCTTTACTTAGACTCCTGTTTTCCATTCATTGTTTTCCGGATATCCTGTACTTCTTTCTCCATACTTTTCTTTATCTCCTTGAGCATTTTTAAGAGCATTTTTTTTAAAAGGCTTTGTTCATATGTCCACATTCTCATCTTCTTCATTGGTGTTTTCTGTATTTTTATCCTCTTCCTTTGGATGGGCCATCATTTCTTATTTCTTTGTTTGTCTTGTACTCTTGTTGCACACTGTAGGTTTTAATATTTTAAAATGTTAACTCTAGGATTTACTCCCTGGGATATCTGTTTCTTGGTTTTGTAACCAGCTGGTGATAGGACAGAGATTTTCTTGAGCTTCAACCCTCCTGTCCCATAGGTCTGCCCAAGGCGAGTGCAGTGTGTAGGATTTTCCCTTTCTGGGCCTCTGTTTTGCCCTGGGCTTTTGCTTGTTAGTTGTTTTGGAGTTCCACTGTTTACAGGAGTTTGATTGTCCCCTCTGTTTCCCAGGAGACAGACCTCCCTCTCCCAGGTATTTGAAGCTGGCAGGCTTGTGTCAGCCACTATAGATTTTTACACTCCTTTCTTGTCTCACTTTTTTTGCCTGGAGAGCAAATTCTGGCAGAAGGGTCAGCCTGAGGTAGGGGGCTTTCTCAAGTGGGTCTTTTCCAGGCAAAACAGGGCCAGAGACCCACGAAGGGGTCACAGACCAGCCCCAAAGTGCCCAGAGTTGGGGGTTGGGAAGGGCCCTAAAAGCTTCTCTGATGGTTCCCCAAAGCTGAACTTTATGGCCTGACCAGCAAATGCAGCCCTTTAGCTAACTGTCCCCATAGCCCTGATGAAGTGCTGCATCTTTAAGTCTCCACCACCTCTGCCCTTGTCTGGGGAGGGTTGAAACAATGGTTGCCTCTTTCTTTGTCCAGGGTGCGTTGAAACAACAGCCACCCTCAGAGCCAGGGCTCAGAGATCTGAATTTGCTAATCAAAAGTCATGATCAAGCCTGGCCTTGATATCATAGAATTGACAAAGCCTTCTTGACAAAAAGGGAGAAAAGAAATGAAACAAAGTTCCTGTGGCTGAGAGATTTCAAATAGAGTTGAGAAGTCATTCTGGAAGTTATTCTTATGCATTTTAAGTTTTTAGTGTATTAAAATAGCTAGAAGGAAATACCTGAATTTGCTGAACTGTAATCCAGTGGGCTTGATTCTTGATAATTGTATAACTATATAGCGTTTATGGTGTGACCATGTGATTGTGAAAACCTTGTGACTGACACTCCCTTTACCCATTGTATGGGCAGATGAGTAATAAAATAAAGACAAAAATATGTAAATACTAGGGGGGCTATGAGGGGCATGGGATGTCTACAGTGTTCTTTTTTATTTGTATTTGTGGAATATAACATATTTACATAAACATAGTAACTTTCCAAGTGAAATCTAACAAGTAGTTAGCATGTTTCAAAGAATCTTATGAGTTATAGTTCCACACTTTCAATTATTTCCTTATTGTAAAATATAACATATATGCAAAAAGGTGATAACTTTCAAATTTGATTTAACATGTAGTTATATAGGAAATTTCCAAGAATATTACGGGTTACAGTACCATAGTTTCAGTTATTTCTTTATGGTAAAGTATAACATATATACAAAAACTGGTAACTTCCAAATTATAATTTAACAAGTAGCTATATAGCAAGTTTCAAAGAATGTTATGGGTTACAGTTTATTTTTATGTTTTTTTTTTATTTTGGAGTAATGAAAATGTTCTAAAATTGATTGTGGCAATGACTGCATAACTATATGATGATACTGTGAGCCATTGATTGTATGCTTTGGCTGGATTATATGGTGTGTGAATGTATCTCAATAAAATTGTATTTAAAAAAAAAAAAGCCATCAACAGTGATCAGCTGTGCCCACCTCTGTTCTTGTGAAAAAGGATTTTTAAGTTTTTTCTGTCATTACCAGCTGGCCAGGGCCTGGACCCCATGGTGGCCTGCCATGAGAGTGTGGGAAACGTGCTGGTAGCTGATGTGTGGAGAGAGCAATTTATAATTCTTTACTGTTATTTAATCAGCCTCTTCTTCCTGCTCTTCCCTGGATGCTGTACAGTGAACTTCTGGCCTCTAGAGTTTCCAAATAGCTGTTTCAGACAATTTCTTGCCTATTTAATAGTTGTTTTTGGTGGAAGGATTGAGTTCTCGTGCCGCCTTCTCTGCCATCTTCCCTGGAAGTCCAAGTTGTAGGTGTTTTTATACATCGTGGCTATTAAACCATTATTAGATACATGGTTTCCAAATATTTTCTCTCATTCTTTTTGTTGTCTTTTCCCTTTCTTGATAATGTCCTTAGATGTACCAAAGTTTTAAATTTTGATGAAGTCCAGTCTATCCATTTTTTGTTGCTGTTGCTTGTGCTTTTGGTATAAAGTCTAAAAATCCATTGCTTATTATTCACTGCTGGTGGAAATGTAAAATGGTGCAGTCACTGTGGAAGACAGTTTGGCAGTTCCTCAGAAAACTAAATATTGAGTTACCCTATGACTGGCAATTCTGCTACTCAGTATATACCAGAAGATCTGAAAGCAGGGATGCAAACAGACATTTGCACACCAGTGTTCATAGAGGCATTATTAACAATTGCCAAAAGATGGAAACAATCCAAGTGTCCATCAATAGATGAGCAGATAAACAAAATGTAGTACATACATACAATGGCATATTATGCAGCAGGAAGAAGGAATGAGGTCCTGAAGCATGTGACAATATGGATGAACCTCGAGAACATGATGTTGAATGAAATAAGTCAGACACAAAAGGACATATATTGTATGATTTCACTAATATGAACTAATATGAGCTAGAATAGGTAAATTCAGTCTTAAAATGTAGAATATAGGGTACTATCCCAGTTTGCTGAAGCTTCCATTATGCAAAATACAGAAATGGATTGGCTTTTATAAGGAGGATTTATTAGGTTACAAATTTACAGCTCTAAGACCATAAAATTGTCCAAACTAAGGCATGAACAAGAAGATATCTTCACTGAAGAAAGGCCAATAGTGTCTGGAACTCCTCTGTCAGCTTTGAAGGCATGTGGCTGGTGTCTGCTGGTCCTTTGCTCCTGGGTTGCATTTCAAAATAGCTTTCTCCAAAACGTCTCTCTCACCTTCTCCAAGCTCCTTCTCTCCATGAGCTCTGTAAAAGGACTCCAGTAAACTAATCAAGACCCACCCTGAATGGGTGGGTTCATGCTTCCATGGCAATGATTCAAAGAAAGGTCTCACCCACAGATGGGTGAGTCACATCTCCATGAAAACATTCAATAAAAGGTTCCACCTCACAAGATTGGATTAAAAGATCATGGCTCTTCTGGGATACATAATGGCTTCAAACTAGCACAGGTACTTAGAGATAGACAGAAGCTAGAGGAGGAGTATTTATCTAATATTTACAGAATTGTTAATGAGGTTGAACTTAAATGTTTTGGAATGGATAAAAGAGAAGGTAGCTCATTATTGGGATTATAAGTAATAGTGACATATTATAGGTGAATTTGGTTGAAAGTGGTTGTTTAGTGCCATGTATGTCACTGGTTAACACTACAAATATAAGTTCTTGCATGAACTACAAATGCACAACATTTGTACATTTAGTTAATAATAGAGTGGTTTATGGAGAAAAACTACCTATTGTAAGCTAGGGACTATAGTTAACAATAAATGCCCTAATAGTCTGTCATCAACAGTAACAGGTGTACTACACCAATTCTAAGGATCAATAATGGGGAAGATAAGGGATATGGGGTGTTTTTTGCTTTCTTTTTTATTTCTATCTGATATTTTTCTTATTGGGGTAATGGAAATGGTCTAAAATTGAGTGTGATGATTATTGCACCACTAAGCAATGATACTGTGAGACATTGTATATTTTTGAATATATCTCAATAAAATTTGCAGATTCAAAAAAATCCATTGCTTAATATGAGGCCTTGAAGACTTCTCTGTTTTCTTCTAAGAACAATATAGTTTTAGCTCTCATACTTAGTTTTTTTATTCATTTTGAATTTTAAAAAATGGTATGAAGTAGGAGTCCACTGTCATTCTTTTGCATGTGGATATCCAGTTTTCCCAGCACCATTATTGAAGAGCTTGCTCTTTCCCCAATGAGTAGACTTAACTCCCTTGTTAAAATCATTTGGCCATTGATGTGTGGGTTAAATCTGAAATAATCAGTTTGTTCCGTTGGTCTACATGTCAGCCCTTGGGCCAGTATCACACTGTTTTGAATACTGTAGTTTTGTAATAAGTTTTGAAATTGGGAAGTGTGCATCCTCTAACTTTGTTTTTTTGTCGACATGGCTTTGGCTTTTTGTAGTTCCTTGCCCTATGAATTTGATGATTAGCTTATCCATTTCTGGGAATAGGCTGCTGAAATTTTGATTGGGATTTTAATAAATTTGTAAATCACTTTGTGTAATACTGACAATTTAACAATATTAAGTCTTCCAATGCATTAGTAAGAAATGTCTATCCATTTTTTTAGGTATTTAATTTCTTTCAGTACTGATTATAGTTTTCTGCATATTAGTTCTTTACAGCCTGGATTAAATTTATTCCAAGGTATTTTATTCTTTTCATTGCTGTTGTAAAAATTGTTTTCTGTATTATCATTTTGGGATGTTCCTTCCTGGTGTTTAGAAATTCCACTGATTTTTGTGTATTGAGATTTGTAGTGTGCTACTTGGCTGAATTAGCTTTTACTCTGGTGTCTCTCTTGTAGATTCTTCTGGATTTTCTATATATGTAGGATCATGTCATCTGAAAATAGGATTAATTTTTCTTCTTAATTTCCAATTTGGATGCCTTTTCTTTCTTTCTTGCCTAATTTCTCTGACTAGCACTTCCAGTACAATGTTGAATAGAAATGGTGATAGTGGGCATCCTTGTCTTGTTCCTTATCTGGGGGAAGAGGGTAGGTGGCTTTCAGTCCTTCACCATTAAGTATGATGTTAGCTGTGGTTTTTTCATATATTGCCTTTATCATATTGAGAAAGTTCCCTTCTATTATTTTTTAGTGTTTTTATTAAGAAAGGATGCTGGATTTGCCAAGTGCCTTTTTGTGTCAATTGAGATGATCGTGTTGGATTTTGTTTCATTCCATTAATGTGATGTATTACATTGATTTTTTTGTGCGTTGAACAACTCTTGCATTCCTGGGATAAACCTCAATTGATCGTGGTGTATAAGAAATCTTTTAGATGTGCCATTGTGCTTGTATTTTGTTGAGGACTTTTGCCTTTATTCGTAAAGATATTAGTCTTGTGATATCTCTGTCTGGCTTTGGTATTAGAGTCATGCTGGCCTCATGGAATGGATCAGTAAGTCTTCTCTCCTCTTCAAGTTTTTGGAAGATTTTGAGAAGGATTGTGTTAATTCTTCTTGGACTATTTGGTAAAATTAGTGAAGCCATTTAATCCTAGACTTTTTTAGTTGGGATGTATTTTTTATTACTGATTGAATCTGTAAAATCTATTGGTCTGTTGAGATCTATCTTTTTTGGCTTACAGTTCATAGTATCCTCATTTAGTCCTTTTTATTTCTAGGGAGTTGGTAGTAATGTCCTGCCTTTCATTTTGGATTTTGGTTATTTGAATATTCTTTCTTTTTTTCTTTGTCAGTCCATGCAAAAGTTTGTTGATTTTATTGATCTTTCAAAGAACCAACTGTTTTGTTTTGTCAGTTCTCTCCATCAGTTTTTATTCTCTATTTCATTTATATCCACTTTGATCTTTATTATTTCCTTCCTTCTGCTTTATTTGAGTGTAGTTTTCTGTTCTTTTTCTAAATCCTCCAGTTATGATGTTAGGCCTCTGATTTGAGATCTTCTTTTTTAATGTGAACATTGAGAGCTATAAATTTCCCTCTAAACACTGCCTTTGCTGCAACTCATAAGTTTGGTATATTGTGTTTTCATTTTCATTCCTCTCCAGATATTTCCTAATTTGCCCTGTGATTGGTTGGTCAAAAGTGTGTTTACTATCCACATATTTGTGAATTTTTCAGTTGTTCCTGTTACTGATTTCTAGCTTCATTCCATTATGTTTGAAGAAGATACATTATGTGATTTCAATATTTTGAAACTTACTGGGGTTTATCTTGTGACCTAAAATATGGTCTATCCTGGAGAATGATCCATATATATTAGGGAAGAATGTGTATTCTGCTGTTGTTGGGTGAAGTGTTCTATATATATATATCTGTTAGATCTGGCTGGTTTAGAGTATCATTCAAGTCTTCTATTTTCTTATTGACTTTCTCTTCAGATATTCCGCCCACTGTTGAAAGTGGTATAATGAAGTCTCTACAATTATGTTAAAGTAGTCTATTTCTCTAATCAAATCTGTCAATATTTGCTTCATATATGTTGAGGCTCTGCCATCAGGTGTGTGTGTGTGTGTGTGTGTGTGTGTGTGTGTGTGTGTGTGTCTTCCTGTTGAATTGATCTCTTTATCAGTATATTAGTCCCTCATCACAATTTTTGACTTAACATGTATTCTATCTAATATTATTATAGCTACCCCAGCTCTCTTTGGTTTGCTATTTGCATGGTATAATTTATCCATCCTTCCACTTGTAACCTACTTTTGTCTTTGAATTTAAGGAGAGTCTCTTATAAACAGCATATAGTTGCATCATGCTTTATATCCATTCTGCAAATCCCTGCCTTTGTAGAGTTTAATCCTTTGATATTTAAAGTAATAACTGATAATCCAAAACTTTCTTCTTCCATTTTGCTTTTTGTGAATCTTATACTTTTTGTCCCCCCATTCTTCTGTTAATGCCTAATTTCATATTTATTTGATTTTTTGTAATATACCATTTGGAGTCCCTTCTCATTTCCTTCTGTTCATGCGCCCGTGCACGTGTGTGTGTGTGTTTCAGATATTTCCTTTGTGGTTACTATGGGGATTAAGTTTAGCATCCTAAATCAATAACAATCATATTTGAATTGATACCAACTTAACTTCAATAGCCCATATGAACACTGTTCCAAACCCCTCCCTCTTTCTACTTTTGTTGTACTCATTCAAATGATATCTCTCTATATATTGCATGCCCCAAATCATAGATTTATCATAACTTTTTAGGCATTTGTATTTTGGAACTTGTAAGAAGCAAAAAGTGGAGTTACATACCAAAAAAAAAAAAAAAAAAAAATACAGTAGTATCTGCATGTTTAATTACCCATATGGTTACTTTTACCAGAGATCCTTATTTCTTTGTGCCTTCAATCCACTGTGTAGTGTCCTTTATTTGCCATCTGAAGAACTCCCTTTCACATTGTTTGTATTACAAATCAAATAGTGATGAACTCCCTCAGCTTTTGTTTATTTGGGAATGTCATAATCTCTCCTTCATTTTTGAAAGAAAGTCTCACAGGATATAAATTTCTTGGTTGGCAATTCTTTTTTCTTTCAGCACTTTAAATATTTCATCCAACTTCCTTCTTGTCTTCCTAATTTCTGATGAGAAATTGGCACTTAATCTTATTGGGACTCCCTTGCACAAAACACGTTGTTTTTTTTTTTCTTTTTTAAGCTTTCAGAACTCTCTCCTTGTCCAAGGTGTTTGACATCTTGACTACAATTATCCCTTCCACATTGTGACTTTTCCCATCACAGTTCAATATATCATAGATTGTTGTAAGAAATTAAATAAGAATCTTGGGAGAGTTTTGCAGAACTCATAAATACACAAAATGTATGTACTGTTTTGTATAATATTACCTGTACAATATGCATTTTACTGTTAATGACATAAATGAATAGCTACACAACTTTTTCTTAAAATTAAATTTGTACTAAAAGAACTGTGGTTCTATGCGCTGGTTTGGGGATGCCAAGCATGTTTACAGCAATCTCTCACATGACATCTCACAGAGATCTAACAGTGATCTTTGTATCTTGAGTTTTTCATATCTTGTGTTATTTAAACATCATAAATGCTATTAAAATCATGGATCCCAAGCATAGTGTTCCTAGTTATTTAGAAAATGCTCCCAAGAAACAGAATAAAGTGATGAACTTGAAAGAAAAAGTAAAATTGTCAGATATGCTTCATTTAGGCAAAATATCTGCTGTGGTTGGCTACTATTGTGGCATTAATGAGTTGACCATAAGACATACCAAGAAAAAAGAAGGAAATCTGTGAAGCTGTTGCTGCAGCTACACCAACAACTGCAAAGCATTTGCATAAACCACAAGATCTGCATCTCTTTCAAATAGAAAGTATGATATTCTTTAGGTGCAGGATTGTTATGAAAAAGGCATTCTAATAGACTCTGGCATCATACAAGTGAAGGCTAAGTCCTTATATGATTCCATAAAGGAAAATGAAGGTGAAGGGTCTACCTCAAAAAGTAGAAAAGTCTGGTTTGAAAAATTGTAAACAGGTTTAGGTTGCACAGTGTAAAAGTAATGGGAGGGACAGCAACTGCCAATCAAGAGGCAGCTAGGGAGTTTTCTGAAACCTTGAAAAAGAATTTACATGGATTTTCCAGATCAGAGGGGTGCCATGCCCATAACACCCATGATGAGGAAGGGAAAACTGTACTGTGTATCTGGGCATGGTTCTCTTCAAGTGTATCCTGTTTGAGGTTGTAGGACTTGTTGAATGTGTATATTCGTGTCTTCTGTTAACTTTGGGAAGTTTTTTGCAATTATGTCTTTGAATATTCCTTCTGGTCCTTTCCCTCTTTCTCCTTCTGTCGTTCCCTGATGTGTATATTTGTATGCTTCATGATGTTCCACAGGTCTTTTAGGCTCAGTTCACTTTTTTTCATTCTTTTTTTCTTTCTGCTCTTTAGCCTGAAGTTTTGCACTTGTTTTGTCTTCAAGTTCACTGATTCTTTCTTCTGCCAGCTCCCAATCTGCTGATGATCTTCTTTAGGGGTTTTTAAAATATTTCCATTACTATGATCTTCATCTCTGTTTGGTTTCTTTTCTTTTCATAATTTCTCTGTCTTAACTGATATCTCTTTTTTTTCATCTGTTTTCCCAATGTCTCTTAGTTCTCTGCTCAAGTTTTCTTTAGCTCTATGAGCATATTTTTGTTTAGGTCATTGCTGTATCCCAGGTCTGGTCTCTGGTCATCCTCACTGATGGTTTTTAATGCTTTAGTTCTCTCCTTTTCATGGGACATTGCTTCTTGTTTCTTCATATGTTTTATAATCTTTTGTTGCAACTTGGATTGTTTGATATTTTAGTAGATTATCACTGGAAGTTAGACTCTGTGACACCTGTTCTTCAAGTTTGTATCCAGCCAGTGTATGACAGAGATTTCCATCAAATTCCAGGACCTAACCAATCAAAAAAAAAAAAAAAAAAGGGAAAAAAATAAATACCTTTCCTAGTTTTTGCAGATTGGCCTGCATGAATGCTATCCTTCAGAACTTAGCCATACAATGAGTTTAGGGATCAGTCTAAGGCAAAAGTGTAAGGACTCTTCCGCACATGTCTTGTCCTATGCACGTATATGTGGCCCTGGTAATTCCTCTGTTTGCACAGATATGAATGTCCTCATTTCCCTAGAAACTACGTTTCCTTATAGTTCCAGGTGTTAAGCTCCCTGTCCCAGAGCTGGCACTCTTTGCCATTGGTAGCTGCAATTTTACTGTTGTCATACGTCATTCTGTATGAGAGTTCTGTGAGCTGCCTCTATTTGCAGGGTAAGTTCTGGGATGGTGAACCTGTGACGCATGTCCTGGTTTAGTCCTTCAGGCTGCCGCTGGACAACTTAGCACAGATAAGCATGAATTCTAGTATATGCACAAAAGCTACCCTGCTCCCTCCACAACTGGGACCGGGAACCCACACAGGGAGCATGATCTGGCTCCATCCCACGCTGGTGAGGGGATGGGAGAGGGGTCAGCAGGGGCACCAAAGGATACTACCAAGTTTATTTTTTTATTCTTTTTATATTTTTATATTTATATTTTATATTTTCATATTATTTTTTTTATTCTTTTTTTTTTTTTATTCTTTTTCGTTAGGCACTCATCCTGTTGCAATTGTTTAACTATTTTCTGGAGCATTGAGAAAGAAGTTTCTACCAATTCTACTTATTGTTCAAAGCTTTTGTTGGGGGACAGAGCCCTGAAGCATATCACTCCACCACCTTGATTGGGGCAGGGCCTCTATGTCAAGACCTTTGATTTTTGAATATTAATTTTGTACCTAGACATCATCAATTTCTTATTTACACTTGTATAAATAAGAACATTTATATTTTTTTATGTTTATAATTTGTATCTAGTAGTCTTCAATTTCTTATTATTTACAATTGCTGTTTAGTGGAATTTTGTGGGTTCTCCAGGTAACATCATAGTAGCAGCAAATTTTACACCTTCCATTTCTTTTCTTGTCTAATTGATTTTGGTAATTTTTCCAGAGAAATGATAAACAGAAATAGTGATAGTTGAAAGCCTTGTCTTATTTATGAATCTAATATATGATTTGAAAAAATATATATATATATATTTATAATGTTATGTTTGCAATGTCCAAGAAGTATTCATCCATTCCTATGCATTTTTGGAGGCCTTATTTTGAAAAATAAACTTAGGGTATAAGTCCCTGCATTTTTAAAAGCAGTTTTGAGATATAGTCACGTATCATACTACCCATCCAACATTTACAATCAATGGCATTTAGTATAATCACAGAGTTGTGCATGTATCATAACAATCAATTTTAGAACATTTTCATTACTCAAAAAAGAAAAATCCCAAACTCCTTTGCAGTCACCTCTCAACCCTTCTATCTCTCCTGAGCCCTACATCACCACTGATCTAATTCTATTTCTTTACATTTACATTTTATTAAAATATAATCATACATAGAGGCTGTAAAGGAAGCACTGGACATGTATACGGCAGAAATCAAAAGTTTAAAAAAACAACTAGTAGAATCTACGGAAATGAAAGGCACAACACAAGAGATGGAAGACACAATGGAAACATACAACAGCAGATCTCAAGAGGCAGAAGAAAACACTCAGGAACTGGAGAACAAAACACCTGAAAATATAATCATACAATGTGTAGTACATTGTGTCTGGTTTCTTTCACTTAATATAATGTTCTTTATAAGTATTATTATTATTATTTTAATTGGAGAGGTTGTAGATTTACAGAAAAAGCATGTACAAAATACAACATTCTCTTATACCCCCTGTTCTGGTTTGCTAATGCTGCCATTATGCAAAATACCAGAAATGGACTGGCTTTTATAAAAGGGGGTTTATTTGGTTACAAAGTTACAGTCTTAAGGCCATAAAGTGTCCAAGGTAAGGCATCAACAATAGGGTATCTTCACTGAAGGATGGCCATTGGCATATGGAAAACCTCTGTTAGCTTGGAAGGCATGTGGCTGACATCCACTTGCTCCCAGGTTGTGTTTCAAAATGTCATTCTCCAAAATGTTGCTCTTGGGGTGTTTTGTCCTCTTTTAGCTGCAGCTACTCTTCAAAATGTTGCTCTCAATTGCTCTTTAAAATGTCACTGTTAGCTGCTCTGAGCTCCTTCTGTTTGTCAGCTCATTTATATGGCTCCAGTGATTTAACTCATGCCCACCCTGAATGGGTAGGGTAACACCTCCATGGAAATCATCCAATCAAAATTTCACTCACAGTTGATTGAGTCACGTCTCCATGGAAGCACTCAAAGGATTCCAATCTAGTCAACACTAATATGTCTGCCTACACAAGATTACATCAAAGACAGTGGTGTTTTGGGGGCCATAATACATCCAAACTGGCACCCCCCCAGTTATTGACACTTCCCATTAGTGTGGTAACTTTGTAACAATTGCTGAAAGATTATTAAAATATTACTAACTATAGTCCATACTTTACATTAGGTATATTTTCCCCATATATTACCTTATGTTTAACTCCTTGCAATAATGTCATACATTTGTTATAATTCATGAAAGATCATGCTTATATTTATACTATTAACAACAGTTCATCATCTACAACAGAATTCACTGTTTTACAGTCTCATATTTTATCTTCTAACTTTCCTTCTAGTAACATACATGACCCAAAACTTTTCTTTTCAACCACATTCACAAACATAATTCAGTGTTGTAATTTTTTACATTCACAATAATGTATTAGTATCACCACTGCCCATTTCCAAACATTTACAATCAACCTAAATAGAAACTGCATAAATTGAGCATCAGCTCCCCATGCTCTACCCCTATCCCATCACCTGGTAACTTATAGTCTAGATTCTGACTCTATGAGTTTGCTAATTATAATTATAATTATATAATATATATAGTGAGATCATAGAGTATTTGTCCTTTTGTGTTCTGGCTTATTTCACACAACATAATGTTCTCATGGTTTATCCATGTTTCACATGCATCAGGACTTCATTCCTTCTTACAGATGATTAATGTTCCATTGTTTGCATATACCACATTTTGTTTATTCATTCATTGGTTGATGGACACTTGGGTTGCTTCCATCTTTTGGCAATTGTGAATAATGCTGCTGCAAACATTGGTGTGCAAGTGTTTGTTTGCTTCCCTGCTTTCAGTTCTCTGAGGATTTACCTAGCAGTGGGATTGCTGGATCACAGGGCAATTCTATACTTAGCCTCCCGAGAAACTGCCCCGCTATATTCCACAGTGTCAGTGCCATGCTACGTTCCCACCAGCAGTGAATAAGTGTTCCTATTTCTCCATATCCTTTCCAACACTTGTAGTTTTCTGTTTTTATTTTGTGTGTGTGTGTGTGCACGCATGTGAGCGTATATACAGTGGTCATTCTAGTAGATAAGAAATTATAACTCCTTGTGGTTTTGATTTGCATTTCCCTAATGGGTGGTGATGTTGAGAATCTTTTCATGTGTTTTTTACTCATTTGTATTTCTTCATTGGAAAAATATCTATTTAAGTCTTTTGCCCATTTTTAAATTGGGTTGTCTTTATTGTTGACTTGTAGGATTTCTTTATTTATACTGGACATTAAACCCTATCAGTTTCCAGATATTTCTCTCATTGAGTAGGTTGCCTTTCACTTTCATGACAATGTCCTTTGAAGGCCAAACATTTTAATTTTAGGGAGGTCCCATTTATCCACTTTTTCTTTCATTGCTTTTGGTTTAGGTGTGAAGTCTAAGACACCATGGCCTACCACAAGATTTTTAAGATGCTTCCCTACATTTTCTTCCAGGAGTTTTATAGTCCTAGTTCTTATATTTAGGTCTTTGATCCATTCTGAGTAAACTTTTTAATATGGCATGAGATAGGAGTCCTCATTCATTCTTTTGCAGTTCTCCAAGCTCCATTTGTTGAAAATACTATTCTGTCCCAATGTAGTGGATTTCATAGCCATGTCAAATATCAATTAGCCACAGGTGTGAGGTCTATTTCTGTGCTCTGAATTCAATTCCATGGGTCAATTTGTCCATCTTTATGCCATACCAAGCTGTTTTGACCACTGTAGCTTTGTAATATATTTAAAGCCAGGAAGTGTGAGCCCTCCATATTTGTTCTTCTTTTTCAAGATGTTTTCAGCTATTTGAGAACATTTATCCTTCCAAATAAATTTGATAAATATTTTTTCCATTTCTGCAAAGTAGGCTGTTGAAATTTTGATTGGGATTTCCTTGAATCTGTAAATCAATTTGGGTATAATTGAAATCTTATTGATATTTAGTCTTCCAATCCATGAAACACAGAATGTCCTTCCATTTATTTAGATCTTCTTTCATTTCTTTTAACAATGTTATGTGGTTTTCTGTGTACAAGTCCTTTACATCCATAGTTAAATTTATTCCTAGATATTTGATTCTTTAAGTTAACTATTGTAAATGGAATACTTTTCTTGATTTCCTCCTCAGATTGCTCATGACTACTGTATAGAAACACTACTGATTTGGGGGTGTGATCTTATACCCCACCATTTTGATGAACTTGTTTATTTGTGCCAGTAGCTTAGTTGTAGATGTTTTGGGACTTTCTATATAGGGATAATATCATCTGCAAATAGTGAAAATTTTACTTCTTCCTTTCCAGTTTGGATGTCTTTTATTTCTTTTTCTTGCATAACTGCTCTAGCTAGAATTTCTATCACAATGTTGAATAACAGTGCTGACAGTGGGCATCCTTGTCCTTTTCCAGATCTTAGAGGGAAAGCTTTCAGTCTTTCACCACTGAGTATTATGCTAGCTGTGAGTTTTTCATATATGCCCTTAATCATTTTGGGGAAGTTTCCTTCTAGTCCTATCTTTTGAAGCATTTTTATCAAGCAAGGATGCTGAATTTTGTCAAATGCCTTTTCTGCATCTATAAGGATGATCAAGTAGTTTTTCCCTTTTGATTTGTTAATGTGGTATATTACATTAATTGACTTCTTGTGTTTAACTACCCTTCCATACCTTGGACAAAACCCACTTGATCATGGTGTATTATTCTTTTAATGTGCTGTAGCATTCGATTTGCAAGTATTTTTTTGATGATTTTTACATCTATAATCATTAGAGAAATTGGTCTCTAATTTTCCTTTCTTGTAGTATCTTTATCTAGCTTTGGTATTAGGGTGATGTTGGCTTCATTGAATGAGTTAGGTAGTGTTCCCTCCTCTTCAATTTATTTGGAAGAGTTTGAGCAGGATTGGTACTCTTCTTGGAATGATTGGTAGAAATTGCCTGTGAACCCGTCTTGTCCTGGGATTTTTTTTTTCTTGGGAGGTTTTAGATGACTGATTCAAAAAGAACTTTTGAGGTTTTATATTTCTTTCAGAGTCAGTGTAGGTTGTGTTTCTAGGAATTTGTCAGTTTCATCCAGGTTGTCTAATTTGTTGGTATACAGTTCATAGTATCCTTTTATAATCCTTTTTATTTTTGTGGGGTTAGTAGTAATATACCCCCTCTCATTTCTGATTTTATTTATTCAAATCTTCTCTTTTTTTTGCTTGTTATTCTCATCGAGGTTTGTCAATTTTATTGCTTCTCAATCAACCAAATTTTGGTTTTGTTATTTCTATTGTTTCTTTGTTCTCAACTTCATTTTTCTCTGCTCTAATCTATTTCTTTCCTTCTGCTTGATTTGGTATTAGTTTGCTCTTCTCTCTCTAATTCTTCCAGATGTGTCATCAGGTCTTTGATTTTAGCTCTTCTTTTTAAAATAGGCTTTTAGGGATATGACTTCCCTGTCAGCATTGCTTTCAATGAATTCCACAAATTTTGATATGTTGTATTCTTATTTTCATTTGTCTTGAGATATTTACTGATTTCTCTTGCAATTTCTTCTTTGACCCCCTGATTGTTTGAGTGTGCTGTTTAACCTTCATATATTTGTGAATTTTGCCGTGCTCTGTTTATTATTGTTTTCCAGCATCATTCCTTATGGTCAGAGAAAGTTTTCTGCATAATTTTAATATTTCAAAATTTATTGAACCCTGATTTGTGATCCAACATGTGGTCTATCCTAGAGAATGACCCATGAGCACTTGAGAAGAATGTATTTCCTGCTGTTTTGTGGTGCAATGTTCTGTAAATGTCTGTTAGGTCTAGTTCATTTATCACATTGTTCAAATTCTCTGTTTCCTTATTGATCCTCTGTCTAGTTAGTCTATCTATTGATGAGAGTGGTGTATTAAAATCTCCAGCTATTATTGTAGAGATGTCTATTTTTCCCTTCAGTGTTGCCAGTATTTGTCTTGTATTTTGGAGTACCCTGGTTAGTTGCATAAATATTTATGGTTATTTCTTCTTGGTGGATTGCCCTTTTATTAATATATGGTATCAGTCTTTGTTTCTTATAACAGGTTTGCATTTAAAGTCTGTTTTGTCCAATATTAGTATAGCTACCCTAGCTGTTTTTTTTCATTTCTGTTTGAGTGGAAAATCTTTTTCCAAACTTTCACTTTCAACCTATTTGTATTCTTGGGTCTAAAGGTAAGTTTCTTGTAGACACATATGGATTTATCATACTTTTATCTATTCTGCCAGTCTGTGTCTTTTGACTGGGGAGTTTAATCCGTTAACTTTCCATGTTATTACTGTAAAGGTAGTACTCACTTCAACCATTTTATCCTTTGGTTTTTATATATCATCTCTTATTTTCATCTCTCTTTTTACGTTTTTAGTTATCCTTACTAATGATCTTCATTTCTATACTCTCTTCTAAGCTTTTCTCTCCTTTCTTTTCCTCTCAACCTGCAGATCCTCCTTTGGTATTTCTTGTAGGCTGGTCTCTTGTTAAGAAACTCTCTCAGTTTCCATTTATCTATGAGTATTTTAAACTCTCCTTCATTTTTGAAGAATTGTTTTGTCAGATAAAGAATTCTTGGCTTGTAGTTTTTCTCTTTCAGTACCTTAAGAATTTCATACCACTGCCTTCTTGCCTTCATGGTTTCTGATGAGAAATTGGCACTTAATCTTATTGTTGTTCCCTTATATGTGACAAATCATTTTTCTCTTGCTGCTTTCAGGATTCTCTATTTTTTGCATTTGATATTCTGATTAGTATGTGTCCTGGAGTTGGTATGTTGGATTTATTCTGTTTGGACTATGTTGCACATCTTGGACATGTATATTTATGTTTTTCATGAAAGTTGGGAAATTTTCAGCCATTATTTCTTAAAATATTCTTTCTATCCTTTCCCATCTCTTCTCCCTTTGGGACACCCATATGTTTGTGCACTTCATGCTGTCATTTAATTCCCTGAGATCCTGCTCAATTTTTTTCCATTCTTTAACTGTTCTTCTGTCTGTGAGATATTGATTTCCCTCCTTCTAGTTCACTGATTCTTTTTCTCTGTTCATATCTACTGTTGTATGCATCCAGTGTATGTTTCCTCTCTTCTTTTGTGCCTTTTCTTCCAATACATTCTATCTTTCTTTCATTCTTTCAAATTCTTGTTTATGCTCACCCAGTACCTTCTTAGTATCCTTTATCTCTTTAGTCATGTTTTCCTTCACCTCCTTGAATTGATTTAGAAGACTGTTTGAACATCTTTGACTTATTGTTCCAAATTTGTGTCTCCTCTGATGTTTTAATTTGTTCCTTTGTCTGGGTCATATTTTCCTATTTCTTAGTATGGCTTGTAATTTTTTGCTGATGTCTAGGCATCTTATTTCTTGATGAGTTTACTCTGAATGTCAGCTTCTCTCTCTTGTCTAGGGTTTTCTTGTTGACTGGCTTTATGTTAAGGCTCTTCTTAGACACTTGGTTCAACTTATTCTAGATACTTAGAATTGCCCATGTTTGACTGGTCAGGTTTTTTTTAGCTCTTCTTCATTTGATTCTTGCCCTGGGTACAATTTTAAAGATTTCACTATTTGTGCAATTGTTTCACCCCCCGGGGGACTCTTCCTTTACTCTGCTCCTTGTCCAGGAATCTTGATCTGTTCTGTTTGTTTTGTTTTGCCTCTACAATTTTTTGTTTTAAACTCTCCTTTTAGTTCTAGTTGCTGTTGCCTGGAGGCAAAAGTCTGGGAGGAGGGTCACATTAGAGAGGACTTTCCAAGTCAGTATTTCCCAACCAAAATAGGGCTCATGATCCATGAAGGGGGTGCAGACCAATTCCAAAGAGCCCTGGGGAGAGTCAGGAAAGATGCCAAAAAGCCTTTTTGATGGCTCCCCAAAGCCGCACTTTCCTGACCTACATAACAGATGGCACTCTTCAGCTAACTTTTCCTTGCAGTATTAAATTGGTCCTGCTTCTCTGAATCTCCACTGCCTCTGCCCCTGTTCGGGGTGGGGTTGAACCAATGGCATGGCTGTGCCTGTCTGGGGTGGTCTGAAAGAGCCAGGACCCAGCTGTCTAAACCGACCAATCAAGATCCATGATCAGTACTTGACCTTCCTCCCCCAACACCCTGTTCCTGGGGAAGAGGACTTCCACATTCCACTCCATGCACAGGAGTGAGCTAGGAACTGAACCATAGCTGGCTGGCCTTAAGAGGGGGGATGGGCACCAGCAGTCACTGCTGAGTGATTTACTCACAGTTTTTTACTGCAGTGTCTCAGCCTGTTCGTCCCACTCTTCCCTGGATGCTATATGGTGCTCCCCAGACCCCTATAGCTCCAGAACAGTTGTTTCAGACAGTTTCTGCCTATTCACTAGCTGATTTTGGAGGAGTGAGCACTGTAGTTCCCTACTCTGCCATCTTCTCTGGAAGTTCCTAGCTCAGTTGCTTCATTTTAAATAATTTATTGACCAAATGGGTAACAGTTCAAGCAGTACATAGCAGAGTTAGTGATAAAAAGAGATCCACAAAGTAGTGTGGTTAAGTTTATAAGAAGGTCAGGAGAAATGGAGCATGTTACAGTGAAACACATTTTTATTTACTGGCAAATGGTATCCATTTCTGTATTGCCCAGTTAATCACCAGACAGAGTTGCTGCTCATAATTGAGGGTTAAATCCAACATGGTATATTTTTAAATGACCTCATATCCTACAATATACCTGCACCAATCAGATCTTCCTGGAAGGAAACACATTTAAAAAAAAGTTTCCATTCATGCTTGCTTTCTTTTCAGTGTCCATGCATTCTGTAGATACTTTTGTAAAGCCCCCCTTTGGCTGTGAAAAACAATAAACTCCTGATTTGGAGTTAAGGAAGGAGAAGAGAAGTGTAGAGAAAAAAATAGTGTTATTACCTTCTAGGAAAGTTAGCATAGGCACAATAGTGCTGACTGAAGACCAAGGCCTGTTATGGTTTTAAGTTTGCAGAATCAGTGTGTACTGTTATTATTCTAGTATTTGCAAAGAGGCTAAATCCATGCTAAACCCTCCAGGTTGTGCTTTGAAGCTTGGATGGCTGACATAGGTTTTTATGTTGTTTTCTATTTTTTGGTGTGAGCTTCTAATGGACTTGAAACAAACAAGAGCAGCAACGATTGAAGAATGACTGAACAATGTTGAACAACTGTGCACAGGTGACAAAGATGGGAGAGGAGGTCCTGAGAGAGAATTAGTGTTGATAAAGATCCCACATGCTTTGCTGTAGTGCGAGCTCTCCAGGGAGTTCAAAGGCTCTTACAAGTATGGTCTGATTACCTCTCCCAGCAACTTTGGACCATATAGGTAATAAGTGGAAAGGAAGCTCCCATCTTTGGCAATTAAATGCTGGAAGTTGAACAATGACAGCTTTGTTCTTTCGGCCTTCCCCTGACACTGTACAATGGAGACCCCAGTCTTCTCTAGATTCCTTCTCCAGGTGAGGTGACACTGGCCAGGACTCCTCATGCCCTTCTTGTAGTTGGGTCAGCTTCAGTTTCCCTCTTGTTTTAGAGAAGGTGAATCCCACACTCTTTCTGATCACAATTGACAATGCTGGCTTTGTGGATTCAGCTGTCCCTCCAGTGCCTGCTCTTGATGAAGGGTGAAAAGTGATAAGTTAGAAACTGAACCCATTGAGCTGGGCTTGGCTACAAATCAATGACCCCAGGGAAACAAGTCTTATCAACTTTCATTATATCAATTCTAATTCCTGAGTTGTGTAATTCTTCCCAAGCTATGGACTTTCCCACATCTCTAGATGCAAAGAAACATTGAAAACTAACCTGCAGGTGTCTGGGTGGGGGGATTTGGAGAGGAATGTGTCACTGATAAATGCAGGTTTGGGTGACTATTAATAGTGATGTCTATTTTATAATTTTAAAGGTTCTGTGGGAGTTAAAGTTTCTATTTTATATTTTTAAAGGTTTTTTTTTTTTTAGGAATGAAGTAGAGGAAAGGGGAAAGGAAAAGTCCCAGAAGTTGAGTTTTGAAGAGAGGTGCAGTTAATATTTACCTGCTAATTACTGTTGTCATTAGTTGTACCAGAGTAGTGAGTGCCTCATGCATGTGGTTTTTTTCCCTGAAAGTTTTTATTTAGCAAATTGGGCCAAAATAATGTTTCAATCACCAGTGCACATCATAAATTTTGCATCACCTCATGCATCTTGAGGTAAAGGTTTTGGATACTCCAGCTGCCCATATTATGCCTCTGAATCCTGAGCTTGTGAAGGTGAGCAATTCACTCTAAAGAAGGGACACAAAATCCCCCTCAGGAATTCTTTGAGTACCTGTCTTAAAATTGAGTGTAGTTTCCTCTGGAAACCTCAATTTCTTCCCAGGTTAATTAGAAGGTATTGAGTGGAAAGGAGAAGGGCTGGAAAGAAACTGAAGAGATGAAGAATGGATGAACGAGGTTATTTAATTAGAAGAATTACCAAAGTGTAATGCAGCCTGGGATCATCTTGTATGGAGGCAAACAATAAAACATATTTCTGAGTCATCAAAAATTAAAATATATAAATATGTTAGTTTCAGTAAGCCAAGGAATTATAACAGTGGTAAAGTTTCTATCTAAAAAAGTCTCAATTGTATAAAAAGAAATCATTCAGAGCTTAAAATAGTAATTTCAGTTTTCTGAAATTTCATTTTGCCACTATGCACAGCAAATGAATTACTTCATTAAACACATTTTTGAATTCCAAAAATGTTGAATTCTAAAAATGCTGTAAATGGGATGTTTGGGAATTTTTGTTAAATATTCTAGTTCTGGGTTTCACCAGGGATACAGAGAATCCAGCAGAGAATCTTAGGAATATGAGTTAGGGAAGAGAGTAGGAATATTTTCCTTGAGTTATTTTACTATTTGATCTGGGGAATAGGGATCTTTTGAGACAAAAGAAGCACATTCTTTGACTTTCTACTTCCTAGATTCTTCCCCTGGTATAGATTTATGTTTAGGCAAAGGTGAGAATGGGCTGGTCACCTGAGAGCTAAGCTTTAATGGGTGTTACTCACAGTGTTGTAACACAAGAGGAAGGTCTCTTCTATGATTGATGTGAAGGAGCAAAGCCTTTGCATGACTTTTGGAGGAGTAAGAAGCTTTCTGCAAGTTACTTCATAGGAGCTGCATTTAGATACAGCTCCTTCTGACATATTTTATTTTCTGGGGAGTCTCAACGCTGGGGGCTTGACTAGAGTCTGGGCCGAGTCTATGAGTGTTTGTGGTTAGGAATGTTGGCTCATTGGCAATGGCTGAGCCTGGCAGTGGCTGCAGTTCACCCCAAAGGGAGACATGGTCAAAAAGGGTCAGAACCTGGGAGTGGGTAGAGAAACAAGGTGGAGTTTTAAAGAAGATTACAGTAGGCAACTCATAAGAAAAGCTGTGGGTCATACCAGGCACGGGGTTGCTTCTGAAAGGTGGATGGATTGCTGCCACTTGAGCTGAATTCCATCATAGCATTTGTACCTGGTACTCTATCTCTGTTTCTAGAGAGAGAAAAAGAATATAGTTTATGATAGGAATAAAGATGGCTGTGGGTATAGGATCTGCCTAGGTAGTGGTGCTGATGGATGACTTCAGACATTGCTGAACCAGTAAATCTAACCAGTGGCTGGGCAACTTGACCAGATACAGGGTATAACCAGGTAGAGATTAAAATTCATTAGAATGCATTGTCAAGTTCTTGGCTTTGGTTATATAAATACCAAATTGGCATTGGAAAACCCAAGGGACTCACTTAGATAGATCAAAGAATGACAAAAGTGCCCTAAGCTTTTGGCTATTCCTTTCTTCCAACCAGACAGGATTACCTTAGAAATATGACCTTAGCAGGCATCCTGTGGGGATGTGGAGAGCCTAAAACTTATAGGATCCTACTTAAATTTCCCAGCCTGTCCTCTTCCCCAGGTGTGACTTCTTGGCTGTTGATTTGGACATAGCTCAAGTCTCTTCCTGGACTTGGTGATTCTGATGGTCAGATTAGCCTTTCTGATCCTGTTCATTCCTCTAGAGCTCTCACAGGGATCCCTCTTCCCTGAGAG
The DNA here is from genome assembly GCF_015220235.1 of Choloepus didactylus. Taxonomy (NCBI): domain Eukaryota; kingdom Metazoa; phylum Chordata; class Mammalia; order Pilosa; family Megalonychidae; genus Choloepus; species Choloepus didactylus. Next base: position 121,401,943 of record NC_051314.1, read on the forward strand.
AATTTCCTTGTTGCAAGGGAAATAACGGACAGATGATATGAGTAATACATGGTCCTGCCTTCCTGGAGCCTAAGAAATTTGAGGTGAGACAGGAAACAGCTAAGAAGTACACAAATAACACATCAAGTCAGAATCTAGATAATCATCATACGAGGAACCAATATACTCAGAAATAAGTAGTCACCCAGAAACTATTCATCAGAGCCTACTGTGGTCTAATTGTGCTTTGGAATTTCATTTCTGAGTGTGTTTAAAAAAAGATAGTTGTTATGGTCTGAATTGCATCCCTCCAAAAGATATGTTGAAGTCCTAACCTGCAGTACCTCAGAATGAGGTAATTCAAGATTCATGACCTTATAAGAAGAGAAGACAGAGACACAGAGAAAAGAAATCCATGTAACAACAGAGACAGGGATTGAAGTGCTGCAGCTGCAAGCCAAAGAATACCAAGGAATGATGGCAAACTACCAGAAGCTAGGAGAAGGCAAGGAAGGATTCTCCTCTTGTGTTAGTCAGGGTTATCTAGAGAAAGAAAACTGGCATGATCTGTATCTATATTCAAATATGATAGAATTGGCTCATATTTCTCTGGGGATTGGCAAGTCCAAATTCCATAAGTTAGGCTGCAAGTTGGAAACTCTGAAGAAGCTAAGGTTGAGTATTCCCAGGAGGAGCCTGCTAGCTGGAGTAGAGGCAGGAATTCTTTCTGACCTCTGAAATCCTCAGTTCTGCCTTTAATACTTGCAAATATTTGGAAGGGGAGACTCCCCTCATTGCTGAAGGCCATCTCCTCTGTTGCTTGTAGATGCAATCAGTTGTAGATTCAACCATCTGACTGTAGATGCAAATTGATCTACAAAATACCCTCACAGTAACAATCAGGCCATTGCTTACTTGACCAGCCAACTGGACACCATAACCTAACACAATTGACATATGAAATAATTAGCCATCACAGCCCTACAGTTTTCATAGGGATTATGGCCCTGCCAATACTTTAATTTCAGACTTCCAGCCTCTAGAACTGTGAGACAATAAATTTCTATTTTAAGCCACCTTAAACAAAGTTCAAGGTACTCTGTTACAGTTGCCCTGGAAATTGAAGACAGTAGTCTTTACTCTTTATGACTGATGCATTTTCATGGAGTATCCCAAAATAGTGGGAAGAATTATAAGAAAATATTGAACAATAGCTTCCTGTGAGGTCATACACACCTATCCCCAGTAATGAACTCTAATGATGACTGTCTTACCTATGTCATATGTTTCCAGTTCACTCCATTACATTGCCCCGTACTTCAGAATTGAAAGTAGGGGAATGAAGCATGGAGGTTTCACAAAGGCATCAGTATGATTTATTTAATTGCAAAAATAGACAAATAGAACTTCTCTTTTTAAGTGGAAAAATATATTTCTGTTATTGAATGCTAATAGGCTGACTGAATTTTGAACTCCCTGAGATGTTAAGTGTTACTTGGTTTTGGCATGAACTTCTGATATTTTGATGGACCAAGAAATGACAGAGATGTACTTTTAAAAGTCATGTGTTTATGTTAAATTAATTCAATTAATGTATATTAATTGAGTCATTAAGAGAAAGTCTGGGGTCTAATGGGATCCTTTCATCCTGTTAAATAAGGGCAGCTAAAATTTGTTAAAAAAAAAAGTGTTTATAAGGTAGAAAAAGAATTGACTGAGGCAATTCAAGCTCTATTTGTGTTTAGTATTTCAGTTCCTTGATTGATGATTGCCCCTCAAAGTATGCTTCAGAATCTGCTTGATTTATGAGTCTATGTGTAACTCATTGAGATTTTATTTCAGGGGCACTCTTTCCCATCAGCCTGAAAGAGTGTGCCTGAAAGGCTAGAAATTCTAGAACATGGAGCAAAGCCACACATAGAAAAAATAAATGATCATGTCCCTGCTATTTTGCAAGTGCTATTCTAGATATCAACGTGCATATTTCATTTAGTCATTACACAACCACTGAAAGAATTAGATATTTTTAAATGCAATTTTATTGAGATATATTCACATGCCATACAATCATCCAAAGTGTACAGTTGTTCACAGTATCATATAGTTGTGCACTCATCGCCACAATCAATTTTTTGAACATTTTCATTAATCAGAAAAATAAAACTAAAAATAGGAATAAAAATAAAAGTAAAAAAGAACACCTAAAATATCTCATACTCCCCCCATTATTCATTTACTTTTTGCCCCCCCTTTTTTCTTTCTTTAAATTCATTTTTATTGAGATATATTCACATACCATGCAGTCATACAAAACAAAGCATACATTCGTTTACAGTACCATTATATAGTTGTGCATTCATCACCAAAATTAATTTTTGACATTTTCATTACCACACACACACAAATAATAAGAATAAAAATTAAGTGAAAAAGAACAAACTGGGTGCCTTTTTTTTTTCCCCTTCCCCCATTTTTCTACTCATCCATCCATAAACTAGACAAAGGGGAGTGTGATCCATATGGCTTTCCCAATCCCATTGTCACCCCTCATTTTTATACAATCGTCTTCAAGATTCATGGGTTCTGGGTTGTAGTTTGATAGTTTCAGGTATTTACTGCTAACTATTCCAAGTCATTAGAACCTAAAAAGGGTTGTCTATATTGTGCATAAGAGTGCCCACCAGAGCGACCTCTTCGCTCCTTTTGGAATCTGCCACTGAAGCTTATTTCATTTCCTTTCACATCCCCCTTTTGGTCAAGATGTTCTCCATCCCATGATGCTGGGTCTACATTCCTCCCTGGGAGTCATATTCCACATTGCCAGGGAGATTCACTCCCCTGGGTGTCTGATCCCACGTAGAGGGGAGGGCATTGATTTCACCTGCCAAGTTGGCTTAGCTAGACATAGAGGGCCACATCTGAGCAACAGAGATAGCCCCCCTTTTTTTCCTACTCTTCTGTAGGATAAAGGGAGTATGAGCCACAAGGTTTTCACAATCACACAGTCACACCATATAAACTATATAGTTGTACCATTGTTTTCAAGAATCAAGGCTATTGGATTGCAGTTCAACAGTTTCAGGTCTTTCCTTCCAGCTATTCAAATACATTGAAAACTAAAAAGGGATATCTATATAATGCATAAGAATAACCTCCATAATGACTTCTTGACTCCACTTGAGATCTCTCAGTCGCTGAAAATTTATTTTATTTAATTTGTCTTCTCCTTTTTGGTCAGGAAGATTTTCTCAATCCCACGATGCTGGGTCCAGGCTCATCCCCTGGGAGTCATGTCCCACATAAGGGGCTGGGCAGTGAGTTTACCTGCTGAGTCGGCTTAGAGAGAATCAGGCCAAATCTGAGCAATGGAAGAGGTTCTCTGGGGGTGATTCTTAGGCACCATTATAAGTAGGCTTAGCCTCTCCTTTGGAGTAACAAGCTTCATGAGGACAAGCCCCCAAATCAAGGACTGGCCTACTACAATGGTAGTCCCCCATGTTCGCAAGAATATCAGGAATTCCCAGGTGGGAAAGTTTAATGTCTCCAAGTTTTTCCCCAATCCCTCAAGGGGGCTTTGCAAATACTTTTTATTCTCTGCCCAAATTACTCTGGGATGTATCAGGGTTTCACACTAACTTGTACAAGCCAACCAGATCTCACCCACTATTCAAAGTTCCATGTAATTATGGTGTTTGAATAAACTGACCGTTCAAGTTAACTTATATAGCGTGCTACAGAAAATATAGATTTTCCACCAAATAAACATCTTTTCCTTTGATCTCACACAGAAGCTGAGGTTTTAAAACACAGTCAATATCCTTTTCCTTTTAGCCTGGTTTACCTTAATTCTAATCAAGTCCTTTTCATTCATATTTCTAATTGAACTCTGATCTCTTTTTCAGCTTCTTTAACATTTGCTGTATGGGATAATGCTGACATTCACAGCTGCTGAACTCTGGCTCTGAGTCTCAGGTGTCGCAGAGATACCTGAAGTTCCAGGGACCGATCAGGTTAAACACAAACAGCTCAGTATCTCAGAGTTTAGAGACAACTATTACAACTCATGAATAGATGTGTCTGCTGTAAGAGCTTACAATGTAGGAACCTTTACCATAAGCCCTCCGCTGATAACCTATGCTCTCAGATTCAATTCTCAGAGTTTGCACATTATAGTCAGTCCTTATTAGTGAGGTGCTATAAGGCCTATCCTTTCGATTCTGGCTTATTTCACTCAACATACTGTCCTCAAGGTCCATTCACCTAGTTGCATACCTCAGAACTGCATTTCTTCTTGCTGCCACTCAGTAATCCATTGTATGTATACACCACAGTTCCCCATTCCGTTTGTCAGTTGATGTACCCTTAGGCCACCTCCCAATGAGAAACGTGAATCCTGCCATAACACCAGTGTGCAATGTCCATTCATGTCCCTGCTCTCAGTTCTTCTAAGTATATACCCAATAACAAGGTTGCAGGACCATATGGCAACTCTATAGTTAGCTTCCTGTGAAACCACCTTACTGCCCTCCAGCTGGGCTGTGCCATTCTACTTCCCCAACAACAGGAAATAGGTGCAGCCCTCTCTCCACATTTTCTCCAGCACTTGTATCCCTCTGTTTATTTTTTAAGGAGTTCTATTCACACACCATACAATCCACCCTAAGTAAACAATCAATGATTCCCAGTATAATCATATAATTATGTATTCACCACCACAATCAATATGAGGACATTTTCATTTCTTCCCCAAAGAAAGGAAAAGGAGAAAAAAAAAATGAAGAATAAAATTACAGATAGAAGAAAAATAGAAATAAAATACAATGAAAAGGTCAGACAACAACACCATCACCAAGAATCCCATATCACTCTCTTATATCCCCCTCTTATAGACATTTAGCTTTGGTATATTGCCTTTGTTACAATTAGTGAAAGTATCTTACAATATTACCGTTAACTATAGACTCTAGTTTGCATTGATTGTATTTTACCCTGATATCAGCCAATTTTCAATACCTTGCAATGTTGACATTCATTTGTTTTCCCTCATTTAAAAACATTTTTATATTTGTACATTTAATCACCATAATTGACCACTCTAATTTTCACTAAGTTACACAATCCCAGTCTTTATCTTCTGTCTTTCCTTCTGGTATCATACATGCCCTTAGCCTTCCTCTTTCAACTGTACTCACACTCATCTTTGTTCAGAGTACTTACAATACTGTGTTACCATCGCACACTATTATGCTATCCATTCCATTTTTGGATCTTTACAATCAATCCTGTTGAACCTTCTGCACTCCTTCAGTATCAAATGCCCAAACTCTAACCTTTTCTATCTCATAATAACCTGTGTTCTCAACTCTCAAATTTTGTTCATCAATTTTAGTTCATATTAGTGAGACCATGCAGTACCCTTACTAATAGTCTTCATTTCCACACTCTTCTCCAAACCTCTCTCTCCTATCTTTTCCTATCTGCATGTATTGCTCCCTTTAGTATTTCTTATAGAGCAAGTATCTTGTTCACAAACTCCCTCAGTGTCTGTTTGTCTGAAAATACTTTAAACTCTCTCCCACTTTTGAGGGACAGTTGTGCCAGATATAGAATTCTTGGTTGGCAGTTTTTCTCTTTTAGTATCTTAAATATATTATACCACTGCCTTCTCACCTCCAAGGTTTCTACTGAGAAATCCACTCATGGTCTTATCAGGCTTCCTTTGTATGTGATGGATCACTTTTCTCTTGCTGCTTTCGGAATTCTCTTTGTTTTTGACATTTGATAATCTGATTATTGAGTGTCTTGGAGTTGGTCTACTTTGATCTATTTTGTTTGGTGTATGTCATGCTTCTTGGATCTGTAATTTTAGGTCTTTCATAAGAGATGAGAAATTTTCAGTTATTATTTCCTCCATTGTTCTTTCTGCCTCTTTTCCCTTTTCTTCCCCTTCTGGGATACCCATGACACACACATTCATGTTCTTCATGCTGTCCTTCAATTCCTTGAGACCCTGCCCATATTTTTCCATTCTTTTCCCTATGTCTTCTTTTGTATGTAGGATTTCCGATGTCCTGTGTGCTAGTTCCCAAATCCTTTCTTCTGCCTCTTCAAATCTGCTGTTGTATGTCTCCATTGTGTCTTTCATCTCTTTTATTGTGCCTTTCATTCCCATAAGTTGTGCCAATTGTTTTTTCAAACTTTTGAGTTCTTCCTTATATTTGCCTAATGTCTTCTTTATATACTTCATCTCTTTTGCCATATCTTCACTTAACTCATTGATTTGATTTTTTAATTGATTTAGCATATATGTTTGAAGATCTTTAATTAGTTGTTTCAACTCCTGTATCTCATTTTAAGTGTAAGTTTGTTCCTTTGACTGGGCCATATCTTCATTTTTCCTTGTGTGATACATAATTTTTTGTTGTCTGGGCATTTTGTTTTCTTGATTACCCCAATCAGATTTTCCCAGACCAGATGGGCCCAAGTCTCAGGAGGAGGATGTATTCAGTAGCAGGTTTCCCTGAGGGTTTGACTTTCCTGTGAGGCCTCTAGGCTCTGTGCTTTTCCTTTCCTGCCTAGCAGGTGGCACTTGTCAATCCGCAGCTCCTCTCCAGCGTAGAGAGGTGTGGTGCATTTAATTCTCAGTGGACCCTGTCCTGGTCAGGGGTGGAGGTTGTCAGAAGCCAAGCGTAAGCTGTTTGTGTCCCCCCACCCAGGCGCTGGGGTCTGAGTTCTCTGAGGGAGAGCCAGCACTTGAGCTGGACCCCATCCCTCCCTTTTCTTAGGGAAGATACACCCTTTAGGGAATTATCTTCTATACTTAAGGTTTTCCTTTGACTCTCTGACTATCTTAACTCCACCCTTACCTTGATCAGTGCTGACAATGGAAAATGCCTGAGGTTTTCTCTAATGAGTACTTAGAATGAGAGGGAAAAAAGGGAAAAAGAAGTCCCCTTTTTGGAGCCAGTACTAAGCCCTCCAGTTCATCAGGCAAGAAGAGGAGTTGGTATCTGGTTCTGTGTGCCCCTTTTCTTGGGACACAGCACTTTTCCAGTATTCTGAGCTCAGTAGACCCCAAAAGCCTCTGTTTTTATTTATTCATTTTTTTTTTCCATCAGTCCCACCTCCTCTCTACCAGGAGAAAGCTCTGGGTTCCTTTCCTGCTTGCTGTGGGTTTATCTGTGCTCATAGCATGTATTCAGTAGTCTAGATTTGTTAATTAAAACTGAAATTGGAGCTTGGTTGAGCTACATTCCCTTGTTCCCTGAAGGGGCAGCTGCTTTTTCCCACAGTGACGTTTTCCAACTCAGCCTGCCATGTTGGTTGGGGAGGGGCACCAGCTCCACAGCTTGGAGAGTTTTACTTATAGTTCTATGCTGTGATCTCAGCCATTCCACGCATTCCAGACTGGTGTATGATGTGTGTTCATTCATGTATGTCCCACAATCAGTTGTTCCAGACTATTTTCTAGTTATTCCTGGCTATTTACTAGTTGCTCTAGGAGACTAAATTCCACACCTCCCTATGCCACTATTTTGCCCTGCCTCTTGCTGTGATTTTTGAAGATTTTTAGATGTTATCACCATTTTACAATGAGTTGTGACACAGCTAGGAAATGATGAACCTGCAACTCCAAAGCCTGTGCTTTTAACCACTACATTGTATGACCCATAATTTAAAACCATCGTCTACATATATATATATATATATATATATATATATATATATATAATGTATGTATAATTGAGATTGTTCACATACCATACAACTATCCAAAGATCCGTAGTGTACAATAAATTGCCCATGGTACCATAATACAGCTGTGCCTCCATCACCACAATTATTTTTTTTCAATTTTTAGAACATTTTTATTACTCCAGAGAAGAAATAAAGGAAAATAGGAAACTCAAATCCAATCATACCCCTAACCAACCCCCCTCCAATATTGTTTCATAGTTTTGGTATAGTACATTTGTTACTGTTGATGAAAGAATGTTAAAATACTACTAACTGTAGTATATAGTTTGCAGTAAGTATATATTTTTTCCTATTTGCCTCTCTATTATTAACTTCTAGTTATAGTGTCATACATTTGTTCTAGTTCATGAGAGAGATTTCTAATACTTGTACAGTTAATCACAGACATTGTCCACCACAAGATTCACTGTTTTATACATTCCCATCTTTTAAACTCCAAAGTTCCTTCTGGTGACATACGTGACTCTGAGCTTACCCTTTTTACCACCTTCACACACCTTTCAGCACTATTAGTTATTCTCACAACATGCTACCATCACCTCTGTCTGTTTCCAAACATTTAAGTTTACCCTAGTTGAACATTCTGCTCATAATGAGCAAACACTCCCCATTCTTTAGCCTCATTCTATATCCTGGTAACTTATATTTCATGTCTATGAGTTTACATATTATAATTAGTTCATATCAGTGAGACTCTGTAATATTTACCTTTATGTGTCTTATTTCACTCCATATAAGTGTCCTCAAGCTTTCTTCATCAACCCATTTTTTAAGACAGTTTTGTTCACACACCATACATTCTGTCCTAAGTGAACAATCAATGGTTTCCTGCATAGTCATGTATTTATGTATTCAGCACCATCGCCACTATTTATATAAGGACATCTCCATTTCTTCCACAAAGAAGGAGGAAGAGTCAAAGAAGGCAGAGAGACAAAAGAAAAAAAGAATGAGAGAGAGAAAAAGAAACATTAACCTAAAGCAGAATAAAAAGTCAGACAACATCACCAATGCCAGGAGTCCCATACCCTTCCCCTCCCCCCCCCATATGCATTTAGCTTTGGTATATTGCCTTTGTTATATTAAAGGAAGCATAATACAATGTTTCTGTTAATTATGGTCTCCAGTTTGCATTGATTGTATTTTCCCCTCAATCCCATCCTATTTTTAATACCTTGCAATGTTGACACTCATTTGTTCTACCTCATGCAACAACATATTTGTACATTTTATCACAAATGTTGAGCACTCTAGGTTTCACTGAGTTATTACAGTCCCAGTCTTTATCTTTCCTCTTTCCTTTTGATGTCTCACATGCTCCTAACCTTCCTCTTTCATCTTTGTTCAGTGTACTTACATTGTTGTGCTACCATCACCCAAAATTGTGTTCCAAACCTCTCATTCCTGTCTTTTCCTATCTGTGTATAGTGCTCCCTTTAGTATTTCCTCTAGAGAAGGTATCTTGTTCACAAACTCTCTCATCATCTGTCTGCCAGAGAAAATTTTAAACTCTCCCTCACATTTGAAGGACAGTTTTGCCAGATATAGGATTCTTGGTTGTTCGTTTTTCTCTTTCAGTATCTTAAATATATCACCCCACTTCCTTCTTGCCTCCATGGTCTCTATTGAGAAATCTGCACATAGTCTTATCAAGCTTCCTTTGTATGTGATGGATCACGTTTCTCTTGCTGCTTTCAGGATTCTCTGTTTGTCTTTGACATTTGATAATCTGATTATTAAGTGTCTTGGCATAGGCCTATTCAGATTTATTCTGTTTGGGGTATGCTGCGCTTCTTGGATCCATAATTTTATGTCTTTCATAAGAGATGGGAAATTTTCATTGATTATTTCCTCTATTATTGCTTCTGTTCCTTTTCCCTTCTCTTCTTCTGAGATACCCATGACACATACCTTCCTGATTTTTAATTTGTCCTTAAGTTCCCAGAGTTGTTGCTCATATTTTTCCATTCTTTTCTCTATCTTTTTTGTGTGTAGGCTTTCAGGTGCCTTGTTCTCCAGTTCCTGAGTGTTTTTCTGCCTCTTGAGATCTGCTGTTGTATGTTTCCATTATGTCTTTCATCTCTTGTGTTGTGCCTTTCATTTCCATAGATTCTGCCAGTTGTTTTTTTGAACTTTCAATTTCTACCTTATGTATGCCCAGTGTTTTCATTATATGGTTCATCTTTTTTGCCATATCTTCCCTAAACTTTATGAATTGACTTAGTATTAGTTGTTTAAACTCCTGTATCTCAGTTGAAGTGTGAGTTTGTTTCCTTTGACTGGGCCATAACTTCATTTTTCTTAGTGTAGGTTGTAGTTTTCTGTTGTCTAGGCATGGTTTCCTTGGTTACCCCAATGTGGTTTTCCCAGACCAAAACAGGCTCAGGTCCCAGATGAAAGAAATATTCAGTATCAGGTTTCCCTGAGGGTGTGTCTTAGAAAATTGCAACACCCTGTGAGGCCTCAAGTCACTGTGCTTTTCTGCCCAGCAGGTGGCACCTGTCAGCCTGTAACTCCAGATTGGTGTAAGGAAGTGTGAAAGGAAGTGTGACCGGTGTCTGTTTTCCCTCAGGCTCTGGGGTCTGGTTCTGAATGGAAAGCAGGTAGTAGAGCTGGTCCCCATCCCTTTCCTCTTAGGGAAGATAAACCCCCTGGTGTGAGGTCATTAGCATTTGAATGGTCTCTCTGTGCCTGTGTTGTCTCCACCCTTGTCTGGGTTAGAGCATGGGAAGTGAAAACGGCTGAGGCTTTCTCCACTGAGCTGAAACAGGGACAGAAAGCCCCCTTCAGGGCCAGTCCACAGCCACCATCTGACTGATTCATATCAAGCAGTTCACACTTGGTAATTAAAACCCCAGTTGGAACTCAGCTGAGCTGTATTCACTTGCTCAGTGTCCTAGTTTCCTAACGCTACCAGAATGCAAAACACCAGAAATGGATTGGCTTTTATAAAAGGGGGTTTATTTGGTTACACAGCTACAGTCTGAAGGCCATCAAGTGTCCAAGGTAATGCATCAACAATCAGGTACCTTCACTGGAGGATGGCCAATGGCGTTGGAAAACCTCTGTTAGCTGGAAGGGCACATGGCCGGTGTCTGCTCCAGGTTCTAGTTTCAAAATGGCTTTCTCCCAGGACGTTCCTCTCTAGGCTTCAGCTCCTCAAAAATGTCACTCTTAGTTGCTCTTGGCTTCTTTGGAGCTAAAGTCTGCATTCAAAGGCCATCTCCAAAATGTCTCTGTAAGCTGAAGCTCCTCTCTCAGTTCCAGTGCATTCTTCAAAGTATCCCTCTTGGCTATAGCAAGTGTGCTCCCTCTATCTGAGCTTATATACTGATCCAGTAATTTAATTCAGACCCACCCTGAATGGGTGGGGCAACACCTCCATGGAAATTATCCAACCAAAGGTCTTGTCCACAGTTGATAGAATCACATCTCCATGGAAACACCCAAAGGATTCCAAAATCTAATCAACACTAATATGTCTGCCCACACAAGATTGCATCAAAGATATTGGCATTTTGGGGGACACAATACATCAAACTGGCATACTCTGAGAGAGCTGCTCTCTGGCTGCAGGAGGCTTTGCAGCTTGGGCTGTGGGGAAAGGGGGCTCCTGGCTTGGATCCACAGTTTTTACTTACAGATTTTATGCTGCAATCTTGGGCATTCCTCCCAATTTGGGTTGGTGTATGATGAGTGGATGGTCACGTTTGTCCCCCTGCAGTTATTCTGGATTATTTCCTAGTTGTTCCTGGTTGTTTATTAGTTGTTCCAGGGGGACTAACTAGCTTCCACTCCTATCTATGCCACCATCTTAGATCTCCCCAAATTACTTTTAAGAATATTTTTTAAGTGGAGAAATGGAGGGAAAAGGGAAAGGTAGTAGGACATTCAAGGTGAAATTGTGGGCTGAGGATAGGAAAGGAGCAGACTAGACTCCAAAGGCAAAATTTACTACTTGCAAATTTGCATAGGGCCAGATCTCTCCTGCAACATAAAATCTGAAACTGGGTGTTTCCAGGATCATGAGTGCTACTCATTATAAGTTTGTTTGCATCTTGGTCAGGTACAAATTTTCCAGTTTTACGAAAAGCAGCAGTGAATTGTTTTGCCAGTTTTCAAAGTGTGATGGTTTGGACCATTTCAAAATACTGCCTATGTAAGTGTTGTTCCTGTTGTTGTTATTTGCCAGATTTGGGGTTTTTAATATCTTTTTGATCATTGAAATTGGCCAATTTCTTTATTTGTATTGTCCTTATGTGGTTTTGATATCAAGGTTATGTTAGCCTAAAAGAAATGTTAGGAAAAGTGTAGTTTCTTTTTCTATTTCACAGACAACTTTAGTAAGATTGGATTTTATGTTCCTTGAAGGTTTGTTTTTGGGGATTGAATCCTGTCCTTCACAAAAACATGTGCAGGTCCCAACTCCTGGTCCTTGTGGATGTGAACTCATTTATAAATTGGACCTCTAAAGATGTTATTAGTTAAGGTATGCTCAGACTCAATTTGGGTGGGCTTTAATCCAATATGGCTGAAGTCTTTATAAGCAAAGGAAATTGGGCATGGGAGGAGAAGCCACAGAAGTAAGAAGCTAGGAATCAGTGAAACCCAGAAGGGAAAGCAGGAAGACATTTCCATGTGCACTGCCTTGTGACAGAAAAACCAAGGAACCCCAAAGATTGGTGGCCAGCCAGAAGATACTCATTCTAAGTGCTGGTTTCGATGTGTTATGTCCCCCAAAACACCATTATCTTTGATGCGATCTTGTGTGGGCAGGCATATTAGTGTTGATTAGATTTTGGAATCCTTTGGGTGTTTCCATGCAGATGTGATTCAATCAACTGTGGACAAGACCTTTGGTTGGATAATTTCCATGGAGGTGTTGCCCCACCCATTCAGGGTGGGTCTGAATTAAATTACTGGATCAGTATGTAAGCTCAGATAGAGGGAGCAAGCTTGCTACAGCCAAGAGGGACACTTTGAAGAATGCACAGAAGCTGAGAGAGCAGCTGCAGATGAGAGACAGTTTGAAGATGGCTGTTGAAAACAGACTTGCTCCAGAGAAGCTAAGAGAGGACCAACACCCCAAGAAGCAACTAAGAGTGACAATTTTGAGGAACTGCAGCCTAGAGAGGGACATCCTGGGAGAAAGCCATTTTGAAAACAGAACTTTGGAGCAGACACTGGCCATGTGCCTTCCCAGCTAACAGAGGTTTTCCGACACCATTGGCCATCCTCCAGTGAAGGTACCCTTGAAGGACACTGTAAGGCCTAAAGACTGTAACTTTGTAACCAAATAAACCCCCTTTTATAAAAGCCAATCCATTTCTGGTGTTTTGCATTCTGGCAGCATTAGCAAACTAGAACACCCTGGGAGTAAGCAAGCCTTCTAGACTCTGAAACCATGAGCCAAAAACTCATGGTTGTTTAAGCCAACTCATTTGTTGATATTGGTTAAGTAGCTGGCAAATTAAATAATAAGGTAAAACTCACACAGAAGATTTAGTCTCTGCCTATCCTTCTCTGGGCTCCAGCCGCTCTGGCCATATTTCAGTTCCTTAAAAACTCCTGAGCTCTTTCCTCACTAAGTGCCTTTGCATATACTATTCTCCTAACCTCACCACCCCCCTATGCAGGCATTTCCTAAATGTTACCTCCTTAAAAGCCCTTCTGTGATCACCCTTTTTCAGGTGAATTTCCTCTATTGTTTGTTATTTTCTGTCTTAGCATCGTTATTATTTTCTTCATGCTAATTATCTTGATTTATAATTGGCTTAATAGCTTGTTGATTTGCTTATTTGTTTTATCAATATGAGGGCAGGGGCTATGTTTACATAGTTCACCCAATATTTAGCCTAGTGCCAGGTAAAGAGTGGGCACTTAATAAATATATTTGTTAAACAAATGACGGGGAACCCCCATTCATTACAATTGTACGTAGAGCTGGAGACTCTGGAGAGCTCAGTGTTGCTAAGTTTATTTTCTAGTTGAGAGGGCTATTCTCCCTTTAACGTTTACCTTTCGTCTTTCCTAGTGAGAAACCAGGAAGTTAAGTCTGCTTGAACCAAATTGTCCTAAATTATCTTCAAAATAAGCTAAAAGGAATTTGGGGAAATGGCTATCCACACTACATCTTGTCCTCCCTTTGGCTTTTGTGATTGTTTAGGTTATATAGCCAGCAAATTAATGCTAATGCCTATTTCCAGAGGCTCCATTTTGTTTATCTCCAGTGATGTATTTTTCTTTGACATCTACTTTATCTAATATTAATATAGCCACTTCAGCCTACTTATACTTGTAGTTGGCATGGCATATTTTTTCTATCCCTTTATTTTCAGCCTATCTGCATCTTTATATTTAAAGTGTGTCTCTTAAAGTTACCATACAGTTAGGGTCTTCTTTTTTATCCATTCTGATGATCTCTGACTTTGATTTGGGGTGTTTGGTCAATTTACATTTAATGTATTATTGATTTGATTGAACTTGTGTCTATATTTTGTTCTTTGTTTTCTATTTGTCCCAATTGTTTTTCCCCTCTGTTAATCCTTTCCTGGCTTCTTTTGAGTTAATTGAATATTTTTTGAAATTCCATTTAAATTTAAATATTAGCCTTTTTGCAATTTTTTGTGTGGATGCTCTAAACATTACAATACATATATTCCTAACTTCTCGGAGTCTCAGAATTCATTTTTATTACTTTGTGTAAATGTAAGACGTTGGCAACCATGTAAGTCCATTCACCAACCTCTTCTGTTATTTGTGCTATATTTGTTATACATGTTATATCTCTATGTTAGAAACCCCACACTACAATGTTATAATTTTTGTTCCAATCTCATTTTGTTTAATTTTTTTCTGATTTTAGGTACTAGTCTACTTAATAGTTTCTGGGACAAGAGTTAAAACCAAGGTCGAGTTTATAGCCCCAGAGGACTTCTTGCTTCTGAAACTGTCCACATGTGGTTATAAATCTCTAAGAAACTATCAGGAAGCCACTTTATTGGAACACCCAATTACAGACTTTCATCTTAATAAACCAGTTCATTCATCCTCTTTTGATTTAAATTCCGGTGAGCATACTGTCCTCCTTTCTCGCACACAAACCATTTCCTTGTTATTTCTTCATGCAAAATCAAATGTTTATGACATGTTTCTAACACCTTGGCTTTGAGCTGTCTATATAATTAACCTTCCTGTCTTCTGTCTTTATTTTCCTATGTATCCTTCTGGGATGGTATCTTCCTTATGCCTTTTCCATATATAGGATATGTTTTTGCTAAGATTAAATTATCTTCTTATGTGTAGTACTTTTCATACCTGTACCTGTGCTTCTGAAAACATTTTCCCTTTCTTACTTATCCTTTCTTTCTTCCTTCATGTGCATACTGTTGGTTGATAGCTTTTGAGGACCAGTTTTAATCCTTTACCTCTGATTCCTTGCAGAGGTGTTTTCCTGACTCTTTGCTCCAAAGCTGAGGAACCATGCAGAAGCATGCTAGCTTTACTACTCCTGAATAACTTGTTTGACTTTGTCAGTCATTCAATTCCTTTGAGCACCAATTTACATTAAATAATTTAAGTTTCCTTCTAGTTCTAACATTTTATGTTCCTGTGTCTTGAATTGTACCTTTAGTGATATGCAAACCCTGCCCAGCAGGGGGTGGGGTTGGGGCAGCTGTAGCAATATTATCACCTGTTCTCTCATACTGCACCCACATACCCATCCTCTCTCATTATCCTCCGACACTTCTGGTTTTGATCATCCTCACTCTTTGAATCTGCCTTCATGTATCTCCTGTTTCTCAATTCATATCTAACTGCTTATTCTTTGCTCTTAAATACCCTCAGTATTTATGTTCTTGAATCTGGCTTTTTGCCCATTTCAGCTACCTGGCAACCCTCACAGCTCTGCTCCTGACCTTGGACTCGACCTCTGCCTGCTGAGGTCACCAGCGAGTTTTCCAGAGTTCAGTTCCTTAATCCTCCCACCAGAGCCTTTCTCTCCAGGTGTCCTCACCTGGGACAGTGACTTCCACTCCATCACGTCCCTAGTACATGAATTAATTGAGATACATTCTTGTGGGTGACAGGATATCTGAGAAAGTCAATGGAAAATGTTGGAAAGGCTTATGAAGTCAGTATAGTAAAGAAGAGAGGTGGACTGGCCCAAGGTAAAATTATAACTTAGGGGAAGTTCATTTTCAGTGTTCTTCCATATCTCTTTTAGATCCATTTCCTTTCTTTAGTAATCCACCTTTCAAGACACCCAGAACTCGCATACTACCCCTTGCCTTCTTAGGGAACACCAGCAGCACCCTCACCCAGTTCTCTGGACTCCAAATTCTAGATCATTGCTGTGCTCGCCCCTTTCCTCCAATCACCTTCAAAACCTTGTTCTCTGCTAGTCAAATCAACACACATGTGTATCAAAAGCCAACAGTTGTTTAAGAATTTCCTTTTCTGGATAACATGACAGAAAATGAAAAAAATAATTGGCAAGTTCTGCTTTCTATCTGTGATCTTGACCAAGTAACTTACCTTCTCTTGAGTCTCAGTTTTTTTCCTTAAAATGAGAGAGTTGCTATTTCTAATGGGGCTGTTCTGAGGATTTAGAAATACAGTGTAAGCAAGTTCTCTTTGTAAGTACTGTACAAGTGTAAAAGATTTTTACTTGGGATTTTACTTGGGAAATATGCTTCTCAGTCTCACTATATTGCATTACCATTGAGAAAGAGGCCAGTTCATTTGGAAAAAGATAGATTAAAAAACAGTCACTATGCTGAAACACTTATTTTTTCCTTGAATAATGAAAGGAAAAGAGAACAAAATATAAAGAAAGAAGCTAGTGAGTCAAAAGTGAGATTTTTGGCCAGAAGAGCCCTTTCCCACCTATCTACCCACTTTATGGAGAAAAGACCCACTCAGTTTAATAATAATGGTTTTTTAATCAAATATGTGCCAGGCACTCAACATATATTTTCTGTGCTTTTCAAGAGACCCTTCAGAACTGTGAAGGGATAAGGAAATGGCTTCTCAAAGAGGATGGGGAATTTTTACAAGGTTGCATAGCTGCAGCTAGTAGAGCCAGGTCCGAAACTCAGCTTTACCTGATTCTAACACCTGTGCTCTTTTTACCAGACCATTCTGATTTTGCTTCCTTGAGAAAGTCTATTGATCTATCTGAGGAGCCACATGCCATCTAGGGCACCTGGATTTCCTTCAGAATATGTTCAAAAAACAAAGAGCAGACATGTTTCAAAATAATTGGAAGTTAAATGGTCTAAAAGCCGCTGGGCTAGACCTGTTATGACGAGCTGTTGGTTGAGTAGTCTCACCAGAACCAGGTCCATTGTAGAGCACCCAGTAAGGAAAGTGCTTAGGCAAGTATGGGCCCATCCAACAGTTAGCACCCAAAATTATTAAGTGAGGGAGACCAAAGGAGTAGCTACATCACGACACTGTATAATTATTTTGTATTGGTGCAATTCCTGCTTGGCTGCTGGTTAAGCCACATAGCATGTCTGAAAAGTAAGAAGTCTTTGTAGATCAGGATAGAACTGAACAAGTTATTCATCAAGGCAAAGATCTCAGCCAGGTGACCTCGTGCAGGTATCCTCGAAGTCACTTCCTCTTCCTGCATCTGTGTTGAATTTGAGTCTGGGTCTATGCTTTTCACAGGATTGGCTAAGGGCTCAGTGGTCCCCAAGATGGCTCTCCCTTTCATGTGGCCAGGTGCTATGTCACCATCAACACCAAGGAATATCTAAAGTTGACTGTAGTGGTGAATGCTGGAAGCAGAGGAAGAGAATGAAACATCACCAGCAAGGAAGCTTTATTTGATTGTTTAAAACCCCGATGACACCCTAAGCAAGTGAAACCCAAACCAAAATTTCCCTTTAAATGGAAAATCTTTGGTTGGGGGATAAAACCGTCTCTAGAGTTTCCCTTTATCTCCTAGGTCTCCCTCAGGTGGGGAACTGGTATTGAGGGCTATAAGACAAAGAGAAGGGAAAGGAAGAGCTTTAAACTGAATTGCCCAAATCAGATTTCAAATTCCTTGGAGGATTTGCATCCAATTACTGATTTGCCTATCCAGCTCCAAAGTGATGCAAATGGCATTTGCAGACTCTAACTAGGAGGAAGAGGCTGGGGATAGGACCAGCTTGTGGACTTATATTTTGGGGAGAGTTTATGCTTTGGGAGGCTGGCAGAAGGAGTTCTGACTTCCAAAGTTGTGTTGAAAGGTAATCTACCTTATTTTGGTCAAGGTCTTGACTGAGGGCCATGTACGTCTTGAAGAGGTAAAGTGGCAATCCAGTTGGTTAGAAACTAAAGGTCTAAGATACCTCAGCCATTGTCATTGGGTGATTTTTCCACTTGGGATTCTACAGAATAAGAATTAGAGAAATTTACAGCAGCATGTGTGTGGGATGGGTGGAGGGTTTAGCAGGCAGAACAGAGAGAAGGGAACTAACGTCTGTGCTTCCCAGGATTGTTACATGACTTCTTCATTTAATCCTTTCAACAGTGCTTCAGGGAAAATAATTCCACAAGAAACCGAGGTGCAAACCTTAAGTGAATTGCCTGAGATAGTGGTAGATGGGACTAGAATCCAGTCTAGCAGCTGTCCCTCCTACTGTTCCACACAGAAGCTCATCCCAGTCTGGAAAGATGAGACACTCAACCTGCTCAGGTGCACCTTTCCTTTCCCAGTAAGGAGACAGGAGTCCAGTGAGGAGTGAGATGTCCAGAGATCTCATGGCTAGACCTCCTGGTTTCCCACAAGGCCTGACTCCTAGGGCTTTATGATGTACTCCCGCGTGCTCCGGACTCTCCTCAAAAGTCATGTTCTAATTTTCCAATCCAAAAACTGAATGCAAATAATGCCGTTTTATGTACATGTGAGCTCAGCCAAGACTTCCTTAAAAAGAAATTAAAAAAAAAAAATCAAGGAACCCAGCAAACCAATTTAAAACAAAATGAAACCCACACATTTCCTAAAGCTATTGACTGGAACAAAACCAGATCAAAACATTCTCAGTAAACCTGAATCAAGCCAATGTTTCCCTTGGGTTGAGTCCATTGCCACAAATAAATGTCATTGAGGACTCAGGTGCAGCTTGAAGCTGAGCACCTGGCCCCTCTGTGGGCGGTGTGGCAAGGACACCAGTCCGGGGCCCTGGCTCAGACAACCACCGGGTGTAGGAGGGCCCAGCGTAGCCCCTCACCTGGCTGGTTCTCCGACTTCTCATCTGTAAAGTGAGGGGGTTGGACTAGTTCCATGATGTTTGAACTAAAACAAAATGAAACAAAAACAGTGGAAACCTTTTTAAAAAGGTTTCTTTGGGGGAAATCCCAATGTGGAGAACCCATAAAAGCTGAGCTGCTTTGAACCAAGCAGTAGTTGGTGACTCAGTAGATCCAGATTAGAGATAAAAATAACAGCAGTTAATGTTTAATGTGCCATGTGCTTTTCTAAGCCCTTTGTCTGTAATAACATGTAATCCTTGCAAGCATGCCTTCTGAGGGAGGTGCTATTATTATCATCATCCCTATTTGATATTTGAGGAAACTGAGGTTCAGGGAGATTAAGTAAATTGCCTGAGCTCAGACAGCTAGTGAGAGGGTGTGTGGGGCTGGGGTCCGGGCACTCTGCAATGGAGTGTGCCTCTTTACCACCGTGTTCTGCTGCTCTCCCAGGCCAGCCAGCTATAGGCTCAAAATCAGAATGGAATAAACCAGAAACTTGGTACCAATGAACTAACATCCCTATTTAGGACTGCTGATGAGACTGGCAAAATGTAAGTTGGCTATTGAAGCAGAAGAGATAGAATCCTCTGGTAGACCAACTCCTGACTCGTACTGTCCTGTCTCTGATGAGTTTGGTTCCCTGCACACGTGGGTCCATGTTGGTGATTGCAGGCTGCTCCCCCAGACTGGAGGCTCTTTGTCTAAAAATGTTGCCTTGCCTATAACTGCAATAGGCTAAGATTCTGAAATCAAATGATTCACCGTATAATGCTATTTACCAGGAATGAGTGATTTCTTTTATCGTCTAATTTAAAAACCCTTTACATGCCTCTCAAGAGGCTGCCTAGTTCAGAAATTCATAAAAGAAAAGAGAAGAGGGAATACGAACTATAGAACAGAAAAAAGTGTTTTGCCAACATGACAGACAGAAGAAATAATTTTGAAACACATTTCAAAGATAGTTTCATCACGATAGACGTGCAATATGCTTCTGTCTTTTATGTGTGCGTGACTAACTACCCAGTTATGAATGGAAAGATAACTGTCTTTCAAGAATTTTAAAGTAAAAATGTGACACTATGTTCAATGCATGTTATAAATTCCATATTCTGTGCATAAAAAGAGACACACTATTTTTGGTAGTAGAAAATCATTTTCTCTCTACCCCCACTGAATAAATGTTAATCAAATAGTTGAAGAATAATGGTTCAGAGGTGTGTTAATGGCCTCCCTGCTTGGTGCTCCCACTCATCTGATTTGTTAGTCTTTCTCAGCCTCCCCCTTACCCTTGAGCCCCTCCTGACAGCCCCAAGGCTGCACAGAACACTGCTAACAAAAGACTGGACCACATGACCGTTAGGCTGCCTTCAGGATCTAAGAATATATGACCAAATGGGCTGCCCATATCCCACACCACTAACTGACAGGAGAGCCACGGTCTACACAGCTGCCTGGAGCCATCTGATGCTGGTGGGGATGGTCATCGAGGGCAAAGTATTTCTGAGGCTCCTTTCGGGGTGTCAGTGGTTTAAAGGGTTCTGACAGAGTTGTGGCTCACCTCAGACTCCCTGGGCAATTGCAAATCAGAGGTGTGGGGATGTTGCTAGATAAACAGAACTCAGATCATGATTTCCTTCTATAATGATTTGATGTTCTCTTACTTAACATTTTATTTTTGCATTATTAGTATATTTACTCTAGTGCCTCCTTATTTGAGTTCTATCTTCATCTACCATACAACCAATACAGATTGGTTGGTGTAGATTAATTATTTTTCTTCATTTTTTCCATTTTAATAGAACAATCCATTATAAGGGTGTAATTCAATGAATTTTATTAAATTTATAGATTTGTGGCAACCATCATGATGATCCAATTTTAGACTATTTCCATTACCTCTAAGGAGTCTCTCTTGCTTTCTTCCAGTGAATCCCCATTCCTACCCTTACTCTCAGGCTACCACTGATCTGTTTTCTGCCTCTCTTGATTTGCCTTTACTGGAAATTTTTTATAAATGGAAATATACAATATGTGGTCTTTTGTGTTTGGCTTCTTAGCCTAATGTTTTTGAGGCTCATCCACATTATAGCATGTTTCATTAATTTGTTCCTTTTGGTTGCTAAATAGTATTCCATTGCAGGGATACACTACATTTTGTTTAACCATTCACTGGTTGATGGACATTTGGATGGTTTCTAGGTTCTATTACAAACAATGCTGATAAAAACATTTTTCTATAAGGCTTGGGTGAACATTTGTTTTCACTGCTCTTGGGAAGATACCTAGGAGTGGAATGCTGGAACCTATGGTAAATTTATTTTTAACTTTTAAAGAAATTGCCACAATTGTTTGTCAAAGTGGTTATACTAATTTGTATTCCCACCAGCAAAGTATGAGGGTTCCAGTTTCTCCACATTCTCTCCATCACTCGATGCTGACAGTCTTTTTATTATAGCTATTCTAGTGAGTATGCGTTATCTCATTATGGTTTTAATTTGCATTTCACTGATGACTAATGATGTTGAGTATCTTTCCATGAGTTTAACAGCTGTTCTAGTTTGCTAATGTTGCCTTTTCACAAAACACCAGAAATGGATCAGCTTCTATAAAGGGGGTTTATTTGGTTACACAGTTACAGTCTTAAGGCCACAAAGTGTCCAAGGTAATGCATCAACAATCGGGTACCTTCACTGGAGGATGGCCAATGGTGTTCGGAAAACCTCTGTTAGCTGGAAAGGCACGTGGCTGGCGTCTGCTCCAAGTTCTGGTTTCAAAATGGCTTTCTCCCAGGATGTTCCTCTCTAGGCTGCAGTTCCTCAAAAATGTCACTCCTAGTTGCTCTTGGGGCGTTTTTCCTCTCTTAGCTTCTCCGGAGCAAAAGTCTGCTTTCAACAGCCGTCTTCAAGCTGTCTCTCATCTGCAGCTCCTCTTTCAGCTCCTGTGCATTCTTCAAAGTATCCCTCTTGGCTGTAGCAAGCTCTCTCCTTCTGTCTGAGCTTATATAGTGCTCTAGTAAACTAATCAAGGCCCATGCTGAATGGGCGGGGCCACATGTCCATGGAAATGATCCAATGAAAGATTTCGCTGACAGTTGAGTGATCACATCTCCACGGAAACATCCAATCAAAAGTCTCTAACAAAACCAACACCAATATGTTTCCTGCCCACACAAGACTGCATCAAAGATAATGGCATTTTGGGGGACATAATACATCCAAACCAGCACAACAGCCATTCCTGTATCTTCTTTGGTGGAATGTCTATTCAAATCTTGTAACCATTTTTATAAAATTGGATTGTTTGTTTTCTTCTTGTTGAGTTGTAGTTCTTTATATATCCTGGATACAAGTCTGTTTTCAGATATATGACTTGCAAATATTTTCTCCCAGTCTGTAGCTTTTCTTTTCTCATTTTCTTAATGGTATCTTTTGAAGAAGAAGTTTTTAATTTTGATAAAGTCCAATCAATTTTTTCCTTTTATGGATTTTGGTGTCATATCTAAGAAGTTTTTGCCTTACCCAAGGTCACAAAGATCATCTCCTATGTTTTCTTCTAGAAGTTTTAGGTTTTCTATTTAGGTCTACGATCGCTTTTGAGTTAATTGTTGTGTGTGTGTGTGTGTATGTGTAAATAGAGTGGATTGAAGGTTTTCTGGGGGAAGGAGGATTATAGATATTTGATTGTTCCAGTACCATTTGTTGAGAAGTCTATCCTTTCTTTGTCTTCACACCTTTGTTGAAAATCAGTTGACCATAAATGTAAGGGTTTTTTTTCTGTTCCATTGATCTATACTTCAGTGCGTATGTCAAACCACACTGTCTCAATTTCTCTAGCTTTAAGGTAAGTTTTGAAATCAGGTATTATAAGTCCTACTTTGTTCTTTTTCAAAATTGTTTTAGCTATTCTAGATCCTTTGTCCTTCCATATAAATTTTGGGATCAACTTGTCAATTTCTATTTCAAAAACTTGTTGAGATTTTGATAGGGGATTGCATTGCCTATATAGATCAATTTGGATAAAATTACTATCTTAGCAATATTGAGTCTTCCAATCCATGAACATGGACTGCTAGACAGAAAGTATGAAGGTGGGGTTGGGCTGCTTTATTCACCAATTGAATCCCTGGGGCTGAGTCCAATATCTGACACATGGTTTGCACTAACCATTTTTATATGGTTGACAGAATAAAGGCATCTCCTAGATTTAAGGACATTGTTTATCGTGCTCTCCTCCCCCCCAGAATTAACCCTATAAATTCAAGTCCCTGGGAATGTAACTAGATTTTGTCTTGAGACCACCAAGAATTTTGGAGTCTTTCTGTCTATAGTTTCACAAAGAATAGGATATGGCAAGAGTCCTGCTTTGAGCTCAGTCAAAGAGATGAAAGAAAAAACAATACTCTGCAATTGTGTAATAGTTTATTGTGTGTTATCTAATTGGATAGTCACAACAACCTATCAAGTTAGCAGATTGAAATTAATGCTATTTTTTAGATGAGAGATTCAAGGAGGCCAAGTGGCATGCCTGAGCTCACTCAGAGCTGATGGTGGAGCCAACACTGACCTCCAGCCCTCGGGGCTCCTAGCCCAAAAAGCTCTTTCTACATCATCTCGGATTAGAAATAGCTTCAGGAGTAGGACAGATGCTAAGTATACAGATCGTAAGTTTTGGCGTATGTTTCAGTAAGGCTCACACTGAATAATCATTTATGGGATTTTGCTTCTGGAAATAAGGAGAAGTTATTGGAGAGGAGGCTTTGCTGGCCTGGAAATTAAAGGGAAGCTTAGTCTTTGAATCTCTAAAGTATTTGTTGTCTTATTACAGTTCATTCTCCCTTAACAATCAGAGAGGAGAGAAAAGCAAAGATGCAGACACCCCAAATAAGAGACCAGCCTGGAGGATGCATCTGGGTTGAGCTTGAATTGTTCCATCCTTTGAAGGCACTGTATTAGTCAGGGTTCTCCAGGAAAACAGAACCGACAGGAGATATCTGTAACTTTTATACGAGATTTTATAAAACTGTCTCATGCAACTGTGGGGATGGGCAAGTCCAAATTCTGTAGGGCAGGCTGTAAGCTGGGAACTCCGATGAAGGTTTTCAATGAATTCCCCAGGAGAAGCTGGCTGGCTGAAGTAGAGATGGACATTCTCTCTTCT
The DNA here is from genome assembly GCF_015220235.1 of Choloepus didactylus. Lineage (NCBI taxonomy): Eukaryota > Metazoa > Chordata > Mammalia > Pilosa > Megalonychidae > Choloepus > Choloepus didactylus. Next base: position 121,426,087 of record NC_051314.1, read on the forward strand.
GACTGCTGAAGTCATCACTTCTCCTTTTAGGGCCTTCAATTGATTGGATGAAATGTCCCTCATTGCTGAGGCAATCTTCTCAGTTGATTGTAGATGTGATCAGCCATAGAGGCAATCAACTTACTGATGATTTAAGTCCATGAAATGTCCTCACAGTAACAGTTAGGCCAGTCACTTGCTTGACCAAACAACTGGGCACCATCACCTGGCCAAGCTGACACATCAACCTAACCATCACAGGTAACTTGATAGAGAAAGCAAATTTCTGGATTCCTTCACATGAGGCCAGTTAAGGAGGTTGCTCTCTACCCCATGTCCATAAAAGGCAACAGTGTGCCATGTGGCATGTACAAGGATAGTGCAGACAACTGGGCTGTGAGAATGACAGTGGCGGGAAGATAGTGGCCAGTTTTTGACCTCAGCTTACTTCAATTCAAGGAAGAGGATAGCATTTCTCCTTATTTCCAAATGACATTCTCCAAGCTGTAGCTTATGTTATGGTTTCAAATTGCCTTTGGCTGAGAGAAGAAGATAGTGTTGTTTTGGACTTTTCTCCTTCCTGGCAGTAAAATGATATAACGTAGGGGAATTCCCAGATTACATGATAAAACTGTCTCATCTTTGATCTTTAAAGATTTTACTGTTAGGAGTATAATACATATATATATATATATATATATATATATATATATATATATAATCAATAGAAACATGTTAAGCTCCTATTTAGGTTGCAGTTGTCCCTGCTAATTAAAATTTGAGATACTGGCTGGTAGCTAAAGAGCTGCAATGCCCGACTGTTTCCTTGTTAATCTATGATGTGACTATGTCTCTTAACTTCTTGTTTTATTTTTTTTTAATAAGGGGGTTGATTTACATTCTCTAATGACCTTTGAAGTCCCTGAACTCTGGAAATATAAAACCAATAGTTGAATGACTATTAAAAATCCAGTCATTTCCCCAAGGTGTCCTCCTGCAGATCTGGGAGGGACTGGAGATATTTCCCAGGACCTCTTGATAAGGCAGAGTTATGTAATAACAGGAGGATCTGTGTGTGTGTGTGTGTGTGTGTGTGTGTGTGCATGCACAAATGTGTGCATGGTGACTGTCCCATTGATTTCAGTGACATCTTTACTAACTTGCTTGTAACTTGAGGAAGTGCCCAGAGGATGACTTTCTACAATGCAGCAAAGTATTTAAGTGTTCAGAATAGGTTACAGCTTCAGAGTTGAAGCCTCTTAGAGATTTATTTTGGAGCATGCTACACTGTAGGTGTTTAATAAAGCTCTTGAATGGTTTTCCTGTTCTACTCCTACCTCCCATAATCCCTTCTCCTTGCAGCACCATCTTTCTAAAATGTAAATTAGATAATGTCATTCTCCAGCACAAAACCATCCGAGGGTATGTATTTTCCCAAACCCTGCTTCAACTACCCAGGTCCTCCCATGGCCCTCAGCACATTCAGTCCTCCCCTGACCTCTACATTCCAGCCTAGGCACCTCTCCTGTTCCCAGAACATGCCAAGCTCATTCTCATCTCAGTCCTTTGCATATGCTATTTCCTCTGCCTGGGGCAGTGAGTTCACCTGCTGAGTGGGCTTAGAGAGAGAGGCCACATCTGAGCAACAAAGAGGCTCTCTGGGGGGGACTCCAAGGCACAATTATAAGTAGGCTTTGTCTCTCCCTTGCAGCAACTAGCCTCACAGGGGAAAGCCCCCAGATCGAGGGCTTGGCCAACTAAATTGGCAGTCGTCAGTGTTTGTGGGAAAATCAGCAATAACCCAGGTGGGGAAGTCCAACATTTCCACATTTCTCCCTAGTTCCTCAGAGGGCTCTGCAAATACACTTTTGCTTTCTGCCTATATCACTCTGGGATGAATTGGGATTTCACCCCAGCCTGTACAAACTCACCAAAATCCCACTTCCCTTTCACAGCTCCATGCACCTATGGTGTTCAAACAAACTGATCGTGCAGGATAAATTATCTGATGTGCTACAGAAAATATAGATCCTGCACCACATAAACATCTTCTCCCTTGGTCTCGCACAAAAGTTGTAGTTTTAAAACTCAGTCAGTAGAAGGTTGTTTGCTTTTAATGTCAGTACATTCCAACATCTTGGGCAGTTGGGGTGGAAGATGTACTTGTGCACCCTACTGCCTTTTGAAACATCAAGAATGACATCTTTTAGTTCTCAAGATTGGTCTTGTTAGAAGCTCAGAGAGAGCCAGTGATGCCTGGGATCCTCATTCTCCACCATAAGGATGGTGACTATGAGGCTGCTGTTAAGAGCAACTCTATTAAGGTCCAGTACACAAGTAGCTGTTACTTTGACTTGGTGAAAAGGTTTTCTAAAAATTCATTTTTTATTAAGAAGTTGTAGGTTTACAGAAAAATCATGCATAAGATACAGAGTTCCCATATATCACCCTATTATTAACAGCTTGCATTAATGTGGTACATTTGTTATAATTCATCAAAGAAGATTTTTATAGTTGTACTATTAACTATAGTCTGTGGTTTAACTTAGGGTTCACTGTGTTGTACGGTCTCATGTGTTTTTAAAATTTTTTTTACTCTAGTAACATACAACCTAAACTTTGTCCTTTTAACCATATTCAAATATATAATTTAGTGGTTTTAATTACATTCATAATGTTGTGTTACTATCACCACCATCTGTTACAAAAACTTTTCCATCACCCCCAACAGATACTCTGTACCAATAAGAATTAACCTCCATTCCCTACTCCTACCCCAGCCCTGGTAAACTGTACTCTAATTTCTGAATCTATGAATTTGCATATTCTAGTTATTTCATGAGTCACATAATATTTGTCCTTTTGTGTCTAGCTGGTTTCATTCAACATGATGCCTTCAAAGTTCATCCCACAGGGTAGCAAGTTATCAGCACTTCATTCCCTTTACAGCTGAATGATATTCCATTGTATCTAATGCCACGTTTTACTTATCCATTCATCTGTTGATGGACACTTGGGTTACTTCCATCCTTTGGCAATTGGGAATAATGCAACTATGAACATCAGTGTGAAAATATCTGTTCAAGTCCCTGCTTTCAATTATTTTGGGTTTATACCTAGAAGTGGGATTACCAGGCCATATGGTAATTTTATGCTTAACTTTTTTCTGAGGAACCACCAAACTCTTTTTCCACAGCAGCTATACCACTGACATTCCTGCCAACAATGAATGAGTGTTCCTATTTCTCCATGTCTCTAACACTTGTTATTTTCTGTTTTTTTTTTTTTTAATAGAAGCTATTCTAGTGGTTGGGAGGTTGTATCTCATTGTAGTTTTGAGCATATTTTCATGAGCTAATTGGCCATTTGTATATTTTCTTTGGAGAAATGTCTTTTCAAGTCTTGTGCCCATTTTTATGTTGGTTTGTCTTTTTGTTGTTGAGTTGTAGGATTTCATTATATATTCTGGATATAAAATCCTTTTCAGATATGTGGTTTCCAAATATTATCTCCCATTCTATAGGCTGTCTTTTTACTTTCATGATGAAGTCCTTTGAGGCACAAAAGCTTTTAAAAATTTTATTGATTTTTTTCTTTTGTTACTTGTGCTTTGGATATAAATCTAAGAAACCATTGTATAACATAAGGTTCTAAAGATGCCACTCCACATTTTCTTCTAGGAGTTTTGTAGTCCTGATTCTTATATCTAGGTCTTTGATCCATTTTGAGTTCATTTTTGTATATGGTATGAGGTAGGGATACACCTCCGTTATTTTGCATATGGACATCCAGTTTTCCCAGCACTATTTGTTGAAGAGACTTTTCTTTTCCCATTGAGTGGACTTGGCAGCCTTGTTAAAAATCAGTTCAAGGGCTTCTGGTTGCCCAAGATGGCTGTGTAAGATGCTCCACGGTGCTGTTTCTCCAAAGAATCTTTGGACAATTAGTAAAATTCACAGAACCATCTTCCTGAATATTCCAGAAAATAGTTAAAGGCTTGAAATAAGTGACTAAGTTCTGAATCAAGAAGGGGCAGCATTAAAACAGTAGGAGAAATTCCTGGTGACCATGCTGGCCACTCCGCAACCCTTCTCTGAAGTATCATGGAGCCACCCTGTGCTCCCATTATGGGTCTCTGGCCCTGTTCTGCAGGGAGCAGAGTAATCCCTGTGTACCAATTGTGGTGTCTTTATATTGGTGCCAATCTAGCCAGTTGCAGCCTGAGAGACTGAACCAGGAAACTCATATGAGACTCATGTGCACAGAGCTTGCCCTGCAGTAGAAGCAGATTGTGGGCAGCCTGTAGAAAAAGGCTGTGAGAAAAAAATCAAAGCTGCCTGGGGTGGAGGATTACCTGTTTTAAGACATACAATAGAGCATCCAGAAGGGGGAAGTCCATTTCACAGAGATTAGAGGGGGCATTTGAATTCCTTTAAATGGGGGAATTCCTAAGGTTATGAGCAAACACAAGCCTAGGACAAGATGAGGCTAAGAAAAAATGGAGAGGACCCTACACTTCACATTTGCCTCAGGCTGACCTTGATAGGAGGATTAAACTCTGAAGGAAAGCACCGGCCAATGCAGAGCCAATTTGCAAAGACTGTGAAAGGTGTTTTTTGTGTGGGTTTGTGTGTTTTTTATTAGATCCTGACACTCAAGGAAATCTCTATCATATCACTAGCTGGATACAAATTAAAGGAATTGAGAGCCCAGGAACTAAATCTCAGAGTTAACACATTAAAATTTAAAATGTGCAGTGTGTGATGATAGACTATAAGACAAATAAAGAAGCAGGAAATTATGGCCCATCCAAAGGAACAAGGGAAAAATAGAGACCATCAGTGAAGAGGACCAGACTTTGGACATACTAGGCAAAGACTTTAAAAAAATGATCCTCAATGTGCTCCAGGAGATAAGTGAAAACATGGAGAAAGAACTGAAGGATATCAGGGAAGTGATATATGAACAATATGAGAATCTCAATAAGGAGATAGAATTTTTCAAAAGGAACCAAACAGAAATAAATACTGGAGCCAGAGACCATAATAACAGAAATGAAAAATTCCCTAGATGATTTCAACAGCAGATTGGCACAAGCAGAGGAAAGTGTTAGTGAACCTGTAGACAAGAAAATTGAATTGATTCAGGCTAAGAAGCAAAAGTTGAAGCAATGCAAAAGGTGAAAAGATTCTAAGAGACCTATAGAACACCATCAAGCAAACCAATATATGCATTATGGAAGTCCCAGGGAAGGAAGAAAGGGGCCAAAGGAGTAGTCAAAGAATTAATGGCAGAAAGTTTTCCAAATTTAATGAAAGACATACACATTTAAGAATTCAGCAAAGTGATGGGATACATGACTAATATTTGTGGTGTTTTTATATACTAGTAATGAACACTGAAGGGAAAATCAAGAAAAATATTCTATTTACTATTGTAATTGAAAGAATAAAATATCTAGGAATAAATTTAACTAAGGATGTAAAGAACTTATGCATGGAAAACTACAAAACATTGCTGAAAGAAATTAAAGAAGACTTAAATAAATGGAAGGACATTCTGTTTTCATGGATTGGAAAACTAAATATTGTTATCATATCAAGTCTACTCAAACCAATTTATACATTTGGCTCAATCCCAATCAAATTTCCAAAAGCCTTCTTGCAGAAACACGAATGCCGATCATCAAATTCACTTTGCTGAATTTATTAACACTAGTGCTTTGTTGTGGATTTTTCAGGATTTATTCATATAGGGTCGTGTCATCTACAAATAGGAAAAGTTTGACCTCTTCTTTTCCAATTTGGATGTCCTTGATTTCTTTTTCTTGCCTAATTTCCCTGGCTAGAACTTTCAGTACAATGTTGAATAACTATGGTGACAGTGGGCATCCTTGTCTTGTTCCTTGTTTTGGAGGGAAAGCTTTCAGTCCTTCACCATTGAGTATGAGGTTAGCTGTGGGTTTTTCATGTATGCCCTTTATCATGTTGAGGACAGTTCCTTCTATTCCTAGTTTTCTGAGTATTTATCTCAAGAAGAGGTGTTGGATTTTGTCAAATGCCTTTTCTATATCAATTGAGATGAATATCTGTTTTCTTTCTTCATAGTTTTAATGTGGTATATCATATTAATTGTTTTTCTTATATTGAACCACCCTTGCATACTTGGGATATACCATTTGATCATGGTGTATAATTCTTTTAATGTGCTATTGGATTCATTTTGCTAGTATTTTGTTGAGGATTTTTGCCTCTATATTCATAAGGGATATTGATCTGTAATTTTCTTTTTTTGTGGTATCTTTATCTGATGTTGGTATTAGGGAGATGTAGGCCTCATAGAATGAATTAGAGAGTGTTCCCTCTTCCATGTTTTAGAAGAGTTTGAGCAGGATTGGTGTTAATTCTTGGAATCTTTGGTAAAAATCATCAGTGATGTAATTGGTCCTTGGCCTTTTCTTTGTTGGGAGGTTTTTGATTACTTGTTATTTCTTTACTTATTATTGGTCTATTGAGATCCTCTATTTCTTTGGAATCAGTGTGGGTCGTTCTTGTGTTTCTAGGAATTTTTCCATTTAATCTAGATTATCTAATTTTTTGGTGTACAGTTAATATTATTATCTTCTTTGGAATCCTTTTTATTTCTGTGGGGTAGTATGTGCCCCCTTTTATTTCTGATTTTAGTTATTTGCAGCCTCTCGTTTTAAATTTGTCATTAGCTAAACCACTGTTGATTTTATTGATCATTTCAAAGCAGCTGTTGTTTTTTTATTGAATCTCTCTAGTGTTTTTTTTTTAATTCTCAATTTCATTTGTCTCTGCTCTAAATGTTCATTATTTCCTTCCTTCTGCTCACATTGGGTTTAATTTACTCTTCTTTTTCTAGATCCTCCAGTTGTGAGGTTGTTTCTGATTTGAGATCTTTTTTTAATGTAAGCATTCAGAGCTATAAATTTCCCCGTGAGAACTAGCTTTGCTGCATCCGAACAGTTTGGTATGTTGTACTTTCATTTTCATTTGCTTCAAGATATTTCCTAATTTTCCTTGCAACTTACTTTTCGACCATTTCTTGCCTAAGAGGATGTTGTTTAGTTTCCACATACTTTGAATTTTCCAGTTCTCCCTCTGTTATTGACTTCTTGCTTGATTCCATTGTGTTTGGAGAAGATATATTGTATGATTTCAATGTTTTTTAATTTATTGAGACTTGTTTTGTGACCTATGGTCTATCCTGGAGAATGACCAATTTGTACTACAGAAGCATGTGTATTCTGGTGCTGTAGAGTGAAGTTTCCAAATATAGCCGTATGTCTAGTTGGTTTATAGTATTATTCAGGAGTCCTTTTTCCTTATTGATCTGACTAGATGTTCAATCCATTGTTGAAAGTGGTGTATTAAAGTCCCTACTATTATTGTAGAACCATCTGTTTCTCCTTACAAATCTGTCAATATTTGCTTCATATATTTGGAGGCTCTGATGTTAGGTTCATATTTACTTGTTGAATTGACCCTTTTATCAGTATATTGTTATCTTCTTGATCCCTTGTAACAGTTTTTTACTTTAAAGCCTATTTTATTTGATATTAGTATAGCTTCCCCAACTCTCTTTTGAATACTATTCGTGTGTTGTATATTTTTTCCATTCTTTCACTTTGCAGCTACTTATATCTTTGAATTTAAGGTGAGTCTCTTGTAAATAGCATATAGTTGCATCATGCTTTTTTTAAATCTGGTTCCAAATTTTTGGTTTTTGACTGGAGAGTTTGATCCATTTACATTTGAAGTACCTACTGATAATGGAGGACATTATTCTGCTATTTTCCTATTTGGTCTTTGTGAATCTTATATCTTTTTTGTTCCTCAATTCTTCTGTTAATGCCTCCTTTCATATTTTTAATTTTTTTAGTGTAATATTTTGAGTTCCTTCTCATGTCCTTCTCGGTATATTTTTCAGATATTTTCTTTGTAGTTGCCATGGGCTTAAATCTAATATTCTAAATATATAACAATCATGTTTGATTTGATAACAACTTAATTTCAATAGCATACACAAATATTTTCCCTATACTCCTCCATCTTCCCACCTTTTGTTGTAATTGTTACAAATTGTATTTTTATATATTGTGTGTCCCAAACTAGATTTGTCATGTTGTTCTTAGAGAAATTGTGGGTTTATGGAAAACAGTCATTACTTTTTTAATGCATTTGCATACCAAAAAATACAATGCAATATGCCACTACTATTGTCTTTTCCTTTCAGCCTGGAGAACTCCCTTTTATTATTGCTTGTAGGACAGATGTAGTGGTGATAAATTCCCTTAGCTTTTGTTTTTCTGGGAATGTCTTAATCTCTTCCTTATTTTTGAAAGACAGTCCACTGGATATAACATTTTTGGCTGGCAATTGTTTTCTTTAATATTCTTTAAATATTTCATCCCATTGCCTTCTTGCCTCAAGGGTTTGTCATGAGAAATTGACACATAATCTTATTGGGGCTCCTTGGTATGTAACATGCTGCTTTTCTCTTGCAGCTTTAAGAACTCTCTCCTTGTCCTTGACATTTGACATTTTGACTACTATGTGTTTGGGAATGGTTCTTTTCAAGTTTACTCTGGGGTTCATTGAGCTTCTTAAATGTGTAAATTCATGTCTTTCATTAAATTTCTACTGTTATTTCTTTGAATATTCCTTCTGCTTCTTTTTATCTTTTTTCTCCTTCTGTCACTCCCATAATGTGTTTATTGGAATACTTGATGGTGTGCCACAGGTCTCTTAGGCTCTGTTCACGTTTTTCGTTCTATTTCTTTCTGCTTCTCAGCCTGAAATCATTTTAATTGTCTTGTCTTCAAGTTCACCGATACTTTCTTCTGTCTGCTCTAATCTGCTGTTGAAACCATCTACAGAATTTTTCATGTCAGTTATTGTGGTCTTCAAATCCAGTAATTCTGTACGGTTCCTTTTGAACATTTCTATCTCTTTATTGAGATTCTTGTATTGTTCATAAATCATTTTCCTAATATCCTTCAGTCTTTTTTCTGTGTTTTCCTTTATTTCCTTGAGCATATTGGAGACCACTTTTTTTTTAAATTCAGTTTTATTGAGATATATCTACATACCATACAATCATCCATGGCGTACAATCAACTGTTCACAGTACTATCATATAGTTGTGCATTCATCACCCCAATCCATTTTTGAACATTTTCTTTACACCATAAAGAAAAAAAAAATAAGAATAAAAAAAAGAAAGTAAAAAAAACACCTGAATCATCCTCCCCATCCCTCTCCAATCTTCATTTAGACCCTGTCCCCATTTTTCTGCTCATCCATCCATACAATGGGTAAAGGGAGTGTGATCCACAAGGTTTTCACCATCACAGTGTCACCCCTTGTAAGCTACATAGTTATACAATCATCCTCAAGAGTCAAGGCCACTGGATTGGAGTTTGATAGTTTCAGGTATTTACTTCTACCTATTCCAATTCACTAAAACTTAGAAAGGGATATCCATATAGTGCATAAGAATGCCCACTAGAGTGACCTCTCAACTCCATTTGAAATCTCTCAGCCATTGAAACTTTATTTTGTTTCATTCCACTTCCCCCTTTTGGTCAAGAAGATATTCTCAATTCCACAATGCCAGGTCCAGGTTCATCCCTGGGAGTCATATCCTGTGTTGCCAGGGAGATTTACACCCCTGGGGGTCAGGTCCCATGTAGGGGGGAGGGTAGCGAATTCACCTGCCAATTTGGCCTAGATAGAGAGGGAGGAACACATCTGAGCAACAAAGAAGTACTCAGGGGGAGACTCTTAGGCAGTTATAAGCAAGTTTAGCCTGTCCTTTACAGCAACGAGCCTCACAAGGGCAAGCCCCAAGACAGAGGGTTCGGCATACCAAACTCATCCTCAACGGTTATGGGAACATCAGCAACAACCGAAGTGAGGAAGTCCAACACTTGCACATTTTCCCCCAGCTCCTCGGGGAACCCTGCATACATATTTTTATTCTATCTCTGAATTACTCTGGGATGTGTCACTATTTCACACTAACCTGTGCAAACCTACCAGATCTCACTTCCTGTTCAAAGTTCCATGTAATTGTGGTGTTTGAACAAGCTGAATATACAAGTTAAATTGTTCAGTGTACTTCAGAAAATATAGATCCTGCTCCAGATAACCATCTCTTCCCTTGGTCTCACATGGAAGTTGAAGTTTTAAAACACAGTAAGTATCGTCCTTTACCCTTTGGCCTGATTTGCCCTAGTCCTAATCAGATCTGCTTCATTCATATCTCTAATTGAAGTCTAGACTCTTTTTCAGCTTTTTAAACAGTTGCTGTATGTGCTAATATTTACATTCATATCTGCTGAGCTCCAGCTCTGAGCCTCAGGTGTCACACAGATACCCAAAGTTCCAGAGACCTGTCAGGTCATACACAAAGGGATCAGCATCTCAGAATCTGGAGATAGCCATTACAATTCAGGAATAGATGTGACTGCCATAAGAGCTCACAATCTAGGGACCATTACAATGAGCATTCCCCTGATAAGCTGTGCTCTAAGATTCAATTCTGAGTTTACACATTGTAGTTAGTCCATATTGGTGAGGCTTTATAATGTTTGCCTTTGTTTCTGGCATACTTCACTCAAAATGCTGTCCATGGGATCCATTCACCTGGTAGCATCTCACAACTTCACTCCTTGCAATTACTCAGTAGTCCCGTGTATGCATACATCCCGGTTCATCATTCTGATCCTCAGTCAATGTACCCTTAGGCCACCTCCACCCGTTGCAAATCATGCATACTCATTCCATAAACACCAGTGTGCAAATGTCCCTTCATGTCCCTGCTCTCAGATCTTCCAAGCATATACCTCAAAATGAGGCTGTGGGACCTTATGGCACCCACATACTTAGCTCCTTATGGAACCATCACACTGTCCTCCAGAAAGGCTACAACAGTAAATAGGTACATCCCTCTCTCCATGTTTTCTCCAGCACTTTTATCCCTGTTTATGTTTTTTCCCTACAATTTTATAGAGTTATGTTAACATACCATACAATTATCCACAGTGTACAATCAGTTGTTCATGGTAGCATCATATAGTTGTGCATTTATCACCACAGTCAGCACTTGAACATATTGATTGCTACAAAGAAAAAGTGTTTTTTTTAAAAAATGAATAATAAAAAATAAAAATAAAAATAAAATATCATACAATATAATAGTAAGGTCACACAACACCACCACTACCCAGAATCCCATATCCCCCCTCATATATCCCCCTCTCATACACATTTAGTGTTGATATATTGCCTTTGTTACCTTTAATGGAAGCATACTACAATATTACTGTTGACCATAGACTCGTTTGTTTTGATTATATTTTTCCCCAATACCATCCCTTTTTCAACACTTTGCATGGTTGACCTTCATTTATTCTCCCACATTTAAAAACATTCCCACATTTGTACATTTAATCACAGTCATTGACCACTCCAGCTTTTGCCAGTCATACAGTCCCAACCCTATCGTCTATCTTTACCTCCGAGGTCATACATGCCCCTAGCCCACCCCTCTAAGCTTCACTCACAGACATCGTTGTTCAGTGTACTTAAAATATTGTGCTACCATCACACAGTATTATGCTATCCATTTCTGGATCTACACAATCAATCCTGTTGAATATTCTGTAGTCCTTCAGCATCAAATGCCCAATCTTTATGTTCTTTCCATCTCCTGATAGCATGTGTTATCAGCTTTTAACTCTCAAAGTTTGCTCATGAATGTTAGTTCATATTAGTGAGACCATACAGTATTTGTCCTTTTGTTTCTGGCTAACTTTGCTCAACATAATGTCCTGAAGTTTCATCCATGTTATTATATGTTCTGTGTCTTTGTTTTGTCTTACAGCTGTGTAGTATTCCATTGTGTGCATATACCACAGTTTGTTTATCATTCATCCATTGATGGACATTTGGGTTGTTTCCATCTCTTGGCAATCATGAATAATGCCGTGATAAACATTGGTTTACAAATGTCTGTTCATGTCTTAACTTTCAGTTCCTCTGAGTATATACCTAGCAATGGAATAGCTGGGTCATATGGCAAACCTATACTTAGCTTCCTGAGGAACCTCCACACTGTCTTCCAGAGTGGTTGCATCATTCTACATTCCCACCAACAATGAATAAGTGTGCCTCTTTCTCCACACCCTCTCCAGCACTTGTAATTTTCTGTTTTTTTGGATAATGGCCATTCTGGTAAGTGTGAGATGATATCTCTTTGTGGTTTTGATTTGCATTTCCCTAATAGTCAATGAAGTTGAGCATGTCTCGTATGTTTTTGAGCCATTTGTATTTCCTCTTCAGAAAAGTGTCCATGTCTTCTGCCCATTTTTTAATTGGGTTGGTTTTCTTTCTGTTGTTGAATTGTATGATTGATTGCTTTATATATCTGGATATTAAACCCTTATTTGATATGTGGTTTCCAAATATTGTCTCCCACTGTGTAGGCTGCCCTTTTACTTTTCTGACAAAGTCCTTTGATGTAAAAAAGTGTTTAATTTTGAGGACGTCCCATTTGTCTATTTCTTCTTTGGTTGCTCGTGCTTTGGGTGTAAGGTCTAGGAAACCACCTCCTATCACAAATCTTTAAGAAATTGCCCTACATTTTCCTCTGAGTCTTATGGTCTTAGCACTAATGTTTAGATCTTTGATTCATTTTGAGTTAATTTTTGTTATAAGGTGTGAGATAGGGGTCCTCTTTCATTCTTTTGGAAATGAAAATTCCAAATTCCAATTCTCCAAACACCATTTACTGAAGAGGCTGCTCTGTCCCAGTTGCTTTGGCTTGACTGCCTTATCAAAGATCAATTGTCCATAGGTGCGAAGGTCTGTTTTTGAACACTCATTTCTATTCCATTGGTCAGTATATCCATCCTTATGCCAGTACCATGTGTTTTGGCCACTGTAGCTTTGTAATATGTTTCAAAGTCAGGTAGTGTGAGACCTCCCACTTCGTTCCTCTTTCTCAAGATATTTTTGGCTATTTATGGCACCTTGCCCTTCCAAATAAATTTGGTTATTTGTTTTTCTATTTGTGCAAAGGAAGTTGTTGGGATTTTAATTGGTATTGCATTGAATCTATAAATCAGTTTAGGTAGAATTGACATCTTAACTATATTTAGTCTTCCAATCCATGAACACAGTATGTTCTTCCATTTTTTTAGGTCCTGTTAGATTTCTTTTAGCAGTTTCTTGTAGTTTTCTGTGTATAGGTCTTTTGTGGCCTTGATTAAGTTTATTCGTAAGTACTGGATTCTTTTGGTTGCTATTGTAAATGGAATTTTTTTCTTGATTTCCTCCTCTTGTTGCACACTACTTGTTGATAGGAAACTACAGATTTTTGCTTGTTGATCATGTAGCCTGCCACTTGGTTGTATTCATTAAGTTCTAGTCACTTTGCTGTAGATTTTTCTGGATTTTCTATGTATAAAATCATGTAATCTGCAAACAATGAAGTTTTACTTCTTCCTCTGTGATTTGGGTGCCTTTTGTTTCTTTTTCTTGTCTAATTGCTCTAGCTAGAACTTCCAGCACAATGTTGAATAACCATGGTGACAGTGGGCATCTCTGTCTTGCTTCTGATCTTAGAGGGAAAGCTTTTAGTCTCTCCCCGTTGAGTATGATGTTAGCTGTGGGTTTTTCATATACTGCTTTTATCATATTGAGAAAGTTCCCTTTCATTCCTAGCCTTTGAAGTGTTTTCATCAAGAAACGATGTTGAATTTTGTCAAATGCCTTTTCTGCATCGATTGAGATGATCATGTGGATCTTCTGCTTTGATTTATTGAAGTGGTGCATTACATTAATTGATTTTCTTGTGTTGAGCCTGCTTGCATACCTGGAATAAATCCCACCTGGTCGTGGTGTACAATTCTTTTGATGTGCTGCTGGATTTTATTTGCAAGTATTTTGTTGGAGATTTTTGCATCTATATTCATAAAAAAGATTGGTCAGTAATTTTCTTTTTTTTTGTAGTATCTTCATCTGACTTTGGTATTAGGGTGATGTTGGCTTCATAGAATGGGTTAGGTAGCTTTCCCTCCTCTTTAATTTTTTTTGAAGAGTTTGAGCAGGATTGGTACTAATTCTTTCTTCAATGCTTGGTAGAATTCACATGTGAAGCTGGAGATCACTTTTTTAAAAGTCTTTGTCCAGTATGTCCAAGGTCTGGTCCTCTTCATTGATGGTTTTTAAATTTTTCCCTTGTTCCTTTGGATGGGCCATCACTTTCCATTTCTTTATTTGCCTTGTAACCTATTGTTGCATTACCCATTTAATATTTTTATGTGTTAGCTCTGGGATTTAGTCCTTGAGATTTCTGTTCCTTTTGTTTGTATCCAGTTAACCATATGACAAGAGATTTCCTTGAGTGCTAGGAACTAACACAAACAAGCAAACCTATGCACACAAAAAACACTTTTCCCTCTGTTTTGGATGGTGATCTCCTTTCAAGTTTAGCCCTCCTATCAAAGTCAGCCTGAGGTGAATGTGAAATCCAAGCCTTCTTGTCCTGATTTACAGCAAGCCAACTGTTTCTTCTCCCTGTGAAATAGACTTCCCCTCACCTTTGGGGTAATCTCATGTATGTCTTCAAGCTAGTAATGCTTTGCCCCAGGCTGCTTTGACTTGTTTCTTATACTTCTTTTAGCTGTTGGCTGTTGGCAATGTGTTTTTGCCTGCAGGTGACATTCTGGGAGGGAGAACCCAGATGAGTTTCCTGATTCAGTGCTTCAGGACGCCACCTGATAGTTTGGCACCAACATACACGCGTCCTGCTAAGCACATAGGGGATATTCTGCTGCTCCCTCCAGAACAGGTCTAGGGAGCTACAACAGGAGCACTGGCTGACTCCACACTGTGCTGTGTGTGTGTGTGTGTGTGTGTGCGCGCGCGCGCGGGGCGGGGGGGGGGGCAGTAAGGGTGCCGTGAACTTTTGTTACCAGTTTTAAAGCTGCACTTTCTTGATTCAGCACACACCCTGTTACTGCAATCTTTTAACTGTTTTCTGGAGTTTTGAGGAAGTTAGTTCTGCTGGTTTTTGCTAGTTATTCCAAGATTCTGTGGGGGAACTGCATCCTCAAGCATCTTAAACCATCATCATTAGCAAACTTAAGTCTTGTAAAGAGACTTTTGTTCATGGTGTTTACTCATTTTGCTGTCCCAAAAAGAGAACCAGCAAACTTCTTGCACAACAGAACTGGCTTCAGTGTCGAAATATTCAAGGGAGGAACTGGCAGAGGAATAGGGGAAAGAGGGAGGCTAGTTTGGCTTTGTAGTTAGGGTCAGATCTCAGGGCTTGAGGGAGATTGTCATTCACTTGCTACTCAAAATATGGTCTGAGGATGCAGCACTGGCATTATGAGGGAGCTTGTTAGAAATGCAGAATCTCAAGCCCCAACCAGAGAGTAGAGTAGAACAGGTCTTCCATGCAAACCACTCAAAATGTTTGACATTAGTGAAGCAAAATCTGAGTTTTACTAAGGTTTCCAGGTGGCTTGTAAGCACTTTCAGGTTTGAGAAGTGCTGCCCTAGTCCAGTGGTGCTGGAGTGCTGTGCAGTACCCTGTGTAAGTGGTCATCTGGGCTCTGCTTCAGTAAATGCAGGGACAGTTAGCAAGGTCAGTCTGTAGATGAGAATGATCCCTTTATTTTTCTTTTTAGATCAGGCTGGTTAGGCAGATAAGTGGGCATAAGTGGATAAATTGCTGTGCTCTAATTTGCAAGGGCAGGTCAGCTGTTAAGTTACCCTTTAAAACAGCTCATCTTTATAGCAAACTGACTACTTAAAAGTTTTGGAGGAAACAAGAAGAAGAATTTGGTTGGTCATTCTGTGTCCACTTAATCTTATTCCACAGTATATCTAGTATTAGGAAAAATGTGGCATTGTTGTGCCTGAGTACTGTTAATGCAAATTCGTTATCAGTTATCCTTTGTACTTACTATTTAAAATGCCAGTGACTTTTTTCTTAGTAAGATAAATTGTTGATAGCATTTGCTGTTAAACTTGAGCACACATCAGAATCACTCAGAGAGCTTGTTAAAATAGACTGCTGAGTCCCATCCTCAAACGTTTTGATTCAGGTTTTGGGGTGGGAACTGATAATTTGTGTTTCTATAAGTCCCCAGGTAATACGATGCTATCCATATCAAAGAAATTGTAGCTTCAAATGCATTTTTCTTTGAACATTGGAAACATCTAGACACTTACTTTGAAACTGTGTTCAGATGATGTGGACTCGGTAGTCATGGGATATAGAGTAACCTGGGGAACTTAAACACAGAAATATTCTAATGTTCTCTCAGACCATTGATTAGAAAATTTTCCTTTCCAACCCTGTGTCCTAGTTGCTAAAAAAGCAATGTAGTCGGCTTCATTTTCCAACCTTCTTGTTACTATCCACTTCTGATGGCAGAGAGATGGTTCTGGCTCACTGCAGGATGTTTAATCTTGAACTCCTAAGTGCCTACTCATGGGCAGGCGGCTGTGTTTGCCGGTGTGGCTGAGATCCGCTAACTAGCTCTGAGCTGTGTTTACTCATGGCATCTCTCCCTGATGACATGGATTGAATTGGTCCCCCAAAAAGATATGGTCCGGTCCTAATCCCTGGTCCAATGAATGTGGCCCTATTTGGAAATAGGATCTTTGAAGATGTTATTAGTCAAGGCCAAAATGGATTTGGATGGTTCCTAATCCAGTATGCCTGGAGCCCTTATAAGAAGGAATTTGGATAACGAGACGGCCACGTGACAGAGGCAGGTGCACATGCCACACGCCAAGGAACATCAGGGATTGCCAACCACCCCCCAGAATCCTACGGCCTTCAGATGAAGCACGCCCGGCTGACACCTTCATTTCAGACTTACAGCTTCCAAAACCGTGAGACAAACTTCGGTTGTTTAAGCCAACTACCCAGTGGTATTCTGTTACAGCATCCCTGGCAAACATAAGACACCATATTGATGCCCTCCTCACCTGTAGGCTGAGACTCATGCTCTCAGCAGAAGGGAGGAGGGACTTTGTTGGGAGGACCTGAGGTTGTCACCCCTCAGACCCCTCAGTCCTCGGCACACATAAGGAGGGCCCGAGCATCCCTGCTGGGCTGCCTTTTGACAAATTTCTCCACCTGCAGCAGCTTCTCAGGTTTGAATTTGCTCTGAGCCTCCTGGTGCCATTTGTCTGAAGGCTTCCTGCCAGCGAAAAAGCAGGTCTGCACTTTCTACCGTAATTGAGTGGAAACAGGATTTACCCCATCAGAGGACCTTGTCTGTCTGACTCCATTTCACATTATTATAAACAGAGACTTGGGACCTCTTTTTTTTTTTTATAAAAAAAAATTTATTGAGATGAAGTAATTATAGGCTTTTCTTTAAAAATTATTTGCAACTCACTGGCCCTGAGAAAAGGCATTTTTTTTGTTTTGTTTTTCTTTTTTGTTACATTCATTTGATTCAGTCCCTTATAAACCCCACACCTCAAAAACAATGAGATTAGAAACTAAACAAAAAAAAAAAAAAAGGAAAATGAAAAAGAAATTCTAGATTCGTTCTGGCTTGCAGGTGGTTGCAGTCACAAAGAGAAATCTTCAAGAATGTTCACTTGGCATGTGTCAAAGAGTCAGGGAGTTTGCAGTTGTTTAGTGTTGATGCAGAGGGGGCCCAAGGAGTACCAGGTTAGTCTTCTGTGGTTTTTAGACAGGCAGGAATTACTGGGTTTCCCCCACCCCCAACCCCATTGGCTTCCTTATAGCATGCCCTTTATTCCAGGTTTCTGCTCAGAAGAGAAGCAGCCTGAGTGAGTGAAAAGCTTCTGACTAGCACCAAAAGCTTGGGCAAAGAAAATGCCCTTTGTTCTCTGTGTATTTTTTTAAAAAAAACCTTTTATATTCAGCTTCCTAAGTGGGAATGGGTCAAATAGGGGGTAGTGGGGTTGTGTGTGTGTGGGGGGGGGCGGGCAAGGCTGGGCTGGATCTCAATGCTAGTTCTTTGCTGGACATGCTGTGTGCCCCAGGACAAGTTACCTTCCCTCTCTGATACTCAGGTTTCCCTTCTGCAAAAGGGAGTTAATGTTTCAAAAATGTATTGAAGGTTGGATCTGAGGCAGCAAAAGGTGGAAATGGTGATTCCTTAGTCATTTAGGTAAATTCAGTCATGGCCATTTAAATTTCAGCTAAAGTTACATTCCCATTTGGGTGAGCTAGCAGTGTAAAAAGACAATGGACCAAAGGGTTCCAAACATACCAAAAAAGGAGACATCCATCAGTCTTTCATTCCTTTTTTCCTGTAAGGAGCCCTCAAAGGGCTTTGGAACATTGGTGATGCTGCCTTAGTCTGGACTGGGTAGATTTGGGTCAAAAAGATATTAGGGATAACGTCACCTTCGACATCACCAGTTCAGCCACTTGTTACTGCTTTCTTCTGATGGAGAGGAGCAAAGCTGGCCAACCCCAGGTTGCTAGACAACTGCAAGATAAAAGTGAGAGGCCTCTTCCCTGACATAGTTGGAGGAAGCGCTTCTCTCCCTGTACAGCTCTGCCTTTTCCTTCCTGATTTCTGATTTTGTGAGCCAAGAATAGTCCCCTGACGACAAAGGGGGAAGGTCCAACCATTCAGAGCCTAGATGAGCATTTAATTTGGTCCCAGGTGAAATTTTTCATCCCTAGCACTTAGTGTTAAAAAGAGACATTTCATGCTAGATGGATTCTGCAAGTAGAGTGTAAGCTTCCAACCGGGTAGAGATACTGTGCCTGAGTCATTCTGATTCACACAGGCTAGTGGGGGCTTCATAAAGAATTGCTAAATTGAATGTGAAATCTTTGGGGCCTGTAGTGTTGCAAACACTGTATCCTGGTGTCAGCACTACCTAGGTCTTCCCTCAAAGAACACACGAAAAGGACTTTTGTATTAAGGGATCAGCAGCAGATCACAATTGGTAATATCTGAATGGGAAAGAAGATCCTCGGGAAAGGGGACCTTCTGCTATTTCCTCAGGTGGCTGAAGGTGTCATCCTAAGTCTAATATATCCTCATAGGATATTGCTTTAAGTACAGATTTTCTTGGGGCAAAAGGAATTTTCCTCCATAATTGAACCATAAGATTCTTTGAAGAGTAAGACACTGAGGACTTCTCCTGGGTAAAAGTGGCCAGAATGAGATGTCCTAATCTTAGGGAAGAGGAACCTCATGCCCTGGTCTCTGATTTCAGCCTTTTTCTCCAGCCCTTACACTGCCCTTCAGTAAAGACTCAGTGGCGCCCACAGCACAGCTGGTATTGGGCTCATTCTATGCATCTGAGCTACATCATCAGTCACCTTAGAGGCTGGAACACATATCACAGTGAGCTGAACAGTCTTGAAAGTCATGCTGGGACTTTCTTCATCATTTCCTTCATCATGGGGACCCTCTAACCTCTCACAGACAGTCCCTGACCTCAAGCCAAGAATTCTTGGAAGTGAGAGTGGGGGGAGTGTGTGATGAGGGGACAGGGGAGCTGGCCATCTTGTGTGTCCATAAGAGGCAGGAACAAGCAAGACCAAAGAGCCCTAATCACCTCCTCAATTCCAATGTCCTTAAGCCGTACTCCATCTACTTGCTCACCCCCCTGCCCCCCCTGCTGGTGTCCTTGTCAGTAAGGCCAGTGAGGAATTCTTCTGGCTCGTGTGCCCCAAGCTCTGCATGCCGGAGTCAACTCAGAAATGGCTCATGGGGAGCCCAGGGGTCTGGCTGCTTCAGCAGGAGTTGCTGCTGAGAGGGCAGGGTTTTCACTGGAGTAGCCATGAGACTCTCACCCAACTGAGTAGAGGAAACAGAAAGAAATGAAGGTGGGGGGTGGGGGGAGGGCGGCTTTGTAAGTCTTTTGGGTAAAAGACATCCTTGTATTGGATGGCTGAACCTACAGTGAAAGAGTCGATTAGAAGGCTAGAAAAGGAAAAAAAACAAACAACCTAAAACAGTTCTCTAAAAATGTTATCATCAAAAGTACTAAGGATGGGCATTTGCCTCATTTCACAAGATGCTACCAACCTTACCTTGAGATGGGAAAGAGCCACAAATGGGTCCTTTCTCCAGCACAATGAGGAAGGAAACTTCTGTCTGACCAGGGTGGGCAGCAGGGATTGCAACTGAGGCTGTACGTGGGGAGCCCTCCCTCTTAAGTGGTCCCAGATGGGACCAGGAAACACTCAAAAAGGCTAAGAATTTAAAAAAAAAAAAAAATCAGGTGAGGGTATGACCACAAGATGGCCTCTGGAATGGTGCTGAGAAGAGCTTTTTCCTCTCAGCTAGCCTCAACAACCTGCTTTGGAAAAATAAGTCCCCATGGCAGAATATTTTCACCCAGTTTGAGAACTGCCAGGCCCACATGGCATTTAGAGATTTTCTACTTTGCAGCACTTGCAAGCTAATCCCAGGACGTGGGAGCCTTCCACATAAGTTCGACTGCCTTTCCTCCTTATCTCATGCTCAGTAGAACCACTGAGCCACGTGGCTCTCACGACATTTTAGGGGTGGCCTAGTAGACCAGCCCTGATCTTTCTGGAGTACAGCAGCATCTGGGATGTTTTTTTGCCTCTCTCGGATGGGTGACCAAATGCTGGAATCTGGATCTGATATTGGGGTGCCAGCCACGAAGTGTTCAGGTGCCAACAATTCCCAAGACCCTCCAAGAGACTGCGCTCTGCTGAAAGGTGTCTGACACTCAATGGCAGGCAGGCAGGATGGAGACGAGAAAAGAGGGAAGGAAAGCAAGCAAGAGAGGGGGAAAAAAGCTCCCTTTTTCACTTTATCTTCTTTTTTTTTTTAACCTTCAGCCAAGACCCAACTGGAACAAACCTGATCCCCATGGCAGGAAAAAGAGGAACCTGAAGACTTTTGCAAGGATTCCCTTTCCTGACCAGCTGGGCTTGCCGCACTTGGTGAGATTTGCAAAAAAAATATATATATATAATAGACATATTTCCATAGGAAAACAACATCAGATGTCTTCCTTTATATGAATGATGAAAAGTTAAACTGCATGTTCTTAAAAACAAAAACAAAACCAGAAATGCCATGAAACTAACAATAAGTGGAAGGGTGAGGGTGAGGAATTACAGATGGACAGATTGCAGATGAGAAGGAAACGTGAAACGCGAGTCCCAGGCCCGTGCCCGCTGCCAGAGTTCCAGCCCCGCCGTCGCTGGGTGGTTTGTCTAAGGTGCTCTGGGGTCCCTCCTGGTATGCAAGAGAAGTGTTGCTCCCCTTTCCGGGCCTCCTCCTTCCCACCTCTCCCCAGCCCGCCCGCCCCGTGGCTCCTCCAGCACTCCCGGGGGGCGGGGTGTCCTCCGCTGCCGGCCTGCTGAGGTGGGGTGTTAGCTCCTTCAGCATTCGTCTTCTTGGTAGATCTGTTCATCCAGCTCCTGCGACTCAAGGTGCTCCAGGCGGTCTGTCCGGCCACTCATGATTTCATCTGGGGTCTTCATAAACCTTTGGAAAAGGAAGGGGAGGAGTAAAGAGATTACATTTGCCTGAAGTTGTCTTCACCCTGAAATCTGACCTATAAAGAAAGGCCCTGTCATCTCCTCTCATATAGCTGGAGAGCTACCACCGAACCTGGCCATGTGCACTAACTTGGGGCAAATCAGGGGAAGGTGCCCTTTCTTCCAACTGCTGAAAACTGGCGGGAGAACTGAAAAAAGGACAATTTTTGTCCTTAACCAGACGGAGGTCGAGAGTGCACACTGGGGCGGTGTGGCGCATTACTCGCACACCCACGTGAGGGAACTCGGGCGTTGCTCACTTATCTGAATTTCTTATTTTTAGAGAGATTATACAAAGACCCGTGAGAGCTGTATATCCATTTCCATCCTAGACTGTGAGCCCAGGGAATGGTATTCAAAACTTGAATTTAACTCAAAGGATACCGTTAAACTCTGAATGGAAATTTTTGATAATAGGGCAAGTGCGTGGTGCTTTTGGGAAATTACAAAGGCAAAAAGAAGGAGAATCTTTTTCAGCGTTATCACTGATCCTCCCAAAACATTAGCAATCAATCTCTTTTAGTCTATCTTCCTTTGCAGCTGGGTGTGTACAGCAAGCCTTATCTTCTTGTCCGAGGGGTTCATTTGGAAATGACACTAGTGACATGTCTCAACTATCATTTACGTGGTTAAGAAGGTGGCCTGATTGCATATTCTGTGCTTACTGTGGGAAGGCTAGTCACAGCCTCCAAATTGGGCTTTGTGCATACACACCTTTTCTTTCCCATATATTCTGACTCGCACCAGATGAACTGTCTTAAAACACACATTCTGTTTCTCATCTCTCCATGTTCAAAAGTCTATAACCACCACTTACCGAGTCAAGGTTATACTCTTGGGGGCTGTCCTACCCAGGAAACTGTTGTTTTCCCCTACTCACTAGCACAGACCCTCCACTCCAGTCCAGATAGTCTTTTACCTCATATAAAACATGGTCCATGTCTCCTTCCAAACCTTTAGCTCTGCTTTTATCTGGAACATTCTTTTCCCTTCCCTGCCTATCCAAGTCCTACTCATTCTTTCAGTTTGGCATCATCACTAAAGAGTTACTTCACGGCATCATCCATACTGAAATCATCCTTCCCTCAAAGCCTACCACTCTTGTAGAGTACCCACAATTTAGCATTTCACTTGAGTACATGCTAGTTCTTATACCAAGGAGCCTTCATTGTGTGGTGAATCTGGCTTCCAACACCTGTTTCTTTGGAAATGACAATCTTTCCTTCACTAATAGTATTATTCTTTCCTCTTATCCTATTGAAAAATCTCTAATTGGAAGCCTATACACCTTCCAGTTACAACTGCTCTTCTTTTGTGTCCATTACTACTGAATGTCTCAAGCTGGATGATTTGTGGCATCTGCAGTCTGTCTTCTATTTTCATTCCCCAGAGAAAGCTTGTCAACATCCAAAGTCACTAATGACTCCTCTAGGCCAAGTCCATAGATAATTCTGTACTTGGCCCTCCAAATCACCCCTTTCTTCTGACTACTTTTCTATGTTGAGCTTCTGGTATTTCTCACCAAGCTTGTCAAACATTTACTGAAAGCCTTTGTAAGGTATAAAACAGCATATAGAATATCATCATCTACCTTCTGGGGCTTAACTTCACACATCTAACTATTAAAAATGTAAAACACAAAGTGGTTAAGGGACAAGGGATCTCAAGAGATGATGGAAGATGGTATCTGGGTGTTAGAGCAGCTGAAGGAGACCTCGGGAAGGGCAGTGGACTCCAGGTGGGCCTCGAAGGCACATAGGATTAGAAAGGCAAAGTTAAAGGGGACACACATTTCTGGTGCAGGGAATCCTGCTAGTATTCTTGGGCACCTGGCAGCATGTACAGTATGTATTAGGAATCTGGGAGGCAGGGGACTAGACCAGAGGTAGGAAGAGATTGTTGAATTAACTAAGGACTGAATCATGAAGTCCACACCCGAGCCTCCACTGCAAGAGAAGCAATAATTATGCTTTTGCCTTTTTTCCAGCTTCCAAATCTTATGACAGTGCTTCTCGTTGGTTAACTCTGACCTGGAACCTGCCAGCAAGAAATCCTGGGAGATATAGTTCCCAGGCTTTAGAACAGAGTGGGAACGGTGCTGCATAGCCAATGAGCAATTCAGCAAAATGACTGACTTGGATATACGAAAAGTCTAAGATAACTTCCATTTCCAGATTGGTTGCCTAAAATACTGGCGATGCCAATGGTGAGTAACACAAAGTCTAGGTGGCATTTCTTTTATGTGAACAAAGTCCATTTTGAACATGCTGTTTGAGATATTAATGTCTTATTCAAGTGGACAGGTCCTACAAAAAGCTCTTAGATATGCAAACTTAGAATTTCAGGGAGATTTTAGTGCTGGAGATAGTGATTTAAGAGTCTAACCAATTCACTCAGGAAAAAAAGTATAGGAATGGGAAGAACAGGGAGCCAAGGACTAAGTTTATGGTGAAGGAAGAGATGGCATCAGTAGATCCAGAAGAAGGGTTGTCTTTTAATTTCATTTCATTTCTTGAAAATCTTTTCTGTTTCTTTTGAAGATTTCAGTTAGTTTCACTACTCCTAAGTTACCATTCCTTCCCAATGCTAAACCTCAGGTTCTCTGCTCTTTCCAATAAATACTTATCATTTTGGTGAACTTCTCTTCTCTTACATGGTGTTAATTTCCATCTGTATATAGATATTTCCAAATCCACCTCTGTAGCCCCATCTGTCACTTTTTCTTGTTCCACCTGCCAAAACTTGTAATCTAAGGTCATGTTTGGTGAGATTTCCTTCTCCCAATCCATGATTGTTTCTACCATGTAAATTGTTAGTGGTATCCTGCTACCTTTCTTGCTTGGTCCTTCAGATCCCTTCTTCTTCCTCTTATAATTTTTCTCCTCTTTTATACATACAATGAATCACAACCTATGTGGTAGGCTAAATGGTGGGAATTCATTTCTGTGAGGAATTATGGAAAGAGGAATGTCTAGTGCAGTGGCTTTCAGACTGACTATGAAGTATTGTAAGAAATTTTATATCATGATCCATCACACACACACACCCTGAAACAGTATTTTCATGAACCACAGTCACCCTTACTTCGTGTTTTACTAGTCAGATATTTTATATTCTCCTCTATTCAGTCCTATCCAGTATCATTAAAAAAAGTTGTTACTGACCCATTGAACCTATTCATGTCTCACTAATGGGTCATGACCAGTAATTTGGAAAGTACTGGCTTAGAGAATAGCTTGCAGGGTTGCTAACCCGAAGTCTAGGTTTATTTCCTTGCTTTGCCACACACAACTTGACTCTGGTTGCTCCAACTACATGTGACTTTAATGCCAGATAATATTATTTGATCACTACATTATTTTAAAGGTGAGTCAGACTGTGTTTATTTAGTTTTGGCTTTACTTCAGGGCAGGCATAAATTAAAAATATATATATTTTCTTGTATTCTAACAAACCAGCACATGGAATCCAATTCGTAACAATGATGGCTCTGGGTATCAAATAGGCAAGTAGAGATCTTAACAGCCTTCCCCCTCCCCCTTATTTAAAGAAAACAAAATCCTCCCCAAAGAAGGAAAGGAGAAACAGGAAGTGCTACCTGAACAAAAGCCTTTGTCCTGGCTCCTTCCTGATAATGTTTAGTTTGTAGTAGTGGCGCAGAGCTCTGGACATTTTCTCATAGGTCATGTTTGTTCTGTTCTGTTTGTTCAGAGGAGGAAGAGAGGGGAAAAAAAAAGCACAACGACACAATGAAATGAACCTCAGCAAAGGCACTGGGGGAGCTATTAAAATAAAAGCGCTTCAGCTGCTCCACGTGGTCTCCTGGTCCCCGCTGGTTTGGGAAAGCTACTGGCTAATCTGCTGCCTTCCAGGCCCATTCATTCCCACCCTCTGCTTTTATATGCACGGCCATCAAGGTTTTCTTCTAGGGTGAATCACCGTGTGTTAGAAATTTGGAGCTCTTGCTAATTAAGTCTCAGCAACCTCCCTTATTTCCTTTTCCCAAGATGCTCTCTGCTTTGCCTGAGGAATTTCCTGCAGGTTCCCCTGGTCTTGGGGTCAGCCCTCACCTCTGATCCACTCACAATTTCTTTTTTGTTGCAATAACCTTTCCTGAACTGGCATTTCTGGTTTGTCGTTTTAGGGAAGGGAATTTTTTTTTTTTTTTTTTTTTTTTCCTGCTTAACCTCCTGTGGTGGATGCAGAATACAGTGGTTCCCAGCCCCGGGGCTCTGGGACAATGTGGGAGCCGCAGAGGGGTTTTTCTCAGTGACTCACACATGCAGGTATCTGTCAAGGGCTGCCTTCCTGGAAGGCTGCGGAACTGGACAGCACTGGGCCGTGCTTCCCTGGCCTGTCCTGATCTGGCCTTGTGCCACCTCACTGCCTTGTAGGCCGTGCCCCACACCTACCTGTCTGAGGTCTGGTTCGGGTCGTGATTTCTTGAGTCTCAAAGACTTTATCTTTTAAACGCCATTCCTTCTTCCCAATTTTGAAAATTGTGGGGGCAATCGCACTTCTTTTGCACTGTTTGCTTTTAAAGGGGATGTTTCCAAGTCAGACTATGAGTCTTTTCCAGGTAAAAGTGGGCTTTTGTGAACATGGGAGTTTCTAACTAAGCAGACCAGAAGTGACACTTTCCAAAGTTCCCCTGTGAGAGTCACAGAGTCCCGCAGCGCCTCCCTCTTCCCCTGCCCGATGAGGTGAGAGGAAAGGTTAAGGGGCGGGGGAGAGAGGGTTACTCAGAATGCAGCCCCATCAAACCAGGATATGCTGAGAAGGGCACCTGGCATAGGTAACGAGTGGAAAGGCACCTTTAATTTATTTCCTTCCCTTTGCAACTGTCTAATTGTTTGCCCAGTGAGGAATAAACTAGATAATTACAGGAAGACTTAGGAAGCAGAAGACAATTATCCTCCAATCCAGTGATAAAGACTTTATAGAGGAAATATCTGGTGCCCTTTACCTTATGGTTTCCCCACAGTCGAGCCAGTCCATTGGGATCCACTATCCGGAATATTTTGGATTCTTTGTCCTCCCATCGGATGAAGTTTTCGTACCGGCTGTCAGAAAGCAGCTGATAGACGTAATCCCAAAGCAGTCTACAGTCTAGAGAGGGAAAGGGCAAGAAAACACTGTTGAAATTGGTTCTTGTTGTGGCACTAACAAGAATCAGAAAATAACCTAGCACTTGCTTTAGTAGGCTTTGGATTGACTGTCTAACTGCCTCAGTTTCCAGTAAGGAAACTAAGGTCCAGAGAGGCCAAGCAAGGTGGCGTTAGAGAAGCACGGTCTTTGAGCTGAAGACACCTGAGATCACCAAGGCCAAGGTGAGGAAGCAGCACGTCCACGGTCACAAATCAACACCTTGAACTCAGTGCCTGTGTGAAAGATGGGGCACGGGCTCAAGTGCAGAGCAGCAGCTCTGCATGTGAGTTAAAAACATGTTGGAAGGTAAAAGGGGGAGCAGGGGGAGAGTCTCCATGGTCCACGGAGAGCAAATGGTGGTGCTAGAAGGTTATTTTGGTGTTGGTGGGTGATACTGAATGGATAAAGGTGAGACGACTAGAGTAGGCTAAAAAAAAAAAAAAAAACAAAAAATAGAAAATGCAGAGTGATGAATGAACAACGGTGGGAAAAGAAAAACTATATGGCTTGGTGACTTTGTGAGAACTGTGGCTAGCATAGTTTTTAAAACATTCAGATATATTCACATTATAGCATATATTGGAGGTCTTTAAAATTGTTTTGTTTTAATGGAATCGTGACAGAAAAGGAAACCAGGGCCAAAAAATCACCTTCTCCGTTTGCAGAACTGAAGTCTGATCATTTGGTCCAGCAACGAATATTTATTAAGCGATTTTTCAGGCACTGTGCTAGGCCTAGGTTCTCGGCTGTGGATTGGCAGGTTAGCCTTTCCCTTGTCCCAGGGCTTTCTGGCTTTGTGCCGTTAAGACATGGTTTGCCCTTCAGCTGAGCCTTAACAAGTAGGGGGGATTTGGGGTGTACCAGCCTCCAAATGAGAGTAAGAGGAATCAATTTCCAGGTGTTTGCTGTTGATTCTGGGAGCTTGGAGGCAGTACAGAATGTTGGTAATAAATAGATCATTATTGATTGCAAGGTATGTGCTAGGTACTTTACACACACAGTTTCTAAACCTTGTAGAGATTAAATAATTTGCCTGAGTTCCCTGGGATTTGAACTCTGGAGCTCCTGTAGTACAAGGTACTGTCTGTGCGGTGAGGCCTAGGCCTCACACACCTTGGAATATTGTAGAGTCAACACATTCGTATCCCAGAG
This sequence comes from Choloepus didactylus, assembly GCF_015220235.1. Lineage (NCBI taxonomy): Eukaryota > Metazoa > Chordata > Mammalia > Pilosa > Megalonychidae > Choloepus > Choloepus didactylus. The sequence goes on from NC_051314.1 coordinate 121,453,945, forward strand.
AAAGAAACATACCCCTCTTTGGAGTCTATAACTTTGGGCAAGTTGTGTAATCCCCCTGCGGATCTGTTTCCTCGTTTATGAATTGGAACAACTTTACAAGATTATTGTGTTAGTGATAATGCATGTGAAGAGAAAGTAATAAAAATAACAACAATGCTATTTACTGGATACTTTGTAGGCACTGTGCTGTTTAAGTGTAACTCCTGCAGCTCAGTTACACTTGACCCTTACCATCACTTCATGAATAAGGCAGGGGCTGTTGCTATTCCTATTTTACAGATGAGGAAGCCAGGGCTTAGTGGGTTTAGTAATTTACTCACTGAAGTGCATAGCTTGTAGGTGATGCATGGAAGGTTCTAGGCTCTATGTGACTCCTTGTGCTATTACCCTTCATGGTGGGATTTCAGAAAAACTGATTAATGGGTTTATATTTGTAAAATTGTAGGACTTTCCAGAGCAACGGTTGAACCCTGTTTCATGTATCCTTTGTAAAATCCAACTTTCTGTCTGGATGGCAGATGAAATTGTCATAAACTTGGTATTTTCCAGGAAGATTATAATCTTTCTAGGGACTACTATTAAACCTAAAAGACCCCGAGAATTTAGGATCCCTTACTGTATCCTTTTCTCCCCTATTACCTGTGTCTAAGAAGTAATGTGATGCATGATTTGTTGCAGTTTAGAGAAGCACAATGTGGTGGTGGTCTTAAAATACTGACACCGTAATCTTGGCATCTGAACCCCTTTCTAACAGCAGATGCTGACCAGTCACTTCTATCTCTACCCCTACCTGCTGGCCAAGCTCCTGATTACCAGAGGGTGAGGTGCAATGCATGGACGGAGCAGGGGGACCCATCCTGTCATCAAAAAGCACCTTGCATTGGTCATAAAGTCAGTCTCAATAAATTTTAAAAGATTGAACTCACACCAAGTATCCTATCCAACTACAATGGAATGAAGCTAGAAATCAATAACAGAGGGAGAACTAGAAAACACACAAATATGGAAATTTAAACAACACATTCTTAAGTAACCAATGGGTCAAAGAGGAAATCAGGAAATTAGAAAACATTAGGAGACACATGAAAACAAGAACACAACATACCAAAACTTACGGGATGCAGCAAAGACCAAGCTGGGGAGGAAATGCATGATTCTAAATGTTAACACTGAAAAAGATCTCAAATCAGTAATTTATCCTCACACCTGAAAGAATTAGAGAAAGAAGAACAAAACTAAACCCAAAGTGAGCAGAAAGAAGGAAATAATAAGATTAGAATGGAGAAAAATGAAACAGAATAGAAAAAAACAACAGAGAGAATCAACAAAATCAACAAACATTTGCCAACTGACAAAGGAAAAAAAAGAAGACGCCAATAACAAAAATCAGAAATGAAAGCGGGGGCATTACTATTGACCTTACAGAAATAAAGTATCTTGTGAAGCCAGTGTTCCACACCATTGCATACTGAGACTAATCTAGCTCACTTTTAAGGCACTTGATAGAAAACAAGTCTAGTTTCTAGGCAAATCAGAGAAGTAGGTAAAGTAGTTTAATTGTCCATTTCTGCCCTGCCATCAAATGCCAGATACATTTTAATTTCCCACAATCTACCAACAGGAAAACACCTGACAAAACCAAATATTATCACATAAAATGCCAATAAATTAGGGGAACGAAGGTGGCTTGTGTATAACTCTTCCCATGTTTTCCTACAGGGTTACAATAATGTTCACCATTAACAGGCTTGGGACACCTTTGTTTTCTCTGGATCAGAATGTGATTCTATAGTATGTTCATTTTAATGAAACTTAATAATAAAGACTCGACACGGTTGTCTTTCACAGTTTGGTATAGTGACGTTTTGCTCCAACTGGCTGCCCTCTGGGCTCCAGCTGGAAGGCATGCCACTCAGGCTGACTCCAGAGCCTTCCCTTCACCCAAGGATTTTCATTGCATTCTTTCTGTTGCTCATCTTTTATGCTCATGGTATATGGCTATTTCTCATAAACAGTGAAGTGCAACCCGGATTGTTTGTCCAAGTAAGGGCTTAACCAGCACTGGGATGCACCGTGTTGGTTTTTCAGAGACATCAAGCAGGGACCTTTATGTAAACCATTTAACAAAGAAAATCTAGAGGCCTAAAGGGATCATCTAGATGGTAGGTGGATGGCAAATGCAGGGTAGGGTTTATAGAGAGGAGACTTTACCTATGAGCTTCCAGAACATTTGCATCTTGCAAACGTTTCCCTTTCCTAAGTGGGAAAGAAAACTCAACCAAGTTGTCAATTGATCATTTTAAGTGACGTTTAATCCAGCAAAGCTAACTTTAGCTGACTAACAAAAATATGTTGACATTCAAGGCATACTAAATTACCCAGTCATTAAAAGAGGTAGCAACAGGAAGTATGTGGCATAAAGAAGTTGTTTCAGGCTCAGAGTATAAGTGGCTTTTATAACCCTATTGATTGTTTTGTTTCTTTAGTTAGAAATTATGACCAGATGATACAAATAACTACCTGACCACATGACAGTTTTCTATAATTGAAGTTCAACCCATATGGGTTTTATATATTTTTTTTAACGGCAGGTCCTCTTTAGTTCCTAGATCCTCTGGAGGCTGCTACCATAACCCACCTGGAATTTTTAAGGTTTGTACAGATACAACGTTCCTCAATCATCAATGAAGATGCTTAATAGTATGTAATAAAACTCACAAACTGTATAAACACAAGGTTATTCCACAACAAATACTTAAAACATGCATGTGAAAAAAATTTTAACTCACAAGACATTCATTAATTTTAAGTGCCTTTATCTTCAAGGACTTTCTTCTATATGAAGGCATGTGGCTACTTTATACAAATGTCCATTATTTTGACAGTCTCTTCCATGAGAGGAAGTTTATGAAAGGGTTTCGCTGGAGTGAGGTGCCATTTTCCAACTGCAGAAAGAGCTCTCTCTCTGTCCTGCTGGGTGAGGCACCCTGGGTATCCACAGCTAAAAGGCATTGTAAAAAATTCCTTCCTGTGGTTAAGAAGAAATATTTTCACTCCCACATCTGTCTCCTACCAGAGACTCACTGTATAAACTCATTGAGCAGAGACTGGTAAAAATGGGCAATTCACACATAACCAACATGGTTTTTAAAGAAGAAAAAAAAAATGCTAGACAAAATGATTTTTAAAAAATTTGAGTAGGTGAGTCAAGTTATTGACAAAGGGGATGTTCAATGATGGTTAATTTAAATTTCAGGAATGTTTCTAAGAAAGTAATTTTATGTTTTAATTGTCTAAATGAAAATTTAAATGTAAGCCTATAAACAGAGTTTCACGGGTATAAGCAACAGGGAGAGACTGTACTTGCTGAATTTTTTTAAATTACCTAATAAATTTATAACAGAGCGGGTAACATGCAAAACAAATGTTGCTACCATACTTTATAGCAGTGGTTCTAAACTAGTGTTGCCCAGGGCACATTAGCCAACGTCTGCAGACATTTTGGGTTGTCACGATTTGAGGAGGGTTCTACTGGCATCTAGTGGGTAGAGGCCAGGGATGCTGTTGAACATCCTACAATGCACAGTCCCCACAACAAAGAATTATCCAGCCTCGAACATTGATTGTGCCGAGGTTGAGTAACCCTGCTTGTGGGATCGCTGGGTTCACAACATTTAGGGGGCCATCTGCAGCTCAGGCTCCCTGTTACCCACCCCCCCTTCTAAATGGGCCATTCCATAGAAGCCAAAAGTTGATAAATTCAGTGCAGCCAACCCTGTGTTGATATGCAGAGGACAACTGCTTGTGCTTTGCTTTGGCTTAGGAAAACAGAAACCATATGTGCTCAGTGGCAAGCTGGGGCATGGAGACGCTGAGGCAAAGAATACAAATCTACACTTCCTGGCTGCATCAGGGCAGAGAAACTGCAGCTCACACAGGGCTGGACCTCTTCACCTCTGGTTACATAAGGTGTGGAGCAAGGCTGGGAACACTGGTATCTGAAACTCACACCATATGGCAGGATGAAGCCCACAGCTGGAATCTTGCAACTCCCCAGCCTCTGCTTTGCTCAGGTTTGGGTGCAGCCTGGGAATTCATGTCCAGGGACTGCAAAGAGGTAAGGATTTTGAACTGCAGAAATGTGCACCCTTAAGTTGGAATTTCCAGCCTCCTCATTCCCCTTCCATTATTTTCCACCCAGCCACAGTGCTGTTGCTGTTTTATCTTTTAAAAACACTGTCCTGAAATTTCCTTCTCTTTTAAAGTCCTCAGTGGTTCGGAGTGAAAAGAAAGTAGAGTGACTCAGCCAGGACAGAAGTCAGAGCCTCTTGAATATTCCTGCTAGTGTGAAGGACCCCGCCCCTCCTCAAGGCTAATCGGACCCTAGGCACCATCTTATCTATCTCTTCTGAACACGGGCCTCAGGCAAAGCTCTGGAGGAGGCTGAGGGAGGGGATGCGGAAGTTAATCTCCAAGGAAGTAAGGAAACTAATTTGGCCTTGAAAGGGCACACTGTGCCAACCAGGATGTCTAGAAACAAATGGCCAGGCTGGGATGTTCCCTGTCAGTGTCCCAGAGCAGCTCTGGGTGGGGCTCTTCCCTCTTTCTCAGATGAGAGGACGACAGCCCTGGAGTAAAGGAAAGAGAAATGGAGCAGAGGAGGGACACTGACATTTAGTAATTAACCTATTCATGCTGTCTCATTATGCCCAGAAATGGGTATGATTTTCATTATTACAGATGAGAAAACTAGACCTCAGGGACACTGAGCACCTCAGTTTGGGGCAAGCACAACTGGATTCCAAGCCTGCCAAGTCCCGAGTCCGTGACTTTCCCCCGCACTCCTGCTTCCCCAGGACACTCCCTAGGGTCTGCCCCTGAGGACCCTGGTCAGGAGCTCTGTAGGGGTCTGAGACACGGGGGGAGGGGGTGGCTCTTTTGGCTGGTACTAAAAAGCCTGAGACCTTTGGGCTTACGGAGATACCCCCAAACACTGTCTTTTCTTTCCTCCAAATACAGCTATTACACACACAGGCAAGGGAACAGGGACAAGACTGGCCCTTCCACTTTCACTCCAATCCCTTTAGACTTCTCTTTTACGACATCCTTTTCCCTTCAGGCTGTCTCTGAAGCTCATTAAAAAAGAAAAAGAAAAAAAAAAGAAAAAAAAAAAATCATCCTTGAGCCTCATTTGAACCAAATTTCACCAGCACTAAATACTGCTGGGGAGGAAGCAGATATGGGGAAGCAAGAGGTAAGAATCCAGCATTACTTCCTCTGATCCCCAAAGCCCCTGAGGACAAGTCTCAAACAGCTTTCCCTGGAGTTTCATATTTCTTTTTCTTGATCTGATTTAAGATTGGAGGCTTCCAGGACAGACTGTTTCAGTTCTATGTAGATATAACTCATCCAGTCAATAAAACCAAATCAAGAAAATACAATGTTCTTCTAGTCAGGTTACAATAAGCAATACGGGAACTTGATGTTTCTCTGATTAGAATATTTTTGTTTCTATTAAAGATGAACCTTGATATATAATAAACATATATATTTTTTAAAGTCCCCAAAGGCTGCGTTTAAGGATCCAAAAGGTTGTAATGAAATGCTACAAGAGGAAGCAGGAATGAAAAGACTGCAAAGCTGGGAGGGGTCAATCAGCTAACCAACAAAGAAGTTCATGTTTGCAGAGAAAATCGAGACATAACAGTTGGGAGAAAACACAAGAAAGGAAACATTCTCTGTTTGGGTGAGTTGTGGACTCGGAACAACTAAATCTGTATGCATGTCTGAAGTCCCCACTTCTGTGTTTCAAATGGGGATTATAAAACAACTCTCAGTTTACCAATGAATCTTGCTTCCTTAGCGGATTTTTGGATTAAGGCTAAGGAAGGGACAAGCAGACAGGTCTTAACTGAATGAAGAACTTTTTACAAATTTTTTCTTTTAAGCCCTGACTGTCTAATTAAAACCAAAGTAGGAGCTTAATTTGTTTGATGGCATCAATTAAGATGGATATTGCCTTAGGTTGGCAGACACAAAATTTGGCATTTAGAGATGCTGTGCCCCCATCACCTAGAACAATGTGACACACAGTAGATGCATGATATTTTTTGAATCAATGAATGAAAAGTTCATAATTTGGGTGTGCAATGATAATTTTCTTTGCTGTATTTTATTTATGTTATTAATTATGTTATTGTGACTATTCTAGATAGGTCTACAAACATAGTTTGCAGTCCAGGACTCGTCTACTCTCTTACATCACTTGTTATCATTCCTCCCGGGTCTTTGACCTAACTCATCACCCAAAATGACCATGTCTTCTACTCCCTCATTCTAGATGGTGTCTGACCACACTAATAAACTCTGCTCTAGGCGCAGGAGACAGCAAAGTTTTTTGGTATAGAGCTAAATAGCATGAATTTATATTTTGTGGACCATACGGTCTCTGTTGCAACACTATGCAATTCTGCATACAGCAGAGGGAAAGCAGCCACAGACAGTAGGTGACAAGTGAGTGTACTGTGTTCCAATAAAACTTGCTTTACAAAAACAGGCAGCGGTGGCTGGATTTGGCCCAGGGGCTGTAGCCTCCCATCCCTGCAGTAGAGGCTAGACCAGAAGGAAGCAAGTGTGATGGGAAGGACGCTGGACAGAGGTTTGAGGCTCACGGATGCTGGATATGTCTGGATGTCATTTCATCTGTAAAAGGCCCTTCAGCTTTGAAAACATGTAATTCTAAGAGGGAACTTGTATGCATTAAAAACCTGATGCACGGCGTCACTAGCATGACGCTTCATCAGCCCACAGGTGCTTGCTGCCAATATACTTTTTGGCTTTGAAACATGTTGGGACACAGGCTAGTAAAACTTTTATAGACTGAGAAAATGCTAGAAGGTCAACAGATATTCCTCCCAACTCTCCACCACCACCTCAAGCAACCCTTTTCTGAGGAGAATAGAAAATAAGCACCAAAAGAAGTAAACTGCTCATTGTTATATACTACACTGGCTATTAAATAAAAAACAGAACCGCGGGTTCTTGTTTCACTTTCCTATGTTAAACTCCGTCCCATAAATGTTAGCCATTTCAGCTTGTTAAACTCCTAATAACAGCTCTTCTTATTCTTTGAAAAGGAAGTGACACCTTTAAAAATAAGTCACATGCTATATTTAAACAGATCTAATTTGTGGTTTGTATTTAAACTGTCTACCACCTACTGAATTTCCTTTATTGATTTTCGTTTTTCTGCATGGCATAACTAAGCAAACTGTTATAAATATGCAAGTAATTCCTTAATTGTTTGATGCATCCTAATTTCAAGAGATATTAAAAAGTGAAAAAAAAGATAGATTATGATGGACTTTTAATTGACCTAGATTAACTTGGATTTACATTTCTACCTGAAATAGAAAGTGACTTGGCTTTGTCTTGCTTTGCCCATCTCCATCTGGAATGACCTCTTTTTCACTAATTTTCCTTTGTCCATACTCTAAGCATTCATCAAAGCCCAGCTAAAAGCCAGCCCCTCCATGCAGCCTTCCCTGACTTCCTAAGGTATGTCGTAGAAGACACCTGTCACGTACTGCCCTTTTATAGGTAACTGTGCTTATGTTTTCTTGCTCCTAGGTGACAGACTGCATCTTACACCTCCGTGACAACACTTCCCCCCACGAGAATGCAGAACAGTGCTTTAAAATCCTGGGGTACCAGAGCGAGTTATATCTGAATGTGTAAAAATTTGGTTTTGTTTTCTGATCCACATTTTTAGTAGTGTTTTCCATCTATACCCTCCAAATATGGTGTTCATCAGTGTGACAGCCTACAGCACCTTCATTTCTTTTTGTGCTGTACTCAAAAAACTGTAAGGAATGAAGTTTTCTTATCTAACTGCTGTTTTATAGAGATGTAAAGGATTTTTATGGCTGTTCATAGGTAGAGATCACATAATGCATTGGACTTCCAATAAACAGAACCAATTTTACAAGAAACAGAGTGGTCCAAAACCCCAGCAGAAGGGTTGGAGTGGAGGGGCAGGGGTATCAAAATAAAACAAAGGCATCTGGAAATGTAATGATTTTGTAACCCTCCGAAGAAAACTCAAGACTAAGTGTCACATCGCAGAATTGCTGAGCTGGAAGGAATGTCAGAGAGCATCCAGTTCAACCCCCTCAGTTCACCCTTGAGAAAAGCAATACCTTAATCCTGGATTTAGTTAAATTAGTAATTGCATACATTTGGGGAGTTTAAAGCTTTTTAATACACCATTTGTGGTAGGTTGAATTATATACTCCAAAAAGACAAGTTCTTAATCTTAATCTGCATTCCTGTGGGTGTGAACCCTCTGTAAACAGGACCTTTTGGAGATGTTATTTGTAGTTAAGGGGTGGCCCAACAGAACCAGAGTGGGCTATAATCCACATTATGGAGTCCTTTATAAGCAGAGGAATTTTGGATGCAGTCAGGTAGAGAAAGCCAGAGAGGAACCCGAGTCTGGATATCAGCGGAAACCAGGAGAGCAGAGGCAAGGAAAGAGAGTGCATGACCTATGATAGGAGGCAAAAGATGCAAGCCACGGGACCCCAAGGATTGCAGCGGTGAGCCAGCACAAGAACATATACCCTTCAGGGAGAAAGCAAGGCCGTGCCGTTGTCCTGATTTGGATTCCAGACTCTGAAACTCTCAGCCAATAAATTCCTGCTGTTAAGCCAATCCATTGTGTGGTATGCGCCATAGCAGCCTAGCCAACCAAGACCCCATTAAAGCACTAATAATTAACAGCTGTGGGGGAACTCTGTCAAATACAAAGAGTTACATTTCCCCAAAGGATTTAGGTGCCCAGGGTTCTTATGCATGAAAATTTTTACTTCCTACAGCCATAAAGAAAAGCATGGATTCCCCTTTCTGTGCATTCTCTAGAGAGAAGGCATCCAGATGTACCAAAGACCATCATCGGTTGCTAAGATATTCCAAGTAGCTTCTTACTGATGAGACTACATTCATCGTTGAACAATTCCGATGTTCAAGACTTAAAAAATAGGGTAGTGTAATTTTAAGAGACTAATATTTTGAAACTTATAAGCCTATGAAACAAGGGAAAAAATAACTCCATGAGTCTAAATGGTTTAACTTTCTTGATTTATGGGCTTATCTTAGTTTGCCAAGAAGTTCTAGGGTGAAGGCAGAGTCACAGGGGAGCCAGGCTCACAAAGGCAGCACAGGGACAGCAGCCAGCAGGTGAAGGTGCAGAGAGGGGCTCTCCTGCAGCCCCCCAACCCGACCCCAATTGACCTTTACCTTCCAGGGGTTAATTTCCCCTTCCACTTAAAATGAAGTGACTTCAAAAAGCTCTCCTGAGAATTAAAAACTGGTAAAAAGAATCTGTAAAATCTAAGTACTGTTGTACAGACCATGTGAAAAACAAAACTTGCTATATATTTCTTGCCTGGAAATCAGAAGTCAAGTCATTTTTCTTGTTCACAGCAGAACACTGACCCCATCCTCTTTCTCTAATTACCTGGAGAAATTCACAAGCTTTACCTGAGTTCTTTGCATCTAAGCTCTTTGCTTCTTCATCCCCAGTTCATTCTTTTTACGGATTCTTTTTTATTAAAAAATTACTAATATATATGTAAAAGTAGAGAGAACAGTAAGAAGCCCACACATCCATCATCCAGCTTATTTTATGTATACCCCACTCATTCATTCCCTGCTTCCTACCCTTGTGAGATCATTTTGAAGTGAATCCTAGATGCATATCATTTAATTCTTCATGGTCTTTTAAAAACATAAATCACATTTCTTTGCCATTTTCTTTTCTTGATTTTGCATTTCTGATGTAAATTATAATAAAACTGAGGCAATGTCAGAGGTGCATTTGGAACCAGAGAAAAATATAGAAACAAAATATTTAAATACAAAAAGGGACAGTGAGTCAAGGCAGGGGTAGTTAATGGAGGTCTCTAGGAATAGCACCCCAGCAGCCGGCTGGAGTTCAGTCCTGGCATTCAGCTCATGGAAGAAGGGGCGATTCCCACCTTACCCTGAACAGATACGTCCTCTCTGCCTCCATCCCTCTAGTGAAAGCATAATCACCTTCGGCATCCAGCTACATCCCCTGAAAAACCTTCCTTGGTTCCTCCAGTTAAAATGAGCCCTCCCTTCTGCTTTGCTCCTGCAGCACATCATTATCTGGGCACCAGCGGGTACTCAATGAATGGCTGTGCACTGAGTGAATGGGACATAGGAGTTACTTCACTGTGCCTTATATCTTAGTGGTTTTCATATCTGTCTCTCTCACCAAATTTCAAATTCCTTGAGGAAAGAGACTGTGTGTTAAATCTGCTCTGTACCCCCACTTCCTGATGTGCTAATCTGTACACAGTAGGTGCTCAACACGTGTTTCCTGAACAAGAGACACTCTAGGAAAAGAGCTAACCTTGCCAAATGGGTGGAGGATTAGGCTTTCTGGAAGGATGACTTCATGCAAATTATGGGCGGAGGAGCACAAATACAATGTGTAGATTTGTTCACCAGTTTCATTTCTCGCCTTAGGTAAGCAAATTTGGGCTTGTCATCACAAAAGAAAAAGAATGTGGGAGCGGTTTCCTCCGTCCAAATGACCCAGCAGCACCTGCCTGGAACACTATGATCCTGTTTCTTTTCTCCTAGCCCCTCCCGAGGTGCAGGCTGTGTTGAGTTCCCGCCCACAGGATGGAATTACAGGCCTGGATCCGAGACAAAGGTTCTTTATGCTGGGGCTGGCCATTAATTAGCTGCTGGAAACTTCAGTATAGGACTATTAATATTCTCATAAACCTTTTATTTTAAATGTTTTCACTTAGCCATGCCTCTGATATCACTCTCCTTTTCACCTGGGAGTTGGACATTTGCTCGTTAACTACTCCATCCCAGTGGCTCATTAACTGTCCCATCAGGGATTCTGCCTTCTGCAGGCAGAAGCCTCCACCTGCCCTGGCAGGGTCTCTGAGGGCACTAACTGGGGAAGGTGTGAGGCTAGTGACAAGGCTCAAAGGACTTACCTGCTATTCTCCCAATGGGCATGGCATGCTCCTCGGGTGGCGAGACAGAGACCATGATGTGGTTCATGTAAGCCAGGTCTTCCCGATGAGAGAGGTTGATGGGCTTCCCTTCCCTGTGCAGCCCGTCCTCGGAGAGCCTGGACTGCTTGAAATCCACAGAGTGCCGGGGGTTCAGGATAAGAGGGTGCATGATGGGGCTGGGCATCAGCTGGATCACCCGCGTGCTCTCCTGCCGGGGGCTGGAAGGCTTCTGGTGGGACTCAGAGGACGGTGGGCAGTGGTTATTCTCCATGGGAGACACTGACAGAGGGTAGGGCTCCTGGTGGTTGTTCTCTTGGTGGAGCCTCGGCCCCTGGGCTCTCTCCACTGGGGAGAGGCGGCGGATCATGTTGTCCAGGGGGGACCGGAGGGGCCGCTGCTCTGGGTCCGGAGAAGGTCGGTGGTTGGTTGTGACGGGTGATCTAGCGCGATGCAACAGTTCAATGGTGGGAGGGTTGTGGTGCAGGTTCTCCACTGATGGCCGTGGGGTCCTCTGGACACAGTTATCTGGAGGAGAGGGAAAAACAACCACAGACCCCTATGAATTGTCAGGAAAGGGACCTCGTGGTGGCTCAGACTATGAAGTAGGAACCTGTGCAATGTAGCAACTTTCATCCCAGGATGCGGAGTATCTTTCTCAGTGGTAAAAACAATCATCAAAATTGCACATGCTTGGAATTCTTTTCCTACCACTAGACAAGCTAAGAATGTCCACAAACATTCCATTAATCACCTACTAGTGGCTTATAAACACAATGAAGCCAAACTTTCATTCTTTATTTTTTTCTCACTTAATACTTCTATGTGGCTTTCAGAGTTGGAAGGGTCTTTGGGGTTTCTCTCTAGACACTTTTACTGACTTACATTTTCATAACCAAATTTCAAAAGCTGTTGTTGGTGTTCATGATAAAAGTGAAGGTGATGATGATTAAGAATTACTATATCCTAGGCACTGGATTAAATTGTTTAGAGCTTACAACATGCCTAAGCGGGAGATACCATGACCACTTCTATTTCACAGGTATCAAACGGAGGCACAATGAACATACGTAACTTACCCAGGGTTCCACAGCCAGGCGATTAGAACCCAGACTCCAGCCAGACTATAGTACACTGCTCTTTTGCTATGTAGACCCAGGGACCAAAGCTGCACTGTAAGTATAAACAGTGGCCCTAGTTTTCAGAATGACAGTTTCATTGTGCTTGAAGGAACTTTTAGGAGCACCTTGTTCTTGTGTGCCCAGACCCTACAAATGCTGAGAGGCAGGTAGGGGTGAGAAGAAGGATGGACGGACACCCCCAACAATACCTCCACCCTTCCCACTTGAACTTTCAAGCTCACGAGTTCAACATCAGAAGGGTACACAGCTCTGCAAGGGAAGCAACAGAAATAGCTCTGGGGGCTGGGCTGAGGGACAGAGCAGCACAGTGCAGCTCTAGGAGTCCCTGCTAAGGCTCTGAGAGACAGACAGAAATCTGCCCATGAAAATGGAACTTTCTACAGGGTCCCCCACCCATCTCAGTGAGGTCTCTCTAGCTGTATCTTTTCCCAGAGCCATCTCACCAAAGAATGCACATGCTTGCTGGTTCCTGTTCTAGTCAAAGATTCATTGATGATTCTTAATAAAGCAAGTCAAAGATATCACTTTTGTCCATTAAGACAATATTTACATGAAGAACATTAAAAGGGGATCTGGGAATCTGGTAGGGTCAGTGAGTGGAGACAGAAGTGGTAGTTTCTTAAAGTTTTAACAGGGTTAACAGGACAACAGGAACTTTTTTAAGGCTCCACTAAATCTTGCCTATCACATGAAACAGCGAACAAAAGAAACACTGTTCACAATCATTAAAAGATTATCTCCCTGAAAGCAAAGGGCTCATTTTGTGACTGCTGTATAATCTGTTGCCAGTGCTTCATCACTGGAATAGCTACCAATAGGAGACTGATTTAATAAATCATAGTACATCTAAACATTGGAGTATCATGCAGCTATAACATGGAATGAGTATTTTAATTTTCTTCTAAGGAATTATCTCTAGGCTCTTTTATTAGATAAGAAAAGAATGATGGAAGAAAAGTGTTTTTGTTATGCTACCATCTATCTGAGAAAGGGTGGGGGAGGAAGGTTCTAGTTTCAGTAATGGCAGAATGGCTTGTATCAGGCTAACCCTTCCACAAATAGCAATTACAGAGTCTGGAAAAAATACTTGTTAAAAAACTACTTGAAGATACTGGAAGGTGACCAAAAGAAGGCAAAAACTGAAGATTTAACTCTTGAAAGAAGGGAATTGCACTGAGATCCAAATTTATATAGCTTTTCTCCTGAGGGCACTTTTGAATCAATGCAGCATGGAGAAGCTAGAAAATAGGAAGTTGCTTAAGATGTCAGAGGATAGAGTATGGAGCTTCCAGGATGGCAGGAAATTTAGGGACAAATCTCACGAAGGACAGAGCTTCAGAGGGTATAGTCACTAAATCAGCATAGAAAGTTCCCTCAAATTCTTATCTGACTCCAAAAGAGCACAAGTTCAGGGGAGACTCTCAGGAGCTCAGTGGAAAGCAACCATTGTGTGGTTGAAAGAGATGAGCAAAAATCTCAGTTTCTGGCCACTGTAGTGGAGATCAAGTTTGGAGTCTGAGTCTCAACAAGTTGGAAGTGTCCTATCAACAGCTTGGGCTTTCAATTACCCAAGAATTGCCATATCTTAGGCATAAGGGCTATGCTCCAGGAATAAGGGATTTGCCTGAGAACTAAAGACAATATTGAAACATATTTGTCCTAACAAAATAGAACACCAAGTCTCCAAAATTCTAAAGTGATTGGTAATTTAACTGCCTGCTAGAACAAAAGCCAACACTTTGGAGGAATATAACATGACCCAGAGTCTTTACAATATGGTATCAATAATGTTCATTAAACAGTAATTATTTTTAGACATGAAGAAATAGAACAATGTGAACCATAATCTAGAGGAAAGGCAGTTAGAAACAGACTCTGTGGTAACCAGGTATTAGAATTAGCTGAGAAGAACTTTAAAGCAGTTATTATAAACAGGTTCAAGTGCTTAAAGGAAAAGATGGTTGTAATGAGCCATAAAAGCTGCAGAATTTCAGAAAAGGAATGGAAACTATAAAGGAACAAAATGAAAATTCTAGGACTGAAACGAATAACACCTAAAATGAAAAATTCACTGAATGGACTTAACAGCAGATTGGAAATGCCAGAAGAAAGGGTTAATAAATTTAAAGACAGATTAATAGAAATTTAAAAATATATAATGATCTAAAAAATGAATAGAAGCTCAGTGACTTGTGGAAATCAAGTGTCTAATATATATATGTAATTAATGTCAAAGAAGAGTGGAGAGACAACGGGGCAAAACAAAAGATGGAGGAAAAAATAGCCAAATTACCCTCAAATTTGGTAAACATAAAACAATTTAAAGATCTAAGAAGCTCCGCAAGCCCCAAGCAGGACAAATATAATGAAACCACATTCAGGCACATGATAGTCAAACTACTGAAAGCCGCGGATAAAGAGAAAAGTCTTGAAAGCAACCAGGAAAAGCAGTGGGGGGAACACACACAGACCCCACATACTGGGGAATAATGATAGGAATGATGACTAACTTCTTTTTAAAAAAAATCTGGAGGTCAGAAGACAACGAAATAATATCTTTAAAGTCCTAAAAGAAAGAAAAAAAAAACCCACCATAAATCCAGAATAAATCCAGAATTCTATATCTAAGACCAACTCTACAGAAATGCACTTTAAATATAAATATATATACAGGTTGGGAAAAAAAGGTAGAAAAAGACATAGAGAGCTGGTACGGCCATATTAATATCAAAGTAGACTTCAAGACAAAAGTATTACTGGAGATAAAGAGGGGTATTACATAATGGAAAAAGAATCATTAGGAAGATATAACAATCCTAAATGTGTTTGCACTTAAAACTGACATAACTACAGGCAGAAATATGCAAAAACTCTAGGAGATTTTAATACCTCTATCAGTAACAAGTAGAGAAAAAAATAAGTAAAGACATAGAAGATTTGAATAAAACTATCACCCACTTTGAGCTAACTGACATCCAAAGACACTACATCCAACAACTGCAGGATACACATTCTTTCCAAGGGCATATGAAATGTTTACTAAATTAAGACTATATGCTGGGCTATAACAAAAGGTTTATATATCGAATGCAAACTGAAAATTCAGATATATTCTCTTACCATTACAAAATTAAATTAGAAATCGATCACAGCAAGACTCAAATATTTAGAAACTGAACAGAAGATAGAAAATAAACCCACAGATCAAAAAAGGAATCACCAGAGAAATTAGAAAATATTTGGAGCTGAATTATAATGAATACAAATCATCAAAATTTGTAGGAAGTGCTAAAGCAGTGCCATAGAGAAAAATTTCTAGCTTTAAATGTTTTAATTAGAAATGAAGAAAGGTTTAAAAATCATTGATTTAAATTTTCACCTTAAAAAGCTTTTAGGAAAAAACAAGAGAAAATTAAGCCCAAAGTGAGTAGATGGAAGAAAATAAGAGCAGATATCAGCGAAATAGGAAAAGTACACAACAGAGAAAATTAACTTAAGCAAAAACTGGTTTTTGAAAAGATTAATGAAATTGGTAAAACCCTAGCAAGACTAGTTGATAAAACAGAGAATACAAATTACCAATATCAGGGATGAAAGAAAGAACATCACTACAGGTCCTACAGACATTAAATGGGCTACTTATGAACAACTGTATTCCAATAAACTTGAATGGGGAGGGGAATACTAATATATACATTTAGAGTTGCATGTGTATATAAAGGGATAAAAAAAAACTGAAGTTGTTTACCTAAGAATGAGGGTAGGAAGAAGGAGAGCAGCTAGACTTCTCTGAACACACTTTGTTATAAAGACTTAACTTTGGAAACATAAATAATTTATGCAATTTTGAAATAAAATTAAATTTAAAAAGCAATCCTTGGGATTTGAAAGCAAAATAAAGCAAATGAACATAAGCATGAACTGAGTGGTGGTACAACCACACAGAGAGAAACTTTCAAATAACTTTAAAACACAGGTCAGTTAACTGTCAATCCCTAGTGGGATAAACATAATGGTAAAATAAGTTTAGACTGTTTCTAGTAATAGTATTGGTGGTGGTAGTGTTTGTATTATTTTACTGAGATTGGTGTGTGTTATGGGCTAAAGCAAATACATGATTATCTGACATCAGTGGTGTGCCAGTTTGGATGTATTGTGTCCCCCCAAACGCCATTATCTTTGATGCAATCTCATGGGGGCAGACATGTTAGTGTTGATTAGGTTGGAACCTTTTGATTGTTTCCATGGAGCTATGACGAGTAACACCTTCAATTAGGGTGTGACCTGTTGATGGGATTGTTCCCATGAAGGTATGACCCCACCCATTCATCTTGGGTCTTGATTAAATTGCTGGAGCCCTATAAAAAAGCTCACAAACAGAAGGAACTCACTAGAGCTGCACCCTAGAGAGGAATGTCCTGGGAGAAAGCCATTTTGAAAACAGAACTCCAGAGCAGACGCCAGCCACGTGCCTTCACAGCTAACAGAGGTTTCCCGGACACTATTGGCCATCCTCCAGTGAAGGTACCCGATTGTTGATGCGTTACCTTGGACACTTTAGAGCCATAAGACTGTAACTGTGTAACCAAATAAACCCCCTTTTATAAAAGCCAATCCATTTCTGGTATTTTGCATAACAGCAGCATTAGCAAACTGGAACAGATTTTGGTACCAGAGAAGTGGGGTGTTGCTGCGTTTGCAAATACCAAACATGTTGGAATGGCTTTTTAAATGGATAAGGAGAAGATTCTGGAGGAATTGTGAGGAGCTTGATAGAAAAGGCCTAGATGGTTTGGAAGAGACTGTTGGTAGAAATATGGACTCTAAAAATAGCTCTCATGAGGCCTTGACAAGAAATGATAAATATGTTATTGCAAACTGGAAGGAAGATGATCCCTGTTTTAAAGTAGCAGAGAATTTGGCAAAATTGTGTCCTGGTGTTAGATGGAAGGCAGAATTTGAAAAAGATGACCTGGGATACTTAGCTGAAAAGATTTCAACATTAAATATCGAGAGTGTGGCCTGGCTTCTCCTTGTAGAATGCGAGTGGAGAGAGATAAGCTAAGAACTGAATTCTTGGGTACAAAGAAACCAGAAACTGATTAATTTGGAAAATTCTGGGCTTCCAGAAAGTGATACCCCAGAGGCTACAGCCCCAAGTGAGGATTTAACCAAACATGGAACCCTACCGCCATTCCAGTACAAGCCAGGATTGGAGATGGAGTTACCCAGAAAGGATTTGTGGAAAGTCCTATGTCTGATGGTTTCGACCCCTGTGTGCTTCATGCCAAGCCAATGAGATTTTTGCAACATCTGTATAGACGGAGCCACTGCCGGTCTGGAATGGAGGGAATGGAAAAGGAACAAATCAAAGGAAAAATTTCTTCAAGGACAGAATCATGGAAATTGAGGTCTGGAGTCAAGAAATCTCAGGCAAAAAGAGCAGAGCAACCCAGGCACATGGAAAGGATGAGTTTGCCCCGGAGGTCGAGAGTGGGCCTTCTGCCTCTATGCTCAGGAAGAGTTTTGCCACCCCAGGCCCCAGAGAGGGTGGAGCACATTCCCCAGGGATTTGGGGGAGAACCTGGCTGCCACCCCACTATTCAGAGAGGGGAGAGCCTTTGCGCTGGAGAGGCAGAGTCCGGGTGGCAACCCGATGTTTGAGGAGGGTGAGGCCAAGAAGAAGGTGGTCTCCCCAATTTGTGAGTATGTTGGAGCATTCACTCCAGCTTTTGGAGAAACAAGGGCTGCCATGAAGGTCCTTGGAAAGGGTTGGATTCCAGCTCTCTCAAGCCCCAAGGATAAAACATTGTTCCATAAATGACTTTCAGACTTTGAAATCTAATGAAGTTTGCTCTGCAGGTTTTAGGAACTATTTTGGTCCCTTAAACCCTTTTTCCTTATTATTTCTCCTTATGGCAATGGGAATGTTTATCCTATGAATGTCCCTCCTTTGTATATTGAAAGCAGATAACTTGTTCTAAGTTTCACAGGTCCATAGCCAGAGGGGAATTATGCCTTAGGACAGACCATGCCTATAACTGATTTTGATGGGATCTTGACCTTAACTATTCTTAATGAAATGATTTAAGTTTTTGTGATATTGTGATGGGATGAATGTATTTTGTATATGGAAAGATCATGTCACTTTGGGGTCCAGGGGGTGGAATGTGCCAGTTTGGATGTATTTTGTCCCTCTGAATGCCATTATCTTTGATGCAATCTTGTGGGAGCAGACATGTTAGAGTTGATTAGGTTGGAATGTATTGAGTGTTTCCAAGGAGATGTGACTCAGTCAACTGTGGGCAAGACTTTGATTGGATAATTTCCATGGCAGTGTTACCTCACCCATTGAGGGTGGGTCTGAATTAAATCACTGGAGTCATATAAATGAGCTGACAAACAGAAGGAACTCAGTGCAGCTGTGAGTGACATTTTAGAGAGCAACTAAGAGTGATACTTGAAGAGCAGCTGCAGCTAAGAGAGGGCAAATTGTCCCAAGAGCAACATTTTGGAGAACGCCATTTTGAAACACAACCTGGGAGCAAAGAGGCACCAGCCATGTGCCTTCTCAGCTAACAGAGGTTTTCTGGATGCCAATGGCCTTTCTCCAGTGAAGGTACCTGATTATTGATGCATTACCTTCGACACTTTATGGCTGTAAGACTGTAACTGTGTAACCAAATAAACCCCCTTTATAAAAGCTAATCCATTTCTGGTATTTTGCATAAGGCAGCATTAGCAAACTGGAACAACTGGGAACTGGACATTTCAGTGTGGAAGGAAGGAGATGCATACTTAAGATCAAAAGACTAAAAAGCCCATGGTCTTGAACCTAAACTGGAAGTATGAGTATGAATTCATGGTGTATTTTCTCTTAAAATTTTTCTCTGTATACTGAAAGACCCTACAAATAATGAAAAGTATTTATAGAAATTATATATCATATATAGCAACGAACACCCCTAATATCCAGACTGTGATCTCTAAAAACTATTTCCCACTAAAGGAACTAAAGGGCCTTAGAGAAGTAGGTGACTTCAGATACAGGATAAGAAATATGGAAGGTGATCTTGGACCATCCTGTCACAACAGGAAGCAAGGAAACTCTCAAAGACTACTGGGGCCATATGAAAAGGACTCCAGAGCCCATTTGAAGTGATTCTTACTGGCCAGATATGGACTGAAGTGTAAATGAAATAGGCACAATAAAAAATACATCAAATACGTTTAAATCCATGAGTTCATAATCACACTTAAAAAAAATCTCATTGGCTACTGTGAAGCAAACTCATTATTTTGAAGACTAGTATATAAAGAGAAAGAACCAAGCATTTTTTCCTGCTTTCCCATATGAAAGGGAGGGTAACCAGTTAATGAAGTGAAGTTGCTCTTTCTAAATATATTTCAGATAGTAAATGAAGAAATGACAGAATTGGAATATCATTATTTTGTAACTCCTGATGAAACAGTAAGTCTGAATAATGATCATCAATGACTGCTAACATCAGAAAAGAGACAACCAGGAATAACGTACCTCCTTGTGGAAGTATACCTCATTACCTATGAAGTGTTCTTGCCAAAACTAAGAACTGAATCTGATCAAACCTTTACATCTAACTACCAATTTATAGGAAATACAGGGGACAGAGGAACACGTGAAATGATACCACAGGGATGCAATCAACAAAATCCAGACTGTGAGAAAGTCCATGGGACAACCAACCTGATTTTTTCAAAAGCTAACTTAAAAGAGGGAAGGAGGGAGGAAGGAGTGGAAGAAGGGGTGGAGAAGGGGGATTGAGGGAGAAAGGATGAGAGAAAAAAGATATGAATGGAGGGAGACCTATAGATTGAAGGAAAATTGAGACACACCAACCAACTGCAATGTATAGACCCTTGGGTAATTCAACAAACCTTGATTCAAACAAACTGTTAAAAACATTTATGAGATGAATGGAAAAATGTGAACACTAATAGGATATTTGATATTCAGGGCTATTCATTTTTTAGGTGATGTGAAGGTTTTGTTTAAGAGTCCTTATCTTTTTAGTCATACACTGATACATTTCCAGATGAAATATCTATAAATATATGCTATCTGGGATTTGCTTTAAATTAATCCAGGATGGTAGAGGATAGAGTAGTTGGGAACATGGAAGAAACAAGAATGACCGTGAGTTGATAATCCAGGCTGGGGATAGGTATGTGGTGGTTCATTATATGACTCCTTCTACTTTTGTATAAGTTTGAAATTTTCCATTCTTATTTTTTGAGTGCTCAATTAACTTTGTAGGATACAGGTTGGGATGACAAGTCCTAATCCTCTCATTTCAAACCAAATGCAGATAAATGCTTAGAGGGTGCTCATTGGGTCCATGCACTTGTTTACCTTTAACAGCTGAGATTATTTGTGTGATAGAAATGTGAAGTCTTTTGGGGCCAAGGCAAGTTTTCTTTCCATAGCTAATATGGTCCTCAATTCTGCTGCCAAAATTTCTCTTTGTCCATGGTTCCCTCTTCCTTTTTTCATAGAATATGAAACGAGATCATTGTAAATAACTATTTAAGACAGTTGCCTGCTAAACTTTCATGTATTTTCTTTTAATGCCATTTGCAGAATGTCTCTCTATACTGAAAAGCTTATTAGAGTTTAAAAATTCTTAAGGATGATGAAGATCATGTATTGAACTATCCCATTTCCTGAATCCATTTCCTGTCTTACAAATTTCAAAACGGACACAGGCGTTCGTCAGTAATCTGGTTACCTACAGGCTGTCTTCGATGTCCCGGGCTTCAGGGCCCAGCGTGAGGGGTGCACTCAGGGCAAGCTTTAGGAAGTCTGGGTGGACTATGAGAGGAAGAACTTGCATGCCAAGGTAGAAGAGGAACTGATGTAATGTCCTGGAGAGATTTCACTCTCTGATCCTGCCCAGATCTTTGGGAACAACGAAGGAGGGAGACAGCGTCCTGGATAATCGAACTCAGATTTTACTTTTCACTCAGCATCTGGGCAGGAACAGGACTTGGTGGAGCTTGATTTATCTCTTTCTCTGCAGACACCAAAGAGGAAGTACTTGATGAAGCTGATAGCATTAATGGTAGAAAACTGGATCTCAGGATTATTTAATCCCAGATTCCTGGTGGTCTGGGCACAACCTCTGTCAAGGCTGAAAGGCATGCACTGAGACATTCCAAGCTTTGTTTCGGGTTGCAAGGCATGCGCCCAGCCCACGTACGGACCGGGCTATGACGCTCTGACCCTGCTGCCTCTGTTATTGTAAGTTGGCAGCAGGGTATGGAAAGTTACAAAACCAGAGCCTGCAGGCAGAGGAGCTCCGGACACAGGAAATGCACTGAGCGGACAGTGGGTGCATTAAATCCCCCAGATGTAGGAGTCTTCTGTCTAAAACAAGAAAGTTTTTTTGGTCTGGCCTTGATGTCTGGGTTTGTTCTTGGTGAGTTGCCCAGCTGGAAAACTGGGAAATTGTCCATGTTGCCCTCATTGTGAAGGTCTCGATATGAGAGGGAAATACAGAAGGAAGAGGGAGGGAAAGCCACACATAATTAGTCCTTGTGGGCATGCAAGGAACAGGGAGGAAAGATGAAGGACTGGTCGGGAACTGTCGTTCTGGTTGAAAGTGTTTTCTGATCCCGAAACTCTCTCTGTAGACAGACCTCTCTTAGTCACAATCACTTCTCACTACAAAACGGCCCCAAATAAATCAATGATTACAAACAGGTCTGATTTTTTTTTTCTTGTCCTCTTTCTTTTACTTACTGGTTTCCTTACTCAAAATTCATCAAAAGTCGACCCAATTTAACATGTTATAAATAGTGAATAAACAGTAAACCTAAAAAAAAAAAAAAAAAAGGCTTTGGTGAAAGTCATGGAAAGTCAGGGTAGAGCAAAGGCTAAGATCAAGTTTATATTCACACGCCCAAATCACATTTCCTCCGTCGTGTTTTCCCTAAGGCCATAGATGATGACAAGAGAAAAAGGCAGTCAGGGAGATACAAATCAACAGGCCCAGCAAGTAACTCTCACTCATGAGCCTCAGTCTGTGGTGTTCCCCATATTTCCAGAAGAGACCATTTCCCAGCACAGTTTTGCAAAAGTTTAGCAGGAACCATGAACAACATGAAGAGCTGTATAGAGAGTTAAAGGCCCTAAGTCTTGAGGTGGAATTCAAAATATATTTCACACACACCCACTGGTTCTCACCCCTCTCACGGCCTTTCTCAGAGGTGTACTTTCTTTTTGGTTCTGTGACTTCCCACTGATCCTCTGTCAAACCATTTCAGCCTACTCACCTCAACAACTTGCCAGTGCCACTAGATTGGAATCTGTAATTCACGCATATTTAAGGTCATAAACAATAAACCTTTAGTAAGTTCTTAGAATTTTATAAGCATTTGGTGAAAGGGGCTGAAAGATACAAATTAGGTCTCTGGCAGGGCTGAAACTTCGTCTTCATTACCGAGGGTGAGGGCCGCACCGCCTCCCAACAGGCTGTCTTTACCAGTGGCTCAATACACAGAGGACATGCAAATCTGCAGGAGGCAGAGGAGGTTTCCCACTTGGGCTGGGGGCTGTCTTGCTCTTAGCATGCCTGACAGAAGAGTCTCCCTCCCATTCACCTGGAAGGATAGCCACTTTCTCCTGTCTTGGTGAAGGAACACACAAGAAGTAAATTGGGGAAGCAAGGGATCAGACTTCAAAGGGGCCAACTAGACCTGTAGAAGCAAACCTGGTGAACCATCTACAGGGCTTGAGATAAGGCTGGCACAAAGATAAGGCAAGGGAGCCTGGGAGTGGTGAAAGAGCAAGATAAAAGTAGGCTAAGGGTATCCTCCATGGAAGGAAAAAAAATCAATCTGCCCTTCCCTTATCTCAAACAGATCAAATGGCGTTCCCCTACAGGGAGAAGCAGGAAGCTTCTTGAAGACCTCCTGGCTATCTAGGGAGAGTTACTGATGCACTTTAGGGCTCTCTTTCTTCTAAAACTTCCTGGCTTAAGAGAGTGAGTTGGCCCTAGGGCTAAGAGCAGCCTGGAGGCCCTGGAGGAAGCTGGAGGAAGCAGAGAGGGTGAGCAGGTCCTCCTTAAAGGAAAAGGATTACCCAGGTGAGAAGGAAAAGAGGCTCTGGCACCATCCACAATCCAGGACCCTTGCACTTTCCATCACAATCAAAAGCTGCACCAGAGGGTAAAAGGTAAGGCTGCATGTACTAGAAGACCCTGCATGCACTAGGAGGTAAAGCAGGAAGAAGAGGTCCTGGAAAGAAAAGGAGGGCTGGGAGAAGAGCAGAAGGAGGCCTGGTCAGGGAGAAAGGTATTAAATGGTGTCCCGGGCTCTGTTACCACGGAGAACAGGAAGTCAAGATGTCAAGATCAGAGCTTGCTCTTCCTCCAGGGGGACTTCTCCTGCCAGATTTCAGAATCACAGAATTGAAAGAGGTGCAAAAGGTTAACCTTACAGTTCTTAAATGTGAGAAGGGACAGTCAAAAGATTAAGAGAAAGGTTCCAAGGGGGTCACTACTTCAACAAACATCAAAGGAGGATCTACTTCTACTGTGAGAGGTAACAATATACAAGCAGTGCTCGTTTAAAAACCAGGCTGGGTTCTGAAACTAATTAAGATCGACACTTTAAATGTATTTTCTCATAGAAATAACGTTGGAGGTGGTGCCTGGTTACAGCCTTTCCTATGTATGAAATGCGCAAATCTGCTGTTTGCACAAAGTGAATGCAGTTACGATAATGTGAATGGTTAAGAAAATCGGAGGTAAATAGATCAAAACAAAAACCTAACCAAATGCTGGTAACTAACATGCAATAATGATAATGAGTAACACTTGCTGAGTGCTTGCTATGTGGTGGGAGCCGTTCCAAGGGCATTTCCCACATCACCTCACCTCTTTCTTACATCAGCCCTATGCAATAGGCAATGTTATGCCCCTTCTTTTACAGGTGGAAACTGAGGCACAGGGAAGTTAGATAACTTACCTGAAGTCACACAGCTGGTAAACTGGGGGGCTGGGATTTGAACCCAGATAGCCTGAATCCAGAGCGCACACTCTGGCTCTGCCAAGGATTTATGGTTGACATGTGTAACAGCTGTCAACCCCTGCAGAGGGCCCGCTTGGTACTTCAGGCATCGACAGGTCTCTAGCAAGACTAGAAAATCTGGGGGGGTTTTGCAAAAAGCAGTAAAGGGCTGAAGAGCAAAAAACTCCATCTACGCTGGTGCCTCCTCAGCAGCCGTAATGAGGGGCTGGCTTTCAGATAGCAACCTGCACGGAGGGGCTGTTCCCCAGGAGGATGACGGCCAGTGATGCTGTTCTCAGAAGCCGGTGCCTTACTCAGGGCCCGCATTTCTACAGACTGGGAAATCTTCACCATAGGAAGCATCCCACGGGAGTCAGTGATCTACAAAACGATTTAGCATGCATTTTTAACATCATGAACTGAAGACATACTTTGGGGGTCTCAAAAGTCATCCTGGATCTTTTTTTTTTTTAAATTTGGTAGTTCCAAGTACTGTGGAGTTCTGGGACCTGCCACAGGTACCTCATCAGGCAACCTAAAAATTGCTTTTGCATCTCTATCTCCACTACTTTTCTATCCTTCTTTCAACAATTCTCCCTATTTTCAGAGTGCCTGCACAAAAGCATTAATAAAAATGTTACTTTGGTCAACTCATTTGTGCTATAATGGAGTCAACTAGACCTGGGTTTAAATCTTAGCTCTCTATTTAGTAGCTACTGGAGTTTGGGGACTTGTTACTTGACTGCTCTGAGCCTCAGTTTCTTCATCTAGAAAGTGGGGATAATAGTATTATCTTCTTCATAGGACGGTTGTGAAGATTAGATGATTCCCACATTACAGTGCTTGGAACAGGACCTGGCACATAACGAGGACCCAATAAATGGTAGCTTTTATTTTATTACAAAGCAGATTCATATAACTCATGTTTAATTATCTCATTAAATTTTAAAAGGATTTCCTCCTCCAAAGCAGCCTTTGGGCACTTGGGTTGGTGTGGTGGGAGGTATAATATTCCTCTCACATGAAATGATCATATAAATTAAACTTCTGTGGGGCAAAGTGTATCTACCACCCCAACCTTCTCCTACTGTCCCCCACAAAGAAATGTTTTCTCTTTACTCCCAGTGTCATTACCATGTGCTAGTTGCAAGGAGAACTGAAATCAATAGTATTTTGACACCTGAAATTTCTCACCACTACTCCCAATTTCCATGTCCACCTTGTGACAAAGAGCTAGACCAGAACAGAATTGCCACCTTAAAACTGCATCTACCACTGCAGAAATAATCACTGCATTGGGTGAATGTTTTCAAATTAAAGTTATTAAAAACCATCTCCCACAGTTTCTTGGATAGGGCATGGGAGCGGGTTGGCGTTGACATTATAGGAGGGCCCGTCAAGGGGACCTTGGTATGACAACATTTGAGAAACATGGATCTTGTTCCTTCTCCCTACAGTTTGTGGGGCACACTGCCCAGTCCTACATGGGCAACTCTGCAGAGCTGGCCCCATTCATAGACTTTAACCTGGAGCTGAAGCATATTTTATACTGCCAAGTGGGCTTTTAGGGAGTCACTATTCAAGTAGTTCCAACACTAAGAGCTGGTAGCAGTTGACTACACTTCAGGACAAAGCCTTCCTTTCAAATATTCTACAGGTATTAAAAGTAACTGATTTAGGGGGAGGGGCAAGATGGTGGCATAGAGAGGAGGAGAATTTAGTCAGTCCCCTGGAACAACTAATAAACAACTAGAAACAACTAGTAAATAATCTGGAATAACTGCTGGGGGACAACCATGACTGTCCATACATTGTACACCAATCTGGACTGGGTGGAATGGCTGAGACTGCAGCATAAAATGTGTAAGTAAAAACGTGGAGCTGTGCCAGGATCCCACTTCCCCCATGGCAGGCTGAGCTGCAAAACCTCGCTGTGGGAAAAAGCAGCATTCCCGGAGCAAGCAAATATAGCTCAGCCCAGCTCCAACTGGGGTTTTAATTAACAAATGTGGACTGCTGAATACAAGCTACAAACATAGACAAACCCCTAACAAGTAGACAGAGGCTTTTAGTGATGACTGACCTTAAAGAGCCAGAAAACTCCTGTGTCCCAGGAAAGGGAGGCCAGGAGACAAGGTGCTATCTCTGACCAACAGACGAAACTGCGGGGCCTTTGACTGGCTCTGAAAGGGGGTTTTCTTTCCCTTTTTTTCCTCTCTCAACCTGAGTGGCACAGTGGAGAGAGCCTCAGCCATTTTCAGTTCCCAGCACTCTGACCCAGACAGGGGTGGAGATAACAGAGTCAGAGAGACAAAGGAGCAATTCAAATGCAAAGGATAACTCTGTAGGAGGTATATCTTCCCTAAGAGGAAGGAGGTAGGGCCCAGCTCTACTGCCGATCTACCTTTCAGAACTCAGACCCCAGAGCCTGGGGGAAAACAGCCAAAACAGAAACTAAAGGGGCCACACCTCCTTACACCAGCTGGGAGCGACAGGCTGACAAGTGCCACCTGCTGGGCAGGTTAGGAAAAGCACAGCAGCTAGAGAACTCACAGGAAAGTCTGTCAATCTCTAAGACACACCCTCAGGGAGACTTGAAACTGAATATAACGCCATTCTGAGACCTGAACCCATTCTGGTCTGGGAAAACCTGATTGGGGTAATTGGGAAGCCAGATGCCTAGGCAACAGAGGACTACAAGCTACACTGGGAAGAGCAGAGATATGGCGCAGTCAAAGGAACAAAGTTATACCTCAATCAAGATACAGCTGAGATACTGTTTCACTTTAATGAATCAATCAATTAAAGATTTTCAAAGAAATATGCTAAATCAAATAAAAAACCAAATCAATGAGTTCAGGGGAGATATGGCAAAAGAGATGAAGGATATAAAGAAAACACTGGGCGAACATAAGGTAGAAATCGAAAGTTTGAAAAAACAACTAGCAGAATCTATAGAAATGAAAGGCACAACACAAGAGGTGAAAAAAGCAATGGAGAAATACAACAGCAGATCTCAAGAGGCAGAAGAAAACACTCAGGAACTGGACAACAAGACACCTGAAATCCTACACACAAAAGAACAGATAGGGAAAAGAATGGGAAAATATGAGCAACGTTTCAGGGAACTGAGTGACAGCATGAAATGCATGTATGTACGTGTTATGGGTGTCCCAGAAGGGGAAGAGAAGGAAAAAGGGGCAGAAGCAACAATAAAGGAAATAATCAATGAAAATTTCCCATCTCTTATGAAACACATAAAATTACAGATCCAAGAAGCGCAGTGTGCCCCAAACAGAATAGATCTGAATAGATCCACTTCAAGACACTTAATAATCAGATTATCAAACGTCACAGAGAAAGAGAGAATCCTGAAAGCAGCAAGAGAAAAGTGATCCATCACATACAAAGGAAGCTTGATAAGACTATGTGTGAATTTCTCAGCAGAAACCATGGAGGCAAGAAGGAAGTGGTATGATATATCTAAGATACTGAAAGAGAAAAATCACCCACCAAGAATCCTATATCCGGCAAAACTGTCCTTCAAATATGAGGGAGAGTTTAAAATATTCTCTGACAAACAGACAATGACAGAGTTTGTGAACAAGATACCTGCTCTACAGGAAATACTAAAGGGAGCACTACAGACAGATAGAAAAAGACAGAAGTGAGAGGTTTGGAACACAATTTTGGGTAATGGTAGCACAGCAATGTAAGTACACTGAACCATGATGACTTTGAGTATGGTTGAAAGAGTAAGGTTGGGAGCATGTGGGACACCAGAAGGAAAGCCTGGCACTGTATAACTCAGTGAAACCTAAGGTACTCAACAATTGTGATAAAATGTACAAATATGTTTTTACATGAGGGAGAACAAATGAATGTCAACCTTGCAAGGTTTTAAAAATAAGGTGGTATTGGGGAAAAAATACAATCAATGCAAACTAGAGACTATAGTTAACAGAAACATTGTATTATCCTTCCTGTAATGTAACAAAGGCAATATACTAAAGCTAAATGCCAATAAGAGGGGGACATAAGGGAGGGGTATGGGCCTCTTGGCATTGGTGATATTGTCTGACTCTTTTATTCTACTTTAGGTTAATTCTATCTTTCCTTTTGTTGCTTTTTAGCTGTCATTTTTTTTCTTTCTTTTTTCTTTTTCTTTCTCTATCTTCTTTGACTCTTCCTCCTCCTTTGTGGAAGAAATGGAGATGTCCTTATATAGATAGTGGTGATGGTGGTGAAAGCATAAGTACAAGATTATACAGCAACCCATCGATTGTTTACTTAGGATGGAATGCATGGTGGGTCAAAAAACCGTCTTTAAAAAAAATGGGTTGATGATGAAACCTTGAGGGCACTATATTAAGTGAAATAAGACAGACACATAAGGACAAATATTGCAGGGTCTCACTGATATGAACTAATTATAACATGTAAACTCATAGACATGAAATATAAGTAACCAGGATATACAAAGAGGCTAAAGAATGGGGAGCAGTTGCTTATTAGGTACAGAATGTTCAACTAGGGTGAACTTAAATGTTTGGAAATGGACAGCGAGTGATGGTAGCATGTTATTGTGAGAATGACTGACAGTGCTGAATGGTGTGTGAATGTGGTGGAAAGGGGAAGCTTAGAGTCACGTATGTCACCAGAAGAAAAGTTGGAGGTTAAAAGATGGGAATGTATAAAACAGTGAATCTTGTGGTGGACAGTGTCCGTGTTTAACTGTACAAATATTAGAAATCTCTTTCATGAACTACAACAAATGTATGACACTATAACTAGAAGTTAATAATAGAGGGGTATATAGGGAAAAATATACCTATTGCAAACTATATTCTACAGTTAGCAGTATTTGAACATTCTTTCACCAACAGTAACAAATGTACTATACCAATACTATAAGTCAATAAGAGAGGGAGTTGGTTAGGGGTATGAGAGGATTTGAGTTTCCTTTTTTTGGTCTTTATTTCTTTTCTGAAGTAATGAAATGTTCTAAAAATTGAAAAAAAAATTAATTGTGGTGATGGATGCACAGCTGTATGATGGTACCACGGGCAACTGATTGTGCACCTTGGATCTTTGGATGATTGTACAGTATGTGAACAATCTCAATAAAATTAAATTAAAAAAAAAAGTAACTGATTTAGGAACTGAAGGTATCAAAAGAAATCGACTTTACAACTATGTGCAACAAAATACATTCATTTTATAGTCATTTGCTGGTTCGAAATTTCTATAGATGTTTTTTGCCTTCTGTTTCTTGGGACCGAAGTATCATTATTTACTTTGTCTCCTTCGTACATAACTGCCTATCTACCACCTTATTCATATTATGCAGATAAAATGGGTCACAACAGGCAAAGAAAAGGAATCTGCTTAGACTGAGATTTTCATCATGAGACAAGTGAATGCTGCTACTCTTGGTTTGCCTACTGAAAGGGGCAGTGTGGTCAGAAGTTCTTGATAAGGTGAGACAAATGAGAATAGAAGAGATTTTCTACAGTTTCTGAGCAACACCAGGCAGGACACTGTTATGAGTTCTGATTTTACTTGCCCAAGATCCTGAGGGTGGAAAATGTGCCTCATTCACCTTTATATCACCCAGAGGGACCCAAAAACCTTGGCTATAATATTAGGATTTCAGAGCTGTAAGACATTTTAAAGGCCATCTAGTCTCATTCCCCACCTAACAATTGGGGACCCTGAGGTCAGAGAAATGAGCTAATTTAGCCATCATGATTTGTTCTGGCAGAGGGGAGGATGAGAACCTGGTTTCCTGACTTCCAGATCTTGTTCTCTTAAAAATTATGTCCAAGGTGACCATATGTCCCCAGTTTATCTGGTGGTCCTGGTTTATAAACGCCTGCTGTCCTGGCTTAGTAGCCTTATTTCGCTGTCATAGTGTCCTGGTTTGAATGGAAAATTTTAAGGATTCCCTCATTATACAATATCATAATCCCTACACAGAACTAGTAAGTGAGGGAAGAGAGTGGAAATGCAGGTTCTCCTATATGGAAGTGTTAATCTGAGGATTGGTGGATGGCTTTGCCTAAGGCATGACGTGATTTTGGAATAGTGCACATTACAGAGATCGTGGGTTTGAATTAGTGTGCTCGCCCTCCTCTCGTGTCAGAGTGGTGGAGTGGGGCATCTATGCCATTAAGATAATCTCAGAGTGGGCAAAAGAGTGGAGGGGAACCTTTGAGCTAATATCAACTCCCTAACTGTGGGCACTTCTTTTTAAAGAAGGTGAGATTTCAATGTATGGGCTCATACGGGATATTTGTGGGGAACAGTAGCTAGATTGAAGAAGACACGTGTATGATGACATCAGTTCTCACTTGTGTAGTTATGAAGGTCTGAATGTGTTAAGCTGGGGTGGCGGCAGGGATGAGGTGATGTCGTGGGGGCTGAATGAAGCCTGAGTCTGCCGCTCGCTCTGTGCTCACTGTGCCAGGCTGCTCTGGAGCTGAGTCGGGCCCTCGGGAACACCCGTTTCCCCTCCATCCTGCCCTATACACATCTCTGCGCCAAGCTCATAGCAAATGGTAGTAGTTTTGGGCCAACAGACTTTACATGGTACTGTATCCCTAATTATATAAGACGAACCACTGGGGAAATAATATTTGATATAATTTTACTTTGCAGATTTTTTTCAGGATCGGATCTTTTTGTTTATTGGCATATACATATATTAACGTGTTACTATTTATAAGTAAATATAACGAGATTGACTGTATGCACAGTTCAGGCTGCACAGGATCCCCCCACACCACCCCTTTTCAGAGGAGAGAAAGGGTAAAAGGGGGAGATTGTTGGAGGTGGGGAACTTGTACTGATCCATGCATCCCTCTACTTGGTCTTGTCACCAGCGGCAACTATAAATCTGGAAGTCTGGGAAAGGCAGGGGGCAGACAGCCTCTTCCTGTCACCTCTGTGCCTTTCCCAGCTCTTCTCTTCTGACAGCGCCTGATGGAGACGTCCACCGCCCTTGTTGCTGTGTTCACCTGCCCACTGAGAGCGTGCACGGCGTCCAAGCAGACGAGGCAGGAGGGCATGTGCTCTCAGATCTCGCCTCCTGGCCATCAGCTTTAAGGAACGGTCTCTGAGAAGGCACTACCTTTAAGAGCTGGGGCTGGAGCTCTAACTGGTCCACAGGGCAATGACGCCCTTGACCTTGGCCTCCTTAGCTCCATCCTCTTACCTACTGAGCTCACCACCGACATCTAACACTTGAGAGCACAGCTCATTACAGCATATGTGGTGGCACGTCTGTGTTTACTGGGTTTGAGAGTAGCTCTGAGAGTAAGCCAGCTTTCTCTATTGATGAGCTCCTGCATACGAGAACAACAAACACACCTACTTATGAGTCAAATCAGGCCAAAGGGAAGGGAGGGAGGTTTGGTGATGAGGTGACACCAGAAGCCTCCAATCATGTTTGGGAATAAAAAGGGGAATAGAAATTCCAAATCAGATTTTTTTTTTTTTTTTTTCAAATAATGAGAAAAAGAGGGGGGGACAACCCTATCACACACCCTTTGACTCTGAAGAGGCAGGCTGGAGAATCTAATTCTTGTCTTAATGTCAAGCTTCGATAAGCCCACCTCCACCCCTGCGGAGTGGCTGCTGGCTATTACACAAGCCGGAAATGTACTTGGTAGGAATAGAAAAAGAATGAAGAAACCGAGCTGGGGGTGGTGGGGGGTGCTAAATTTATCAAGGGTAAAGCTAGGAGAAGAAAGGATGAGAGAGAGGCAGGGTGCATGCAAGGAACACCAGGGAGAGAGGGGACCTGCTGTGAAACACGTGGCACAAAGAAGAGATGCCGAGGCCTGGAGTCGGGCTCTTCTTTGTGAAGTGTTAATTAAGAAAACAAAACACTTCCCATTTTTAAATTTGCCCACAACAAAACAAAAATATTAGCACTGCTCTTGGGGATGATTGATCAATTTAAGGAAATGCCCCAAGAAACCAAGGTTTTAGGCCCCTTAAATGACCTGGTCCTAAGGAAAAGTACAGGTGAAAAGGTCCTGAAGTGCCACGTGTGCCCATGTCTGTTCTCTGACCGAGCCGGCCGGGAAGCAGCAGAGGTGACGCTGCTCGAGACACGCTCCACCACCGAGTGCCACCACGTACGCCGCTGTTCAACAACCTGGCTGTCCAAGTTAAGAGTTTATACCCTGTTTCTGTGCCTAAACACCTGCTTTGGAGCTTTGCCCAGGGCCACGATACAATTCTAGTCTTTTGCTCTGTTTCCTACCAATTCTGTTATGACGACTAGAAGAACAAGAAGAGAACCTCCCAACCCACCACAGAGTTCACAGGGTTCGGGTTTTCCTTTCCTGACCCCCACCCCTTATTACTCCCTGCTCAAAAACCTTCCATGATGTCCCATGACTTTCCTCTGGAGCCTGGAAATCAAAGCCCTCCGCATCCTAGTTCCAATCTCTCCCCCTTGCATCAGTTCTGCAATGGCAAAATGTTGATTTTGTTGAACTGGGTGAAAGCTCACAGGAGTCTATTTGTTTTGTTATCTCTATTTGGTGTATGTTTGAAATTTTTCATAAGAAAAGGTTGGGGGGAAAATGATATGCTCTATAACCCAAGTCATCTTACACTCTATTCCAAGAACTTACCCCACCTTTAAGTCATTTTCTCTGCCTGGAATTTTCTCCACTTATTAGCTGCTTATCAGAATCCTGTTTTACCTTCAAGGAACCTTCCAGAGCCTTCATGAAGCCGACCCTACTTTTTTATAGATGGATGTAATCTCTCCTTCCACCACATCTATATGGTGCCTACTGTAGTTGTCCTTTTATATTTACATGTCTAACTTGTTTCTTCATCTCAATTGTGAGCCTCAGAGACCTGGGAGTATATCTTATTCACCTTGGCCCTAGCCCCAGTGCCTTATACACAGTAAAAACGCAGTAAATGTCTGTTGAATGAAAAATGAAACACATGAATAAAGACAACTTATGAAGCTAGGAATTAAACCTCCTGGATTTGTCTAAACCTCAGATAAGGAAACGGGGGCCCTGTGGTACCTTCCTCGTGGTTCTGGTGCAGTATGACCTCTGGCTGTGTGTGGATAGAGTTTCCGGGGTGGAAGAATGGTGAAAAAAGAATCCGAGGTTTCCTCTGCTTCAGAATATGCTGCAGGAGTTCATAGAGCACATCGCCTGGAAAGAAAAGGGAAAGGGAAGTAGAGAAATTGGAACACTCCATTCTACCACTAATTCCTGAGAATCTGCTCTGTGCCCGGCCCCTGCCAGGTGCTAAAGATGCGATGGTGGGCTCCCTGCTCTCACTCCCTGCCCTTATCCACATCCTGGCTCTCATCCAGGGTTCTGTCCTCACAGAGCGTATGGGAGTCAGGATGTAGCACTTGAAAACTCCAAAGGTCAGAGCCATCTAATTTTTCATCAAACTTTTTTTGATTATGAGAATTATATAAATGAATTGTACAATATTTGGAAAATGCAGAAAACCAAAAAGAATACAAAAATTCTCTAAAAATTCCATCATAAGAGAGAGAAACCCTGTCAATACTCTTTAGTTATATAATTAGACATGGGCCTTTAATAGTTTAGTGCTCTCTTTTTCCTTCCATATTAAAATTTTTTTTAGATTTTTATTTTTAAGAGCAGTTTTGGGTTTACAGAAAAATTACACAGTTGCCCCTATTAATGTTTTGTATTGCAGTGATACAGTTGTTATAATTGATGAAACAATTTGATACATTATTAACTGAAGTCCATAGTTTACATTGGGTTCACTCTGTGTTGTACAGTTCTTTGGGCTTTGACAAATGTACCAAGTCCTGTATCCACCATTAAGGATCGTACAGAGTAGTTTCACAGCCTTAAACTGCCCTGGGCCCCACCTAGTCATCCATGCCCCCTTCCTCCCGAACCCCAGGCAGCCACAGATCTTTTGACCGTCTCTACAGTTTTGCCTGTTCCAGAATGTCATGGAGCTGGAATCACCCAGTATGTAGCCTTTTCAGACCTGCTTCTTTCACTTAGCCATAGGCATTTATACATTAGGTTTCGAAGATTTTCCAACATTACTGAACTGCTTCAGCAGCTGCATGATAATAGTCCATTGCAGGGATGTACCAACTTTATTGGAAATTTAAACTATCCCAATTTTATGCTATCATTTTTGTGAAAAATATCCTTTTCACGTATATCTTGGTTTGCCTTTGAATTACTCCAAGAATCATCAAGTCATTAAGTACAGCATTCTAAATGTTCCAAAGATAACTCACAGATTCTTCATAGAAATCTTCCCTATGGAGAAAAACAAGTCTTTTTAACCTACCCCAATCCCAGGCATGGAAGTGAATAAATATGAAGAAAAAGTCACCAGCCCCTTCAGAGGAGTTTACTATTGAAGTTGCCCTATAACAAACCGGCATATTCTGGGATACTTCCCACCTTTAAAAATACATATAGGCATTTCTCCAAGGTTTTACAATCTCGAGAAAATCATCTTAGATGCCAGCCCCTTGCTGAGGATGGTGGGGGCCTGTTTGAGCAGAGGGCCCTTTGTTCTAATGTATTTGGTATTTGAAGTGTCCACCAAGTGGTTAATTAGCAAAAAACTGTCATGGTCTGTTCCCACCCCTTTGGCTCAGAACCAAGTTCAAAATGCAGGTGGACAGCCTCAAAACCCACTGGGGGTGGGTGATTAATCTTTAAAATACCACAGGCTTCTGACTGCCCCCCACGCCCTTTCTCCCAGACAGATATGCAGTCAACAATTGTACCAAACAATAGGCCTTTGCCTCTAATTTTAGCTCTTTTTAAAAAACAGATACTTTAATTAACAATTTAACTGATTATTTTTGGCTGTAGATATTGCTCTATTTTTTTCTTCTAAACTCAGTTTGAACCTGAGAAATTCTCCATGTTTCTTTCTTTCTGCAAACCATGGCTCCTCTACCTTTTAAGCCCAGATAGCAAATAAAGTTCCACAGATATCCTATTCCAAGGGAATCTTGTGCTTTTGCACAAGTTCTTTGCTCCACCTTTGAATTCTGATTGCTATTAGTATAACTTACTGCCACTATTTACTATGATTAATTAAAGCAAAAGACTTTAAAAACATAAAAACACAATAGCACTTGGGCATTTCATTAAAAGCAGACGAGCAGGAAGATACAGTGGTGTTCCAAGTCGGATTTTGAATAATGTAAGGTATGAGGTAGAACCCTGCGCAAGCGATAACGTCTTAGCGCTGGGAGGGGCTTCGGGATACAGCTAATCCGAACCTAGTCGTCATGGTGATGTTGCTTCTGATGAAACAAGGATATGGAGCCTGAAATACGGTCCTATTTTAATGACACATATTTTAATCTTTTACAAAAATAAGTCCCTAATCAAGACTCTGTTTCTTTGGGTTTAATGCAATGTCTTTCTGAACTTTTCCTAATTCACATGGCCTCCGCACTTGCTGGGTTTTATCTTGTGGGGTTTGATCAATGCTTTATTTTGGTAGTCTGCAGAAGAAAAATGAAACATTTAAAAATGTGTTGCTGATGATTACTATTACTAAAAAAAAAAAAAAAAGGGTCAGTAATTAGTGTATCCATTTTAGAAGGGGAGGCCAGGAAATATAAATTTAGTGTCTTGTGAGGATGTTTAGTTTTGCTTATTCCGAAAGACAAGTAGATTGGGGGGGTGGGTGCTCTGCAGAGGCAGACTGCCTGGGGTTGGATCCCAGCTCCATGGCTCTGGGTGACCTTCAGCAAGTCCCTGAACTTCTCTGCAAATGCAAATACTAACCTCTACCTTATCAGTTTGCTGCAGAGGATTAGACAAGGGGAGAAATGGTGTGGAGCATGTGGGGCAGGGTTTGGTGCATATGCTGTGCCCCTGCACCCACCCACTCCCAACCCCACCCCCACCCGGAGGCCGCTGGAAAAGCTTCATGGGCTACAGACCGGGCAGGGCACTTTCTTTTCCAGGTTTCTGTTTTTCTACCTACATACAGAAAGGAGGGAAGAAAGAAGAAAGGTTACGAGTCTATGCTCTGGAGTCAGGCTGGAGCCTCCTCAGGCATGTCCTTAACTTTTCTAGGCCTCAGTTTCCTCATCCATAATTTGGCAAGGTTAACAGCATCTATCTCCTAGAACTGTGAGATCCAATGAGGTAACCCGTGTAATTAACTCAGCATGTCATCAGACAAACAGTAAGGGCTTAGTCAACATTAGCTGCTCCTGTTACCACCGCCACCACAGCCATTACCACTGTTTTTATTATCATTGATATCATTAAAGTGGTTTAGGACAGACCTGTAGCCCTTAAGGAGGTGTCACATGGATAACAAAGGGGGAGTATCTGGGTCACGGTCAGCGTAATGCTCCCCCTCCAGAAAGGGCAAAGAAAGTTAACCTATTTCCCACTCTTGGGCTTTCTGGACACTTCACCCAACGGGCAAAACCCACTCAGGGAGGCACAAGCTCTGCCCTGTACTTTCCCAGGACTTCTGTCCTGACTCCCCAACCTCTCCTCCCAAAGCTGGCAAAGAGAGCCAGGCAGAGAAGGTTCCTCTCCGGATGTGCTAGGGAAAATGGGGAAGAGGCGAGTCAAGCCGACTTTGCCAGGTCCTTACCTAAACCAGAAGCCTATCATGAGGACTGGGGAGCTAACGGGCATAAGAGCCGCCTCCGATGCTGGCTAAGGGGTGGGGACACAGACCCAAGGTCACAGGTTCGTGGCCAGGGGGAAATGTAATTCTAAGACCCTAGACTGTAGCTATAGCTCGATCATTTCACTCACAGACCTGTTTCCTCAGCAACCAGCTCAGATGGGGAAGTGGCTGGCTCAGCACTCACACATCACTACCATGGGGGGGAACTCCAACTCACTGTGCGTGCCCTCGGTGTGTGTAGACTGGCAATAACAGCTTGGAATCTTAGACCTCGTGGGGACTGGAGAGATCCTGGAGGTTTCTTAGATCAGTTCAAACTTCTGCTCAGTACAAGTCCCTTGCTCACCCCACCCACCCACCCAAACTGTCTTCCCTGCCAAGAAGCTGAGCACTTCCAGTAGTGGGTGGCTTGGCACAGCATAAGCAAACCATTTTTGAACAGCTGTAGTTGAAGGGAAGTTCTTCTGTTGAGTTGGAATTCTGGCTACCCCTGCAACCCTGGGCCTCTTGGCTCTTAGTCTTGGCCTCTGGAGTAACACAGAACCTGTGTCTTGTCTACCACAGTTTTCTAAATAAATGAAGGTGGCCTTTCCACCTCCTCCATCTCTACCCTCTCCTAGGTCCTTCAGCACCAGCCTGGTCTCCTCTTGACACATTCTTAAAAGCTTCATATATGCAGGAGATCACATTTAAAAAGTAATACTAACAAAAAGATCTTAGGACTAAAAACTATTTAAAACTAAGTTATGTTTTATGCAACCTACTTTCAAATGTAGGTTGCATAACAGATCAACAGACAGCCAGATAGATTAGATCAATTGATCAACAGATAGATAGAATGATATGGCAAATGTGGCAAAATGTTAAAAGTTGGTGGATCTGGGTATCAGGGTAGGGGGTGTGCCGAGTTCACCACAAGGGTTTTGAATTATTTTTGCAACTGTCCTGTAAGTTTGAAATTATTTCAAAATAAAGTATTTTTTAAAAATTGTTTTTATTTGCCCACTGAAAATAAAGAGCATGAGCCACAGCACTGGATATCTGACTTAGCTAATGACCACTACTGGCTTGCATTCAAAAAGCACTTTCCAAAAAATTTTGACTCATTAGATTCTTGATAAATCTCTGTCTCCCCAGATAAGAAATAACTATTACTAAGCCACAGAACCAAGGCCTACCAGTAAAGGGACAGTAACTTCATGTCAGTTCCTCCATATGTCCCATCCACACGTGGATGCACAGATTTGCCGTGAAGCTAGTGTGCTTCAGGCCCTCACTTGCATAGGCCCCTGGGAGGGGTGCTAGCAACATCTGTCTTCATATGTATTCTTTTCTTAAAATGATACCCCCAAACCATAAGCTACAGGCCCCACACAACCTACATATACCCGTTGGGTGCAGGTATACACATGACCCACGTGGCCCCTGCACATGTACATGCACACACACGTGTGCACAGAAAACACACAATTGGTATTTATGCTTTTGACATGAAAAATCAGGTACCCACTTTGAGGATCCTAAATTATGTTATTTTATAAGCAATTTGTTTCAGATAGTACACATAGAGTGAGCAAAGCTGCTGGAAGTTGCCTTATCAATCTTACTAATGTGTGAAGACCACGAACACAATAGAGGCTTTTTGGAGTTTAAATTTATCTAAGTTTCTTTACTTTTAGAGGCCCTGGAGGCTTTTGGGCTC
This sequence comes from Choloepus didactylus, assembly GCF_015220235.1. NCBI lineage: Eukaryota > Metazoa > Chordata > Mammalia > Pilosa > Megalonychidae > Choloepus > Choloepus didactylus. The sequence continues at coordinate 121,492,572 of NC_051314.1, forward strand.
TGGAGCAAGGCAGTCCAAGTTTTTCACCTGCATGTTCCTTTATTTATCATCTGCATGCTTAGACAAACCATTTTTCCCTTTCATTAATGCTTAGTTCAGTGTTCTTTTCTGTAAAATTAGAACAAATGCCACAGACTTGGCAGGGCTGTAATGAGGATTAAATGAGATGATGTGTACAAAGCAACAGCCCCGTGTCTGCTCTAACATGTGCCACCAGTGGGCACCTCCTGTGCTCATGATGCTTACAACAGACCTGACCCAAAAATCGGGTAAAAAAAAACAACAAAACTATTTACTTTGCCTGTATACTTATGCATTTAAGCACATGCATAAGTTTCACAAAACTGCATTCATACGTATGGAATTCCCACTCCCCATCTGACATCATTTCATTCAGACATTTCTAGTTCACAGGCTTGTCTCTCTACTGTACAGTGTCTTCTACCTCTCTTATGAGTTTCTCCCTTTAGCAGTTAAGCAATTTCAAGTTTTTCCTGTCTTCACACACACACACCCCTTGTCCTCATCTTCCCTTTCCCACCATAGCCAGGGCTATGCTTTTCTCCTCCCCATCATAGCCAGGGCTCCCAGAGGAGCCGGCCAACTGGACTTCTCACCCTCCACTCCTCAGGTCCCTGATTCTGGCTTCCACTCCCAACATCTCCAAGCTTCTCTTGCTGAAGTCGCCTCCCTGCTGTCAAATCCAAAGGGCAAAGTTGCTTAACTCTCAGCAACATTCAGAAATCAATCACCGCTTCCCTCCTCTTGGAGCACTCTGCAGCTTCAGAGATTCCCACTTCTGATTTTCTTCTCCTCTCTCTGGCTCTTCATCTTTACTCAACCCTTCAATATTTAGGCCCCCCAGGGCTCTCACTATTCTCTCCTCCTGGGCAATCTCATCTTTTCGCAGGGCCTCAACCAGCATATCTGTGCCAAATCTACTGCAGCCAGGCATTTCCACTGAACTCCACAACTATATTCACTTATCCCTGGACCCTTCCACCTGAACGTCATACAGACATGACACATTTAATGTGTCTGAAACAAGTCTTTATGAACCTGATAGTGTTTCCTATTATAGTAAAGGCCAGGTCGATTGGGCTGGAAATGCGGGAGTAGCCCTTAACTCTCCTTTCCTTCTCATTCAACATCTAATTGGTCACCAAGACCTATAGACTCTGCCTTCTAAATATTCCTTGAATCACCCCCTTCTCTCTGCTGGCCCCACCACCACTGCTCCTTGACTCCAGCCAAACCGCCTGTACACATCCACAGCTCACCTCTGCACCTTGTCATGCCAATCCTCTACTTAAAAACCTTGAAGAGCTTCCTTAAATAATATTTAAAATCCTGAACATGATCTGCAAGGCCACACATAATCTGTTGAATAAATAATAAACTAGTGACTGAATGAACGGCTGTAAAGCTACATGTATTTGTTTATATTTACATTCCCTGAGTTTGTTTAGCCAGTTCCACACTGGGGGTGGTTGGGGCATTTCCATGTTTTTACTATTATAAATAGAATTCCTAAGGGTATCTGCCCCATCCGCCCACTACACACACACACACACACACACACACACACACTGGATTGTTTCCCTAGGATATCTTTGTGAAATGGAATTATCAGTGAAAAGGGTATGATTAGTTTTAACATTAATATACACTGCTTGTCTAGAAGGCTTGAAGCAATGTATAGTGTCATCTGCAGTGCTCCCTACAGCCTCTCCAATGGGGTGTCACAGCTCTTAACTTTTTGAGTTTGGTAAATTTCAAGTAGAACCTTAACACTGTTAAAATTTGCAGTTTTTCAGGCAATGATTTACTATGTACACATTGTCATAGGTAGATTATCCGAGGTGACACATTCTTAAATCTGCACACAGTTCTCTTCTTTCTTTCTCTTTTATTTGTATTCAGAGATTCTAGTTTCTTTCTGACCTTTCACTTAAAAAAAAAAAAGTGCCTGATATGCTTGTCAGAAAATTCTCTCTGTTGGGTCCTTTCTGCCTGTGATAGATTGAAGATGAAGCCCCAGGTTTCAGATGCTTCTGTTTCATCATAAACTCAACGGTGAAAACACTGGAGCAGTTCAGGGGTTGGGAGAATCCCAGTTGGCCACACAGGCCCACTTCTGTGATGGGACTGCTTGAATTTCTAACTCTGCTCGATCCTATTTTCCAAGTGGTCCATTCAATCCATTTTTATAGGCTGACTGAATGACAGACACTTTTGATATGTGCTCATAAACTAAACTTTTAGCTAGGAATAACTATTTGAAATTCAGCTTCATATCTATGTTGTGGACACACAAACCCTGAAAAACGGGGCAGGATATGAGAAAATCTGAATATTTTATTTAGGACAAGAATAAATGAATTAGAAATTAGAAAGAGTAAGGCAATTGCCTTTACCTGGATACAGAATATAAGGTAAGATAAACAAAACAATAAGCTCTTGAGGAAATAAAAACATTGTGAAATGACAAGCATGTGCTTTATTAAAGGAAGTGCTATCTGTTTTACATGTGTTATTACAACATTACTTTATAGGACAGAGGGATCAGTTATTACTACTATTTCACAAATGGGACAAATGAAGTGCTAAGAAATTACTTTTCCATAATTGACTTAACCTAATCATTTCTCTGGCCTGTAATGCACATTTTGCCATGTTCAAAGACACAGTGAGAGAAAAAAGGGACAACTCTGGATATCTTTTCAGTAAGGGGCACGCTTACTGCAACCCTCACACTTCAGGGCTACGAATCCCCTTCTTTGAACCAGACCCCTGGACTCTGCAATTAATTCCAAACAGCCAGCTGACCCTCCACTCAATTTAGCAAACCAGCTACCCCTGCCTAATGGAAATTAACAAGCAAGTTGGTCCCAGTAACTGTGCATAGAGACCAGTATTTTCAACTTAACCTTGAAAGGGGATTTTACTGTATTTGAAGGGCACAAGCAAAGCATATTTCCAAAGACAAAAGTTTTGGTGGATTGGAAGAGGAAGAAATAATTTTCAAAATCACACCCCAGTGTGCTAAAAGACTGATTTACTTAGTAAAATTTCAATCTATTTTTGCTGAATTGAATTGCAGAAACTTTGAAAATGTGTTTCTTTCTCTCTGTTAGCATTGAGAGGGAGAGTCTAATGTGAATTAAATGAATAGCTTGTGTCTTCTTTGTTCACATAAATAGTGGGTATATAAATCCATTTGCCCTAAATGTCATGCAATGAATAACTCTAAATAAGTTAATATAAATATAAATGCCAACTTGTCTGTTCTTTCTTATTAATGAGTTTTCTCAGAGTCTCAAAGTAGTCAAGTAATCAAATATACCTCTGAATTCCAATGACCCCAGGACTATTTAATATGGTTAGTATCTATGAGCTTAAGGACTAGGTGAAATTATCCTGTCCATGTGAAGTTTTATAAAATTTGGATCCCCTTTACATTTGTTGTGAATTTGTCACCTTGTTGTATTCCTCTAACTGGGAGAATGTTCCAAAGAAAATAATCCATTTATCTTCAACCTTGAAATCCTCTGTTTGGAGACCAGATGGTTATTTAAAGGACATTCCGAATATTCCCTGTTTTATTCTAGAGGGTGAAAATGGAAGAACTTTGTCCTGGAAGCAAAGAGATTAAGTGTAGCATGTTAACCTGGTTAAAGAATGTGGAATTCAGAGACGCTACTATATTTGGACCTGAGGTATATTAATATTTCAGGTAATTATAGCTCATTGAGTCCAGTTCTCTCTTCTCTACGTTTGACTTGAGTCGTGTCAAGCAATGATACTGTCACAGACAGAGAACATAACTCTGGGTGTGGCCAGGCAGGGAAGGAGGCTGGGTGGATTCTTGACAGTGAGAAGCTGCTGCTGATTCTCCTTAGGCAGCAAAAAAGATTCAAGGGAAGACAACAGGGAAAAATTAGCTGAAGTGCAAGTTTCACAATGTATATAGGTTGAAGGAGATCAAAGGAATTGTTCAGTGCCTGCAAAGTAGGAGGCTCGAAGTTCACTACTAGAAGCTTAAAACTGCTTTGGTGGTTGAAATTGGGTTGAAGGGAGCTAAAGATCAACCCAGTGAAAAATCCCATTTTATGGACAAGAGAAAAAAAGGCCAAATGAAGTAATAAGGTCTGTGAAAGAGCCACGTCAAGAACCTGGACCAGGACTTGTATTCCACCACACTGCTAAAGCAGAAGCCCATGTCAGAAGAAGCAGAGGCAAAACAACGCATTGGAGAAATAAGATTTTCTATCTATACCTTGTCTCTAAGGAGAAGGCCAGTAGCCCCATCACTGCCTTTATCATCCTACTGGGTGGCAACCTCAGGAGAAGGGTCATCTCAACTCCTTCCTAGTTCTGTCCTCCAAACCCTGACACTATTTTTCTCTCTTTTGTGATGAATATTCTTGTAGCCCCTACTGGCAGGTATCACCGTGAAACTCTGTCCATGGCTTTCTGGTTGATGCCTCAATTAAATTAACTACAATATAAATCTATCTTTATTCCCAGCTCATAAATTTCAGCTTGATAGGGATGATGCTCATATCTATTTGCCCTAAATGTCATGCAATGAATAACTCTAAATAAGTTAATATAAATATAAATGCCAACTTGTTTCAGAGTTTGTGAATGTCCTGGCATTGCCTGCCCCACAAGGAACTCTTCCTGCTACTTCCAAGTAGGCTCCCCATCTTAGCTAAACACTTCGTGTCTGAAGTACCACTACTTTGATCTCACTGATCCAGTTCAGGACTTAATAATCTCTCATTAGGACTTAGCAATAGCTCTCTAAGCAGCTTCCCTGCACTGGGTGAGCCAATGAATTCACCCTGTGTACTGCTGCCAAATGACTGTTCCAAAGGGAGAGCTCCAATCGCATCATTCTGAGCAAAATCTCGCAGTAGTTCCCCGTTACCTGGAAAATACAATCCAGACTTCTTAAACCTGGACTTTAATCTGAGTCATAATTCAACCAATTTTTCTGAGGGCCATCTGGATGCCAGACTCAGTGCTAGATGCTGGAGACATGACAGCTTAATAGGACACAATCCCTGCCCTCACTGAACTTCCACTGCAGGGGAAATTTCAGAATAGAAAACAATCACCTACAATACAGTGTGTGCCTGTGTGTGCATGTTGCATGTGTATGTGTGTGTTGGGGCCACGATGGAAGAAGTGGAGAATTGTCTGGGATACTAGAAGAACAGCATCTAACCCAGACAGAGGTGGAGAGAGGTGGGGGAAAGGAAGGAGGGTTGGCAATAGGGAATAGGGATGGGAGTCATGGAAGGCTTTCCTGGAGAAAGTCAGCAGAGCGTGAAATATGAGAAGGCCATTAGACAAGTGAGGGGGAGGGATGATGGGGTAAGGAACACAGTGTATCGAACAGAAGGTCCAGCATTTGCAGCCCTATCTCTGATCTCCTCTCCCACACAAACGGGCCTACTCTTCCTCCCTAAACTTCTTCCTCCTCTCTCCCCTGCTTACCTTTCAAAGCTTTCAAAGTCTGGCTCCATTACCATTATCCTTGAGCCCCCCCTTGACAATCCAGCTAGAAGCTGCTTCTCTCATCCCTGAACTCCCTTAGCACATCCCTCTTACCTCTGGCACAGAGGCGCTCAGAGAATACTCATGGAATGGATTTCTACTGCCACCACCTCAGTGTGCTCTACAACATCACATGCCTGCACCAGTGCATCAGCCTTAACTGCCTCCTGCCTCTTTCATCCATCGGGTGAGTTTTCTCACAGTCACCCAAATATACTAGGCTGTTACAATCACCGGGAATGTTCCCCTTCTCTCCTTTGCTGACAAATTCCACCCATTACTTCATGTTCAAAAGCAACCCACTCCCCCTCTCAGGAGACCCACCTCACTCTGCTTTCTCCCTCCTCCAGCTTTCTTGGACCTTTAGGGCCAATGCAGTCCTGCCTCTCTAACTGCACAATAACTTCCTGGAGAGCAGGATCATCTTCCATGGCCCACCTCAGCAAAAACTCAACAGAATGGCAAGGACCTACTGACAGGCTTTCACGTTTCTTTGCTTCCAGTTTTGAGCAGAAAGAACCAAGTTTCATAAGCAAAGTTGAGAGGTCACTGAGGAGAAGAAGAAACTAGCAATAAGAGAAGCACCTGAGATATGACCAGGGGGTGGAATTTACAATCTCCCAAAAGCTTGCTCAGCACCTCAGTCAAATCAAGTCAAAACACATCATTATGTTTTCCACTGTATGCTTTACACAAATGGTTTCATTGGAACACTAAAGAGATTTTTTTTCCCCTCCAGATATGTAACTTTGCTTGTTTGAGTATATCTTTTAGTTTCCACTGTAACAGAAAAGGGAAGTATTTTGCAATAAATTAAAAGGAACTATTTAAGGCAGTGTTATTTATTCATTTTTGTTGTTGCACAGCTTTCTTATTCTGGGACTATTCTGAAAACCAATGATTTGGGGACAAAATGTTTCAGGTATGTTTGTCTCCCTTACTAAACCTTAAAAAGATGATCTGGTTTCAGAGCCATAAACTCTCAAGTTTCAGTCACAGCCATACTTTTGGGGAAACTTCGCTTTCAGCGTGTACTCATATAAAATGGTTTGCTGCGACTGGGAAAAGCAGGGGAAATACAGTTCTGTATCCTCATCTCGTCTCCTGCGACTGAGAACGTTTCCTTCTGATGGTTAGTTTATTAACTTCTGGCAGGCCTCCAGGAGGAAAGAAAAGTTGAACAAAGTTGGGGCCTGTGCCTAGACCCTGGGCAGGATCTTTGCCTTTGTTAAGGAAAAAAGGGGCTCTGCCAGACAAGTTATATCACAATCAGGGTCTGCAATGAGACTCGTGAGAAGTTTTGGTACTTCAATAACTAACCCCTCAAGAGGCACAAACCTAAGCCCAAAGTTCCCCTTTGACCTATGGAGTTCCCAGGTACCTATCTTCAAAACGCCTCTAAGCTCTAAGAAACGAAATGGAGACGGCTATTTGATTTGGAGTCTTAACCGCATCAGCAATACACTTTACAGGTAAAAATGTTTGTAAATATTCCAATTACCTTAAGAGCCCTTGTTCTGACAAATCACCCTCATCTGACGTGCCTGAGGAAATTTCCATGTGTGTTTTTAGGATTTCTACAAGCTACGAGATGTGTTATCTAAAAAAATTCAATACTTCCAAAGGAAGTACCTGAAGCTTTCTTAGTTTATTTCTGAACTCACCTTGGCTACTAAGATCTCCACATTTCCCAATCCTTACCTCAGCTCCCTTGTTTCTTCTCTCCTTTCTCCTCTACCTGCCATAGCAATGCTCACTCCCCTCTCTCCTGCCTCTGTTTTTAACTGAGCAGTTCAGCAGTGACACTCACTCTTAGGGATCCCTGTTTGCCCTCAGAATCATGGGCAAGATACAGTGGGAGAGAGGAGTGGCATTTTCTTCTTTATTTGGTGGCACAATGAGATCCCTTAAGTTCCAATGTCTGTAGTAACCGAGTTACTTTTCCTACTCTTCTAAGTTGCCTCTTGATCTGGAAGCTCTTCTTTCCCCTTAAAATGGCAGATCTTCCACCTACAAAGCTGTTACTTGTCCTTGTGCTCATGGTGAACTACCATGGAGATTACCTGGGCGTGAGGAGTGTGGTGGCAAAGACTAACAGATTTTCCCAGCTGAGCACATGTCAAGAGTCCAGACTCTCACCTGAATGAGGAGATCGATAGCGAAAGTCCTCTTTGGTCAGCAGCAGGAGAGCTTTGCCATTCATTTCAAATGTGTTGCTGTCAATTGGCCTTAAAGAAAACTCATTTTCAGCCCACTTGAGCCACTGGGCTACGTCATCCCTGCTCCAGTAAATTGGCTGCAAGCCTGGTGGAGAGAGAGTAAGGCAGAAAGAAAGAGAGAAAGAGAAAAAAAGGTCTTGTCAGTTAGATAGTTGGGATTAAGGGAAACTATTTCTGAATAGTTAACAAAACTGAATCTCCATGTCTGAAGAGCTCTTTTGTTCACCTCTGTATCCCAGGTTAAAACTCTAGCTTCAAAGGCACCAACGTGCGACTTTGTCAGAGTTAACTTTTCATTTAGAGGAAAATGAGAGCCAATCTTTTTTATATCTCTCATGGGTGTCAGGTCTTGGAGCCCTGCCCTTCCTTGCCCAGCCCCAGGGGCTGTCCTGATTCCACAGCTGCCCTAAGGGTGCAGCTCCAAGGTGGCCTGAAGCAGCCAAGGGGACTCAGTGCCATGACATTATCTCAACGTGCCCTGGAGGGGACCTAAGAGATCTAAGTCTCACTCAGAGTCCTTTTGAACTAAGAATGTTCCAGAGCTGGGCTTGACCATCCAGTGCTGCCAAATAATGAAGAGTTCCCTGAAACTTCTTCCAGGAAGGGCAATTTGCTCAGCCTCTGGGAAACCATCAGGCGAGCCTCTGGGAATGGGAGGGCAAGGTGAGGATAAGAGGTCTTTTGCTTCTTTATTCTCCTTGCTGATGTTAGAACTCCCTGGTAGGAGCGGTACTTGCACTGTGAGTAGGACCAGGGTGGGTCAGAGGGAGGGCTGGAGCCAAGGCTAAGAGGGTGGCCCAGACTGGATCACTGGAAGCCTGACGGTTAATCTATAGATTTATTTTATTTTGCTGCTGTGGGAAATCTTTGATATATCATTCAAGTGGTTAGAACAGTATTCTCGAAGTGTGGTCTGGGGACTCCTTGGGGTTCCCCAAGACCTTTTCAAGGCGTCTATGAAGTCAAAACTATTTTCATAGTAATATTATGATATTATTTGCCTTTTTCATTCTCTTTCTTTAACAAGTATATAGTGGAATTTTCCAGAGGTTGCCTGACATGTGATACCACAACAGACTGAATACAGAAGCAGATATGAGAATCTAGCCATCTTCTATTAAGTTAGACATTACAGGGGTTTGCAAAAATGTAAAACAATGCCACTCTTCTCACTAATTTTTTGTTGTTGTTTTGGAAAACATATGCACATATTGTATTATTTTTCAATAAATATTTTAGAAATTCTGTTTCAATTTCCAATATGGTAAATATAGATAGACCACATAAACCACATAAATAAGCAAAGCTCTTTGGAGTCTTCGATATTTTTGAAGAACATAAAGGGGTTCTGAGATCAAAGTTTGAGACTGCTGGGTTAGAAGAAGTTAGACGCTCAATAGAATTTTATCCTCTAAAATCATGTCGTGTGACTCAAGAGTTCACATAAAGTACAGTGGAAATCAGTGTTTGCTAAGTGGTGCTTCAGTCTCTAAATATAAGTGACTTAAACTTGCTAAGGAGACTCCGTGAATGTGCTATAAAAGTGTCCTTCAGTTCTATCCTGGAAAGAATCACCCTTCACCCTTAAACCAGGCATCACAGAGAACCATGTCTGGTCTATGGGATAGGCTGGAATGAGGAATGAATGGCTCAGCTCCCCGTAGACAGTGTACAGGGCTACTGGGTGTGATTGTTGATTCTGTCTCCCAAGTGGTTCTTTTGCAAGGTGCTGGAGTTTTAAGAATGATACCTGGCTGGCTTCCTCTAACTCCAAGGTATTTCTTTTGAAACTGGTTCAGTAAAGAAATACGAGGCCCTGGAATATTTGGAGATGGGCAGTTAAGAGTTGTTTCTTCGTTTTTAAATTTTACGACCATTTTTTTTCTAATGGAAAGAAAAAGAATGGTGTTATAATAATTTGAAGAATGTTACTGCTCCCTGTTCTTTAGAGGAAAACATGGTCTCTAAAGGATTCAAGGTTTTGTGACCCTTGCCCGGCTACACTGCCTATTAAAAATGATCCATGGACATAGGAGGTGCCCCAACTCTTTGCAATCCCCTCGAAAATGCAAGTCTGAATCACAGTGAGGTGGGAGTGGGCACGAGGATGGCTCAGCAAAATCTCAACTTATGAACTGGAAAAAAACCTTAAAGTTTACTTTCTACTGTCAATGGTGTCATCTTTGAACAAGAACAGCATGGTGACTTGCTACTACGGACTTCAACCTTCAACCCCTTCAAATGAGGAGTGTGATTTCAGACAGCCAATGAGGTGCCTGTCAGGCACGGACTAGGAAACTGCTTGGTGGTGAGAGGGCCACAGAACAGAAGATGCTGGGTTAGAAATGGGAAAAGGTATGGGGTAGCTTATTGGCAGTGTGGGTGCCAAAGCAAATACAGAACCGAATCCTGCTTGGGAGGGGAAATGAGAGTAAAATGCTGAAGTTTCTGCGGAGGATACACTGAAAAGGAGGGAGGTGGGTGAGAAGGGGGTGGGGGATGCAAGTAGTAATTTGAGGTTCTTTATATTCTATGGAAGAAAATACTCATGAGTAATCTTTTCCCTAAATACAAGAAGAGTCACACACTCCAAACAGCCCTGCTGGTTAAGAACAACAGTTTCTCTTTTCACTTCCCATTAATCTCTCCCACAGCCCAGCCACCAAAGCGACCGGGGCCACTGCATGGAAATCCCCTCACCAGGAACCAACCCCAGTGCTCTGGGTTTGTTTGCAAGAAGGACCCAGTGAGTTACAGTCAGTTGAGGGAATACGGCTGCAATCCAAGAGTCTACAGAGCAAGCTACCCACTCAAGGCAACTCAATAAAGACAGAAGGTGGACTCGTTCACTGAGCTGGAATGGGGCTTGATAAATTTGGTGTTCAAATTCAAGTCCCACGGACCTTGCCATTTTAATTCAACAGGATAAAAAAGTTGGGGTATAGGGTGTGTTTTCCAATTCTACTTGAAGGAAAATAAACCTTCCCCCAAAACCGAAGGACCCTAAGACACAGGGTGTTATGGGGTCTAAATGGGATAGAGCTTTGTACCTAGGGGCAACTCTGTCTCATCAGGACCACTGAATTTATCGAATATTCATTTATTAAGTATTTCTGTGCATCTAGCAGTATTCTAAACACTTTATAAATATCAGTTCATTTAGTTGTGTGCCCACAAAAACCCTATGAGATAGGGTTTCAGTGAGGAAACCAAGGCTCAGAGAGTTCAAGGGACTTGCCCAAGGTCACGCAGCCACAGTAAAAAGAAGAGCCGAGATTCAACCCCAGGCAGTCTGGTTTCAGAGTCTGGGTTCTTACCCAATACTCTATGCTTACACAATTGTGGTGGTTTAGAGCTGTACGCACCCTAGATAAACATGCTCTTAAAGTTAATCCATTTCTGTGGGTGTGAATCCACTGTAAGCAGGATCTTTTGATGAGGTTACTTCATTTATAAAGTATAGCGCACCTCAATCAGAATGGGTCTTAATCTTATTACTGGAGTCCTTTATAAGTGGAATGAAATTCAGACAAAGAGAGAACACCATGGGGAACAGCGAGAAGCTGAACATCAACGGGACCCGTAAGAGAAAGGAGAGACCAGGAGATGCCGCCACATACTTTGTGATGTGACAAACTAAGGACCAAGGATCACCAGCAGTCAGCCCCAGGACACCACAGTCTTTGGAGAGAAGGCATCACCTTGATGATGCCTTGATTTGGACTGTTTCCTAATCTCAAAGCTGTAAATGAATAAATTCCCATTGTTTAACCTGACCTATTTCATGTTATTTGCTTGAGCAGCCAAGTAAACTAAACAATGATGCTCTTCCCATCCAGCTTCAAAACTATGATTTTCCTTCACCATCTAATAGGGATTCAATAAAGACTTGGTGAAAGGAATCCCCCCCCCCCCATCCAAGACTAGATAGATCCTTGGGAACTTCCCCAGTTAGCGACAGACTAAAAGTGTAGCAAAAAGTCTGTAGATCCCTGGAGAAACAGATTTATAAATGGGAAGAGGTGAAGGAAGTACTCTGCTTTTAAGGTACCCAGTAATAAAGTGTTGCCTTCACTAGCTACCTGCTCAGAGGTGCTCACTGCTCATAGGCTCATTGCTCGCACTTGTGACTTTGCGGGGCTCACAGGGAGAGAAAGTTACAGAAGCTGTACGGGAATGGGATTACAGGCACTGCTTGTATGTAACTTGGTTTACAGTTATCTCCTGCAACTTTTGACTTTACAAAGCCAAAGAATATAGATGTTATATGATTGCTGGGAAAAAGTGAAAAGAAAAAAAGAGAGAGAGAGACACCATCACTCTGCACCTACGCCGTGCTAATCCTTGTGCACATACCAAGCCTGCGGGAGCTGTATCAAGACCAGTGTTCTAAGTGCCAATTAATTTCAGAGATTATTTAAGAAGAATTTTGTACAGAAGAAATGAACTGCTACGATTAAGAAAATTACTAAGAATTCCACTGCACTTTTCCCCCCAGGTGGGTCAAGTTAAGTTCGTTGTGCCATACCCTTCAAGGATACACCCAAGCCCTTAAACTTTATTCTAATATTTGTTTAATTCCACGTTCATAATGGCAGCAAAATTAACCAGCACATTCTCACCCTTATTTCAGACTTTCTGAGCGATGCTTAAACTAATGATGAAAAGCCTGGATTTTATTCCCAGATCTGCCATTAATTAACATGCGATTCTCAGCAGGCCACTCCTTTTCTCTCTGGCTCGGTGACTTCATCTGCAAAATGAGGGGTTTAGAGTATGTGATCTCCATTCCTTCTGGGTTTAATATAGTCAGTATGCTCCTATTTAATTTGAATCCTAAAAACCAAGGAATATAAATAGCCAGGATCTTTTTTCCCCTTACAGAACTATTCCATACTCACAACAATGATCCTGAGATTTTGTAACTTCCTGAAGGATCATATGAATCATGGAAGACAGATTAAATTACCTTACACCAGGTTTAGTGTTTAAGAGTGTTTTATAATTTTCTAACTCTTTGAAAAGTTAAAATCCAGCTCTGGCAATAATAAACATAACAATTTGCATCTGTATAGGACTTGGGAGTTTATAAGGTGCTTTTGCATGTACTACCTTATGTAATTCTCATAAAAGTACCATGAAATCTGTTGTATTCTCATTCCAAGTTAATAATCAGGGAAACAGGGTGCTCAGAAGTCATTAGATGATTTCACTGGTTTGTGCAATATTCAGTTCAAGCTCTTTGTTACAGGATCCATTCAACAAAAATACCCTTTATCCTAAACTTTCTGTATAAATATGGATTTGCTCTAGACTCGTGGCTTGGAGGACAGAATCACAAAATAAGAAAGATGGAAGATAGCTCAGAGAAGACCTAGTCCAACCCCTACCTCATCTTACTGATTAGGAAACTGAAAGCCAAAAAAGCTAAGAGTGTGGACAACAATCCCCAGCCAAGAAATGGAAAACCTGCCTCAGATCTGCTGACTCTTTCCAACATCCCATGTTGTCTCATAACTTGATTTGATGACACAGAACAATTCCACAACGCTTCACATAAGTGAGGACAGTTATCACATCCTTGCTTAGTCATCTTGCCTCCAGATTAAACGTCCTTCTTTGGTCCAACCGTAACTCATACATTAGTGTTTGAGATCCCCACCACCCTGACCACCTCCTTCAGAGATCTTGTTTGGTGTTCGATCCTAACACAGCACCAGGAGTAGGACTAGCACTTTCCTTCCTCTGACATAATGCTTCTATTGATTCACAGCTAACAATTATTGAGCACGTACACTGGATGTTCACAATGATTACCGTTCTCATTTTACAGACAAGAAAGCTGCAGCATCCATAAATGGAAGCAGTGGAACTAGGATTGAAACCCAGGTGGTCTGGCTCCAGAGTCCCAATTGTTAACATCTCACCAAATTGCTTCTCAAACAGCCTGATAAAAACAGCAAACACAAGAGCTTACTGTGTGTCAGGCACCGCTCTAAATCTTTATACATTACTCATTTGATCCCCACAACAATTCTGTAAGGTAGGATCGACCACTGTCTCCATTCACAGAGGAGGAAACAGAGGCACATGGAAGTTAAATGATCTGTCTAAAGTCATACAGTCAGGAAATGGAAGAGCCAAGATGTGCACCCAAGTGGTCTGGCCCAAAGACCATGTTATTAATTACCTGCTTCTTTTCTAAGCTTATCTGGTGTTTTGGCAGAGTCATCAAATTAAGCTCATGATTTTAAAAAAGAGATAAAAATTAGTAATTGTGTGAACTTTAATAATGGTTAAGAACATGCAGGCTCTGAGCATCAGCAAGGAACTTCTATTTCCTAGCTGTGAGACCTTAGGTAAGTTACTTAACCTCTCTGTGTCTCACTTGCCTCAACTGAAAAAATCGGGATAAAACAGTACTGACCTTACAGGGTTGTTAGGAATAGCTTTCAACCCTGTGAAGTAAGTATTATTGAATAAAAAATCACTATCAAATTTGCAGGTGACAGGTGACATAAAGCCAGGATAGAGTAAAAATTTAAAAATGATGATATAAAACACATAGGACAGTATCTGGCATAGAGCAAGCCTTTAATGCATATTAGATACTATTTTTACTACTGTTAATATTACCATTATTAATTTTATTAATCTCTCTCTACCTTGCATATATGCAGCTGGTGTTTGAAACCTAACTGTAAGAATATATGTTAATCAATATTAGATTTCATCTTATTTTTAACCATCATTCCTGTCTGCTGCATGCTCTCTGGATTTGCACCTACTTGTAGCATCATCTGTACTTTGTAGCTTTATGTCACACACAGCTTGGATAAGCATCTATCACCGCAACAGGTTATTGACAAAGTGTTACTCGTGTGAGGGGTGAGGTGGGGGTGCTTTGGTGATAAAATAGCTATTTCCTTCCAGATGGGTGCTGAGTAACTCATTGGCTCCTTTTGGATAAAACTGTTCAACAATCAATCAATCTAAATATTCTAGTATTTGGACTGTATTTTCTAAGCTCTCACATAAAACCACAACCAGAAACTCAAAGGAATGCCTTCCTGAGGTCCAGAAACATAAAAACCAAAAATTTTGCAGCAATCTTATTGCAGAGGAAGAAGAGGAAGGGAAGGAGCAGGTGGTTGGCTCCTAAGGGATAACTTTTCTCCAAGTGCTCATAACGTATCTGTTTGAAAATCTGTCCTGAATTTCCCCTGGAAGTTGTTTCAGGATAGCTGCTTCAGTCTCTGGATGTCCCCCCCCCCCCATCTCTATTCTGAATATCAAGTAAGCAATGCCTCGTTTTCTTTGTTAGTAAGTCTTCCATTTGCCACAGCCCTTAGGGCTGCTGTCGGGGGCTTATCTTTCACCCTTGAAAGTTTTCTATACTGGGATGCCATCTGCCTCGGCCAGGAGCCTTGAATTTATTGAAAATAACTTAGATTCACTTTTACAATCAATTCACCCATCCTGGGCTTCAATTCCATTATGTCGATTTTTGTACTATCTGTTTTAGTCTGAGAATCATTCTCCTTGATGGTAGAGAGAGGAGAGAAGTGAACAGTTTTGTTTTCTCTTTACCATTTATTAATATTACTCCATCCAACCCAAGCAGCATGCTGATACTATCTTTTTTCTTACTCCTTTTCCCTAAATGAACTTACTGTGTACTTACCATAAGCATATTTCACAGACTTTAGTTCAGTTAGTGTTAACATTCTAACTGAAGAAACTCTCTTTTATATTTTGCTGATGAGCAATTCCTTTATCTATTATATATATTTTTCTAAAATTTGAGCTCATGAGACTGGTACTCACAGAGAATGATAAGATAAATTGGCTTGACTTTACTGACAAACAGTTTGGCAGTATTTTAAGAACCCTATAATGTTAAACTCTGATAATCTAAATTAAATAATTTAGGATACAGAAAACTGTTTCTTGCACAAAGATGTTCACTGCAATGAAATCTATTATAGTGAAAAGCTGGGGACCTCAGTAAGGGAATAGTTAAGCAAAACATGGACATCTATAACAACAAATTATGCAGCCAATAAAATAATATATATAAAGGTTATTTATACAGAAAACCACAAATTTTAAGTGTGTGATTATATATATATACATAATAATCTCGGATGATGAACAGAAAGAATTATTATGAAACAGAAAAATATTAGTAGCAATTGTCCCTCAATCGAATTGCAGGTGATGTTTATTACTGTCTCCTTTCTGATCTTTATTTCCAGTGCTCTATATTAAGCACGTGCTACTGTTATATACAGGAAAAAAAATCTATTTAAACATTGAGCTCATCAGAAAATGCCCTCAATGCAGCCTCATCAGATTCTTCAGTTGTCTCCCTCCTTCTCACCCCAGTGAGAGTCACATGCAGTTGTTATGTCATCATTTCATTTTCAAGAGTACCCTGACTCTCCTGCATTGTGTTCTAGAATTTCAGCTCATGGGATCATAGGTACTTTTCCCCCTACATTTTTTGAAATCTGCCTCCTTCAAGTCAAGAGAACACATCTATTTGATCATGTCTTTCATTTCCCTTCCCCAATTCTAAGATGATGATTTCATTCTCAGTAAAAGTTACCATCATTTCTACTCCGCCAACCAATTCTTCCTTATTTGTGAGACTTGAGTCTAAACTAGCAGTGCCCCCCAGTGCCTCTGCCCTCTGGGAGATTAAATCACCAATCCTTCTGTTGAGAGTTTAAAATGTGCATGCATGGAGTGGAAAGAGGCTTCTCAGTGACTTTCACATCGTGCCTGGCGTACAACAGTCCCCAGGCAGTGCCTGTAAGACAGGCTACCTGTACAGTTGATGTCCATCACCAGGTGCTTCTCCCCTGGCCAGCTCTGTACTCTAAGGCAGGAACACACCTCCCCAATCCCCGATGCTGTTCTGCTCACTTATTCCAGCTCTGGCTTTGATAGTCAGAACACTTCAGACCTGTGTGGTTCTTTACGACTGCCAGATGCCTCCACGTCCATGTCATCCCACCAACCATTCTGTGAGAGACTGAGCTTCAGTCTCTTCTGCAAACACAGCTGTGCCAGCTCAGAGAGGTGGAGGGACTTTCCCAAGGTCAAATGGGCCGAGGACCAGGACTCCAGGCCATGAACTTCCTCTGGGCCAAAGGAAGCAATGGCTATAAAAGCCCCTTCCACTCTAAAATGCACTGTAAAAATGCAAGGGAACTAGTCATAATAATCACAAACTCCACTTCTTGTGGCAAGCCTGGCTTTGCTGTAGATCCTGAGCCTGAGCAGTGCCCGGAGAGCACCTTTTGACCTCTGCCGAGGGGTTGCAGCAGGCAGGCTTACCTTCAAATTGCTTCCTGTGTGCTCTACTCTCCAATTTAAAACAGATATAGTACAGTCATAGCTCTTCAAGCTGCTTCTCAGAGGTACTTTTGCAAGAGCCTTTTCTGAGGCCATGCCTGGCCCCTCCCTCCATTCAGTACTGCCCACCCCTCCCCCAGGCTCACACCCCCAGCCCCCACCCCCTGCACAGATTTCTGACAACCTCCACACTCTCGTTCCTCTGCATCTGCCTCTAACCTTGGATGTACCATTTATCAAAACTGCTTTCTGCATACAAATTCTGTCACTAGGGAATTAGAAGTTCTAAAACATTTCCTATTTCTGTCCTCAAGGTTATTCTCTGTATCTGAGCACGCGGTTTCCAAGTAGAGGTTGGAAGGTTATATTCATGTCTTTTGGCCCAAACCCCAAGTTGGAATCCTGTGTGTTCATGTTTAGATTCAAAATCATATTTGATTCCTTCAAATTATTCTTTTTATAAACTTCATTTTGTGGATTTTTCTGTTTTTTTTTTTTTTTTTTTTTACCTAATTTTAGCCACAAAGGGTTTTTTTTTAATCAGAAAACCTGTTGACAGCAAAACTGGTCGAGGGTCTGCCTGTCACCCTCACAAACATGGCTTATGAGATTTCTTCTCATTTCTGCTTCTGGGCAGTATGGCACAATGTAGTAAGAGGCATATAACATTTTAGACCAAAAAAAACAGAGTTTTGGTGTCAGATGGCTCTGCAGAGGATAAAGACATATTTGAAAAGCCCCCTTGAGGGAATGGGGGGAAATGGGGAAATGTTAAATTTACCCACCTGAGGAATTTCTTATATTCTCACATACGTTGAGGACCACAAATTTAGTAAGCCCAGCCCTCCATCCTGGGGCTTGCCCTTATGAAGCCTATTACTGCAAAGGAGAGGCTAAGCTACTTACAATTGTGCCTAAGAGTCATCCCCAGAGAACCTTACTGTTGCTCATCTGTGGTCTCTCTCTCAAGGCCAACATGGCAGGTGATCTCACTGCCCTCCCTGCTACCTGGGACATGACTCCCAGGGGTGTAAATCTCCCTGGCCACGTGGGACATGACTCCTGGGGATGAGTATGGACCTGGCATCACAGGACTGAGAAAACCTTCTTGGACCAAAAGGGGGAAGAGAAATGGAAAAAAAATAAAGTTTCAGTGGTGGAGAGATTTCAAATGGAGTCGAGAGGTCATTCTGGAGATTATCCTTATGCATTATATAAATATCCCTTTTTAGTTTTTAGTGTATTAGCATAACTAGAAGAAAATACCTGAAACTGCTGAACTGCAACCCAGTAGCCTTGATTCTTGAAGATGAGTGTATAACTCTATAGCTTATACAGTGTGACCGTGTGATTATGAAAATCTTGTGGCTCACACTCCCTTTATCCAATATATGGACAGATAAGTAGAATAATGGGGGAAAAAAGCAAATGAATAATAGAGGGGCATGGGTTGTTTTGGGTGTTCTTTTTTACTTTTATTTTTATTATTTTATTTTGGAATAATGAAAATGTTCAAAAATTGACTGTGGTGATGCATGTACAACTATATGATGATACTGTGAACAACTGATTATACTCTTTGGATGACCGGATGGTATGTGACTATATCTCAATAATATTGCAAGGAAAAACAAAACAAAACAAAAACTGGCCTCATCATCCCAGTGACTTTGGATAAGTTACATCTCAGTTTTTCCAACAGTAAAATGGGGCTAAGAACAGTACTTATCTCCTGGGGGCACTTTTCAGTATGCAGTGAGGTCATCCACATGAAGGTTTTGCACAGTCCTGGGACACAAGAAGTGCTTCATACATTTCCGGGGGTTGTATAGGACAAGGACTGGGTAACAGATTTTGTACACCTGCTCAATGGAGCCTCTGAAGCTGTAACAGGGGCTCTTGTAAGCCGTGTAAAAGCTCTGGTAGGAGCTACGAGGCCAGTACAGGGCTTTAAAGAGGGGACTGGCTTCATCAGTGTGTAGGCTGGGAAAACAGCTGACATGAGATGTGGAGAAAGGACTGGGGCAGGAGAGGGGCTGGAGGCAAAAGGCTAGGTTATGAGCCTGCTCAGATCTGGGTCTAGGGTAAGGCAAATGAGGCACTTGCCTCGTGTGCAAAATTTAAGGGGGTGCCAGAAAACCCAGCAATCGAGATAAACAGTGATATTTTAACACAATATTTTAAAAACCAGAATTAGTGTAAAAAAAATCATGGTGAGAAGTCTATCAATATTTTATGTAAAGTCAAACAGAAAAGAAAGATGATGGGGTTGCGGCATGATAATGAGGGAAGGGGGACAAATTAGAGTAGTACTTCTTAAATTATGGTGATGAAGGATGCCTTTAAGAATTCAGTGACAGCTATCTCAACCCTCTTTTGGAAAACTGCACATAGGTACACACACACAAATATTTGCCTACAGTTTCAAAGTTTATGAACTACATCGAGTTTATCTATGGACCTCTGGAGAATCAGTGTAGTATTTTTAGCCCCCATGTATGCAAATGAGTCTGATAATATGTACCTGTGATATAATGGAAAAACAGCTACGTTTGAGAAGGGAAACACACATCCCTCCTGATATTTTGGGAAGGAAGAGAGAAAAGAGGGACACTGGTACCTTCCCTCACTCAGAAATGAGGAGGGAGTGAATGAAATTATCAAATTAGGAAATATAAACACCTGGCCTTAAATACGGACTGTCTCTTCCTTGGCTATTTTAGAAATCACTGCTAATATGCTGTAAGTTTTTATACAGAGTAGTGAAGGTTAATCCTGGTAAATTAATTTATGAACACAAGGCAACTTTAACGCAAAGAGAATTACTATTGAAAGGGGAGTTTCTAAAGCAGAGAAGCCATGGGGCAGAATTTCCCATATTGTGGGGCAGTAAATTTGTATTATCAAATTTACTGATATTTATATCCACAAAGAAGCTTGGCTTTAAGAAGAAAAAACATATAGGAAAATAGATATCAAGAGTTGAAATGTTCCTCAAACAGATTTAATGAGCAAATTTAAACTGCCAGTGGGAAGCTTGTACAAGAATGTTTTTTACTCCTCAGTGGAAATGGAGTACAGAGACCAGAAGGCTCCTTTCGGATTTGCATGATCCACAAGACACACATGATCAACTATGGGTTTCTGAACAGAGAAGAATGAATGTCCTTTCTTTCCCCTCTTGCTCTTTTAAACTGCACACGATCATCCCTTGTGCTTGCCACAGTCCACAGAACATTCCTTTGCAAAGTGTAACAAGAGTAAAACTCATTCGCATTCTGGATGGGGACCTGATCTTCCCGGTCACCAGCATGGGAGAGGCTTTTCTTCGTGCAGTTCAGTTAAGCCCGTTCCCTTCCCTTTTTATTCCTATGAAATTTAAAAGCAAGCTGCCTTTTCTGAGGATGGAGAGAGTCCGCAGGATCACTGAATCCCATGAGGTGAACAGGAGGCTTGGGGAGTGGTTGGGAAATGGAAAAGGAACCAGGAAAAAGGAGACTGAAAGAAGTGTTTAACTTTTACAACATTAACGCCATAGACCTTGGAAAATACACATAGGGGTTTAAAAAAAAAGGCAGATTTGACCAGGGGTACAAAGCAATCTAAAACACTGCTAAACAAAAAAAATAATGCTTTTCTTGAAAAATGTCCTCTTCTAAGGAGACTCTCCTCCCCCTTCTTACTTCTCTTCTTTGATTCTTTGGAGATGATTCTAAGTATCTTCAAAGGCCCTGCTGGTTGCCTTTCGATATGGAATCCACTGTTGCTTTGAGAGGTTGTCTGAGAAGATGCTGACTCAGCATTGCCAGGGGCTGGCTGATTATGGATGCTGACTCAGCATTGCCAGGGGCTGGCTGACTGTGGCAACCCAAGCAGGATGAAATCATCTTAATAGCGTTGCTGACGCCTCATGAAACGAAAAAAATCAAACTTGGAGATGCAACTTCTATTTAAAGATAATTGGGTGTGCATCTGCATGTGTGTGTATATGCATGTGTGCGTGTGTACGTGTGCGTGCATGTGTGTGTGTGTCACAGCTTCTCTCTGTGCCTCATCCTTTTGTTCCTTCTTACTGGGAAAGGAAATGGCTTTCAGAGATTTATCCATATAAAGAGCTGTAATATTTTTCCCTCGCTAGTTATATTTTCAGGGATCAGTTATACTTCTCAGCTTTAAGACGGTCATTAAAGTCAGGAAAATTAAAACAAAAACAAAAACAAATACACTCCTTCCCCCCTTCCAGAGCAGCAGATACATAACCAGAGACAGACCCGCAGGTCTTGTGCTTTACCACTGGCCCTAGGCTGCTCTGAGACACAGATGCCGCGGAGACAGCTGGCTGGGCCAGCTTGGTGGCCAAAAAGGGCACAGGAAGACCGTCCCTTGCCACAGAACATCTTCCTCATTGGCTCTGTCATCCTGCCTGAAATTCTACACTATTCACTCCTTTGGATTAAGGCACTGTAAGAGGAAGCTGGTAAAAGGAATACACTAAATCAGTATAAGTCATTCACTCCTCAGCTCTGTCAGGCAGTTGGGTGAATGAGTCAGAAGCAATGAGCCAGAGAACCCTCACGTTTTACGGACATACTCCAAAACATGTGGTGGGGGTCCTGAACAGCCAGAAAACAGAATGGTAGAGGGCATCAAAAGGAAGAAAAATTTGCTCACTTTTGCCTGTAGTTCTTTGTGGCTTAAGACTCCTCAAAGGTGCATTCATTTCTACACTAGAAAAGGTGTAAACATTACAATATGGGTGTATTATGAGTTCTGGAGAAGGGCCTATGCCTAGTTTTTAATATTTACATGGAAGTATGAAAAAATAGGCAAAGAGAAGAATGACTCATCATTGATGGTGTAAATAATGCTCACCAAGTACAAAAACACTTCCCTGAGGCTGGCAAAGTATCAGCCAGAGGGTGGTAGCTAGGTAGTCTGTAAGCTGACTCCTACTGTCCAATGCTTATAAAACCATGCTGATTACATTTGTTTCTTGGCAAGAACTGCTAACTTACTGGGAAATTTTAAAACCATTTTACTGTAAAATAAAATTTAAATCCTGTTTCTGCCCTCTGCTACCTCAGATACTGCTCAGTGACTGTAGTGGGTTGAATGGAGACCCCCAAAAAGAAATGTCCAGGTCCTCCAGTTGACAAAGACAGTGGCCTAAGATGCTCCAGGGTGCCACTTCCCCATAGAATCTCTGAATAACAAGCAAAAACTAGCAGAATAATCTTCCTCAGAACTCTGGAAACAGTTAAAGGGTTGCAGTTAAAGGGCTGGAGCTGAATCAAGAAAACACAGCAAAACACAGCTTTAAAAACAATAGGAGATGCTCATGGTGCCCATGCTGGCCCCTCCCCCACTTCCTCCCAGGTGCTGTATGGAGCTGCCTGTGCCCCTACTGTGGGTTCCTGCCTTGTTCTAGAGGGAGCAGAGTCACCCCCATGTGCATACTGGAATGCCTGTGTGTCACTGCCAACTGATCAGGTGGCAACCTGAAAGACTGAACCAGGGAACACATCTCTAGCTCAGCCTCCCAGAAATTGTCCTACAGGCAGAAGTAGCTTATGGACAGCTAAAGCAGTGCAAGAAACAATTAAATGCAAGCACCTAGAGCAAAGGATTACCTGATCTAGAGCATCTGGGAATGGGGCAAAGACTACTGAATAGGGATTAGAAGGGGCTTTTGAATTCCTGTAAAGGGGGAATTCCTAAAGCTATGAGCAAACACAAGTTCAGGACAAAAAGCAGGCTCAGAGAAGAGGAAGAGGACCCTGTACCTCACATTTGCCTGGGGCTGATCTTCTCCATAGGAGGGCTAAACTCTGAAGGAGAGCATCTGCCAATGCAGAGCCAATTTGCAAAGACTAAGAAAGGGGAATTTTGAATGATTTGTTTGTTTTTGCTAGCTTCTGGCATTCCAGGAAATTTCTGACATAAAACTAACTGGATGCAAACTTAAGGAACAGAGCGCTCAGGGACTAAATCTCAGTGTTAGCGCATTAAAATATTAAAATATACAGTGTGCAACAAAAGATACCAAGACAAACAAAGGAACATGAAATGATAGCCCATCCAAAAGAACAAGATAAAAACTGAGAGACCATCAAGGAAGAAAACCAGATATTAGACATACTGGACAAAGGTTTTTTTAGAAAATGATGCTTAATATGCTCAAGGAGATAAAGGAAAGAAAAGACTTGAAGCATATCAGGAAAATGACGCGTGAACAATATGAGATTCTCAATAAAGAGACAGAAATTTTCAAAAGGAACCAAACAGAAATACTGGAGTTGAAGATCACAATAATTGACATGAAAAATTCCCTAGACAGTTTCAGCAGAAGATTGGAGTTGGCAAAAGCATCTGTGAACTCAAAGACAAGACAAATGAAATGAACCAGGCTGAGGAGGAGAAAGAAAAAAGAATGAAATAAAGTGAACAGAGCAAGAGACTTGTTGGCCACCATCAAACATACCAATCTATGCATCATGGGAGTGACAGAAGGAGAAGAAAAAGAGAAAGGGAAAGAAGGAATTTTCAAAGAAGTAATAGCAAAAACCTTTGCAAATTTAATGAAAGACATCAATATATACATTCAAGAAGACCAACTAACTCCAAACAGAATGAACTTACTGCTATGTTGCCAATTCTACCTAAAGTGATATTAAATTTAAGCCCCATATAACCATAAAGAAAATATCTGAAAAATATTTACAAAAGGAAATAAGGACTCAAAATAGTACACTACCAAAATCAAATAAATATGAAAGTAGGCATTAACAGAAGAATTGAGAGACAAAAAAAGTATAAGACTTACAAAGACTAAATAGCAAAATGACAGAAGAAAGTCCTGCATTATCAATAGTTGCTTTATATATAAACAGATTAAACTCTCTAATCAAAAGGCAGAGATTGTCAGAATGGATTAAAAAGCATGACCCAACTATATGATGTTGAGACTCACCTTAAATTCAAAAATATAAGTAAGGTGAAAGGGAAAGGATGGAAAAAAATAGTCTTGAATGATACTATTAACCAACTAGACCTAAGAGACATATATAGAACACTTAGCCCAATGACAGCAGAATACACATTCTTCTCTAGCGCACACTAAAAAGTCTAGCACCCCTTCTTGAGAAAAATACTTAGAAAACTAGTAACAGAAGGAAACTTCCTCCATGTGTTAAAGGACAAATATGAACAACCCACAGCTAACATCATACATAATGGTGAAAGACTGAAAGCCTTCCCTCTAAGATCAGGAACAAGATAAGGATGCCTGCTGTTATCACCACTGTACAACACTGTATTGAGAGTTCTAGCTAGAGTAATTAGGCAAGAAAAAGAAATAAATGGCATCCAAATTGGAAAGGAAGAAGTAAAACTATCTCGATTCACACAGGACATGATCCTATGCATAGAAAATCCTGAAAAATCCACAACAAAGCTACTAGAGCTAAAGAATGAATTCAGCTTAGTAGAGAGGTACAACATCAACACACATAAATCAGTAGTGTTTCTACATGCTATAATGAACAATCTGAACAGGAAATCAAGAAAAAATTTCCCTTACAAAAGCAACTAAAAGGATCAAACATCTAGTAATAAATTTAACCCAGGATGTAAGGACCTTTATGCAAAAAGCTACAAAATATTGCTAAAAGAAATCAAAGAAGACCTAAATCAAAGGGAGGACATTCCATGCTCATGGATTGGAAGATTAAATATTGCTCAGATGCCAGTTCTACCTAAAATGATGTATAGATTCAACGCAATTCCAATCAAAATTCCAACAGCTTTAATTGCAGAAATGAAACAGCCAATCATCGAATTTATATGAAAGGTTAAAAACCCCAGAATAGCCAAAAACATCTTGAAAAACAAGAATGAAGTTGAAGGACTCACACGCCCCATTTTAAAACATAATTCAAAGCTACAGTAATCAAAATAGCATGGTACTGACACAAGGACAGACACATAGATCAATGGAATCAAACTGAGATTTCAGAAATATATCCTTACATCTATGGCTAATTGCTTTTTGACAAGGGGGCCAAGTACACTCAATAGGGTAAAGAATAGTCTCTTCAACAAACAGAGATGGGAAAACTAGATATCCACATGCAAAAGAGTGAAGGTAGACCCCAACCTCATACCATATACAAAAATTAACTCTAAATGCATCACAGACCTAAATATAAGAACCAAAAGTATAAAACTCCTAGGAGAAAACATAGGGAAACTTCTTCAGGAACTGGTGTTACACAATGGTTTCTTAGACTAAGCCAAAAGCACAAGCAACCAAAGCAAAATATCTAAATGGATAAATGGAACTTCAGCACAATTAAAAACTTTTGTGCAAAGTACTTTATCATGAAAGTCAAAGAACTTACAGAATGGGAGAAAATATTTGGAAACCATATATCGAAACAGCTTTATATCCAGAATATATAAAGAAATCTTATAACTCAACAACAAAGAGACAAACAACCCAATGAAACAATGGGCAAGTGATGTGAACAGACATTTCTACAAAGAAGATACACAAAAGGCCAATAAGCACATGTCAACATCATTAGCCGTTAGGGAAATGCAAATCAAAACCACAATGAGCTACCATTGCTCACCCAGAAGAATGGCTACTATTGAAAAGCAAGTGTTGGAGAGGAGGTGGAAAAATAGGAACACTCATTAATTGTAAGTGGGAATGTAAAATAGTACAGCTATTGTGGAAAACAGTCTGGTGGCTCCTCAAAAGTTAAGTATAGAATTACCATATGACCCAGCAATCCCACTACCAGTTATATACCCTAAGGAATTGAAAGCATGGACTCGAATGATATTTACACACTGATGTTCCAGGGGATTTATTAACAATGGTCAAAAGATGGAAGCAACCCAAGCATTCATTAACAGATGAATGAACAAAACATGATATATACATACAACGGAATATGATTCAACTGTAAAAATGAAGGTCTGCTATGTGACAACATGAGTGAACCCTGAAGACATCCTGCTGAGTAAAATAAACCAGATGCAAAAAGACAAATATTGTATGATCACACTGATATGAAATAATAAGAATAAGTAAATTCATAGATTCAGAAACTATAGTACAGGTTACCAGGAGCCATGATGGGGGTAGAGAATGGGGTAATTAATGCTTAACTGGGTAGAGAATTTCTGTTTGGGGTGATGGAAACCTGTTGGTAATAAATAGTATTGATGGTAGCAAAACACTGTGAATGTAACTGACACCACTGAATTATATATTTGAATGTGGTTAAAAGAGGAAATTTTAGGTTGTTTATATGTTACCAGAATAAAACTTGAGAATAAAACCATAGCACTATACAACTCAATCAGTGAACCCTAATGTAAACTATGGCCTATAGTTAATAGTATGATTATAATAATATTTCATCAATTGTTGACAAAAGTACCACACTAATGCAAAATGTTAATGATAGGGAAAACTGTGTGTTAAGGGTGGTATATGAGAACTTGCTTTTTTCTGCATTATTTTTCTGTAAACCTACAACTTCTCTAATTAAAAAACAAAATCAAGACTTAAAAAAAAAAAAGAGTATGCTCACGTCCTCAGCCCTAGAATGCGTGAATGTGACCTTTTTTGGAAAAAGGGTCTTTTAAGTAATTAAGCTTAGTTTCTCAGATGAGATCATGTTGGATTACCCTGGTAAGCCCTAAATTCAATGACAAGAATCCCTATAAGAAATACACAGAGGAGAGACAGAGACAGAAGGGAGAAGGCCATGTGAAGCAGGTAAAGATGGGAGTCACATGGCCACAATCCAAGGAAAGCCTGTAGCCACCAGAAGCTGGAAAAGGCAAGGAAGGATTCTCCCCTAGAGCCTGAGGGAGTGTGGCCCTGCCGATACCTTGATTTTGGACTTCTGGTCTCCAGGACTGGGAGAGAGTACACTTCCGTTGTTTTACAACCAAGTTTGTGACAAGAAACTAAAAGAGCAACCTTAGGCAATTTCACTCTGAACTTGTTTCCCCATCAGTAAAATGGGGCTAAGAACAGGGCTGCCATAGGAATAAAAGAAAAATATATCAAAGATTGTACAATACCTCACACACAGAAAGTGCTCAATATCCCACAAAATACGTAGTTAATGAGTTACATAGTAAATGTCCTTTAAACCACTGCCCAGATTAAGACAGAGAATTCTGCCAGGGGCCCGAGGAGCCCCTCCACGCACTCGTCCATCTCGACCCCCCTTTCTACCCACAAAGTGACCACTATCTCAACTTTCACAGTAATCACTTCTTTGTGTTACTGTATAGTTTCACCACCCAAGTGTGTGCATTCTAAGACACCCCAGTTTAATGCTGCCTAGTTAAAAAAAAAAAAAATCTGTTACGTCTTTTAAAGAGAGTTGAAAGTGTCTTTATATCCCTCCGTCCCTTTCTCTTCCTTACAATTCACTGGTTTCAGAACCCCACGCACCTGACCTGTAGAGTTTCTCACAGCCTGGGTTTGCTGACTGCATACTTTAGGTGCAGCTCAACATGTTCCTCTGCCCTCTGTACTTCCTGTAAATTGGCAGCTGGATGCAGACGCTTGATCAGACTCATATTTTTCACTTGGCAAAACTCTATGTGGTGCTGTGCTCTTTCACTAGGAGGCACCTAACGTCTGGTTGTCTCTGTGATGCTACTAGCAGCTACTAATTCTCCATGACTAGACCCATTAAATTCACAGTTAACTGAGGGTGGCAAAATGATCACATTCTATCGTTCCATTTTCATTCATCAGTTCAAATTATTTTATAAAGAGATGCTTCTCCTCACCTGCTATTTGATTGGCCATTCGTATAGGAAAGGCAGGATAATTACTCAGCCGTTCCCCTTGATTTGCCAGTTTTCAAGATAATGACTTGGTTCCCTATCAACATCTGAAGATGAACAACTCCTTTTTTTCTTATTACTATTATGAACAAACAGAGTTAAGCCTCTTTGATGAGTTTCAATCTCTTGCAATTATTCTCCTTTTTAAAGTTGTGGTTACCTACATATAACATAAAATTTGCCATTTTAGTCATTTTAAGTATACAATTTAGTGGCATTAATCACATTTACAATGTTGTGCACCACTGACACCACTAACAAAACTTTTTCATTACCCAAAACAGAAACTTGGTACCCCTTAAGCAATAACTCCTTGCTCCCCTCCCTCCAGTCCCTAGTAGCCTGCATCTACTTTCTGGCTCTGTGAATTTGCTTTTTCTAGATATTTCATATAAATTAAATCATACAACACTTGCCCTTTAGTCTCTAGTTTATTTCACTCAGCATAATGTTTTTGAGGTTCATCCATGTTGTAGCATGTATCAGAACTTTCCTTCTTTTTATGGCTGAGTAATACTCTATTGTGTGCATTTACCACATTTTGTTTATCCCTCAGCTGTGGATGGACACTTGGGTTGCTTCCACCTTTTGGCAACTGTGAATAATGCTGTTGTGAACATTCGTGTACAGTGTATGTTGAGTCCCTGCTTTCAGTTCTTCTGGGTATTTACTTAGAAGTAGAATTTCCAAGTCATACGGTAATTCTATGTTTCCATCTGAAGAACCACCGAACTGTTTCCAGGGCGGCTGCACTATTTCTTGTTCCCAACAGCAATGCATGAAGTTTCCAATTACTTCACATCTTCACCACCATTGTTATTTTATTACTTTTAAATATTAATCATCCCAGTGGGTATGAAGTGGTATACTATCTTTGTGAAGTGCAAATTGTCCTATCTTCGGCCAGTAGGAGCCTCTTCAAGTTGCTAACAACGTCCCTCCTATCGCTCTGACAAGATGTCCCAGGTTCATTTTCTATATTTCTTGTTCCAGTCCTAGTGGGTCCCCACAATTGGGACGCTAGGAATGTTCATTTCTCTTGTAGGCTTCTTCAGTGGACAGAGCTAGAAAATTTATATGGATGTATGTGTGTCTGTGTGTACACCCAAACACACTCACACACAGGTTTTTGAATGTATGACTACCTATAAATACACAGACAGATTTCTTTTTGAAGATAAAATACCACTTAGGAACTCAGGTTTTACACTCAACCTCTCTTATATTTCACTTGTATCTCCTTTCTTCCATACCAAGAATCCTGATTCTCAAGGATACAGTGGATAACAGAATCAGAAGGTCCCATAATATCCCATCATTACTCATTTACTTTATTACTCATTAGACATATGACAGTCTCAGAATAACAATACTAAGACTACTACCAAATATTATTACTAAGAGTAAAATTTGTTTTGCATATGCTCTTTCCATTTTTTTCTAGTTGACCTCTGAACATAAACATTGAGTATATATGCAAAACAGATATACATATGTAATATATATGTATATATGTAAGTACATATGTTTTAATATGTCTTTTACATATGGACATACACATATATACCATCTGAGCATGTAGACATTACATACTATACTCTCGCTTTAATCTTTCATTCAGTCTTAGATCTACAACTATATATTATATATTTTAATGTTCACCCCTGTTCTTATGTCAATGTCTCTTTAGTCATTTTAGTTCTCTGAAGCTCATTCTCTAGTAGATTCCTCAGAAACAGCTCATAAGAATAATATTCTCTGAGTTACTGTGATCTGATAACAATTTGCCTGTGCACTTTATATTTAAAAGTCAGTTATGCTGGATGTAAAACCCGACTCACTTTTTTTTTCCTCGAGTAACTTAAATATGTTACTCCATTCACTTCGGCTTGCGTACAACAGGCTGATGATCTAATTTCCTTTGCTTTAAGTCACTTGCTGTTTTTGCCTAGATGCCCATAGGATCTTTCCTTTTTCTTTCAAGTCCAGTAATTTTACCAGAAAATATCTTCTTGTTGGTAGTTTAGGGCTGATATTTCCAGGGACACTGTGTGCTGTTTCAATGTGTAGTTTTAGGAGTTGTCTTGAATTACAATTTTTTATATTTATTAAAATAGTTTTCTTGCTTTGGTTTTCTTCACTGACTCCTTTTTTCACCAATTTTAAATTTCTTCAATATTTGTCACTTTTTCCTGAGTTGTTTTTATCTTCACTTTTTTATTCTAAATTTTTTTTTTACCTTCCTTTTTATTTTCTTTTGTATATATTCATCTTGTATTCTTTCTAGTTTTTCATTTTTAAAATGTTCCTTAACTTCTAATTCCTTTTCGAGTTCTGTCATCTCATTTATAAATTTTTCTAATTTTGATACATGTTGGGTTTTTTTCATGTTTTATAAAATTTTCTTAATGTTGTGCTTTCTTTAGGGATGTTATTCTGATCCTTATTTTCTTTTTTGTTATAAACACACGGATGGGATTTGACCTAACTACTTTTCTATTATTCATTTTCATGTGAAATTAGTTCTCCTTAACTTTTAGGAAACAGCGTGGTCCTATCTGCACCAAGCTCCCTCTTCTGTTGTTTTCATGCAGTGTTCAAATATCTGGCAGCTTGCTTTCTGAAATTACCTGCTCTGCTCCCAACTCCCATTTCTGTTGGAACCTTCTTCCTAAGTCTCTGCTGTTTCTATCCTGTTCAATTTTATTCACTTCTAGCAGCTTCTCCCCAGGTAGGGCCTTTCTGGAAGGACCTATCTGGTTAGTTCCAGTGCTCCAGCCCCTTCAGACCTCACCACAAACCAGTTGCTCTCACTTGCAACTCCCCTTCCAGCCACCCTTTTCAAACTGATCCTCCGTGCTTCACAGTGAATACTTGTTGGCTATTTGGGGGAGTTTCCTGTTCTCAGGTCCACTGAAGGCACCACTGCATCTTGGGGATATCTCATCACCCAGTTTTGTTGTAAATATTGTCCATCAGTTTTTTGGTTTTGCTTTTATGTGGGGTTCTGAGAGATTAGAAAGTATGTTTCTGCCCATGCCTTCTTCATAGACTCCACCCCAGATGATTTCATATTTGACAGGACAGCATCCCTCTAGTGTCTTATATTAAAAAAAAAAAAAAAAAAAAGCTCCAATTTTCTTGGGTCTCTTGGTGAACTGCTGCTGGTTTTGTGGTAGTAAGCGAAGAAGCGTTAACAGTTAACTGAGGGGTCTCTGGCCACAAAAAAGGGAGCCACTATGCTCAGGAAGCAAAGAGATGGCCCCCAGAAGGCATACACATGACAAAATGGCTTTGAGCTCAATGGAAACTGGACATCAAAGAAGGGATATGTGGCATCTTGTCATTTAAAGAACTAAGGAACAATTTCAGTGAAGACAAAACTTCCAAATGGAAGGAGTTTCTATGGAGATTAGCACAACAAAGACACACAACTTTCTGTTGTCTTTCTATACCTCCCATCCAAGAGTCAAGACTACATTCACAAAAAATGTGAGTGACTCAGCTTAAGCCTAGATAGTGGCAAGGACCTTCCTGAGTCAGCTTTTCCCATGACCAGTGACAAACTGCAGCTCTAAGGAAACGTCAGCCCATGTGAGCCCGAGGAGGAGCATCAGCTGCTCATCTCAGAGAGAGCCCCCCAAAACCAACGAGGTGTGGCATGCCAGGGGCACGGCAGGTGCACTGGTCTTGCTGTCAGTTCTAGCTCTGTGTTCCTGCTTTTAACAGCCTCCCTCGTTAGAGTTTTATCTGTTTGGGAGACCCTACTCATCCCTGGCATGCCATTCTCATCAAAGGATGCCATCGTGTAATGATAATTTTTAAAAATGGCTTTTCTAATGCAGCCCTTGGAATCTTTGCAAGAAATGTATCGATTTGAAATACTCAAGTTGAATTATTGAGCTTTGGCAAAGGGAAATAAATCTTTCCCATTCCCCATGCCTGTTGCCAAGTACAGCTTCCAGGAAGCAATGACTGTCCTTTCTGGAAATGAAGCAAAACTCAAACATTCTACCACCTTCCCCTTACTTCACTCCTCCCTCTTCCCCTCACTTGAGATTCACTGACAAAGGCACTTTGCATTCATTGCTCATTTGCCTGAATAGGCATCTGAATTAGTAATGCCCAAATTAGTAATGCCTGGCTGAGGCAGCTTCCTACACAATGAGGCCTGATCATCTTGGCAAACCCGGAGGCCTGTGGAAAGCAAGTCTGCGGCATGTCATTAGGTTAAACACACTTCTAGTTTTATACCCAAAATTTCCCCTACAGACCTGCATGTGTGACGTAAAGGGTATATATTTACTGAGGCTAGAGAAACAACACCAGGAACCAGAACTGTAGTAGAAAGGGGGGGAGAGTCTGCAGGAAAGGGGACCTGTGCTAGAGTGTTCTAACTCCACATCAGGAGTTACACAAAAACTTCCTGACACCTGCTGTTTCTTTCGTTTCAGTCTGGGGTGATCACCTCACCTGGCGATGTTTCAGGGGAATTCCCATCATTACTATCAGAACAGTCTGGTATAACTGTGCTGAGTGCTCATTTGTCATTTGTCCATCTCTCCATCCATTTATCCACTACTCCCCCGACCCCCATCCAGCTAACACTTGTTAGGCACCCAGTACTAGGTGCAGGGCACATCGAGGTGAAAAGGTGAATGATACACGGATGTTACAGTTTGGTAGGGAAGAAAGAAATGTAAATAGAGATTTAGAAATCAGGACATTAGTGGAGGATCAGGGAAGATCTTATGAGCCGAAGGATGAATAAAGAATGCGGGTAATGGCTCTCTAGGCAGGGTGAAAAGCAGAGGGAAACACCTGGCCACACGAACGAGCACAAGCAGTGTGGGAAACTTGGAGGAGTTTAGTAGGACTGGGATACGTGAGTGGTATGTGAACATGTGTTTAAATGGGAGGACAGAGTGATGAATCATCTCCATTTTGAAGTTTAACAGGCATTTTAGGCTTCTATGGCCCAAACTGACCTCCTGATACTACTTGCACATAGCTGCTATTTCCAGTCCTCCCTCCCTTGGGGAATGTCAACTCCATTCCTTCAGTTGCTTAAGGCCCGAACCCTACAGTCATCCTCATCTACTCTTTCTTCCATACCTCCTTCCAATCTACCAGCAAATGCTACTGGCTCTGCTGTCAAAATACATCCAGAATCTGACCACTTTCGCCACCTCTGTTGCCCCAAGCCATCTTCGACTCTCACCTGGATTACTGTTACTGGCCCCTAACCATCCAATTGTTCTCCCAGCTTCCACCCTTGTTCTGCTACAGTCTATTCTCAACATACCAGCCAGAGTGATCCTTTTAATGTCACTCCTCTTCTCAAAATCCTGCAATGGCTCCCTATCTCCTCTGGAGTAAATGTCAAAGCCCTTACAATGACCGATTGGTCCCTGCACAATCTGACTCCCTGCTGACCTCATTTCCTACTATTCTACTCCTCCTTCCTTCTGCTCCAGCTACCCTGACCTCCTTGCAGTCCTTAAACATGCCAGGCACACTCCTACCTCAGGCCTTTGTATTGTTCCCTCAGTTGGAGTATTCTCCCAGATATCCTCACTTCCTTCAAGTCTTTCCTGGACATTCCATCTAAAAATCACAAATCTCTGTTCTCTGACTTCTTCTTACCCTCTTTCTGGCTTTATTTTTTTCCTTAGCATTTATCGCTAATTAATGTTGGTATTTTACTACTTATCTTGATTATGATTCATTTTCCTCACTAGAATGTAAACAGATCTTTGTCTTGATTACTGCTTGTGACAGTTAGGTTCATGTGTCAACTTGGCCAGGTGATGGTGTCCAGGTATCTGGGTCAAGCAAGCACTGGCCTAACCTTACTGCAAGGACATGTGTGGCTGGTTAATAAACCAGAAGGCTGGTTTATTAAGTCATCAATTGGCTGCAGCTGTGACTGATTACATCCTAGAAGGGCATGTCTTCCACAATGAGAGAATGCAATCAGTTGGATTTAATCCAATCATTTGAAGGCTTTTAAGCGAGACAGATAGAGGACCTTCACTACTTATTCGGCTAACCAGAGAAGCATTTCCTGAGGAGTTCATCAAAGTTGTCAGTTCATTCCTGAGGAGTTCATCAAACATCTTCATTAGAGTTGCCAGTTTGCTGCCTGCCCTATGGAATTTGGACTTGTGCATACCCACGGTTGCATAAAACACTTTTATAAAATCTTATATTTGTAAATATCTCTTGTTGATTCTTTTCCCCTAGAGAACCATAACAAAACTTGGTACTGAGAGTGGGGTGGTTCTTGAGAAACAGAATCTTAAAATGGGCTTTTACAATTGGTTTTCTACTCTGATTAGATTCAAAGGCACTAATGACTCCATTTCCAATAATCAAGACGGCACCGACAGTCCATGGCAGGAGCTGGCAATGGAGATATGCAAAATATCACCATTTGATTCTCCTAATCATACTCTTGTACGAAGCAAGGCTCTAGGTGACAGTGTTTTTGACACCTTACACAGAGTTTTGTAGAGTTAAGAGGTATAATGATGTTGGTTGGTTGCTCTTAGATACACTGGATAAAGTTATAAGAGAAAGGGATGAGCTAAAGGCTTCAAATTTAAAACTTAAGCGCCGTATGACAGATGCAAAGGTTTCTATGTGTGCCCTGAAAGAAAATCTTATTTCCTGTGGCCACCAACTTGAGATTTCTGAAAACCAGACCCAGAGTCTCATTGTGCGAGTAGCAGATTTACAATGTAAACTAAAATCTCAGCTTCACAGGGTATCTGCTGTTAAAGTAAGGCATTGACTGAAAAAGAATGGGATCCTGAAACTTGGGATGGGGACATATGGATTGATAATAATGGCAGTGAGGACACTGGAAGCTGGATTCTGCTAAGTCTTTGTTAGATATACCTGTAGTGCTCTGTTCTGAGGAAACAGCACCCCGACCCCCACCCCCCCACCCCCCACCCCCTCCAGTCTGCCCTGAGGAGAGTTACCCAACCTCTAGCTTGCTTTGAGGAAACAGCTTCCCCACCTCCAGTCTGCCCCAAGGAGCCTGCCATCCAATCTCCACCTAAAGAGATTAACCCTTCCGTGCCTGCTAAACCTGTAAACACCTTCCCTGAGGAGGCAGCCCTCACTCCTCTGTCTGGAGAGATTAATGTTGTTTTACCAGATGAAACTGCAATGGAATGTCCTGAGGTAAATGGCTTGAGGGATAATTCTAACTCTTTTCATGACCCACCCCCACCACCAGTCTTGGCTTCAAGACCTATAACTAAAGTCCCATCAGGCCCCAAACGGTGAGGTATAAAGTGTGACCCATGAGGAAGTACACTATACTCCAAAAGAACTGTATGAGTTTTTCAATTTATACAGACAGAAATCAGGGGAATATGTGTGGGAATGGATATTAAGGGTGTGGGATAATGGTGGAAGGAATATAAGGTTGGATCAGGCTGAATTTACTGATACGGGCCCACCAAGCAGAGACTCTGCATTCAATGTTGTAGCTCGAGGGGTTAGAAAGGGCCTTAACAGTTTGTTTGGGTGGCTGGCTGAAACATGGATCAAAAGGTGGCCGACATTACCGGAGGTTGAAATGTCAGAGCTGCCCTGGTATAATGTAGAGGAGGGGATTCAAAGGCTTAGAGAGATTGGAATGGATTTATCATGGAAGACCTGCTCACACAGCCCTGGAATGTCCAGAGGACACACCTTTTACCAGGACGGTGAGGAATAAATTTGTGAGACTAGCTCCATCATCCCTGAAGAGCTCTGCAGCCGCCCTTCTCTGCAGGTCAGATATTACTGTGGTTAGGAGTGTGGCCCTGGCATCAGTTTCCTGGGTAAGAATCTTGGCTCCCCAACTTCCTAGCTGTGTGACCTTGGGCAAGTTATTTGCCTTTCTGTGCCTCTGTTTCTTAAACTGTAAAACTGGGATCAAAAAAGAACCCACACCAGAGAGTTGTGAGTTTTAAATATGTTAAGACATCTGTAAAGCACTTAGAACAGTACCAGGGATAAATTAAATACATGATAGATGTCAGCTATTGTCAGGAAGGGCCTTCTACTATACTAAGAAGTTTAAACTTTATCCTGAGGATACATGGAGTCATTGAAGGATTTTTTAAAAAGGGAGTAATATAATCAGATATTGTTTCACAGGATCACCCCAGCTGTAGGATGGAGGATGAATTCCAACAAGGCAAGCTTGGTACAAGGAGACCAATTGGAAGGCTACTGCAGGAATGGAGATGACAGGTGTTGTTAGCCTGAATTAAAGCAGAAGGAATGAAGGAGATGGGTCAAGTTATTATGGAGCTCCATAGAACTGATAGGACTTGGTGATTAACTCAGTGTGAAGAAGCAGTCAACCATGAAACCCAGGCTTCTGATTCCGGCAATGATGGATAGCTAGGCTGCACTTAACTATGAGAGGACTGATGGGGATGGAGAGGAGATAAAGTATATTCCATTTTGTTTAATATCAGGTGAAGAAGCAATTGTACACATGCATCCAGCTATTAAGAGAAACATCTAGGCTAAAGGTAAAAAATATTTGGAAGTCACCATCATACTGATAATTGTTGAAGCTATCAGAGTAGATGAGATTTCCAGAAAAAAAAACATTTAAGGAGCAAGCATTTAAAAAAAAAATTGTACCTCTGAAGTATGGGATGGCAGGAGACAAATCAGAGAGAGTGGTATCTTGCAAATCGAGACAGAGGTGAATTTCAAGAACAGCAGTGGTGAGATATATTGCATAGAGAGTAAAGTTAAGGAGGACCAAGGCATGTCCAACGGAGTTAGCAATTGGTTCTAAACCAGAGCAGAGGTGTAATGGGAGTGGAAACCCAGCCAGAAAGAACTGAGGAATTAATGGGAGGTGAGACTGTAAAAAGAGTAGGTGTGAACGACTCTTTCAAAAACTTGGCTGTAAATGAAAAGAAGAGAGGGAGTGGTACTGAAGAGTGATCTAGAATCTGGGCAGACTCCTTTTAAGATGGAAGGGAACTAAATGCATATGTGAAGGAAGCTAAATGTAGGGAAGAGAGAAGGAATAAGTGATTGGGGTATAGGAGCCAGAGCTCAGTGGAGAGGGTCCCTTTAGGGGACAGGGAAGGAAGCCCTCTTCCAGGCACGACACAGATAAGTGGTGGGGAGGGAAGGAACGTGGGGTGCTGGAGGACTCCTACGAAGGGGGTGGTGGTGGTGGGAGGAGGTTACAAAACATGGTACTCATTTGCTACAACAGCTGCAGGGAATAGGAGAGAGTACACTAGGGCCACCTGAAGGCTTGACGAGCAGTGTCCAGGGCCCAGGTGAGGAAAGCATACTGAACAAAGTAAAAGCAGGTATTTCCACTCTCCTCTGGAAACGAAGACTTCAGGGTCCAAATACCAAGCTCCATATTGTAACTGGTATAAAACAACAAAACAACAAATATTCAGTGACAATACAGTGCTCCCAGAGAAATCTCTCTTAAGAGCCCTTCCTATTGCTCCTTTGATTAAAAACCTTCAAGGCTCACCACCAAAGACATACAAAATAAAATCATACTCCTTAAAGAGGCATTTAACACTCTAACCTGGCCCCAAGGTGTTGCTCCAGTTCTTTTCCCTGACACAATCACCCAGCCCTGTCCCGGCCCAGGCTCTCCCCACCGAGCCTTTGACCCCATCCTTCATCTAGCTGGAAAACTCCTTTTCTCCATCTGTGCCCGCTCCATTCACTGTCCTCCAAGTCATGGAACCAAAGCCACTTCTTCCACGAAGGCTTCTTCTAAAACTGTCTTTCCTCCTGTCTCTTTTGATTCCACAGCACTCTGAAGCTGTCATAGAATTTCCAGAACTCTATTTTAAAGCTGAGTTATCAGCGCCCATCTTTTTTTTTTTTTTGTTCCTCCCTCTAGACAATAAGCTCTGAATACAAGCCTATTCATGTTTGACTTTGCTCCCCAGGAAACCCATCCTGGTGTTAATGCAGCTGAGCTGCCAGGTGGCCGAGGTATGCTGTATGGGGCCAAGAGCAAGAAGGCTTTTTTGACACGTAACAATGATTCAGTATTAATACTGACTGTACCCCACAAGGGTTGTATTTCTGGCTAAAAAAGTATATTGTTTTTGGGTGGGCAATGAGATCATCAGTAGAAAATATCCTTGGAGTTATGACATAAGGGCAGTACACAGGGCCTTTGTGACCCCTAATCAGCTGATTTATTTATTGGCTCTTCTTCCTTCCTAAGCTTTCCCTGTTTGGCATCTCAGAGACATTTCCCTTTCTGATGTGCTTCATCATCAACTTTTATTTCTTGAGCTTCCACAATAATACAGACAGCAAATGTTGATACAAGTCAGCAAACATTGTAAGAATATCACAAAGATCTCTCCTACTTCTATGAAAATGATAACTGAAAGAATATTGACTTTTGGCATTTAAAAGCAAAAACACAAATTGAGAGTCTACTATACATCTGGTGCTTTGGAGACACTATTTATTTAATCTTCACAACAACTCTGCAAGGTAGATATCACTGTTCCATTCTCCAGATGAAAACACAAGCACGGTCAGAGACGTTACATGATGTTCTAGTTTGCTAATGCTGCCAGAATGCAAAACACTAGAGATGGATTGGCTTTTATAAAAGGGGGTTTATTTGGTTACACAGTTACAGTCTTAAGGCCATAAAGTGTCCAAGGTAACACATCAGCAATCGGGTACCTTCACTGGCCAATGGTGTCCAGAAAACCTCTGTTAGCTGGGAAGGCACATGGCTGGTGTCTGCTCCAAAGTTCTGGTTTCAAAATGGCTTTCTCCCAGGATGTTCCTCTCTAGGTTGCAGTTCCTCAGAAATGTCACTCTTAGTTGCACTTGGGGTATTTGTCTTCTCTCAGCTTCTCTGGAGCAAGTGTCTGCTTTCAACAGCCATCTTCAAAATGTCTCTCATCTGCAGCTCCTGTGCTTTCTTTAAAGGGTCCCTCTTGGCTGTAGCTCCTCTTCAAAACGTCACTCACAGATGCACTGAGTTCCCTCTGCCTGTCAGCTCATTTATATGGCTCCACTGATCAAGGCCCACCCTGAATGGGTGGGGCCACACCTCCATGGAAATATCTAATCAGTTATCACCTAAAGTTGGGTGGGGCACATTTCCATGCAAATCTAATCAGCATGAAAACGTCTGCCCCACAAGATTGCACCAAAGAATATGGTTTTTTCTGGGGGACATAATACATTCAAACTGGCACACATGAGTTGTGAAGATTCTGAGTCCAATGAGTGTTGGAACTGGGACTTGAAGCCCAACCAGTCTGGCTCCAATGCTCAGGCGCCATCTCCCACGGCACAGCACAGCCAGATGCTTCTAAGGACGGGAGATTATTTCCCTCTCCTGCTGGGTAAGTCACAGACCCACACTAGGTGGCCATGTCCCAGCCTTCACCTCTCCCTACCCCCCACCCCCCACCACTTTCCTATTGTGTGCAGATGCTTCAGTGTGTTTCCATTTCACAGTCCAGGGGAGATGTTAGGGCTAATGGAAAGGCCTGAACATACCTTAAACCCAGAAACCAGGAACAAGGAGGTCCAGATGCTTATCAGGGCAGGAACTCTCAGTGGCAGGGCCACCTTCCCCTGGGGTGTATAAATAACAACACTCAAACAGCACAGGGTCTCTCCTCTCTGACATCAGGTTGGGTGTGCCCAGCTGCCATCCACCAACCATGACCAGAGCAACTGGCCTCCCCAGGAGACAGGCCACAATGGGAACTCTTTCTCTGCTCTTTTAGACACTTTGTGCTGTGTAACAAAGGGGTCATTTGCTGTAAGTTTCTGTTGTGCCTGAGCCTGTGCTCCCAGGACACACCACATAGCAGCTTGCTCCACATGGGCTGGAGATTATTCTGCCCCCCACCCACCGTGAGAATGGTAATGGCATATGTTATCCCTGGCTTGGGACTTGGAACTACCTAATTCTAAGAGGTCTGTGGGTCCAGTGGAAGGATGGAAAAAAAATTCGTGTCTGTTTAAAGTTTCCGTTTGATACAGGGAAATATCAAATGAAAAGTAGATATTGTTTAATCTGAGTGATTGTAACACTACCAATTTGTCAACGGCAATTTGGACTCTTTGCAGACTCCCTCCCACCCTTTCTAACTCAGCCCACTGCTGTGGCATCTCACCATCCTTTGGCTGTCGACAGGCAAATGGAGGGAGTGAGCATGGGAAAGAGCAGGAAGACGTCTGCTTCCCTGCTCATCACTCCCTTTGGACCTTGAGATCTCTCCTCTAATCAAGAAAAACTAAAACGGTCAGGGAGCTGAGAACTGAGTATGAGACAGTGACCATTCTGAAACATGAAGCTGACTGTGTTACTCCTTTACTTAATTTCAGAAGTTTCCCAGGGCCTCCCAAACTTATGCCTAACCTGGCTCCAGCCACAGGGACATGCTTGCAGTTCCCAGAGGCACTGCATTCTCTGGCCTTTCCACATGCCGCCCCCTCTGCCTAGGATGGGATGCTTCTGTTCTCTACCTGCACTTCAAAAATATACTAATATTCCTCAAGGTCACCTTCTCTGTGAAGTCTTTTCTGATAATCCACCCCTGCAAGATTAGACACACCATCCCCAAAGGTGGCTGGACAGCAGGAAAAGCGGAAACTGTAACAGAATTACCATTTGTATAATTTTTTTACTTTAAAACCCTTTGCCAACTGCAGGACCCAGTAATTTCTATTTTACCCAACATACTGTTCTCTGCCCCAGTCAAGAGAATTTATTTTTTGGGTCCTGTTCACAAATATCTCCAAACCTAAGTCATCACACATATCAAGTCCTTCAGCCAGATGTCCTTCGCCATCTGAGCCAAATTATGAGAAACGGCAACACAACCTTGTATCTGACAAAATTTCATAGTTTGCAAAGTATTTTCAAATCCATTATTTCTTTTTGGCCTTCATAATATCCAGTTGGTTCAGTTGTGCAGAAATTGTTCTTATTTCCAGCTGAGCAACCCATGCGGAAGGGGGCTAATTGGCTTGCTCAAAGTTTCCCAACTGATACAAGGCCAGGATAGGATTAGAATTGAGATCTTCTGGCTCTGAGTCCAGGGCTCCTTTAATACAATGAATTCCCCAGTAGAGGCGACACCGTGGGTCAGTGTCCTCCAAGGGCACTCTCCATATGCATCCATCCTGTTTAAAAACCAGGGACTCAGAACAAGACCTTAAAGAGCGACCCTATTCCTGCAGGGTACTGTGGGCACCAAGGGATCATGGAACGAGCACTGGGTAAGGAATTAGAATCCATGCCCTTTAGCCCTGGCTTTGTCACCTGCTAAACAGGACAGGACTTGGCCAAGCCACTCAGGTCTTCTCATCTGTAAAGTGGGAGTAACTATTTCTATTCTGCCCACCTTGCGGGGTTGTTGTGAGATCAAATGAGGCAAGGGATACGAAGGTTGTCTGACATTATTATACACAGCATTGTTAAAGGAAGAGTAGATACTTCTATTTTGTGGCATGAATTGCCCTCTCCAGCCAAGTGTGTCAACTGATGAACTACAGGAAAGCAGGGTACAGGGTACATTCTTTTCTGTTGTTTTACGTCCTTTGCTTCTTTCACCTTTAGGTCCTTGGTGGGCTCAAGCTCCAGCCCTCCTGAGCCTGGACTGCAGAACAGCACACAGGCCCCCGCCCTGCACTGTGTCCACCTTCTCAGGGAAGGGGCAGACGCGAGGCAGAGGCAGCCGGGGAGACGGGCATTCCGCACACATTTCTTTCCCGGTGGTGCATTTCGTCTCAACCCTATTCGTAGATACCAGTAAAATTCCGATTTCTTGGTTAAAGTCTCCTCCTTATATACTCCATTTATTTTTCTGTATCAGGTTTTCTTTAAGGACAATGATCCAAACCACATTCCACAAAGCCTGAAGACAGAGTCACAGAGCCAACCATCGAGCCATTTGTGATATGGATAGTAAACCACTGTCAACCTCTGGAAGTTAGTGTCAAACCCTGGCCTGACCCAGAACACTTGCAGTTGGGATAAGATCTCAAAAGGTAACAGCGGAGAGTGTCTGAGGTGGTCTGTCCCTCACTTTGGTAATCATATTGAAGCTATTCCGTATCTGTAACACCTACTCTGAAAAATAAATGTTGTTTCCTTGCCAGATTTGAAATTTAATTGTCCACAGTTGGACCCAAAATACTCAAATTTTTTCCTACAAGTCTTGGTTTATAAGTCCAACAAAGATTGTTTCACAGGACCACTGGTACTGTCCCAAAAATCATGGTGGCCAGACACTTGGGCTCTCCTATAAAATATTCGAATATAATAAAAGAGACACTTAACATGACAAAACTCTACCGAATACAACTTAATCTTCCTTTGATTCCTGAGTGGGCAATTCAGGATCTTACAGAACTTTGGGGTCACCATTATAAACATCAGCTGTCAATGTACTGGTAAAATATATAATGTGCCAGTTAATACAGCTTTATAACTCATAGAAAATCAGATAATAGAGGTTTTACTGTAAGTGGGACCATGATGGTTAAAAGAATTGATGCATTTTTCAAAAGAGCCTAAATCACTTCTATGAAGTGATTCATGCTCTGTGAAAATGGGGCAGAATTTATAAGGAAGTGCTCAGTATTCCCTGGAAGCAAGGTGCTATATA
Organism: Choloepus didactylus; assembly: GCF_015220235.1. Lineage (NCBI taxonomy): Eukaryota > Metazoa > Chordata > Mammalia > Pilosa > Megalonychidae > Choloepus > Choloepus didactylus. The sequence goes on from NC_051314.1 coordinate 121,535,278, forward strand.
ACTAAATTGTTCTTCATTATTAAATTTTCACTTTGCTTGTGCGTTTCTTTTTATTATTGTTGCTGTGCTCAAGCCTCTACCCCTAACCACACAAGCTCTCCTAAAATGGAGTGGAAGGTTTCTCTGGCCTTTCCTAAGTCCAAGGAACAACACGCAACTCTGGATGGTCATAATGCAAGAAGAAATCTTTTCAAGGTCGTGTTTGGGAGGACCCTTTGCTTAAAGGAATTTAATCAGCTCAGTCCTGACTTAAAGAAAAGGCAAGCAAGAAGTAGAGGTGATATATGGGGAGGGATGGGGTGCAGGAGAGAGGGTGAGCAGCAGGGAAGGGAGGGAAAGAAAGAGAGAAACACAGACCACACACCACTTAGCCACCAAGGATGGAATTTCTATGCCGTTTCATTAGAACACGAAACCGATTCTGTTGCCTGTGAGTCCGCTGTGAGCTGAGAAGTTAGTTCACTTCCTTAGCATCTGGGGTCCCATAATTCTGAGTCATGGCCGCATTAACTCTGCTACCGAAAAAGCAAGAGCTCTGCAGCACAGCCAACCCCATGCTTCCGGGTTCCTGAAACTTTCAGGCAGGGAAGCAGATTTCCCTCCTGGAGGGGAGAAGCTTGGTGTGCCCTCAGGGGTAGGCTGGTGAGGGGCCTGGAGGGATTTTCCTTTCAATCTTCGCAGAATCCAATCCTTCTTACTTATTAAGAATAGAAAGTGTTGCCCTTCTTTACCTCTTCTAAAACCACGAGAGCTCCCATCTCAGAAGGGCAGGTCAGCTGGGGCCTTGGGCTCCAGCTGCAGAGAATAGGCTGGCTGAGCGGCAGCTCCGCGGAGTGAAGGTGGCTGTGCCCAGGAATGGAGGGCAAGGACTCGGAGCAGATCCCTGAGGGTTTCCCCTACTCTGGGTTTCAGGCAGCTGCAGCCGAGTTTCCTGGGGCCTCCTTAATGTCAGGAAGCCCCACTGCTGGGGGCAGGGGCAGGAAATCACTAAGCTATGAGGATAAAGTCCAGTTGGGGTCCTTGTGCAACTTTAGGGCAGATTTCTGTCTCCCCTTGTGGAGGAGAAGCAGATTCCAAACTGCACTGAAGCATAATACAGTCTCCAGCGCCAAAGAAATGAAACCCTTTAAATCTTCAGTCCTTCACACCCCACCTTCCCCTGCTCACAGAGGTCTTTTGTCAGAGTCCTAGGAATGTGTACTTAACAAAGAAAGCGTGGTTTTGTGGTTGCTGTGAAAGAATACCAAGAGCAGAACAGACCTGCCTCTGACAAGATCTTCTGAAGCCTGATGGCAGCCTGTGTCAGGAAAACAGGGAAATTTACCTGGGAACAACACAGCCTGCTCCCCTCAGTGATCTCCGAATAGTATGGGAGAGGCAGGAAATGATCCCAGGCAAGCACAAACACAACCATGTTAGAGTATGTGAAAGAGAGAGCCGATACTAACTTTGGGGTAATAGCACAAGATTTGTGCACGACTCACATGAAAAGAGTAAACATAGTCCATTTTTCCCAAAAGGGGGGGTATCTATGGTAACGACTAAGGAAATGAATAATAGGTATCCAGAACAAGCAGAGAGACTCCTTATAAACAAATGCCTGATCGCATGTAAACATCTTATTTAGGTGAAATAAACCCCAAAGTTAAAATTAATTATCATTGGGACATTTTTATTGCCACATGAGTATGATTTCAAAATGATCCTTTTAAACAGGGGTAGTCTTATGAGAGAAACTGTGAAGAAGGCAAATTCCATCTCAGTTTTCTGGTTCTCTGCCCTTTTCCTTCTGATGATGGCACAAGGTATTGGAGGAAAACAAAAACAGCACAGGCTTTGGATGAGGCAGCCCTGGGTTATTCCCAGCCCTGTCCTTGACTACTCGTTGACCGGGTCAGTCACTTCATCTCCTGCTCCATTTCTTCATCGTAAAAAGTAGATCCCAACGCACAGAGATTGTGAAAACTATACGTGTGAAAGTGTTGGGTCCTCCACAGGTACTGATAAACGTTCTTTCTTTTCTTCTTTCCTCACTAACCATTTCCCCACATAGCCCCTGCTAGAAATTTGTGCCCTAGTGACTTACACTTTCCTCCTCCTTGAATATCCCCCCACCCATTGAATTATGCTTACAGGAAATGATCTAAAAATAAATAATCCTTAAGTGAAATGGCCACTGTGAGCTTAATGATCCTTTTTCTTGGTCTGTGTGCATTTTCACAAAAATCCATGATCAAGGAGGAGTAAACTGTTAATGGTAGAAATCCAGACACCAAAGGAAGGGCTGGGAACTATTTTGAAGGCAGCAAGTCTTTTCTGGAAACTCTGACACCAGACAGATAAGCAGATAACTCCAGTGGCAGGGTCACCATAGAATGTTCCACAAGACACTGCTTCTTGGAATTACACCGCCCTTTGCTAAACAACCTTTCCTTTTCCAATTGATTGCCAAGGCTTATATTTATGTAAACAGATGGTTTATCAGTTTTAGTTAGATTCTGAATGAGTCCCATAATCTAGACACCACCAATGCAAGAGGTAAAAGCAGAAACAGTTGAGGCTGAGCTTCTGTTATAAACAGTATCCAGACAATGATCAGAGTTGGAGAATAAAAAATACAGAGGGGAAAAACCACAAAAAAGACCAATCGTTTGCAGTACGACCGACATGGAGGTGGCATGAAGTTTTGTTTTGATAAACGTCATATATCTAAGAGTTTAAAGAACTTTCTAAAAATTGTTATTGTTTAAAAAACTGGCAAGGGGCTGCCTGTGAGAGAGAGAGCTCCCCATCCTTATAAAGCATCCAAGCAGAAGGTGGATGGACAACTCTGAGAGATGCCAAGACGGAAGGCTGGCACTTGCAGGAGGCTGGCCCAGCTGACCTGAATGGTTATGTCTAACTCCAGGAGTCTTGCTATGAATCCATGAAAGCAGCAGCAAAGAAAAAAGAAAATAATAATCTAAAATCTTCCAGGAAGTAGAAAGTATTATTAAGACTGGATCCACTCCATCTATCCAGGTGAATTCTAGTCAGAAACAGGGAGGAAAATCTGACGAGTGGATTTGGGATACCTGGACCTGTTTTAGTTGGGATCTTACCAGCTGGGGTCTCGAGATACCACAGGTATTTTTGCTTTGTTGTGGTTTCCCTAACACTAATTCACACTTACACTTTTTTCCCCTCCATCACATTTAGAAACCATGGATGTGACGCACGGGTGTTGGTTCCAAGCTGTACAGCTCTGATCTAGACACTGATACTCACATGGGCACCCACACCTAAGCCATCCCAGCTCTTGCAAGGTCTTTGTGAATGCACTTCAATTATTGGTCTTCTGTGCACTTTCTGTAGAAATGGGTTATTATTCAAGGGCTTTCTGGATGGCTTTGAGACAAGGTGTTGTATCATTTTTAACCCTCTGTTTATGCTCACTCTGCAATAGGGCGATCCAGAAGGAGTCAGGGGGAAAGAGGGCTGGGATTCACCATCCATGCCCAGAGCCAGCTCACAGAAACCTTTAAGTAAAATGCTCTATTTCCTCCCTAGCTTCTAAGCAATTGCCAAGATTAAGAAGTTATAGTGGAGGGGAATGCGGAAGACTGGGAGGGAGGGTGGGCACATGGCTTAGTTATCGACTAAGGATATCTTCTGGTATTGATCACACAGAGCCGAAAGGAAGGATGAAGGACAGAACTGAATTTGGGAAAAGGAGCTGGATAGTTTTCCAGGGTCTACTGAGTCAATTCTGCATCCAACTGAAAAATGTACAAAGAAAATGTATATACATAGATGGAATATTATTCAGCCATAAAAAGGAAGTAGTACTGATACATACAACAACATGGATGAACCTTGAAGACAGCAGGTTGAGTGAAATAAGCCAGACAAAAAAGGACAAATAATGTATGATCTCACTGATATGAAATATTTAGAATAAACAAATAGAGTCAGAATCTAGAAGATAGGTTACCAGGAGACAGGGTGGGAGCAGGGAATAGGGAGTTAAGGCTTAAAATGTAGAGTTTCTGTTTAGAACAATGGAAAAGTTTTGGTAATGGATGGTAGTGATGGTAGTACAACATTGTAAATGTAAGTAACAGCAGTGAACTATATATTTGAATGTGGTTAAAGGGGGAAATGTTAAGTTGATATATGGTACTAGAACAAAATTTATATATATATACGTATATATATATGTATATGTGTGTGTGTGTGTGTATCCATGGACCTGCACAATACAGTGAAACCTAAGTTAAACCATGGACTATAGTTAATAGTACATTTATAAAAATGTGGTATCATCAGTTGCAATAAATGTACCCCACCAATGCAAGGTGTTAATAAGGTGGTATATGAGAATCCTGTATTTTATGCACAATTTGTTCTGTAAACCCACAACTTCCCTGACTGAAAAAAAAAAAGCAAAACCAAAAAAAGAAAAAAAAATTTTTAAAGCCACACACAAAAAGCATAAATATATAGTTCAATGGAATTATGAAAATGTACTTCAAGTAAAAATGTTTTAATGGTTTGGAAATGATTTATTATTTTGGATTATCCATAACATTTTACTCTTCATTAGAACAGAAAATCAACAGGTGTGTGTGTGTGTGTGTATCCTTTTATAATTGTGGCTGAACAAATCTGAAACTTAATTCCTGTTTTGCTTATTCATTTTCATTCCCCACCCCTTACATCTCTATCTTCCTTTTTCCTTCATGTCCCTTCATTTTCTCTCCTATATTAATTTTGTGCCTTCTCTTGTTTTATTGTACTCCCCTCCCCCCTTTGCTCACCATTAGATATCCCATCATCCCTTCATCTATCACCTCCCTTTCACCCATTTCCCACTGTTTCAAAACAGGTCATCCAGCTATTGATGAATTCCCTGAAATCACACTTCTCTTCTCATCCTTTCTCTCCCAAATACTCCTTTACCTTTTCTTAGCTACCCCACTCTCTCTATTATTTTCTCCTATTACTTTAACTGGTGCTATTAGTTTCCACAGTGTAGCCTTATTTTCCTTTTTATTATACCTTGTGAGGTACTTTTATTTTCTTATTGTAGTCTATTGGGGAAGTGGGTGGGGAAGGTGGGTGAAGTGGTGGTGGCTGAAATTGTGGAAAAATATATAAAATTCAGGTTAAAGCTGGAGTTACTCATAAGGCAACAAGAGCTTGTGGGATCCAATGCCATTCCCCTTGCACCTGTTACACAGTAGAGATTTGGGAATTAACTAAGTGCCACCCTTACTATCAAATACTTGAGAATAATTAACTTTATTGACAAAGACTGACTTATGTCAAAAATTCTAGAACTGCTTCACGGGTGGTTTTTGTTTTTGTTTTTGTTTTCCCAAGTGAATTGTATGCTTCTTTTTCATGATCCCATCATTGATTTATGGGTGAGTATATTGCTAATGATCATCGGAGAACAGGGCTGGAGGGCATGAAAGAGAAAAATACATGCTCCTATTACTTCAGAAGACTGTGCTAGGGTACAAAAAATGTAGGTTAAGTAACTTGTTTCTCAAGTTTAAGAAATAATTCCTAATTTTGTGAAACTTCTTGGTGTAAGAGAAAAGGTGATTTGATACTATTTACACATTTTTTTTTCTCCAAAAAGGAAATAAAACCTGTCAGTCCAATCAAATATCCATTGCTCTAGTGACAAAGACATATCTAGACAGGTGCAGCCTGCTACTTTGAGAAGGTAATTAGTTTACATAAACACATTTAGGTAAAGCCTCCCCTCTTTAAATAGGATGTATTCTTGCTTGCCAGTGAGTAAACCCTAGGGTGGGTTATTTGGTTAGTCTTTACATATTATTTTATTAAAAGACAGTCCTTTTCCTTTGGTACCTGCTTCTCGGCCAGCTTTCAACAGGCTCAGAAATGAAATAACTTTCTTTTCTAGGTTCTCACAGCAAATCAACCTCCAAGCCTTGAGCCCCACCTGCCCACTGTCTGATAAACCCTGAAAATTTAAAAATCCCTGCCCAGATCCATAGTTTCCTAACTAGAAGTCTAACCACGTACATGTTAATTTAAAGCCCATGCAGATCTGTATACACTTTTCTTCACTCTATCAATTTTTTCTACTACTACACATTTCCATGTGTTAAAAAAAAAAAAAGTAATGTTGATATAGGCTATAAAATCCATCTATTCTCTAGCATACATTTATTCTCTGAAATTCTTTAAGATCAAAATTAAGTAAATGCCTGTGTCTCCTAAAATTTACAAGTGTTAAGTACTAAGCTGGAGAAAAAAAATGCAATTACACCCAATTACATCAATCTCATTTGAACCATGCTAACTCTTCATGGGTAACTTTACAGCCTTCACTTACTTGGCAATCTGGAAATGTAGGCCTCAGAATTTGCCTGCATCTTTAAAACCCAGAATGAATTCTAGAAATCCAAGACAATTCCCTAGTGTCACAATTCTGTTTGACTGTCTTAACTGATGGGAAGCCATCAGTGAGACCTATTAAAGATTATTGCTTTTTTTAAAGAAATGCTCAACATGTTCAGAAACGTCAGGTCATGAGTTAAGGTTGATTCTCAGGCTCAAAGGGTACTACCCGACACTTGCCAATTTACCTCTACACTGAAGGAGCAGCTCTCTGGCCAATTCTTTAAAGTAAAAAATGCATTATGATTCAAATCAAAACATATTAAAGCTTAAACGTTCCTTGAGGACAAGAGCAATACTCTTTAATATTTTATTGTATATTATCTACAGTGTTTAGCACATTGCTAGGCACACTGTTAAGAAACTTTTTACATGCAAACCTAAAATGACTGCTTCATTATCAACTTAAATTATCAGGACAAAGATCCAGAGAGCGAACCATCTCTCCTTAGGGCCTGCTTCCTCATTAGCTCCCAACTACCAATTAATAAACTTCTTAATTAACCTTAATGCGGTATTCCTTTCGCAGTATAATTAGATTATCAAATTCTTTTCCTCTAGCTTTTATACCATCTTGCAAGTCTACTGGGGTATGGACAATGGAAACGTCCTCTGTCACTAGACTTTTGAGTCCCAGACAATGTCTCTCAATGTTTCTTTCTTTAAACCCATTCACTTAGTTGATCTCAAAGAGTATTCCTCAACTTGACATCTTGATAAAATTGTTCTCCTCCTGAGGGGCTAAAGGGACTTTGATTTTCTGAAAAGACTGAATTCAAGATTACAAACTTCACTAACAAAGTTTTATAAAATTTTATTTTGTCTGATTCAATCAGTAAACCAACTGACAGTTGAAAGCAGATGTAGTACATACATGACCCCATTTAATGCTCACAACTCTGTGAGGCAGATGTTACTGAGCATGGTTCATAAAAGAGGAACCAAGATTTTGAGAGGTCCACGCTTATACAGGGGACACAGCCAGTGGCTGCTCCCAGCTCTTAATGCAAAGACCAGAATCCATAGTGTCACCCTGTCTCCCTCTGCCTCGCAGTTCTTACCTCTTGCAATTCCAGAATGTGTCACTCTGGTTTTTCATGGCAAATAGGCCAAATACCAGTCAGGCTGGCCTTTCTGTTCCTTGTATACCAAATCTTCCAGTTTCAGGGTCTCCTCCACCCTATTTCTCTTCCCAGGAATAATCCTATCTCCCCTTCTCCTGATTAACCCCTACTGAACTCTTAAACCTCCTCTTAAACTTGTGCAGTGGACTAGGCGAGGCGCCAGCATTTTATGCTTTCAGAGCATTCTGTAGTAGGCACTCAACACAAGTATAACTAAATAAAGCCATAAAAGTGGTTATTCCTGCCCCTGTCCCAGGTCCCACTAAACCACACAGGGGAATGAAAAAGGTACAAACCCGTAAGAGTAAACAGAATGGGAGAGGAGGGAATGGCAGTTGAGAGAGGTATACAACACTTTGGTGGATGGAAAGCACGTAGACAATTGGTATCTGAACGCAGAGAAAAGCTGAGCCCTAACTGCCTGCAGGGGGAGACACCAACAAGAAACAAGCAGGTTTTCCTGACAGAACTTCAAAAACCTCAGAAACTGGACGTTCCAAGTCTCTCCAAAGGCAGGAGGGGGGCAGGGGAGGCTAAAAACAAAAGGAACTGTAGCTGTGGCAGCTACACAAGAGCCCCTCCTGGTTCAAGGTAGAATCAGGATGAGTCAGAGAGTACCAGGGCCAGGAAAACAGCAGGGGTGAAGAGCCCTTGAACACGAGGGAATTCAGCGAAAATCTGCATAATGAAAGGTTAAAGCTCCAGCCCCTCCCCAGCTTGGCTCTGTAAGCAGGAGACCACAGGATTCCTTTCTGAGCAAACTCACCAGCCAGAGGAAAAGGCTTTTGGGGCATCCTCCATGAGAGAGCCAGGCCCCCACTCAAGGACCTTTCAGTCACCCACCAGGCATTACCCTCTGTGCACACAAAACTGCCAGTTGCCTCTTTGAGTAGATACCTGAGTGTCCCCATCAAATAAAAAAAACTTACAAATCAGGCATTAAAAATGCTGCAAAGCAACTTATCCATTAGGCACAGTATACCATGCCTTGGGCCCACTATACTTTAAAGGGAGAAAAATTAACTTTTAGGTCAAAGAAAATATTTTAATGTACGATGTTGGTATATTCATCTTTATACCAATGCAGTCATAAAGCATACTTTTTCCTATTTTGAATGTGTGTTTATAGAAGGGGCCCATGAAGACAAAGGGGCCTAAGACCTATGAAAGTCAAAATGTAGCCCTGGGGGAAGGCAGAGGATGGGATGGGGAACTTATGGTTGCTTGTATCCAAGGTACTAGCTTTGGTTTTGGACATGTTAAATTATCATAAATAACTAAACGAAAGTTTGATATGCATGGACAAAAAAAAAAGAAAAAAAAAAAGCTGCAAAGGAAAATAAAGCCGAATTAGGGACCAGAGAGCGAAGGAGGGTGCTATCACGGACAGAGCTGTCAGGGAAGCTCCTCTGAGGAGGTGATATCCGAGTAGAGACCTGAATGAAGTGAGGGACGGCGGCACGGAAATATCTGGAGGAACAGCTCTGTGGCAGAAGGACAACAAGTGCACAGTGGTGGGAACATGGTTGGAGTATTCCACAAATAAGAAGACGACAAATATGGCTGCAGAGGAATGAGCAGCACAAAAGGGGAAAAAAAATGAGGTTGGAGAGGTTTACAGGGTCCAGATCACATAGAGCTGGACGGTTCATACTGAGAACTCAGACGGTTTCTAAGTGTAATTGGGAGCCACTGGAGGTTTTGGAGCAGAGAAATGAGCTAATTTTGACATGATCTAATTTATATTTTACAATAGATCACTCTGGCTGCCGTATGGAAAATGAACTATAGAGTTGGTGTAATTACTCGGTAAACACAAATCCCCTACCACACCATAAGCAACATGAAGGCAGAGACCACACTGGTCTTGTTCACTAATATATTACTAGCACATAACGATATATAGTAGTCACCCAAGAAATATCTGTTTAAAGAATACATATAACATAAAAACTGGAAGTAAAAATCAGGTCCAAAGGTCCTTCTACTACACTAAGTAGCCTTCCAAAAAGATAAGGTTGCCCAGTAGAGTCCCCTCGTGCTTGAATACAACTTCAATGAAGATCATGATATAATAGATAACAATTAATAATAATAATAATAGGCTAAGCCTATTAATTATGATGTCACTGATCTCTTTTGGAACATTTATGCATCAAAAATGGCAATTATTCTTATGTAACAAACGATGCTAATCAGTGTTTACAATGAGAGTCTCTATAACACATTCCAGTTAATTCTATTCTATAATATAAAATCAAATGCAAAACCAAAAGTAAATCACATTGCAAAACATTTAAACAGGCCCTGTTCTTATCCTTTTTCAGAGTGCCCCAAACTAAACCATTGTTTTGCATTTCCACATTTAAAGCTTATCCCAAGGCATTTTTACAAAGATATTTTTCTGAGCCTTTATAAATATATTACATGTAGCACCATTCATCAGTGATGAGTCACCATTTTGAAGATCAGTACTCAATTCATAAGGACAGTATATTCTGACAAAGAAGCTGAAAAAATGTATAATTTTTACACATTCTAGAAACAACCTAAGTCTAATAACCTTCTCCTTTTTAACTTCTAGGATTTAACATTTATTGAGAATCTACTCTGTGCCAACATTTATAAAATATTATGGATAGAGACGAATAAGTCTCTGTCCTCTAGAAGCTCATGGTCTAATGGCAGATTTTTTACCAGTCAACAAATTTCTTCCTGATTAATTATAATTTCTTTCATGCTTCCCTAATTTGCAATGTGGACCAGAACAACCACAAAACTCCACCAAAAAATATCCCTAGTTCACTGCTTTATTCTGATGCTGAGAAGATCATTTCCTAAGGACAAAGCAAGCAAGAAAAGCAGGCTATAGTAAGAGTTTGGGGTAGTGGGACTGACAGAAGCTTTCATTAAATCTAGTACATTTTAGAAAGAAAGACATTGACTCCCAAACCAAGAAAACAACACCTTTTGAGAGATCTGTGGAGGATGGACTTGGGTTGGGGCAAAGCAAGTGATTAAGAGATGTCATTCAGATAACTGTCTACCCACATAGAAAAGGACCTAAAGAGGACAGGGGGTTGACCGTTTCCATTATACAACAAGGGTGTGGCAAGTAGCAATGGGCTTCAAGTTCACCAGGGAAAATTCAGGTTAATTAGGAGAACAGACTTTTTAACAATGAGCTGGGCTATAAAAGCTGCCACGGGAACCTACAGAATCCCCAACGTTGGAGACATTCAAAGCTGAGTTCAACCCCAAGGGATGACTTAGGAATAATTAACTTTGCTCTAATCCTGGCAAACAAAAAAATAATCCACCAGAGTTCCAGAGCAGGCCAAATGATTCTAAAGCCTACTGAGAACTGTGTGCTGAGGTTCAAGACTGGTTGTCCTGCAATATCCACCCCAGGCGATTTACACTTGGTGTTCCGTGAACCCCGTTACATACAGAGTCAACCGTGTCTGCCAATGACAAGGAGTAATTAAAATTCTCAGTTCATGCCTGACACACAATAAGTGATAACTGGGGAGAAAAAAATGTTTGTAGTACTCATAAACCCATAACATTGAAGAGTAAGGAGAATACGGTTTAAATTATGTAGCGAGAATCAGACCAGAACCCTGAGTTTCCAGAGACCTCTTTCCACTACCAGACAGCATGTCCCTGCAGATACCACTCTCATTAGAAGCCTGAGCAGCCCATTTAACCACAAGGGCTGATCTTCTGCAAGAACTTGCTGATCAGGGCCGGAGCTTTAAGCTTCTGAAAAATGTCACTCTAGTGAGACTCTCCAGGCTTCTGCACACTTGCACTTTCTTGCCCTCCCAGACTTTGAGGAAGCAGGGAGGACCACCCCATCTCCTCCTGCAGCTGGGGCTTGGAGGCTAATGGTTCATGTTATCAGCCCCCTGCAGCATCCTAACCAACAGGAAGTTTCCCCAGAGTTTCCATCACAGGAAATTTCCTGTGAGGAAGCCCTTACTGCATGAATAAAGAGTTCCTGAGCCCACCACAGAAACTGCAAAGAAAGCCAAGGCAGTGTGGGTAGAAGGGGGTGGGTGGGAACAGGGATGGAGGGTGGCAGCGGGTTTAGGGGTGGACTGCATGGAAAGAAATGGAAGAGAACAATGAAGTTATTTTACTTCCCTTGGCCTTGGAGTTGTCAGAAAATTGCTTACTAACTGGCAGACGTTGGCTTTTACCTCCTGGTCAGTCCTCCCACCCTAGGCCAGACTGACCTTGGGGAGAGAAGACCTAGTGTGAGCGCCAGTTCTGCTGGTTGATCATCAACTTTAGCTTTTCTGGGTCTGTACACCAATGAGGCATTGGGGAAGATTAAATGAAATAGTTTAATACAAGAGATTAATATTAGTAAACTGTAAGGTATTATGTAAATATGAGATTGTACTAGATTAACTAGAATAATACATGGCTGATAGGATGAATAATTAGAAGTCCATCCCTGGGAGAACAATTCTATTTCCCAGTCTTAGTCAAGGCAATGTGAATTGAACAGAGCACAAGCTGTACTTCAGCTAATCAGAATGCTATGAAAATAAAGCGTTCTAATTAGCTGAATTTTTTTGGTTACATCAAGATGAATTAAACTAGCTTTTATTTTTTCCAACTATAGGAAACATTTTCAAAATGTAGGAAACAGGGCTAATTGCCCTAAGGCAAGCCAGAGACTCTTTTTTTTTCCTTTTTTTTAAAAATTCATTTTATTGAGATATATTCACATACCATGCAGTCACACAAAACAAAGCGTGCATTCAATTGTTTACAGTACCATTATATAGTTGTGCATTCATCACCAAAATTAATTTTTGACATTTTCATTACCACCCAGACAAAAGTAATAAGAATAAAAATTAAAGTGAAAAAGAGCAACTAAAGTAAAAATAAAAACACTGGGTGCCTTGTTTTGTTTTGCTTTCCTTCCCCCATTTTTCTACTCATCCATCCATAAACTAGACAAAGGGGAGTGTAGTCCATATGGCTTTCCCAATCACATTGTCACCCCTCATAAGCTATATTTTTATACAATCATCTTCAAGATTCATGGGTTCTGGGTTGTAGTTTGATAGTTTCAGGTATTTACTGCTAGCTATTCCAATTCATTAAAACCTAAAAAGGGTTGTCTATATTGTGCGTAAGAGTGCCCACCAGAGTGACCTCTCGGCTCCTTTCGGAATCTCTCTGCCACTGAAGCTTATTTCATTTCCTTTCACATCCCCATTTTGGTCAAGAAGATGTTCTCCATCGCATGATGCCAGGTCTAGATTCCTCCCCGGGATTCATATTCCATGTTGCCAGGGAGATTCACTCTCCTGAGTGTCAGATCCCATGTAGGGGGGAAGGCCATGATTTTACCTGCCAAGTTGGCTTAGCTAGAGAGAGAAGGCCACATCTGAGCAACAAAGAGGCATTTGGGAGGAAGCTCTTAGGCACAATTACAGGGAGGCCTAGTCTCTCCTTTGCAGCAACAGTCTTGCCAAGGGCAAGTCCCGTGGTAGAGGGCTCAACCCATCGAACCACCAGTCCCCTATGTCTGTGAGCACATCAGCAACCATCAAGGTGGGGAAGCCCAGCATCCCTGCATTCAGCCAGAGACCCTTGAACTAAATCAGATAACTCTTTGATTTTTGAAATTTGCCTTTTTCTTCTCAAGGTTAAGGTCAGGGTTACAAAAAGAGTCAGTTGAGAGGTTTATTTTGTTCTTTTCCAGTTAATTTATGTTTCACTGATTGCACATTTATCATTCTGATGTTGCGAGTGTCCCCAGAAAAACAGAAGATGGAATCATATGGGATGAATGAAGACAAATTTTCAACAAATACAGCCCACTTCTTGTTTTACCTGTATTTTTATTTTTAAAGCCAGGATGTAGTTATACTACTTTGTTGGGTAGTCTAAAGCTAATATCTAGAAAACACTTGGACAATGATAACTGCAAAGAACTCTCGCTCCTTTATTCTTTTCAGTGAATATCTGGGTCCTGTCCTCTTGGGGAGCATTTTAAAATTTGAACCCCATTTTGCAACATAATTTGGGGGGCTCACTGTATCAAGGGTCAATACCATCGCCTTTTGTTTACAAAACTGTTATAAAAACCAGCCTGCATTGCAAGCTTCTGGAGTAGAAAAGAGGAGAACCAAAAAAAAGAGAAGAAAAAGAAAACACAATTTCTGAAAAAATGGAAACCCAAAATGTGATGATGCAACACAGGCCAAAAGACAAAGGAAGAGAATATAAACATGTAGGTGGCAGAGCACACCAACATAAATTTTTTAAAAAAATAGAACATTCGGCCTGGTTGATACAGTGTTATACAACATAATACCGTGAGTGTCTTTTTTTTTTTACTTGAGTCCCACGTTAAAGGCCTCCCTGAACCCTTCCCCCTAAAAGAATCTGATTCAATTTCACAAGCATTTATTAAGTACATACCATGTGCCAGACAGAAGCCCTGTTCCCCAAGAATCACTCTCTAGCAGGTGATATAGGCCCCAAAATAACTACAATATAACAATAAGTTCACGTGAAGTCTGATGATCAGCCCCAGATGTGAACAGGGGATGCATGTATTAGAGTAAGAGGGATGGGAGGTGGGATGGAGGATGCCTACAGGGCAGGATGAGCAGGCTAGGATACTTCTACATGACCTAGAAAATGGCACGGGCTGTTTTTCAGTCCCCTTCCCCAACCCTGCTGGAGCTCCCAGAGGTCATATACATAGTCAACCTTAGCCTGGCACCAAGCTGAGACTTTGATTCTGAACCGCAGACATAGCCTTGCTCTTCAGACAGGGACTCCATGAAAGCAGTGAAGGTCGTAAGGAAAGAATAGGCACTTGGACTTGAAAGTAAAGGCTCTAGAGAAAAAAAACCTCCTCAAATACAAATCACAAAAGCAGAGGGTGAAAGCCCCTCAAAGCCTTTTCTCCGACTCTAGCTAGAACCACACCTAAGTAATTTCCTATCTGTAATGATGGCAGACTCCAGGGAAAATAAATCTAAAACCCTCAGTGTCTACTTTGGGTTAGGCATGTTTGTAGATGTATCCGATTTAAACCTCACTTCTTCACAGCAGTCCTGACAAACACACTGATATGAAGTGACACAGCTAGTAGGAGCCCTGTCATCAGTCCCAGCATTGAAAGACTTATGTCCCACCATCTTAACTCTGTACCACAGTGCCCCGAGAAACTGCCCTGTGGGGTGGGATTCAACTCCGCCATGCAATCCACTCAGGAAAGAATGGGCAAGGGCTGAGAAGTTTGGGGATGACAGGTATGCAAGCAGGACTGCATTCCTGAGTGGCATTATAGAACAGGAATACAGTGTTTTCTTGTTGGTTTTGACTGTACTTATAAACTGGATTTATTAATCAAGCCTTTTCATTGTAATTCTACATTTCCTTAATGTCATTTAAGCCAAATGAAACTATGCCAGAGAGTGGAGTCTTCTTTTCTCTCTTCCACATACATCTGGGATGGAAAAAAGATCACCAACTCCTAAGCCTGGACACCAGTAGCCACGAGTGGTCCAGAAGCTAATCAGGGGATTCCGGCCAGTTTGTAGGGCTCAAGGGGAGACTGGACACTTAGTGCAGGCCTCCCAGGGACTGGAGGGATAGGAGGTACACATGGGATAATGTGACAGTGTTTGCTTTTTGGAACCCTAAGGACTCATCTGGGATGCCCTGGAAGAAGGGGGGCAATCAAGGAAAAAGCACACCAGTGACCTGGTTATGCACTAGACATTTAGTGCCCTTGGAATATTGTGAACCTGATTAGCCCATTCTCTCCTCGGGCTACATGGATATAAATGTCTGTGGGTAGCTGTCTCCTCTTCTTCCTCTCTCCTCCCCTCCCCGTGCCTTTGGTTAATTGCAGCTGTGGTCAAGGGCCTGCAGCCAGAAGTCCCACAATGCACCTCTCCACAGGAAGTTCCCAAGATCTCTTCCTGAACAGGAAATTTCCTGTGGTCCAACAGACATTCCTCTCAGCGTTTATCACTCACATACATTTGTTTTGGCAGATACTGGGTCTTGGGTAAGAACAACAAGAAACGGTTGGAGGGAAAAGCTACCTCAGGGTAAAAAAAAAAAACGCAGTTATTGTTAGGGGAAGAAAGCGTGACTGAATTAACTTCTATCTCAAAAGAAAACAAATACTAGTAGAATGGACCCAAGAGATCTGAAATGTGTGAGACTGTAAAAACCACTCACACAGCCACGCAATGTTTGAGTTTTATTTGTATCTCAAAGTGAAGGCATGTGGGCTTTTTTTTTGGGGGGGGGGGAGGCAACTTTGAAGCATTTGGACATACTCTTGTAAAATTTTGGATTTTTGCAAAGATCATGCCTACAAAATGCTTTAGATTTTTAACCTTTCTGCAATTTTCTTACAAATGTGCCCTCATATAACATTTCTTCATTACGAGTCATCTCATTATCTGCCACTTCTAAGGGCCAGCGTACCCTTTCCTGAAGAGGAGACATCTCCACGTAGTTCTCAGAGTATTTTTCTAAACACAAATAGGATCACATCACTCCCCTGCCTAAAATCCTACCTGGCTCCTCACCGATGTGGAAGTGAAATTGAATTCTTCAGCTTAGCATAGCAATCCCTTCAGCCCTTCAGGCTTATCTTTCCAACTTTATTTTCCATCACTCCCCTTTGCTCAAGCCATGGGCTTCTTACAGCTTCTAGAGCCAAGCATGCACCTTCACTTCTGTTTGCCTTCCTCAGACCCTTCTTTACTTTTACTTTCCTTCACAACCTGGCTTAAACACTTTCTCAAATATACTTCCAATCATCCTCGATTCTAATTTATTGGTTAGTTATCTGTGTTCCTAAGAGATGGCAAGTTCCCTGAGGGCAAGTACTATCTTATTTGTCTTTGGAATCCCAGCACAAAAGGACTGTGCCTACACATAATATAGATAGTTGACAAATACTGACGAGAAAGATAATTTTCTTGAAACTTTATCCCTGTATGGTAATAAAAGCTAAAGGAATTGTTGGTATTTCTACAGTCACATCCAAAACCTCAGATCACACAAAAAATATCTTGTAACAGAAGCATTCTAGCAATCTAATAGCTTAGCCCAGAAGACTCACAGAACTGAAATTCTTTCCTTCAAAGTACACAGACTTGGAATGTCCATTTTCTCTGTATGAGAGATTTGTGCATAATATTGGCCCTATTTATTTTACTTGGGTTTTAGTTGGAATGTGATGCTTGTTGTCTGCCCCTGTGGCCCTACAAACTTTCCAGCTGGGTGTACTTAACCTCCCCTCTGTAAGTTCAGCTCCACCCCAGACTTTATCAAGAGGAAGCTTGGGGCCAGTTGTTTAGGGCGTCAGTATTGAGTTGCCCATATTACTGCCTTTGCTTTGCCCTTGCCCTGTTCCCTGGAAACAATCCTTTGTTGTAACCAGGTCCCTATCTTGGTTTCCCACCCAGCCCCATCTTCCAGTCCTCAGTAACAGAAGTTGTATGTCTGAATCCCAGTTTCTGTGGCTGGGTTTCTGCTATCTGTCCCTGGAGCTCCTGTTTCCAGGGTGAATGCAAGTCCCTACCTTCCAACTGCCAACAGCCTGCTTCCTCACCACACTCACCAACAACGGGCAACCCTGGCCTTCCTCCCCTTATCTGACACTGAAACTTCCTTAATTGCCCTGATGCTGTGGGTATGGCTGAGGTTTTGGAACCATGAATTTCTTGAAGAGACTATCTTTTCATTTCTGTGTTCCCAGTGCCTACTCTAGTGCTAGGCACATTGTATGAATAAAAAATAATGGTATCTGACTCCCTTTATCCAGTGTATGGATGGATGAGTAGAAAAATGGGGACAAAAACTAAATGAAAAATAGGGTGAGATGGGGGAGATGATTTGGGTGTTCTATTTTACTTTTATTTTTTATTCTTATTCTGATTCCTTCTGGTGTAAGGAAAATGTTCAAAAATAGATTGGGGTGATGAATGCACAACTATATGATGGTACTGTGAACAGCTGATTGTACACCATGGATGACTGTATGGTATGTGAATATATCGCAATAAAACTGAATTAAAAAATAATTTTAAAAAAGGTGTTTAAAGAACAAATAGTCTCTCAAAAACTGAGTTTCACTGGTGGCATGATTTGGACTTGCTAGAAACATTACAGAAAAGAACCTACAAATTTTTCCTATGTTCTCTACAAAAGAGAAAGGAGCTTTCATTAGAGAAAGGATATCCAAATGCCTCTCAAGAAGGAGGAGGTAAAGCCTCAACTCAAGAAATTACCCTTTAGTGCTATTCAGTATCTTAAAAGAAAGAAAAAGAAAATTTATATAGAGAAAAGCTGTCAGTGCACAGCCTTAATGTCCTTGATGGGTTTCATGCATGGGCAACACACAGTGGGAAAGCTCTGGTTTCAGTGATAAATGACATACAAGAGTAAGCACCACCTTTAAGACCGTCGGTACCTTCAATGCCAGTGAACATTTTGGGAAGGTTGGACAGGTGTGTTTCCACTGTTTTATTCCTATCCCTGTTGAATCAGAAGATCTGGGCTCAAATCCTCACTCTGCCATGTACTAGCTTGATGACTCTGGATAAGTTATTTCAGCTCACCAAGCCTTGCTCCTTCGTCAGTAGACTGTGGATAACACCACAGCTTACAGGCTGTTGTGAGGGCTAAATGAAGTAATGTATGTGATAGGCTTAGCACATAATAGGTGAACAGGAATACGGTACGTAACAGGCGAATAAGAATTTGACCAAGGACCAGAAGATGACTTGGTGTGACAGGCTTTCCTCCTTTCCTTTGTGGTGAGTGCATAATAAAAGCTTGAAACTCAATCTACCATCTTGTCTTGAAAGCATCATAATAAATCCTTTCCTCTTGAGTATCACTCACAATATACTTCCCTGTTTTACCTGACAGTGGCTGAATGGGAAGCTGAGGTGTTTGCATTTTGTCTGTGTACAGTGGATGCTTCCCTTAGGGGCAAAGGGAAAAATCTCAAGAATGTGACAGAGGTCATTTGGGTGCCATCAACTGGACTTGCTGTGGACATTCAGATCAGATTCACCATGTTATTTTGCTAGGCTTGTTGAAGTTGAGCTAACAAATGTGGGTGACAGCCTCTTCCCATCTTAGCTAACATTTATTGAGTCCTTACTAGGTGCCAGGCACTGTACTAAATGTTTTACATTGATGCTCTTATTTATTCCCTAGAACCACCCTACAAGGTGGGTGCTGTTATTAACCCCATTTTGCAGGTCTTTAGAGAGGCTAAGTAACCTTCCACGTGATTTGGAAGTGGGAAATGGCAGAGGCTGAAATTCAAATGCTTTCAATCACTGCACAATGTTGCCTTTTCATTTACCATGGAAACCGCAACTTGTCCTGTGGAACAAGGGTAGGTCTGGCCCATGCCGTCCACGGCTTAGAGACGCAGTGGCGAAATTAATGTGGATGGAAGCCCTGGAGGGCAGCACAATAAGTCTTGGGCTGAGTCTCAGAGCTAAGTGAACAATTTCAGGAAATCAATCATTAACATGTGGAACCATCTGTGATGGTTCCCGACTGTAACTCAGATATTGGCCCTGTGAAGTCCCTCCCGCGGTGGCCTGATAACCCTGCAGAGCACCCCTTCCCCTAGGCTTCCCCCAGGCTTCTGCTAACAGGGCTCCAGTTCCAAGGACAGGCAATGAGAAGCAGGATGTCTCATGAGCAAGGTCCTGTTCTGGGGCCCCTGGCCACGAGCAGAATCATAAAGCCCCAGGCTCTTCAACTTCAGGGCCTTCCCTAATTTATCCATGTCTAAATTTAATATTTTAAGTATCTTCTGTTTTAACTGTTCCTGATTTTTATAAATATTATACTCAGAGGTTCAATTTTAAGGAAACAATCTTAGAAAAGTTTTTAAAAACGCATAGATGCAGCTCATATCCAGTGAGACCATTAAAAACACACATACACAGACACCAAGTATTCTTGGACTATCGGTGAACACAGAAACTTAAACAATGGAATATTAGGCAAATACCGTACTATTTACACCATTTGCTAGAGGAATGCTCCAGACATTGAACAAAGGTTGTTACAGTCAGATTATCATTTGCAAAGCACATTAATTAGTGTAATTTATTAAGATTGGTGGGCAGTTAAAATGAAAATCGAGGCCATGGTTCTTTTCTTTAAAGTATTTACCATCAAATGGGAAAGAGAAAACAAATACATGTATGCCTCAATAGCAAACACCAAGGATGTCTGCAAGAAAAGATAACCAGACGCAATTTATTTCTGGGAACCGCTAAGTAAAATAACTGCCTTCTTCTGCCAAAATCCAGACTCCTAATGATGCTGAGACCCACAAATCTAAGGTGTCTCTTTTATCTTGCATGGCCATAAAAAATCAGCCAATAGCAAAGCATGAAGCTAAAATAGCCTCAAGAGACTAAATGCTCAGGAGCAGCATAACCCACCGGTAGGGAAGTCAGGTCCCCTGAGGAAAGTTAACCTCTCTGCTCACTGAGTATCTCGCCCTCAACTCCACGGCTAGCACTCAGGAGGCTATTTTTAATCCCCAGGCTCTAGACAGCTGAGTCTAGTCAGAATAAGGTATCTGAGTACAGAGACAGCACAGAGGCGCCAAAAGGCTGGAGCTCACACCAGAAAGTCTGCGTGTGCCCAAGAAGATGAGCTAAGGAGGAATGCGCTCCTGAGATCCCGGACCAGAATGGTCAACACAGCCCCAGGTCTAAATAAGGGTCGGGCAGGAGCCAGTCTTAAAGGTGGCATCTTCCCTGTCTTTGAGCTTAGCCAGAGTCCAGTTCCAAGAGCTATTTTAGGTGCAATCTTAGAGCTGCTTCTATCATCACACCCATACTGAGGCCCAGGAGGGAGAGAGGGAGAGAGGAAGGGAGGGAGGGAGGAAGAGAGGGAGCAAGGGAGAGAGCAAGAAATCGACTGGGCTTTATGCTCTTTCCCTGACTTCTGTGGGTTCCCATTGTGCTTCAAAGAAAGCACCATTCAGCGGGCGTCAGTGCTGCGGGCTATATTTATACTCATCCAGCTGCCCCGTTGCTGAGCTTTTCACAATTACAAACAGCAGGAGAACAAGATGCCTTCTTGAGGGACCATTTTCTCATGGTATTTATTCTAGATTCTCTAGGGTGATCTCAGCATAAATATACACACACACACACATATATATATATATTTTTTTTTGATGAAGAAAAAAAGGAAAAGGAGGAAGGAAAAAGAGTTTGTGGGCTCAATGCTCAACTACCAGTGCAAAAAAAGTGTTATTTCTTCCAGGCTTAAAAGGAGGAGTCCTCCCCATGCTTCATTTGCCATGCAGCTAGGTTTACACCTGGAAACTGGCATGAGGGTACTGCAAATCTACTCACAATTGTGAGTTGAGGTGTCTATTCACCCCTTATTTTTTTTCCCACTTTCTGAGAGGCAAATTAGAGCAAGAGTTAATTCTAAAATTAGGAGGGAGGCATTCCACTGGCTTTGGAATCCCACCTGGATTGAATCATAGCTGCCACCAGGCATCCATGTGACCTTGAGTCATTTACTGGAGTTCTCTGAGCCTCCTCTTTCTTAACTGGTCCCTCAGAGTGTTACTGTTGGTTTTAAGTGAGATAGTAAGAAGAAGGAACAGAACACTTAGTAGGCAGGAGTTGGTTTCCGTTGGCTGATGTCCACAAAACCTTCGACAGGCCTGCCCAGCCTAGCCAGAACATAAGGTCCTCTGGGCCAGGTACCTGCAGAGAGCAACAAACACTGCACAGCAAAGCGGTTCAGCCCACACAGGAGCCTCAGTGCTCACAAGCACATTAGCCTGTCTTGCCTGTCTCCTCCTCGTACGCTGGGGATAATGACGGTGAGGATTAAATGAGTTAGCAAACGGTGCCTAGATGGAGCAGACACCCAGTCAATGCTAGCCGTGCTTGTTATCCCTCCCGAGAGCACTGATGTTATTCTCCCTTGTTCCACACTGGAGTACAGAGAGCATTTGAAGATAAGATTTTTACAAATTAAAAAGGTATATTCCCTAGAATCAAGCAATAGCATTTTAAAATTTAAATAT
Source organism: Choloepus didactylus (assembly GCF_015220235.1). Classification (NCBI taxonomy): domain Eukaryota; kingdom Metazoa; phylum Chordata; class Mammalia; order Pilosa; family Megalonychidae; genus Choloepus; species Choloepus didactylus. Next base: position 121,556,929 of record NC_051314.1, read on the forward strand.
TAGTGGATGTGAATTTGGTCATTCTGCACTATTGCATCTCCCACTTCTTCCCCCGTACTTGAACTATGATTTCTGTCAAATCATTCTTCCAACACTGGCTGTTTTGGTTAAACAAGGTTACTATTTTCTCAAATAGGATAACCATTTAGAGCCTTCTGAATTACTTACATGGAAATAAAATTAAATGCACTTATAGCCACTCCTCTCTTCCCCTTAGTTTGGCTGCAAATAAGGGTTGTTTGGGTTCACAGTGGTTGAATGAAATTAACCACCACTACCCCCACATACCCCCCACCACCCCCACCCCTCACCCCACCCCCCGGCAGATGAGACCTGAATCTGAACAAGAATTTAAAGGTAAACATTTCAGAATCATGTGAATCCCATTCAGGAGTGCGGATCTGGTCTAAAGTAAATGCTTTGCTGACTCTGGCCAACATTTTAAAAACGTCTGTCACTGGGAAAGCAGGGCTAGATGCACATCCCATGTTAGCCCCTTCTGCTAACTCTTCAATGCAGGTGAAATCCAATATAAACGAAGGGACCAAACACCATAAAGGAAGGGAGCAACATGCCCCCTACATGTTCTCTACAGAAGGAGAGTTAGGCACACTGCCTTTGTTTCCACATTACACACACACACACACACACACACACACAGTCTAAGCTCTCAGAGCTGGCATCTTTTCTCACCTTGCTGCTTCTTAACTACCAACACATGCTAAGTTCCATGAGCGCTATGATACCCTTGTGCTCCCCTCTCCTCAGAAAAGTTAAAGACCACCTAACACCAGGACCTTGGGATCAGGCAAGAGAAAATGGATGATTCCATGTAATGTCATTACGCCTCCAAAAAGAAACGAAACAAAACAAAACAAAAAACTCAAAGCATATATCCTATCAAAAAGTGATCAATATCACCTCAAGACATAAAAATAAGCATTTTAAAACAAGTGTGCACAGCAGTCAACTGAACTGTATTAGAGATATAAGTGGCCGAAAGAAAATTAAAACTTTTGTGATGGCCATCTTTTTCACCAGATAGCCACTCAGTCAAGGTGTTCCTGTAAGAGGCCTTCTACAGGTGCTATACACTCTTGCTGGAGCTGCACGGGGCAGAAGGTATGAGGGGAGAAGGGTGGTGTTGCCCGAGATTGCCCTCAGACATTCTGCCCATCTGGGAAGACATAACCAAGGCTTTCTAAGCATGGGATGGGTAGAAGGGTGTTACCATTTTCTCTAGACTCTCAGTTCCTATCTTTCCATTCTAGCCAACCCACTGCAAGCATCACTCATCTTTTGACCTTTAGATAAATCTAAGGTCTGGATTTGGTCCCAGGTCTGTGCCCCCTGCCTCCTTGACTTACCCAACCCAAAGTTCCCAGAACTGGGCCTGGGCCCCGGGTCCCAATACCCGCTCCCCTTCCTGCCCTGAGCAGGGTCAGCCTGGTACATGGCCTGAGCAAGAGGGGCATTAGCCTGCCTGGCGCACACACATTCATGCCATGGACTTTTGTTGAGCATCCATTATTTGCCAGGCACTGTTTTAGGCCTGGAAATAACAGAAGTGAAAAAGATAGCCAAGTCCTTGCTCTCACTGAATTTACTCTCTGGAGATGAACAGGGTCTGAGTAAATCATATATGTGCATTTCATTTGAGGGTATTAAGTTGTACTGGGGGACAAGGATGAAGCAGCTTAATTTGACATTAATGCATCCCTGCTTGAGATGTATTCACAGCCTTACTCTGAGCCAGTAAGACAATTAAAACAAACAAAATAATATAGACCCTACCTTGGAGGGGCTCAGGGTATAGTGGGAGAGAAACAAACCAAAAAACAACAACAACAAAGAATCAGAATGTAATCAGGGTTGCCAGATTTAGCAAATAAAACTACAGGATGCCTAGTTAAATTTGAATTTCAGATAAATAATGAATAATTTTTTAGTATAAGTATTTTCTATGCAATACTTTGGGCATATGGAGAATAAAGATTTGTAAAGAAGGTTGATGTGAAAACAAGACAAGACCCTAACTAACTGGGTTTTACCCAGATTTTTCCATTGATTTCTTGTAACAAAGAAGATGTAACAATTTGTTTCCATTGATAGACAAAGGAATTCAAAGATATAACTACTTGTTGTATCTTTAGCAGCACCTTACAAGAATTCTACACAAGCCACACACGCTATACACATTGTGCTTGTCTAAGGGTTAAAAAAAAAAATCAGTAATTTTAATTGACAAAGAGTTGTCCTCCTGAGAAGCTGTATTTTGACATATATAAGATCACATATATTTTGGACAATTTCTCTATGGCAGGGAAGGATGTTAATTTTAGTTCTACTCTCTTTCCCCCAACTCCTCTAAAATAACAGTAAAAAGATTTTTTAAAAAGCACAAACCCACAGGGGCAAAGATACCAGGAAAGGAGATAACAGGGGGAAAAAAGAATAAGAAAGGAAAAAAAAAAAAAAAGGAAAACAAACCAGAAACTTGAAAGCAGATGAACCAGTTGTAATTTACTTAGCAGACCTGAGAAAGCATAATTATAAACTCATAGTTAGGAAAGCCATGAAATAATTAGACTTACACTGCAGAGCACCTAAAAGGCTCAGGAATTGGTGACACTAGTTACACAGGAAAAGAAGGACAGTCAAACCACTGGTTCCTTCCCTACCATGGCAGAAGATTAGAAGTTTATGCTCTGGAGAGAGTAAAATACAGTGACATCAGAAAGAGTTGGTACCAAACGACTAAGTAGAATTAACTGAAAGTTTACACATAGAGAATTAAAAGAACATATATATGTCGACCATTAAGATCTCTCCTTCTCCCATTGAGCTCCCAGGAGACTGACACCTAGTTTTATACCCTCCCAGGTGACTACTGAAGAGTCATCCATCCCTGGGGGATCTGAGTGGTCAAAGAGAAAAGACTATGAGATACTCACACCAAGAGTATCCCAGGAAAATGCCGGAGCGGGTCACCCTTGAGGGCAAGTCCATCCATGCAGAACTTCCAATCAGTGCTTTAGTGCTCAATCAACTCTTAAATACGAGCAGGCAAGCAGAGATCACCAGACATCTGAGTATAAAAGGCAGAGAGCGAGTAAGCAAATCAACAACAAAAAAGGGCAACTTGGAGAAAACAGAGACAATATGGGGAAAGGAAAAATGTAAATACAATTATTATTATCTTCAGCGAAAGAAAAGAAAGTGCACCGATGGAGCAAGAACTAGATGTGATAAGGAGAAGCCCCTCAGAAACAAAAGAGCAGTAGTATGGTAAAGCTATGAAATCAGCAATAAAGACTCAGGAAAATAAAGTTAAAGAATTTCCCAAAGAGGAGCTCAAAATACAAGTAGGTGGAAAATAAAAGGGAAAAGGTAAGAAAATTGTAGGACCAACATCCTTACAATGGGGGAGGTCCAGAGAAATAACTGAGAAAACAGAGGAGGAAATTTCTCAGAACTGAAGGAAATGAATGTCCAGATTGAAAGAGCATCAGTGGATAAAACAGACCATACCAAGGGCATTGCTGTGACACTTCAGAATTCTGAGAATAAAAATGCTTCCAGAGGACAAAAAAGCAAATGAGAAGTAAAAAAAAAAAAAAAGCTTCACTCAAACGACTGAGGATCAGAATGGTGTGTTCTTACCAGGAGCTCTAAAAGACAGGCTACAACAATGGAGCAATGTCTGAAATTCTGGGGAAAGTTATTTCCTACTAAGAATTATATATTCAGTCAAACTATCAAAAACTATCAATTATGGAGGAAGAATAAAGGTATATTCTGATATGCAGTTCTCAAAAAATTTACTTCCCTGGTATCCTTTCTCAGGAAGCTTTTGTATATGGTCCTCCTTAAAACCAGGGAGAGAAAGAGGAAGGCACAGAAATCAGAAATCAAACTCAGAGGAGAGATAACGTAAAGAAAGGTCCCAGGTGGCATCTGGGCACCAAGCTGGAGGGCAGACTGCAGCAGGTTTGCTTCAAGATTCACAACATCACTACTTCTAGAGTACCAAGAGGTGGGTTTGGCAAAGAGTTTGAGGATGAAAAAGTCGTCAAGTACATAGACAGCTGAGTGGTAAATACGTTAAAACTATAAGTACACTGTAGAAACACCATAGTTATCAACTCCAGGGAAAACTAGAAGTTGCAAGAAAGGAAAAGCAATCTTAGAGAACAGCTGCAAACAGCATTTACATAATCATAATCTGTAGGCACTAAATATTGATCTATCTAAAATGATGATTACCAGGATGATTCTCTGGTAGGGGGGAAGGGAAGGGGTAAAGGGATAAACAAACTGTCATTTCCACAGTGAGATAATGATAGATAATGTCTAGAGATGAAAAATAAAGAAGTAGTAACAAGAACATGTGATTTAATAATTGGAGGTAAATGCCAAAGGAATAAGTTAAAAGATTTGGAAGTGGTTGCCTCTGTCGAGCAGGATATCAAAAGGAAATCAAGAGTTGGGACAGGGAACCCAATAGCCTTCATTCTTGAAGAAGACTGCATAACTACGCAGCTTACACGGTGTGACTGTGTGATTGTGAAAAACTTGTGGATCACACTCCCTTTATCCAGTGTATGGACAGATGAGTAGAAAAATGGGGACAAAAACTAAATGAAAAAACAGGGTGGGATGGGGTGATGGTGGAATGTTTTGGGTGTTTGTTTTTACTTTTATTTTTACTCTTTTTTTGGAGCAAGGAAGATGTTAAGAAGTTGATTCTGGGGATGAATGCACAACCATATGACGGTACTGTGAATAGATGATTGTACACTGTGGATGACTATAGAGTATGTGAATCTATCTCAATAAAACTGTATTAAAAAAAGTTGGGGCAGGGAGTGGGGGGGCACTGATGGTTTTTGTAACTAACCTAGAACTTTTCAATTCTTTAAACTACATACATAACAATATTGATAAATATATAAACCAAATAAAATTAAGTTATCAGAGGAGAAATGATGGTTCAGAGGAAAAAGGATGGAGAACCAAGTGCACTATATCCTGTGTTTCCTTTCCATTCAATCACAGCACAAGTCCTCAAGTGCTTGTGATGCTGTTACAGACTGCTTTTTAGTTATTAAAAAAAAAAAAAAGGCAGAGTTGTTGGGTTTGTTTACACACTGTGGAGGAAAAAAAAGACCCCACTTATGTGCAAAATATTATGATGATTACTAGCCACGTTAAAAGTCTTTTTGGTTCAAGATTTTTAAACAAAATTATTTTTAAACTTTTTAGAATAGTTCGCATTATTAATACAGCCTCAAGCCAAACACATATTGCTGGGGTCCCTAATCCTGTGAAAATAATGTCAAATTAACTGCCTGGGGAATCAGAAACAATTTATTCTCAGTCAGCCTTAATCTCTTAAGGGGAATTTGTTGGAGAGATTCTTGCTGTGTTGAAGGGAAAAGCATGATGAATGAGGGCTGGATTCTTTGTAAATGTTTTCTTATTGTGGGTTTCTCCAGCAATTAATGATCCACGGCAGGGTGTTGGGGTGAAAGAAATCTGCTGAAGAATGTACAAATGGGATTTCTCACTGGGTCATTTACAAGGCCTTCTCTCTTTCTTTCCCTTCCTTCTTTTCACTTTAATATATTTTTGGTTGGATTTAATGCTGGATTGATAACAACTTGGGGCTCGTTCTTGGAGAGAACTGCTAATGTTCTACACAAGAGCCTTGGCTTTGACCCAAAGCAGCAATTTTTTACAGATACCAGGTAAAACAAATCGTTACGATCCCCTCAGCCATTTCTGGTGATGGAAAGCACACTGGCCTAATTCAGGCACAGCTAGCAACTCGCGGTGTGATCTTGAACAAGCAGCCTAACCTCTCTGATCTCACTTTGCTCAGATGCAAAATGAAGAGCTGGATTAATTAGCATGTTCCAGCCTTTTCGCTGCCCCCCAAATCTCTCACTATAGACTGGTGCTTCCAACAGAAATGTAATGTGAGGCTCATATGTCATTTCAATTGTTCTAGTCCTCACAGTAAAAAGAAGTAAAAAGAAAAAGGTGGCATTACTTTTAATAAAATGTTTTATTTAAAATATTTTCATTTAAACATGTAATCAATACAAAAAATTATTGAGACATTTCACAAGTTTTGGACAAAGTGTTTGAAATCCGGAGTGTATTTTACACTCACAGCATACCTTAGTAAGGATTAGGCACCATTCATGAGCTCCATGCCCACATGTGGCAGTGGCTACCGTATCAGATGATGGAGCTAGAGATACCACGTTTTTGAAAGATTTTTGCCTACCCAATAGCAGCACTAAAAAAAAATTGACTTAATTTCACATTTATAAGGCCAGCCAGAAGCAAAGCAACTTAATACTTGCATAGCTTGCTGAACCTAACAATACTGTACTCAAATACAGAACGAACATGGGACATGTAGAATTCTAAAGGTGGCCGACAGACTCTCCCCTATTACTTTTTTCAGACTCTTAGACTAGGTCTGGGGGGTATAATTGGACTGGATAATTCCTTAGGGTCTCTTCTAGCTCCATCATGCAGTAATTTCATTGTTTGATCACTGGCAACAACATCAATAATGCAGACACTTAGCAGCAAAGTAAAAATTCAGGGTTTTAAACAGGGAGTGGGTCTTCTGCCCAAGGAGGACACTAGAGGGGAGTGGCATCTGCTCGCTTGATATTTCCCTCTGAGGTCCTAGTGGCCCTGACAGCGTTCACAAACCCTGAATGCTGTGAAAAGCAGCAAAAGGCACGGCTGTATGCAAAGAATTATTGGAATTACTGCTGGAAAAGTCTTTAGAAGCCATCTGGTCCAAATCTCTTACGCATGCCTCTTCCCCAGTTGACTCCCCAAGATCATGCAATTCTTTAGGGCTCAAACTACTGTCCTGACTGTGCAGTGCTCCTTTCACTTATAACTTACATTCCACACATTAAAAACAAAACAGGATGGTTGTATAGCATGTATGTAATTAATGTCACTGAAGTGTACACTCAAAAAAATGCTTAAAATGACCAATTTTGTGTTATATATACTTTATCACAATAAAATTAAAAAACAAAACCAAACCACCATTAAGTCTCTTCTCCAGTAATGAACTAAGGGGTCACAAAAGGCATTACATTTGTACATAAAAAAATATCAGAAATCCTATACTGACCCCACAATGAGGCTGTGAGGACTAATACTTTAAATTCTTTGATTTTATTTTGGAATTCTGTGAATTGCATGTGTTATTTGCAGTTATTTCATACTTAGAAGTTCTGAAGAGCAGTTTATAGAATTTGGGAAAAGTGGGAAAACAAATTAAACTGTACTTAATTGATACAGATTGTGTGGGAGATAAAATATTGCAAAATGTGAGAGCTAGGCATGAAAACTATAATAAACACAGAGAACTGGTATGAAGAGACCAGAAATGACAGCATCACTCCATCCTCCCTAAACGAAGTAACATTCAATGACGGTTGATGGATAAGACCTAGGATAATTCCTAGAGTACTGGAAATACAGGTATATTTTAAAACAACGACAACAAAAAACTGAAACCGCCGTCTATCCCCAGAATCCCTAGAACAGCTTCTATCTCTGACTACAAATCCTTCTTTCTCCCCAGGATACATGGACCCTTTTTGCAACCAATGGCTGAATTATGAAATCGAACCTGCTAAAACAAGGGCTACAATTAGGAGCCAACTCCATTAGGCATGCTCTTGGCAGTATCCTTCATTTGGTTCTCAAGTTCCCAGCTAACGCCAATGTCCAGAGTTACTCAAAGAGTTTAGGCCAGAGGACTGTGAAGAGTGTGAGCAGCAGGACTAAAGAAAGATGCAAGGGCTGATGCAAACCAAATGCAAAGCTGCTTGCTATACCAGGAGCAGGAAGCCAACTCCAAGGCTTAGTGACATACTTCTACTCTGCAGAGTCAGATATACGGAACGTGGTTTCTCAAGTCTTTCCAAAAGGGGGCATACAGTAAAGAAAAAATGTTAGCACTGCTATTATTACTAATTATAATGGTGGAGGTAGTATTGGCAATAGTGCAATGGAAGAGCTTCATTCCCTAATTGAGTCAATAAATACTGAGCATCTCCTCTATGGAGATATTGTTCAAAGCATCAGGGATACAACAATGAACAAAACTGAGAAAAATTTCTGTTCTTATGGAACTTACATTCTAGTCAGGAAAAACAGACAGTAAATAAACAAATAAAAAGTATACTGTCAAATGGTGCTGAGTGTTATGGAGGGAAAAAAAATGGTATAAAATGGGTATGACAGTGAAAGGGTGACAGGTGCTATTTGAGCAGACATCTGAAGGAGGGCAGGGAGCGGACATATGTATATCTGGGAGAAGATCATCTCAGCCAGAGAAAAGTAAGTGCAAAGGCCCTGAGGTAGGAACATGCTTGGTCCAATTCACCATCAAGTCTTGCCTGGCTAATTGTTAGCAATCTCCTAAGAGGCCTCTCTGCTGTCCAACTCCCCATCCCTTCCTCCCATCCCCACCCATAGTCTGCTACCCACACAGCAGCTAGGATGATCCTTTCAACTCAGACTGTGTTAGTCTCCTGCTCAAATTAACTCCATGCTTAACAACTCACTGGCAAATTAAAAGCCAAAGTCCTTGAAATGGCCTACAAGTACCTCCAAATTCTCCTTCCCCGCCCAACTCTTCCCCCGCCAGCCACACAATCATCTCAGATACACCCACTTCCTCATGTTCCTGTCTCAAAGCTTTATTGCTCCCTGTGCTTGGGATACTTCTAACCCAGGTAGCCACATGGATCTCTTCCTCATTTATCTTGTCTTCAGTTGTGTTAATTGCTATATCTCAGTGGTATAGATCACACCTGGCACATAGAAGGCACTCAACATTTACCGAAAGAGTGAGCCTCACCATCTCCTTTCTCCCCTCCTACGCTATGTTTAAGCAGCCCGGGGAAAGCCACACAGAGAGCTGACTCGTGCCAACACAAACTCCTGTCTCCCACTGGGAGGCAATGGAGGGCTCCAACTTGCCAAGCAATTCTTCTCTGGCTTAATCAGTCACTCTCCCATTTCCTTCACTGCCACCTCCCCCATCTCTGATTTCTTAGAAAATGAATGACTGACTGACTGAATGAATGAATGAAATGGAGGAAATGGAGTGGGAATTCCTACAAAAGAGAGTCCTTGGTAAAAATTTTCAGGAGAGCCTAGCAGTACATCTTGATTTCAGCGAAGAATCTGGCAGGGTATCCTGACATTTTCTCATGGATTAAACTGAAATGTTATATCATTGTGCATTTTTGCAAAGTGATATTGTGTGTGAAAGAAATTTATATGTCATAAAACACTAAATAACCATAACATGCTTGCCAATTATATTATGCCTACCAGGAAGGCAGTCTCTAGTGATACGCCACAGGGCTCTTTCACTGACCCTATCTCATTCAATTCTTTTCCTTCCGAACAGTGCACATAAAAGTATAGAGGGTATACTAATCTAATCTGGATGACATGAAGTAGGAAAGAAGAGATCCTAGAAAGAGATGACAAACATAATATCAGAATTACATTAGCCAATTTAAATGCTAGGCTAAAACCAATTCAATGAAATTTAACAGTATTAAATGATAAGTCCTACATTTAAGTTTTAAAAAAAAAAAAAGCCCTGCAAAAGCACAAGGGAGGAGAACTCTGACTTTGGCTATAGCCCAAGCAAAAACGATCAATTTGAATATAACACAGATACTAAAATGCTGATACAATCTATGTCACATTAATAAAATAATTGCCTATTTATTCACTCAACAATTACCTTTGTAACTATTAGGAGAAAGAGCAGATACAGGAAATAACAGTCCCATTCCCTTTAGCATAGTCAGTGTACAGACTGCATTTTCACATAAACATTAATAAAATGAGGAGAACAGTGCTATCAGGAAGCTTAGGAGGGAGACCAGAAGGGAAATTACTCAAGAGGATTCATCTAAAGTGAGAAGGGGTTAAGATAATGAGTTTTAAGATGGAAAACAGAAGACTAAGGGGGACAAGATAATCATCTTCAAATGTATCACTATTAATAATAATGATAGTTAGCATTTATTATGGATTTATTATGAGCTAAGCACAGTGCAAAGAAATTTCTATACATTATATTTCAATCCCTGCAAAGTAGATATTACCTTCCCTATTTTACCAAGGAGGAAACAGAAATTCATATAACGTGCCTAAAGTCTACCCAACTAGTAAATGACAAAGCCGGGAACTGAATCCATATTTGATTCCCAAATTCTTTCTGTCCCTAGAATTAATATAGAAGTCACGCACCCTATGTGGTTCAGACGGCAAAACCAGAACCAAAGAGCAAAGTGACAGTGTGAGGACTTTCAACTCAGTTTAAAAAAAGCCTTTTCACATCTAGAGCTATCCAAGAATGAAATGGAAAAGGGGCAGTGAGCACTCCTCATGGTATACATTCAAGCAGAAGCTGAATGGCCTGCTATATCTGGATGCTGTAGAGACTTGTATGACCTGAGTAACAAGTTGAAATTTTTAATCTCTGAGGTCCTTTAAAACTCTTAGACTCAATGATTCTTAACAGAAGTTACTAAGAGCAATTTTTTATAAAGTAAATAGCACTTCCAAAGAGTTGAACACTACATGATGTGAAGTTAGGCTTTGTCATTGTTTCATGGTGTAGGCAAGCTTCTTAACATGTCAACAGAATTTAGAAACAAAAATAAAATAATTTGCTAACAACCCACATATATAACTGAAAGAGGGGGAAAGAAGGGAATCCATTCTTTGGCCCTCTGACCTGGGGGAGTACAAATTTGAAACTACTTAATCTTGCCATGAATAAGGCTTCCACAGGACCAAAACAAAAGCAAAAAGAAAAACAAACAAAAAAAAAACAATCAAGACAAAGCAAAACAAGATGAAACACACTGCTAAACAAGAATTTCCAATCTTATATCAGACTTTTGTACTTTTTGTCTGCTTGGCATCCATATACCCCTTCTATGTGGGGGAATCCCAAGATTAGCTGGGCTTTTTCATCTGCTCCCTGGAAAATAACCTGCCAATCAGATGCACCTGGCCCCTTCCTGAATCTTAAGGGTGTGGCCAAATGCACAGGGCAGGTGACATCTTATTCAGGATAGTGGTACTGTCCCCACAAATTCACGTGTCTACTGGCAGCCATGCGGAAGTGGCCTCCTAAAGATCTTGGCTGAGCTCTTGGTTTCTGTTGTTGTTTTTAAACCAGCAAGCTACCTGATATCTTTCCAATAAAAGCCTTTTTTGATTAAGTTATTCATAACAGTTTTTTGTCATTTGCAACAGAGAAGTGGTACCAATCTGAAAGTGTTGTATCACCGAATGGGTTTGGGTGTATATTTGTTTTTGTGCCAGTGCAGTGAAAAAGGATACTGGCCATTGAACCTAAAAAACAACTTCTAATATAAACACCCAAGATGTTTGTTCTTCTAAAAGACTGACATCCCAATAATAGAGATAATCTCAACTTCAAAAAAAAAAAAAAAAAAAATCAGCAACATCTACTGATGAGTAGATAACAATTATATTTCCATTAATCAACAGTGTGATAAATTATGATCCACAGACTGGTTCATTTACTCATCACATATTTATTCAAAACCGCCTCTGTGCCAGGAAGGGAGAAAGGAACAATTCCTAATTAACCATTTTTGTTTGGCAGCCATAACTAAAAGCAGGAAAGGCTAAAGATAGAATATTTGTAATGTTACAGACACGGGAAAAAATATTGTGGGCAAAACCTTTTTTAAAGTCCCACCATTCATTAGATATTGCAGAATACTTTGTTTCTCAACAGCCTTCATCCACTCATTTAATCATACAGCGCCCAAGGCAAATGTGGAAGATATGATTGGTCACTTCTCAGCCATTCTCTTTACACTTTTTAGAAACCTCCATGAAGAAGGATTCTTACAATGCACCGAACTGTAACTGTGAGAACTATCTCTACTAATCAATTTTTGAGCAAAAAGTTGGCTATCTGGAAAACCTCTGAAATAAACCACCCAGAGATACAAGTTTTCCAAAGTATCATACTAAGGACCAAAGGTTATTCCAGTGATTATTTTAACAATTCTGGGGAAACTTTTCTATATTACATATTTTCTTTCTCACAGACAGGAGAAAAATAGCAGGCGGCCAAATTGTTACATCACTTGAACTATGTCATTTCAATCTTGGAAATGTTTGTCTTGATTCCCCAGGCAGGAAAGTAAGTGGGCCTTGGTGTGCGGACTATTTTTAGCTCCAGACTTCTTTTTTAAGAAATTCATTCTTTCTTGATGTGAACAATCACCAAGCCTAGCTTTCAACTACAGTTACAGATCAGAAATGAGCACATCACAGGAAAAATCAAAGGAATTTCAAGTTTCAAGTTGGGAATTCAGCAGATTTAGCACTGAGTTCAGGGGAAGGTCTCGTGTGTTAACTTTCTGCCAAACACATTTGCCGCAGTGGTCCTCTAAGAACCATAAAATGTACAAGCTGTAAAATGGCAAATCATTTTGGAAATCATGAAAGGTTGAGTTCTAAAGGAGGAAATACTTTGGCAAAGCACACACACACAGAGGTGCACTTGTGCATACATACAGAGGGCAATCAGCCCATGTTTCACGTTTGGTTGAAGCCCAAATTTATGAAATACAGAGCCAAGTATTTAATCTAGTTCTGAACTTCTTGAAGCCCAGATATAGCAAGGACAAAAGCCACTCTAATAGCTCCTTACAACGTAAATCCGGGTTTGGCTGTTTGAGAGAGAAAATAACCATCAGCCCAAGCCTGACACCTTAACAATGTTCAAGGAGCTACAATAAGGGGACAACTCTTGGACTGTGTCACTGGAAGAGATGGTTTTATAGAATGATGTATCTGAGCCCCTAAGGCCTTTTATCCTGAAATCATCCACATAGATGGCTCAAACCTTAAAGAAAGAATGCGGCTTTTCTACTGTGCAATACCAGTCCAGTGGACAGAACTGGGCTAGTTTAACGTTGTTTAATGTGATTTTTAGAGAGGAGAAATAAGAGCTCTTTGGCTCAGTGGGGCAGTTATCTTTCTCTTCTTCCAATAAGGCATCCAGTGGTTTCAGGCAGAGTTGGGGATGGCTTGATGTCAACATGGAGAAAACAGCAGGATGAAACCCAAGGGTGAGCCCAAGTCTGGTCTGGCCCATAGAGCACATGTCAATTGAGGGTCAGACACTGTGCTGGCCCCAGGAATTTAAGATGGTTAAGGTAAGACCCTGCCTTGAGGAGCTCACATTGAGCATATCCAGACCACATTTGGGTGGGGTGGGGGTGGCGGGCACTTTTTAAAATTAGGTGTACACAAAACCACTCAATTGGGACAGAACAGTCTCTTCAACAAATGGTGCTGGGAGAAGTGGATCTCCACATGCAAAAGAATGAAAGAGGGCCCCTATATCACACCTTATACAAAAATTAATTAAAAATGGATCAAAGCCCTAATTAGAAGAGCCAGTACCATACAACTCCTAGAAGAAAATGTAGGGAAGCATCTTCAAGATCTTGTGGTTGGCAATGGTTTCTTAGACTTTACACCTGAAGCACTAGCAACACAAGAAAAAACAGATAAATGAGACCGCTTCAAACTGATACTTTTGTGCTTCAAAGGACTTTGTCAAGAAGGCAAAAAGGCAGCCTACTCAATGGAAGAGAATATTTGGAAACCACATATCCAATAAGGGCTTAATTTCCAGAATATATAAAGAAATCCTACAACTCAATAATAATAATAAAAAAAAATAATTAAAAAAGTGGGCAAAAGACTTGAATACACATTTTTCCAAAGAAGAAATACAAATGGCTAAAAAACACATGGAAAGATGCTCAACATCACTAGCTATTAGGGAAGTGAATCAAAACTACAATGAGATATCCTTTCTCCTACCACAATGGCAACTATTAAAAAGCAGAAAACTACAAGTGCTGGAGAAGATGCGGAGAAATAGGAACGCTTATTTACTACTGGTGGAAATGTAAAATGGTGCAGCTGTTGTGGAAGACATTTTGGCGGTTCCTCAGGAAGCTAAGTATAGAATTGCCATATGATCTGGCAATCCCGCTACTAGGTATATATTCAGAAGAGTGAAAGCAGGGACATGAACAGTCATTTGCACACTGATGTTCATGGTGGCATTATCCACAATTGCCAAAAGATGAAAGCAACCCAGGTGTTCATTAACTGATGAATGGATAAACAAAATACGGTACAAATAGACAATGGAATACTACTCAACTGTAAGAAGAAATAAGTCCTGATGCATGCAACAACATAGATGAACCTTGAGGACACAAGCCAGACACAAAAGGACAAATATTATATGATCTCATTAATATGAACTAATTATAATGAGCAAACTCATAGAGTTAATATCCAGAATATAGTTTACCAAGAGATAGAATGAGGTAGAGAATGGGGAGCTGATGCTTAATTTGTACAGAAATTTTATTAAGGTTGATTATAAACATTTGGAAATGGAGAGAGGTGATGGTAGTACTTTATTGTGAGTGTAACAGTGCTGAATTGTATATGTGATTGTGATCGAAAGGAGAAGTTGGGGTCATGTATGTCACTAGAAGGAAAGCTAGAGGATGAAACATGGGATTGTGTAACATAGTGAACCCTGTTAAGGATAATGAAGATGGTTAATAGCACAAATATAAGAATGTTCTTCCATGAACCGGAACAGACGTACGTCACTATGACAAGATGCTAATAACAGGATGGGGTATGGGAAAAAATAGAACTAATGCAAACTAAGGACTATGGTTAATGGTAATATTTTAATACTCTTTCATCAATTGTAACAAAGGTACCACACCAATGCTAAGTGTCAATAATATGGGGGAATAGGGATATGAGTTTTCTCTTTTTAGAGCAATGAAAATGTTCTCAAATTGATTGTGGTGATGAAGGCACAACTCTGTGATTATACTGAGAGCCAATGATTGTACGCTTTGGATGGACTGTATGGTCTGTGAATAAACTGCTTAAAAAAAAAATCAGGCGTGTGCCAGCCTGGCTGTGTGCCTGTTCACACTGTGGTAGGCACATTGTAAGCAGGAACTCATATCGTGGCATTATGATCCCAATTCTAGGGAGGAGGAAAATGAGTCTCTGAGACAGGCAGTTCTGTAGAGCTCCAAAGCCAATGCATTTGCCACTAGTCTGCATGGCTTGCTCTGAGAACAGAAGCTCCAGTCCAGCTTAGATGAAAGCCACCAACTGATCAAACACGTAAGGACTACCTTTGGTGAGCCAGCCTGGGGTGCTGTGCTCTGGGAATGCAATCATCAATCAGGCACAGTCCCAGCTCTTATGAGGCTTGCAGTTCAGTGGCGAAGACCGACAAAGAACCCGCATGGCAAGAACGGAAGTTGAGAACACGCTAGAAGTGTATTGGGGGGATGGTGGGCCCTCTGTAAAGCCCTGCATGAGTAAGTGGCTTAAAAGGAGGCCTAAAGAAGGAACTGGAATTACACTGAATTTATCTTGCTAAGCCAGAGGGAAAGGGGTGTGGGGAAGTGGGGGAGGGAGGGCTCTGTATAGGGGAGAGTGTTGCAGCCGTAAGATGAGCAGGAACGTGATCAGTACAGGGAAAATAAAAATGGTCCGGTATGGCCGGAAAACAGAGAGCAAAGAGGTGACATACAAAATAAAGCTTCAGAGGTGAGTGGGACAGAGCGTATGGGAGCATGCTGTTATATTTATCCTATGTACCATGGGACAGCCCTGAGAAAGTGCCAAAGGGAAGACACATGTCCAGATTTGCATTTTAACACAATACATATGAATTCAAAATGTTTGGCCATTTCACAGGCCCCTGTGGACAAAAATGATGGACAATGCTACAAAGGAATACAGTAAAGAAAAAAAAATTTTTTTTTTAAATCCACAATCCTTTCACCTAGAGATAATTACAGTAACCATTTTCCTGCATTTCCCTCAGGTCTGTTTTTATGGGCTAATATACAATTGGGATTATTTGAGGAGAGCGATTCATATCCTGCCTTTTCACTTATATTAGATGAGCATGTCAAAAGCATGATTTTTAATTACTGTGTAATACTCTACTATAATGACACGCCATAATTTATTTAACCAATTTGTTACCGTTGGCCTTTGCTACACTACACATCCATGTGTAAGAATCTTTGTTAGTATCTGGGACTATTTCCTAGTGATGGATTAATAGAAAACGAGTTACTGAAGCAGTGAGTTAAGATGTTTTCAGGTGCTTTATCCTGGCATGTTGCCAAAGTGCTTCCAGTTCTGATTGTATTTTGGTTCTTAGGTCACTGCTGGTGCTTTTTTTCATTTTCCTTATATACGTATGTTTCTTGTCTTCGCTGCTGCAAGTCTGAGGTGTTCATCCATGTTGGGTATAAATAAATGGGCCCATCTCCCCACAACCTCACCTGTATTGAAAATCAACATTAAAAAAAAAAACACAAAAAAAACTCTGCCAGTTTAAAAAACAAAAATTGGTGTTTCATATTCTAATACTTTTCATTTCTAGTATATACTGGTATTTATTCTTCAGTGAGTAATCTAACTTTCATGCTCAGTCTAAGGCAGAAGTGGGACCCCCACATTGGGACATTTTTAATGCTACTATGATGCTAGGGTATTGTCCTGGTAGACTCGACTTCACCTCGCTGGGGATTAATTTAATAGAAGAAATCAAATCTCCATCACCCCGTAAGTTTCCTGGGCTCAGCTCTGAGATCCTTCTCCCATATGACTATGAGCTCCCAGGCCGAGCCTTCAAAATTCCACTGCAGATGACTTGATTTGCAAACCCAGCAATGGTAAGCAATCAGCCTTTTCAACATCACCTTCAAGCACAATTTAGCAGGCTTGGTGCCTGGCACTGTGACAGACATGGCGGAAAGGGTTAAACAGACCTGTTCCCTAGAACTCTAGAAATGTTAAGCTAAGACAGATAATCCTAACTCAGACAGACTTAGAGAACGACATAAACAAAACCAGATCAGCACAACAAAGCAATCAATAACATATGTACGGGTCCGTAACAAGAAGAGCATATTGCTCCATGCAGGGAACTCCTGCTGCCTCAATGACTGCTCAGAAACCACTGCCTGGATGTGATCCTTGTGTGGTTTATCTGGAAGCCCTGGCCCTTCAGTGGCTCACACAAGAATATTTATAAGCATGGAAGGACTAAGCATGGGGAGTGGCCTGAGCCCAGGACTCAAGCAGGGCGGCATCTGTGTGCATCTAGCAGGGCAGGGACAACCCTCCCTCTAGACTGCGAATTATGCAAAAGCAGGGACGAACGTCTGTTCTCGTTCCCACGGCATCCATGATGCCTATACCATCTACCCAGCACACGACAGGTGCTCAGTACACACCAGCTGGAGAAGTACGTGGACGCAGACTCATATAAAGACATTTTAATAAAGCACAAAGAGGGCAGTGTCTGTATTTTATCCACAGTATTACCCCAGCACTCGTCGCAGAGCCTGCCACAAAATTCAGTTTGGTAACAGTTGGCTGTGAAGGGCTAAGTCTCCCCCTACTGCCCCCTTTCTGGGCCTGGAATGTGCGGTGGAGACTGCTGCCAGTATTAGCCTACCCTGACTCGGCCCTCAGTTCTGCTGTCATCATCCCCTCGTCTTCCTTAGCTCATGGCTCTGGGTACACAGGCTTTACCCTTCCATATACCAACATTTTTCTCCACACTCCATCATTAACACCTTGGCCTCTGGTGCTAGGGGTCACCCATGGCATAGACCATACATGGGTAGAGGATTATAGATACAACATCGAGGGACAGCATCCAGCCAAGCCCACATCTGGAGAGAAGCCTTCCCTGCAGAGATCATGTATGTAGGCAGGGAATTCCTGATTAGAAATATCCAACTTAATAGTGACCCACACTTAAAAAGAGAGAGGTCTCATTCCATGCCCTGCCTCGTGGGCCATGGTGCTTTATTGCATAATTCGGAATCCCTAGGGGCTCTCTAAAGTAGCACCCTCCCCTGTTCAGAGGCTAATTAACAAGTGTGCAGTTGATAACAGTTCCCCAAGTAACTTCAAGGGGCAGGGAGGTGGTTATGATACACTCCTCAGCTCCCAGAGTGGAATCTGGGCAGGTATTTTGCCAGATAAATTAAGCTAGAAAAAGTGGTTAGTTGAGACAGGTCTATCAGCACTATTTTAAAGACTTATTATGAGTTACGTAGCTTTCTGTGAGCTAAATGGAAATCTGAACACCATTTATTTACATCGTGATCTCAAGGGGTGAGGGGTGCTCCAGGTGCTGACAAAGTTTGGGAGCACACGCTTTAAGGCAAAAATGGTTCTTGTTATTTTCCATGCCTACAGGAACGAGGACAAGGAGATCTGCAAGATTCCTGAATTGACAATATGAAAGCACAGAGTCCACAGTCTCTTCATTCAAATCCAGCCCATGTCTTTCTGAGACCTTCTGTCTGCACAAGCCCCCATCTTCCAACCGGGGTTTAAAATGCAGGGCTGTGTATGTAGTTCCCTGGATTGCAAGGCCCTCTTCAAAATGAAATCCAGCAGTTTGCTGACAAGAAGAACATCACTCACCCCTGGATCTGGAACTGTCCAGGACCTTCCCAACTCACCCTGTTTTCTCATAACGCTCCCTCTTTCATTAAAAACAAAAACACAGTTTACTCAAACAGCATAATTACATGGAACCTTAAATAGAGAGTGAAATCTGGTTGGTTTGTACAGGTTAGTGTGAATCCCAGAGTAATTTGGGCAGAAAATAAAAAGTATTTGCAAAACTCCCTTGAGGGACTGGGGAAAAAATACGGAAATATCAAATTTCCCCAGCTGGGGAATTCCTAACATTCTTGCAAGTATGGGGGACTACCACTTCAGTAGGCTGAGCCCTCGATCTTGGGGCTTGCCCTTATGAAGCTGTTACTGCAAAGGAGAGGCTAAGCCTACTCATAATTGTGCCTAAGAGTCACCCCCAGAGAACCTCTTCTGTTTCTCAGATGTGGCCTCTCTCTCTAAGCCAACTCTGTAGGTAAACTCGCTACCCTCCCCCCTACAGGGACCATGACTCCCAGGTGTGTAAATCTCCCTGGCAACGTGGAACTTGTCCTGGGGACGAGCCTGGACCCAGTTTTGTAGGATTGAGAAAGACTTCTGGACAAAAAAGGGAAGAGAATTGAAACAAAATAAAGTTTCAGTGGCTGAGAGATTTCAAATGGAGTCAAAGTTCATTCTGGGGGTAACTCTTATGCATTATATAGATATTCCTTTTAGTTTTTAGTTTATTAGAATAGCTAGAAGGAAACAGCTGAAACTATTGAACTGCAATCCAGTATCCTTGATTCTTGAAGATGACTGTGTGACTGTATAGCTTACACGGGGTGACAATATGATTGTGAAAACCTTGTGGCTCACACTGCCTTTAGCCAGTGTATGGAAGGATGAGTAGAAAAATGGGGACAGGGAATAGATGAACGGTAAGGGGGGGAGGAGGGGTATGGGTGTTCTTTGTTACTTTTATTTTTATTCTTATTTTTATTTTTTGAAGTAATAAAAATGTTCAAAAATTGATTGGTGGTGGGTGCACAACCATGTGATGTGCTGTGAACAACTGTTGTACACTTTGGATGATCGTGTGGTGAGTGAATAAAAACAAAAACAGAACAAAAAACCCATCTTTCCTCTTCCTCCCCCTTCTGAGATCTGCCAACTTCCTCTTCCCTCAGCCTTTCAGGTGGGTCCTGCTCCCAGCAGCCTTTCCCTGTGGCCGTTCTGGCTCCAGGACCCGCACTCCTGTGTGTGAGAGCCTCAGCCCCTGTTCTCGCCACCATCTCACACTTCTCTGTGACAGCACCTACGAGACGGAGGACAGATGCCAGCACAGCACAGGCTGCGTCCACTTTCACGTCAAAGACGGAAGTAGCGGTGGTTCCAATGAAAGCCATGGACGAGGGTGCTCCAGGCAAGCCACTGATTTCCAACCCAGACCTGGGATTGAGAATCTGATTTTCTGGAGTGTTTGTGTTTTGAAAGTAAAGAAGTATGTTCCCCTTATAAATATGTGCACCGTTTTGTCTAACTGCCCTCTTTTTTTCTGCTAGTACCCTGCTTAAATCTGAAAGCCCTGACAGCCAAAGGATAAGAAAAGTGCTTTGAACACTGGCTTAGCTGGGCTGATCCACGTATAAAGTCTCTTATAAAAGGGCTCACAACTAGCCATTATCTCTTCGTTACAAGGAGGGCAAACAATTTTAATAATGTCTATTTACACTGGAACATATATAATGCTAATGTTCTGGAACTAGAATTTCATAAGGAAACCATGTTCTAAAATTCTAACTCTCCATCTTGTTCATTCTGACATCAGTTCAAGAACTTTCCCATTTTCAACCAAAACAGTCTCAGCACAGCAAAGACCTATGTAGAAAGATCTTTTAATATACTACTGCTGACTTAAGTTAAACAAGAATTCTTTTTATGTCAACATGCACTTATTTAGGACAAAGAGGTGACAATGGAAATACTAAAATGAGCTCAAGATTTTTCATACTTAAATCCCAAACTTGGACCTTTTGGAGACCAATCTTAGAAGTAGCATTATGGTATGCACAATCTAAAGATTTTCCAATATTCTGATTCTAAAATAAAAATTTTAGGCTTTTGCTGGTTAAAGACAGACCAGAAAGAATCTTAAGAGAAGTTTAAACTAAGTACTACCATCCTTAGCTGTTCTTTAGGGGTTCTGACCTTTCTAGCCAACAAGTTGCAGAAAGGAGCAGCCTTTTTGTTTTGTTTTCATCAACAGCAAGTAAAAATTCATTTTTTATAGGAAATATGCAATCAGTTGCTTCCTTGACTCACAGCAGAATTAACTTCCCCACTCCCCCTAGGATTAAATTCCTTAGAGAAGAAATTTCCCTTTGGGAGGAAAATTAGTCCTCTTTTAAATGTACACAACAGAAAACATCACCTAATCATCCATCACCCAATCACTCTGAGTGTACGCAATTCCATTTCAGAGTGTACCCAGGCCTGGCCGTGGGCACAGACCTCACCACTGAAAACCATCTTTACTACTCTGACACCCTTGATCACTGAGTCATAAGATTCCCCAGGGAAGACGCTCATGAAATTACCAAATTACATAATTGTTCTTCCGAATTCACAAATGTTCTCTTGTGGTTTATGATAAATCAGTGATTGCTAATTCTTTCTGCAGACTAACAACATTTTGTGACCAAGCCTTCAGAAAAATTAACCCCTCTGTCAGCTGCCCAGGCTCCAGATTCTGGTTATTACAGTCAGAGATCAACCTACAACAGAGGTGAAATCTCACCTTCTACTTTTCAAGTGTTTGAAAGTTCCACACACAACATTATCACACCTGTCACAGTGGTGGGGAAGGTATGTATTAAATTCAACGAACCATACTTTTCATAGCCAATGCATCAAACTAAGGGCTTACAATAGAATT
The DNA here is from genome assembly GCF_015220235.1 of Choloepus didactylus. Lineage (NCBI taxonomy): Eukaryota > Metazoa > Chordata > Mammalia > Pilosa > Megalonychidae > Choloepus > Choloepus didactylus. The sequence goes on from NC_051314.1 coordinate 121,578,485, forward strand.
GGATGGCTGACTGGTAGAACTGGTGGGAATCTGAGAATCTGGAAAATAAAGACCTACACAGTGACTTCCTCATCATCACAGTGTCAGAGTTGGGTCTGGAGGCCAGGCCTCCTACTCCTAGTTACGTTCTCTTTCCACCACAATATAATTCTTTGCTGTGAAAGCCTGTTTAAGTGTTGTACGGGTTTAGTTGAAACTCGAGAGAATACAGCATTCTCTGAAGAGCCTTGGTTTACTCAGAGGAAGCCAAGTGGTTAATAGGACATGCTGGTGGTTATACGAACTGAAACCTCATGGCTAGAACTCTACAAGGAAGGGGAGCATGTATCCGTATTTCCCAATTTCTTCCCCTCGATTTGCTGTGAGAATCCACTTTCTCATGGGAACCTAAAGTTCTGAGTGTAGTGCTGTCCACTGGCGCCATGTTGATCCGTTACCATGGAGATCACTCTGGCAGCATACAAACCTGCCACCAGTCCAGACACACAAGTATCTTATTCTGAGTCCCAGAAGGATTGCTCTACCTCCTACTCCCATCCAGTTTAAAGTTCATCTCTGCTAGGACTTAGCTCTAGACTGTTTGGAGTTTGACTTTTAAATGTCATTAAAAGTATGAAACAAATAGGAAGGTAAGAAAGAGGTATCTCAAGATCTTAAAACAACGAAGTTTGCATACAGCAGTTTCTCTCTAGGTTAGGCTGATGGACTCAGTTACCATATAAATTGACAAAGAACCAGAAGTAAAATATGGAAGAGAGAGACACCACTGGAATTATCTTAGTGCTTACTGACTGTCCACAACACACTGCTTACATAGTATCCAGCGCATTACTGCGAGCTGTGACATGTTAAGGCACTGCTCAGTATTAGAGCCTACAAAGTCTACATGTGCCAAGTCAATGGCAATGCTGTCCCAGTCTCTAATGGAGAGACAAATAGACTTGATGTTGGTCATCAGTGGAAGGATGTCAGAAACCCTCTGGGTTTGTTGCAAGTCCACTGGATCATCCATGAGGCACAACACTGCCATTACTTACCCCATCTGCATAAGTCAAAAGCGTTGTCTTTCTCTAGCATCAGAAAAGGCTACATTTGTGCATGAGTCCTTGATACCCTTCTAGAAGATGGTTTCCTTTAATTTCCCCCAATCTTAAGTTAATGGAGGACAGGTTGGTGGGGATGGAGAGGGGAGGTCTTGGTCTTACAACGCAAGTCTGTCATCAAGTTGACAGTGGCTAGAAATGACCCTCGCTGCCAGGAATTCCCAGGAGTCATGGAAGGAAGGCTAGAACCACCATGTTTATGTTCAACCCCTCAGAAGGCTGCAGGATGGGACTGTTCCACAAAGAGTCATAAAGTTCTCTGGTTTTCTTTAAGATGGGCAGGGGCAACCCAGGAACCCACAAGCGTGAGGCAGACAATAGAGGTAGGGTTTCCTTTCTCTGAATGCCCAGCATTAAACCTGGGCCACTGCCTCAGCCACTTGGGCATCGGTGCATGGGAACTGTCTCATGCATGGGGAAGACACTGTCATCTCCCAATGCCCAAGGCCCACTGGTCCATTCAGAGGTCTCTAGACCCAGTGGGATTTGTTCATTTTCCTCGAGCTGCTTGCTTACATTTTTTGGTTATTTTGCTGATCATCAGTGACTCTGTCTAAAGAGCGGAATATTAAAAAGCAGATATAACTCAAACTTAGTAATTAGCAACTATTTTTTTAACATGAAAAGAACGGATATTGCATTTCATCCACGTCAATCATTCTGTTTGCTTTAACACCTCTCTTCAGCCTCTGCAACTCTCCTCTGTTAATATGATCCTCCTCCCAATCACTCACCCCTATGACGCTGCCTAAGAGCACCAGGGGAAGGAGACCCAAGGAGTCACGGGACTGGGGTGCAGGGGGAGTGCACAACAGTTCTTAGAACAGCTCTTCAAAAATAATCAATCAGTCTCTTCTGCTTGCCCCCCCATTCCCTCACAGGCACAAAGGAGCACATTAAAATGTACATTTGGTCATAGCATTTCAACAGTAGTTTCTTTTCTTCCACCTTAAGCCCCAAATGGGGAATACAGAGTAATGAAGAAAAGGAATTCTGTGAAACATCCCACTGGCTTCTACAGGCCAACGAAAGATTAAAGGGAGAGATTAAATTTCTCTACAGGAGAAATGACACCACTTCTCCACCTTACTATAAACTCAAAATGACACCTACATCTGTTTCGCGACACATGCCAAGGAAAGCCTTAGTGCTAAGTCTTTTACGGTTAGTTACAATCAAAATCATATTTCCTGTCAGATTTTCTCCTGGATGTTATCTGTGCTTTAAATATAAGTGAAGTAAAATAATATTATGGCCTTCATTGAAAAATAGCATTGGAAGTCTATATTCTTTGGGAAAGAAAGACGAGAATAACAATGAGAATGAGGAAGAAAACATTAATACTAGAATTATTTATGCTACAAATAAGTGGAAAATAATAAATCTTTGGACTTAAGAGGACATACCCTAAAAGCTCACTTACACAAAAGAAAGCTAATAAAATCAGACAGAATCAAGAACAAATGGACTTTCTATGGAGAGTTATAACATGTTTGTCTGCATTTTGGATATTTATTTCCTATAATTACCATTCTCCTGGGCACAGTAAATGCTCAAAAATACTTGTTTTGTTTAGTGATTATCCAAATTTGTACTTTCTTAGGTTGAGTTCCTACTTTGTTCTTCGTACTTCTAGCACTAAGCACACTGATTCTTTAATCAAAACTTGTTGAGTAGGACAAGATTTGAATTTTTTTTGGAACAAGTCTAGGCAGCCAGAGTGATACTTCCAAGGAACTGCACAAGGAAAGGGATGTGATCAGGCACCTGTTACTTTCCTTGCCTATCCTGAATACGGCCAGCAGATTCCTAATGTGTCCTAATACACAGGTGTGGCCAGAGCCGGCCAGTGGGTCGAGACTGAGCTGGCTCTGGGATGACCCAGAACAACAGGCTCTCTTCCAGAGGTGAGGAGCACGGTTATGTGTGCCCAGTTTATCAGCTATGTATGTTGTTTCCTACAATGGGTTGTATGCTTTTCTGGCATTATACGAGTATGCTGCCGATGAGGGTAGTTTTGCTTCTTTTCAGCAGCCTGTTATAGGTTTGATTTCACTTCTAAGCATTAAAATCAGTTTAATAACCATCAACAACACAGATGGGAGGTTCCTGAGCAGACAAACCTGGGTTCAAGTTCTGGCTCTACCCATCAACCAGTTTTGTGCCCTTGAGACGTTACATGACATCTCTAAGCCCTAGTTCCCGCATCTGCAAAGTCAAGATACTATCACCTACCTCCCAGACTTGTTAGGAGAATAAAACTAATGAGACGATTTATTAAAGCACTAGTAACCCATAGCACACACCAATAAATGTCAGCTATTTTTACAACACCATACTCGTGTTGTCACTACCTCACACTGTGACCTCAGACATGGCTTCTAATTCTTCCCACACCTCAGTTTTCTCAACTCATAAACGGGTGCTTTTAGAACACTGTCTTGTGGCAAAATTAGTAATAGTTTTTCACTAACACAAACTGAAATTTGAGGAAGAATTGGGTAGCAGTCCTAAAATTACATATCTGCATATAATTAAGCCTAATCAACAGGACCAGCGAGCATCGTGGCCTCTACCCTGGAAGCCTATTTGGACAAGAACACCCATGATGGGAACGGCTTAAATGAACGACCGTTTGGAAATATCCCAAGCGTCTCCTCGAGCAGCTGGGAGAAGGTAAATCAAAGCCTGTGACAACTTCTCTTGAGGGAACTGCCTTGTTCGGCCCATGGTTCTAGTTATTTTCAAGGCAGCGTTCACTTAGAAACCTTAAAAAACAAATTGTTACAGTTGACATATCTGGCAAGCATCAATTTTTCCTGTTTACATCAAATATACTAATAAAAAATGTCTAGCTGTTTGATGCAAGCTTCTTTAACAGACAGCCTGTTACAGAGCGAATATTTCTCCGTCACTCTTTAGAATAAATCCTATAAACAACTGCAAAAGGCAGGGACCTCTTAAAATTGATAATACAATGCTAGAGTTGGGTAGAACATTTAATAATGTCATAGAATTTGATTGTACAGATGAGCAACTGAGGATCATAAAGGTTAGAAAGCTGGCCTCAAGCCACAGAGCTACTGAGTGATAGCCAGGACCGAACCCTGGTCTCCTGACCCCAAATCCAAGATTCCTTCTGCTATTTTATGTGACCCCTCTAAGTCTCCATGAAGCTCAACCACGTTGCACACAAAGAAAACCTTCAACATATATTTGCCAGATCGATCTGCCAGTTCTACAACTTTGCCTAATATTACATTTCAACTCCAAATAATTGGCCAAAGAAGTGGCTAAATAACAAGTGCTGTTTCACAAAGAATACAGAGTAGTTTACAAAGCACTTCTGAAATCATACTCTAATTCCCTCATAAGAAGGTGAAGAAGGTATTTTTGTACTCATTTTAGAGACAAAGAAACTGAGGGTGCAGTTCAGTAATTTGCTCAAGATTATATTGCTAGTTACATATTGCTGGAATTAGCCCTTGACTGTGCACATCTGATTCCAAAACCTGTGCCTTTTCTAATTCTTTAGCCTAGATGATAACAGATGATTATTACACATTAATACTGGTTGGTCTCAAATACTGCCCCAAATGATACTGCCATCGTTCTTTCTCCAGTCTGTGCCATTCAAAAAAGAAATTTAATTCACAAGGCATCTTCATGTCAATGTTCAAAATCATGCAGGCTGAGTGAACTGGAGAAAAGGATACATTCAGGTACAAGAGCACCATCTGTCCAGCATGGAGCCCTATTTCTTTCCACAAAGCAAAGACTTCAGACCCAGTGTCCAAGACAAGAATAGCTCTTGCGTTTACTGCCTGCAAGATTTTAAAGGCCAGTCTGGGGAAATGGCTGCATTTTTTCCCCATTGCTGTAGACATCTTCAATCATTGCTTTGTGTCAAAGGGGGAAGGAAAGAGGTCATTTCTGTGAGTCTTGGCAGCATGGGGCTGTCACACAACCTATGAGGCCTCCATGTAGGTCGGGGATGGGCAAAGCCACCGGGGCAGACTCAAGGAAAAAGCGCCGAGCCTGCTGAGTGGCTGCTCCTAAGAGCTGTTAGAGATAGAGACGGTGGCAGCTAATGGCAAGAGTGGGAGGAAGGGAGAATGAAGAAGGCAGTTAAGGAAGGTGCGGGGGGGATGGATATAATCCAGCATACAGAAACCTGTCAGGATGGGATTTATTTTTGTTCTGTGAGGGAGTATAATAGGGCATTGCCTACACTCTCAATAGCTGTTTTGAAGTGAACCCGGCTGGTATGTCTTTAATTTGTCATTTCATTATGAAACTGTTTCCCTTCCAAGAAGCCTTCAAGTCAGGAAGCTCTGTCTGCCCACACAGGAAATTCCTTTGCTTCAACTTCCCCAAAAAGGAAATTTCCCTTAGAACTGAGCCCAGCATATGCCTTTGAGCAGAGCTGTTTCAAGAAACTTTGGCAGCTGAGTCCTGAAAACACCCCTGGCTTGCTGCTGCTGCTGCGATGCTGGGATAAACAGTTCGGCTTTCACTCCGGGGGTGGGACCCCACCGAATTGGCCCCGGTCCACCTCTCCCTCCCTCACTTCTTTCTCCTGTGCCCTTGCCCTCCCTCAAGTACTGCGTAACACCAAGAGTCTCAACTCTCCAAAAGGGACTTGGTATCTGCAGCTTTTGTCAAAAAAATATGCATCTCTGTATACATACATACCTCGTACACACACAGACCCACACCCAAAGCACGCACCCCGTAGCCATCGTGTCATACACGGCACTCCAACCCAGATTATCTACTCTTGCTCCCCCTTTAGACTCACACACAAACTTGAGCCTTCTGGCAGAAAGACGGCGGTGTTTCAAATGAAGAGGGTGCAAGAAAATAAAATAGCATGTTATGGTTCCTAAAGCACCGATAATGCCAAATTACCGCTTACTAAGGGTGGTGGGTTTTTTCCACACAAACTTTCCCAGAGAGGATTTTAAGCAAGAGATGGAGGGGGGAAATATCTCAAACCACAGGCTTATAAAAATTAATCTCTCAGACATATTGTGAATGACTAAGTGGGTGAGAGCTCAGAGCAGCTGTGCTGAAGTGAATAGTAATATATAGTATTTCATGAAACTCCCTTAGCAAGGGGGCATTAGTGGGAAACTGCCAGACTCACTGTTAAGTTTTTAACGTTCCATTTCAAATCACTTCATTAAAAAAAGAAATTGTGAAAAGGAAACAACACAGAGACCTAAAGCATAAAAGAGGGTACTGAACTTCAAACTGTGTATCAAACAGTAGGACAAAGAGAAAGACATAGATAGATGAGGAACTAAGAGGGCCCAGGATTTTCACCCTGCAATTAGATTGCACTAGAATGGCAGATGATAGGATCTAATCTTACTACACTATTCATGCACTTGGGCTTGGAAATGGATATTATTTACCAAGAAACAGAACAATGTTTGAGGGACTAGAGAGAATCATACAGCTCACTGAAACTGGAATATATTAACCCTGAGGTTTTGGATGTGGTAGATGTTTTCTGAGAGGTTGCTTTAAAATTTTACTTTCATGGGTTCTTTTATTTTTCTAAAATTTATGGGGTTTTAACCACAGTTAGATCTCAAAGGGGATTTAATGCTATTTTTCATGTTCTTAAAGAGAATGGTCTAGGGAAAGGGTCTTTGGTGTATATTGGGAGAAACTTGTAGAGTGAAGAGTTTGATGGATGCTTTACCACTTACCAGCTCTGTGACATTGGCTGTTTCTTAACCTCTTTACGCCTGACTTTTCGCCAGTCAAGTGAGGATAATAATACTCAGTTCATAAGGCTATTGTGAGGATTAAATGATATGTGAAAAGTGCTTACCATAAGCACTCAGTAAATGGAGAGCTCATAAATTCCACACACTCACTCTTCAACATACACACATAAGCTACTCAGCTCTAGTTTACTCCTTGAAGTTCTCCAAGGGTCCAGATTTGCCTGATCACTTCACTTCAAGCCTTGGGTGAATGGATCCCTTTATACATCTGCATGGTCGTGGTATTTAGTTACTCAAGACATTGAACACATTTTGTTAAGAATAACTGAAAGGCTTAAGGATTCAGATTTACATTCCAAAATTCACTACTCCTCTCAAGGAAACACAGATGATGTGCATCTTCTCAAGTTGACGGTATGAACAACAAAGTTCAACTTTGTCCAGCCAAGGCTGACACTGGCCATGTCTCAAGACCAATAGTCATGCACAGTAAGTTGCAGATGGCTCATCCTGGCCTCACAGGGTCAGGTTCATAATGTTTTTTTCTACATCAAGGGACCTGGACTTACCATCTAGTCTAATGTTTCTCTTCTCCATGGAGAAGGCCAGTCCCAAGCAAATTTATGGAATTTATTTCTAGCTCTACCTCTTCCCCTGACACTCCATGCTTGCCAAAGTCTTTCCATTGCAAAAGATTTGGTAAATTAAGTTTCTTTAAGGTATCAAAGACTTGAGGTGTTAATTATCCCTCTCCAAGGTATTATGTGCTATCACGGCTATTAACTTTCAAAAGTGGAGCATGGTAGAAACAAAGCTTGATCCAAAAAGAATGCATCTTAATAGTGGAATTTCAGGCACCATAGTAGTTTATTGTGGGAGGCAGTGAAGCTCAGAGCACTCTTTAAATCACTGCAACGGGGTGCCCACATAACCTGTGCCTAAGCACAACACTGGCCCTGTTCACAGACAATTCTAAGTCCTCTGTCCTGAGGTTCAAAGTGTTTCTATCTGGACAATAAAAGTTTAGAAGGCAGCCACTCAGCAAACAAACAAGTACCAGACACAAGATTGCTACACAGCTGATGTACAATGCCAGTGCTACAACACCCAGCTGTATTTCTTCAAGTTCTTTCCCTGGATCACTTTGGATAGCAAGAATCATCACAGCAGCTTTGTGAAGTAGATATTTGGAGTGATAGCTGAGATATAATCTGAACAACTCACTCACACTCTCTTTGTCTCTGTCTCTGTCTCTGTCTCTCTCTCTCACACACACACACACACACACACACTTTGATTCATCTGAAGTAAAATTTTTCTCTGCTGAGGAAATCAAAGGAAAAAATTTTCTTTCACAAAGTCCAAAACAGATTTCATAAAAACAAAGTTTACATTTGTTTAGATGGGTCTCAAGTTCCTGTCAGCACATGATGAGGAAATTAAAGTAGTTTAAAAGGACGTTTATAATCCACGATTCTCAACTGAATGAAGTCTCTCTTGGGGGATTTCTACTTTTAAGTTCCTAAAAGACCTTTAAATAAAACCCCAAATATCTGGGTGAATCGAAAGCCCCCACACAAAATGCTTGACAGAGTTGTAAATAGGGGAACAAGAACTGTTTGTCCAGGGAGGGGATTTTTTGAGGCGGCTTCATTACCACCTCACATGAGAAGTGAAAAGATTCAGTGTGGGAGTTCAGTACTGCAAAAAAACCGGGTGGAAGGAATCAGAATGAAAAAGAAAGGAAAGCATTTTCTCCCCCACTTTGTTCACATCTAAAAGGAAAAAAACCATGCCCAAGATAGTTTCACTTCCAACTCATCAGAATAACAGGTTTCTGAACTTGCACTGCCTTAGGGCTACTTCCTGAAGTAAAGCACACCAGGAGGAAGGAGAAAGAGGAATTTTATTTCCTCAAGAGGGCTGACACCAAATCATTTGCTCATATTTGTTTCTCTCCAAAGAGCTCCTGATGTTGGTGATCCCAGCGCTCCGTAAGAAGACAAAATAAAAACCCTCTCATCAGCTTTGTTCACGAATCACTGCTACTTGAGGCAATTCTTTTCTCCCTAAACCTACACCTATCCTTTCATAGCCGGTGGCGACGAGTAGATGATTCTAGTAACTATTTCAGGGCCTCCATTTAGAAATAGTTTCTTGGGTGTGAGTTTTCATGCCCAGGGAATGCTATAAGTGTCATAGATTCTTTTTGCTGGCTGGGGCAGATGGAAATATACTTTAAAGCTCAGCATCAAAGCCCTCACTTTAGAAGCTGAAAGCCTTCATTCTCTTGCCAACTGTGCTTTTTTCCCCCATAATTAATTAATGCAGTATTAATTGTGCATGTGCTATGGGGCTGCTGGAAGAGGACAGTGCAGCCTAGTCGTGCAGATCAGCAACTCTATAAAGCTGAAATCCAGTGGATACCATTTAGAGAGGGAGAGAAATGCAGATTGTATTTTTTTTTTTTACAGGTTACTAGAGTGGCAATCTTACACCAGGTCATAGAGGGGATTCCCACAAATCACACAGTTTGGGGTCAAGCAGGTATTTATGAGAAGTTATACCTGTTACAATCTACTGGACAAAGAGCCACCTCACAAACAATTCTCAGGCCAGAAGGGGGGGGGCTACGGAAATAGGGGTGCAGACCCGTGATTTAGCCTAAGGTCCCAAGAACACGTAATGTGAGGGCGGCTAAGATCACCTTCAGAAGACCTGCAAGGCTTAGGAGCTGGCTGCAGCTCCCATCCCACAGGAGCATTAACCTGATCTCTACCATGGGCAGCAGAGGGGAGCATCCAACAAAGTTAGGCACTGACTTCCCATATTTCCTTGCAGGAGAGCATCCTCACAAAACAATCACGGGAAAGTACGGTATCATTTCCTGCATCATGGAAATACCACCAACTGCACTAAAATTTAACGCTGAGCACTAGAAATCAAGTAAATGATCATGATACTTAGCATTTATAGACAACCCTCCACTGCAAATACCCCTTGTATTTCTCTCCTGGAGTTAGAAGAACAGTACAATGTCTGAGCTGGGAAGGTCATCGGGAATCATATACTCAGACTACTTCACTTTACAGACAAGGAAACTACAGCCCTGGGAGAAGGAATGGATTGTTTAAGTGACGTCATTAGTAGCCACATCAGGCCAGCGCTCCGAGGACTGACCACCAGACAGGCATGGTCTCTGCTCTGTCTTCCTGATGTAGAGGTTTCTAGCACATACGCCATCTGGGTAATCCAAGGCAGGTAAGTGCTTAAATTGGTGAACCCAATAATACAAACTCCATTCGAGCACATCATCTTTCTTACTGCTTAACAAATAATCTGGGAGGTACATCACCTCTTTTAAAAAGATGGAAAATAGTAGACAAAGGGAATCTTTTGTGACTGAATTCTGTTTCTAACACTCTAGAATTTATACAGATACCTGAAAATATACTGCAGATAACAATCTGCATTCAGGACTGGATTTGAAAGTTTATCTTCCTCTAAGTTCAAAAGATAGTTTACTCCATGTTTCTGATTTTATCCCTTTGGGCCTTCTTGTCAGCTGTTTATATAAATTTTGTTTAAAGTATACACACACACACACACACACACACACACACACACACACACACACACACACACACACACACACACCCCAAGCTCTTGGCTTGGTTCTCCTCCTTCTAAACAATAGCTAGAAGGAAATGGGGCTCCATCAGTTCTTAGGACTTTCAGGAGGCAACATGGTGATGTGCAAAATAGCTTGGGCTTTGGAATTAGATCTAGATTCAAATCATGGCTCCTGTGCCTTCTCTTTATGCAGTATTTGGCAAGCTGTTTACCCCTTCTGAGCCTCAGCTTCCTCTTCTGTAAACAGATATATTATCTATCCTTGCTAATGTTTGTGATTATTCAGAATAATATATATAAAGTTCCTGGCACAGAGAAAATGTTCCATACATAGAGGTGATCATTATTACCTATTCCACACATATCACTGTTACAGATTCTCTGGAGTGGCACTGTGATCTTAAATACAACTGGTCTCAGAACAGCCCCTAAAGAGAGGCCCAGCTCCTGTAAGCTAGTCTTGTCCCAGGATAGCTTTATTGGGGATAGGACCAAAAGAAAGAAACCTACTGGCAAAGGTAAGCCTCTCCTGAAAAACAACTGGGGGATTAAATCCCAGCCCTGCTACTTCTGAAGTGGAACTGAATGAAGGCCCTGATACCCATGACATTTTTCTTTAAGATAGAGCTATTCAACACCCTTCAACAATCTCTCTAGGTAACTTTTTTATTTTGATGATTATAGCTCTCCTTCAAACCTTCATTCTCCTTGCTGAACCACCTTAGTTAGTGCCCCACCCCCAAGAGTGGAGACTTCAACCCCAGCTGAACTGGTCAAATAAAGTATTCCCTGCACAGTTGTGCAAGGGTAGACTTTTCCTTACAGGCACCGAATCTGCACTTACCACACCACACAGCCACTGCTCTTTATCCATTTTCTGTATCTGCAATCTGCCTTTCTATTACTGGAATCTTAGAACCCATGTGTGTGCTAGTAGTATCATCTGATCTACACAGGAATAAAAGCTAATTTCAGAAGAATGGGGTTTAGCCCACCCACCTAAGATGGAAGCAGTAAATATCGGGGAAGGGTGACTCACTATACTTGGGAATTCACAGTTAGCCCGGGGTCAGAGATAAGGACAGTTTAAATCTCTCAAATCCCCCTCTGCCTCTGTTCTCAGAAGAGACCAGAGAAAAGAAGCCCCAAACACTCATTTATGGCATAGGCAACTGAGAATCAGAATCCACCTATGGGAACAGTAGAATCAGTAACATCTGAAGGTCCCTGCTAAGATTTACCTCTAGAAAAGCACAAGGATGAAGCTGTCAGGACCTCTTAGTGTCAGAATTACCGATGAGGTTTAACTAATTCAGGCATGAAGCCCAATGGGAGAAAATATCTGTTATTTGAGAATGTAAACTTTGTCATATTTTTATACACTCAGCTCAGTCAGTGCCATGTGATAACAGAGAGGAGGTGGGGCGTAACTAAGAAAAGCACAGTTCAAGCCAACATCATATTGAATCTTTTATCATCCCTGCTAGCGAGTATCAGGTAGAAAATGTGCAGCTAATCATAGAACTTAGGGTCAGAGATCCCTCAGTCTGCAGAACCCTAATATGCCAAGAGAAAGCCCACGGAGGCATTGATAGTTAGGAAAATCCAAGGAGAGGTAGTAGGGAGAAGAAAGACAGAAGAAAAGGCAATAGCATTTCTTATTTCCTACTGTTCAAGGCTTTACTCTTAGAACTGACCAGTTACTGGTTTTTATTTTTTAATGGCTCCCTCTTTTAGTCCATCAATAACTTTCAATGTTGGACATCTCTGGGCTCACATAAATAACTCCGCACCAGTTAGGGACAGCCAATTGCCAATAGCTTCCAAACGTCCACTTCAGAATTCTAAGGAAATTGAGAGCCCGTGAAACTGAAGAGGCGCCGTGTGTGCTGCTTCCTCACGTCCCTTCCCCTCCCCCACAGGACCAGAGCCTCTGCTGGAGGAACTGCCTTAAATGTACACAGAGCTCCCTGCATGAAATGTGAAGTGAAAGAAAAGGTCAATAAACCCCTGGCTATATATATACATATATATATATATATATATATATATATATATTTTTTTTTTAAAGACATCTATCTATAAATAGCTGCATTTACTGAAGCTGCTTCCTTATCAGGAAGCATGGAGCTAGGAATTAACGTCTGCCTGCATCGGAAATTCTTTCAGACAGCAAACCCAAAAAGGAAATTTCCCTTCCAGAGTATCCTGGCTGATCTGTCGTGGGCTGTTTTTTCTCTCCAAGCTGTTCGCAGCAGCTAACCAGGGCCCACGTATAGTCGTATCTACTGCTGGTAAAGTAGAAATCCTTCAAACAGCTGAATGTAAAAACTGAAGGCACCCAAAAGAAGGCCTGAAGTGGGGGGAGGGAATATAAAATGCTAACAGCCGGCCAACCACATTAGAAGTAATTACTGCTCTGTCAGGACGCGGCCTTCCCGTATCCTTGCCTCAACTCTGCTGGTGATGTCACTGCACGTCACAGGCAGCTGTGTGAGACGAGGCCATTTTTGGAACACGGATAATGGCAAAGGATGGGAGGATTTGATAGGTCACAGAAGGGAGGGGAAGGCTGAGGAAGGAGAAGTACAGATTCAGGCAAGACTTTGAAGAAAAAGCTCCAGACTGAGAGACAGATGTGCTAGGGGTAGGAAAAGGCCCTGCAATGGAGTCCCTGTAGCAGAAGTGAGCTCTCAGACATCATAGGGTGTAGTTAGAAAATAAAGCTGATTTCCATGGTGACTTAGGGAAATCAGTCTCAATTCTATGTAGACAGAACTCCAGGCCCTTTCTGTAATGCAATGGACTAAAGTACGTGGCTTCCTTTGTCAAAGTGCTTTGAAAATGGAGAAGCCATCCCCTAAACAGACAATTCATGAGCCTCAAAAACTGAAATGGAACCCAGTGAGTTCCCCGGTGCCCTGGACCATGCACCGTGCCAGGTGTTACACATCAATTACCTCTGATCCTTATAAGAAACCCTCTTCTGTGGGAATTATCAGAAATCTGAGTCTTAGAGAGGTTAAATCCTCTAACAGAAAAGCAGGCCTTAAATTCCAACCCACCAGGTCCACCTGACTCCATGTCCTTTCTATCACCATGCTTTTTCATATGGAAACTCCAAAAAGCAGGGGGACCCTGCTCCCAGAAGGTCATCCTTGGTGAAATAATAGGGAATGTGGGTGCTACAGTGAGCCCCACTCTCAAAGCTGGCCCACTCAGGCCTTCACAACCAGCCCTGACTTTTTGGTTGCAGAGATAAATTAAACCTCAACTTGAGCTCACAAGAGATTAAAGAGCAGAGGGAGAAATGAGTGAGCAAAAAAGAATGAACTACCATAGTAGCAGGCTCTCCCTCCTGACACCTTCCCTGTCATCCTACTCAGAAGGAGAAGCCAGCCCACCGGAGGCTCAGCACAAATTAATGGTCAAGTGGCATCACTAGAGCTGCATCTACCCCCAGCTCCCCTGGCTGCCCAGACCCAATGGTCAGCAAGGCCCGTTTTCAAGTCCTACAGGAGGCTCTGCCATTACGTCTCCTAGGAAAGCCAAAGAGTGATGCATGAAGTGGGATAAGCATCAGACCCTTCACATGCTGTGTGAACATGGAAAATTCAGTTAACACCATCTCAGCCACAGTCACCTCATCAGTATAAAAGAGTCAATAACACCTACTCCAAGAAGAGTAACATGATTAAATGAGATACTATATGAATACATTTTGTTAACTGTAACAGTATAAAATACTATGATTATATTGAGCTCCCGTTTTTGCCTCTTGCTTTGGGAACAAAAATAACTTGAAGATTTGTAAAATTTGCTCCAGCCAATTAGGAAAGAGACACAAGACAAGGCATCCCTTCTCACGATGCAGGTTCTAATAAAGCTTTGCTGGTCACGTGACTGTGTTAAACTGAGTTACTCTGCTGAGAATGCAGAAGAGCCAAGCGGGTGGGCAGAAAGGTAACATTTCCAAAGGAAAGCATTAAATTAAATTATTAAACACACACAAGCAGGAGTGGTAATGTCAGAAATTTGAAATATTCACAAGGAAAGGAAATAGAACCAAGGGACTATTTCTCATGTCCTGTCTCTAGAAAACTCCAAGCGGCTATTATGGCTATTTATTAACCTGCAACATCGTAAACCATCACCCTATCAAAAATGATGAATGAGTCCTAGGTTCTGATTTTTAAATATCAATTTACAGGGATTTTAGGAGACCAAACTGGAGCTGCAAAATGCAGTCTTTGGGCAAATGGCATGTGTCGGCCTGATATTAAATCTAGATGTGATTCAATCAACTAAATGTGAAATGATGATGTAAAAAGAAATTTAAAATAAATGATACTTAATTACTTAAATTCTGCCTAATAAATCTGAAATACACTCATACTATCCTAAGGGCAGGCCTGAGCATCACTGAGGCAGAGTGTTCACTAACGGCTGCTGAGAATGCAGTGTAACCCTCTGCAAACAAGCAGGCTGGTACCACCTCAGGAGGCAGCTCTGGGCAAATTAGATGTACTGCCCACCCCCATCAGCACACACACCCCCATGAATTTAGAAAAAGCTGGCCTTTGGGCAAATTAGAAAAAGTCCTTCCCTCACACCTTAGCTTGCCTCCTAGTCAGTCAGGAAAAGGTATCCCTTGCCACACGCAACAGCCCTTAACTGCTCAGAGAGTCAGTGTGATTTTGTCCAGGCACCCTTGGCGATCCCTGGCCCTGTGTTTTCCAGGTACAATGAAAGACTTATGTTCTCTTTAACGAGTGGAACATTGTTTTTCACCTACCTGTTAAAACTGTTGTACTTGGGCCTCTCTACAAGCTCAAGGTGGGGGGGGGGGAAGCAGCCTCTCAAACATACCTCTGTCTCCCTGTGAAACCAGAATTACAGGGAACTACTGTAGGATTGTTGAAGGATACTATTCTGCAAATTTGGGTGGTGGGTGAGTCACACCAGCATGGAGCCCTTCTCCCCTTAGCTCTCCTCCTTTCCTAGGCCCAGAACACCCGCCAGTCTTTTTCAAATGCTCCATAATCACCACTTAACACTCTGCTCCATTTATCACTCTGCTTTTATCACAGGCATATAAAATGAAAACTATCACTTTCTACTTCTCAATAGCTTGCTAATTTGTCACACTGTGTCTTCAGTTTAGGTGTAGCATTGTGTCTGCAGAACAGAATGGTAAGTAACTCATATGGGAACCTTAAAATATTATGGTCTCCCTACCCCCATCCCTGGAAAAGATATATTTTAATAAGAAATGGAAGGAGGAAAAGGGCGGGGGGGGGGGGGATGAGGAAAGAAAAAGAAAAGGAGAGAAAGAAAAGAAGAGAGAGAAGAGAAAATTAAAAAAAAAAGAAAAAATAAAGTTAAAAGGAAAAAATCTGGAGATTAATGAGGATAAATGGTGGAAAAAAGCCACTTTGATGCATACCAGTTTGGTGAGTGTCTCTTTAAAACAAGCGGCTAAAAATGTTTTCAACCTCACTAATACCATAAATGTCCTGCTGCTGTCTTGGCTTTCAGATTCTTCCCCGTACTTTCCATGAGCATTCCATTGGGAATTGTCTGGAATCCCAGATTAAAACAGCAATAACCCAATTCCCTTGTTAGAATATTTATTTTCTTTTAGGTTTGGAAACCCAGCTGGGATGCTTCTTCAAGTGTGCGGCACAGCCTCACCCATCAGAGGGGCTGCATGAGATGCTTCTCCAGCAGCACAAGCAGCTGAGCCGGAACAGGAGAGAGAAGCGGGCAGCTCAGCCTCATTCGGAAAGCCCCAGCTGAGGGCAAACACAAGACCCTGGGAACCTCCGCGTTCAGGGGATTCATGCCAGGCGTCAGAACCAATGGTGTCACACACAGCTCATGCAGATTACCGAGGAGAGGTCTCTAAAATTAGGCTGCCATAGAGTGGGCATTTAGGCAAAATCATCACCCTGATCTGAATCCATAATCCAACAATTGAATATAGTCCAAGGTCAGCAGTAATGTGCTACAGCCCTGTAACTAGTAAGTATCTATATTAGGATCCATCCATCCATCCGTCCATCCATTCAAGGGGGATTTGTAAAATATTCAACAACTGAATGACCAGTTAGAACAGATTCCAGCCATAAACCACTGCTATGGTCACACAAGTTGAATAATGGCTGTCAACCCTGGATTCATCCATTCATCCAAAAAAATATTTACAAAACACATACTTGTATAGTAGTATAATGGATAGGAACTGAGGGTCTGGAGTTGGACAGATCTGTGTTTGAATGTTGCTTCTACCTTTCACTAGGTGTGTGACATTGGCAGGTTACTCAAGTCATTAAGCCCTGAATTCCTTCTGTGTGACATGGGAATAAAAAAGAATATCTACCTTATAGGTATTGCTGTGAGAACTGAATAAAATAATTTATATAAAATTATTAATATATAAATAATTAATGTGCCTGGGACAAGGTGATTCTATAATAAATGTTAGCTGTCATTACTGCGTGCTAGGCACATAGTATGGGCTGGTAAAATACTGGTAAACAGACAGGTATGGTTCAATGAGGAAAACTGTCTACCCAAGACAAAATAAAAGTGTTGGTAAGGAAAGGACAGTTCCAACCACGGAGAAAGATGCCTTAGAAGAGAATCATAATATTTTTAAGTTAGGAGGGCTGTTAAACATTTTCTTGTCTAACCACAACATTGTATAGTGGCAAAACAGCATTTAATGACTGGCTTCTAGTCAAACAGCTAATTTGACAGCAGAACTAGTTAAAAATTAAGGTCTTTTGAAGGTTCGGGATTTTTTATTTGTTTGTTTGTTGCCATGATAACTTCTAATGGAGATGCAGCTCTATGATAAAAGAGCTTAAAATTGTAAAGGCAACCAGAAGTGAACCAGGAGTTAGGGCCCCTTTGGGGGATGTCTCAAAAATACAGCAATTAAAAAGTCGATTGAGATAAGTGTTCCTAGTTTTCTTCTCCCTTTGCTAGAATTTAAGTTTTACAAGAGCAGGGAATTTCGTCTACTTTGCTTATTTCCGGATTCCAGTACCTGGAAGAGTGCTTAGCACACTGAAGACAATTGGTAACTCTTTGTGGAATGAATGAATGAAGGAAATTAGGTGGTAGGAGCAGTTTGCCTGCACAGCATGAGTAGGTCCCATCCCTAAGTGAATGTACTGGTTTTAAAGAGTGCTTCTGGGGGAAAATTTGCTAACACTTAGCTGCTGTTTTTTTCCAAGTCATGTCTGCTCCATTTGTGCCTTAACACTCCAGATTACCAAGGAGACAGGGACAACATTTTCAGCCCCAATCTCTTCTTCAAAATTGCTTTGTGCAGGAGAAGGTGGTAGAGTGGAACCACGTCTTTTACCTCCCTGCCCAAGTGAAGCAGGAATGCGTGAACCATAGCATGCAGAGAGTTTATAACTATTAATAGACTCAGCAAGCTGGAGGAGGGGAAGGAGTCTCATGGGCCCCAACTCCTTGCAAACCTCCTAGCAACTATCCTCACTGTGGGACAGAAGGGAGAAGCCAGCAGTGCTCCCCCAGTACCTGCCAGCCCTGAACTGCTAGAGAGAAAGGAGGAGCCTGGGCCCAGTGTCTACTATTGTTTGCTGCTTTCAGCAAGCAGCCCCTGGCTTCTGAGGGATGGAACAAGACAAGAACAACCTGGGGAGCAGCATTATGCCAGGAAGAGATGGCAAGCATGACCATGACACAATCTAAGTCATTAGGAATCAACTACAGAGGGCCAAGGTGACCCCAGCATCCTCCACAGCCCAGACGTGTGCATCAAGGAAACATTCAGGCCAAACAACCTGGCCTTTTCTTGGACACCGTGATCTGGGTGGGAATCAGGCAATTCATCTCCCCAGCTGCCCCAATCACATTTTATCACCTGGGCTGGGGGACAGCACAGGAAAGGAAGACAAAAAGAAAATAACAGGTGTCGGCTGCTCTGGAGACACGCACCGGTAGCACAGGTGGGCTGGCACTGGTGCCCTGCCAAGTGGCAGCTAAGGCCTCAAACCAGGGAGGTGTTTGGCAAGGAGAAGGGATATTTGGAGAGGACAGTGGGAAGACTACAACTGACTTGAAGCTGTTTAGGCAAAGCAAGTGCAAGAGAAGCAAGAGGGAAGGAGTAGAAGAAAAGAGGAGGCAAGAGAAAGGTCATATCTGGGCCTAGAAAATGAAGCCAATTGAAAAGTCACCAGCATGGAAACAGAGAGATGCAAGAAGCCCTAGGAAAGGAGGGTGGGGGGAGCCAGTCAGCCTAAAGACAAAGCAGGGAGTAAGCCTGACTCTGAAACTGGGCAAAATCGGGCCAGGAAAATACTAATGGGGAGTATGTGTGACTTTAGAAAGACAAGCTTTCCAAAAAAACATCACCCTGGCTATTGGGAGATTTAGTTGATTCTGACGTATATTGCTCATCTCCCTCATAGCTGGAGATGAAATGAATACATTGAGAAGCAAAGGACAAGGATCTCAAGCTTTTCAAAGCCATCTTGGGGCAAAAGATTACAAAGCAAATTTGCAAAGTTGTGTTAAAATCTCCGAGTTCCAGATATGGCCCTCTCTCTCTCTCTAACTAAGCCACCGTGGCAGGTGATCTCACTGCCCTCCCCCCTACATGGGACCTGACTCCCAGGGGTGGAAATCTCCCTGGCAATGCAGGATATGACTCCCGGGGGGATGAATCTGGACCCAGCATTGCAGGATTGAGAACATCTTCTTGACGAAAAGGGGGATGTGAAATGAAACAAAATAAAGCTCCAGTGGTTGAGATATTTCAAGTGGAGTTGAGAGGTCACTCTGGTAGACATTCTTACACACTATACAGATAACATTTTTTAGGTTTTAAAGTATTGGAATAGCTAGAAGTAAATACCTGAAACTATCAAACTCCAACCCAGAAGCCTCGACTCTTGAAGACAATTTTGTAACAATGTAGCTTACAAGGGGTGACCGTGTGGTTGTAAAAACCTGTGGATCACACTCCCTTTATCTAGTGCATGAATGGATGAGTAGAAGAATGCGGACAAGCACTAAATGAAAAATAGGGTGGGATGATGAGGATGATCTGGGTGTTCTTTTTTACTTTTATTTCTTATCTTATTCTGATTCTTTCTGGTGTAAGGAAAATGTTCAAAAATAGATTGGGGTGATGAATGCACAACTATATGATGGTACTGTGAACAGCTGATTGTACACCATGGATGAATGCATGGTATGTGAATAAAACTGAATTTAATAGTAATAAAAAACAAATCTCACAGTTCGCCCTCCTGGGGCTTGCAGCGCACCCCACATAACCCTCCGCCTGTCTGTCCCAGCCCTTCCCCGGAGGGAGGAGCGCAAACACTCACGCAGGTGCGCTGGCAGGCGGATCGAGTCTTCCTCCATCCTGAGCGCGCGAGGCACTGGAACATGAAGCGGAGTCGAGGACGCGTAACTAGGCACCGGGCTCTCCGGAGGGGTGTATGAAATTCGTTCCTGCTGTTAAAAACAAGGACAAGAAGTGGGGGAGAGAGACGATGAAATTTTGGATTGGGTGTGAAATCAAGGGGGTGGGGAGCAAAAGGGACACAGGACTTTTCATCCCCCACCCCCAGCCCCCAGGGTTCCTACAACAGTCTTTCAGACCCCCGTCTTTGGGA
Organism: Choloepus didactylus; assembly: GCF_015220235.1. Classification (NCBI taxonomy): domain Eukaryota; kingdom Metazoa; phylum Chordata; class Mammalia; order Pilosa; family Megalonychidae; genus Choloepus; species Choloepus didactylus. Next base: position 121,598,627 of record NC_051314.1, read on the forward strand.
TTTAGAATGTCCTTCTGGAAAGTTTTTAAAATAGCGCATTTCCTCTGGACACGGGTCAATCAGTATGCATCCCTGTGGTGTGTTTGAGTAAAGAGAATGGACAAGGATGAGGGGATGAAAAAACATGTCCAAAAGAATGGCTTAAAGACCACTCCCTCAAAAAAAAAATCCCTTTCCTAAGTCACATAACTGTCAGCAATACATTAAAAGCAGGTTTCCTCTTTGGAAGTATCTCCAGGTTCTAATCGAAGTATGATTCTATACTCAGATCTAATGAGAGTGAGCTTAAGCAGGCTAAATGGTGGCTTAAAAAATACGTTTTAGATTTAGTTAGTAGAACTATCATCTACCTACCTCACTACACAACCACCACCTCCAAATTCCAACCTTTAAGGATTTCTTTCATACTAACACTAATGGGTATCTATCTCCTTGTTCCTTCAGTCTCCATCTCAGAATCAAAATTTTCCTTTCCTTCTGAGATATTTCAGAGCACTTTTCAAAGAATTTTCTGCATATTTGTACAGCATTAACTGAAAATACTTCCTCAACTGACAAGGGGAGGGGGCGCTTCAGCAGATCCGCTATTTAAATTCAAACAAGCAGTGTATGCTACATCAGTTAAAACAACCTGGAAAGATTATTAGTCGTTTTAAGTTGAAACAATGCAAATAATGGCAAGAAGCCAATTCTTATGTTTTGCTAGAATAGCAGTGCAATTTGCATCTTAGATCTATAGACCAACTAGCTCGACTTGCAGCCCACACATAAACATAACTCCTGTGGTTTAACTAGGCAAAGTAAACTGGGACAAAGTCTGGAAACTAGTTAGGGGGAGTAGATCAGTCAGATGCCACCACAAAAATAAAATCAGGAGCAAAATAAATAAATAAATCATAGATTAAAATAAAGGGGGTGTTTATGTTTAGGAAAGATAGTTCTCTAACATTTTACATCTCATCAAATGCGCAAAGGAAAACAGGGGAGTACCCCAGCCCTATAACCAAATTAAAGCTTGTCTTCTGCTCACAGCTTGGAAAGTTTGGTGGTTGTGGTAGGAAGTTTTGATTTTAAATGAATACGTACATATTTTCGTAATTTCCGAGTAGAATCACTATACTTTCCCTGAGGCATCCGATACCAGTGACTAGGGTACTTGGAATATTTCTGTTTAAACATACATCCTAAAGCTTCCTGGTGGATTTCTTAATTAAAGACAGACACATTATCTGTGGGGCTCATTTCCGTATGGCTCAAGATGTCCTATGAAAGGCCATGCAGGGGTAAAATCTTCAACGTCACTTTTCCTAAACTTGGCTAAACATGACACATATTTTGCGCAACACTAACAACAGGATGAGTTATACTTTTTGATGCTCAGTTTGGGGCTGTTTTGGGTGAAAGAGACAAAGACATATTAACACACATGGGAAACATAAAATCTGTTAGGGGGTTTCAAGGTGAGATAGGCATTCAGGCATTTCATATGTAGTCTATTTTTCTAGTTTCACAAAAATTCTCCATACTCTTCAATATCAACCGTTAAATTTATTCCCAGAAATAGCTCTGTGTTTTGTTAGGTGTTTTTTTGTTTGTTTGTTTGTTTGTTTTGTTTTGTTTTTTGCAGAAGCGAAAGTTGGTGAAGAAGACACCATACAGACAAAGGGTCTTCAAATGGCATGGTCTGAGTGCAAGGAAGAAAAGATGATGGTATTTGGTAATATGATGACCTTCTCTTAAAGCAAGAAGGTCCACAAGTTCCTTTAAGTAGACCTTTCAGAGTGAGAACCACTTCATTCCAGCCTCAGGGACGCCATCAGGGCAAGCTGGGAGAACCCAGCTCTTAAGGCGAATTTTACTTATTTCCTGATAACCATCCCCAGCCTCCTGATGGAAGAGACAAGTGAGGAATCACCTTTAAAATGTCTATATTCTGACTTGCTACATGGTCACTGCATTGTGTCTTCATTTCTTTGGAAGCCTCTGTGTGTTTGCCCTTATATGTGGTTCTCTATCATTGCTGCTACGCTGGAAAGCCATGCTTCAGTGCTTGCCTGGGGATCGTATGCCATCCATAGCTGCAGACAACTATGCTATTTCATGAACCCTATGAAAGGAAGGCTAGAGACTGAGTGATCGCGGATCCTGAGTTCCTCTCGTTCCTGATGATGGTTGCCAACTCAGCCAAAGGTCAATATTGAGGCGCCACATGCTCAGATTGGGAAAGCTCTTTTTAAAAGGTTCAATGAAGGGAATTGTCAGTAACAAAAGAGAAGCTACCTTCACCAAGAGGGAGAAGCAAAATGGTGCTTCTAAGGCCTGGGGCAGTTTGCCAGCAGCCAACACACACCCACTGTAACCCTGGGCTGTGTGGCCAACAGAACACTTCTGAGAAACCACACTCCAGACTTAACTCCTTTTGTCTCTCTTTTGTTACTCTTCAGGGTGACCCACATGGTTCTTATTTTTTTTTCTATTACTATAACCATGCACATAATGTATATAGTCACACAATCAGCTGACTATCAGCAATTAGAAAAGTTATACAAGTGCAGCTATCTCAGATGGATGCATGTAGACGGGCTCAAAAAGACTCACATCCTATTTCCTAAATAAAGGAAACCCCTTTATTCTCACAACCACTTCTTTGGTCCAACTCCAACAAAGTGTGTGTGTGTGGGGGGGGGGGGTTGGGACCAGCTTATAGCTCATTTACCTCTGAAGCAAACTGTCAGATGAAACCAGAGATGCTTTATTTCAACATGGGGGTGGGGGGCGGGGGGTGTAATGGTTTTCCCAAGAGGATTATAACCACTGCTCTAATTAAATTAAAATGCTACAGACAGTGATATTAATGCATTCAAGTGTTGTAAGAGGATAAACTGCCAATGGAGGTCAATGGTGTGACCAAAATGCCGTGAGATGGTTACATTATTGTTTAGATGCTGGAAAAATAAAATTGCGCTGCTCTCAAATTTGCAGACAAAACCTATCAAACCAGCTGACTGAACAAAAGAGAAGCACTGCAATTTCTGAGGCCAACTGTAGAACCTGTGAGAAGGGTGTCAAGGAGAGGAAGAAGGAGCAACGTAAAGCTCTGAAAGGAGAAAATAAGGTTAAGTTTATTTTTTTGGCAAGCGTCAAATCGCAAATTTTACTAACCATTAGAGAAAGCTTTTTTTTTTTTAAATGAAGTATGGTAAAGGGTTGTCTCCTACAAGCACAAAGACAGAAACCAAAATGAGTTACGGCCCCTCTCCTCATTCTTCCTGCTAACCATGAAGGGCTAATGAAGGATATCCATCTAATTCTGCTCATTTTTAAAAACGGAATGCTCAGGAACCTGTGACTGCCACGTAAAATAGGCTTACACATTTTATGCTGGTGAACACAAAATACATGTATAAATGTCCTTGGTAGGAAAACGGTATTTCTCCCCTCTCCCACCCCCTCCCCCCGCACCAACTGCATATTATAGAAGAATAAAAACAAAACAAAACAAAAAAAACACATTCTTATTACCAAAAAAGTCTTTCCTTCTCAAAATTATTCAATATAAAGCTTCTATAAATCATGGGGATCCCCCTAGTGCATTTAAGCATTTGTTTATGGACCATTAACTCTGAAAAGGCTGAGGGGTTGGGAAACTTAACAGCCAATTGCTAATTAAATACTAACCTTCTGGAAATAAGGATTAAGCAATTCTGGGATCTAAAAAAACAGAAATAAAGTTTGGCTGTATTTGCAAAAAGATGGTTTGCAAGTAATTTCAAAGATTCCTCTACTGCACAACTGTCTTTGGTTTATGAACTTTTTCTAGAAATGGCCCCCATTCCCATTTTAAATGCCAGTATTGCTCCAAGGTTTCTGAAGCCTGCGCTGAAACTCCTGGACAGGAGGTATGTGGCATAAACAGAGTGGTGACCACTGATTTCCCGGGAGTTGGGGTAAAAATGCTGCAGGCACCCTCTCCATCTGGCTGCACTGTGGTGTTCCATCGTCACCATGATAACCTGCAATCCCGAGAAGAGGGAGAAGAACAGGCACCAGAGACACAGGGGACCCACTGGTAGCATTCAACATTCTGAGGGGAGGCTGTCCTTCTACCCTGCAGGTTCTTAGGAAAGGTTAGGCTTACACTACAGCCACCTACTATGTTGAACAGAAGAAATCTCTTCCATGGGAAACTATTTGTTGAGATTTACTAAAGTCTGAATACACAATTATTCAAGTACACTTTTCTGTCAACAAAATATTCCAAGGTGGTGGGGCTGGAGTTCATTCAACTTTCATTAAATAAGCTTTTACTAACAAGCTTATTGTTACCACCCCCCCAAAAACTGAACAAGTTTGAAATTTGAGTTGCAGTTTTCTAGGGTTTGGGCATCATTCATGTAAATAAACACACTCCAGAACCTAAACTAATACACTCTTGAAAGTCAATTTCTTTCCGTTGAAAAAAATACACTGAATATTTTGTTCACCCCAAAATTCAGTGATACAAACGTAAAGAACTTGAGAAAAGATACTTAAGATCTTTTCGTACACACAGACAGAGACAACCACATTTTTGGCATCTCCCCAGAAATAAACAGTATACTCTAGGATCTGGGGTTAGAAAAGAATGCCACAGGTATTCAGTACAAAAGTAGAAAACAGATCCAGCAAATCGCAGAAGTGAAGATACTGCAGTTGATTTCTTTCCAGTGCAGACTGGCCCTGGATGCTGACTGAACCAGGAGTCTGAGTTGGCTTTCCCCTTGTTGTCCGGCCTCTCCCCTGAGAGACATGTCCCTCTAGAAGCTGAGTCATTAGATTTTTACAACCCCGACAGTGTCTGGCTTTTAAACATGCTTGTAGGACACGTCAGTACTTCCAAAACGGAAAAAAAAAAACAAACAAAACTTGGGTGCATCCTATGAAAATGAGGATGGGAGGTAACTAATACTCCTGGTTTCAGGGGCTTCCTCCCTGGGTGACAGAGACGGCCAATTCAGTCCTGGGGGGCCACTGGGGAGCGGTGCAGAACCACATTCGACTCAGACGTGGAGACCTTCCTACCTGGTCTGGCTTCACCAGTTTAAAGAAGGGCTCTTTCTTTGCAAGTTTAAGATGATAGGTTTGGGACCTGAAATATGCTGCCTCCGGTTTAGAACTAGAAAGAGACAGTCCCTTTCTTTACCTTCATGGCCGGCTGCATCCTCAGTCAGAACACAGTATATTGTAGCTATCAAAGCAGTACAATTAAGTCAAAACATCTTAGGTCTACCTTTTACCCAGAACTATATCTGTGCACAATGAGGTGAAAAAAAGAAGCATTAGCAACAGGCCCTGTAATCAAGCAACATTGTAAAAGGTCACTGAGGATTTTTTCTCCCTGTGGTTGTTATGAAATAATTCAGCATCCAAGTGTCCATAGTGAGTGCGGCCTGCACTAGGCATTACGATTTCTGCAACCTGAGTCCTAGAATTTCCAGGATGGCCCCAATATTAAAAATTTTGTCTCATTTTACCATAAATATACCAAAAAAAAAAAAAAAAAAAAAGATTCCTCTCAGAACACATATCCCAATTTTAGTTGGAAAATACAGTGCCATGCCCTTTATTTTATTTAAGCTTCACAATAACACTGCAAGGAAAGCATCGTCATGTCATCTCCATGCCACGATGAGGAAAGTGATCTGAAGATCATGGCAGTTAAGCTACCTGTTCAAGTGGATGCTACAGCTGGTATTTGGGCCCAGGCTAGTCTGACTCTAGTTCTCTGAACTGCTTCTGATATGGAAGAGAAATATGAAATTACATTTAAATAGCACTGGCCCATCAACAATGGATACTCAGGAATCCATAGAGATAAGCAGCCCTGGCATCTTTCCTTGCTGTGCATTTCCTCCCTCCTCACAGCATTCCAGCAGGATTCCTAAGGGTCACCCTGCAGAGCCGCCTAAGCCAGGGCTCCTTTCTTAAGCCTGATGCCTAGCCTATAGCGAGCACAGATTTAGGGAGTACATGCATTTCACTGAAGGGGACTAAATATGATGCACGAGAGAGTCTCTCCGGCATGGCCTCTAAGCATGGGTAGCTGTCAGAATTCCTCCCAGGGTATGTATTAGCTATGGCCACACTCGGCAGGGCCACTAGGGCATGTACGGATTGCTTGGACATATGAGTTTACCCTGTATAGAAATCTCATCTTGGGTTTTTTCTGAGTAAAATATATTACTTTTATCGCTAACATTTTCTTTAATAATAAAAAACATCTCCCTTACTCAATTCTCTTCCATTCATTCGAGATTAGCAAATCTAACGGTACAGGAAAGACAAACAGGAACAGTGAGGAGGAAAGGCCTCTGTCAACATTTACTTGGTACCTAAAGCGGACAGATCTCTATACCAAGAAGCCAAGTCTGCTTCCGGGAGTCACAGTGGCCATGGGCCACAGTCCAAACAAGGCTTCTCCAATGATCTGAAGATGCAAAATCCCACTCTCTCAAATTAGGAATGTATGAAGTCATAGAGAATATATGGCCTATGGGGAAAAAAGATTTAAAGGATCCTGGTAGATGTCTTCAAGTATTGGAAGGGCTTGTGTAAGGAAAAGGACAGAGGTGGCAACACACATCCGTGTACTTTCTAATAGCTGAAGCCTACAAATGTGTGTGTGATTTATTGCTCCCTCTAAAGTTGAAAGTATTTAAGCTGAGGCTGGAAGGTTACTGTAAAAGGGGTTCCTGCACTGAGAAAGAGCTCAAGGAAGAAGACCGGAAAGTTCTTATTACTCCAGGATGCTGCTTCTATATGATCCTATATCCCCTGGGAAGTCAAAATCTATTGCAGTATGGGTACACTAGACCCAAATAAAACATGAATATCATGATCCCTTCTCTATCAATTAGTCTCCTCATGGGATCCCAGAGTTCTACTTAATACAATTTGAAAAAGCAATAGTTTCTAGAACTGGGAGCAAACCCTTTAGAGATTAAAAAAAGCACCAAAGCAAAAAAATAAAATAAAATAAAACTTTTTAATTAAAAAAAAAAAAGCCTATTGGGTTCCAAATAAAAAAATATTTTAAGATCTTTCCACCTCTGAGATGCTATGAAATTTTTTCTAAATTTCTTAAATATTTCTGACATGAATAGTAAGCAGAATCTAAAGCTGCGGTTCCTTTCAATGCCAGGTTGTGGTTTCCAGGGAGGTCTATGAAGACAGCCCAGCTTTAAGGATGCACAGATGGTTAGCTCATTTGGCTGGAACCCAGTGCTAATGCAGGCAATGTTGCGGGGTTTAGACCTGGACAGGAGAATGAAATTTACTCCATGCCCTGACCCCAGACTACATCCCTAATCCCTGCCATGATATAGACGATTACTTTTGCTCAAAGCAGAGATGAGATGATCTCAGCAACACACATCAGCACTCCTGGAAACACCACAGAAGTGCATATCCTAAGTGAAGGTGTGTCAACAGAATCGCTTCAGTTTAGGAAAGGTGGTGTGACTTTATTTATACAGAAGCAGCAGGTGTTACCTCTGGGAGAAATACTCTTGCATTTGAATTTATCCAGAAATGCCCCTAAGCTTTTGATCAACCTTTTGAAAGAGGGTCACTAAATCCTTTCTTTCCAGCTATTTCTAATAGCAGAAAAAAACAGGCACTTAAATTAACAGCAGCTTATATCCTGGGCACAACAAAGTGGCCAAGTTCAGCTCTTTATTAGCTGCTTTCTCCTCCATTAATGCTATTCCCTCGAATGGTCTGGCTATTACAATTAGCCAATCTGCCTTGTCCCTGCCTGGGGCTAACAAGTAATGAACTGAGAGAGTTGCTGTTTAGTTGTTTCAAGGGCATCATTAGAGAGCGCTTCTCAATTTCTCCCCTGAAATGAGAGATCCCTCCCAGGCTTGTCCTCTCTGCGCCACATGACTAGACGTCACCCCCAGTGTCCAAGGGGAGGGAGCAATCCCGGGGACACGTGGGGTGCAACACCTGGGTAGGAGAAAGGGCAGGGGGCCTAAGGTGCAGCCTTGCCTGAGCCCTGGAGCCTGCAGGCGGCAGAGGCAGTCAAGCCCAAGGCGTTGCTTGGGAAGCTGTGCACCGGCCGTCAACGCCCCCCTCCCTCCCCACCTGCCTTCTCTAGCCTCATAAACCCTTCACCTCCTCTTAAGTACCTTTCTTCTGTCTATTACAGCATCACTCAGGGCTTTGCTCTTTTTTTCATTCATTTCTTTAATGGCTATATCCTGGAAGTCTTGTAAAAGGAAAAGAGAGAGAGAGAAGCTAGGGCTCAAACCCATAACCCAGCTGGATTTGGGAGTGGGGGTGACGGGATAAGGTGTGGGGAGAGCAACGCAGATCTCCTTTCAAACTAAAAAGATTTTTAGGCCCTGTGATTTATCTTTACAAAATGTCCACAGCTTAAATGAACCACATGCCTAAATAAGAAACTGGGTTTTAAAGATGACACCAGAGCAAGGGGAGATGACATTCTAATTGAAATAAGGGTAATTCAGAGAAATGCTGAATAACCTTCTGTCGTTCACTACTACTATATCATCGGCCCCATCTCTGGGCAGTCCCAAAGAAGCTGTTTGTGTGAAGCTTAAGAGGACTAACTGGATCCAGGCCACTTCAAATGAACCAGGAGACAACCCCCAACTCCCGGCAGTAAGGAAGAAGGCTGGGTTACAATCACTACCCAGGTCAAACTGAACAAATTCCCTTGCTCAACATATATCCTATAATTCCTAGTCTGCCTCGGACTGAGAAATAAATATAAATAGGAAAAGTCCGATAAGCTACACCTAGAGTGGCAGGTACACATTAGATCTATAATCTGGAAAGATTTCTATCTCTGGAAAATATTTATTACTGAAATGTTTTCCAATAAAATCATATAATCCTGTACTTAAACAGCACTGTAAAAGAAATGTCGATACCTCCTCAGTGTTACCGTCTGAGAAATTGGCATAACAATACCCACCCCCCTCCCCTTTACTGCCACAGAGGGTTACTATAAAGATAAATGAGATGAAGCTTATATTTTGCATTTCTGGAAACAAAGGCTTTCTATAAATGCATTTTGATGAAGAATTTGGAGAGTCCCAAATAAAGCACCACTATTCATATGCTTTAAGAATTAAACCTGTCTTTATGTTATAAAGTGGAAAATCAACTGAATTGAAAACGTGACTGAAGATTGACAGTAACCTCGCTATATGACTTACTGAGGAATTGGGCGGAATTCATCTTTTTTTTTTTTTTCTCCAGTCTCGAAACCTCTAAAAAGCAACATATAAACCCTGTGTGCTGTTTAGGAGTGTCCCACAATGGTATTTCCTCTTTCAGGAAAACTTTTCCAGAAGTAATAATGTCTTGGCAAGTCATTTATACCAATACTTACCAAAATCACAGAAAATCCCTGATTCCTAAACACATGACCCCTTATAGGAACTAAGAAAAGGCATCTTCATTGTGGCCCTGGATAGAGATCTGGGAGTTTTGTTTTGACAACAAATTATGAAAAACAAGTTCTGCTGAGGAGGTGACTATTAGTATAAGAAATGCCACTGGCATTAAAACCGTTCTAAAAACAAAACAACATGAATAAGAATGAAATATAAGAGTGTGCGAGTGCACATACAATAATAATGATTAACAGAATATTAAGCAGCTTGAAATAAGGAAACTCATGAGCAGAGTTTTCTGTAGCCCCGTTAAGACTAATTAATAGTTTATTTTACATAAGCTTCCATGCCTTCATGAAAACTATTAGTGCTCAATAATAAATGAAAAATAGGTTTGAATTTCCATATACTTCCAGGACTCAGGATCAGCTAACAGCTTAGGACACACACATTTTAAATCAGTGATTCTGAATCTTGGCTGAACATCAGAATTACTGGAGGATTTTTTAAAAATCCTGGTATCCAATTAAATCAGGATCCATAGGGGTGGGACCCACACATCAATCTTTTTAAAGCTTCCTGGGTGGTTTCAACGTGCAGAGATAAGGTTGAGAATCTTAAATCACAGCATCAATAAACAGAATAAATCAAGACACATCTTAAATGATTATCTTCACAATAGGGTTTTAGAAATCTTATTAATCAATTTGCTGACTATCCTTCCCTCCTGAGTAAATTACCATTGTTCTGCCTTTAACCATAAAATAGAGATTATCGGTGTAATACAGGAAGTTCCTGAATGACAACTACCTGACCCACATACGAACAACCGCCCGGGGCAGGTGTGTCTGCACTGGTTCCTCTTCTCTCCCAACTGTCTCTGGAGTTCCTGGCACCCACGCACCGGGGAGAGCTGCTCAGGCCCCTATCTGTACCTCCACAAGAAGCTGTGTCCTCAGCACTGGCTGACATTATGTGTGTAGCAGGAACGGGACGAGGTTACTAAAAGGAGAAGCAAGAGGGAATGAAAACCCCACTCCACTTCTGCTTGAGATGTCACCACCACTCCTCACCTGCCCTCCCTTTCTGCTCTCCCACCCCATGGGTCCATCTTCATGGGCTAAGGCCCCTGGCCCCTTTTCCCATTCAAGAGCCCATCCACAGGAAGCCCCTTCGAGCTTGGGAAGCCATTGTTCTCGGGATCAGGGAAAGGAAGTCCGGGAAGGCTATTAGGGCTGCTACAGAGATGTGTTTCTGACATTTTAAAGTGGCTAGTGGGACACATTTGTTCCAGAGAAACATTGCTACTAGCGCTTAGGTCTTGATTTTGTGCACTGAGCTACCAACTGATTATAATCTAGAGATGCCTTGAACTGCCAGCAGTTGCCTTCTTAATAAAATCTTAGAACACAAAAACTAGTAGAAACCTTGAGCTTGCTAAGGCTCTTTACCAAGATAGTTTAAAGCCCTTCAATTACATGCTGCTGTATCCTGCTAGCACCCCAAGGAGTTATGTCACCAGAGTTAACACAAAACCTACTTGACAGAGAAAATGAGGTTGAAGGGCTAACAAGATTCTTGAATGAGTCACACAGACACTCTGGATGGAGCTGGCAGTCTGAAATCCAATGCTATCTTTTTTCGCTATCGAGTTTTTAAAACCCCTGGCCACCATGAGAAAGTATATGAAGCGGCCCTGGAGGGTCAGGGCAGTTACCTCAAGTGCTAGCTGATTTATCTACTCATTTCTTGATAGATACATTCTCAAAAAAAGCCACTGGGCAAACATTATAATGCCTCACCAATATGGACTAACTACAATGTGTAAACTCAGAACTGAATCTTAGAGTACAGCTTATCAGGGGAACGCTTATTGTAATGGTCCCTAGACTGTGAGCTCTTATGGCAGTCACATCTATTCCTGAATTGTAAGGGCTGTCTCCAAACTCGGCGATGCTGATCCCTTTGTGTATAACCTGATCGGTCTCTAGAACTTTGGGTATCTGTGTGACATCTGAAACTCAGAACTAGAGCTTGGCAGATATGAATGTCAGTATTAGCACATACAGCAACTGTTAAAAAAAAGCTGAAAAAGAGCCTAGGCTTCAATTAGAGATATGAATGAAGCAGATCTGATTAGGACCAGGGCAAACTGGGCCAAGGGTAAAGGACGATACTTACTGTGTTTTAAAACTTCAACTTCTGTGTGAGACCAAGGGAAGAGATGCTTATTTGGTGCAGGATCTATATTTTCTGTAGTACACTACGATTTAACTTGTGCAGTCAGTTAGTTCAAACACCACAATTACATGGAACTTTGAATAGGAAGTGAGATATGGTAAGTCTGTATAGGTTAGACAGAAATAGCAACACATCGCAAAGTAATTTGGGCAGAGAATAAAAATATATATGCAGGGCCCCCCAGGGAGCTGGGGGCGGGGAATGCGGAAGTGTTGGACTTCCTCACCTGGACTGTTGCTGATGTTCTCACAAACATTGAGGACTGGCGGTTTGATGTGCCAAGCCCTCTATCATGGGACATGCCCTTATGAAGCTAGTTACTGCAAAGGAGAGGCTAAACCTGCACATAATTGTGCCTACGAGTCTCCCCCTTGAGTACCTCTTTGTTGCTCAGATGTGGCCTTCTCTTTCTAGCTAAGCCAACTCAGCAGGTGAACTCACTGCCCTCTCCTGCTACGTGATACCTGACTCCTAGGGGTGTAAATCTCCCTGGCAACTCAGGATACAACTCCTGGGGATGAACTTGGACCTGGCATCCTGGAATCAAGAACATCTTGACCAAAAGGGGGAAGTGAAATGAAATAAAGTTTCAGTGGCTGAGAGATTTCAAATGGAGTCGAGAGGTCACTCTGGTGGGCATTTTTATGCACTATACCGATAACCCTTTTTAGGTTTTAGTGTATTGGAATAGCTAGAAGGAAACACCTGAAACTATCAAACTGAAACCTAGTAGCCTTGACTCTTGAAGACGACTGTATAATAGTGTAGCTTACAAGAGGTGACAGTGTGATTGTGAAAAGCTTGTGGATTGCGCTACCTTTATCCAGTGTATGGATGGATGAGTAGAAAAATGGGGACAAAAACTAAATGAAAAATAGGGTGGGATGGAGGGGGACGATTAGGGGGTTCTTTTTTACTTTTACTTTTTATTCTTATTTTTATTCTTTCTGGTGTAAGGGAAATGTTCAAAAATAGATTGGGGTGATGAATGCACAACTATATGATGGTACTGTGAACAGCTGATTGTACACCATGGATGACTGTATGGTATATGAATATATCTCAATAAAACTGAATTTTAAAAAAGCCACTGAGAACTTAAATTCTTCCTGTAAAACCTATTTTCAACAGTTTCCAAGCCTCTTGATGTTATCAGTATTTATCTCTTTTCCTTGAAGCAGAATACAACTATATAACAGTGACAGAATTGGGGCATGAATGTGACTTTATCATCTGAAAGTCATTTGGGTGTTAAAACTACTAGAGTAGGTAGTAATTCTCTTTGCATCTTTAGAAAGCAATTTGCAAACCAAGCGGTGAAAGCACTCTACAGCATCGCCAGTCAAGCCTTACCAGTGGCTTCAACAACAGTTCTAACATGTATCTGGCCAGCAACTAAAATCTATAAACAGGAAGACCTGGAAAGTTTAACAAAAAAGTTGAAGGATGGACTCTGAAAATCCCTTGGAGCTTGAAGAATTGAAACAGGAGCTAGAAAAAGGTTAACATTTCCTTTAATGCTGTAAGATTCCCCTTTAGTTGTATTACTTGATACTCCTGACCTCAAGAAAATCAAATCCTTGTGACAATCGCCAAGATTTCTGCCTGGAGAAAAGGTAAAAGGACCCAGGAGACATAAATGACAAAGCACTAATGTGGTTCTTTGTTCCCTTGAGAATCAGTGGTTTCTGAGTGCGTGAAAATGCATTTGAAAATCATTTTAATTAACACAAGCAAAGCTATCTTCTCAATTAACTAACTCTTATTAAAATCTATTTTCCAACTCTCAGTTGTCATAAACTGATCCATATAAAACAGCATGTTAACACAATGAGAAAAAGGTATCTCTTACTTTTGAAATCTAGCAACTTTCCCTAGAAAATCCTAATACAAATGGATCCCACAAGGTTTATCTAGACCAACATTGTCCAACAGAAAAGTAATATAAGCTACAAATGCAACTTAAAATTTTCTAGTAGCCACATTAAAAAGAAAAAGAAAAAGGTGAAATTAATTTAAGCAATATATTACATTTGGCCTAATATATTCAAAGTAATCTTTCAACATATAACCAATACATAAGATAACTGAGATATCTTACTTTTTTTCATTCTAAACCTCGGAAATCTGGTGCTGAGTTACACTACAGCACACTTCAATTTGGATACTAAATTTTCATTGGAAATGCTGGATTAGTATTTAGATTTCATAACGTTTACAGTTGAATAGGTAAACTCACATACCAAGGTATTCCAAACATACTTAAAAGCTTTTCAATAACTGAATTGAATATGTTTAAAAATTTTAAATTAATTAAACTTAAATGAATTAAAAATTCAGTTTCTATTTTGCACTAACTACATTTCAAGTGCTTTTTGGCTACCTGTGGCTGGTGGCTATGATGTTCAACAGGGCAGGTTATATACTGGGGCACTGGCACCCTACAGGGGTATGGGGGCCGCAGGTGCCATACGATCCCACAGCTTTTCAAGAACATCATAAATACGGTATAGGAATGGTTGCAGATGACCGTGTTCCTCTTCTTTCATTTTACCAATCCTAATACTCAGTCATTAGGGTCCTCCAAACTGGAAACACCCCACTGCCCTCAGTGCTCAGAGACCATGAGTTTCCTAGCACTCAGCAGAAAGATCACAGAATTTAGCTCCATCAAGTAAAGTCTTTCATATTCTTCTTTTTGTTCTTCTTCTTTTAGTACCTACCAAACTTCCCTAGGAGCTGAAAAGCAAGTTGGTTCAGGATGCCACTTTGCAAAGTTTTAGCTCTCCTCTCTAAACACCAATTATCACTGAGCATTGCAACCTTCTCATTTGTTCCTTCTTTAACTTGGCCAATGCTTAACAGCTACCTTGAAATACAACCCTGCTGCATCCCCTAAAGCTCTGGGCACTCTCTTTACAGCTAATTGTTTCTACCATCTAGAATTGTGAACCATAACATAAAGGTTCAGACTTCTCCAAAACTTAATTTTCACTCATCAGAGGAAAAAAAAAACTGCTTAATTAGGAGAAAACAGTATTAAAAGTTTAAGAAAAGTTCTACATGAAATTAAAACACATGACTCAAAGTTCTTGCGAAAAAGTTTGAGTCTGGCATGTTCTGATCTGCCCTGCCAGACTCCGAAGCTATAGGTAAAGCAGTTGTTGAAAAGTAACACAGGGATCCTAGGCTGTAACTGACGCTCCACATGAAGAACCCTTCTTAAAGGAAGAATGCTATATTCCCTTGATAATATACATCCCTCTTTAATCAACCTTTTACTACCTTACAGTCTTAGTGCTACTCGCGTTTATTCTTTTACCAATTCCAGCCATCCTTAGCTGCTTTCCTTCCCCTACCTGTAAGCCTAACAAGCAACAAAACAAAAAGCTGGAAAAAACACACTCAATATAGCCTCCAAACTGATCATTCCCACTAAAAGTACAAAAAAAAAAATTAAAAATGGAGGGGCAGATCTGAGACACAGTTTCATCTGCTATGAAATAGAGACAATGTCAACTCTGCTGCCTAACTGATGAGATTTTGAATGAATCAAATGAGTTATGTGAGAAATGCTATGCAAAGCCTGACATATTATTCTTATGCAACGGCTTCCATTTCTTGCAAACCTAGGTTCAGGGACTAACACTGCTTCCCTTGTCCACTTTTTCATCAAGAGCAATGTCACAACAACTGCTCTACACCATTTTATGAACATCAGATTGTTCAGGGACAGAAGAATGGGTGGTATTTTCCTCAGTTTGGACTAGAAAAATAAATCAATTCTAATTCTAAAAGACTTGCCTTGAGTGTATCACATCTAGTGAGCTTGCACTTTGATTCTTCTGTGCCCACCACATCCACACTTGGAGATGACCCACCTAGATGTGCCTTCCAGAGCCTCAAACCACACTGCAGCCCCTGCATCTCCCACTCACCTAGGAGGGAAGAGTGTCATTAGAAGAAAGCTCCACATGAGCAGGGACCTTCTGTCTCGTCCTCCACCCCTCCTCTTTACAGCTAGAACTGTACCTGCTGGCTCACAGAAAGCACTCAGTAAATGTTTACCGAATGAATGAGCCTCATTAGACAATCTCACTCAAAGCATTTCTTAATGTCAACAACAACAACAACAAAAAAAAACCTTTCGCCCTAAGTTCTCCCCTTACTTCCCTCTCTAGGGCCATCCAGTCATTTACTGACAAAGTTTTAAGTTCAACTATCTACAAAATAAAAATCTTGCTAGAAGCTACCAGCACTACCCTCTTCTCCTCTTACTTCTCTGGACACATGTCCACTGCCCTATCATCCAGTTATTTCACTTGTTTTTAAGCTTTATTCCAGGCCATTCCAAGTTCCTGGGACACTGCCCACTATTATCCCATCCCATCAAGTCTGTTGCCCCTCAAAATACTTTGTGATGTGTTTCTAATTATTACAAGAAGGCATCATTCCTCAAAACACTAAAAAACGCTTTTTAGAATTTTCAGAACCAGTTACAGATAACAGTGTAATTGACATTTCTTGTATCTGACCAAAATCAGTATCAACTATTACTTGAAGATGTCACTCATCTAACTTGTCTCCAAATGACTTCCGCTATTTTCAAAATATAAATCCCACCTCAAGGATCAAAGTTGTTCATGACCTATGCTATGTCTCTCTCTCTGCTGGGGACACACAGACTGTATCTATTGTTGATTGTACTATGCCAAGCACACTGCTTGGTACACTGCGGATGCTAGATTATTAATTGTTTGGTGAATGAATGAATAACCTAAGGACTTTCGTAAAACATTCTTTCTTTGGTTCAACAAATACTTGCCTGGCACTGCTACATGCTGAGAATATGGAGATGAGTACAAAAAAGTCTCTATCTTCTTTAAGGAACTGAAAGTCTTGGTGGTGGTGGTGGGGGAGGTGAGAAGGGACTTAAGAAGAAAGGAAAAGAAAAACTCTCTTTTACTATCAATCCTTATGTGACAGACAAATATATTATTTCATTTAAACTTCCTAGCAACTAAAGAGGCATGGCATTTTAATCCCCATTTTAAAGACTAAAAAATAGGGATTTGGAAAGTTGACGTAAGTTGCATAATATTAATAAATGACAAGCCTGGCTTTAAGGTGACTACTTTTGAGACTGAAGGAGACAATACTCTGATATTTGAGTACTGGTGTGGGAATTCAGCACGCAGCCATGCCCTTTTCTAGCCTTACCTCACACGACAGAAACTGCTTTAGGTGACACACCAACTCTGATCTCAACACTCAAAGTTAAGACGTATCCCCGAGACCAGCTCCCATAGCCCTGACTCACCCCGGCCTCAAGGAGCCAGAGGCCTCACCCGAGGTCCGTGACCTTCACCCCGCTCTGGTGTGGAGGGGAAGGTACAGGCTGCCATGGGAATGTTGGTGAACCCACAAACACCTATCGAGGGTGGGTGGATCAAGCAGCAGAGAAACCCTGGTACATGTGGCACTGGAAGGAAGGCGGCAGCTTGGAAGCAAGAATTAATGCCACTGACAGGGGCCAACTTGTAAACAGCCAGACTCTGCCCATTCTTACCAAGCTGAGGATGAAGAACAGAGCCTTTCAAGTTCCACTGCAATGACATTTTAAAGAGAGATGAAAGATTACATACCGCAATTACGAAAGACCATCAGAATCTGGGAGCCACATTTTCTTTTTCCTAAGATTTCTTTATTCAGTTCTACAAATATTTTTGAGCAGTACACAGTAGGGTTAAAAGCTAAGGCTTGGAAGCACCCAGGTTTCTTTGGAACCCTGACTCCTGCCAGGATTACTGGCATAACTTTGTTACTTAACTGTAGAAGTTCACAAGTTATAACTTTACTTAACCTCTCAGGGCCTCAGTTTCTTCATCTACAAAATGGGGGCAATAACAACACTGACTGTACCTCATGGGGTCGTCCTGAGGATTAAAGGAGTTAATGCCTTAGAACTTCATGTAGGCCCTGGCACATGGAGAGCTTAATAAACCTAAGGGTAAGCATATGTGCCAGCTCTGTGGTAAGCCTTAGGGACACGGGAAGTATGAGCATACAGACACGGTTGTTTCTGAGCTAGCTTAGTGGTTCCATCTGTGGTGGGCTCAATATATCACATAATTACATAGCAGACTCTGTGATAAAAGACACAATGCTCATGTGACACTAAACTATCCGTTTTTTAGCAGGAAAAACAAAAAGGAAAAATGGAAATCAAATGACCCAATTCCTGTAAAGATGCCACTGCCAGGTCCGCACGTCTTGGTGTGATCAGAGAATTGGTCTATCTAGATTGGGCAGATACCTGAGGAGGAATATTTCAAGGTCATTTTTGTAACACTACTACCCATGGTCTGCCCAAAGGGAAAACATGCATTTGGTTCTTCTGATTAATGTGGTAGTGGCTGCCGTAGAAACATCAAGAGGTCTGCTGGGCAGAGGTTTTCCTGCTATTGTCTACAACAATCATTACAGCATGCATCTGTCAGGGTCAGTGTCACCTGGACTTGGGCATCAGTTCTTCCAGTGGGTGTCTGTGTGTGTGTACGGTGGGTGGAAGGTGACTGCATGGCCCTATTAATAAACATCAAAGCATTTCATTTCTTGCATCAAGGTTCCTGGTTCTTTGCTCATGGCACCTCTTTCTCAGTTGGTTCCATAAACATTCGGGGGCAGCCTGGCCTACTGTGAGTTGTTAAAGAGGAGTATTTGGTGTAATTATTCAATCAGTACCCACTTGCTGTGCACTTACTCTCCTTTAGCTGTAACTTAAACCTTTTCTTTAACCTCTGAAATTAAACAGGGGGAAGAATGGAAACAACAGGATATGTCAAGGAGCAAAGTGTGTGGAGAAGGGCTACAGAGAAAAGAAGAGGTAAATGATATATACATATTGCCCCTCCTATGTGCCAGACACTCAAGATTTTATACCTTTCCATTTTATAAATGAAGAAACTGAGTCTCAATGAGGTTAAAGAACTGACTTTCCAATGTCACACAAGTCGTGCTAGAATTTGAATCAAGGGATGTCTGATTTCAAAGCCATGATCTTTCTACATTTTCTCCCAATAAAAGAGGAGTTAAGGATTTTTTGGCAAAATGGAAGTGGTATCCTGGACTCATGGAAAGTAGAAGCAAATGTATTAGAAAGTTTGTTTGTCTGTTTGTTTAAGTTTTAGCATTTCACAACATGACAGCAAACCTGGAGTTGAGCAATTTAAATAGAAGAGAGTGTATTTTGACACCCCTGGTAATGTATAGAGTCCCAGTGACAGGATTGTCCCATGAGCAGGGGCTGAGCTAGGGTTCTCAGAGGCAGAACAAGGAAGGGAAATCTGCATGTCAGATGAAGGCCAGGCTGGAGCTCCACGGCAGCCCCGGGCACTGACCACAGTAGAAGATGGGAGAAAAAGACAGGGTGGAATATGATGGGTGGAAATGTCATAAATATGTCGAAAGGTTTGTACTTGGAGGAAAATGTCCTCCTCCTGGGTAGAGCTTATTAAAGGAAATGGAGTCCATTTTCTTTTTGACCTCTACAGCTTCCTACTTCCTGCTTCTTTCCTCATAGCAAGTTTGAACAGGAAAGGGCCTTAGAAATCAAGACCAGCATCCTCATTTTTCAGATGAAAAATCTGAGACCAAGAGAGTTTCTTGAGATCACACTTCTTGTTTCAGAAATCAGGTTATTATAAGTTCTCGTTTTTTGTTTTTTCACCATAAACTGTAGGAAAGAGAGAAAAAGTAGTCAAAAAAAAAAAAAAAAAAAAAAAAAAAGAAACCAGACATTTTACTTGATAGACATATAAAGATATCCCTTCTTATCTCATTTTTCTTTCTCAATAGCTCAATAGTCTTTCTCTACCAAGCAGCATTAAAGATTTGCACTGATCCATCCACACACTATTGTCTAGCCCATTTCTAAGGTAGCTGCCCAGGTTTAAGGTAAGGATTGTGGGATAGAATTTTTTCTTTTTATGCAGGGCTACCTGAACTGGGTCTCCTTCTTGGGTGACAACCATCCTGGTTTGCCTGGTACTGAGGCAGTTCCTGGGATGTAGGACTTCCAGTGCCAAAACCAGGAAAGTCCCCGGGAAATCAGGACAAGTTGGTCACCCCACTGCCTTCAGTTGTAGGGCCACATTTTCAGCTGAGCTAATGGACCCAGACAGATAACTATTGTGTCATACCAGCTAAAAGCATGTTAACATTTCAATTTTTAAAGAAAAGAAGCAGGATGAAGATTAATGACTATAAAGGGCTCTGAGCCCTTGGGGAGGAAGGTATTCTCAAAGTAGGAAGTGTTAAGACCATAAAAGAAACAATATGAGAACACATGGGGCTTTTTCATACCTAACAAGTATGACTAAACCTCTAAACACTTCCTGTTCTGTCCTATGTTTTTCTGAAATTTGCTTTTCCCTATCGGTCAAGAAGGTTTAAAATAAAAAAAAAGTTCTCTCTTCTTTTCTTAAGAATAACTGGGGAATTTCAAAAAGTCCAAAGGCTTTAAAGTTTAGCAAGCACTTGCCTCCAAATAGAAATATTATGAAGAAGCAAACAACATTCATTTTTCCCCACAAGCCTCCTAAGTTCCTAAATGCCTGCTGCATGTAATTTTGGGTAGATAGAAAACCACCCAGTTAGAAAAGTTCTATACTTGCACTTAGATAGCACTCACTCCTCATTCAGCCATCCAGTCATATATTCCATCAAGCTTTTTTTGTGTGTTAAAGGCTTTGCTAGGTGCTGAGAATGCAACACTATATAAGGAGAATATGCTTTTATTTTATACATCCCAGTATCCTAGGGATCCAAGACTGACTTTTGGACTTACTCCTGAGTCTTCTTTCTGAAGTGGAGAAAGAGAGCTGCTCCTAAAGTAAAACCTCACACGTAAATAATTTCTCCTAGACAGCACTTCCCCATCACAAAGAGCAGGGCCACAAAAAGAAGTCTCACTTTTACCTTTTCTGGGTCACCAAATGCACTGGAGGTACTTGGCCTAGAATGCGTGGAGGGGACATGAAGCCAAGGAGGGGGCCATGCTGGGGAGTACGCCTCTGGGCTCCCTTACTCACAGCAACAGCTAAATGCTGCCTTTGCTACATATTTGGAAAAGGCATTTATTTGCCCACCTTCTCTGGTCTCCTGGAACTGTGACTTGAATGATACAAAGTAATTCCCTGGGGAAGGGCAGATGGCAGCCCAGTGAGGAAACAAGAGGGCCATGGGAAAGCCGTTCTCTGCTACTTCTCCTGGAAGCAAAAGGGGAAACTCAAATCAAGCTCAAGAATCCACCCGTGTTCTACAGTGGAGGGAGCTGGCGCCACCATTATCTGCACCTGCAGGAGGAAGTCCAGAGGGTTGAAATGAGAGGGTCGCAGGACAGCAAAGCAGGAAAACTGCCAGATACCCACTCAGCAGCATGGCCAGGACAAGTAGCAAGGCCCCTCACCAGAGTCCACAGTCCCTGAACTCGGCTCGCCTTGGGGTGCAATGGACGGTCCTCCTTAGAACCCTGGCTTCTGCCTTAGCCTCCTGGGCACGCTCCAGGGCGTTGAAGACTTGTGCCTTTGTGCACACTACAAGTGGCTTCTCTGTGCTTGGCAATCCTCTGTTTATACAAGACTTGTCAAGCAGGTTATGTTGCTTTTCTGCCACTTTCCTTTCCAGGCACCTCTAAAATGCCAAGATATAAGGAGGCAAGTGAGGGATAGAGTTTTCTCACCGCAATCCCAAAGACCTACAAAGGCACGCACAGTGCCTTCACTGAAGGCCTGCTACTGCTCTCTCTACATGATGGGGTGTGTTTTTAAGGACTGTAAGGAAGAGCTGTCAAAAGCGAGGTCAACATCAAATGCTTTGTGTTTCTGTCATCACTGCTGGCTTCTTTCCAGAAGGAGTAAAATGCCCCCCTTAAAGATGTCAGCAAGTCTTGTGTTTGCATCAATAGTAATTTTCACTTGCACAGAAAAATCCTCTACTAGCACACAAATGGTCATGAAGTCCCCTCTCTATTTTGCAGATCAAGAAAATATGGTAGAGAGAAGTTAAATGTCTTTGTGAATCAGCAAAAAAACCTAGGTCTAGAGCCCAGGACAGCTAGTCTCACTGCTTTAACCCATGCATCCAACACACCACAGGGAAAATGACTTTTTTTTTTTTTTCACCACAAAAGTGATGACCTACTTCAGAAGTGTAAGGTTAAAAAAAAATTTTTTTTTTTTAAGACACCAGTAATTTTGCAGGGAAGAATCAGTCAAACAGTATCACGGAGCACAGTTCTTCCCAGAGGTGAGGCTGGCATCTAACCAAGGTCAAGAATGTACTGAACCAAGAGTTCAAAGGCCACTATCTTTCCCATAGTATGAGTCAGTCCTACTGAGATTGCTTCAAGGTTAAAGGGTGTATCAAACTGCCAGCAATCACACCAAACAGGACTGGAAAACTGGCTACTCAGGTCACAACTCCTCTTCCATTCACAGTAAGTAGGTGATCCAAGGAGCAACTGTCACAGATCGTGGGAGAGTCAGCTTATTAGGTGTGAACACACACTTACACCCAGCAACCCAACTTCCCACTGCTCCAAGATGGCTGCCTCACCACTCCAAGGATCTTCAAAAAGGGTTTTCAGTTAAAGTTACCAAGTCTTTTAAAAGGTCTCCCTTTAAAAGGTCTCCCACCCACAGGAGCACACTCTGGAGTATACCCAGAAGGTCAGATAAAACCTTGAAAACATAGGCAAAGTTCAACTGACAGCTGCTCCTGCTAATCCATGAACCACACACCTGGCCATTTGGCAACTGTTCCTTACTTTAGCAGATCTCACCTGCCTAAGCAAGAAAAGTGATAAGGCTAAAGCTAGTTTATGTTGACAGCCATGGTTTCTCACACCTGAGAAGAACCCAGTTTAGAAATGGAACCTTAAATTGTTGTATATCAATTCAGTGGAAGGCCACACGGCCATCAAAAATAACAGAGACAACGTATGGCAAAGTGTTTTGCAAACTATATAGCGCTACATACGATTTTAGAGATTATTGTGATGTTAAATTATGCTGAGAATAGAGCATAATATTGTAAATAAACGTTGACAACAAAGATGTCAGAACTATGTGGGCCCACAGTGAAAGACCTGAAGAAGTCAGGGACAGATACCCTGGTTACTATGTAAAAAGACTCAAAAAAAAAAAGAAAAAAAAAAAAACTTTTGAAGTGGTTTAAACATTTAATAAACAAGAAGCTTAAATGGTTTCCTTTTATTCTAAAAGTCTACGATCTGATTTGACACTAAAACTAATGTCACGAGTCTTAACGTCCCAGCTTGCAGGAGGGGACGGGTAGCAGAAGCCTTTACGGAAGCCCCACTGCCTGAAGCACGGATCATCAGCTCTTCTAATTAGGGAGACCCACACCCCACTCCTCGGGGCCGCAGCACCCCGCACACACCAGTGGACCACCACACCTAGGGCTTCTTCCCCCCACGTATGATACGGCCCATAAAGAACACAGGGGTAGTGCTTCCTTCACTTTCCAGAACGTTGTAAATCATAGATTCATTCCCTTCACACTGTTAATCAAGCCTTTTAACTGGAAAACCACCTCCAAGTATGCTCAGGGCTCTATTTTCTCATCTCGTCTTATTTCTTATTCTCTGAGTCTTTGTACAGGATATTATTCTTCTCAAGTGACTTCACGTGTGACACTGATGAGGGTGATGACAAACAAAGCAATGTAAAACAATCGAAGGGAACAGTTACCACGAATAGAACAGGAAGGTCCCGAACATACAGCCACGACAGAGCAGGGAGGCTAGAGGATGGTTTTTATGCAGCGCCCATGTCACAAAAGCCGGTTCTGTGAGAGGTGCAATTGGCCTATATGTGAGTACAAATAGCCTTCGTAGCCTAGGGGCACATCTTGTACATAATGTTTTTTTTTCTGTAATGCTCTCCCTGTCGGAAGAGTCAGACAAACTCCACATTCAACAGCTTGCCCTCCAGGCTGGTGTTTACCCATGTGCAAGAGCAGGCTACCTCCTTGGGGCTAAAAGGCAGAACCTCTGCATATTGGTGTCCTTCTCCTTCTGCCTACCTTCCACATACTGTCTTCCCTGACTACAAAAGCCACTGTCCATTCCCTTTCTCTGAAATGCTAGACTCAGGTTCAAATCTTGGTTCTGACATTTACTAGCTGAGTGACCCAGTGCAAGTGACTTGGCTCCTGGGCCTCAGTTTCCTTGTCTGTAAGCTAGAGACAAAGATGTCTATCTTGAAAGCTGCGTGGATTAAATGAAGTCATATGTGTGCATCAAACACTCCTTCCACAGCGTCTGGCATACATGAGGCGTTTCTCTTCCTCTCTCTTAATTCAAGTACCCATATGCTTAATCCTGAGCTAATCTGTACTGTTTAATTATTGTGCGTTTATATATTATCTCCCACCAAGATTATGAAGGAGTCATGCCTTGTCATTTTTACCATCCACTGTATGAGCTGTGTACACAGTGGATAACCAAAACAAAACTGTGGTCTGGGATATTGAACAAGTGGATCATTTCCCCATATCCAATATTTGGTAACATTTCCTGAGGAAACCACTGTGGGTTCTGGATACAGTTGATCTCCCTTCTGTCCCTACTCAGCTTCTCATGACGCTTCTTCCAAATGTAATCTTCAACCATTTGGAATGTCCTTAAAACTCATAAGCCAGGTCTCTTAAACGTTCCTTGAGTACACACTATGTACCAAATAGGAGAGGCACTGTGGATATATACTTGGATACAGAGATGGGTAAGACAAGATTCTTACCTACCCTCTAGGCAACTGCTGGGTGAGACGGGAAGGAAACAAACACTCAAAGTAAAATAGTGCAGGAGATGCTAAGAGTATATGCGAGTACTATGCGATGAAGGGGAAGTCCTAACCCAGCCTGAGAATACTACTCTGAAATTGTTAAAACCTATATTGCCTTTGAAAAAGACATCAAAACACTTAACTTTGTTGAAATAGTAAGTAAAAGGGAAGCCCCATCCTGGTCTGTTACAAAATAGGTCAAAACTTATTAAAGCAAATATCAATCCAAAGAAAATCTCATGATTGCCAAGTCTGTGTTAGTACCTTTTCTTATTTCAAACCACATACAGTGCAGAACAAAAGAATCTTTTGCAACTAAAAGTTTGGAATTCTGACCAATCCCTTCACAGATATATTCACAACATGACTCATGAGTACTTAGTAGCAGACTAGTAGGAGCTAAGTGTGTGTGTGTGTGGGGGGGGGTAGAAAAAAAAAGGAAATACAAGTTTTGACAGCTCCCTGCCGATTCTTGGCAGGGATCGGATCCTGGAGAAAAGATGTGCTCTGACCCAAGGTGAACCTGACAGAGTATATGGGCAGAGGAGGAGGGTGGTGACCAGTTCATGACAGAAGAAATATGCAGTCATAGAACTTCAGTCTTCCCAAATGGGATGTCAGAGAACCCAAGAGCAAGAAGATGAGACCTATCTTTGTGGATACTGGAGTAGCCTCTACCCAAACCTTGGTATAATATAATAAGGAAGATCTCCTCTACAGTTTCATGCTAATACAGAGCACCCAATCAAAAGAGGTCTGGGAAGCCTGCAAGAGCTCCGTGCATGGATCACATACCTAGATGCACAACTACTACAAATACCTTAATGAATGGTCAAAACAATTTTCCAAGTTAATACTTTATTCCTACTTCTCTAATGTTTATTGTTAATTTTTAGTCCCCCCACCCCCACCCCCACTCTTTATTCTTGCCACCTACTCAATCCTCCACTGACAGAGCAGAAACAAAGGCTTCCCGAAGGCCAGGACTTACTCATCTTTGTAACGCATGCCCACCCCACCTCCACTAGTACCTACCAGAGTGACTGGCACACAGCAGAACCTCGATCGATGTTTGTTTAATGAGTGACACCCAGTCATACGTCAAGCAAAGAGAAACAATGAGGAAATGGACTGTTGAAATGTCACAACTTTAAAGATTTCTCCTAGTCTTAATTGGCACAGACCCATTCCACATGACTGGCCCTAAATATTAAAGATTCATGAACTCGCTTTGCAGCTTCCTTCCAAACCCTCACAACAGACTCCTTCTCTAGAAGCTGCCTACTAAGAAGGCTGTACATAGAAAGTTTAAACCTTATTGTAAGCCCTGGTCACATCAATTGTGGCCCCTAACAGGACCTGTCAGAGGGAAACCTGATCTGCCAGAGTAATCAGAGACTCAGGCAGCTGATCTGCTTGCGATCTGGAGGCAGTCACAGTTTAGTTGTGAGTTTAAACCAACTGTAACTGGGCAAGACCTGACCACCAACTTCCCAACAAGACCAAGAGTTAGGCGAGCTGGCACGTAAGCATGCCTTATATTGGGGGTGAAGACAGAGGGGGCTGTCGCAGACCAGCGCTAATTCTGCTGGGTCAAGGAACATGGTGGGGCTCGAAATGGCTTGCTTTCACTCTAGAAACCCTCAGGAGTGGGGTTTCCAGCCTCCACAACTGGGATCCCACATTCCTCCTGGAAGCTCTCAAGGAGACAGGATCTTGTCCCAAGGAATACGCAATTTAAAGATTTGGCCTGGTGGTCTGGGGAGCAGCCAGTGAAATAAAAGCTTTATAGATGGTTGGTGATGCCATCTTATCTTGGCATGTGTATGACAGTAGCTGGGGGAGCAAAGAACAGAGGCGAAACTTAGCAATGAGTTAATCAAGGAAAAGCCAGAATGGAACAAAGAGCTAGAACAGAGCCCTGATGGATAAATCCAGTCTGGTTTGTGGGGATAACAAGATTCAAGTGATAAATGTTCACTAAACTCATACTACGTGCCTGGGTATGCTGGAAATATAGAGACAAAGCAGAAGTAGATATAGTCCTCAAAGATATCATAACCTTGAAGGCCACACTTGACAACAAATGCACTTTTAAATTTGGAATGCTATTAATATTGGTACAGTGCAGTTTATGAACAGCCAGAAAGGATGAGAAAAGAGAAAGGGAGGGAGGGAGAGAAGAATAGAGAGAAAGAGAAAGGAAGAAGGAAGGTAAGAAGCAAGAAAGGAGGAAGAGAGGATTGTTGCAGGTGTTACAAGATAATCCCTGTAAAGTGATTAGTCAGTCTCTGGCACACAGTAAATGCTCAATAAATATTAGCCATTATATTCATTATTATTACCACCACCAGAAGGATGTCACCCTGGCCTCGTTAAAAGGTGTATGCCAGTAATAGGGAGCCTAGAGAAGAGGGAGTGGGCATTTATAAATAAAATAAGCCTTATTTTGTGTCATGCTAGTCTACGTTGAACACCTATGATACAGCAGGTAACATTCTAAGGTCTTATGTATTAATTGTATTAATTCAGTCACTGCTCACAGAGCAATGAGATATAAGTGCTACCATTTTAGAAATGAGAAAACTTGGGTGCAAAGATATAATCTAGACTACAAGCTACCCAGTCACACAACTACCAAATAGGAGGTCTGGGATTCAAATCCAGGCAGTCTGATTTCAGAATTTGTCTTCTTATCTATTATGCCAGTGGTACCCAAAGTGTGGTCCCTGGAACCTGGAAAGTGCTTAGAATTGCAAGTTCTCGGTCCCCACCCCAGGCCTACTGAATCAGAAAGTCTGGGGCAAGGGCCCAGCAAACTGTTTCTGAAAGCCCTCGAAGTGATTCTGATGTAAGTTAAAGATGGGGCCCCTCTGCGTTACATTATACTGCCCTCCATATAGAGCTAAGTTAAGGCAGATAATACAACACCTCTCTGTCACTGTACGTGACCTAGCAATGGGAAAACATTGAAATACTTGGGTCATCTATTTCTTTCAAGTCAGAGAGTGGCCTGGGGTTGGGAGAGCAACCCATTTATTTAGTCTTTATTTCCAGAGAAGTCAATTTGGTTCCTCTAACTAAATTCTGATGTAAAGAGGCCAGTGGGGGTGGGGTGGGGTGGTGGTGGGGGTTGAAAGTCCCTGGATATTCTTAAAACAGTTTAATTCCTTCACAGCATCCCAACATCATAAGCAGACTTAAGAGGGGGCAGTGTCCCAAAATACCTACCACTAGATTTAAAAGGAAACTTAAAAAGGAAAGCTTTGCTTCTAATGTGTTAATGTGCCCTCCGACAATGCATAGCAGGTGAATGTGTTTGTTCCTACCCAAGTTGACTCAATTATTCAAACCGATTATCCAATTTATGGATTATCTAAGCCTTTTGCTTCTCCCTGGAGCAGCTCACCTTTTGGCCATTTCACTGTTCATTAGCACCTCTACTGAGGATAAGTGGGGGAGCAAAAAAGGTGAGGAAACGCAAACCAGTCAATTTTGCTCCTTGTTAGCAGTTCTGGTAAAGGCTCGATGGGAGAAGAATTTTATTGGCTAAAATGAGACCCTGGGATCATCTACAGGCTTCAATTTTCCATGTTCTCCATGCCCCTAATTATCAGATACAGTCAAGGCAGCCCAGACTATAAGTGAACAAAAGCAAAATGTTCAAATTCTAGATTTCCACAGAAGTAGCCTATGCTATCTTCTTACCTTAAATTAACCACTCTTAAAAATGCCAGGGTCACAGGACTTTTGATCACAAGTGAAGGCCCAGAAAAGTGAGCACCTCTCTATGGATACTATTTTAACAGTTGCCTGTTGCCAACATTCTATTCTAATACGTAACTAAATACATTCATCTTTACTCTCATAAGCAAAACAAGAAACCTAACATTAATTAGAAACCGACTGCATGCTAAGGTATCAGATCCTCTGCTGGAAGTCTTACACAAGTTAATCTTGCTTAATTCTACAATTGGGCAAGAACTTTTTATCCTGATTTTACAGACAGGGAAACCGAGGCTGAGAGACGTCTCATAGTTACCAAGAGCCAGAGCTAGGATTTGAACACAGATCTGCCTTATTCCAAAACCTACGCCCTTTCCACTGACCAAGTCAGCATTACTTATACTCAGAGTTCTCCCTGAGGGTGCTCTGAAGGGTCATTTGGGGGGATGACTGTGTTGACAGCTTGTTGTGACTTTTAAAGATTAAGGCAATACCTGAATATGCTACTAACATGCGCAGAACCTCCTTCAGGTATCTACTCTTTCCCTTCTATCACCACTAATACAAATAACCACCACCTTCATTGCTTTGCCAAATCCATACAAATTGCCACTCATCCCGCTCACAGCTTCTGATCAGTGGGAGAACAGGCATTTCCTGCATGGCGGAGGCCTGGGGCCACGGCGGCAGAGGTGGCAGTGAGATTCGCCTTCGCTTCCCGCATGACTCAGAGCCAGCAAGTGAGCCAGAGTGCCCCCGCGTCACTGCACGCCCACTTCCTATTTCAGTGGGGAAATGGCTGCGTGGTCCGGGTGAGGGCAGAGAGAAGGAAGGGGAAAGAGACGCTGTTATCAGTCCTAATCCCTGTATTCCACTCCCCCATCCCCTTGTTGGATTTTAGTGCCCGGACTCGCCCTTCTCGTCCCCAAGCCTCCCTCGCCAGGTTGCTCCTGTGACTCTGCCCCAGCACTCCCAAAGAAACCACAGCACGTCGAGCTTTGCACTGTGAGAAACACAGGCCTCTTGGCGCTGGCCAGAGATAAAGTCATCTTTATTCCAAGCCCTGCAAAATTACAAACAGGCTCACTTCACTTATCAACCAGTCCTTCCTCACCCTCCCTGGTTAGTGAAAGACAGGCAGGTGTGATTTAATCTCGGTGCAGGAAAAACACTACAGAAGCCTGTCCCTCAAGAAAGAAAATCTCTTCACTTCCTTATCCATAGCACTTACTGTCTCTGTCACAGCCTAGACCTAAAAGATCAGTGTCTCTCATGGGTCTAAAATTTGTTGGTCTTTTTAACGTGCAGTACACTACCCAAAGAGATTAAGAGAATTTGGGGACAAGGATCCTATTTTCTTCACCGAAGAACTAAAATATGATGTTAGACACCCAGGCAGTGGCTCCTAACTGGAGAGGCAGGCCTCCTGCCTACAGCAAATGAATTCCAGCCTTTCGGAAGGGGTTCCACAGGGCCCAGGCGTCAGCGTCCCTCTCTCCCAGCCCAGTGAGCTTGCTGATAGGATGGCAGCTTGGCCACTCCTTGGGTAGCATCAGCATCCTTGATTAAATCTGGTCTGCTTCCAGTTCTGGAGATGCCAGAGAAACCACACTGATTGCCCTAACAGAGTGGATGAAACACTAAACAAATACATTCTGCATAGCCTCAACAACTTCGGGAAAGAGAGAGAAAGCCAGACCCTGGGCAATTCCTGTCCAAGTGACTCTCTGTGAGTCACAAGTCAGGGATCTGCCAAAGGCCCTCATGGTGACTGGGTTGGAGAGCCGTGTGGCCCTAAAAACAACTCTTGCTTATTCCAAGATACAAAGCTGAGCACCAGGCCAGCCCTGTGAGCATGACACCTGTGCAGTCATACAGGGCTCCTGGCCCCGGAGGAACCCACTCTCCAGAGGGCGCCATGTTTGGTTCAATGCGCTTCTGTTGCCGTGTTAAAATTCTTAATAATTTTTGCACAAGGGGCCCTGCATTTTCCTTTTTCCCTGGGCCCCGAGCACCCTGAGCTAGTACCGTCGAGCACACTAACTCCGTAAAGTCAAAGGAAGCAGCACAGGGTGCATGGGGCAGGCCGATGCCCCCATGGCTGATCAGGACACCAGGAAGAGCTCTCAAATAGACACATCAAGTATTGTTCAAGTTGGAGTGCTAATTTTTGGACACTCCCCAAGTCTATCTCAAATCTTCAGTTATGGACCTCATGCTCTCCCTGCCTTTCTGATTTATACAGTCTGACTTTTCCCTGTTTTATAGCTAGCATTCTATTTGTTCTTTTCTTTTCAGCTTGGAAGAAATCTGCATGAGATAAAGGCTGCCGAGATTGAGATAACGCCGCTTGCAGGCTGTTGGCTCTCTGCCTAAATGAGGTCAGACACCGCAGATGAGGAAGGTAAGTGGGATATACTACAGCCCCTCACAGTCTAGAGTCTGTTTGGGTGTGAACATCTCCACGATCATCAATAACAATCTGTAGGAGAAGAACTGTCTCAAAGTATATTCTCTAAGAAGGGCCTTGGTACGGCTTTCCCTATTTTTCCAAAAGGAGCCAGAAGACAAAGATATTATCTCTTCAAATGCCTCAACAAGTGTCTTGTGATCACCAGCAGGCACATAGAGTTGAATCTTTTATTAATATTCTCAGACATGACAGCTAGAAATGGATGGACGCTCCTCACTCAGCATGAGCGCGCACACACGGGCACACATGCGCACTGCAGCATTACAGTACTACGTAATGGTGGGAGCAGCACTGCTCCCTTCAAAAAGACGGTTCCTTCATGTAAATAAATATTCCAGAGCGCCTCCTGCTTGTTACTTCAGTCTGTCTTAATCCCTGTGCACAGCCTCTTCAGTAGAACCATGAAATCAGCAGGAAGTAGGGATGTTTATGGGCTGTGTGTCACTGAGCACTGCCTGAACATCTGAATTGGTGATGAAATAAGGGAGAGGAAGCAAACACCATCAAACCTGAAAATGTGGCAGGTCTGCCCATTCTTGGGAAGACTGAGGTGGCTGTCTGCTTCTTGGTAAAAGAAAATTTTGCTGAGCAGACGCTGCTGTATTTGGAGTAGGAGAGCAACGTTAACATGCACAGTGCAGGAAGAGCAATGACATGGGAGAAAATCCGGAAAGGCTTTCCTGAGACCCAGGGGAAGTGCCTATCTATGTGCACCAAAGGACAGAGGCACCTTGCATCACCCTCTGAAATAGCTGCTTGAGATGTGACCCTTGGAATCAACGCACCTAATTATTTTAGAGCCAAGAGATAAGGAATGTGCTCCCACTCATGAGACTGGGATAAGTGCCTGAGCAGTTTTTGGCCTGAGCAGGCTTTAAGGCCCTGAAGTATTCTTGGAACTGAACTACATGAACCTGGAGTTGAATCAGACAGATCTGGGAAGAAATAAGCAAAACATAATACAGCAGCTCTGATGGCAATTTCACTCATTGCATGAAAAAAAAAAAAATCATGGAATTTTAGAGTTGAAAGGGAATAGAGTAATCCTCTTGCCTGCGTCCCTATTTCCCAGATAATGAAATAGGGATATCTTCAGTAGTCCAGCTGTATGTCTGAATAGTCTTCTAGTGTGTTCTCAAAGCATTCCTAGAACAGAGGATGAAAGAGAGAAACCAGTTCTACCCTGCCGACGTCCACCAATGTCAGCCAAAGGTGGACAACTTCCACCAAATACTAATGCCAATGCAGAAACTGAAGCCAGCTGGATGGATCCCTCTCATTCAGGTCATCACAACTGGATGGCATGAATCAGTCCCAGTTCTCCGGATCACAGCCCTGCTCTCCACTTAGTTTGGTTCCAAGTGGTCTGAAATGCAAGGGTCATAAGCAAGACAGTGCTTTCTTGAGCTTTCAGTATCAGTTCTAGCCCATTTCCTTTCACCAAGATTGCAGGCTTGATACAGTTAGGTCAAAGATGCTGTTCTTCCCCAGTATCTCCTATTTATCTGAAGAAAGAATTGCTGAATACTTGTTGATTACTGTAAGAAACCTGATAAAGAAATCTGGTAGAAACTCTCTGATCTGGGTTAGTTTTCCTCTATCCCCTCTCACAACTGAGGTATTTTAAAGAACTCAAAGGCTTTACTTCAAAGGTCACATTGTAAAATTGTGACCAAGGCTACAAAGAGAAATCAGCGGTCATAAATCTCCAAGTGATGATCAGAGAAAACCAAATTTTGCCCCCAAATAAGGCAAATAACGTCTGACCTTCCTTAATAAAATTGACTCAATGACTATAGTGGGAGGGAATGCTGATTTCGGGAGGCAACAGGGCACAGCAGGAAAGAGCACAGCTTAGATGGGACACAATGGGGTTCAAATCCTAGATATGCCACTTTGGGGCTGGGTGACCTTGGGTAAGTCACTTAACCTCTCTGAGTCATGGTTTTCTCATCTTTAAAATGAAAATATCCCTTACTTGCTGTGAGGATTAAATGAGACAATGCATACATAACATACCTAGCATACAATAAATATCCAGTAATAGCATGAGTTCCAGTCCTAGCTCTTATGATCATTCTATATCTTGGTCTCAGTCTTTTCATCTTCAAAATAAATAATCACTAGAGTCTAGCTTGACTCTAAGCTAAGAGAAGGAGAATCCTCAGCTCACCACTATTCCAGTCTATCTGATGGCCAACGGAAGACAAATGACTTATAAAACATTGTTGAGTTTTCAAAGCATATGCTCATAAAATTATCAAATTTTAAGTCACCCCCAGAAACCCTGCCCCTCTGAGCTAAATAGCAAAGACAGACACTCTTCTACATTTGAAAAGCCTCTGGAAACTGTTTCCTCATTTTACATCCTTCTGCCACTGCCCAAGATCAGTGCCTTGTCAACTCACTGGATATTATCTGTAATCATTCCCAACTTACCCTGACGTGCCCATGTTCTCCTTTCTCCAATTCACCTTCCACAGTCAGCAGTCACCTTCCCAAAACTCAGAAAGGATCGCACTCCGACACTTTTGCTGCCTTCTGATTGCTCTGCTACAGCCCAAACTCGTGAGCCTGCCTCCTGCCGTGGGCCCTCACCTGCCCTGTGTTTTAGCCACTCACATTTCCACCTCCCCACGTGCTCTCCCCACCAGAAGTCTACTCTGATCCCCGCTGAAATCATTCACTCCTGCCCTTCCCCAGCAGTCTGTCCACATGTCTACATGTAAACTTTCTCTTTTTTTTGCCTTATGTTGTAATTATTTATATGACTCTTCCTATGGCTGAACTGTAAGCTGTGTCTTTTCCATCTTTGCTGTTAAGCCATGCATTAATAGGCTGCCCCAAAGTCTTGCTGAATTGTTCACTTAATTGGTTAATTGGTTTCAGGACACCTCTAATCAAATATATGCTTGAAGAGAAGAAAACACAGGGCTGGATAATAAGGCAATTTGTTATCACAACATCTTTGATTAGTCAGCTATCACCTTGAAATGCACGAGCAGAAGCCAAGCCCGTGAAGTACTGGACACGCGGCTAGTTAAGTTTTGATTGGGAGACAGCACAGGTTACACCTGTGCGCAGGGACCATGGGCAGCGTGAAGCTGTTTTCCTTCTCTGTCTTCTCCCACCCATCTCTCTGTCCTCTCTCCCTTGTCACCTCCTTCCTCTTATCTCCAAATTTAAATTCATTCATTCATTCAATATTTATTGAGTGCTTACTATGCACTAGGCACTCGTCTAGCACTAAAGAATACAGCAACACGCAAAACAAAGCCTTTAGCTTACATTCTAGTACAGTGCATCTCAAACTTTAACATAATAAAATCATCTGGGGATCTTGCCTAATAGCAGAATCATAGCCAGTAGGACTGGGCTGGGGCTTGAGATTCTGCATTTCTAACAAGCTCCAACTGATGCCAATGCCACCAGTCCACAGGAAAAAACCATGCAGATAGCTAAGAGAAGAGCTCCACGTAGAGGAACCCGCCCATGCCAAGGCCCTGAGGCAGGAGTGTGCTTTGCATGTTTGAGAAATTGCAAAGGAGACCAACATACAAGCACATTCATTAGAAGACTATAGAAACAATGGTTTAAAATCAGAGTAAAAAAAGGTAATCTAATCTTAATGGGAACTCTAGGCACACAGGCCTGAAGGCATTCAAAATGAGTAATGTTTTAAATCTAAAAAATATCCTGAGATGGGCAATTACAAAACACTTGGAAGTAAGGTAAGTGCACCTGTATATGTCAGGTCATGTAATCATCACAAGACTTGTATCAGATAAACATTGTCTCCCTTGTTTTAGAGATAAATGACAAGAGGCTCAGAGAGAATATTCACTTGTCCATGGTCACAGAAGAGCAAGATTAACCCAGTCAGTTTTGCTCCAAAATCTGTCCTCTGCACAATAAATTAATCAACCACCCGGCTGTTCTCCCTTCTTCTCACTTCACACTGTCTCCCGTCTCAGGCGGAGCGGGTGGGGAGAGGAAGGGCAGACGTGAGAAGGTTGGAAAGAAAAGGGTAAAAATGAGGGAAGAGGAAAAGAAAAGTTCAGGAGGTAAAGAGGCAGAGAGACAAGTGCTGAAGAACCATTCCCTCCTCCTCCTCGACATGCCTTCAGCAACTTACTATTCACACCTGGTGCTCATAAAAGCCCAGTGAGCCCAGCACAACCAGTCCTCTCATCTCCACTGATGATGAGGTGATGGGCCTCCGAGAGGTTTCCCAATGTCACATATCTAGGAAGAGACGGGACTGACACTAGAACCCAGGTCCTTCACTCTCCTCCACATTGGATCTATTAGCGCTGGCATTTCACCTTGAGTCTCAGAACAGGATAAAATGCTAAAAATCTGACCATGTGTGGAATGTTTTTAACAGCACTTTTATCTCTTAAAATGTATTGGGTGAATGAAACAGGGAAGGAGGCAGATGAGAAGCACGCACCTCACTTTGCCTAAAATCAATGAGATCACCATCTTTCAGAGCAATTAAAAACTGGTATTAACGAAAAACTGAGACAGGAGGGTCCACGTTTACCAGGTTTCAAACCTTCACCTGAGGAATAAACATAAACGCTTTATTTTTTAAATGCTTCCTTGATAGGCTACAAAATAATGATGGGAAATTGACACAATAGCAGATGCCAGGTTAACATTTCAGGTCTAAAAAACAAGGAAAAAGGGCTTGAGCTCACTGAAGCCTTAACAAAACAGGAGACAGAAAGCGGAAAGAAAATAGAGAAAAGTGATTCAGTGATGCAATTCCACCCACGGAGGAAAGATTGGGAAATACCATACAATTCTTCCTCAAAAATGTTGATCAAAATATTTTCTGGTTCAAAATAATGTGTTGAAGAAAGGAAGGAAATGACGTAAAATCCCGACTTCAGCTGAGTATTCCTCCACATTTTATTCATTTATGAGTAATTAAGGATATGCCCCTAGAAGGGCCCAGATACCACTGTTCTCTTGTCAGACTGACATTTTGAAGCCGTTTTAAGGAGAAATGTTTGGAAAGCAGAGGGAACAGCCTGCATCTTCCATGGAAAACAATGGTACACACATTCTCTTTCCTTCCAAAAAGGAATTTGGGATCAGAAACAAAGTTTCTAGATACCAGTGTCTACCTGAGAGTTCAGGAGAAAGGGAACCCAGATAGAAGAAGGAAAAAGAAGGGAGGTATTTTAAATGGTTTCAACACATACATGAAAAATTTCTGCTCCTTCACCGTCTGGATAGAGAAAACTAACCTCACACAGAGAAATTCTTAAATTCTCGGTGTGTGACGGTCCCATGATGTACAAGCTTACTGAAAAACTGAATTCGTCTCCATGAAAAGATGGAGCTTATTGCTTGAGAGAAGCAGCTTGGGAAACTGAGTCAGGTGGTACCATTTCATTTCTTACCAGACCAGAGAAAGAGTTAACCATCTGCTGGATGCAGCAGCCCCACTCCTGCTCAGAAATCTCCCCTTCTCTGATCATATTGTCTATTCCATTCATGGGCTGGTGGCTGACTTTTCCTTTGCTTAGGCCTTGCCTTCTCAGCTGGACTCTAAGTCCCCTTCAGTTTCTTAGGCATCTTTTTATTCCCCGGCAGAGTCTGGCTGGGTTTCTGAGGGACTCAGTAAACACTTCGGTGGCTGAAAAACAAAGTGGGTTGGGGCAACGACAACAATAAACCAGCAGGAAAGCAGAGTTGCTTCAACAGCACTGGGTTCCAGAGCCTCTTCAGGAGGCATTAACTCCAAAAGGTGGCCTGAGAGATCAGAAGCCAGATGGAGTCACATACAATTTTGAACGTGCCTAGAATGAAATAATGCCCACCATGCTTGCCGGTGTTTGTGACAAAGGGTGCCTGTGTGAACACAGTGAGTCTTGCAGAAGGGAAAGCCCACAAAGAAAGTGAGACCCTGGCCCATGTGTGATGCCCAGAATGCAGGCAGCCAGCGTTTCAGGGACGTGGTACCTCAGCCCCAAGTCTCCCTGAGAAGACACAGGAATGGCACCATGGCACTACCAGCTAAGTTCCCAAGCAAATTTCCAATTTATCAGCAGCCTTCCTGCCCAGTCCTGACAATAGCTAGGACAGCAGGACTCCCCAGCAGAGCCAATCATGAGATACTTAATCTTTATCTGTCTTCATACCCCTGGTGGACACCCCATCAATTTGTCTCATCAGGGCTCCCCACCTCTAACTTTGAGATGCTCCCGATTGTTACAAGAACCCCAGCTCTGACATATTCCCCTTTTGGTTAAAGGATATTAAGGCTGTCTGTGGTGGTGAGAGCTCTCCGCTATTTAGAAATAAAGGTTAATGTGGGGGGGGGGGGGAAGCAGAGCTTTTGATATATGCTTACCACAGAGATCAGGACTACAAAACTGGAGAGGGAATAATTTCTTTACTTTCCAAACTTAGGATCAGGCTGGGAGAAACTGAAATACAACTGCTGAGAGAGGAAGGGATAGACTTCAAATGGTTTATAAATCGACCCCATTAAAAGCTCACTTTATATGCTATAATATAGAAGAACAGAAGGCTAGTTAGGATTACCTCAGCCATGATCTAGTCCAGCCTCACCTACAGAGGGCTGCAGTCCCATGAGGTGATATGACCTCTCAGTGATGGGTATAACCAGAGCCAGGTCTGGGTCTCCCCCCTCCACAGTCAAAGCTCCTTCTGCTGGG
The DNA here is from genome assembly GCF_015220235.1 of Choloepus didactylus. Taxonomy (NCBI): domain Eukaryota; kingdom Metazoa; phylum Chordata; class Mammalia; order Pilosa; family Megalonychidae; genus Choloepus; species Choloepus didactylus. The sequence continues at coordinate 121,636,038 of NC_051314.1, forward strand.
ACGCACCCCAGGACAGAAAGATTTTGACCACTTGCTACGTGCAGGGCCTGGAGCTTGTGTCACCAGCACTGAATCAGAGAAAGGGCCTAGATTAGAATACACAAATCTATATGAAGGAGGTTGGACTATATGAAGGAGGTTGGACTATATGAAGGAGGTTGGAAGGCAGTAGCTGAGGAGAAAAGAATTCCCTCCTTACCCTAAGAGGAAAAAAATCATCAGGGAAGAAGCCAAACTGAGAACATCCCATGGAGCCAACACTGGATCCTACACTGGTAAACAATTCCAAAATTTCTCACATTTAGAACAAAACTCTCCTTTGTGATGACAGAGTTCTCAACACCAGTGAGCTGTGTGTAGAGTGAACAAGTGAGAGCCCGTGAATGTGTCGTTGGGAAATGCAGAGCACAGCTAGAATAAAAAGGTCTTGTCCAACTCAGGTAGAGAAATCTTCCAGTGCAGATGGGGCGTGATTTCCCCCAGGCAGGCTGCAGCTCGGAGCCTCGAGCCCACCTCTGCAAGTGAAGCTACTGGCTGGGCCAATTGTGGGCATGGGAAAATGAGCCCACAACTCATGATTCCTGTACTACATTTTGGCCTCCCCATTTGAGAAACTGGGAATGAATGTGTTTTTTGCCTCTACCAACACATTTTTTTCATCTCCAGCCTCTATAACAGTACTGCTTTTCTTCTAGGATTTGAACTTGAGAACTTTTGTTTACCTTCTTAGTTGCCTGAAGTTTGATTATTGATGTCTGTGCAAGTCAGCAACTGGCACTCTGACTTCAGTCCCCTCTTCAGTCATCCTGAGGCGTCCAAGAACTTGGCCACAACCACTCCCTGAGAACAATAGGTTCTTTCTACAAAAAGACAGGTTTGTCTTCCTTTTCAAATACACAGAAGTTGGTCCTTCGGAGGAGAGGATTACCCTACTGCACAAACCGTTTACTGTCAGACAGAGGGCTTCCCAACCGAGAAAAACCAACCTGCAGGTCAGATGTCTAGAGAAGTCAAGATTTTACTCCTGATTCCATTTATAGAACTCAAAAGGTAAATTAAATGTCCCATCAGAAAGCAAATGGATATGGCCATGAAAGCAACAGTCCTGTTTTAACAGTCTGGAACTCAAAGGGCAGTCGAGTGGCAAGAAGCAAACCTTACAGGGGCTCTCCCACCCTCCCTACCCGTCAATTTAAAAACTCCTCCATACTCGGTTCACGGAAGACTTACTCTCAGATCTGTCCTGCTCACAAAAGACAGTATGGTTGGCCCCACTGCTTCTTTAACCATTAAGCTGAGGTCATTAGAAAAACAAACTTAGTGTCCATCCAGATGAGGCCTGGGTGACCTAGAAAGTAGGGAGGACTGCCCACCACAGAGGCCAAGCGCATGGTGAGGTTAAACGAATGTTTTACTGAAGTAGAACGAATATAAGCCTCTAAAAGTGAAAGTCACATCAGGGCTCAACTCTTTTTTTTTTTTTTTTTTTTTTTTTTTTAAATTTTTATTCAGGACTGGTTCATGAGAGACCATCTTGCAATCTGGTATGGTCAGGCTTTCACAGCAAGAAGACATGAATTCTACTTTTTGTTCTGTCATTTACAAAACGGGACAGCTGAACCTCTTTGTGCACTGCTTTCCCGGCCTGTAGACAAGCACAAATGCTATCCCGTTCTTCCATAGGGTTATTATCAGGATGGAATGAGATAACAAAAGCAAATATTTTAAAACCTGCTTTACAAATGAAAGGCATTGTCATTTTCATTCCTTTCACCTACATGCCAGTGGGGCTGGAGGACATCAGGAGCTACGATACACTACTGGTGCAGAGCAGCAGCAGAAAAGTTTGCTTCTTATCCCTGCTGTGAAGTGGTCTGGGCAGGAAACCTCTGAATCATTTAAGTCCAAAGCACACCCAAGATTCCTACAACCATGGAAGCTCAGGGTGGTGGCTCCCAGAGATGGGACACCGCAGCTACAAGTCTCACAAAACTATTCTAGAAAAGCCCATAAGTCCAAGACCCTCGCTTTCCTTCCTCTGTGCTTCCGTGGACATTAAAAGCACTAAAACCCGGGCAGCTGAACTGACTCATGGTAAAGAGCAGACAAAGAGGTGGCAAGTCTGGATGGGTAGACGGGTGGTTTGAGTTGTCTTGCTTGCCCCCTAATCTTCCCCTTGGAATAGTTTCCTAATTATGAGGGAACACTGGGTTCAAGTCAAACATGTCCCCGAAGAATTCCATCAGCCTGGGACAGTCTGGAAGGTGGAATTATTTGGGTTTGGGGAAGACTGTTTATTTGTTTTGGGAAGAGTGCTTTTCTTCTTTTTTTGCTTTATTTTGTTTTGCCCTTTTGTTAATAAGTTAATGTTTTAAGTTAAGTGTCCTGCGGGCTGGGACTTCATGTCCTTAAGTCAGACTAGAACAGACCAGGCTAAATCAAGATATTTTTTGGATACTCAGGCCGAGAAGAGTTGAACAGTCCAAAGCACAAAGGCAGTCTGCCACAAAATTGTTCCATTATCCCCTTGCAGATAATCTAATCTAAGGCTGCTCAAAAAACATCTGAAGGCCAGGGCAGAGAATATAAATAAAGGAGTCAGATGCTCGAAACACACACACACACACACATCAGTAAAACCTCCAGTTGATTTACAAACCAGGAAAACTTGGTTTTCAGAGAGCCTTTGGCTATTTTAGAAATAATTAACAAACCATCCAGTGGCAAGTCTTCATGAACTGTTTCTCTGAACTCGTGTGCTCTGGGCACTAGCCCTTATTTTTTTTCACTGTATAATATTTTATTGTAGGACTATACCTCCCTTTATGAATCCAGCCCACTCTTGATGGGAGCTTATAAGTTTTTTGTTTTTTTTAAAAACATTTCATTTTTATTCACACACCATACAATCCATCCATAGACTAGCCCATTTTGTCTCCATTTTTTATGAAATTTTTCCACTCTCTCACATTCTTACCTAATGTAACAGCACTACCAACAACAAAAAAGGCCTTCTAAATTCACTCTCTTCCCTCTTCTTCCTCCATCACTCTCTTTTCCTCCTCTCTTTAACACCCAGGCCATCATCTCTTCTAAGTGGTCTCCATCCACTGACTTGTCTTTGTTGCACTCTTCTTCCCTTGACCCACCTCATTCATTCATTCATTCATTCAGCCAATATTCTGTGAGCACTCTGGGTTAATACTGTGCTTGATGCTAGAATTACAGTAAAGAACTAAATATAAAGAGTCCCTGTTCTCATGAAGCTTACTTTGTCACGATGAGACAGACAAAATGAGTAAAAAGACAAACAAAATCTCTGCAAATTTTAATAACTGCTATGAAAGAAACAAACAAGAATGTGAGATAAAAAAAATTAAACTATAGAGGGGGGACCTGAAAAATACCTCGGAAGGACAAGTTAGCTTTTCTTTTTTTTAAAATATTCAAAAACCTTAGAAATAGACATTTATTTTAGACGTTGACTCATAGAACAGTTACCTATCTCTTCCTAAAGTTTCCCTCAAATCTCAACTTGCATAATTCAGGTCATTCTGTCCAAACTCCCACCCATGATCCCCACCAGCTCAGCCCCATCAGACTCCAGGAAGAAAACTCCTCATCTCCCAACGGGGGGTAATTATGTGGCACTCTCCTAGGCGCTGTTGATCATTCAAAATATCTCCCATAAAGGCAGGGTGTGTGCATTAAACTTCTTGGTCTCATTCACATTGGCCCATAAATATTCTTTTGATTTTTCTGATATTGAAAATAATAAAATCAATCATTTTAGACCTCTGATTTCTCTAACCTTTTCTTTTAAAACCCATGTTTCCAAAATCTTAAATTATTTTTATTACACTTCTGTATTGATCTGCCATATTTACACATTCCTTTAAAGTAGTAACTAAAACAGGAAAAAAAATACTCTAATAATACTCTAATAAATAAACAATTGCAAAAGTTAGCAAACAGATTGGTTTCTTTGAAACTCATATTGTTTTTAGTGTATTTCGGCACTTTTTCCTCGATCAGTTTTTAGTCAATTCATGACTCCTGGATATTTTCTTTCAATACTTGCACCAAGGAGTACTTTCCCTTTCTGTATTTGTGTTTTTGGAGCCCTCCTTATATATCCCTTTTATAAGCACTGATTGAATTCATTTTTTCTAATTTCCAGAGTAACTTCTGATATTTTACAACTTAGAATATAAACTGCATATGGGCAGGGACTATGTCTTTTCCTGCAAAGTAAACTACTAAAGCACTTCATGAAGAGCCAATTTCTTTATAAGCTATTAGAGAGTCTCTGACGGCCATACCGATGATTTTTCAGTTTTGAGACCAACCCAGCTTTCCTCTTCAAAGTTTAAGTTTATGCACTTTTATGAAAGTTTTGTTTGAATTGTTCTGTTGCCAAGTGATCAAAGGACCAGGAGGGGGCACTTCTAAGATAGCTTGGCTGATCCATTCTAATTACAGTTATATTCCATCTATTCCTTCTCAAATATAATCTTAGCAATTATATCTCTCTGTTAGACTCCACATCACTTAACACATGGAAGGCTATTTAAAACTATTCTAAAAAGCGCATTAATGAGTGGAAGGCTTTAAGGTAGGAACTTGTGCAGTTTGTCTATTCATTCTTCTCACTATGGTTACAATAAGGAAAGAGCTGATAGAAATTTAAAAAAAAAGAAAAAAGAAAGAACACATAACACTAAACCGGAATCAAAATTATAAGTTTCAGAACATAAAATGGGAGGCTAGGTGGAGGTGGTCCAATAGCCTCTGCTGTCAACAACCCAGATGATTTTGTCTATGGAAATGCTTGTCTATGGAAACTCTTGTCTATGGCTGCCTTGGTTCAGATCCTCATCATCTCTTGTCTAAAATGCTACAACCATTGCAACCACATTGCCTCCCTGCCCACCTCCCCTCCACAGTGGTCTCCAACTTCCTTCACTCCACTCCATTCCATCCACCCCACTGTCAATGCAGATCTAATCAGGCCAGCCTAACTGCATGAGGCCTCCAAGCTCCTCTGCACGCCACTCAAGGACCTCCCAGCCTCTCACCATTCCCCAACACTCACCATGATTCCAACATCCATGGAGCTGCAGCTGCTTTTCTTCCAACAACCTAAGTGTTTTCACTGACCTTAGCTCAGATATTTATGGAATGCTGTCCCTTCTTTCTCCACATTCATCCTTCAAGGCCTGTTCTTTGAATCTTTCCTAAATCTCCTTCACAGTCCTCAGCAGATTGAACAGTCCTTCTGGTTCTCCTTCAGCACCTATATGGGTGCCTCCTCCATGAGAGACTGATGACTCGCTGGGCACTGGCAGAGTTCCTGACACACAGGAGGTGCTCACTTGTTGCATGGACATTGCCTCCGTTTGGCTACTCAACTCCACCAAAGAATACCACTCAGGAAGAGAAGGCATCCCCTTGGAAGTTTCATTCCAAAAAAAGACCAAGGACAAAGTCTGGAAGAAACATCTACTTCTGGCTACAGAGACTAAAAACACGACAACTCTTGAGTCGTAAAAGACAATGGCAGCAGAAACCATGGAGGCAAGAATGAAGTGGTGTGATATATTTAAGATATTGAAAGAGAAAAACTGCCAACCAAGAATCCTATATCCAGCAAAGTTGTCCTTCAAATATGAGGGAAAACTCAAAATATTTTCCAACAATGAGAGACTTTGTGAACAAGACACCCACCCTACAGGAAATACTAAAGGGAGCACTATAGAGTAATAGAAGACAGGAGTGCGTGATTTGGTACACAATTTTGGGAGATGGTAGCACGGCAGTGTAAGTACACTGAACAAAGATAACTGTGAATACAGTTGAGAGAGGAAGGTGGGGAGCATGTGAGACACCACAAGAAAGGAGGAAAGATAAAGACTGGGACTGTATAACTTGGTGAAATCTAAAGTGTTCAACAATTGTGATAAAATGTACAAATATGTTCTTTTACGAGGGAGAACAAACAAATGTCAACTTTGCAAGGTGTTAAACATGGGGAGGCATTGGGGGAGGGATGCAATCAATGTAAACTAGAGACTGTAACTAACAGAATCATTGTATTATGCTTCCTTTAATATAACAAAGGTGATATACCAAGGTGAATGCAGATTAGAGGGGGGGATGGGGAGGCGTGTTAGACACTTGACACTGGTGGTGTTGTCTGACTCTTTACTCTACTTTGATTTAAGTTTATTTTTCCTGTTGCTGCTTCCTAGCTATCTTTTTTTTTTTCCTCTTTCTTTTGCCTCTCTACCTTCTTTGACCCTCCCTCCTGCCTTCTGGAAGAAATGTAGATGCCCTTATATATATAGTAGTGAAGGTGGTGAACACATAAATATGTGACCATACAGAGAACCATCGATTGTTTACTTAGGATGGAATGTATGGTGAGTGAACAAAACCATCTTAAAAAAAAAAAAAAATTGGGTTGATGACAAAACCTCGAGGGCAATATACTGAGTGAAATAAGCCAGACACATAAGGACAAATATTGCAGGGTCTCACTGATAGGAACGAATTATAATATGTAAACTCGTAGACATGTAACATAAGGTACCAAGATATAGGACGAGGCTTAAGAACGGGGAGCGGTTGCTTAGTATGAGCAGAATGTTCAACCAGGATGAACTTAAATGTTTGGAAATGAGCAGAGGTGTCGGTAGCAAGATGTGAGAATAACTAACAGTGCTGAAAGGTGCATGAATGAGGTGAAAAGGGGAAGCTCAGAGTCATATATGTCACCAGAAGGAAAGCTGGAGGTCAAAAGATGGGAATGTATAAAACTGAATCCTATGGTGGGCAATGTCCATGATTAACTGTACAAATATTAGAAATCCCTTCCATGAACCAGAACAAATAAATGACAATACAATTAGAAGTTAATAATAGAGGGGCATATAGGGAAGAAATAGATACCTATTGCAAACTACATACTACAGTTAGTAGTATTTCAACGTTCTTTCATAAACAGTAACAAATGTACTATACCAACAATACAAGTCAACAACTGAGGGGGGTTGGTTAGGGATATGGGAGGATTCGCGTTTCCTTTTCTTTTTTTTCTTCTTTCATCTTTCACTTTATTTCTTGTCTGGAGTAATGAAAAGATTCTAAAAATTGAACAAAAATTAAGTGTGGTGATGGATGCACAGCTGTATGAGGGTACCAGGGGCAACTGATTGTACACTTTAGATCTTTGGGTAACCGTATGGTATCTAAAAAAAAAAAAAAGACAATGGCTGACACCTTCGCAGGTGATCTCACTGCCCTCCCCCCTATGTGGGACCCAATTCCCAGGGGTGTAAATCTCCCTGGCAACACAGGATGATGAATCTGAACCCGGCATCATGGGATTAAGAACATCTTCTTGACCAAAAGGGGGATGCGAAATGAAACAAAATAAAGCTTCAGTGGCTTAGGGATTTCAAATGGAGTCGAGCGGTCACTCTGGTGGACCTTCTTATGCACTACATAGATAACACTTGTTATGCTTTAATGTATTGGAATAGCTAGAAGTAAATACCTGAAACTATCCAACTCCACCCCAGCAGCCTTGACTCTTGAAGACGATTGTATAACAACGTAGATTACAAGGAGTGACAGTGTGATTGTGAAAACCTTGTGGATCACACTCCCTTTATCCAGTGTATATATGGATGAGTAGAAAAATGGGGACAAAAACTAAATGAAAAATAGGGTGGGAGGGGGGGAATGATTTGGGTGCTCTATTTTACTTTTATTTTTATTCTTATTCTGATTCTTTCTGATGTACGGAAAATGCTCAGAAATAGATTGTGGTGATGAATGCGTAACTATGTGATTGACTGTGAACAGGTGACTGTACGCCATGGGTGACTGTATGGTAAGTGAATGTATCTCAATAAAACTGAATTTTTAAAAAAAAGACAATGGCTAAGAGCCAAAAATATTTAAAATAAAAATGCAAAAAAAAAAAAAAAAAAAAAAAAAGCATAGGAACAGAAAGGGCAGTGATACGGTGAATTTGAATTCCCAACCAAATTCCTGGAATGAAGGAATTCTCCGCAAAGCCTTAAAATAGAAGTTTCAAAACTAATGAATGGAAGCCCTGCCTTCCACAGTAGGAAACAAGTTTGTGAAAAATATTCAAATGCCTTTCATTCAATTCACCAATACATACCAAGCACCTACAGTGTCACAGTGCTGGGGCACTGAAAGGGGATCAAAGTTGATTAAAAATAGACAAGGGCATAATAGGGAGAATGAGACATACAGAAAAGTGGCACTGGACTGATTTGTATTCCATTTTACAAAAATAAATACAAATGCAATATAGGGGAAAGGCCAGCAATAAGTTCAAGAAGGTTTTCCAACATGAGTTCATGGAAGGTAAATTCATAGTCAGGTAATGAAGAAGTCAGATATATGGCCTTGGCCTGCCTGGACCTTTGTATCCAATTTGCAAATGAAGAGGGGAGACTCAGGATTCTCAAAGTCCTTCTGGCTGGAGGACTCTGCCATTCTACATTTTGAATATCATGGAGGATGGCCACAGCAGTTTTGGACATCTGGCTTGATCTGGTCCAGCAAGGCATTTTTCTTTCCTCTCAATATCTATTCTGCAGCTGCTCCAGGCTGCTATTCATGAAAGAGCTCAACAACCAACACACCTTCCCCATATTTTATTTCTCCCTGTATTTATAGATTTTAGAGTATCCTGCAGGATAGCTATCTGAGTTTCCAGAAATACAAAAGAACCTTGCACACACACCCAAATGGATTTTTTTCTCTAAAACTGCAGTTTCTAATACTCAAACCAAATCTTGCGCATCTCTCAATTAGATCCACGTCTATAAGTGCTTTTACAAGGCCTTTTCTGGATTATTGGTGTTTTTCAGAATAACAAAATGTACAATGCTTAATTAAAATGAGCCTTCTAAGAACAAGCTGCATTCTGACAACTTTGAGGAGACTCTAAGTTTGATTCTTTAGATGTGTATGCTAGAAGTGTTATTAATACATGCAATCCCACTTAATTCTGGTTTCTTTCAGTTTACCCCATATGTCTTCAGAAAAATGAGAGAGCCTGGCTCAATGACTTAGTAGAAGATAAAGTATGGTGTCCCTCCATTCTATTAATGCACTTGTAAAGGAGCAACCCATTATGATTATCCCTTTGCAACACGGCAGTGCAAATATCCAGCAAGAAAGGAAGAATCTGAACATGAGTAGCATTATACTGTAGTGGAAAGATCCTCAAGAGTGCAGCGGTGGGGACCATTAGAGTCCACCTGCTTGTGCTCAAATCTGGGCTGTGCGCTTTCTGTCTGTGAACCTTGGGCAGGTTATAAAATCTTTTTAATCCTCAATTTCCCTTTCTTCCCAATAATGTAATAATAATGCCTACCTCAGACTGTGCTGAGGATTAAACAAGAATGTACCAACCTAAAGCCATTAGCACAGTGCCTGGCAAATAGTAAATATTTAGTAAATGTTAGTTTTTATTATCAATCATCTCATATTCTTATTCCAATGCAATTACTGGCTGTTTTGAAACCTTGGACATTTCATTTACATTTTTTGGATCTTGCTTCCCCCTACTTCTATCTTACCTTACAAGGCTAATAGGGGAATAACTGAGGAGGTCACAGCTATAAAGAGATCAGAGCTAGAGGAGAGCATCAGGGTAAACTCCCTTACTGGTTTCGGAGAAGCAAGCTGCCAAGCTGTGGGCTGCTTATGTTAGGAGGCCCATGTGGTAAGGATCTGAGGGCATCCTCCAGCCAACAGCCAGCAAGAAACTGAAACCTTCTGTCCTACAACTTCAGGGAACTGAATTCTGCCAACAAGAGTGGATTCTTCCCCAAACAAGCCTCAGATGAGACCACAGCCCTGGCTGATGCCTTGACTGCAGCCTTGTGAGACCCTCAGTGGATGACCCAGAGAAGCTGTGCCCAGACTCCTAATCCACAGAAACAGTGAGATAATAAATGTATACTGTTTTATACCACTAAGTTTGTAGTAATTTGTCATGCAGTCATAGAAAACTGATACTTATGTAGAAGTTGGGAATGTAGACAGACACAGATGCACACAGAGATTCCTGTTATTTAGTGCCATGGCTATAGTTAATTAGCCTTATTGGAACACTGTGGAAGGGAAAGACAGCAAACCAAGGACAGAGATATATTTAGGAGCCATTGGTAAAAATCTCAATAGTAATGGATTGTAGGAAAAAAGATTATAGTAATCTGTGGCATCTCATTAAACAAGTTACAATAAACGATTTTGGTTTTAGTTTTCTGTTTTCAATTTATTTTCAAATTAAGCAAGTTAGCCTTTCTGGAAACCAAATTGGGCAAGAGGATTCTTGTCAAGTTCCAAATCCTCTTGCCAAACTGCATTACCTATGGGCATTATTGGAAATCTCTTGGGACTTAGTTATGGGAAAGGTTCACAAATCGGATACCCAGACTGCACAGCCAACATGCAACTTAGTTCACCTCAAATACACTAGGCCCAAACCAGGAGATCAGAAACACCTTTTGTTAAGATGAGGGTTATGCACTCATTTGCTATTTAAATACTGTAATTTTCCAGCTCCTCTCACCAACAGACACTATGTGTTATTTAGCCGCTTGCCCAAACTCCTACAATAATATTCCTTTCCATTTTACCAGTATCTCTGCTTAAACTTCTATCCTTAAATTCTTAATCATCTGGGGCCTTCTTAAACATTTTCCACAGAGTCAGGAAATTTAGAAAGGAAGACAGTTCCTTGGAGAACATCTAGTCCCATTCTCTAATTTTACAGGCGAAACAGTGAGGCCCGTGGAAGTCAAACAACTGCTCAAGTTTTAAAGCAGAACCTTTTTACAGTCTTTAAGCTGTTTCTTGAGAAGGGAGATGAGGAGTGTGCCTCTGCCTTAAACTTCCCTTCCATCTTTCCCTGCGTCAGTCTGTTCAGATGCCCGCAGCCTCTGCTAAGTAACCCCTTTGCCGGGAAAGCATTTCTGTGAAGTACCAAGTATGAGTGGAAGAGTTTTCAAGTGATTCCCTCTTGATGGGACGACATTCATGACCTACCAATTTTCTGACATTGTCGTCAATCCCTAAGGAACTTCAGCCAAGTGGTGAAAAGGAAAATAAATTATCGGCCCCACTGACTAAGTGCTAAGGCACAACATAATCATATTATTCCATGCAGATGCACCGATCAGAGCTTGGGGAAAAGACAGGAAGGAAGCTTATTCATTTAAATTTAACAAATATCTACAGAGGTATTGCCTATGAGTTTGCTATCATAATTTATTCATCTATCTAAACAATAAACACTGGATATCTGTCATGAGTCAGCCACGTTGGTACTAGAAATAAAAAGATGATGTAAGAAATGGTCTCTGCCCTCAAAGAAGTGAGGAAGTCAAATATTTAATAATTATTGCAATAATAGGGAACCTTTATTGACCATGTATTATATATCAGGCTGGTGCTAAATGCTTTAGATGAATTAATTCCTTTAGGTCTAATCGCAACTTGACAAGGGAGGCACTATTTTACTCACGAGAAAATTGAGGCACAGAAAGGTTAAGTGACTTGCCCAAAGTCAATCACTGTTTCAACAAATATTTGCTTACTGCACTCTTGGCACTGCTCTAGGTGCTGCGGAGACATTAGTGAACAAGAGACAAAAAAAAAATTCCTGCTCTCATAGAGTTTACATACTAATGGATGGAGACAAATAATTTAAGGGGAAAAAAAGCAACTAGAATTAGTGCCAGAGAATGACAAGTACTATAGAGAAAAACAAAGCAGTGAAGAAAGTGTTGTGTTGGAGGGGGCTGGGTGGAAGGGTGGTCAGGGGAGGCTTCGCCGATAGTGTCCCTGGAGCAGAGACCTGAGACAGTTTGTGAGGGCAAGAGTGAGGGTTTGCTCCTGCAGCCTGGCTCCACGCCTGTGTTCTAACCACACCACTGCCTCTCCACAGCAGTGCAGTGCAAGATGAGCGCAATGGGGGAAGCTTTGCCTTTCCTTCTAGCAATTTCTTTATTAGAGCTTTATTAATGCATTCTAATTAACAGCGCTGAATGGGGTGTGAATGTGGTAGAAAAAGGAAGTTTAGAGTCATGTATGTCACCAGAAGGAAAGCTGGAGGTTAAAACACGGGAATGTATAACACGTGAATGTTGTGGTGGACAATGCCCGTGATTAACTGTACACATATTAAAAAGTTCTTTCATGAACTACAACAGATGTATGACACTATTACAAGGAATTAATAATAGAGAGGTTTATGGGGGAGAAATGTACCTATTGTGAACTATGGACTATAGTTATCAGTAATATTTTAATATTCTTTTATCACAGTAACAAACGTACTACAACAATACTATGGTCAATAATAGGGGCAGATAAGGAGTATGGGAGGATTTGGGTTTTCTTTTTTTATCTTTGTTTCTTTTCCGGAGTAATGAAAATGTTCTAAAATTGATTGTATGATGATACTGTGAGCCAGTGATTGTATACTTAGGATGGTTTGTATGGTATGTGAATATACCTCAATAAAACTCCATTAAAAATTAAAAAAAAAACTGTAAGCTAATAAATTCTCATTGTTTAAATAAAAAAATGCATTCTTATTTAAAAAAAAAAAAGGTTTAAAATTAGGTTTTCATAGAAACTTCTATTCCCAAAGAGACTTGAGGTTTATCGGCTAAAAATGTTCGAGTTCTCTAAGTCAAACAATGTAAAGTAGAAGAGAGAAAAGGCATGATGTAATGGAAATAGCCCTGGAATAGGATTCCAGAAACTCAGGCTCTGCCTCTAACCAAAATGTATTTCTGGAGGTCTGTCACTTCACCACGAGTCCACGCCTTAGGGGTTGGATTGTGTTCTCCCACAAGAACAAGCACAAATCCTAACCCCAGTCCTGTGGATGCAAACCCATTTGTAAACAGGATCACTGAAGATGTTATTAGTTAAGGTGAGGCTAAAGTGAATCAGGGTGGGCCTTGGTCCAATAAGACTGGATTCTGATAAGCAGAGGAAATTAGGACACAGGAATAGGGGACAGGAGACGGATAGGGAGACAGATGGCACGTGACGGAGGCAGAGCTTGGATTATGGACTGTCAGCAAGCCACTGCCAGAATGCTACAGCCTTGAAAGAAAGCATGGCCTTGCCAACACCCTGATTTTAGATTTCTAGCCTTCAAAACTGTGAGAAATAAATCCCTATGGTTTAAGCCCAACCAGTCTGCGGTACTTTGTTTCAGCAGCCCTGGCAACTAAAGACAGGGCGCTCACCTCTAAAATGAAAGGGGCAGACTTTAGGAACTGCAAGGCCCTTTCTAGTTCTAATGTACCATGAGTCTGTGTCAGAAGAAGAAAGATACCACTGGGAACATGGAAAAGGCCAACTGAAAATGCCAGGGGCTGCTGAACTCCTGAGAGTCAAAAGCTCAGACCCAATGGCTAGGTCAGAGGGAGCAGGGAGCAGAGAGTTCCTGGAAATCCTTCAGGATGGCCTTGGGTCTCCAGCAGTGCAGAAAGATTGGTGATGAGAAGGTGCCGCTAAGCACACACACATAACCACAAAAACCGTCTCCCTGGCCACTAGATAAGGATAGCATGAAGTCAAGAGCTGGGAACTTCTCAAAGTCTGACTCCACAATTAACGGAACCTATCAGATGTGACACAGTTGAGTCAGGAAAATGCAGCCTTGCAAGGTCTTGAGTAACATTAACTAAAGCAGCCCTTTTCCCTCTAGGTTGCACCATTCATGTTCATTTCACCCCCGTGTGCAAAACTGAGCAGGACTGCAACACATCTTACTTCAACCAGGGTGCCTGGAACCCTGAGAAAGTGTGATTTTAGTAACACAGAAAACCTAGGGCAAACTCCAGCTCCTGGCAGGAAAAATCCAATGTTTGGTGAAAGAATTCCAGTTCTTTCAAAGCAATGCCTTTGTCACTGTTCTCTTCTCCTCAGGATTCCTGTCTCCAACTTAATCTGCCTACTCTCTCTTTCCCTGTCCACATCCCTCCTCCCATCCCCACCCTCACTCTATTATTTAATTCTCGAAATGCTAATCACGATGTGAAATTTTCTATTTCAATTCAATGAGAACCTGTTCATATCACAAAATTTCCTACAGAGTCCTTTAAATTTGAGCTAGGGTTGATGCATCATTAAAGGAAGGACAGTCTACCATCTGTTCCCTACAGATCAGTCTAGCATATATAAAAATGCCAGAAAATTAAATGTTTCAAATAAGTCTGTCTTCCACTGACAGATTTCAATGAAATTCAGTATACCAAAATTACAGAGACGATGTACATTGAGGGCCGACTACCATCTTCACACGATCAGTTCCACATTTTACGTTTTTTACTCTATGGGAAGAAAAGCACAGTGATAAACTGATGCATAATGAATGTTGAGCCACATTGTCTCCCGGCTCCTTAAGGAAAGGGAAAATAGCATTTCCACGGGGAGGGAAAAAAACATCTTATTCCATGCACCAGCAGGAATTTGTCTTCTAAAGAGAGAGATGGGACAAACACACACAAAAGTGCATGTGGATAAATGATTACGAGTTTGCAGAGCTAAATTTATGAAAGCAGGGAGGCTGTAACAAGCGCAGAGACAATAACCAGGTGGAAAAAGAGTTTTCATTTGGAAACTTCCATAGAAAGGAGATTTCTAAAGTGCTGTTTTGAAAGTGAGAGAGAGATGCCCATTCTGCCTCTGCACAATCATCCTCCCACTTAACCTCTGGACTAAATGATAATGAATGTCATGGAATTCAGTCTATTTGGCTTCAAGGTGGCTGTATGACTGACACAACTTAAGGCCTGAACTTAACCTTTTTATAAAGCAATATATGGGATCAAATTTCAAATGACTCCATAAAAAAATCATAAAATATTGTACATGCATTACATCTCATATACCCCTCATAATAATCCAGTGTGGGAGCTAAATATTAGCAGCCCATTTTTCAGCTGAGCAAGTTGAGCCTCAGAGGTTAAACATATGTCAAAGGTCACAGAGCTAAGAAGGAGCAAAGTATGAGTTCAAACACATACCTATCTAATTTCAAAGATTGCGTTCTTAACCAGTGTGCTGGAGGGGTACAAGAATACAAAGAAATTAGATCTCTAATAAAGTGAACCTACAATAAAGACTTCCCAAAGTTATCCAAAATATAATGCATTGGGCCATGGCATACTATGATCAGTTTCTCTAATTCCATCCATTCCAATAAAATTTTTATTTGTCACAACTCTACCCTCTCTTCCCAAGTGTGTGCACTTGCGTGTGCAATGGCTCTATAATTTCTCTAGTTAGCAGGGAGAATTGGCCACAGAGGACTAACTGTTTTCTCTGAGAAGAGAGACTCCTGCTGTCCACCAGCCCTCTCCGGTGTGCTTCCCTGAAATCATCACTCCCTCTGCTAGCCTTAGAGACTCTGAGAGCAGATGTTCAGGGGTGGATGTGGGTGAAGCAGCCGTCCCTGAGCTTCCTGGTGCTTCTTCACTAGAAAGCAAATGGATGAAGGCAGCTGGGGGTAGAAATGGGGTAGAGGAAGAATCCTGGGGCTAAACGATGCCCAAAGTAGGAGGCAGGATTTCCCCTGCCAGCAAGTACTTCTGCTACCCCCAAGATGGATTAACAGTTATCTTGGTCTAGTCCCTAGAGAGGAAAACACTACTCCATGACCCCAGATTGTTCCTGAATCCTAACTGGGTGAATTCTGCTGTCCAAGAAATACGCTGACGAGGACCAAAAGCAACTGGGATCTTCCCCCTTCTTTGGGCACATGATCAGACCCACCCTTTTAGCCAACTGGATATGCTAAGAAGGGAAAGGATGAGGGGGTATCACTAAGTTCATAGACTCAGATGACTAGTTGGGGGATAGAGGGTAGGAGTAAATGAAAGTGATTTTGCACTACCTACAACCCTTCAAATTAAAAGATGCACAAAAACACAAGCATGGCATTTGATTTACCTCAAGTGACTCCACTTAACTCCACACTGTCCCAGTCAAAGTCAGCCACTCGCCAAGCCCTGGGGGTGCCATGTTCCCCCACACCTCTAACTTTCCTGAAACTGTCTGCTCCATCTGCCTCCCTTATATATCTGACGAACTCTAACTCATTACCCAAATACCAAATCCAACACAGTCTCCCTCTCCAGCCTCCAAAAGACTTCTCTCCCAGGAAGGGATAAGCATCCTTTCTTGGTGGCCTGGGTATTATAGCCCTTATCATACTGCGTTATAATTCTCCATTTGCACACATCCTCTTCCCGTTAGATAGGAAGTTCTTTAAGGGCAAGAATCATGCCTTTTAAGACTTTGTCGGCCTGGTATATAGTAGGTGCTAAGTAAATTATTGCTGAATCAACCTGATTAGACCCATGGAAGAGTAAAAAAGACTGGTCTCACAGGGAACATGATTTTACCTTCAAAGAGTTTAAAATAAGACATAGTTGGCAAGCACTGACTGCACTGAAGCTATGCTTACACACGGCTCGCTGTGTGCCCAGAATTGTTGGAAGCAGCGGGAAAGACCGGGAAGATGGTGGGAGGAACAAAGTAAAAAGAATATGGTGTCCTGTTCTTCCATCTAAACTTCCTGATTCACGCTACCTGATTCATTTATTTTAAATATATCTCATGCCCCCTCTTTTCCAGTTGATCATGCATAGCACAAACATTTTTCCAGTCCTCTTTATCAACATAAATGCCTTTTAATTGCATCAGCATTTTGAAACTATCGGAAAATTACATTTGTCCTAATAAGACATTTGGATATTAATCCAAAGAAAAAGGCTTAAAGCTTATTTCCCTTTATTATACACACCCGAATAAAATTAATTTGCATGTTTTAGGGATCAATTACCTAATTATTCCTTGGTCTATTTACATATAAGAATGCTTTTTTAAAACATGTCTTGTTTTAAATAATGAACAAACTGAGGAAATTAATAAAACTTAAGAGTAATAAAAAAAAAAGGTCTCATACAAACTTTACACGCTACCTCTTCACACCCTAACTGAGAATGAATCTTCATTGTGTTTCCTGACAAATGTTCTCCAGTATGTTTGTCGTCATACTGCTGATTTCAAAAAATGAAGTTGAGCAACTCTACTCTGAGGTATATACACAAACGTATCTTTTGCACACGGATAACTGATTGTATGTATAAGAATATGTATAGCAAATCTGTCTGCAATAGCCAAAAATCTAGCAACAACCTGAATGTCCATCAGTGGAAGACTGAATAAATAGAGTATCATCACACAATGGAACATTACCTAGCAGAAACAAAGCAAATGAACTACAGTGACATAACAAGATAGATGAGTGTTAGAAGAAAATATTAAGTAAAATAAAAGAAGTCCCAAAAGATTACATACAGCTAAAATTAATATATCTGTGTCTATACATATATTTTATGTCTCTGGTTTTATGTATTTATATTTTTATGTAGTCCATTTTTGGAACCACATAAAGAAGAAAGAAAGAGTATAAAAAAGAGAGCAAAAGAATGATGCACACAGGATTCAGATGATAGTTACCTGGGTTAGGAAAAGAAAGGGGGATGAAATGTTTGGCATGCCATCTGGTTAGAGGCAGGTTATCTTCAAGACCCTAGCTTTTTGTCTGGGGGACTGGGTTTATAGTTGTTTATTACATTATTAAAAAATAACTAACAGAAAAGCTAACCAAAAATACAAAGAGAAAGTGTCATGAAGTAAGCGTTATGATTAATCCAATTCTATGCATGTAAAGTCCAATAACAAAACAAAAACAGGAAACGGAGTTAGGAATATTATAATATGGTGCCTGCATCTATGTAAAGTGGACAGGTGTCCTGGAAGGGGTTGGGGGTGGGGGGGCTGGGACAGCTCACACCACCACTACTTGCTCCACATTGGCCAGAGTGTGTCTTGATCACTGACTGAAAAGAAGCCAGAAAGGCACATTCACACACCCGTTCTCAGTCCACAGGGCCACCTCCTTCCGTTGGCATGTGCTAGAGGAACCCGAGTTTTGGAGCACACCAGATACACCTGTTACCTCAGCACCACAAGGCTCTCATGGACCAGCAATAACCTCAACTTCGAATATTCTGACTCTTTTCAAATTGCATCATTAATTCATGCTTGTGACACTGAGTATATGAAGCTTCTGTCAAGAATATTACTGTAAACCAGTATTTGCTAATGAAAATCAATCAGCTCCCTCTTCTTCCAGGAGGTATACGAAGTCTCCGGATGGTTTGGACCTCATAGCCTGGAGAAAGCGTGAAGCAGACGTCAGAAACAGACGAAGGGGAGGGAGAGAAGAGACTCCCAGAGGGACACAAACGATTCTGGAGAGAATGTGCCCCAGTGGGAGACGTGGTTAGCCAGGACACGGAAATGCATCCATTTCCAAGTGGGAAATGCTCCCACTTCTCCTCAAACCACGACCCTAAAGTGAAACTTCAGTTGATGGCAGCTTATTTGTTCTTTTAATATAAAGCTAAGTAGTCAAACGTTGGAACCAGAAAGGCAAATTTTCTCTGCTCACCTAAGCTTGCCTATTCACCTAACGGTGGATGTGTTTATGCCAGTAACATTTTCTTCATGGAAGGGATAGGAGAAGAGCTAGCCACAATTAAAAACAAAATTAAATAGCAAATGTACTGTGCTGAGTTTTTAAATATTCAAAGCATGAGCAAAGTTAGTGTATTAGCCACCACCACCCCCGCTCCCCCACAAGCCCAGTCCAGTTTCTAATTTCAAAATTTCAAGCAATTTTTTTCAGCAGGATCCTTTAACAGCATATAACTGTGTTATAGAATCCCCATCACAAGAGTTCACTCTGCTTCCATCCTTAAAAATGATCATCCACAATCCAAGCAATCCAAGGGTACAAACACACTATAACTTCCCTGCCTGGCTGAGTCTGGGGCCTCCTTTCCCAGTAAACAATCTTTGTGAGATCTTGCCAAAACATTTCTTAATCACATATTTTCTTTGTCTAAAAAGAGTTAGAGATGTAGTAAGTAACCTTTGTTCCCAGTCCATCCCACATTTTCAGGAGCACCATGTCATTTTATGTTAAACTTCGTTTGCTTCTTTGAGCTACCACCACTTACACTTTATTTTGGAGCATGTATTTAAGTCCTAGATTAATCATCATGGAGTAAGTCATTATGGTTACTTATCCTGACCTTGCTCTCTAAATACAAGTGGTCTTCACCAGGTGATCACAAAGGACCCATCTAATCAGCCCTTGGAGACCCAGAGCCAAGCCTCGAGGGTCAGCCGGGCTGCATATATTCTGGAAGGCTCCCCAAGCACCACCACTCTCCTCTTGGACTTCCAGAGTTGCCTGAGAAATGTGATTATGCATTTTTTTGTGCCCACAACTAAGAACAAAGGGATTCCCCTGGCAGGGTTGCTACCACCTGACTTTACCTTCTAGGTATCTAAGAAAGCAGCTTACACACCAGGACTCAGGCCTCACACGAGTTGTTAGGAACCCGAGCTGATCGCCTGTGTCTCATGACTGAGGTTTTACAATTATTGATCCCCCAAGACCAAGAGAGAAAGGGTTAACGGAAAATCAAATGCACTGCCGGGCCACCCCAAACTGAAGTAGAAATGGTTCAACAGCCCAAACCTGAATCATAGAGGCTGCCCTGCAACATATCCAGGGTTTGTCTGTGAGATCCATCCTAGGATGTTGCGTGATCATGGTATTTTCTTGGGAAATTCATTCACTGGCTCTCCAGCTGCTTTCAGGATCAAATCCAAACGCCTTTACTGCACACTACTGGCCTTTTAAATGCATCCTTGAAACCACTCTTTCCCTGTATATACCAGCTTCCTCCGCCCAAATGTGTCCTCCCTTTTACTGAGTCTTCCTGGTGTGGATCAGAACCTGGCTCTGCGTTCAGGCAGCTCTGAATCTAATGCGGGCTCTACCACTGCCCTGGTGTGAGACCCTGGGCAAATTACTTAACCTCACTCTGTTCCTCACCTGTGAACAGAAATAATAACAGAAATCCTACCTCATACGGCAGACATGAAGATTGAATGAGCAAATGCCTTAAAATACCTGAACAGTACTGAACATCAATTCTAGAACAAACAATAAATGTTGGCGGCTGTCACCACTGTTATCATTAATCTAGTTCACAATGAACTCTCCCTCTTCTGAGTCCTTTTGTATGCATTTGGCACTGATCATATATTGCTTTGTGCTATTACCTTCTTACATGCATGTGTGATCTCAACTAGACTACAAGTTCCTTAAAGGCAAAGACCACAGCTTATGTGCTATTCTTTACCTAAAATGCTTGAAACTGTCTTAAAATATAGGAACACAACTAATGCCATTTAATAACAGCAATGCAACAATAGTTAGTGAGCTCTACTTTGGCCAGAACTGCATTAAGCTCTTCACATGTATTCTCTCATTTAGTTTATCGATTTCTCATATGCAGCGATCTTCAGTAAATGAGTGGTGAAGTCCCAGGGATGCGTCTACCCATTTCCTTTTTCACAAAAAAAAAAAAAAAAGTTATTGCCAAGCAAGCAAATTTTAATAAAACAGCTACTAAAGAGCCTTGAGAGGTATGGCAAACTAAGTTGTTGATATGCAGTCTCTGTACCACTCCAAATAATACCCCAGGCCTCTTCTGACAATCGAGGTGTGCAGAACTGTCTCCGAAGGGCATGAAAGCTCGTAAAGGAGGGAACCGTGAATTCCTGACAGATGTAAACAATGATTTCCTAGTTTGCCTCTGATAGCTCCAGGCCCTGGAAGAAGCACTGAGTAAATAAAGACATACTGAATCTACCATAAACTCTCTATCCCACCTACTAGGAAGAAAAATGTGATAAGTCCCTGGTGAACACAAGGACACTGATGTTTGGCAGAACAAGAAGACAAATGAGGAGAAGCAATAATTTCATAAATTGCAAAACTAACCACAGCCTTTAAGGTAGCTGATGGTTAAGCCTAAAATACCAGAACCTTCTACGAGACTGATGGTGACAGAATTTTCCAGATTAAATTAAAGATAACACCTTGGGCTGTTTTATAACACAATAGAATTTTACTCTGGGTTACCTTCAGTGGTGACTACTAACCTTGAAGATATTCTTGTAAAAAGAAAATATGTGACTCAACAATATCTCCACTGTGGACTGAATAAAATGGCCTCTAATGTTTAGTCTGACTGTGGCTGGCTTTGTTTGAAGAAAAGCTGACAAATCTTCTGTATGTATATGTAAAGACTGTTTGCTTCAAATTCTTTTAATGGTTGAAGAGAAAAAGGCTAGAATTACCCACTTTTGTTCAATCATATGAACATGATACTCCATCTTTTCTTTATTACAGAAAAGATTCAGATTAAAAATGATTGTACTCTTAAGTTATTACATTTAAATCAAATGTGAAAGAAACTATCTTCTCTTTCTCTCCTCCCTCTTACCCAGTCATATTCATATGTACATGAAAATATGCATGTGTATGTTACGTGTGTGTGCCCTGTTGGTTCTATACATTTGTTTCCCACTTCCTCATTTTTACCCAGAGAAGAAGTATTTAAAATCACAAGAAAAAAAAAAAAAGTTGTCACTTTTATTTCACCCAGAAAGAATCAGGAAATACCCAAAATCTCAAGAGGGAACCTGCCCTGCAGAAATTAGAACTTTATTATTACATGGCAATAAGGATCTATGCCCTTAGGAGTTTGTGTATGTTGAAGGATCTTTAAGTAGCTCAAAATTTCAGTTGTTGTTGTTTTTTCTGAAATGCCTAGGGGCAATTAAGCATAACTGATGAAACAAAGAAACCAAATGTTCAGAAAGTTCCATAATGGTGTATTTTAGCTGGTTCTTTCTATTTACCCCTTAAGACACATTAGACACTTCAAAGTTACACATTACAAATAATTATAACTAAAGTCAGAACCAAGAGTGAACTTCCATTAGCCAGTTTGCTTGGTTAGATGAACACACTCTGCAGACCCACCAAACTCCTTGTGCCCTGCAAATCTCTTCTGTGCCCTCCACCCAGGAAACTTGTGTCCCAGGTTCCTAGGGGAGGCCCATCGGGTCTCAGCTCCCCTGTCACCTCCTCCATACTTCTCTGACCACACTGGCTGGAACAGCCCCAGCCTCATCCTGGGCCACTCTCTTCCATAAGACCCACTATATTGCCTTCAGAACATTCATCGTTAGCAGAAATTATCTTGTTTTTATTTTACCTATTTTTTTTTAATCTTCTCACACTAGAGTATAGGCTCACGGTAATTGAAACCTTAAAGGCCTTATCTTTATAGGCTATATCCTCAGTGCCTAAAACACTAGGCATTGTATTTGAATACGAGGCATTAATTAGATAATATGAAGGAATTACTGTGAGTTCTGTTAGGTGTGATGACGTGTTTCTTATTTTTAAAAGTCTGTAAGAGACAACTACTAAAGCATTTAGAGATGAAATTATGTGAGGGATTTACACTTCAAAATAAGAGTGGGGGAGGGTGAGAAAAACAGTAGGATATAAATAAAACAAGAGTAGTCCTATAAGGATAATTGTTGAAGTGATGAGTATATATAGTTCATTATATTGTTCCCTATTTTTGAATGTGTAGATATCTAATAAAAATCTTAAAACGCAAATGGAAAAATGAAACAGGCAATATTTCATATACTCAACTAAATATTTATTTGAGTTTAAGGTAGAGAAAGTCTTCCTAAGCAAAACAGCAAAGAAAAACAATCACAAAAAAGAAAAAATAAGCTAATTAAAACTAGATGCTCATTTAGTCTGTCAAACTAGCAACATTTTTTCAAAAATGCCATAGATAAGCCATCGATTATAAGAGGCACTGATTTATTTCATAAGAAAAAAGCCAACCCTTTATCATTTACAATTATTTTTACTTATTGGAAGAACTTCTAGAGGTACACATGATTTTTACTTTCATCTTGGGCATACAATAAAAGGAAAACAAGTGAAATTAATCGGTTGTGGTGTTCCTAAAACTTCTTACATGCAGGGCCAACTCCCTTGAATCACTTTTGACTCAGCTGTCAATGTCTATGACAAACGATCATCCTTATCCTCGATCCAAGTGGCAATAGACAGCTGCTGAATTAATTATTAACTAACTTTATAACAGTGTTTAGAAAGGTCAGGATTTTGTCTTTATGCACATTTTGATACAGTAATTAAAGAAATATCTTTTTCAAAAAAGGAACTCAGCAGGAAAGTTTGGGAGGCAACTTTATGAAGTACATATTATATGAAATCCTTCAAGATAGAAGATAATGTAAGAAAAAAAGTAATAACTGTTTAGGGAATTTTTCTTTAGGCAATTTGTTTCTGAGTTTACATTCTGATGACATTTCTGAAAAACAACTTTAAACTCAGGCTTAAAGTGTGCTCTCAGTTCCTTGACACATGGGAATTACAAAAAAGTAAGAGCCAAACTTAAAAAGGAAATCTTAAGAGAAAACTAATACCTCTTTCCTCTTTTCATTCTTAGTACTCTGAATACATGTATAAATTAGAAAGTAGTGCAGTCTAGTGTCATATTCATCATGGCTAAAATCTGATGTAAGTTAGGATCCTTCAAGAAAGAACGAGTAAATCCATCCTATTGGTTCTTTGTACATTTTTTATGTTACTTTAGTCGCATTGCAGTTTACATATCTTATCTATAATGGAGGCATCAGTATGAAAAGTGTGGCTAAGTCTATATGTAGACATTCAAACAAAATGTCACATGTTTATGTCCAATACGGAATACTGAATCTAATTAAGGCAGAATCTTTAAATTAAAACAATTGCCTTGACAATGGAAGTATAAACAAAAATAGGCTTTATAGATTTACTCATTGAATTTTGGTCTGAAGCCCTTTACCAGTGACAAAATTGTGCATCATCTCAGAGTCAGGAACTTTCACTCCTAACTTCAGTCTTACTCTGATCTTCTGTATCATCCCATGCAGATCACTAGACCTCTTTGCAGTTCATGATTTATGAAAACAACAAATGCCAGGGGCTCACCAGAGAGAGGGCATAAAATCAACTAAGAACTATAAATAGTACAATAGCATAAATGACTATCTAAGGCCACAGAATCCAAATCTTTAGCACATTTTAAGAGAAAGAAAAGGCAGGGCTGTGTTTGTCACCCTATATATGATTAAACAAAAATTACTCTGAAAAACAAAGAAACCCAATGGACTCAATGATGCTCCAGCACCTATGGAACGCAGATGCAGGGGTTCCATTCAGATGCCTCAGTGTGTCAAAGGACAGCCTCACCTTCTATCCATGTGGCAAGTATGCCAGCTGCATCAGAAAGAAAGCAAGTGTAGATTCAGTGGGATGCAGGAGAGAGGCTGGCCTGGCAGGGTTCCCTAGAAAACATCATTCTTGTGCCAAGTGAAAGTCTTGTGGCATTTACTTACCAACTATGTATGGTATTAAAGTTGATGCACATTTTCCTTGTCAACCCTGGTTTCAAAAGCAAAGATTTAAAAGAACAGAAAGCAAAGAGTACCACAGAGGAGTCAAAAACCTGAAATAACTAGCCTGAAATTAAAATTCTGAGAGTTGTTTGAAGACCTCTAGAGCCACCTGCAGAGCTCTCCTATTAGAGGAAGACGAGCTGGGCAGATGGAGAGATGGGCAGTTGCTTTACGGCCAGTTCCTGAAACGTGGTGCAACTGTCTAAGAGACCATGGGAGCTTTCAATTTACAGCCTGGAGGAGAAGTAGATCATCAACACCATTGGGGAAATGCTCTAATTAGTTTCCAAGCAGATCACTTTGCTGCCGGAAGGAGAAATAGGGACAGTCCATCATTTTAACAAACACTTTGCTATCTGTTCTTCCTTTCACGTGCTCTTTCGGTGGAGGAGTTAATCCCCGGCTATAAGAAAATCAAAGTGTTAGGGCTGAGTCAAATTATACGAGAGATGCCTGCCCTGATCCGTTCCCTGTCCTAGCTGGGCATGTAACGTGGACCTTTTCAAATGGTGTTGGCTGCAGTAGCGTCACAAGGGGGTGAGGGGCTTGCCCCTTTTAATTCTGCCTTCAAGCTCCTTAAGTGAATCTCAGTAACTGATTTCAAAGAGTTTGGATTTTAAAAATGGCACTGCTTTACACTTACTTACAGGGGGATTTGGACTGAAATCCAAGTCTTTTTATTTAGGCCAGTTGTAAAGTATCTATCAAAGCACCATGTAATTAAAAAAATAAAAACAAAAACAAAAGCTGCTGCAACCATCAGAAATAGTTTAGAAATAAGAAAAATCTAAACAGTGATGACAATTTATACACAGGTCAACTCAAATTTGATTTCTAGCTTATCGTCAGAAGATTTGAAATAAATCGCTTACCCCCAACAACCGTAGATTTTGTTATTGCTGGCAGCTTCCATCTGAAGGGATCAGAGCAGTTGCCTTAGGTTCTCATGGGAGCATAGGATTGTTTGAATCATCATGCAGACAGCTGACCAAAGTGCTCCAGGAAAGCATGCTATGAAAGATTTTGAAACCCCATCTGTATCCTTTCAACATTCAGAGGTCAAAACGTTGAGCTGGATGCCTCAACTTTTACAGAGGAGAAAAACTGCTAACTGGGAAGGATAAGTCTTATCAAGGGCACAGCTAGTCCTACCTCCCCACCAAGTGCTGTTCCCACTACACCATCATGCCTAACTAAAATGTCATCAATGACAGCAGATTTGTAAACTTGAGAAGAGCAATATGACGCGAAGATCTATGAAACAGGGGCATGTCATAAAGATGGATACCAATGGAAGTGTGGTGACTCTCTCAGACCATCCACAGACCCCACAACAAGACATGTCTGCAAGTAAGGAACTGTCCCTTTCTCTAGCTCTGAGACCAGGAAAGAGAGAGGGAGTCTGTAAAAGACACAAATCATCCAATATTACTACAAATGACGGGAACTCGCCCTAAACATGCCATTTCCCTGTGGAAGGAGAGAACAACAGAGTGACAAGAATAAACACAATCAGATCCTATGATGGCCCCATTTTAAAAATTATTTTATAGATTGGAGAGCATCAAGAACATTTAATATGCAATAAGTGAACACTGTGGCAAGCCCAGCAAGGAGGGAGGAAGAGATCACTCTATTGCCAGGTCTGCAGAAAGTAGGGAAGGGATGAAAGGATTCGTGGGAAGAAGATAAGTAATACCCAAGTTTACCCAAGGAGGAATGTTCTTCCTCAAACATACAATCATTCATTTATTCACTGAGTCATCAAATACCATAAATTTACTGTAACTAGAACACTGCACACAAACCACTGTTTCTTTCCCAAAAACTATCTGGCCTTACTTTGATGCCAGGAGTCAAAGAGGTGGGTAAATAGAAAAAAAACTGTGCTTCAAGACATGATCTTTTCCACAAAAGTGCTTACCTCTTATTTCCCACATATTCAAACTACAATGAAGTTTATTTCTATACACACATACACTATCGACAAGAACAGTCTCCTGTCAATGCAAATGTTATCATTAGTTCATATTAATTCTCCAATTTATATGGACAACAGGAAAAAAAAGGTAAAGTCAGAGCAGTATATGGAAGTGATTCCAAGAAGAAGAGAAACACATTTCTTTCTGCCATGGGCAAGGAAACCAGAGGGAAAAGTTGCAGCAGTGAATCAGAGAGAACATGGAATGAAACGATCAAAATGCATTGCCAACCACCTGGATCTGCTACTTTTGTCAGCTAATAAAATCATATACTGACCTCTAGATTAAGCATGAGGTAGACTTCCTTCCCTAACCTCAAGAGGTTTCCTTACCTTGAGGTCTCATGAAATGAGCTTGGGTAGTCTACCAGCAGCCATGGTAAAAAGCAACATCCATTTACAACCTTAAAATGGGACTTTGGTGTGCCAGGATCTCCTTCAATCTCTAGGATCTCAAAGCAAACTCCTTTTTTGTTCTGTTTTCTCATCCAAACTTCTTCTGATAATAATGTCATGTGTATAGGACCTTCCCAATTAAAAACCTTGTTCTTTAATTTATTCAGCAACAAACACCTATCAAGTGCTGCCTCCTGGACACCGTGCTGTGCACTGGGATTACAGAGGTGGGCACAGTGGCTCTTGAGTCAGAGGAAGTCTCGCACAGGTGCAGATCGCAAAGCAAATGATGCTCACAGCACGGAGGGAAGGGCCCCGTGGAGATGCACAAGGGGCTGCAGGGTGCTGAGGAGTTCAGAAAACATGGAGGTGACTTTTCACCGAGAGACATCAAGGATGAACAGGTGCTTGTCAGGTAGAATTTTACAAACATTATTGTAACAGATGCCCTTAGCAACCTTATAAAGTAGGTGTTACTATCCTCATAGCAACCCTAGGCAGGTGTTACTATCCTCATTTTACAGTTAAGTGGGAAGTCTGGAGAGGTTAAATGATACATACTCCGAAGTCACAGGGTAGGTTGGCCCTGCTACACAGCAACCTCCCTGAATCAACTGCTTGTCTTTTTCACCTTGGTAACTCCATAGTACATCATGGGTGCTCAGTAAGTGTTTGTTGAATTAATCCAAGTCATCAGATTCCATATACCGTGTTCTTTTAGCTACATTCCAGTGAGCCTACCCCAGAAGATCCAGCTAAACATAAACATAGCTGTCCATCTTTTTAAGAGACAAGAAACAGGTCTTCGTGCAGAGCCAAAGGTGGAGCATGAGGGTATACATACGTGAGTAGGTATGTGCACGTGTGCGCGTATGTATTCATGCATTTATGCGTGTCTGTCTGCATCCATAGAGTCAAGATTCATATGCCATCTATGTGCTCATATTCAGAGCCAGGAAAGAATTTGGATCCTTGGTAGCAGTTCTGTCCAGCTTGGTAATTACTGGCAGAGACAGAGGGAGGGCAGAGGAAGAGACAGACAAGGTTCCTCACATACCCAGGCCCATCTATCTTCCTCTCGTTTTTCAGAGGCAGCAACTAGAATTGATCTGCAATTGCTTTTCCTGTCTTAAAGGAACATCCAGAGAGCCACAGAGTCATTGTAGGTAGGAGCAAGTGATCAGGGAGACCCTCCTTTAGTTGATTTGCTTTGGATTTAGCAATAAGCAGAAACTCAATTTAGAAACTAAACCATTGCAGTTCATGCTGCAGTGATTCTGAATTCAAAACTAAAACAAACAAACAAACAAAAAAAACCAAAAACCCCAATGTGGTTCTCTTCATAGGCAAACTTCCCTTACAACAATCCGACTCAAAATACTGCAGATATCCATTATCCTCAGCTAATACTCCTGCAGAGTCTTAGGGACTGATAAGAAGGATCGGCAGAGTATCAGATGCTGAACCAAACACAGAATTAATTAAAGACCATATTCAGTTTTCAACACATTCCTGAATTCAACAAATATTTATGGATCTCCTACTCTGTACCGCTGCCCCTGCTCAGTGATATATAATACTCTTCAAATATATTTATTACTATAACTAAAAAAATCACTGTTGGGTGGAGTGTTGTTTTTGTTTGTTTGCATGCTTTATTTTTGCCCTTCGTAGGAGAACTACAAATGGTGCTCTCTACAGGGCCTCTCGAATGCTTTCTGGGTAATTCTGAGATCAGTGTCAAAATACCTGGGAGCTAGGGCATTGCGGCTGCACAATAATACTTAGAAAGCCTACGTGAATTCTGCCAATGCTCTCCTCCCTTGGTGTTCTTGCTCCCTGTAGCAATAAAATTTTCAAGGGTTCGAGAACTAGGCTCACCACTGTGGCCATTGCTAGGACTTTAACTCTTAATAAACAGGAGCAAGGAAAAAGACAAGGCCAATCCCAAGGAGCTACTGGAGGGCTTAGCTATACCTGCACAGACCATAATGCATCAGATACCTTCAATAAATGTTGACTGGGGGGGCCCAGCTTTCCTCCAACATTAAGAAGGGCTGTGACCCCCACCAGATTATCACCAGATTACTTGCACATCCTTACGGGAAGCAGGGAATTGGCTGAGCCTGACACAGCTGAAAGCCTCCACTCCTGGAGGACATGGGGGCAGCGAGAGTGGAGGCCGCAGCAGCCCCTACCCCACCCTACACTCCCAGTCATCACTCTGGGAGATGGACGCCCCTCTTCTCCTTGCAAAAGAGGCGCAAGAAGAAACTGGCTTCCAAATGGAAGGCTGCATAACGGGGTCACGGTGGGGAAAACACCAAAAACAAACCTTGAAAATTCCCCTAGGCCCTGAGTCACAAGGCATATTTTATCACGGCCATAGAAGGTGCCGAATACAGGGTGTTTCCATTTTCTCTGGCTGGTTTCTGTATATCTTCATTAAACTAAGAACACTCTCTCCTCTTTGGATTGTAAACCCTTGAGGGCAGGCACTCTATAACCATTTTTGGAATTGTCCAACCTAGATCCATGGTACTATTGAATGAAAACCACACATAGAAGAAAATATTACTATTTTTTTTTTTAAACTAAATGTCTGAGTTTCCCGTCCTAGGTCACCAGCTGGCCATTCTGCTCTCTGACCCAGAATTTCTGCTTTTCCTCTTCCTCCAGACATCCATCTGAATATCCTCTGGCATTTTATATTGCTATGTCCCAGGGCCTAAGGAACTAACAAGCAAGGACTTCCCAAAAATCAAGTTGAAAAGGGAAGGAAGTTAAAGGTCTGGCCAAACCCACTGCCCTTTATCATTTCCTGGATTCCGAGCATTGTACTTGCTGGGAGGTCTGCTGGTCCCCAAGGTAAAAGCCGACTAAGGTGTCAAATGGGAATGACCATTAACTTTTACCAAGGAAGGTGGAATGGAAGCCATTCTTTCTGAGTAACGAAGTCTATGGGATAGATTTGCATTGGCAGCAAAGGAATAAAAACTACACCTGCTTCAACCAAATTCCGTAAGATGGCCATTTCGTTCCTGAGTTTTATTAGTGAATGCACACTCACAACAGTGGTGAATCACTGCCAAATCTCAGTTTAGAGGCCAAGAGACATAGTCTGACTGGGTTGGGGGAAAGGAAAAGAAAGGAATCATTCTAACAATAGTCGCTGGCAATACCTGGCCAGGATCAAATACAGGTCCATTAGGCAAGAAAACAATTGAAAATAGAACACAGTATAAAATGAGGTGAGCACTCTCACCGGGACAACTACAAAATCTGGAGGGTTTGGGAGGAAAAAAAATATTGATTTATGAAGGAATGCATTCATATAACCAACATGCTTCTCCTCTAATTACTACTCCTCAGACACCTCACATTTGCACTTTGTATGACAGAACAGTTTGAGGTTTTAGACCTGATTTTATGGCCTTTTCACATATAGAACTCACCCATGGTCTTGCCTTAGTTACTTAGGCAGCAGCAGAAAGTCCAATATCCTAACACTGATTTTCTTTTGATACTAAGGTATCTTTTCATCTATTTTGATTTGCAGTATGAGCTACTCCCTCATCCATCAGCCCACTCTCAACAGCTATCTAGAGTTTTTTTTATCACAGACATCCCCAGATTATTTCTCAGCAGAGTAAACTCACCTCACATCCTGCCCCCAACAAACCATCTCCTCATGCACTCCCACCTGTTCCGAAAGCTGGCCCTTCCGCAGTCTGGATCAACACCCTCTCATATGTACACCCTCAGAACACTACAGCTTGGCACCATCAGAGCCACAAATGGCCTGTTGTGAAGCAGCTACACAAACACCCAGATCCAGCAACTAAAGCACTCTTTCTTTCCCTTCTGTCACTGCACATTCAAGTTCAAGGTTAGCGAGAAGTGCCAGGTTTTAAAGTCTGGAAGCCCTCCAATCAATGAAGAAGCCGAGGGAAGGCAGAGGCTTTCTTCATCACACTGCCTTCCCACAGCAGTAAGATGGCAATAACTTTCACTTCTGTCTAATGCAGGGTTTCCCACAAAGCAACTGCTATGGACTCTTCCAGTGGCCTGAGCTATTTTGTTCACCACCTTCCTTCCCTTACCCTGAGGACATTTTACTTTCAAATTGAAATTCAATATTGCTGAGTGATCCCTTTTCTTAAGACAAGGCAACACTCAAATAGCAAGCATTTCATACTGGTGACTTCATAGTTAACATATGGTGGTGGGGTCAGTGAGATTGTTGGTAGCACAAGGTTTATGGGCTACACTGCTGATTTACCACTAAAACTCTCCTCTAACTCTACATTTTGGTGAATGGCACTGTATATTATAGGCAAGCTTTGTTTCACCCCATTAACGGAAGACAATTGTATTAGCCATATGAGTCTGATTTCCCATGTTACTTAATTGCCACACTGCTGTGTTAACGAAGTTAGGAGGGGGTTTGGCAAGAACGTAGATCACCTTCATGTACAGATATTTGTGGTTTTATTTTTCCTTTTGCCAGCTTGCCTCTCTGTTTCAATTGCCTACCATCTGCCTTTGAACAATCTAAGTGCGAGCAGACAGATTTCATTTGGAGGATGAAATGCTTTGAGCTCATCCTAGGAAAGCATTTTCATATACCAGTGTTCAGGGCATTTGCTGTTTAATAGGATCTCAGAGGCTATTCGGTTTGGGCTGGGAATTGGTTCCTTCCCATAGTCAGAGTACACTGTAAAATAAAAACTCGTGATAAGATTTTTCAGCAGAAGAAACAGAGCAGTCCATGGGTCATGACCAGAACGAACTTATAATGAGCCCTGAAACACCCAATGGGAGTACCAGTTATAAGGCAGGGGAATGAATGTTATGTTACATATACAATCTATTTCCTATTCCACCATCTGTAATGCATTTTGAGTTTTTAAACCCAAACATGAAGCATTTAGGATTGAGTTTGTGATTTTCTTTGCATGACCAAAACTACCCAATTGAAAAGTAGATGCATTCACTCAATTCACCCAGTTGTTTTTGTTGTTGTTGTTGTTGTTGTTGTTTTAACTAACTAAAATGATTTGACTTGAACTCATCCCATCATTTTGAAGATATTGCCTAAAGTAAAACTAACTGCTGAGTCAAAAGAGGCAATAAGTTGGCTGGGAGTCAGTTCTAAAGTGACAATGAAAGACATGGGGCCATGGGTGTAACTTAACCAAACTTTTTGGGCCTTGGTCTGAAATTCCTCAAAACTGTAGCTCTAAATTTCCAAATTCTTTTAATCTAATAACCATCTTCCAAATTACAAGGGCTCAGCAGACAGTACTGCTTGGACAGATGTCATGATGCTGCTCATTATGGGATCCTTTATTATTGTGACCGGTGACCCAAAGCACTGGACAGCAAATCCTAGATTTAATGAAAGCAGTGAAAGAAAGAAGGAACTGCCAATTCAGCCTCTCTTAAAAGGCTCCCAGACCTAGCTACTCTTAGCAGTGGTCTTGAGCTAGAACCGCAACTTTCAACCCCAATAAATAAAACCCCACTGGACTTCCCAAGTCTGAATTGGTGATCCTGAATTGGTGATCCTCATTGTTCTTGAACTACTGTGGAGGCTAAACCAAGTTCTAACAAATCAAGGGTCCTCTACCCACCTCCCTTTTCAGTAACTATTGGAGTGGGGGACCCTGTACTGTGAAGGAGAAAGATACAATAACCTTTAAAGTTTGAGTTATTACCCATTATTTCCTAGGAGCAGGATAGATAAGGAAAGCAAGAACGACCCATAATTCCTGCTTACTCATCTACCCCCTTTTCCAAAAAATATATGCGGTTTTAATAAAATGCTAGCAGCCTTGTGTTTTATTGTAAGTGATCAGAACCTAGAAAAGAACATTTTAAAAATTTTACAAGGAAAGTTCCAAAGTGCAATTTCTCCCACTTGGCTACCGATATTAAAGCTTTAAAGGCTACTTCTCATTAAAAAGAGGGATTGAGTATGTATGGCTGGCCTGGTCTTAAAACTGACAGAATAAGTTGCCTCCTTAAATATTCTCCCCATTATTTTTAGAAGAGCATAAACCTCGCTGTTTTCATTCCTAAAATGACACTGTCGTATGGCAGGGAATGAGTCAAACAGCATTCCCTCAACCCCTTCCATCTATACCCAGAACAGGGCGTGTTGCAAACACAATGAAACTATCTGTGTATGAAAAACCTTGCAAAGGCGCAGCAATGAAGTGTCAAAGAATACGGCTACCTCAGTACAAGTCTGAAAGAAAGCCTATGTAAAGAAATGCAGTTTCACTACTTTACTACAGCACAGCTCACATTATGAACTCTGCTATAAAGTGAGAGAATCAGAATTCCCAATAGATCAACACTGCACAGTAATGTATCATTGACAGCAAAACTCTTAACATACAGACATTAACTATTGGCTGTTGAAATTAAAGCAATGATTAGTTTATATGGACACTATTTGAAAGATTAATGCATTTAAACTAGGTTTGTTACCCAAACTGAACAAAACCACATAAATTGCAAAGAAAAGAGAAGTTTTTACTCTGTAAGAATCACAAAGTATTTCTCACTTATTAAAAATCTGGAATGACTGTTGACCAAAGTTGTCAAAAATCTACTTTTCTCCCCCTATTTCTGAAAGGTGTGCTGACCAGATACTCTTATGTCCACTTTGCAAATTTAGGTAATGAAAACTGGTATGATCTCCAATTAGCAGAAACATCAGGATATCCCCCAAGTAACAAGAAAAACTTAAGAGGGAAAAGGGAGACAAACTGCCAAATAAACAAACCAAGGCGAACAAGTATTAAAACATTAATTTTTGGAAGGAACGAGATTGGGGTAGAATCACCAAACAGCAGAGAAAAGGGTAAGAACATGGTCCTGGGAGTAGAAGAGTCCACAGTCCTGTTGATACAGCAAACTTGTTTTTGGAGAACTCACTTGGACACATCCTGCTTCAAAGGTTTATGTGTCAGGCATTAAGTGCTGGAGGGCCATGGTTTCTATTTTGAGAATATGAACGAATGCATGAAGAAATGAAGGAGGAGCAAATTGGTTTTATTTTAATAAAGAAAAAGAAGGCTCACACCTGAATAGAACATGAGGTGCTCCCCTAGATAACTTTACAGCCGTGGAGGGGAGAGAAGGGATACAGGAAGATGAGGAGGCAACCAGAGAGGTAGGGAACTGAGTGGGAAAACTAAGTAAGCTAATAATAGAGACAGAAGGAAGTACTGCACCACAGGAGATAGAAATGCAAAGGAAGAAAAGCAGGCAGGCAAGCCTGGGAATCGCTGGTAATTATCCTATTGCACAAGAGGCAGCACAGCCAGGGCCTTGGGAAAAAACAAAAAACAAAAAAACGGTTCTTTCTCGCCACCCCCATTCTCTTAGATCAGACTCCGAAGAAGTCACTTAAAGCACAAGTTTGAGATTAGCAACTGCAGGCCTTATGGTTAAAGAGTTCTACTATTACTTGTGATGATTATTTTGATGTTCTGGGAATGAATTTGGGTTTGATGTGGTGGAGGAACTAAACTAAAGCCCAGGAAAGGGGGAGCAAGTTTACGGAAAACTTTTTTAAAGATATGTGTGCATGTGTGTGTGGGCGTATATATACTTAGACCCAATTTAAAATCTCCCACAAAGTGAGTGTCGCAAAGAGTTGTAGAGATTTGAAGACATGGCCTTGAGCTCAGTGGCGCACACCTGGAGGAAAGCCAAGTTCAGGAGCAAATGGGACAGCTGCCTTCCATCTTAGAGGGCAGGCACTTGCCGAATGAATTAGACTGCTGGCCCACGAGAGCCAACATCCCGCTCTGAAGATGGCCAGTAAGTGGGTGTAGGCTTGTGTGTGTGTTTGTTTAACAGGTAGCACACCTGGCCGGGCAATTGTGCAATATGATACCACAGGGGGAAAATTTCTTCCTGATCTCAGCTTGTGATCAGATTCTGCCCTGAGGAATAAGGCTTAAGTGTCCTTGCAACTTTTATCCAAGAAGAAAGACAAACATACTCCCAGTCCTTCTCAATACCAGTCAGGAATCATAAAAATGGAGGAAGTTCAGAAAAGACCCATGGCACTGTGTCTTGGGTAACTGGGTGATAGGTATATGAACTGGCCTTTGCCACCCTGGAAGGCTGGCTGGAAGGAAGCCCAAAAGCCCTGATCTCCCGTGATTTTATTATTTTCAATAAAAGTAATTTGTTAAAATTGGACAGTGTGCCCTTTTGTAAGGCTTGCTACATAAACAGAATCAGTGACAAGTCCTTTATTGAGTACATCTCAATTCAGAGTTTGGAAAATCTGGTAACTTTTTCCAGGGGAGGGGAGCACCCGCCCACAGAGCTCTCCTGGGGCACTTGTTATTCCACTCCTATTTACATTTCAATGGTTCATTAAGAAAAGGGTCCTGAAATTTTCTCCTAGACAGGTCAAGCTGAAGCAACTTCAAGTGAAAACAATTACCAAGAGCCCTAATAAAGTAGTTGCATTCCCAACGCCTGCTCTTAAGCAGGTTGCTGGAATGAAACCGTGACTGCCCACCAAAATAGACGGGGGACAGTCTTAAGATTGGGATGTAATATATTAATCACCAAACCCTAAGTCTCATGAGCCCCCCATGTTCCCTAAGCAGTAAAAGCGTTACCACTGGGTCTGGTGAGGCTGGAAGGAAAAGAGAGGATGTGGAAGGGGAAGGAAATGGCCTCTTGGCAGCAGGGATTGTTCGGCAAGAGGTCTCAGTAGTAATTGTGGGAGGAAACCTGGCAGCAGCAGTTGTTCAAGGATGAACGTTCTATGTTGAATGCTCTAAGACGGCACACCCTGAGTGGACACCCCCTACCTTAGCAGCTTCATAAATGTGTTTTTCACTTGGTGCACATGGGCCCATGGTTTGGTGACGACAAGACAGCCTACTTCAGCACTACTCTAACAATCCCAACCTGCCACAGAAGCCTTCTTGGAGCCTCCAGGAGGGAAGCGAGGGAGACCTCACTTAGACTGGCTGCGAAGACAGGGAGGCCTAGAGAAGCAGCTGGGGACAGACCCACTGCAGCCAAGAGGAGGTAAAGGCCAGGAGGGTTGGCAGGCAGCTACTGGTGGGTCTGGAAAAGAGAGCCACTGGCAGGTGATCAGGAAAACTCGTGACAGTTTGGAGAGAACTCTAAAAGGTCCCTTGCCAGGGTCGGGTTGGGTTCAGGAAGTTGAAACTTTCACATATCCCAGTGCCCCGAATCCCAGGTGTATGTCACTAGCAACAAGAGTAAGGAGGAACTGGGCCATCTGGGCTTGTGTGGAAGATTCAGGTGTGTGTGCTTGTATCTGAAAATACCTGATTGTTCCTGACTGATGCATTTCACACATTTCACTGTTCATAACCCTAAAACACTCTCCTAACAGTCTTCTTTTTAAACAAATAACATTGACTTGTCCACTGCAAAACAGAAACGATGAAGCTGCCCTACCATACATATGAGATGACTTTGATTTGTTTTTCTAGTTCTGTGGATGGGTGCACACTCATTCTCACTGGTTTAGTCCCCAGGGACAACACACACACACACACACACACGCACGCGCACACACACACACACGGAATAAAATAAGAGATCCAAAGAGATCCTCATCTCACATAGGTGTAGAATAGAACATAGGATCTAGAGAAAGTTGGGCAGAAAAGAAATCAACCCAAGTAAAGGGTCAGAATCCTCCCTTACTTGGAAAGGCAATTACAGACTTTGCAGAAAACTCAGAAAGCAGGGCTCTCTTTCTGGTTATCTCTATTGACCAGCTAGCAGGGGAATGAGGTGGGGGGACAACCCACAGCCCCACGCATTGGTAACAGGCTGCTGTTTCCCAGAGTACCACAGCCAGCGACGTCAAGACTGCACATGGTGACAACAAACAGCCATCAACTTTCTCTCCTGGACCCAGGAGGCATCATGAGCCAGGCCTAGAAAGGGGAGGGATAGGTGAATAAATTTGTTCCTTTTGGGCTGCCCATGCTGCTTCCCGCACAGTCAACTTAAAGATTCTCCAGCTTTCTCTCCAGCTGTCTAGGTTCATCTCTGGGAGGTAAGCAAGTGAGAAGGAAAGAATGAGTGGGTGCTTTGTGTGCATGCATTCGTTCAGGATTTAGTCTCACGGGAGTGCCTTAAGATTGGGGTGACAAAAGTTTAGTTAGCCTGCCGTATGGTCCTGACACTTGCTTCAAAAAATAGTTCTCCATCTTCTTGACCAAAAGGGGGATGCAAAATGAAATGAAATAAAGTTTCAGTGGCTGAGAGATTTCAAATGGAGCTGAGAGGTCATTCTGGTGGACATTCTTGCGCACTATATAGATAACACCTCTCAGGTTTTAATGTATTGGAATAGCTAGAAGTAAATACCTGAAACTACCAAACTCCAACCCAGTACTCTGGACTCTTGCAGATGATTGTATAACAACGTAGCTTATAAGGGGTGACAGTGGGATTGCGAAAACCTTGTGAATCACACTCCCTTTATCTAGCATATGGATGGATGAGTAGAAAAGTGGGGACAAAAACTGAACGAAAAATAGGGTGGGATGGGGGGGTTGATTTGGGTGTTCTTTTTTACTTTTATTTTTTATTCTGATTCTGATTCTTCCTGATGTAAGGAAAATGTTCAAAAATAGATTGGAGTGATGAATGCACAACTATATGATGGTACTGTGAACAGTTGATCATACACCATAGATGACCGTACGGTATGTGAATATATTTCAATAAAACTGAATTTAATTTAAAAAAATAGTTCTCTACTTCCTTCCTTATTCTACCCTTAAGGGATATTTGCTCAGGATTTCAACTGCATGAGGTCTTTACCTCATACCTCTCTTACCCATCACAGAGCCGAGCATCCACTAAGACGTAATAGAAGCTTAATAAATACTTACTGATTTTTAAAAATTCTATTCAACTAACAAACGTTGGGCCTCCCTTGTGCCAGGTGTACTGGACAGTGGAAATTTAAAAATGACTCCTGCCCTCAGTGGGCTTTTACTTTAGTGAGGATGATAAACAATTAAACTGGATCACACAGAGGCATGTTCAGTGAATTGTGGCAATGCAACAGGGGAGGCTTGAGAAGTAGGCTTCGAATGACAAATCAGTTGCCAGGCAGAAAAAGGGTCAGGTGAAAATTCCATGCATACAAGTTCAGAATGTGGTCTGGGAGAAGACCAGGGATTTGTTGGAACAAAGGGTCGAGGTGGTGGCTGGAGACGAAACGACAAAGCTAGACTGTAAAAGGCTTTGAACATGATGAGAAGTTGGGTTTCATCCTGAACTTCACTTTAAGGGGAGACTATGACATGACCAAATTTTTATTTGTGAAGGATCATTCTAGGTGGGATTGGAGGGGAGACACGGAAGAGTCTAAGGCCACAAGGAAGACAGTGAAAGTCAGGGAAGAAAGAGAGGACAGAGTGAGGTAGGTGAGGTGTGGGGCCCGAGACTGCCTTGCAGGTCAGAGGAGACAGCACTTCTGCCCTCCAGAAGCTTCTGCTCCAGTAGCCTGAAGAAGCAACATGCGAACGAGTCTTCTAGTGTGTAGTGGGCCAGAGAAGGGTCACCACACACTCCCCAGTCCCGGACAGCTTTTGTGGCAGTGTTAGCTTAGGTGGGCCTTTGAAGAACAAAAGAGAAGTGACTTGGCACAACTACTCACTTACTACCCTTCTTTGGGCTGTTCTCCCCTGTGGATGGTATCTAGAATGGTTTCATTTAGCTCTTTTTCATTAAAGACTCTTAGATGGATTCTTTTAACAGAAACCTCCACCAAGAAAAGCTGCCATCTCCTCTCACATTAATCCCTCTTACCAACCTCTCTTGGCAGTATCTGACCTGTGTGGGACAAAAAAAAAAAAACATACATACAAACTAAAAACAACAGTAATAAGCCTTTGCCAAGCTAGCAAACTGAGCAAGTCAGGGGATTATAAGAGACACCTGTTTTTTAATACAGCAGCTGCTAACACAGTAGAAGCATGGCAGCCTAATGACAAGAAAGATCTCTTCCATTAAAGCCCAAAAGTAGCAGAAACTGGCGTAGACCAATTTCCAGCTATATCACCTGAATGAGAAAAGAGATTCAAATATGATTAGACCTGCTTTGCTGAACTTGGGAGCCTGGATGTTAGTTTGCATACAAGGAGGTGATTAATCTATTCATCCGAGTATTCTAAGGCATGAAGCGTTAAAGCAGCTGTTATATACTTAAGAGTATTAACATAAACATACTGAAGCTTTTTGAAGTTTGGTTGATTCATACCTTGTGGCTGACCAAATACCTCTTCATTTAAGTCAGCTTAAAAATCAAACAGGAACATAGCCCAGTTGAGAATGCGGCCTCTAATATAGGAGCCAATAACATTTTAAAGTATCTTTTTAGTCAGTTCACCACTAAAGACACACACACACACACACACACACACACACACAAAACCCAGAAACATATAAACACTACAGGCAAATTATTTTAGAACTGCAATATGTACACATTACCTTTTCAGACCAGACCAGGGAGATGCTCTTAGAAACAGCTTGTTAATGGCCCCTCGCATTGCTGTTTAACAATCCGTTTATAGCCCATCAAAAAGCCAACCCTCCTAGGAGATATATTTTGCATTTATATGTAAGGTCTTGTTGCCACAATGAGGCTGGGTTTTGTGCAATCTTTTATTCTGTAAGATAGAAAAGAGAGTATACCATAATTTCCAGGACTTACAATCCACCAGCATGCGGTACGTGTATGCAAACACAGTTCTAAGAACAAACTCTCGGAATAAAAGCAAAATGATGCCTAAGAGAGCAGGAGCCCTACCATATAGTCGGACGAGAGCTAAAAATAGCACAGAAAGGCACTGTGTCAGCTGCCCTCTCACAGCTCTCCCTGGAACGTGCTAATCCTAACCTCAGTGTCCGTTCTCAAGCTCGGGGCTTCAATAATTTTAATAAGGCATGTTTTCCCCATCCAAAGACGCTACTTTCTAGGCTTTGGAGTGTGGAGAAATCTTTCAATGCACTTCAATTCTCAGGCCTTTAATACATACAAATGCAGACCAAGAGTGTAGATGAGACTGTGAATCCCCCACCCACCCCAGCCACCCCCACACACCAAAGTCTAACATTTTGCCCTGGGGAACCCAGGGCCAGCTGAGAGACTTCCCTTCTGGTGAAAGGTTTCACAGAAACCCCAGAAGTGCTAAGTATGATCCACTGCCCTACTGGCAGCCAGCTGGACTAACACTATGCAGCCAGAAATTCCCCCAAGAAGCATAATCTCGTCAACCCAGGCCCCAGTAAGAGTCCAACAGGATTAATAGGACAGAACCCACATAATATGAGACCTCCAAAAGAATCACAGACACCAGTTTGGGGCCTGAGCTCCAAAGCGAATTGCGTCTGACGATTCAGGTGGCACTCAACCTGGCAGGCCACACACGTGTGCAGCAAGGTGGGCCAACTGGAATCGCCCAAACCAAGCTCTGCAGGTCATCCTAAAACGCACCCACACGAGAAATAGGATGTGCTGTGAACTCGTGTTCACCTTTAACCTAGCTATAAGCCAACCAAGAGATAAAAGAGGACCATATTCTCATCCACCCACACCTGCCCCACGGTAAACCTTTAAATATCACAGCTGAAATGGAAATGTACACAAAACCATCTTTCCCTTAAATCAGACACAATGGCTAACCACAAAAGCGCACACAGGCATTCCCCCTACTTTGGAGACGCTCTATATGGCCATTTTACCAAGTTTTTCAAGACAGACAAATTCTCAGAAGAGCCAGCTGCCATTAACAGCGACTTGTGCCACTGGGCCCACCTGCTCCTCCTCTGTTGGAAGAAGGCCTCTCAGTGAGGGTCTGCATGGCTCTCTACCTGCCTTCCTTCTTGCATTTTTAAGGTCCTCTGCCCTCTGAGGCCTTGCTGCACATGTCTCCATGTGGGGTGCAATGTCGTGCATCCAGGTGATAAATAAATGTGTTGTTAGATATCAGTGACTCCTTGTTCATATTCTAAAGGTAGGTACCTTAGAAAAGCCAAGATCCCAGAAAGAGTGGGAAGATATAAGCAGATATACTAATAGGTGCCCTACTAAAGATGTAACCCAAAACCTAGGTGCCTTTATCCAATTCCCTGCCTGTGTGGGTGAAAGTTAAAATACCCTTACAGTATGCTGAAAAAGATTAGAGGATCGTCACGCCAGCCTCCCTGGGCTCGCCAACATTCCCCTGGATTCCATCATGTCCAAAAGCTGGGTCTGACCTACAGCTGACTTCTGCCTGCACAGAAGTGCACTATCACCACCTAACTCATGGTCCTTCCAAAAGCACAGAGCCTCAGAGCTATGAAATGCAGAATTCTAAAATTTAGAAAGTGAGCCTTGGCTTCTCTGGCTCCCTGAGAGGAGGCTCTTACATTCTCATTGGTATGAGCTCTCCTTCCACCTCACCCTGAAGTATTCGAGTCAGCAGACTAAGGCAAGGACTAAATGGTACAAAGTCAAATAAGGAGCTGGCAGGTTTCCAGGGGATTGGAGGTAGAGTCAGCCAAACAAGCCAGGTCATTCAGGTCTCAAAGTTGGGGAGACTTAGCCACACTGGGAATCTATGCTGCTCAGACGTCATCACAAAAATGACAACTTTGCCACCAGATTCACCTCACTTCATACATAGACCAAAAGGCACAAAGTGACAGTGACTCCTGACTTCCTGTCCCCTTCCATCACAAGCCATTATGTCACCCAAGAGCCATTAGTCAAGAGGGCCATGGTCACAGCAGTAAAATGCACCAGTCAAGTGAACTCATGACACAGATTTCTTTCAGTCTCCTAGATTTCGTGTCAAAAGGAGGACACAGTGGCTACAAAATGCACCAGGGATCCAATTCTTCAGATTTTCCATTTCCCCAAACCAGGCATGCCAACTCTGCAATGGGGACGTGGGCATGAGTAAACAAAGAGGACCAAGGAAAAGAGAATTTCACTTCTGTCCCTTTGGGTCTCCAGCCTGGGATCACAAGTCAATTATCAAACGAATTAGCTGGAACCTGCAGGTGAGTCAGGAGATGCTACAATGTGGTTTGCATTGGGTATGGTGCGATTTGACAGTCAAGGATAGTCTGGGAAAGACAAATAAATGGTCCAGAAACAATGAAAGAATGAAGGAACTAGTGATGAGAGAAGTTTCCTTCCCTAGTCTAAGCTCCTGAAACAGTTAAAGAAAGAGCAGCTTTCCACCTTATTATGAAGTCTCTAGTACATATCCTCTTGCTCACCCCAGCGCCGATCTACTTGCCTGAGGGTTAATTTTTACACTTTGGACAATAGTAATTCTAAACAGTCTCTTGACCTCGATTCTTCATTAGAGACCCTGGACTCTTCCTGCCACACCCACAGGAAGAGCAGACCCAGGCTGTTCCTCTCTTTTTCTCATCTCTCTGCAGGGCCAGAATTTCAGCTACCACACCTAGACTCTCACACTTTCACTAAGGAAGAAGGGGAAGTGTCGGGGGGGATGAGTAACTTCAGAAACAAACAGGCAGTTCTTTGGGGTTTGATTTTTTTTTTTTAACCAGGCTGATTTATATCTGTAGCTCATTTTTCCAGGAAACACTTTTAGAGTCAGCATCTCACCTTTGGTTACTGCTTCCTCGCACAGAGGGGATGTGAGTGAGGCAGGGATTACTGATCTCATACAGATAAGTCTTAAGAAAGATAAAGTAACACAGCCCATCATAACTGACTATAGAGGGTCTAAGGCAGTTAAGAAAATCACAAACTTTCACTCGGGTTTTCAAGGAGTGCAGAGAAATCAGTTTCTCTCCAAACCTACGGCTCTTACCTGAACAGTCTGAAGGTGCCAAAGGAACCTGTTTCATGACTTGGGGTTTCATTTCCCAATCGAAATCTTCTCATTTAACATGTGTATGCAAAGGAAAACTCGGGAACACATTACAAGTCCCCAGCAAAAAGAGTACTGCTGTTGAAGAGATACTTCAATCCCTTAACTACCACTAAAAATGAAGTTTCCTTCATGCCCCAAAGTAACAAATTTTGGCTTTTTCAAACTCTTCTGTATAATTAAACTTCCACTAAGAGCCATCTACTTCAACCCTTCAAACTGGAAATTCACCACCCCACAGCAAACAGGGACTGTTCTGTGGTCGGACAGACATAGAATTGCCTGTTAAACAAAAGCAGACGAAAGAACTGATGCTCTCTTTCAAGTCTCACCCCAGTCCCAAATAAAAAGCATCTGTATGAACAAGCAGATCCCTGAACAGGTTTCAAATACTTGAGTGCTGAGTATTAAGGTTAGTTAGAATCATGGTGCAGGACTTCCAGACTTAGGTCTTTTTCTTTCCTTTCATCTCTGGAAACTTATTCCGAGCCATTCTAGTTATACCCACAAAACTTTGCCGTAGGATGCAGAAAGGCATTTGCTGTTCTCATGTAATACAGTTGGCTCATCTGTCCTGTGCTAAAGGCTTGTAGTCCATTAAAATGAAAACAAGAGCTTTCTGGGCGCTGAATGGCCCCAACGCTAAGAGAAACTTGATGGGTTAACGACAAGAGTACTGTGCTGAGAGTCAGCAGACTTGGGGGAAGTCCTAGATTTTAATTTTAATTCAGGAAAAGTTATGGATTGCCACGCGAGGGTAAGCAAGATGCTGACTATCTCTGGTCTGTACAATGACCGAGCAGGACTAGAAAACCTCCAGCCCCTTTAAGATTCTTATGTGGTAGATGATTCATTAAGGGGGAAACTATTTTTCTTTTCAAAAAACAGGATAACGCATTAGTCAATTTCACAT
Source organism: Choloepus didactylus (assembly GCF_015220235.1). Classification (NCBI taxonomy): domain Eukaryota; kingdom Metazoa; phylum Chordata; class Mammalia; order Pilosa; family Megalonychidae; genus Choloepus; species Choloepus didactylus. Next base: position 121,679,842 of record NC_051314.1, read on the forward strand.
GTTCCGGTAATTTACACAAGCCCAAAAAACAGGAATTCTTATTATCACTTCAACATTAAGAAATTCGAACAAGTTTAGCTCAAGAGCCACAATTCACAGCCAGATCTGGCTGCTTCAGGGTCTGGGCTCCTCTGGAAGCAGCAGTCCACAAAATGGACTGTGCAGACCCCTCTTCTCGGCAACTCAGAACCCCCTTAGGGAAACCGGGTTACGAATACAAACTAAAGAACAACATAAAACAGAATAATGCTCAGTAGCAAAATCTGGAGAGCTGGCAACTGGAACTACATTATGGCCACACTGATATCTTTGGGCGCACTCACCCAAGCCGGGTAAGGGATCTTTTACAGGTCATTCAGGAAATGAGATCGTTTTCTGTATGTCTGGCTCCCACACACACAAAGAGAAAATATCCCCAAGGAGCACACAACGTCTCATGACGTGCACGTGTACTGCAACAGCTCTTTCATGTCTTCACTGGAGAGTGACGTGTTCTCTCTTAAGTCTTTCATCCAGATAACTGAAGCTGAGCCTTTTTAAAACTTAACATTATTTTTATGCCAACCATTTGTTGTATATCTTTCAAAAGTGTATTACAATCTTTCCTCCCTTCTTAAATCCCATAATTTAAACTTTGTCTATAACTTGAAAGTCATAATTTTGAAATAATTATCATCAATCACTGTGTTGGGCCATACAAAGGGGTTTAATTCTACATACGAAAGCTATGTGCTTTCTGAATGCTTCTCTGCATTTCAGCATTTTTCCTCTGCCAGTGTAACAGGAATGTGGACAGAGAACAGAACACCTGACTCTCACTCCAGCTTGGCTACAATGAGTGACTGCAGGCTAGCTATTTAAATTCCATAGGACTCAGTTTCCTTGTCTATTTCAGGAGAAAGTTGGATTATGCTTTCTAAATCCTTCCCTCCCACCCTCACATTACCTCCACACCACCTCTCTCTCTCTGCTTTCTGCCCAAATGTGCTCTGAAGACACTCTTCTTTAAAGCCATGCAAATTCAGATGACCCAAATACTCTATTCACTCAAGTCAATTAGAAGAGAACCCTATGTTAAAGTCAAGAGCACATGTTAGGCAAAAGGCCAGGCTGATCAGGCTGTCATAAGAATGGAAGAGGGAAAAAGATTTTTCCTTTGGTGGTGGGGGGAAGGAGGGATACCTGAAAAGATTTCAAAGAAACTCCTAGAACTCACACAGTATTAAAGATATACATGATGGTCAGTTTCAAAAATAATAACAAAATGTGATTTATGGATCTGTATATGAAACTTTAAAGTGGGGGAAAGGTGTGGGAGGAGAAGAGACTGACCAGTGGGTGATGCTGGTCAAGACAAGGGTGACAGACATCTAGCCCCGAGGCTGGACAGGGCGAGAGGACACAACCTCACAGACTTGCAGACCCTTAATGAAGGAGTAATTGGGCACTGGGGAAATAAGAGAAAAGAGGAGGGGAAAATAAAATTTTCTGAGAAAAGAAATATGAAGGGCCCAACAAGAAAACCATAGGAAGAAAGTATCAGCAGCGCATGTCAGGGATTGTTCTGAAAGAGGAAGACATGGACACTCAGTGCAAGGCGGGTGGCTCAGTGTGGCCATGCTGCAGCCCCATAACCAGGAGGACGCTGCAGCCCAGCTTCAGAAGAGATCAGAGAGCAAGGGCATGTGAGTGAGCATCTCCACTGGCCTCATTCCAGCCTCTCATCTCAGCTTATGTCACCCTCTATGTCTCCCCCACCCCCATCACACTTGATTTCCTAATTTTCCTCACAAAGATGGCTGCACTGCAGATCAGTGCCATGGAGAATGCTCTGGAATCGTGGTCAGATGATGTAGCTTTGCCACTCAGGCCAATGCATCACCTCTCTTTGGTCTCCTCATCTGTAAAATGAGGAGAAAAACTGCATCCCTGCAAAACTTGTAAAGATTAAATGAGATAATGTAGATCAAACACTTAGCACAACAGCATACAGCAGCACTCAATAAACAGTGTTTTGGTAAATGGTGGTTGTCATGATCCAGGAGAGGATGAGGAAGAGAACAGAAAGGAAGAAGAAAGTGCCTTATAAATAGTAAATCACTATAAGGTTGTAAGGTGGTACAGGTTGTTGTAGGAGCTATTACTGCTAAAACAGCAGACAAACTCTTTAATTACATAGCATTTATAAAGCTCCCCAAATGCAAGTGTTCCACAGTTTTCCATAAGCTTAGTCACTAGAACTGAGTGAGTGAGCAGCTATGCTCCCTGGGAGTCCACACTCCAACACACGTAATGCCCTCCTTCTGTCAGCACCCCCATCCACACTCTTTGAGAATTCCAGATCATTTAGACAAAGGCCAGGCTGAAATGTAGATTTTCATTATCTAGGAAGAAAGGGTTATCAAGCAAATTAACAGAGCAAATAAAATATTTGTGGTAATATTTCAACACTTAAGGAACCATTTTCAAACACTTGGTAGCACTAATTTCTAAACAACAGATGACGTGGAACACAAGTCATTTCTGCCTATTCACTGAGGCTCATCCTGAGATGCCCCAGTAAGTGCCACTTTATTACTCTAGTTCCTGTACATTCAGAAAAATAAAAATGTGTTTAATAAGCTATAATTCTAACTTCTCATTAATTTAGTCTCGTCTTCGTCTACCCAAATATTAGGTTTGGCAGTGAACACACGTCTTTAAGCTGGGTCCATTATGGCCTGGGAACCCTGAGAAAACATGCTTATTCTGCTCAATAAATACTCCCAGAGATTAGTTTCTTATCCACATCTAACAACAAATGTAGCAGTGTTGGACTCAGCCTGAAAACAAGCTCCCATGCTGTTTCTAAAGTAGCATTCACAGAGAAAAACATTTCATTTGTACACCTCACACGCCAGGAGGCTTCATTTGACACTGAGTCACTCAGCTAGTAAAACTTCGTACTAAGATGAAATCGCTCCTCAAGTTATGCCCAGAGACCCCTTGCCCCCACCCCTCCTTGGTGTACGTAAACGCAGCTCAGCTCAGATTTATAGAACCTGTCATAGTTCCACCTGTCTTTGATGCCCACATTTGGGATTTTTCTCTCTTGACCTACCTTAAGCAAGATACTTTCCATAGCTACTTCTCTAGGACCAGCTGCCATGTTTTAAGCAGGAAGCTTACTATACGTAAATCAAGGCGTGGGTTTGGCTGCCCCTGGATAAAACAGCCCACTTAAGTATTCCTCACAGGGAGCCTGACAGCAGCTACCTCAGCCCAATGAAGTGCCAACCCCTTCCACGCTGTAAAAATACTGCTGCAAATAGTGGTGCAAATGTAAGTCCATCGGGCCCCTCTTTCCTCAATCTCCTACCTCCCACGACTTCCTCCTCTCACACCTGAGTATCCCCTTTCTGCCCAGCGCTCCCCCCACACACCGTCTTCCTTGGCACATACCTTGGTGCCTTTCTACCAGCTGGCTCGTGATTAAAATGGACCAAGCTAGGAAGTGCCAGAGAGGGTGAAGCCTAGTATATCAAATTTCCTTGGCCTTTTATAGAAAGGCACCATGAACCCAGAGCGAGCAGTGCAGTGGCCTGAGAAGCAGTGGGCTTCGGTTGCTTGAAACCTGGCTCAGTCACCAATCAGCCAAAGCAATCCACTTAGCTCTTTGGACCTCCTCTCTGTGAAAACAGGAGGGTGGCCCTGATGAGTTGAAGTCTTTCAACACTAAGAGTCTGTATGTTCTCTGGTTCTACTGCCAGAGAAACTGGGGAAAACTTAGAATCCTGGTAATCTGAAACTTTCAAAGTGATTTCTGAAACCCCCTTTATTGTATCTTTTTACTCAATTCCTTTTTTTCTTTGCTTAGACACAAAAGCAAGTTTTGAAAATATTATCAAAATAATAAAACACTGTCATGATACAAAAATTCTATTAAGAAGAATTTGGGGACACTCAGAGAGTCCTCTGGCCTTCTCTGAGAGAGCAGTATGGTCTTATTAAATACTTCATGCCAGCCAGTAGATGAAGGTGTTAAATCATCCTGAGATACACAGAGACAGAGAGAGAAGAAGCACACTGCCTTCCTCCCATGCCTCACTTCAAATCAGCAAATATTACTGAGAAACGATTCTGCAACAGGCACTGGGCTAGGTGCCGGAACACAAAGATAATCATCGTTAAACCCAAGGAGCTCACGGTTCAGTAAAGAAGACCTAGAGAGACCTCCAGTGAGTAGGCAATATTAAAAAAAAAAAAAAAAAAAAAAAAAAAGATTTCCTCCTGCTAAGAAAGCCAACCTTTAAGAGGAGGGCAGGGAAAAGGGCACAAGGGAAATTATGAGACTAGTTTTTGTATTTTGCATAGCCCTCACTGACTAAAGCGCTTTGCCAAGCCTTGCGAAGGACTGTGTCTGCTGGGCCCTAACCACTTTCCGCTGCAACTTGGCTGAACTTAAAACTGAACAGGTGACCTGAAGGTGAAGACTGATGCTGGAAAAGGCAGGCTCTTCCTCTCGTGACCAGCAGTCAGCCAGGCTATCCTCTGAAAACATGGTTTGACTTTTTATTTAGATTGGTGACCCTAGCCTCACATTTAAACGACCCCAAATGAGCAGGAGTCGGAAGCATTTAAACTCTCACGGTGAGAGACCCACAACACATGAGGGGGTAGCCCAAAGCAGAGAGACAGTGGGAATCTGGGGCTCTAAGTGCCCATCCTGCCTCAGTGTTCTTTTGGTGACCTTGAGTGAGTCACTTAACCTCCCTCTTTATCCTACTGAACAAGTGTGTGCCTGATACTAACTTCCTGGGCTGATGGGAAGACGCTTATAAAGTGCAAAAGAAATATAACAGCTCTTATCAGGCATCCATTGCCAACCACCCCCACACAAGAAATCATTACAAAGGTGTCACTGACTGACCGATTCAGAAACTTTCACCTTGGAAACTCCACCTAAATCATTCACTACTCTTTGCTAAAAGAACAGATATTGCTCAGAAGTAAACAAAGTACTTCCCTCTGTGGCTGCCTCTGGTCAGACTCCTCCCGGCTCCATCACACCAGCTGCTGAGGAATTTACTGCCTGCTGACCAGCTGCTTGTAGGGAATGAGAGCAAGTGAGGAAGGTTTCAGGAAAGGAGAGTTGGGACGACAGAAATCTCTCCACGTCCAGAACATCAGGTTCATCAGCTCACCCTTGAGAGCTGACATTCATTCTCCATTCCGTAAAAAAGTTTATTGTTCACTGGACTCTCAAAGCAACCCCAGTCCTTGCTTGTGGGTTACCAACAAACATAGTTTATTATGCAGTCACTGTACCACATCCCAAGGACTAAATGAAACACTGCACACATCACCAGAACATTTTCAGATGATCTGGAATAATCCCAGTCCTTGATCTCCAGCACTTCTTATTGGAACATTGTGAATTAAACAAACTCTATGGAAAGATAAGCCTCACATACATGCACCTAAATATATATACACGGTCTAAGCAAATATTCATATGCTGTATCCATAAGGACCAATTCAAAAAAAAAAGTGATACCTTTCATTGATGAAGAACATTAAATATATTTTAATTACATAGAGGTACACAATAATGAAGAGGCACCTAAAGAGAACTGAAAGAGTAAGCAATAAGGAAAAAATAATATGCAAACTAAGGATACAATTTTTACGTCACACTTAAGAAAGTGTTTTGTTGGGGGTTGGGATTGATTCTCTATGCATGTGTAAGGAAAAGGGTTGCTAAGTCTTCTTTTTCCAACACAGTACGTGTACAACGAAACAAGCTACTCAGTTCAGCTGCCTCCAACACACAAACATCAGCCCATTAGAATAGTAGGGATATGCAGTCTCTTGATAAGAGGTATCAAGAAAAGTTCCAGAAAGGATTGCTCTTTGGAGTTTTCACCCTAAAATCACTCCCCCATTGTTGGTCCAGGTATACGTGTTATCAGATTTATTGCCATCGTGCTAAATACAATTTGCTGATTTAATACCCTATTATTTACTTACCTTCGTTTGTTTTATGAACTATCAAATAAATTAGATTACCCATACCACAGGATTTTACCAAACTCGAGGCATAATCTAATTTATACAGCAAAAGAAACTGGTTTTGAACTTATCAAAGTATCCTAAGTGCTCTACTCTGGCAACTCCTCCACACCCACAGACATACTGCTACCCACCCCCCCACCCCCCCCATACACTGAAACACCAAACACCGAAGCCCAAAAGTTCCACTGGGCATTTTTGTGAGGCAAAAACAAAGAACAGCCAACCTTTTCAGTTCACAGTAGCCCTTCCTTAAACCCATGAAAATCTTTCCTGATAAGAAACACTAAAATCCGAGTATAATCATAAAAATTATGATAAAATACTGTCTTTCTCACAAAACAGATCCTAATTGAAAAGTAGGGTTAAAACAGAAAAGGTTTCTCTAATTCCCTGCAGATAAAGAAAACGGGTTATTTGTCCATTGTTTCTGCAGTGTTCACTGAATGGACACATATTAAATAGGTCAAGTCACAAACAAACTTCAGCAGCTTCAGAAGCAGAAAAAGCTTCTCACAAAAGCAAAACGTTCTTCCACCTCCTTATTCAGGGAGTAGTGAAAGGAATAAAGTGCACAATAAATGCAGCGATGGGAAAAATAATTGGGGGAGGACAAGTCATCCTGCTGCCCCACGGTGGCAAACTTTACAACTTTGTAGAAGCAACACACCACAGCACCACCAACCTTCATAGATAGATTATATATACGCACACAAACTACTTGGAAGCTAAGTACTGTGTTTGCAAACCTCCATCATCCTGCATTTACAACGCTGTAAAACACGGCCAGAAAGCTGGGAAATTCCTCCTCTTAAATATCCCCTCTACACTGTCAAACAGAGAAGGTCATTTTGCCTGGTCATTTAAATAGTTCTTTCTCTCCAAGCATCAGGAGTTTTCTACGTTGGGACTGCTCGACTTTCATATGCAGTGGATAAAATAACCATTCAACAACTTTATTCACCTTAGTTAAAACAAAAACAAAAAAGAAAGAAATTCATTGTGCAATGCCCAGGAAAAGCTGACACCAGGGCTGTCTCTCCGACCAGCGCTTGTAATTACAATGGGGGTGAGGGGGACGGGTTCCTGTGTGATGACCCCGGAGAGTCCTTAAAACAAGAAATGATTTCATCCCCTATGGGGGCTGGAGAACTTTTTCTTCTAGGAAGACCACCCCTCCGGGACAAAAGTTACATTTCAGTCACACGGGAACAGGTTTTTAAAATGCACGCTAATTACGGGGGTGTTTTACAGTTCTGGGTTCCTCCTGACCAACTGTGACGGGCATTTCATTGTCAAAAAGAAAGGGGGGTGGGGTGGGGGCCGAGGAGCCGACTGGGGGTTCGGCGGGGAGAGAAGCAAGGTTACACGAAAGGGTACAGCAGCCGCCGGGAGCTGCATCTCCTGCCCTCGCGCCCCAAATAATTTACTGGGAACAGAACAACTGCAACAGCCCACTCTGAAGAGCCCGGCACCACTGCCCTGACCGGTGCAGCTCAAGGTTTTCGACCACGCAGAGGGAGGGGGAGAAGATCTTTACCTTAATGCTACACTGAGCAGGAGTCTCAGACATGTCTCACAGCAAGAGAGATCAGGAAGTTCTCAGTTTTTTTCCACTTTCCTTTCCTCTCCCCAACCCAGAAATGCTCCACGGCCAGCCGGACGCGGTCATTTAAGAAGTTTCTTCCAGCATCCTCCCGGCAGCCGCCCCGGGGTCTGCAAGCGCACGGGACGGGCAGGGCGGCCCGTGGAGTTGGGTGCGCGGGGCGGCGGGGGCGTGGGACCCGGGCCGGACCGCGGCTGCGGGGTCTGCAGGTCGCGGCGCGGCGACCCGGGGCACAGCCCGGCCTCCCGGTCTCTCCTCCCACCCGCGGCCGGCGCCCCCGCCCCCCGCCCTCCCGCCGCTCTCCCTCGCTCTCTCGAATGTTTTCCTTCCTGGAAGAGAGAAACTGAAAGGCAGAACTGAGAAAGCTCTTTGCTCATTGATCTTGAGAGTTTCAGTGCAGAAACTGACGTGAATTCCCAGCACTGAGCTCTGCCTCTTAAAGGAGCCACCAGGAAATAAAAGCTCGGGTTACAGCCCGGCATCGGGGAAATAAAAGCCGGGCGGGGGAGGGGCTGCGGCGGGGGCGCGGGCGGAGGGGCCCGGGGGAGCGGGGCCACGCGAGGCCGCAGCTGCCCACGGGGAGGGGGCGCGGCCGCCGGCGGAGCAGCCCACGGCATGAGGCGGGCGCCCCCATGCCGGGAGACCCTCCGCCCCCAGCCCCTGAGCGGGTTTTTTAAGCTCACCCAAACAACTGCCTCACTCTAGGGAGACACGTTTAAAAAACGTTACGTGGTGGCCCCAGAAACGACAAAACGCGTTTTATTAAACGCCTCTCACCTCCCCTGGCTCCCTCTCTTAGAGACAAAATTGAAACGCACGAGGGTGCTTTTTTTTTTTCCTCCCTAAACGGAGATGCAATGAAAAGAATTATACAGGAGGGACATTCCGGTAAGGACGCGGAATCCAAAGGAGGAAATAAAACAATAGCCTTTGTTCTGCTTCTCGACCGCTGCCTCTTTAAGAGAATCCACCAGGAAATGGGAGATCGGGTTACAGGCTGCACCCGGGGAAACGTGGGGAGAGCGAGCGCCGGAGCGCGACGCCGGAGACAAAGCCGGGGCGGCCGCGCCGCAGACGCAGGGGAACGGCCGGGTGGGGGGATTCCGGGAAGGTGGGAGCCCCGAAAACAGGAGCCTCGGCGCGCGTCAGCTCGGGGATGCGGCCGGGACGGGCGCTCCAGCAGCGGAGCACGCGTTCAGGGGAAGGGACGGCTACCGGGCGGTTATCAAAGGCAGTTGAGATCTTTTTCCTGAACGCGCCCCCCCCCCCCCGCCCCGTTTCGAAATCCGCTGTCCATTTAAAGAAATAGCGGCCGCTACCAACCGAAAGAGGTGACTCGACTACAAAGTTGACAGGACGCGTTCCTGAAGATAACACCCCTCCCCAGGACCTCTTCTCTGAAACCGTCATTGGCCCATCCGCCCGCCCTGGGGTCCTGCGTGGGGTTGGAAGGTTTGATTGGGAAACAGTTGAGGGGGAGTTAAAGCCTTGGGGCTGAGGGTTTTCGCCTTGAGCACATGCAGTCTGACTTATTATTTTTATTGTTATTAATAGTCTCTTAAAATGCCCTGAAGTGTCTATCGCAGAAGACTAGGAATATTATAATTACGTTTAAATTCTAAACCCTACTAATACAGACGTAGGGATTAATGTGGATTTGTAAACATAAAAATACATATGTGTATATATATATATATATATACATATTATCTGTGTGCATTCGCGTACATATGAACACACATACATATGTTCCCTCATCTGACCAGGACAGATTTTCCCATTCCTCCCCACCCTATGTTCCTACACACTTTGCTTCACCTCTTTAATAAAATGTGTTCAGATTTATACCAACAATACTTTTGTGCGCACATTCTTCAGAAGAATACTCCTAATCAGAATTTATTTAAGGGGGTTAGGGACGGAAAGAGTCCTGTTGCTCAGAAGAATGGAGTGGCTCTTTTTCTGAGCTTCCTGGAACCTCAGCATGTTTTGTCACTTGATAGTCCTATCCTCCCCAAGAGAGTTCAGTCTTGTCCACACCAACCCCTGCCTTGGATACCCCCCTCTCAGCTGCTGTTGCAGGCATTGGTTCTAATGTCCCATTGCTAGGTTAAATCCGTAAGCCTCTGTAGCTCTTATTTATAAAATATGATTTTTGGCAACTCTAAGTGTCTATAAAATGGGGCTTAAATAATACCTATCTCATAAGATTGTTGTATTAAATGAGAAAATATATACAGAGTGCTTGCCACATATGTGCTCAATTAATGTTAGATACACTTATAATTTCACCCCAGGACTGAATCAACTCTGAACTACTATTCCTAACTCCTTCTTACCTTCTTGAAATGGCTCATAGAAATAGCATTTTGGAGCTGAAAGTTATGTAGTTCCAAAGCAAAATACACAGTAGTAGTTGTGGCAGAAGTTGCATTTGGACCAGGGGTTGGCAGTCTCCTTCTGTAAAGGGCCAGATAGCAAATATTTTAGGCTTTGTGTGAAGAGGCAAAATTGGGAATATGATGTAGATACTTATATAAAAAGAGGGAAAATAAGGATCACATTTTTATTGATGAAATTCAAAATATAATAACAATTTAGTACAACTTGTTGTAATACAGGTCTAGTAATGATAGGAATAAATTTTTTTTTTTTGGATAGATAACATTTCAGTTAGATGGGATTCAAAAATTAGCGTTCCCTATCAAAATCAATTGCAGTTGTTTATCTATTAATGCTGATCTTTAATGAGACTTTATGTATTTCATTTTTGAAAATGTCTTTTCACACAGATAGGTACTGCCAAATACTGATAGCAATCCATAAGCAAGCATATGTGTTTAATTCTACCATGTTCATTGCTTGGAAGGCATTTCTGGAATTCTACTAGGTCTTCTTTTGATATTTCCCTTTTAGCATGTCATTGCATTACAGTTGATTACTTCCAATTGAAGATCATGTGGAAGCTTCTCAGTTGCACAGTTAAGTGGATTTTAAATATAGAAACATCCTTTGCACTTGACAACAAGATCTGTTGGAACTGTAGTGTGTGCAAAGAAAAATACAGCATAACAATGGAAAATTTGTGTGGTAATGGGATCTTGCTTCTTGTATTAACGTTTGACAGCATGGAAAGTGTATAAAGCAATTTAACATTACTTGTCATTCAAACAACATCAGTTGCATCAAAATGATTATTGCAGTACAAGTTTCACATCTACACTCTATTTTGCCTTGTAATTTTATGTTGAATTCATAAAGAAACATTATCAAGGCAACAGCAAAAACTAATTTCCAAAGCTATTCAGTGCTCAGTAACAGTGCTTGAGGTCAGTTCTTTTGATTCTTTTGGTCCAGAAAAATTTCACTCTTGGCCCTGAGCTCAAAAAATTGCAATAAAACTTTACCAATGCTAAGCCATCAATTGCATCAATAGGGCAAATCATGATATTCTATTTCTGATTTTAAAAAAAAGAAAGAAAGAAAATTCATGGAATTGATGATGGTTAAGTCCACAAGAGTGGATGAAGTTGACCATTGATACTACTAGTTCAATAATACATGATAGACTTAAATATTGTTGTCAGAGACCCTGCTGGTGAATAATACAGTGAATAACCATAGGCTTTAAGCACCTGACATTTTCACAAGCTTTGTTATTTGTTCAACTAAGCCTTTTTCTGTTCCACACCTATTTTTTAGCATCATCAGTTGTAACACTTCTTAGCACATTCCACTTCAGTTTCTATTGAATTATTTTCTCAGCTTCTTTGTAATTCTGTAATTGTTCCAAGTAGATAATTCCTAGAGATTAATTCTTCAGCCACTTCAAACTTTGCACAGATTCCTCAAATAAACAACTGAGCACTATTGGGTAACATCTGTTTACTCATCAAAAGCCAAGGAAAAACCTCTCAAAATTATTTGCTTTGTTTCTTAATTGCACTGCTACATTGCTCCCAGAGCCCTCAACTATTCAAGCAACTGTTCTTGACAAAACTCTAGTAAGTTACAAGTTTTATTTTCTCTAGACACATTTCTTAAGACTACAGCAACAATCAAACATAATTTAATTAATTCACCATCAATAAACGGCTTTCCTTTCTTGGTTACCAAAGAGCCATTTGGAAACTTACTTTGGTTGCAGCCTCATTTTCATTTTTTATTTTTTTAAGAATTCTTTTGTAGCTTCTTTTTTTATGTATTTTTATTTTTCTGACAGCTGCTTTGGCTGTGAGTTGGGAATATTGTGATGAGTCATTAGTCTGCTGATGTTAACATACACAGCATTCTTTTAACTCAGCTATAGTGTCAATGCTATCTCATCTGAGAATAAAATACTCCACACTTCCTGTGCCTTAAAAGTGTTACATTTGCATCCACTTTTCTCCTCTAGTTTTGAACTGACTTTAGAATCACTCCTTCCATTCAGGCTTTCTTTAATATAACCTCTAAATTTCTGTCATCCATATACATGATATTAAGATTACTCCTCAAATCCAAAAATATTTTATGGAGCAATTTAGATTTTCTATTTTTGTGCATGTTTTGATAATTTGTGTATTTTAAAGAAATTTGTTCATTTTATTGAACTAGTCAAATATACTATTATAAAGTTGTTCATAACCCCCTATTATTTATTTAATGTCTGTGTGATCTGTACTGGTGTCCCCTCCTGATATTCATCATTTGTATTTTTTTCTCTCTTTTTTCTCTAGTCAGTCTTCTTAGGGAATTTTCAATTTTATTAATCTTATTAAAGAAAATTTTGTATTGTTATTTCTATCATTTTTCTGTTTTCTATTGTATTGCTTTCAGCTCTCATCTTGATCTTCCTTTCCATCTTTTTATCTTAATTTAATTTCCTCTTCCTTTTTTTTAACTTCTCAGGGTGCAAGATTGTATCACTGATTTTGGACCTTTCTAGTTCTCTAAGCATTAAAGCTATAAATAGCCCCTAAGCAGTGCCTTAGCTGCAACCCACAAATTCTGATGTGTTGTGTTTTCTTTATCATTCAGTTGAAATTATTTTTCACTTCCTTTTGGATTTCTTCTTTGACCCATGGATCAAAGAACATTGCTTAATTTTCAAATATTTGGTAATATCTTGCCTTGTATTTTGGTCCACCAATTGTCATTCTTGCTGAATGTTCCAGGAGCACTTGAAAAGATTATAAATTCTACAGTGTTGAGTGAAACATTCTGTAAATACCACTTAGGACATGACAGTGGATAATGTTCTCAAGTTTTCTTTATTTTTACTAATTTGTCTGCTTATTCTCTTAATTATTGAAAGAGTGGTGTTACATTGGCTGTATACACAGTATTTTTGTGTCTTCTTAATGGAGTGATCCTTCTATCATTATGAAATATCCCTCCTTAGTTCTTTATAATACTCTGTCTTAAGGTCTCCTTTTTTTAATATATAAATAGCCACACCAGCTTTCTTATACTATGTGTTTGCATGTTTTGTCTCCCCCCTGCCTTTTTTTTAGCTTTCATCCTCTGTCTTTGTAAAAGTGTATTTCTTGTAAATAGCATTTTTTGGATCTTGCCATTTTATCCAGTCTGATAATGGCTGCCTTTTAATTGGAGTGCTTAGTCTATTTGCATTTATTTATTGATATGGTTGGGTTTAAGCCCCCCATCTTGGTATTATTTTATATTTATCTCATTTATCAATTTCTCTAATCCTTGTTTCCTGTCTTCTTTTGGTAAATTGGGTATTTTTTCATATTTCATTTAAACTACAAGATTGCCTTACATCAAGTTTAGTGGTTGCTCTAGAAAATACAAAATGCATATTATCGGTTTACCTTCAAATAATATTACACTTTCATGAACAATGTAAGAAAATTACAGCTGCATAATTCCATTTATCCCTCTCCCATTCTTTGTGATACTGTTCTCTTATATTTTACTTCTACATATGTTATAAACCCCACCATTCATTGTATTTTTCATATTTAAAAATTTTTTAAAGATATGTATATAATGAAGGAACTAATATACGTGTCTCCTTTTAATATTCTAGATATTTATCCTTTCTGGAGATTTTTCAGTCGTCTTTAGAAGATGGTACAGCTCTGCTCCAAAATCATAACAGTTTGCACTGAAGTTCACCTATAGGGTTCTGCCAAGGACCCCATACAGTACCCCTATCTGTCATAGACATGCCAAGCACCATTGGATCTTCTGGGTCAAGGGCTCAAGTGGCAGGAGAGCTTGCATGCAGCTTGGACCTATGGCAAAGCCTTTTCTTATACTGGATCCTATTCAAAACTGACTGTGTTTGAGATTAATCAGTAAATGGGTCAGAGAATCATGCTGAAAATGAAGTATATACTGCCTCCAAAATCCAAAGAAGCCCAATAGATGTGTTTCATTCTTTGGGTAGGAGGGGCTTCGGTTACACCCTCCAAATCAACCAAGAAGTGCTCTTGTGGCCCATTCTCATCAGAAACACAGAGAATGGGATTCTGGAATTGTACTTTAACCTAGCCAAGTTGTCATAGTACAAAGTTACTGTATTTACTAATCATCTTTCCACCCTCAGCCCCCTCTTTGGCAGTTATATTTTTATAATTTTTCAGCATTTCTTTCACATCATTTTCTACCTAATTTTCAAACTGCTATCTTCCATATGCCTTCTCCCTATGGCTTCCCCATTTTTATGAGCAATTCCACTGTATTATCAGCCTCCCAAACTACGAAACCTCAAAATAATTTTTGATATGCTGCTCTCCTTCATGACTGTTCCAAAATCTTTCCGTTTCATTCACAGACTTTCCTTAATCTTTCTAGTCATCTTTCCCAAGATGGCACCTCTCCAGTTTGAACAATTACCATGTATAAAATACAGAGTTTCATATAATACCCTATTGCTAACACCTTGCATTAGTGTGAGACATTTGTTACAACTGATGAAAGAACATTTTTATAATTGTACTATTAACTATAGCCTATCATTTACAATAGGATTCACTATTTGTGTTATACAGTCCTATGAATATTTTAAAAAAATTTTATTCTTACTAACATATATACAACATAAAATTTCCCCCTTTTAACTACATTCAAATATATAATTCAATGTTAATAGTTACATTCACAATATTGTGCTACCATCAATACCATCCATTGCCAAAACATTTCCATCAATGCAAATAGAAACATTGTACAATGTAAGCATTAATTCCCCATTCCTACCCTCACCCCAGCACTTAGTAAACTATATTCAAGTTTCTGACTCTATGAATATGCTTATTCTAATTGTTTCATATCAATGAGATCATATGATATGTGTCCTTTTCTGTCTGACTTATTTGACTCAACGTGATGTCTTCAAGGTTCATCCAGTTGCTGCATGTATAAGAACTTAATTCCTTTCAATGGCTGGATAATATTCCATTGTATGTATACCAACAAAATATATATACCACATTTTGTTTATCCATCCATTTGTTGATGGGTTGTTTCCATCTTTTGGCAATTGTGAATAATGCTGCTATAACACAGTTGAAAATATCTGTTCTAGTCCATGTTTTCAATTCTGTTGAATATATACTTAGAAGTGAGACTGCCGGGTCATATGGTAATTCTGTATTCAACTTTCTGAAGAACTGCTAAATTGTCTTCCACAGTGGCTGTGCCATTTTATATTGCCACCATAAATGAATGAGTGTTCCTATTTCTCCACATCCTCTCCAACACTTGTAATTTTCATTTTCTTAATATTAACCATTCTAGTGGGTGTGAAATGGTATCCAATTGTGATTTTGATTTCCATTTCCTAAATGGCTAATGATGTTGAGCATATTTTCATGTGCTTTTTGACCATTTGTATATCTTCTTGGAGAAATGTCTAGTCAATTCTTTTGCCCATTTTAAAAATCAGGTGGTTTTCTGGATTATCCTTTTTCTTTGGATGGGCCATAATTTCCTGTCTTTTTGTTTGTCTTGTAATCTTTTGTTGCACACTGTACATTTTAATATTTTTAAATGTTTGGGATTTAGTCCCTGTGCTGTTTCTTGGATTTGTATCCAGCCAGTGATATGACAGATTTTCTTGCATGCCAGAAGCTAACAAAACCAAACAAATGCAAAACAAAACAAAACAAAACCACATCTTTCACAGTCTTTGCAAATAGGCTTTGCATTGGCTGGTGTTCTCCTTCAGCGTTCAGCCTTCCTATCTAGAAGATCAGCTCAAGGTGAATGCAAAGTACAGGATCCTCCCTGACTTTTCTAGGCCCAAGTTTTGTCTGGCCTTGTGCTTGCTAGTGGCCTTAGGAGTTCTCCCGTGTGCCACCTCTACTCCCCAAGAAGTAGACCTCTCCCTCTCCAGGGTGTTCCACCACAGTACTTAAAGCAGGTAAGCCTTTGCCCCAGATCACCAACTCAATTGTTTCTTATACTTCTTTTGCTGTCTCACACTACTTTTGCCTGGAAGGCAAGCAGAGAGTTTTCTAGTTCAGTCTATTCTAGTTGGAACAAGGCCAGGGACCCATGGGAGCACTGGCCAGCCCCACACTGCCCTGGGGAAGGGATGGGAGAGAGGGTACCAGGACCTTTTCCTATGGCTCTTTGAAGGTGCATTGTCTTGATTCAGCACTTCCCAATAACTGCACCTTTAACTCTTCTCTGTAGTATTGAAGAAGGGTACTGTCTTTTAGTCTCCTCTGCTGCTTTTGCCCAAGGCAGGCTGGAACAATGGCTGCCCTCAGAACTGGGCCCCCAGCGATCTGAAGTAGCTAATCAAAAGCAGTGATCAACAATCTGACCACACACTCTTTGATCTTAGGGAACTAGGTCTTTATTTCCTTCCCTGGCACCAGCAAGCTTCATGGGGAGTGAGGGAGGGGCAGGGTTGAGGACCTTACTGCTGCCTGCTGCAAGGTTCGGGGATGGATAACAGTATTTACCACAATTTTCCAGGCTCTTCCTCTCACCTTTCCCTGGGTGCTGCACAATAGTCTATTAGACTCCAGAGTTTCAAAATAATTTATTCAGACAGTTCCTGCCTATTTAATATTTATTCTAGTGGAGGGACAGATTCCTGGAGCTTCCTACTCTGCCATTCCCACAATCATTATTATCCTTTTAATAAATAGCTTCTGGTTTGCTACAGGGCCCAAGACGAGACTGAATGCTTGACTTTGGACCATCAAGATACCGTGTGACCTCAACTGCCCATTATGAACTGGGTGTTGCTTGATCCATTGAGCCATAACATTGGCCATGCACAGCCCTCAATCATGAAGTGGAAATAATATATACAAGGTTGGGCTAAAGCAGACCTGCAGACACAGTTGCAAGACCAAATAGCTCAGATTCCTGTGGCTCTCCTATTAAATTGCTTCCTCTCTCTCAAACTACACCTATGGCCTCACAGGAAGTTTTCTATGTAAACTTGACTAAGGAAATAAAAATTCAGGCCTGATTACAGATAGATTTTCAGGAGATACTATTACCACCTGAAAGTGAACAGCTACAGCTCTGTAGCACCACTCAGGAGTCGACCTAAATGTCAGTAAAGAGAATCCTTCCAGTAGGTAGAAATGAATATGGATTTGCCTTTTTTGTCTGCAGTGCTTCTAGCAAAGCCATCATTTGTGGAGTTACAAAACATCTTATTCACCCCCATAGTAATCCTCACAGTGATGCTTTTGACCAGGAAACTTATTTTATACCAAATATAGCACAGCAATGAACTCCTGCTCATGGAATTTACTGGGCTTATCATTTTTTCCATCATTTTTAAGCAGTTGGCTTGACAGAATAGTGTAATGGCTCTTTGAAGACCCAGTTGCAGTGCCAGCTGTATGTCAATACTTTTCAGGGTTGGAATAGAATCTTCCAGGATGCAATATATGCACTGAATGGGCAATCGCCATATTGTGATGTTTCTTGCATATCCAAAACTCACAGGTCCAGAAATTAAGAAGTAGAAATGAGATTTGCTCCTTTTATTGCTACCTTTAATGGCCCACTGGCAAAAATTTTGCCACATGTTGTCTCAACTTTGTGCTCTGCTGGCTTAGAAGTCTGCATTCTCAAAGGAAGAATATTTTTACCAATAGACGCCACAATTGTTCCATCAAACTGGAAGATGAAACTGCTACATGGCCACTCTGAACTTCTTATGCCACTGCACCAACAGGCAAAAAAAGTGGATCACTATATTAGCTGGTGTGATTGATCCTGACCATCAAAGAGAAATTGGATTGCTGCTACACAATGGGGACAGGAAGGAGTTTTGCTGGAATTCAGCATATCCTCTGGGGAGACAGATGCCTTAGTACTTGCACATCCTATGAAAAAGTTGAAGGAAAACTACAATAGCCCAATATAGCAAGACTATGAATGGTACAGATCCTTCAGGAGTGAAGGTTTGGGTCACACTGCAGGAAGGAACCACAGTCAGGTGCTTGCTGACAGCAGAGAATACCAAATGGATAATGGGAAAAGAAAGTTTGACAGCTGACCATGTGCCCAATTTCAGAAACAAGGACTGCATAGTTACGAGTGTATTTTTTTATTTTGATATGAATATATTCATATATGTGTATACCAAATTTTCTTTTTTCTCTCTCCCATTTCTCTACTAACATAAAATATTAACTCTACACCTTAATATTTAAATTACAGGATAACAAAGGGAGAGTGAGACTCAGTTAAAAGACAAATAGACATTACCAAAAGATAGATCCTCTTTGTGTATTATTTCTGGAAGAGGAGCAAAGTCTTTTCAGTTTTATGAGGAAAGTTACATCATGTTAAGTGGAAGCATGGTTTTGTTATCTTTATTTGGAAGTGGCTAAAAGAGGTGTGAAGAGTAGCCAAGTTGAGAAAGGGTGGACTATACTGAATGGTACTACTGTTTTCCAGAATTTCCTTTCCCTTCTGGTGCTGAATTAGAGTTGGCCAAACAGGAACCTGCATGAAATTTGGAAAGCAGAAGTGAAGTAGTGGTCATTTCTTTCAGAAGGTTCTTTGCAGTCAGATATGATGATGTATAAATACAGAAATCCCAGGCAGATCCAAACTTGCCCTCGCTCTCCTTTAATCTCATGTCCAGCCCACAGAAGTAGCAGCTTCCTATTGACCTCTCCAAGCTTCTTTTTGTGGTTTCACTTAGGCACCTGGCTATGCTTATCCTCTTGAGTTTCCCCGGCAGGTTTCAACTTGTCCACCTGTGCCAGTGTCTCCGGTTGAATGGTTATTTTCTCTTTCCCACAACTTCACTTCCCCAGCTTCTTCCACATTTGGAAAGGTCTAATTCCTATGTCCCTTATTCCCATAGTACCCTTGGAGGCCCTGTTTCCCTGACTAAATTCTGGATGATAGAAGTTCTATAAAGATAGACTCCTTTCAATCTTCTGTTCGATTTCTTAGTAGTACAGTTCATAAAAGAAAGGCAGGATAAATGCTTGATTTTTTTCTCTTTATTTACCAGTTCTCAAACTAATGAATGATTCCCTATCATTTTCCCAAGATGATCAATTAGTTTTATTTCCAAATATCGAAACTCATGGATTTAAACATATTTGATGTATTTCAGTCCATTGTGATTAGTCTCCTTAATGATATTCAAATTGTCCATCTTTGGCCATCTCTGAAGTTCTAATATATAATAGTTGTGTTATCAATAACTACATATATTTTTTCATTCCCATTGCTATTTCTCCTTTCATCAATGTGTTATTTAAGGGTGTGGTTTTCTTTAAATTTTCAAGTATATGGGATTGTTTCATTAATTGACATCTTATTTAATTACATTGTGGTTCAAAAATTGCTGTTATCACTGATATTTTGAAATTTGCTGAAATTAGCCCCATAGCCAAGTATAGGGTCAACAAACTGGAAGGAGCCACATACTAAATACATTGCTTTGTGAGCTATATTCTGTCTTCATCTTAACAAATTTTAATTTATATGCTTTGATGCTATTTTATCAGGTACATATGAGCTTAGAATTTTTATCGTCTTGATGAACTGAGTTTTTAAAATTTTTTGAGTGTCCCTCTTTATACCTAATAATATTGTAGACTCAACATATATTATTTCTAATAATAATAAAGCCACATCGGCTTTCTTTTGGTTAATATTTGCCTGCCATATCCTTTTTGTCTTTTTATTTTCAATCTTTATTTGTTCTAATATTTTAGTTATGTTTCTTGTCAACAACATATAACTAGATTTTAAATATCCAATCTGATGTTACCTTCTTTTTGTTGACTTGTATGTTGTGATTATAGATTTATCTGGATTTGTTTATACTATTTCACTTTTAAATTTCAATTTGTCCCATGTTTTCTGTTTCTCTTTTGTACTTTTATGGCAGAGATGGTAATGATCAGCAAAGATTCCTTGTGCTGTTCTTCATGAACTCTTGCATTTAGGTGAGACAACACAAAAAATCTTGGGCAATAGGAATGGAAGTGTCATGTGTCAATTCTGGTGAAAAACTAGAAAGAGTGGGTTTGAGTTCTCCATGTGTTCTTTTATTCTTCTGCAACAACCTACAACATTCCAAAGGTTAGAGCCTTCATCAGTCAAGTCATTCAATGACTATGCAGAGCAGAATTCCCTACTAATTTGCATTGATAAGAAGCAAAAATGTACTAAATTTTGTTTGTGTTACATCAGTGAGATATTGGAATTAATTTATCATCACAGCATAAAGTATCCTATTGTGGCGAATATATTCCTTTTATTGATTACATTTTTACATTCCTATTTCCCTTTTTCCTTTGTTTTTTCATTGGCTTGGAATGTATTTGGTCTATTTCTATCTATTTAGTGATCAGCAGAGAAAGTTTACTGTTCTTGTTTAATTTACAGCTGAAACTTAAATAATACTTTAAATTCCCACTGGATCTATATAAAGAATATTAAGACCTTTAAAACTTTTAACCCTCCTCTCAATTTATATTTTTATTACAGTCCAATATTTAATGTTATCTTTTTAAAAATCTCACATTAAACAATAATAAATTATTTTATTCTATACAAATGTTATTTGTTTACATTTATATATTTCCCATTATATTTGCTGATCATTCCTTCTTGTATCTCAAATTTATTTCTAGGATCATTTTTCTTCATTCTTTAGAAATTCCTTTAGTAAGGATTTCTTCATTTGTGTTTATTTGAAATTGACCTTATTTCATTCTCATTCTTGAAAAATAGTTTGACATGGTGATGTTTTCTCTCAGCATTTTAAAGATATTCTACTCCACTGTCCACCGAAATGTTGTGTTTTGGTTTTTGGTATTTGGTTTGTTTTTAATAGTTAATCTGTTTTTTCTATGGCTGCTTTTAGAATCTTATCTTTGTCTTTAGTGTTCTTTCTTTGCATTACATTGTGTCTAAGTGTAAGTTACTTTTCATTCACCTGCTTTTGATACCTTGTGCTATGCTTCCCAAAGCTGTGGAGTCATGTATTTCACCAGTTGTAGATTATTCTGAGTTGTTAGTTCTTCTTTCTTCCGCTTTCTTTATTTCTCCTTCCAGGATTCTGATTTTATATATGTTGATCCATTTCATCCTATTCTCCATTTATCTCTATTTTGAATAGATAGATGATAGATAGGTATAGATACAGATCATTGTAGTTATAGTTATATAGTTATGTATCATAGACAGATAGATAGATAGATAGATAGATAGATAGATAGATAGATAGATAGATAGATAGATGTATTAGTCAGGGTTCTCCAGAGAAACAGAATCAACAGGACATATCTGAAATATTATGAGACTTTTATAAAAATTGTCTCACCTGACTGTGGGGATGCAGAAGTCCAAATTCCATAGGGCAGGCTGCAAGCTGAGAACTCTGATAAAAGTTTTCAATAGATTCCCCAGGAGAAGCTGGCTCACTGAGGTAGTGATGGAAATTCTCTCTTCTGACTCCTGAAATCATCACTTCTCCATTTAAAGCCTTCAACTGATTGGATGAGACTTCTCTCATTGTTAAAGGCAATCTCCTCAGATGACTATAGATGTAATCAGCCATAGATGCAACCAACTTACTGATAATTTAAGTCCATGAAATGCCTCACAGTAACAATCAGTCCAGTGTTAGCTTAACCAAACAACTGGATGTCATCACCTGGCCGAGTTGACACATGAACCTAACCATGATAATAGGTATCTCTCAGAGTGATATATTTCTTATATATATATATATAATATATGTATCAGGTATATATTTTTACTTAATATCTTAATATTATATTCTGGATAATTTCTTTAGCTATATCATCCTTGTCTCTATCTTTCTTCAACTGCATTAAATCTATTTAAACCTTCCATGAGGGTTTTATTTTTATAAAGTCATATACTTTTTACATTTAAAAGTTTTATTTGGTTCTTCCTCATTTATGATAGTTTCTTACAACTTGATCATCTTTGTGAATCCATCCTTTATTTCTGTAAACATTTTATTCATAACTAGTATATATTTTGTATTGACAATGTCATTATCTGAAGTTCTGGGAACTCTAAATCTTGTGTTTGTTGTTTGCTAACCCTTGTTCATGCAAGCTTTCTTCTTCATGAGTTTAGGGTCTTTGATTGTGTATTCATGTTTGCTGGAACTTTATCCTCGAGAATACTGTGGAGCATTTGGGAATGCTTTCTTTCAGAGAGGAATTTCATCTGCATTTGCAAGGAGTCAGACTGTACTACCAACCTAAGATTACTTTAACCTCCTTCAAAGGTCTTAGATGAATGCAAAAGTCTCTGGTTTAGCTCCCAATTTTGCTACAGACCCGATTCCTTATGTCTTTATATGCAATTACAGTGTTGATGTGACATTTTCTCTCAAAGTGACCCTGACTTTCTATGTGACTAGCCTTTCCACCTCCCAGTTTGTGGAGTAGTCAGGGGTGAGGGAAGCTTGGAGATTTCCATTACTGCTTGGGAGCCCAGTCTGGCATTAAAAGTATGTTTCATTCAGGATCTAGTTGTTTTTATTTGTATTGGAAAGTCCTTCAGAGTCTGAGGCACCATATTACTGAAATGGAACCCTCTCTTTTGTCTTGTAGACACACAGATGTTCACCACCAGTCTTCTGTTAACATACAAAATGCCTACAGTTCCTTAACTAAAGTTCTTTGAGCCAGACATGTTTCTGAATTCAGACTTGTTAGATTTAGGAAAGTGATACAGAGTACCTCATATTCAAACACTTAAATAATTCAGCAGCAAAATGTGTGAATGTTTGAAATAAGTAGGATAATTCAGATAATAAATAGCGTCCAGAGGTCCATATCAGGTTCTGCCACCAAAATGGTTATGAAAAATCTTTTGATTTTCATAATTTTTTTGATTAAAGATAAAGGATTCTTGACCTGTATGTCTTTAAACTGACTACAAAATAATTAACTTCCTGATTTGTTAGCTACATTCTGGTCCTAATGGTGAACTCTGGTCACTTTAGTTGAAATAGGTACTTTCCAAGGCTCTTCAGCTCTTCAGCAACAATTCATTTCACATGGCTTTTACTAGTAAAATCAAGATCACCGAATAGTAGCCATTTCTGGATGACCTCATTTCAGCATCATGTTTAATGATTATAAGTTTTAATTTTGGAAACAAAATTTTAAAGACATTTATTAAATTAACATAATTTCATAGCAAGTCAACTAAGATGGTAAAAAAATCTGTAAGCTACAGTATATGAAGGATATTTGAAGAAACCAAGTATGTTATGGAATAAAAGTCATGGGAAATGTCAAGTATATTATAAAATTTTTAAACTTTAAATGGAACTTTGGAAACCCTTTGGCCCAAACTTATATCTAATATAAGAATCCCATCATAAAATCTCCCAGTGGGTAATCCTTGCTGTCTTCTGGAACACTCAAACTTCTATGGTAAGGAGCTCACTGTTTTTAAGGCAAGCCTCTATATCATTTAATTTCTAAACTAATAGTTTTGTAATTTTCCCTTATATTGAGCAGCATATTTTGCTTACCCCCAATCCATCTCGGACACACACAACATATCTTTTCTCTGTCTTAAATATACCCAGTTCCTGTAAAATATACGAGGATAGAATGTTTAAATGCTATATGTGCTTCATATTTCAGAATGAATGCCCCAAAGTGGAGGGTTTAAAGTGACATATTAAAGTTCATAGTAAGAAAGAATTTTCTAAATTGAACTTTTCAATAATGATACACACTCCTGCCAAGACTAGGGAGCATCCCATTTTTGGTGGTAGTAAAGCAGAGAGGGTGACCATCAGAGCGGACAAAGAAATTTCTGCTATGGGAGAAAGGTGCAACTTTCTGATCTGTGAGTCACTCCCCAACCCCCAAATTGCATGATTTTTTTAAATTTCAAATGGTTGGGAAAAGATGAAACAAAACTTCCCCAGTCTTCCTTTCTCCCCTAATGAGTAATTTTTCTCACATTAAACCATTCTTCCTGAGAAAAGTTCTAAATTATATCTGCATTTGTGTGTGTGTGTGTGTGTGAATGCATTACCTGCTATTTAATCAATTTGAACTTAAAAGGTAGTTTTTATAAAATCCCCAGTAGAGGTGCCAAATATTGATTTGGCAGTTGCCAGCTAGATTGTTTCCTGTTCTAATCTGTAGTGAAGTGTACTTAACAAAATGAAATTGGATTTAAAGAACACTTCTTATATTTTGAATTTGTATAGATATGTTGTATGGCTGTTATTGAAGATGATTTTTCTCATATGATACATTATTGCTTTGTTGTAAAAAATATTATTACCGAAGGCAGAGATAATATAGGCTACTTAAAGTTGCAGAAAAAAACATCACAAAGGCTGAGGGATTACTATACACAAATTTGATTGGATACTAAATAAAATACTACAGAAATCTTTATGACATAATGTAGACCGGGTATTGGTTAATGGTTAATAGGAAAAATTGATTCAAACAGCACACACATGTATCTTAGGCTTTGTGTTTTACCTTAAGACATGTAAATGTATGTTTCTTGATATAGGGCCAATGCTTTTTTAAATTTTAATTTAATTTTTTATTTTCAGCAAGGGTCTGCATATTATAGTGCCACATCTTTCTTTCATAAATGACATCCATAATTCATGGTCTATGATTTCTAGCTTCAGTTTCTCCAATATGAATTGAGGACTTACATACACATAGTAAGCCATATGAGTACAAAAACCTAGACATTGCATTTTTCTTTTGTCAGACTTTTATAGATGCCTCCCCACAACTAAATCAACAACTATTTCTAATACTTGCCTTTTTCCTATCTTTGCAAGGTGTTGAACTTAGTTTTCAAAGAAACCACAGCCCTCTTTCTTTTTACACTGTCATCAGTTTATTCAATATCTAATTAATTTGGATAATTAAAATAACAAGCACAACTGGCAGAAACCAGTCTGGGAACAAACAGGGATCTTTAATATGCATAGAGCATAACTGGAGGGAGTGGGTGTGCCCAGGACATCCTACAGGGCAGCCTGCCAAGGGCCATGGGGGCTTTTGTCAGAATGCTTGCCAGAGGCAGTGAGAGACATGGGTCAATCTAGAGAGTACAGTAACAGGAGTTTTTTTAAGAGGACTCCTCTAGTGCCAGATGTACCCAAAAATACAACACAGGGGTTACTGGCAGGGTTATGGCTAGCTCACAGGGCAGCTTTGTGTTCATTAGGGAAAGGCAGAGGGTTTGGTGAGAGAAGCCTGGGCTGGATTTCAGCCTGCATTCACCCCCTCTGCAGGGCACCACCTTAGCAGGCCCTTTTGGGCTCATTCAGCAGCCCTGGTTACTGGGGCAGAAGATGGATTATAATTAGGGAAATGAGAGAGGAGCCGACCTGTACTTACGCATGAAAAGATGTGGCAGAGAACCAGGGAGGATGGGAGAGAGCTGGCCTGTAGGGCAGGTAGACTTCGGTACTGGAAGAGATTCCATACCGATTTTGTGACAACTGATACAGTCTTGCCTCGCCAAACTGCAGATTGTTGTTCCTATAGAAGAAGATTCTTTAGGCAACAAACAAACAAACGAAAAACCAGTGTAGTCTCTATTAATTTCACCACACATTTTCCAGACTTCTTTACCTTCTGCCTCCCCCACTCAACCACTACTCCCAATTACGCTGAGAAAATCTCTAAATCAGATCCACATTCAGTCCTCTCCTTACTGACTGACCCCAGAGGCCTTTCTGCTCCTTTCAAAAATTTCCCTCCTTATTAGGGAAGCTCTTTTACATATGACAGAACCTTTCATTCTAGAATTCAGTATGAAAAACAAAATTAAAATGCCTAGTTGAAATAGCACATTGTGAAGTTTAGTCATACTCGGGTGTTAACAGTCCATGAATTAAGAAACAAATGAATGACAAGGAAAAGCATAAAGAGCAGGTACCTGAAAGTGAAAGAGGAAGGCCAGAAAGGGGAGTTGGAGAAATCAAACTCAAATTCCCCAGTTTTGCAGCCTTATTTACCTTCACCTATGCCTGGGCAGAGAGACGTTGCTTATGAAGATTTTCTTGATTATTTTGCTTGTTTGCTTTTGTTTTTTTTTTTTTTTTTTTTTTTTTTGTATTGTAGCTCTCAACCTTTGAGCCTATGATGCTGCTAAAACTTCCAAAGAGCCTTGAAGCCTTGAAGATTTTATTTTTTAAACATAAACAACATTAATATAAAGTAGCTCATAATAAGGTAGTTCATTAACTGAGCTTTTAGCATATACTTTAAAAACCAAAAGGGAGAGACCCTTCTTCCCTTTGTTGTCTGCACACTGAGCCAGTCCTAATGTGTACGTCCCCTTACATGGAGATGGCTGTCAATGCAGGCGTAAATTTCTTTATCTTATCACCTGTCTTGGTTTCCCGGACTGCTATGACAAATACCATAAGATGGGTTGGCTTAAACAAGTATTTATTAGCTCATGGTTTTGGAGCCTAGAAGTCCAAAATCAAGGCATCAGCCTGGCCATGCTTTCTCCCCAAATTCTGTTACATTCCAGTGCTGGCTTACTGCAACCCTTGGGGGTTCCTTGGCTTGCATCCCTGCCTCCTGTTACATGGTGATCCCTCTCTCATATCTGTTCTTCCAATTTCTGCTGACTTCCATCCTCTTGCTCTTCCCAGTGGTTTCTCTTTACAAGGCCTCCAGAAATAGGGATTAAGGCCCAGCCTGATTCATAAATGAGTCTACACCCTCATTTACCTCAACACATTCAAAGATACTACTTACAAATGGTTCACACCTATAGAAATGGCAGATTAAGATTAAGAACAAGTCCTTTCTTGGGGTCCAAAATTCAATCTACCACACCATCTGTGATCTTTAACTTTGTTGCTGTGAACCTCATTTCACTGTTGGACTACTCCCTAATGTGTGCATGACATTCTCACAGCTCATAAAATTGGATGGCTAACCAAACACTTGCACTATTCAAAAAAAATCATGTCCTGACTTGTTAAGTTTTTTTTTTAAATGCTAGTTCACTAGGATAACCCAATTAACTTTCCTCTTTAACTTAGAATCATAGTGTTTATAGCCATATAGGACATAGAGATTGTCTAGTCCAGCGGCTTGCTCAGTGATTCTCAGACTTCTCTGGGTTTCTCACAAGGAGGGCTTGTTAAAATACAGATTGCTGGGCCTCACCCCCGGAGTTTCTGACTTAGGAGGTCTGGGATGGTGCCTAAAAATCTGCATTTCTAACGATTTCCCTGGTGATCTGATTTCACTGGTCTGGGGATCACACTTTGAGAATCAACCCAAGCCCCTTACTTCACAGTTGAGGAAACTCAGCCTTAGAGAATTGGAGTGTTTGGCCCAAAATAACCCAGCCAGCTAGTGGCAGCATCAAGACAGCACTCAGATCTTCTGACATTTGCACACTGATTATACACATATCCCACTGTTTCTTTTATGTCTGTCAACTGTGTACATTGCTCCCCACCACTTTTATTTTAGCACAGATCAGGATCTCAAATATTGTTTCTGCTATTTCTTGCTATTCATCTTCACAAAGAATTCACATACTATTTTTTTTTTTTTTTTTTTTTTGTATGAGTTCTGTAGTCTTATAGCAGTACCAGTCCCGAGGTTCCCCCTGTCCTTAAGAAAAGGAGCCCTTGTACCACAGTCTTTGTTGATTTTTCTTTCTGGAAAAACTTCTCCTGAACCTTTAAACAGCAAATTCTTGGTAAAATCCCCTGGTTTGTATTTTGGTTTCAGGAATATTCTTTTGTTTGTTTGTTTGTTTGTTTTTCCTTCCCCCATTTTTCTACTCATCCATCCATGAACTAGACAAAGGGGAGTGTGGACCCTATGACTTTCCCAATCACATTGTCACCCCTAATAAGCTACATTTTTATACAATCGTCTTCAAGATTCATGGGTTCTGGGTTGTAGTTTGATAGTTTCAGGTATTTACTGCTAGCTACTCCAATTCAGGAATATTCTTTTCTTTCCTTTCTTAAAGCACTTTATACTTTCTTTTAGATAATTGATTTTTATCTCCTTCTGTTAATAATTTCTCAGGCAACCTGAAAGCCTCCTCTGCTTTTATTCTCACATCTTTTATTTTCAAATAAATAAATCTGCAGAAGAACTCTCTTACAATTTATGATTATATTTTCAGGTTCAGTTTTGATTTTGGAGTCTACTTTTGGCAGCTGATGTCTTCTTTCTGTCAACTGTCTCCTTCCAATGTTAACCACTCTATAGAAGCAGATTAATTTGGTGCCTTCCTTGCTCTTTCTTTTCACCCTACCTTAGCTCTTCACATGTGCTTGTCTCATTTGTTCTTATTACACGTGTAATCTCTCTCTTCCTTCCACTTCCTCCCATTAATAATTTCCTATTGAAGTCTCTTGAGTTCCAGTTAGTGAGCTACTAAATTATCCTGTTGTTAACATCACCTTTGTCTCTTCCTGCTTTAAACATAATTTCCTTGGACTTTATGCTTGCTTTCCAGATCTCTTTTCCTTTGCTAAATAAAGCCCACACTTTTAGGGAAAAAGTGTGAGATGGAGAGAGCAGTGAATAGAAAGAACACAGATTTGTATATGTTGTATTAGTGTGGGGTGGTGAACAAGTCTCTTGACTTTCCCAGGCCTTATTTCCTTATCTATAAAAAAACGAACTGGTTTCTAGCAAGGGTTACAAACTCTAAAGCGTGGCAACAGGGTCCGGGCAGGTTATGTAAATGAATGGAGGCAAGCCAGGCAGGGGCTGTGGGAAACTGGGGAGCATGTGCAATGTCCGAAGGGCACAGTTCCTGCTCAGCTCTCTTTACTGCCATGGGGAAATGCTGGCCACCCAGGGTTGCCAGATCTTCTGGATTTTCAAGAGTGATCAGGAATCTGGATTTGTAAGAATGTGAAATCTCCTATTTGAAATGTTGACCAAATTCAAATTGTGGACCAAACAAGACACATCTGTGAGCCAGATTTGGCCCTAGGCTGCCAGTATGTGACCTCTAGATGAAATGGGGTCTTTAAGTTCCTTGTGATTCTAAAATTTCATGACTCTTCAGCAGTATGTTTTAAAACTAGCTAGCTGTCCAGTGGTACACTCTCTAAATTGCTTCCTTGTTGTTTGTGTTGGTCTATTTGGCCATCAGTCTCCTAAGTGAACACTCTAGAGTTTGTTATGCTAAGAAGGTACAACTTCTTCCTCCCTGTCTCTTCCATAAAGTAACAAAATGTTTTCCTTCAGTAATGTTCAGACTCCTTATCGTCACTGTCCACAGAGCACACATGTTCTCCTATGGTGCAGCTTCTGTGGTGCACAGATAGGACCTGGGCTAGGCAGTCTTTTTGTAGTATAGAACTGGTTCCTCTGTCCTTAGTCCCTCTATATATCCTATATAAATAAATGTGTGTAAATGTTAATTTACAAAGTAGTCTAAGTAGGAGGAAGTTCAACAACCAAACAATAAAAAATGAAGGAAGTGCCTTAGGATAAAGAGGGCCCACAGGTTGTCATGAATTTCCTGCTTTATCCCATTTCATAATATCTCTCATTAGATATTTCTTCCAAAGGGGTCCTCTTTGGCCATTTTCTGGAAGCTAGCCTTCCCTGGAGCAACACCCATCTCTCTGGGTTCTTCTCTGACTTCCCTCCAAGAACAGTCAAATTTATTCTGGTTGAACTCTGGCTGGCTAGCATTCTCGCTCGATCTCTCTCAATGGCTAGCCAGTAGGACCCATCGTTTCCTCCCTCTAACTGGACCTCAAAAATCTTCACCTTTGGTTCTTCATTATAAACAGCAAAACTAACAAAAATGCTCTAAATGTCCCTTAAGATTAGAAAGAAAATAAGGCTCACAAGCCAATAATATTAACAAAGGGGAAAAAAACACCCCACTCTCCTAGCAAGCTAGAGTTTTTGTGAGGTAGCAGCAGAAACAATTGCTAGTAAAGTTAGGGACCCACACATTAAACATTGGGAGATATTTCTCAAACTGCAAGTTCTCTACAAGAATCTTTCATTTCTTATTTTGATTAAATTTAATCAAATCCGTTCAATTTTTTTATAAAATATGTCCTTAAATAAAAAGAAACATGTTCTGAATCATTTCATTACCATTTAACCAAGGACTGACATGCAGACTCAGGTAACTCATTTGTAGTCGGGCTTATGATTGTATTTTACCAAGTAATCATCTGAACCATCATCGTTAACTTTTAATTCAGTACTTCTTAAGTATTACTACATGAAATCTCAGTGTTCCGTGATTTCTTAAGTTTGAGAAATAAACGGTGTGTGGTTAAGAACCCAGGCTCCTGAGAGTCTCCCCCTGAGTCCCTCTTTGTTGCTCAGATGTGGCCCTCTCTCTCTCTAACTGAGCCACCTCGGCAGGTGAACTCACTGTCCTCCCCACTACGTGGGACCCGACTCCCAGGGGTGTAAATCTCCCTGGCAACGCAGGATATGACTCCCGGGGATGATTCTGGACCTGGCATCGTGGGATTGAGAATATCTTCTTGACCAAAAGGGTGATGCAAAATGAGACGAAATAGTTTCAGTGGCTGAGAGATTTCAAATGGAGTTGAGAGGTCACTCTGGTGGACATTCTTGTGTACAATATAGATAGCACCTCTTAGGTTTTAACGTATTGGAATAGCTAGAAGTAAATACCTGAAACTGCCAAACTCCAATCCAGCAGTCAGGACTCCTGAAGACGACTGTATAATAATGTAGATTACAAGGGGTGACAGTGTGATTGTGAAAACCTTGTGGATCACACTCCCTTTATCTAGTGTATGGATGGATGAATAGAAAAATGGGGTTAAAAACTAAATGACAAATAGGGTGGATGAGGGGATGGTTTGGTGTTCTTTTTTTACTTCTATTTTTTAATCTTATTCTGATTCTTTCTGATGTAAGGAAAATGTTCAGAAATAGATTGTGATGATGAATGCATAACTATATGGTTGTACTGTGAACAGTTAATTGTATACCATGGATGATTTAGGGTATGTGAATATATTTCAATAAAACTGAATTAAAAAAAAAAAAAAAAAAGAACCCAGGCCCTGGGATGAGACACTTCTAGATATTATTTAATCCAGCAGGTTATGAAACCTCCCTAAACTTCTGCATCCATAAAATTGGAATAATATTAGTGAGGCTTAATTGAAATAATGCTTGAGAAGTGTTCAACACAGTCACCTATTTTTGCTTGCAATTCTATTTTAGTCCCATGTATTTCACTATTTCAAAATAATACACAGACTTATGAGGTGGCAGAGTTGGTGGTTACAGACATGTTATGATATAAAGGCACCCTATGAGGGATTCAGTGGTGTTTTGAAGTTGCACAAGCCCCAGAAAAGCATGTTCTTAAACTTAATCCATTTCTGTGGGTGTGAACCCATTGTAAGTAGGATGGGTTATGATGAAGTTACTTCACTTAAGGTGTGGCCCACCTCAATCAGGATGGGTCTTAATCCTATTTCTGGAGTCCTTTATAAACAGAGTGAAATTCAGACACACAGAGAGAAGGCCACAGGAAGTAAGAAGCTGAAATTCAACAGAATCCAGACAAGAAGGGGGAGATCAGGAGACACCGCCATGTGCATTGCCATGTGACAGAGGATCCAAGGACCAAGGATCTCCAGCAGCCAGCCCCGGAACACCAGTCTTTAAGAAGAAAGCATCACTTTGATGATGCCTTGATTTGGACGTTCTTTTAGTCTTAAAACTGTGAGTAAATAAATTCCCATTGTTTAACTGGCCCATTTTACGGTATGTGTTTGAGCAGCCTAGGAAACTAAAACCGAGTTCTTCACAATATTGTTTTCATTTCTCCCCTGCCACAAAACTTCTATCATTCAAGATGCAATTTTTTCCTTCTTGTATCAGACACAGCTAGCTGTCCATCACAATTTGTGCTTCCCCTGAAGAGAATAGTCACTGGGAGCAGCTGCTCTAACAAAGACTTGATTTTCCCATTCCTCATGCATCTGGTGTGACCTTCCTTCTGGTTCTCAACAGTGGAATGTAAGCAGAAGTGATATGTGGCATTTTCAAGCCAAGGCTTTTAAGATTCAGGTGTGCTTTCTCCATTATTTTTCTCTTTCCACTGGCTGGATTCATTTAAAACCACAAGATGGAAGAAGACTGGATCCTTGATTCACAACATGGAGGAGAGCGTCCCACCAACTGGGAACACCTTCCTTGGATGGTTAGATGAGTAAGAAATAAACCTCTATTTTACTTAAGTGGTATATTTTGGGGTCTATTATTTACAGCCCCTAACATTACCCTAATTAATACAGAAATTTGTATCTCAAAGAAAGTGCTGTAATAAGAAAAACCTAAAGTAAACGTTATTGATTGAACATCTGGGTAAAAGGTGGCAAAAGATCAAATGTTCTTTAATAGGAAAAAATGTTAAATCCTGAAAAGATGGAGACTTACGTTATGTATTGGGAAAGCATTTTTTTTTTATTAAATTCAGTTTTATTGAAATACATTCACACACCATACAATCATCCACGATATACAATCCACTGTCCACAGTATGATAACATAGTTATGCGTTCATCACCACAGTCTATCTCTGAACATTATTGGGAAAGCATTTTTAAAATGATGTCTAGGTTAATTGAAAAGGCAGAACCCATTACTACAATAGGCTAGTGCCTGCTATGTATTCCTAAATCTCCCCTTTCTGAATAGGAATTTTTACTTTAGTTTTCTTGTTCTGTTTTATCATTACATAATGAATGGTACAGATAACTTCTCCATGTGGTTGTATATCGCCATACTGCAAAGGGCTTGTGGAGAAGATTTCCCAGCACCCAGAGATGCTGGATTTTGAGCTGTATGCTTTAACTGGCTGTCACTTTAGTATGTTTCCTTGGAGTGAGGGAAAATGGGTTTGCATGGATATTTGATGAACATAACTGCAGACTAAGGAAGAGTCAAAATTTGTGCTCCCTCTTCCATATTAAACACTGAATTTTATTTATCCAAGATTCTATTGATTGTAAGACACGTAATTTTATGTCCTATTAAGAAAGAACAAACTCTGCCAACTAAATTAGAGTTTACATTAAATAAGAAACTTGTCATTGTTAAAGTAATCCATTCCTATTGAAGACATGTTAAAATGTAAAAACTAAAAAGAATGTATAAACTAAATTTACTGAGAACTAACTGCTCCACCGGAGATGAAATTTTCTAGTCATCCTTGCATCTAGGTATGGCTTTGAAACTAGTTTTCACCAATGGAATATGATCGGAAGTTGAGTATGTCACTTTTGGGCCAGGCTTTAGAAGACCTGGTACCTTCTCCATACTTCCCTTTTCCTTCGTTGGCAGGCTGCTGTGGGAATGAGACTGTGGATGGGGAGGAGCTCAGATGCTTTTGGAGCTGGGAGCCAAAGCAAGAAATAACAGGGCACTTGGTAAGAGAATGGGGTGTGACAAAGATGAGCTATACAATAACATTTTCTTCTCTAGTTACTAAAAATAATGGCTCATTATAAGTTCCTTAGCAAAATGTAGTAAATATATTTTGGATACCTGTTGGCACAAAGTCCCTTTTTCTGTAAATTGTCTCCACAAAAGCCTCTGTTGACGGGGTGAGCCTGAGTGACCAGGTTGATACAATGTTATCCGGGTCTCTCTACCATGGTAGAATGGTTCAGGGGTGTATGCCTCACCCAAGCTGACCCAATCAGCATCTTCTCTTGGATGCAATGTGGAAATGGCTCTGTGAGAATTTGTGTTAGCTGTGGAGAGCCTATATGTCATGTAGGATCATGCCTGGAGTCAGTTTTATGGCCTAGACAAGGCCACATGCAGTCCAAAATCATAGGAGAGCAGGATTTTTGAATAAGCAAAAAGATCTGCTTTGCAGAGATAAGAATGAGGCAGATATTCAGAAAATAGCTAAGATAAGAGACCAACCATGTGGTTCCTGAGGCTTATGGAGCATGACCACCAAGGCTGACAACTTACCAATTCCCATCCTCAGCTCCCATGAGGTTGGGTTGAATAGTGTTTTCATGAATGTTCCGTATTCTTAAAAATACATCCACTTTTTAAAAATCTCAGCCAGTTGTTCCTTTCAGTCAAGGGAACTTGTCAGTAACATATTCAATGACCAACTCTATTAAAATTAAACCTCCTAACCATTCTCTTACTTGTCAGGTAACAAGAAAAAAAGCCCACCTCTGCCAAGAGGGAAGGAGTTATTAATTCCCTGTTAGTGCTGGAACTAAGTCCTCCAGTTTCCAGTTCTAAGAGTCTGGATTTGATGATCTTCTGACTAGTCTAATTTCCTAGAGATCATCTTAGTAATAAGTTGAATTTTAGAGGGAGAAAGGTGGATTTTTTTTTATAATGGTAATACATGTTCATTGTAAAAAATTTGATAACACAAATAAGTAGAAGAAAATAATGTAGAAATCACTTACAGTTTTACTGATAACAGATAACTATCAGCAAGTTTTTAGGACAAAATTCTGAAAATGTAATTACATCAGTATCTTGCATTATCCTTAAAAAGTCATGTTATTTTACTGGTTGTATTTTTTTTTTCCATAGATATTTTCTTCAAATAGTTGACTGAGGACCAGAATTTGATTCATTGGGAAATGCTTTTGGAATCAGGCTTCTTTATTCTTCCTAATGACCAAAAATCCATTTACTTTATTCAGTTCCTTTGTTCTCTCGGAGATTAAAAGAAATTGTTATTTAATTGAGACATACTGCTTGTCCAAAAGACAAGGAGATTTCAACCATGTCCCTATTTCTTTGTTTTCTCTCATCTGCTTTTTATCAGCAGTTTAATGCAAGCATGTTCTTTACTTCCTAGATTTCCTCTTGTGTTTCCTGTTGAGACACCAAATCTAAAACAATTTCAGTCCCAAAAGGATCTCCTTGGTCACTCTAAAATCATGATCTATTTTAACCCCTCCTTATTTTTGGACTTTCTTTGGGCTCACCTCTGCTCATTTTCCAAGATGGGTTTTTTCATTCTTTCCCTCCTAGGGGCTAACATTATCTTTGTTCCTCTTATCATTTTCCCTGTTAGATTTAATTGACCCTCTCTTGTTTTACTTGCTGTATTTTAAAAATGAATTATCCTAAACCATGTTACTTGCTCCTCACACCAGTGATTTATCATTTCAGTGAAATTATACTCATTTAATACTCAAAATATGAATATAGTTATGAGTTCTAGAGACCCTTGGCTTTCATTCACACATGATTTTACCATTAGCTATATTTATCTCTGTTTCCGTTAATAGAGGGGGTATAATCAAAATACTTCTATTGTGGTTTTCTGTTTTCTGTGTTTTTCCATTTCTTATTCCCAATTTTTTTGCACTGGCCATTTCAGGAGCATTTTCAAAAGAAAATTCCCTTAATTGGCTGCCAAGGGCTTATATTCTCATTTTGCTTACTTTATATCACCTTTGTTAACCAGGGAAGATTCACACTTTACTTGTCATCTGAAGATTTAGCTAAAATTCTTCAGGGAGACTAGAGGATTATCTACTTAATCTGATCACACTTCACTGCCAAGTTGCGTGACTGCAGTCCAGAGTCATGAGTAACCCTCAGCAGCTGGTACAGGTACAATAGGAGAGTCCTTCAATACTCATGTGGTTAGCAAATATTTATGGAATTACTACTATGTGCTTCGCACTGTTCTCTTATGAATAGAATCGGTACAGCACTGTTCTCAAGGAACTCATGGTCCAGCAGGGAAGACAAACTTGAACAAATATAATGAGTTATAATATAGTACATTAACTACTGTGATTGGGGTAAGTGAGGCATGGCAGAGAAAGGGTGCATGTGCTGATCCCTGAAACTCTAGAAGAGATAGGCAGAAGAGAGAGCCCTCAAGAATGATAAAGAGTGGAAACAAAGTCGCAGAAGCATGAGAAGGGATGTCTGGGGGACTCCAAGGTCTGTTGGGGTTGGGGGTGGTGTGGTGGTTTGAAGCTGTATGTACCCCAGAAAAACACGTTCTTAAATCTAATCCATTCCTGTGGGTGTGAATCCATTTTAAATAGAACCTTTGATGAGGCTACTTCAGTCAAGGTGTGACGGTGCCTCATTCAGGATGGGTCTTAATCCTATTACCAGAGTCCTTTATAAACAGAAGGAATAGAGAGAGAGGAAGTGAGGGGGAGAGGGAGAGAGGAGGGAGAGACGAGGGAGAGAGGGAAAGAGAGAGCACAAGTACATGCCATGGAAGCAAGAAGCTGAAAGCAATGAAAATCAGAAGAGAAGGGAGAGACCAGGAGATGCCATCATGTGCTTTAACCATGTGGCAGAGGAGCCAAGGATCACCTGCAGCCAGTCTTTGGGAAAAAGCATTTCCTTGATGATGCCTTGATTTGGACATTTTTCTCAGCCTCAAAACTATAAGCTAATAAGTTCCCATTGTTTAAGCCAATGTATTTCGTGATATCTGCTTTAAGTAGCCTAGGAAACTAAAATAGACTTTGGTACCAGCAGAGTGGGGTGCTGCTATGGTAAATACCAAAAATGTGAAAATGGCTTTGGAATTAGGTAATGTGGAGAGGTTGGAGGAATTGTGTGGTGTTTGATAGAAAAGGCCTGGATTGCTTTGAAGAGACTGTTGGTAGAAATATGGATGCTAAAGTTACTTCTGATGAGGACTTAGAAGAAAACAACAAATTTGTTATTGGAAACTGGAGGAAAGGCGATCCTTGTTTTATAGTGGCAGAGAACTTGACAAAATTGGGTTCTGACGTTGGAGGGAAGGCAGAATGAGAGTGATGGGCTTGGATATTTATTTGAGGAGATTTCCAAGCTAAGTGTGGAAAGTGCAACCTGGTTTCTCTTTGCAGCTTATAGTAAAATGAGAGAGAAAAGGGATAAACTGAGAACTGAACTCCTGGGAAAAAAGAAACCTTAAATTGATGGTTTGGAAAATTCTGAGCTTCCAGAAAGCGAGTCACCAGAGAACAGTGCTCCATGTGAGGGTTTAACTGAACATGGAACAAGTCAGCCTTTTCAGTACAAGTCAGGATTGGCGGTGCAGTTATCCAGGAAGGTTCTGTGGAAAATCCTACTGTCTGATTGCTTGGACCTCTGTGTATTACATGCAAAACTGGCTAGTTCGTTTTTTTTTTTTTTTTGCAAGATCTGTATGAATGGAACCACTGCCAGCCTGGATTAAAAGGGACAGAAAAGGGACAGATTGAAGGAAAAAATGACTTGAAAAGCAGAACCATGGACGCTGAGGTCTGGACCGAAGATATCTTCTCAGGTCAAGAGAGCTGGCCCACCAACGTGTGTGGAAAGGGTGAGTCTGCCCCAGTGCTTGGAGAGGGCAGGCTTTCCACCCCATTGTTCAAGACGAGTGCTACTGCCCTAGTGTTCTCAGAGGTAGGAATCCGTGCCCCAACATTCCAGGTGAGCCTGGCCACCACCCTGATGCTAGAAGAGGGTGGTACTTTCACCCCAGTGTTTGGGGAGAGCACGACCACTGTGCAAGCTCTTGGAAGGGTTGGGGCTGCCACTCCATCAAGACTGGAGGACAAAACATGTCCCATAGGTGACTCTCAGACATCGAAATCTAATGGATTATGCCTTGCATAAGGTTTCAGAATTGTTTGGGACCCATGACCCCTGTTTTCCTTCCAATTTCTCCTTATGGGAATGGAAATGTTTATCTTATGCCAGTTCCTCCATTTATATCAGAAGCAGATAATTTGTTCAGTAGTTTTCACAGGTCTACAGACTGAGGGGAATTGTGCCCTCGGACAGACCACACCTGTAAACTAAATATTGTTTCCGAAATGACTTAAGGCTTTTGGGGTATTGTGATAGAATGAATGCATTTTGCATATAGAAAGAACTTGTCTTTGGGATGTCCAAAGAGTGGAGTGTGGTTGTTTGAAGATGTATGTACTCCAGAAAAACATGTTCTTAAATCTAATCCATTCCTGTGGGTGTGAACTCAGTGTAAGTAGGACCTTTTGATGAGGATACTTTAGTTAAGGTGTAGCCCACCTCATTCAGGATGGGCCCTAACTCTATTGCTAGAGTCCTTTATAAATGGAATGAAGATAGATAGATAGATAGATAGATAGATAGATAGATAGATAGAGAGAGAGAGAGAGAGAAAGATACACTGAAACAGAACCCAGAAGAGAAGACAAGGAAGAGACCTGGAGGAGATGCTGCCATATGTCTTGCCAGGTGGCAGAGGAGCCTGGTCTTTAGGAAGAAAGCATCACCTTGATGATGCCTTGATTTGGACATGTTTCTCAGCATCAAAACTCTCAGCTAATAAATTTCCATTGTTTAAGCCAATGCATTTCATGGTATGTGCTTTAAGCAACCTAGGAAACTAAAACATCAGATATGTAATGATCAGATTTGTGTTTTAGGAGTGTTTGAGCAGTGCAGGACACTGACTTGGCTCAGAAGTGTTTCCCTTTTGAGCTGAGCCTTGCATCCAGTAAAAGTCAGTCACCCACCAACACTTGAAC
The DNA here is from genome assembly GCF_015220235.1 of Choloepus didactylus. NCBI lineage: Eukaryota > Metazoa > Chordata > Mammalia > Pilosa > Megalonychidae > Choloepus > Choloepus didactylus. The sequence continues at coordinate 121,718,481 of NC_051314.1, forward strand.
ATTTACCTCCTTTTTCTTTCCCTTCTTTTTCTCCCTGTCCTTTCCTTCTTAACTCGTCAGACTCATTTTTTCTCTTAAACATTCTCTTAAGAAGCTCTTAAAACCTGAAGCATCCATGGGCAGTATTAACAAGAGCATTTCAGTGAAAACTTTTCAATTTAGTGGTGGATGCCCTCTGTCTTTTTCACTATGGTCAAAGTTAAATTACTTAAAGGCCAAATTTCCTTTGGTAGATGAACAAAGCTCTTATCTTTCCTTTCTCTACCTATAATTCTGTATCACTGCCCATTACCACCTTCAACAAAGGGAAGGGGAAAATTCAAATTCAAGGAAATTGATTTTACTATTGAAGTGGTTTTTGTTGGGAGTTTATTAAGTAGACTATGAAAGCTACAAGTGATTTTAATTTTTTTCATAATGTTTTTTAAACCATAGGTTGTGAACCATATGTAGGTCATGAAATCAACTTAATGAGTCACAACCTGCATTAAAAAAAAGAAGGAAAGAATGAAAGAAAGAAAGAGAGAAAGGACATAATCTAATAGCATAGAAAATATCAGCCTGCACTGAACATATAGTCAGTATTATTTTGTGAAACTTTCGTTTCAGTTACAGGCATATATGTTTGTGCACACATATAACATAAAATATATGTCTTACTGTGGGTCACAATCAAGAAAACATTGTCCAAAATCACCTTTTTTTTTTCCCACTGTGAAGATGGAAGAAACTGAGAACCATAGAAGATGACTTGCCCAAGTTCATGAAATTAGTGGCAGATGCAAGATTCGGACTTAGGTCCCCTAACATCTAAAGTTCCTCGAGCAAAATTTTGATTCATTGCTTAACATGACCACTGAGGATCATGCATTTCATTTACTTACATTATCCTTGAGCCCATATTGTGAAAGATTATCAAATGTTCATGATGCTTTGTTATCTTGGTAGCTACAAGAAAACACATCATGTTTCTTTTTTGCTTTGCATCATAGATAAGCATTGGGTTTCAATAAATCGCCAGTTTATACATTTTTTAAAATTCTATTTTGTGGGCAACTTGGGTATTTATTCATACTTATGCATAAAGGTTGTGCTGGTTTGAATGTATTATGTCCCCCAGAAAAAGCCATATTCTTTCATGCAGTCTTGTGGGGCAGACGTTTTGGTGCTGATTAGATTTGCATGGAAATGCACCCCACCCAACTGTAGGTGATAACTCTGATGAGATATTCCCACAGAGGTGTGGCCCCACCCATTCAAGGTGGGCCTTGATCAGTGGAGCCATATAAATGAGCTGACAAACAGAAGGAACTCAGAGCAGCTGTGAGTGACGTTTTGAAGAGGAACTACAGCCAAGAGGGATACTTTGAAGAAAGCACAGGAGCTGCAGATGAGAAACAGTTTGAAGACAGCCGTTGAAAGCAGACTCTTGCTCCAGAGAAGCTGAGAGAGGACAAATACCGCAAGGGCAACTAAGAGTGACATTTCTGAGGAACTGCAGCCTAGAGAGGAACGTCCTGGGAGAAAGCTGTTTTGAAACCAGAACTTTGGAGCAGACGCCAGCCACGTGTCTTTCCAGCTAACAGAGGTTTTCTGGACACCATTGGCCATCCTCCAGTGAAGGTACCTGATTGCTGACGTGTTACTTTGGACACTTTATGGCCTTAACACTGTAACTGTGTAATCAAATAAACCCCCTTTTATGAAAGCCAATCCATCTCTGGTGTTTTGCATTCTGGCAGCATTAGCAAACTAGCACAAAGGTAATCTAGCTATTTCTATTTCTAAGCTAAAGGGCTGAATCATTATTTTGGTCCTTTCATATCTCCTAACCATCTTGAAAAATAAACATTCCAGGATTCCACCTCTGATTGGTGGACCTCTTCAGGCTCTTCTAAATTTATGTTTCTATTGCTTTTACCTTTGTAATCAATCTGTTTGGATTTCTCTCCTTTCTTTCAAGAAATTAAATTTTTCTTTTTTCTTCTCATCATATTCAATGACTAAGTTTCAAGAAGGCATTGTGGCACAACAAAGAACACTGGATTAGGAGTTGAGAGATGTGAGTCCTGGGCCCCCTTGTCACCTAATTTATTGTACGAATTTCAGCAGCATCCATGACATCTTTTCAACCATGATTTCTTCATCTGAAAACTGAGAAAATAAGTCTAGATTATCTATAAATTGCTGCAATCAATTAGTGTTTCCCATTCCAGCCCTTTGGAGATTGTGGATTCCTCTTCAAATCTGATAGAACCTTGTTTTAGCTTCCTTGGCTGCTCAAGCAAATACCATTTGTGATGGTTAAGATCATGTGTCAACTTGACCAGGTAATGGTGTCCAGTTGTTTGGTCAAGCAATTACTGGCCTGATTGTTATTGTGAGGATATTTTATGGATTTAAATCATCAGTAAGTTGATTGCCTCTTTGGCTGGTTACAAACACAGTCATCTGAGGAGATTGCCTTCAACAATGAGAGAAGTCTCATCCAATCATTTGAAGGCCTTAAAAGGAGAAGTAATGATTTCAGCAGTCAGAAGGGAGAATTTCCATCTCCACTTCAGCCAGCCAGCCTAGGGAATTCATTGAAAACCTTCATCGGAGTTCCCAGCTTGCAGCCTGCACTACAAAATTTGGACTCGCCTATTCGCATAGTTGCATAAGTCAATTCCTATTAAATAAAAACACTCAAACTATTTACATAATATATATCTCCCATAGTTTCTATTTCCCTAGCGAACCTTGATTAATACACTTTTTAATGGGTTGGCTTAAACAATGGGAATTTATTAGTTTATGGTTTTGAGGCTAAAAGAAAGTCCAAATCAAGGCATCATCAAGACAAGGCTTTCTTCCTGAAGACTGGTGTTTCGGGGCTGGCTGCTGGTGATCTTTGGTCCTTGGCTTCTCTGTCATATTGCAAAGCACATGGTGGCCTCTCCTGGCCTCTTCTTTCTCTTCCAGGTTCCACTGATATTCAGCTTCCAGCTGCTCCCTGTGGTGTTCTCTCTGTCTGGATTTCATTCTACTTATAAAGGGCTCCAGTAATAGGATTAAGACACAACCTGATCGAGGTGGGCCATACCTTAACTGAAGTGACCACATCAAAAGGGCCTACTTACAATGGGTTCACACTCACAGAAATGAATTAAATTTAAAGACATGTTTTTCTGGGGTACAGACAGCTTCAAACCACCATAAATCTATTGCCTAGAAAATTGCACATATACACATACAGACAAATTTTGCATATGATTTGATGTGATTCTTGGATTTTTAGAAGCCATTTATAGATTCATAGATTCAAAACCGTGCTTTACAAATTCATAGAGTCAGAAACTAGAATATAGATTAATCTATACCAGGGGTAATCTATACCAGGGGTAGGAATGTGCATAGGGAATGGGAAGTTAATTCTCAATTTGTACAGAGTTTTTGTTTACGGAGATGGAAAATGTTTGGAAACGGATGGTGGTGATGGTAGCACAATACCGTGCATGTATTTAACTCTGCTAAATTATATATTTAAATACAGTTAGAAAGAGAAATTTTAGGTTGTCTATATGTTACTAGAATAAAATTTTATAACCACAGGACTGAACAACACAGCAGTGAACTCTAATGTAAACTATGGACTATAGTTAATAGTATAATTATAAATATATTATTTCATCAGTTGTAACAAAATTACCACATTAATGCAAAGTTAATAATTGGGAAAGCTGTGTGTGTGTGAGGGGGTTATATGGGAATTCTGTATTTTCTGTACGGTATTTCTGCAAACGTACAACTTCTCCAATAAAAAAATACATTAAAATTTAAAATATATATTTATATATTTTAAAAACCCTGCTTTAAATAATTTCCTGTTTGTCATAAAATATATCAGATTCTTTACATTTCTTCTTTTGAACTTCCTAAGGAATTCCTACTTTAGCTTCCTTCCTGTTTGCTTTGTATTTCCTTAACAATATTCTCCATATTTCAAGGACTCTCAGAGCTGGAAATAAGTTTGAGAGAACCAGAGCATCCATCTCATTTCCTTCTGGTCTACTACTTCTAATTACCAATACCTCTCATTTTTCTGTTCAGCAAGTTGGTAGAGCTTGTACTTAGAACCCTGATCTGAACAATGCCACCTCAAAATCCATTTCCCAGAAATAAACCCATTATTCATTCATTCCACGAATATTTATTGAACATCTTCTTGGATCAGGTACTGTGTTCTGTGCTGAGATAAAATGGTGAAGAAGAGAGACATCACCTTTGCCTCAAGAGGCTTACATTCTAGTGGGGAGACAGATGAGAAAAGAAATTACCAAAGAAATTAATAAAGTTATTTCAAGTTGCAATAAGTGCTGTGCAAAAAACACACACGGAGTTGAGCAAGAAAATTACAAGGGGAAAATTCTTTTTATGTTAGGGTGGTCAGGAAGGCCTCTCTGAGAAGGTTACACTTAAGCTGTAATTAAAAGATAAGAAAGAGCTTGCCATGTAAAAGGGGAAGAAAAAGCATTTCATGCAGAGGGACTAACGCATGCTAAAGTCCTGTGACAGGAAAGGATGGGGTGTGGTTTAGGAACTGAAAGAAGAACTATGTGCCTGGAGTGTAAAGAGAGAAAAAGAGAATGGTGCAAGATGGAGTTGGACAGATGGAAGCGGCCAGCTCATGACAGGCACTGGAGGACCTGGCAAGACGTAGGAGTTTTATTCTGAAAGGCAGTATATCATAGCAACTTTGAGGCCAGGCTGCTGGAGCTTGAATCCCAGCTCTATTACTTCCTAGATATATGTGTCAGCCAATTCCTTTGCACTTCAGATCCTCTGGCCTCACCCATCTCCAGGATCTTTGGACATTTCTTTTGATCTAGCTGCTGTTGTGGCACCCAGCTTTGCCTGGGCTATATTCTTCATGTGGACCAATTTGACAGCTCCTTACCTTATGCCACTCTGTATACCTCTCATCTTGTGCCCAGGTGCTTTCCTGTTGGTGCTAAGACCTGCTTGGCAACTATATGGGCAAAAGTGCAAGGGAGATAATACCCCATGGGACCAATGGGAGAGAAGCATCGATGGAAAAATTCTTCCTCTCCTCCACCCAGATGGAGTGTTCTGAGATATGTTTATTCATATAGTTTCTCAGGAAAGGTCAGGCAAGATCAAACTATCTGTTGTACATGATACCATGCGGTGACCATCATGATGGTAATGAACCACTTTGAGCTGCTTCTTCTTCCCTGTTTCACTCTCCATTTCCCTCACTCCTGATTTCCTGTGATTGCAGTCCTTAATAAAGTGGTAGTGCACAAGCTTTTCCTGCAGGCTCTGTTTTCTGGAAAACCCAGGTTAAGAGAAGCCTCTTGAACAAATTACCTCCCAGTGCCTCAGTTTTCCCATTTAATGAATAGAAATTATAATAACGGAACCTGCCTCATAGAATGGAAGATTAAATAAATCAATATATGTAATGCTCTTAGTATGATGCCTAGCATACGTTATGTGCCACATGTGTACTAGTTATTATTATGATTTATTCTAAGTGCAATATGAAGCCATGTGTGCCAGTTTGAATGTATTGTGTCCCCCAAATGCCATTATCTTTGATGTAGTCTTGTGGGGCAGACGTTTTGGTGCTGATTAGATTTGCTTGGAATGTGCCGCACCCAGCTGTAGGTGATGACTCTGATGAGATATTCCCATGGAGGCATGATCCCACCCATTCAGGGTGGGACTTGATCAGTGGAGCCATGTAAATGAGCTGACTCAAAGAGAAGGAATTCAGTGCAGCTGTGAGTGATGTTTTGAAGAGGAGCAAGCTTGCTAGAGAGAAACGTTCTGGGAGAAAGCCATTTTGACACCAGAACTTTGGAGCAGATGCCAGTCATGTGCCTTCCCAGCTAACAGAGGTTTTCCGGACGCCATTGGCCATCCTCCAGTGAAGGTACCCGATTACTGATGTGTTACCTTGGACACTTTATGGCCTTAAGACTGTAACTGTGTAGCCAAATAAATCCCCTTTTATAAAAGCCAATCCATCTCTGGTGTTTTGCATTCCACAGCATTAGCAAACTAGAACACCATGGAAGGATTTTAAGAAGGAGAATGTCATGATCTGATTGACATTCTAATAAGTTCTCTCTTACACCTATGTAGGAAATGGATTAGAGGGTGGAAAGACTAGAAGTGAGGAGATATTGAGGTAACTGTGGTAATGGTAAACACAAGAGACTTTGGTAACCTAGAATAGAATATTAGCAGTGGAAACCAAGAGAAGTGGACAGACACAAGAAATACTTTGGAGGCAGAACCTACAGAACTGATTGTATGGGAAAGTGAGAAAAAAGGGAAGATTGGATTAAAATACATTGCTCTTCCTGTCACATAGATGATACGTTCTAAAGCCAGCACTTTTTAAGATATGAAGTCAAGTTCACTCCATCCCTAAAATACAGACTTAATGTTCTCTTTCTGTCTCAGTAGTTTTGTGCAATCTTGCCAGTTCTTCACAATCACACCCTCTGGCTGCCAAGAAAATGGCATTACCCACCACCTAATTTTTATCTCCAGCCCCCTCCTGTGGCCCCAGTGCTGGAATTTTACCATAGCAAGGACTGGTCTCTCAACTCCCTGGCTTCTTCTCCCTACTCCTCAACTCATCCATCCCTTCTGCCCCCCACCTCCAAGTTCACTAGGGGGGCACATTACTCACTCATTAAAATTTTGCATCTTTGGCCTCAACCAGACATTCTTAGAATGTTCTTAAAATTCTAATTGGCTAAGCTTTTTCTCCACCATTGCTCATGAAATCCTAACTTCCCCACTTAACACAATAAGAAGAACTGTAGAAAAGTTATCATAGACTTCTCAAATCATACTCCACCTATGGTTACCCCTATTTCAGTAAATGTCAATTGACCTTTCTGGTTTTCAGGCTGGGAAATTTGGAGCCTTTCTATAAACCCCTCTTTCTCTTATTCCAGACATCAATCTGTCAGCAAATTCTGTTGGCTTTACCTTCAGAATATATCCCCATAGAAGACTGTGGGAAGATGGCAGAGCAGGAAGCTCCAGGAATGAGTCACTCTGACAAAACAACTACTGAACTGGTAGGAACTGTCTAAATCAACTATTCTGAAACTCTGGAGTCTGGTGGAACACTGTGCAGCATCCAGGAAGAAGTGGGAGGAAGAGGGTGATAAATTGTGATAAATACCAGTGAGTTTCACCCTCTCTGCAGCAGCTACCATCCCTTTTACCCGAGCCTCATGGTGGGCAACAGGGGGAACTGAAGCTCAGTTTCTGGATACAGTTGGTGCCAGGGTGGGACAGAAAGACCAAGTTCTCAAAACCCCAGGAGGTTATGGTCTGATCACTGATCACTGATTTTGATAACCCTTTCAGATCACAGAGGGCAAAATCTGAGGGCAGTCATTGTTCCAAATCCCCTCAGGCAAAGGTGGCAGAGGAATCTGAAAGACAGTAGCCTTTCTCAAAACTACTGAAAAGAGTTAAAGGGTTGCATTAATTGGGCAAGTGCTGAATCAAGAGAAGACAGTTTCATAAGCCATAGAAAAACTCATGGCACCCCTGCCAGCCCCTCCCACATCCTCTTCACAACACAGTGTGGTGGAGCCAGCTTACGCTCCCCTTCTGGGTCCCTGGCCCATATCCATAAGGGCAGAATGGCCCCTATGCGCATACTGGGTGCATATATGCCAGTGCCAGTCTATCAGATGGAAGTCTTAGAGACTGAGCCAAGGAGCTTGTCTCAGGCTCATCCTCCCAGAGTTTGTCCTCAGGGTAGAGAAGCAGTTTGCAGACAGCTGGGACAGCGAGACAAACAATTAGTTTGAAGCATCCAGGGGCAAAGGACTATCTATCTTTAAAGTCACTCAAGAGAGCACTCAGGAGGGGAGTGAAAATCTATTTCAATGGGATTAGAGGGGGTATTCACTTGAACACCTGTAAACAGGGAATTCCTAAGGCCTCCAGCGAGCACAAGCCCAGGAAAAGAAGCAGACTCCAGGGCCGCACCCAGGATCAGATAAGACAGAGAGGGCCCTGCATATTGCATTTACATTGGGGCAATCTTCTTGATAGGAGGGCTAAGCTCTGAAGGAGACCACCAGCCAAAGCAGAGCCAGTTTGCAAAGTCAGTGAAAGGAGAATTTGCTTTGGTTTGTTTTGATTAGCTCCTGGCATTCAGGAAAATCTGTCATATCATCATATCACTACCTGGATACAAACTTAAGGAATAGACAGCTCAGGAACTATATCCCAGAATTAACACCATAAAATATTAAAATGTATAGTGTGCAACAAAAGATTATGGGACAAAGAAACAGGAAATAATGGCCCATTCAAAGGAACAACATAAAAATCCAGAAAGATCAGACTTTGTATTTATTGGAGAGAGACTCTAAAAAAAAATGATCTTCAATATTACAAGGAGATAAAGAAAAACATGGAGAAAGAACTAAATAATAGAGGAAAACAATGAATGAACAATATGGGAATTTCTTTGAGATTCTCAGTTGGAACCAAACAGAAATACTGGAGTTGAAGATCACAGTAACTGAAATGAAAAACCCCTACAAGGTTTCAACAGCAGTTTGGAGGTGGCAGAAGAAAGAAGCAGTGATCCCAAAGACAAGACAATTGAAATGAATCAGGCTGAGGAGGAGAAAGAAGAAATAATATTAAAGAATGAACAGAGCCTCAGAGACCTGTGGGACACCTTAAGTGTGCCAATATATACATTATGAGAATCCCAGAAGGAGAAGAAAGAAAGGGACAGAAGGAATAAACAAATAAATAATGGCAGAAAACTTCCCAAATTTAATGAAGGACTGAATCTGCACATTCAAGCAACCCAATGAACCCCAAACAGCATAAACACATAACAAACCACACCTAGACAGAAATAAATTGAATTGTCCAAAGCCAAGGACAAGGAGAGAGTTCCAAAATCTACACGAGAAAAGCAACAAATTGTATACAAGGGAATCCCAATAGGATTAAGTGCTGATTTCTCATCAAAAACCATGGAGGCAAGAAGGGAGTGGGATGAAATATTTAAAATGCTGAAAGAAAACAATTGCCTACCAAGAATTTTACAACTGGCGAGACTTTCTTCCAAAAAGGAGGGAGAGATTAAGACATTGCCAGATAAACAAAAGTTGAAGGAGTTAATTACCACCAGACCTTCCCTACTAACAATGCTAAAAGGAGTTCTTTAGACTAAATGGAAATGACACTAGATAGTGGATCAAAGATAAACAAATAAAGACCTCTGGTAAAAGTATCTATATGAGTAGTTATATATTCACTATATAAATAGTATAAGTACTATTGTGCTCTGTTTTTTGATATATAAATCCACTTACTTCTTACAGGTGCTAAAATGCAAAAGCATAAAAAGTAATGACAGATCTATGGTTTGTACAAAAAGAAAGGTGGCGGGATGGAGGGGTATAGGAATAGTGTATGTGTATGCTATTTAAAATAAGTTTGTTATCAAATTAAGTATGATTGTTACAGATTCAGGATGTTAACTTTCAACCCATGTTAATGACAAAGGAAATACATAAAAATATATTCAGAAAGAAATGAGAAGGGACTCAAAATAGTACAATTCAGAAAATCAAATAAATATGAAAGTAGGCCTTAACAGAGGGATTGAGGGTCAAAAAAATATAAGACTTAAAGACAAAATAGCAAAATGGCAGAAGAAAATCCTGCATTATCAGTAGTTATGTTATATGTAAATGGATTAAACTCTCTAGTCAAAAGGCAGAGATTGGCAGAATGAGTTAAAAAAATGAAACAAAACAAAAAAAAACACCTCAACCATATACTCCTTATAAGAGATTCACCTTAAATTCAAAGACATAAGTATTCTGAAAGCAAAGGATGGAAAAAAATATACCATGAAGGTAATAACCAAAAGAGAGCTTGGATAGCTACAATAATATCAGATAAAATAGATTTTAAGTAAAAAAAATATTGTGAGGGACAAAGAAGCTCATTATATACTGAGAATAAGGTGAACTCTACAATAAGACATAACACTTATAAATATATATGCAACCAACTACAGAGCCCCAAAATGTGTGAAGCAAATATTGACATATTTGATGGGAGAAATAGATGATACAATGTTAATAGTAGGAGATTTCAATGTACCACTTTTTTTTAAAAAAAGGATAGAACATCTAGACAGAAGATCAATAAGAAAATAAAAGACTTGAATTATACTCTAAACCAGTTAGACCTAATGGACATATATAGATCACTTCACCCAATAGCAGCAGAATACACACTCTTCTCAGGTACATATGGATCATTCTCCATGATAGACCATATGTTAGGTCACAGCACAAGTCTCAATAAATTCATAAATATTGGAATCATACAAGGGATATTCTCTGACAACAATGGAATAAAATTAGAAATCAATAACTAAGGGAGAAATGGAAAATTCACAAATATGTGGAAACCAAGCAATATACTCTTAAACAATGCATGGGTCAAAGAAGAAACCACAATGGAAATTAGGAAATATCTAGAGACAAATGAAAATGAAAACACAATATACCAAAACTTACGGAAGGCAGCAAAGGCAGTGCTGAGAGGGAAATTTATAGCTCTAAATGTTTACATGAAAAAAGAAAAAAGATTTCAACTCAGAGAGCTAACCTCACAGCTGCAGAATCTAGAAAAAGAAGAGCAAACTGAACCCGAAGCAAGCAGAAGGAGGGAAATAACAAAGATTAGAGTGGAGATAAACAAAATAGAGAATAAAAACACAACAGAAAGAATCAACAAAACCAAAAGTTGTTTCTTTGAAAAGATCAATAAAATTGGCAAACATTTAGCTAGACTGACAACGGAAAAAAGAGAGAGGACAAAACTAAAATCAGAAATGGAACGGGGACATTACTACTGACCTCAAAGAAATAAAAAGGACTAAAAGAGGATACTATGAACCACTGTATGCTAACAAATTAGATCACCTGGGTGAAACGGACAAATTCCTAGCAACACACAAACTACCTACACTAACTCAGGAAGAATTAGAAGATCTCTTCAAACCAACAACAAGTAAAGAGATTGAATCAGTAATCAAAAATCTTCAACAAAGAAATGACCAACACCACATTGATTCATGGGAATTTTACCAATCTAAGGAAAATTAATGCCAGACCTCAAACTCTTCCAAAAAACTGAAGAGGAGGGAACACTCCCTAACTCATTTTATGAGGCTAACATCACACTGATACCAAAGCCAGATAAAGATACCACCAAAAATAACAAAAAAAAGAAAGAAGAAAGAAAAAAAAATTTAAACCAATATCTTTTATGGATATAGGTGCAAAAATCCTCAGCAAAATACTAGCAAGCTGAATCCAACAGCACATTAAAAAATTGTACACTATGATAAAGTGGGATTTCTTTCAGGTATGAAAGAGTAGTTCAATATAAGAAAATAAATGAATATAATAGAGTATTTGAACAGAACAAAGGATAAAAAAAAAACCACAGGATCATCTCAATCAATGCACAAAAGGCATGTGACAAAATCTGACACCCATTCTTTTTTTTCCCAGTTATTTCCTTATTGTGAAACACAACATATATACAGAAAGGTGGCACCCATTCTTGATTAAAAAATTAGAAAATTAGAAGAAGGAAACTTCCCCAACATAATGAAGGGCATATATGAAAAACTCACAGCTAACATTATACTCAATGGTGAAAGACTGTAATCATTCTGTCTAAAAGATGAGGATGCCCACTGTTATCAGTGTTATTCAACATTGTACTGGAAGTCCTAGCTATAGTTATTAGGCAAGAGAAAGTAATAAAAGACATCCATATTTGAAGGAAGAAGTGAAACTTTTCCTATTTACAGATGGCATGATACTATATACTGAAAATCCTAAAAACAAACCCACAACAATTCTACTGGAGCTAATAAATGAATTCAGTAAAGTGGTGGGGTACAAGAGCAACACTCCCAAATCTGTAGTGTTTCTATACATTATTAATGAACAATCAGAAGAAATCAAGAAAAAATTCTATTTTTAATAGAAACTAAAAGAATCAAATATCTAGGAATAAATCTAACCAGTTTGTAAAGGACTTGTACACAGAAAACTACGAAACATTGTTAAAAGAAATCAAAGAGGATCTAAATAAAGAGAAGGATAGTCCATGTTCATGGATTGGAAGACTAAATTTGTCAATTCTACACAAAGTGATACCTCCTGATAATTTTGATATACAGATTCAATGCAATCCCAATCAAAATTCCAACAGCTTTCATTGCAGAAATGGAAAAGACAATCATCAAATTTATATGTAAGGGTAAGGGACTCTGCATAGCTAAAGCTATCTTGAAAAAGAAGAATGAAGTAGGAGGATTCATACTTTCCACCTTAAAACTCATTACAAAGCCACAGTAATGAAAACCACACAGTACTGGCACAAGGACAGACTTATAGGCCAATGGAATGGAACTGAGAGTTCAGAAATCAATCCTCATATTTATGGCCTACTGATTTTTGACAAGGGTGCCAAGTCTACTCAATTGGAAAGAATAGTCTCCTCAGAAAATGATCCTGTGAAAACGGGATCTCCGCAAAAAGAATGAAGGTGGACCCCATCTCACCCATGTAGAAAAATCTCCTCAAAATGATCAAAGACCTAAATATAAGAGCCAGAACTATGAAACTCCTAGAAAAAAATGTAGGGAAGCATCTTTAGGACCTTGTGTTAGACAGTGGTTTTTTAGACTTTACACCCAAAGCACAAGCAACAAAAGAAAAAAAAAATGGATAAATGGAACCTTATCAAAATTAAAAATTTTTGTGACTCAGAGGACTTTATCATGAAAGTAAAATGACAACCTACACAATGGGAGAAAATATTTGGAAACCACATATCTAATAAAAGTTTACTCCCAAAATACATAAAGAAATCCTTCAACTTAACAACAAAAAGACAAACATCCCAATTAGAAAATGGGCAAAAGACTTGAATAGACATCTCTTCAAAGAAGATATACAAATGGTCAGAAAGTGCATGAAAAGATGCCCAAGATCATTAGCCATTTAGGAAGTGCAAATGAAAACCACAATGAGATACCATTTCACACCCATTAGAATGGTTAGTATGAAGAAGAAAACAAAAATTACAAGTGCTGGAGAGGATGTGGAGAAATAGGAACATTCATTCATTGCTGGTGGCAATAAAAAATGGTGCAGCCACTGTGGAAGACAGCTTGATGGTTCCTCGTAAAGCTAAGCATAGAATTACCATATGACCTGGAAATCTCACTACCAGGTGTATACCCAAAAGAACTGATAGCAGGGACTCATACAGATATTTGCACACCAATGTTCATAATGGCATTATTCACAATTGCCAAAAGAGGGAAGTAGCCCAAGTGTCCCCAACTGATGAATGGATAAATAAAACATGGTATATATGTATAATGGAATATTTTCAGCTCTAAAAAGGAATGATGTTCTGATGCATGTGACAACATGAGTGAACCTTGAAGACATCACATTGAGTGAAATAAACCAGACAGAAAAGTACAAATACTATATGATCTTACTGATATGAAATAATTAAAATAAGCAAATTCATAGAGTCAGAAATTTGAATATAGGCTACCAGGTGCTGGGATGGGGGTAGAGAATGGGGAGTTAATGTTTAAATTGTACAGAGTTTCTATTTACATTGATGGAAAGGTATTGGTAATGGATGGTGATGATGGTGGCACAATGTGGTGTATGTAATTTACAGCACTGACATATATTTGAATATGGCTAAAAGGGAAATTTTGGGTTGTATATTTGTTACTAGAATAAAAATTTAAAAAAACAAAAGCATAGGATTATACAACAGAAACAGTGAACCCTAATGTAAACCATGTACAATAGTTATAGTACAATTATAAAAATGTTCTTTTATCAATTATAACAAATGTACCACAGTAATTCAAGGTGTTAATCAGTGGGTGGGAGTCTATATTTTATGCATGATTTTTTCTGTAAGTATACAACTTCTCTAATTAAAAAAAAAAGTCAATCACAAGTCCAATCAGTTCTTACCTCCATGGCCACCACCCTGGTCCAAGTCACCATCATCTCTTTTCTGGATTATTTCAATAGCATTTCACTGGACAGTCTGCTTCTGCTCTTGCCACCTGTCATCTGTCCTCAGTACAGTGACCTGAGTGATCCTGTTAGATCATCCTGATCATGTTACTCTTCTGCTCAACATCTTTCAAGGGCTCCCCATCTCAGGCAGAGTAAAAGCCATTATCTTTCATGCCCCACACAATTTGGCCCACTTACCTCTCCGGTCTTATCTTTTACTGGGCTCCTCATTGTTCAGTCCACTGCACCTCATTGACCCCCTGACTGTCTTCCAAACACACCAGGCATGCTCCCAACTTGGAGCCTTCTACTCTGTTTGCTCCCGTGCTTCCTTCGGGACTTTGCTTGATGACCCCTTCTCAGTGAGTCTTCCTGACCATCCTCCATCCCCACCTACTATGGCACTCCTTGTTTCCCTTCCCTATGTAAATTCCCCAGGCATATATGACTGCTTCACAAATTATGTACATTAACCCCTCTGCCCAGTTCTCAGTTCTTAACCAGTTGATGTTCCTATGGACGGGCATGGGAATGGGAGTGTGGGGTGGGGGAAGGGGGAGGAGTTTGGAAATGCCTCCTGATAATTTGGGATTCTCTCCATTCCGTGTATGCCAGGTGTGTCTACAGTTTACATTTCACTATCTTTTCTGCTTTTTGTGATATTATCAATGGAAAAATATCATTTACACTAACTTCACAGTAAGTATAACCCCAAATTTTATACAAGTGAATTTTTGGAGCCCTCCTTGGTTTTCACAGGTTTCTTTATTGCCTATAAACTCCACAAGGACAGGATTTTTTTTTTGCTGGTCCACGTTTTTATATTTTTACTGCAGGTGGACCCAGGAACAATAGATGGCATTGCTTTGGGGCTTTTCATTTCATACAAATGCTCTCATTTCTCAGGAGGATGCTCATTCAATGTCTGCTCTCAAGGGGAGCTGGCCCCTCTGTTCACTGTGGGTTCCCCAGGCCAGGACCCCTGCAGTGCTGGGCCCGAGTCAGGATGGCCTGGGGAAGCCCAGGCACTGGGGCCCAGAGGTCACCCCCTGAGCCTCTAGGAATTTTTATTTATTTTGTTTACTACTCTATCTCCAGAGCCTAAAAGTCTCCTGACATATAGTAGGTCATGAATAAACATTTGCATTTGTACAGTTCACTCTGTGTTTACATGTATTGTACATGACTCCTCTGTTCTCAGAAACTAATAATAGAAACCATTGCCTTAAGCCTAATATTAACATATTACTTGTTAACAAGTACATAATCTAAAATTCAAAACCCTTTACATTTTCATAACACTTTGCAGACCACAAGATGGTTTCTTATATATTAACTCTTTTAATCCTCTCAACAACTTTGTATTCCCATTTCTCATAGGAAGCTGAAACTGAGGGAAATAGAGTGTTTTGTGCAAAGTCACTGGAAGCTGAATCATTGAGAAATTATTATTTATCAAAGTCCTCACAAAGAGAGCCAAGATTCAAACTCAGATTGTTCTAACTATAAATTTGACACAATTTCCACTCCAATTTCCTAACTCTTAAGTTTTGTATTGGATCGGTTGCCTACGCATCCTTTGGCTTTGTATAATAATATCTGTATGCCCTTACCCAACCAGGCTCAGGAGTCAGAATCCAGTTGATCAGGTTTGTTTCCACTCCTATTCACTGCACATACTAACAAAACTGGGGCTGGCTGCAGGGCTCTGCCTTGTTGAAAAACCAGGATTAGTAGTATGAAAATGGATGTTCCTAAGGCAGCTCATCTGCAAAAATATAGATACAGACTCAGGGTGGAAATACTTGGGACCAGAGATTCTTTAAGACTCAGTTTATATACAACTGCATGCAGATAAGGACTTAACTGAGTCCTGGTCAGACCATCTAAATAAGTCATCCCATATAGCCTTAAAATTACCTTGGCCCTCTCAAAGTAATACTTTTTCCTATTCATGCTCAATTCCAAAAAAGAAAGCCCTATCTTTACCGTCCAAATCAATAAACAAACGGCTTTTGAGTACCTAGTATGTGAAACGCCCAGTGCTATGTCTTCCCTTCCCATTCAATCCATAAACAAACATTTAGCTTCCTTGGGTTTCTTTGTAAACCATCATTGTTATTAATTATTCATTCCCATTCTTCTCTCCCTTATTCTGTAGCTCACTCCCACTCACAGAAATTCATTTTTATTAGGGGTCCCCTCTCTTGTGGCTTCCCCGCTTTAACTATAGACTGCTCAGAGTGCAAAATTCATTTCTTTGTACTATCACAGATTGTAAATATGAAAAAGCTGGTGACTAAGGGAAGGGAGAGGGGCCCCATTCATGATTTGAAGCAGAGAAAGGGGGCAGATGTTATCAGATGCCCCATTTTAATCACATTCAAATAACATGACTCAAACTGGTTTGGGTGCAGTCTGCATACATCACAGAGGAGGAGGTGAGCTGCTGACTTGGCAGAGGGGTTGTAAATAAAAGCTGACTTCGGTTTGGCATCTATAATTACACCCAAGCCATGTCTGCATTTTGATTGTCTTTTAGAAAGAAAGAAGTAGGGATGAAAGAAAAAAAAAAGATAAAAGAAGAAAAGAAAGAAAGAGAGAAAGGAAGAAAAAAGAGGAATAAAGATCAAAAGAAAGATGAAATTTCATTTTTTCTAATGGGATAGATTTAAACATGGAGTTTCCTTACAGAATTTATTTTAAAATGGGACATTTTCTAACAGATGGAACCCATGAGAATAGTTGAATAGAAAATGGTATAATTATCTAGACTTTCATGATAAATGCTGCACAAAGTGGGATCTGGACCCACATTCTTCTAACTTGATGGCCTGGCTTTCCTGGGGCCAATTCAGAAAAGTCTGAACTTTTCCATAGATAGTCACAGACTGGCTTAGGTCACATATCAAAACTTGGGACTAGTCACTGAAACTTTCAGATAAAGTACTGTTTGGGGGCAGCTCCTATTAGAAAATTATGGTTGGGAGTAAGAGAAGGTATTACAGGCATGGCTACAGATGAACTCTGTGAATTGAGCAGACATCTCAGCTTTCCCAAAGGAGGGGTAGTAAAGAGGACATAGTTAAGTTGTGGCTGATGTTCTGGGCCATTATGTTAGGGAGGATGGTGATGCCTTTAACATATGGAGAAATGGGTGTTGGGTAAAATGATGAATTTTATTTAATACCTTATTTTTAAGGTATTACCAGGCTATCCATGTGGCATTTCGTAGGAGGCCCTTAGAAATTGGGGTCTTGACAGATCAAGAGAGGTTGGTTTTAGAGTTGACTTGGGACTCATTAGCTTATAGGTTATCATGAAAGGTAAATGGAATAAAGATAGCTCAGGGAGAAAGTATTAAGAGATGAAAGTAGAGGGCAGAATCTAAGAAATTTACTCATTCGAATGGGGGGACTGAAAGGATAAAATGACAATGTAGATTAAAAAAAAAAAAAAAAGAGCTATCAAATAACAATATCCAAGAGAGGGAAATGGAGAAAGTGTAAAAAAAAATCACTGTATGTTTTGCAGGTTCCTTTTCTCCTTTACAAAGTCAAATTATATCTTGAGTACCTCTCATGATCATTGCGCTTTCATAGGGCATGAAGGGAGATGTGAAAGAAATATAAGACAAAGATCTTTCCCTGAAGTGATGAAAACTTGCAAACTTTCACGAATAGGGTCAGGTAATTGTGGGCTATTTAAGAATGTTGAGAAAAGGACCAAAACAGCATTGGCTGGCCAGCATCCTGTTAATATTTGGCCCAGTTGCCATCTTTGGCATATGTACCAGAGTAGCAATAAGGGAATAAGGGGAAGATCTAAATGTAGTAGCTGGTGGAATAATTTGCTTGTTTGTTTTAATAGAAAATTATACGTGGAACATAGTTCTTAAGGAATCAGTGCTCTATACTTGTAAAGGGTGATTACCCCCCTGGCTTGAACAATGCTGGCCTTAAAAGTATCAGCTAACGATTTTCATTATTTTAAAGAAAGTAATCACCTTGTCAGTTTTGGCAATGATTTTGTTTTGTTTTATTTTCTTCTTTTTTTAAGTTGAATATCTATAGTAAATGACTTAGATTAGTAAAAGTTGTCATGTGGTGGAAGGAGAGCCATATAAGAAAGCTCACCGGCAGTTTAGTCATTACCCCTCCCCACCTCTGTCCCCATCACACACATGAACCTGTTGTACACTCCAGCCTTGCTATCTTATATAAATCACTAAATTTCTGTATTTCAGTTGCCTCGACTAATAAAATAGAGATGAAAATACTTTATTGACCCAATATGGATGATTTCTTGTGAAATATTCTTGAAAAGATTCCTTCTGCTATAAAAATTAGGATTCTATGATAATGATCATTCATTCATTTGATAAGTGTGCAAGGGATACAAAGCTAAAGGGATTGGTTCCTGCCCTCAAGGAGCCTATAGTCTGCCCTGGGGACACAGGAAGTATACAAAAACAATTCAACATAAAAGACACTGGGGTAGAGTAAATGAGACAGACATGGGGCATATAAGGAAGTCCAGGGAATAAGGGAATTTCCTAAGGGGAAGTAACACTTGAACTGAGCCTAAAAGGAATTCCCATGTTAATAAAGGGAGTGAGAGTTTCAGGCAAGGAGAACAGCCCCTGTGTTAAAAAGGATACATGTTTTTAGGAAGAACTAAAAGTAAGTCCAAACTGTGGGGACATAAAGAACAAAATATAGAGAAGCAAAAATTGGGGGCTGGACAGATGGGCAGGTATCACTTAATCAAGATGATTATCAAGCCTGTACTAGTTGAAAGGCACTGTACCAGATGCTGTGCTGATTAGGAATTGATGCTGGAGAATGCTTTGGGGAGGTTTCAAACTAGGGGTGGAAAGAAAAGAAATAAAGCTCTCACTAAAGTCCAGGAAAGATATGTTAAAGGTCTATAAAAGACAGTGGCTATGGGGAAGAAGAGGTGAGGTGAAATATAAAAGAGATATTAATTTGTATAAGAAAAAGGGAAGGATAAAGGATCACTTTCAACTTTCTGACTTGGGAAACTAGGTGGATGATAGTGGTATTCACTGAGAGAGAAGCAGGTTTGTGGAGAAACATGAAGTTTTGGTAATCAAATCGTTCATTCAGCTCTTGTTTTAGGAATACAATATCATTCTGAATATTTCTGAACATACTAAAGTGCTTTTTGTTTGCTTTCTGCTTCTTTCTTTTCCTTTTCAAGTTCTTTTTACTCCCTGAATTACCTCTGTTCTTTCCAGGGTCAGTTTTTCTTTGTTTCTCTTGATCTTTCTCTTTCATGTTGTGGACTTCCTCTAATACTATCCACTAATATTTAAGGAAAGGACAATATATAGGCCAAAAGTAGACTCTGTACACAGGAAAATCTTGATTTAGAATGAGAAGTCAGGGAGCTCACTTTATGCTAGAGAACACTGAAGAACATAATAGATATATTAATATATCTATTAATATAAATATTAATCTCTGGGGTGCTAACAACTACACTAGGTGCCATAGTTCTTCCCAGATGGAAAATTTGATTTCTTTGAGGGAGAAATTACCTTTTGTTTTTGGTCTGAGGACAAATGCCTGCTTGCTAAGCAGGTCTGCAAGGTGGGGGTGAGGAGAGCCAGACAGAAGGGGTTGACTTTATTCAGCCCCAATTCTCGTCTTAGCTTTTGTGAAAACTGCAGTCTCCAAGTTGAGAGCCTTTAATAGCTTCTCTCCTGTTCTCTTTGTTGTTGCTGGGGGTATGGGGAACACGCCTTTTTATTTTTTATATGATTTTAACATGACTTGGGAAAAAAGATACATGTATGTGCTCAAACCTGCATTTGGTTTCTGATGTGATAATGTTTAAGATAGCTATGGAACACCCAGGTGGAGAAGTCCAGTAGGCAATTGGCTATACATATGGATCTGGAATTCAGAAGACATCTAAATTACAGGTAAAAATCTGGAATTACTGGTACAGAAAGCATAAGTGGGGTTGAGATTACCTGGGGAGAGCATACAGCATGAGAAGAGAATAGAAATTATGCTGAATGTTGGGAACTTTCAACAATTAAGATTGTTTTTAGGACACAATATTCCTCTAGAGTTAGAAAGGATAATGACTCAAAACTCTTCCCATTCCCATTCCTCAAATGGCCTCATTAAAGTCCGGAAAGTTGCATTTAATACACAGCAAAGGTGTAAAGGCAATAGTAAGATGATTAGGTGTGACAAAGTTGAACAGGGTGAGGATAGGAGTTTCTAAGATGAGAGAGATAAGGGTGTCACCATTTCCAGATGATGCTATCTAACTTTTTTGGTTCTGGGAGCATTCTTAGGAATCTTTACTTCTGCTGAGAACATGGCTCTGATTCAAGTACCATTATTCAGTGAGTCTGTCTCTATAGTACCCACACTTCCAGTAAATATTTATTAAGGCCTTAAAATATGTCAGACACTGAGTGAGGTGTCAGAGACATGAAAATTTATAAAACAACATTCTTGCCCTAAAAGAATTCATATATATGCATAAAGTGACTCTTATGTCCCAGCTCAGTGCTGCCAACTGCCATTATTTTATTATCAAAGTTCTTACCATCAGCATTTAGGGAGAGTCTGGCTATCCCTCATTCTGATAGGTAATTATGGAAGGTCTTATTTGGGTGCCCAGCATGGTCATTTTGTGTACCTGGTTAAGCAAAGGGTGAGGTCATTTTGCTCTGTCTCCAGAATTACAGGAAGTTACCACCCTAACCTAATATGGCACAATGCCTGGTACATAGTGAATTTTCAGTACATATTAGTCAAAATCTTTATTTTTATTACTTCAAATTACTATTGTGAAGCAAGGATTCTGAAAAGCATAAGCCACTGCATAGTAGCATGTTTTGGAGAGAGCCAATGAAAGAAAAAAATTTTAAGTAAATACTTGCTTAACATAAGCACAGTCCACAAAGAAGTAATTGGTTTAAAAACACAGAAAAATCAAAGACAACTGTCTATTGATAAGTGCTTCCCTTACAAACACCAACATCCAAACATAGATGAATTCTTTTAAACCTGCAATTTCAACTTTTATGTCTCTAAGGTTGGTTTTATTTTTCAGCCCTGTGATTTTTTTTCTGAAGTCTCCAAAAGAGACAGGAAAAAGAATGGGAAATTTTAATTTAGCAGAGAATAAGGATGTAGGTTGGCAAAAGAATGAGCAGGATTAATCTAGTGTTATTACTAAAATTACAATAGTAATAATGAGATAAAAGAAAAATATGACCATTTTGACTGATGACTACTTTCTAATTTAGATGAATTTTCAAAATTTCTTTATTCATCCATCTGTCCAATCAACAAATATATCCACTATGTGGCAGGCACTGTGCTAGGTTCTGGAAATACAAAGATGACCTAGATGCCTCCTCCTTCTCATGTGATATCCACTATGGCCATATAAAATCACACCAAAGAAAGTTACAGAGCAGTGTGCTGGATGAACTTTAAAGTTGCTTTTCAGTCTTGTTTTGCTCCAGTTATCTTGTGCTGCCATCTGCTGGGCATAAATATATATCCTCTCCCCCACCCCCCTACACCACCACTACCACAGACACACAGAGTTTTAACTAAAGGCACAGACAGAGAAACCAGAAGTTCCTAGGAAAGACAGAGAAAGAGAGACAGAGAAAGAAAGGTCAAGAAGGCTCCCATATCCATCTTTTCATGCCGGATCATGCACTTTGTTTTGATGAGTACACTTTCCCTCTTCCTCTCCACCCCATTCCCTGCTGGCACTAACTCTAACCCCTCCAGAATTACAAGCTCTTCTTTTGCTGGTTTGCTGAGTCACCTTCCCAGTATGCCCAGGGCAATTGCCTCACTTCTGTCCCTCCCACAGAGTTTTGCTACTGAGCTTCTGTTCAGAGAAGGTTTTGGCCTTTGGCCTTCCCTCTCTTGTGGGATTTAGAATTTCTTACCAAGGCACTGATGGTGTGTGCCTGAGTTGCTTAACACGGGCAGAAAGAGGCCAAAGGCCCTTGCAGCAAATACTTCCTCTCAAGTTTGAACCGACTCTCATTTCTGTGGGGTGGGGAGCAGTGATGTGGGTGGGGGTAATTTGCTTACTTCCTCACAGGCAGTTTGGGTTCAGGTCCTTCGGGCTTCTTCAGATTGCTGAACAGGAGTCAGGGTGCAAGGGATTAAGCATTAAATAGGTCATTTGTTTTGCATTATCAGTTCTTGAAGTAAGTGGAATGCATTCTGGGATGTTTCATCTCTAAAAATGAGCCCAATAGTACCAAATCCACCATGGATGCAGTTGCAGGGCCTCCTGCCTCATTTTGCCCTACTTCCAGCTAAGGCTTCCCATGAATTTCTAATGCCTTGCCCAGAAAAGAGTAATTAAATATGGAATGTGTTGGTTGGTTACAAAATCATGGAGAACATCTCTGTTGCTGCTTGTCATCACATCAACAATTATTCTGTATTTAAATAGATAAGAATAACTGGTGGGGTATTTAAAATGCTTTTTTAAATGCAATGCTTGATTTTATGCTTTGATTCTAAATTAAGTCATGCAATGGAAATACTGTATTAGAGTGAATAGGAACTTCCAGGGAAGATGGCAGAGTAGGGAGGTACAGGGATCACTTCTACGAAAACAGCTAGTGGTCAGGCAGAAACTATCTGAAACAAATGTTCTGGGGCTCTGGGTATCAGGGGAGCACTGTAGAGCATCCAGGGAAGAGTGGGACAAAGAAATTGAGAATCTGAGGCAAAAAAACCTACAAGTAACATTCTCCATAGTAGCTGCTGGTGCCCATCCCCCATTCTCAAGGTGAACTTCCTTAGGTCTGGTCCCTGGCTGGCCACTGTAGATGGAGAGGGATGTGGAAGCCCTCTTCCCCCAAAACTGAGGGTGGGGGATGTGGCTTTTGACCAGGAAATTTAGATTGCTGCATCCTGGTTCTAAATTGTTCTTTTAGCCTGTCCCGAACAGGGACTACCATGGCCATTGTTGCAACCCTGTCCCCAAAAAGAGAGAAGGCAGTGGAGGTTGAAAAATGCACAGCCTCCCTAGGGCTGTGGGAAAAAGTTTGCTGATGAGCTCTCTGCTGAGCAGGCCAGGAAAGTGCAGCTTTGGGGAGCCATCAAAAAGGATTTTTTGGAACTGGTCTGTGCCCTCTTTGTGGGTCCCTGGACTTGCTTTGGCTGGGAAATAATGGCATGGGAAAGCCTTCTCCAGGGTGACCCTTCTCCCAGATTTTGCCTGCCAGGTAAAAGCAGCTAGAGGCAGTGAAAGAAGAGCTAATAATAATAATAATAATAATAATAATAATAATAATAATAATAATAATAATAATACAGGCAAAAAAAAAATACAGGCAAAAAAGAAAAAATCCAGAACAGATCAAGATTCCCTAATTCCCTGAGAAGGAACAGAGGAAAGGAAGCTTTCTCCTGGAGATGAAACAATTGCACAAATAGTTCAATCTTAAAAATTGTATTGCATATCCAGGGTCAGAATCAGATGAAGAAGGTCTGAAAAAATCTGATCGAACTTGGGCAATTCTAAAGAACTGGAATAGGTTGAGCCAAGCATCCTAGAAGACCCTTAACACAAAGCCAATCAACAATAAAACACAAGGCAAGAAAGAGAAACTGAGTTTCAGAGTAAACTCATCAGGATAATCAGATGCCTAGACATTGGCAAAAAATTACAAACCGTACTAAGAAACAGGAATATATGGCCCAGTCAAAGGAAAAAATTATAACTGTAGAGGAGCACAAAATTTGGAGAAACTAATCAAAGAAGTTCAAACAAATCTCCTAAATCAATTCAAGGAGATGAAGGAAAACATGGCCAAAGAGATAAAGGATACTAAGAAGACACTGACTGAACATAAAGAATTTGAAAGTATAAAAAGAAACATAACAAATTATGGGGATGAAAGGCACAATAGAAGAGATTAAAATATATACCTTATAACAGATTTGAACAGGTAGAAGAAACAATCAGCTAACTAGAAGATAGGACAATTGAAATCACACACTCAGAAGAAAAGATAGAGAAAAGAATGCAAAATATTGAACAGGATTTCAGGAAATTGAATGACAGCATGAAGGGCAGAAATATACAGGTCAAGGGTGTCCAAAAGGAGAAGAGAAGGGGAAAAGGGCAGAAAGAATATTTGAGGAAATAAGGCTGGAAATTTCCTAACTCTTATGAAAGACATAAATATACAGTCTAAGCAATGCAACATACTCCAAACAGAATAAATCCTAATAGACCTACTCTGAGACATATACTAGCCAGAATGTCAAATGCCAAAGATAAAGAGAGGATCCTGAAAGTAGCAAGAGAAAAGCGATTCATGACATATAAGGCAACTGCAATATAATTAAGTGCCAATTACACATCAGAAACCATGGAGGTAAGAAGGCAGTGGTATCATATATTTAAAGCACAGAAAGAGAAAAACTGCCACCTTCTTTATCCAGCAAAACTCTCCTTCAAAAATGAGGGAGAGGGGCAAGATGGCAGAGTGGTGAGGTGTGGGTTTTAGTTACTCCTTTGGGACAGCTGGTAGAGAGCCAGGAACTGTGTGGAATGGACACTGCAGAGGAATCTGAGTTTGGACACACATCATACAACACTCACAAGCATGTGGAGCAGCTGAGATCAGCAAAATCTGTAAGTTCTCACAGTCCCTCCCTGCCAGGCACAATCCCAAGGAAGGAGGGGCCATCCATGCTGGGAAGCAGGAGGGAGAACTGAAGTTGTGGAACTGATTAACAAACGCAGACTGCTGAACAAATACTCCAACCACAGATAAACTGAGACCAGACACTGGAGAATCTGGGAACAGTCAGCCTAGTGGAGAGAAGATAGGGCTAGCAAAAACAGCAGAACAACAACAACAACAACAAAAACAAAAAACAAAAACAAAAATAAAAACAGAGATGGCTGGGCTCAAACACAATCAGGCACATATGCAAACCCAGGGGGGCAGGGCCCTTCTCCGAAAAGCTGGTTTTTCTGGTTTCTTGATTGTTCCTTAATTGCTCTCCAACTCCTTGTCTTTTTGCATTTCAATAGCCCATCAGAACTGCAAGGACTGAATTAAAGGGCTTTTCTTTAAATAGTCTATACTGGCCCACCCCCCTTTTTTTTTTCTTTTAAATCTTTTTCTCTTTTTTTAAAAATAATTATTCTAAGTAGCCCATTACAGAAAGCCTCAAAGACTTGCAATTTGGGCCCAGGCAAGAGCAGAGCTAAGATAGCTCTGAGAGACAAAGCAATAAGTCTAGTGGGGGAGAAAATTCGCTAAAGACTGTAAATTTCCCAAGAAAAGGGAGGTGTAGCCCAGCTCCAGTGGCAGCCCTCCTGGGAACTCAGACCCCAGGGACTCAGAACCAGCTTCAGTCAGCCACAACCCTGACAGGGTCAGGGTCACCTGGAGAACTAAAGTCTCCATACCTCCTCATACCAGTGGGGAGCTGTAGGCTGGCAAGTGCCACCTGCTGGACAGCATAGGAAAAGCACAGAGTTTAAAGCCTCACAGGAGGGTCTCATTCTCAAGGAAACCCCATACCCTCCGCCTGAGACCTGGGCTTCTCTGGACTGGGAAAACCTGACTGGGGTTGACCATATCTGGGGAGACCCTCACACAAAAAGGCTACATAGAGGCAGGGCAAGAAACAGAAAAACAAGAGGTGAGAAATTCTGATCAACTATATAGAACCTAAGTTAGAGGCCTAGATAAGCTGAACTGAACACAAAAGCTTAGAGAACAGAGCCAACCAACAAGAAAACCCTAGGTAAAAGAGTGAAAATGAGCTCCAGAATAAACTAATCAAGAAAGTCAGATGCCTAGACAGCTCAAGATAGTGAGCCATATTAGGAAACATGAAAATATGAAGCAGCCAAAGGAACAAACAAATAGTTCAACTGAGATACAGGAGTTGAGACAACTAATGCTAAGTCAATTCAATGAACTGAAGGAAGAACTAATTAAAGATGTTCAAACAAATCTCCTAAATCAATTAAAAAATCAAGTCAATGAACTGAGGGAAGATATAACCAAAGAGATGAAGGATATAAGGAAGATACTGTATGACCACAAAGAAGAATTCATAAACTGGAAAAAACAAATGGCAGAACTTATGGGAATGAAGGGCATAATGGAGGAGATGAAAAAGACAACAGAGGGATACAACAGTAGATTTGACCAGGCAGAAGAAAGGATGAGTGAATTGGAAGACAAGACAGTTGAGTTCAAACACACAAAAGGAGAGATGGCGAAAAGAATGGAAAAATATGAGCAGGGTCTTAGGGAGCTGAGTGACAACATGAAGTGCACAAATATACATATTATGGGTGTCCCAGAGAGAGAAGAGAGGGGAAAGTGGGCAGAAAGAATAATAGAAGAAATATTCACTGAAAATTTCCAAACTCTTGTGGAAGACAGAAAATTACAGATTTAGGAAGTACAGCATACCCCAAACAGAACAGATCTGAACAGACCTACTCCAAGACACTTACTGATCAGATTGTCCAATGTCAAAGACAAAGAGAGAATTCTGAAAGCAGCAAGAGAAAAGCAATCCATCACATATGAGGGAAGCTCAATAAGACTATGTAGATTTCTCCACAGAAACCATGGAGGCTAGAAAATAGTGGTATGATATATTTAAGATAATGAACAAGAAGAACTGTCAAACAAGAATTCTATATCTGGCAAAACTGTCCTTCAAAAATGAGGGAGAGATTAAAATATTTTCAGACAAACAGACACTGAGAGAGTTTGTGAAGAAGAGACCAGTGCTATAAGAAATACTAAAGGGAAAGCTACAGGCTGATAGAAAAAGACAGGAGAGAGAGGTTTGGAGAAGAGTGTAGAAATGAAGATCATCAGGAAGGATAAAAGGAGAGAGATGAAAAAATAAGACATGATATATAAAATCCAAAAGACAAAATGGTAGAAGAAAGTACTGACCTTACAGTAAGAACACTAAATGTTAATGGATTAAACTCCCCAATAAAAAGACACAGACTGGCAGAATGGATTATAAAACAGGACCCAACTATATGCTGTCTACAAGAAACTCACTTTAGACAAAAGGACAAAAATAGGCTGAAAGTGAAAGGTTGGAAAAAGATATTTCATGCAAACAGCAACCAGTATAAAGTGGGAGTAGCTATATTAATATCAGATAAATTAGACTTCAAAAGTAAAACAATTAGAGGTTTCCAGAAGGTGGCAGCTAGGAGAGACAGGGCAAAAAAACACATCCATGAAAAATACTAGATAAAAAACAGAAAGTGACCCAGAGTACCACTTCCAGTGATGCATCAGCTGGACAAGTTCTGCTAAATCCACAGGGACCATGCACTTGGCGAAACCAGGAGTCTGCTTTCTGAAACGAGTGAGTAAGCCTACTGAACATCTGGCAGCCACACTGACGTGTGGGGAAAACGTGGGTTGGCATTTGGAGTTGGACTAGTTTCTTTTTAAAAACCCAAAAGCGGCTGCAGATATGGCAGCGAGAACTGCACAGTGAAGTGCGGCAGCAGCGGCGTCTCCACAACCTGCGGGCACGCCTCAATATCTGGTGTGGCTGATAGCCTTTTGCGCACCTGCTGCTAATTATCTTGAAGCAAGGAAGGCAGAGGT
Organism: Choloepus didactylus; assembly: GCF_015220235.1. Taxonomy (NCBI): domain Eukaryota; kingdom Metazoa; phylum Chordata; class Mammalia; order Pilosa; family Megalonychidae; genus Choloepus; species Choloepus didactylus. The sequence continues at coordinate 121,746,312 of NC_051314.1, forward strand.
TAGCTGAAAGGAGGAAAAATACGGCGCTTACAGCCATCTTCCCAGTGGGCTGGGAACACACCTGCCTGGCGCCGGCACCACAGCCCAGAGCCATGCCAAATAACCCAGTGCGATGGGAAATGTTTCCAGCAACACACACACACACCACAATATCGGGCATGGACAATAGCCTTTTGTGGACCCACGGCTAATTGTCCCAGAGCTGGAAAGGCAGAGCTGTGCGAAAAGGGGGAAATTAACACGCCTGTACAGCCATCCTTTCAGCAGGCTGGGAATGCCCCTACATGGCCCTGCAGCCCAGAACTTCCCTTGGGGGATGGTGTGCACTTGTGATGTAGCAGCCCTCCCTTAGCAGAGGCCCTAGAAGGGCATGGCTTGGAAGAGGGACCCACTTGGAAGTCCCAGGGACCATACGCCAATGCCAAGGACTTATGGGTGAGCGGCAGAGACAAACTGTGGCAAGACTGAACTGAAGGTTTAGACGCTTGTGATAGCTTTTAAATCTCCAGGAACACCTGGGAGGTTTGATTATTAAAGTCACCCTCCCTCCTTAACTGCTCAGACACATGCCCCACATTCAGGGTGGACAGCACCAACTATACATGTAAACATGGTGCACCAATTGGACCCCCACAAGAATCAGACCCCCACACACCACAGAGACAAAGTTGGGGAGAACTGGCTTGAGGGGAATAGGTGGCTCACAGGCACCACATGCTGGTTAGTTAGAGAAAGTGTATGCCACCAAGCTGTAGATCGGACAAATTAGAGATAAGTCTTTGAATTAGCCTACATATCTCAAAAGAATCCTGTCAAATTAAGCAAATGCCAAGAGGCCAAAAACAACAGAAAATTTTAAAGCATATGAAAAAACCAGATGATATGGATAACCCGAACCCAAACACCCAAATCAAAAGATCAGAGGAGACGCAGTACTTGGAGCAATTAATCAAAGAACTAAAGACAAACAATGAGAGCATGCCACAGGATATAAAGGACATGAAGAAGACCCTAGAAGAGCATAAAGAAGAAATTGCAAGAGTAAATAAAAAAATAGATGATCTTATGGAAATAAAAGAAACTGTTGACCAAATTAAAAAGATTCTGAAAACTCATAGTAAGACTAGAGGAAGCTGAACAATGAATCAGCGACCTCAATGATGACAGAACGGAAAATGAAAGAGCAAAAGAAAGAATGGGGAAAAAATCGAAAAAATTGAAACAGACCTCAGGGATATGATAGATAATATAAAATGTCCAAATATAGGACTCCAGAAAGAGAAGAGTAAAGGTCTAGAAAGAGTATTCAAATAAATTGTTGGGGAAAACTTCTCAAATCTTCTACATAACATAAATACACAAATCATAAATGCCCAGCGAACTCCAAATAGAATAAATCCAAATAAACCCACTCCGAGACATATTCTGATCAGGCTGTCAAACACTGAAGAGAAGGAGCAAGTTCTGAAAGCAGCAAGAGGGAAGCAATTCAGCACTTACAAAAGAAACAGCATAAGACTAAGTAGTGACTACTCAGCAGCCACCATGGAGGCAAGAAGGCAGTGGCATGACATATTTAAAATTCTGAGAGAGAAAAATTGCTAACTAAGAATTCTTTATCAGCAAAGCTCTCCTTTTGAGGGAGAGCTTACATTTTTCACAGAAAAGCAAATGCTGAGAGCATTTGCTAACAAGAGTACTGCCCTAATTGAGATACTAAAGGGAGTCTTACCAACAGAGAAACAAAGGAGAGAGAGATATGGAGAAAGGTTTAGTACTAAAGAGATTCAGTATTGGTTCATTAAAGGACAATGAGAGAGAGGAAAAAATATATCTGACAAACATAAACCAAAGGATAAGATGGCTGATTCAAGAAATGCCTTCACAGTAATAACATTGAATGTAAATAGATTAAACTCCCCAATTAAAAGATCTAGATTGGCAGAATGAATCAAAAATATGAACCATCAATATGTAGCTTACAAGAGACTCATCTTAGACAAAGAAACACAAAGAAATTGAAAGTGAAAGGATAGGAAAAAATATTTCATGCAAGCTACAGCCAAAAGAAAGCAGGAGTAGCAATATTAATCTCAGATAAAATAGACTTTAAATGCAAGGACGTTATGAGAGACAAAGAAGGCCACTACATACTAACAAAAGGGGCAATTCAACAAGAAGAAATAATGGTCATAAATGTTTATGCACCCACTCATGGTGTCACAAAATACATAAGACAAACACTGGCAAAACTAAAGAAAGCAATTGATGTTTCCACAATAATTGTGGGAGACTTCAACACATCACTCTCTCCTATAGATAGATCAACCAGACAGAAGACCAATAAGGAAATTAAAAACATAAACAATCTGTTAAATGAATTTGATTTAACAGACATATATAGAACATTACATCCCAAATAACCAGGATACAGATTCTTCTCTAGTGCTCATGGAACTTTCTCCACAATAGATCATGTGCTTGGACATAAAACAAGCCTCAATAAATTTCAAAAAATTGAAATTATTCAAAGCACATTCTCTGACCACAATGGAATATAATTAGAAGTCAATAACCATCAGAGACTTAGAAAATTCACAAATACCTGGAGGTTAAACAACACACTCCTAAACAGTAAGTGGGTTAAAGAAGAAATAGCAAGAGAAATTGCTAAATATATAGAGATGAATGAAAATGAAAACACAGCATATCAAAACCTATGGGATGCAGCAAAAGCAGTACTTAGGGAGAAGACTATGTGTAGATTTCTCAGTACAAACCATGGAGGCAAGAAGGCAGTAGCTTGATATGTTTAAGATACTGAAAGTGAAAAACCACCAACCGAGAATTCTATATCTGGCAAAATTGTCCTTCAAAAATGAGGGAGAGTTTAAAATATTTTCAGACCAACAGACACTGAGAGAGTTTGTGAAAAACATACCTGCTCTACAAGAAATAGTAAAGGGAGCACTACAGGCAGATAAGGAAAAGACAGAAGAGAGAGATTTGGAGACGAGAGTAGAAATGAAGACTATCATTGACAGTGAAAGAGAGAGAGAGGGAAAATAAATAAAATAATTAAATTAAATTAAATTAAAATAATTAAAAATAAAATAAAATCCAAAAGTAAAAATGGTAGATGGTAGACATTACATTAAGTGAAAATAGCCAGAAACAAAAGGATGGATACTCTATGGACTCACTAATATGGACTCACATTGATGAGCAAAATTTGAGAGTTAGAGTTGAGAACACAGGTTATCGGGAGATAGAAAGAGGTTAGAAATTGGGCATTTGGTGCTGAAGGAGTACATAAGAGTAAACAGGATTGATTGTATAGATCCAGAAATGGATAGCATAATACTGTGTGATGGACACACAATATTGTAAGCACTCTGAACAAAGATGAATGTGAGTACAGTTATAAGAGGAAGGATAGGGGCATATAAGACACTGGAAGGAAAGATAGAAGATAAAAACTGGGATTGTGTAACTTAGTGAAACCCAGAGTGGTCAAGGATGGTGATTAAATGTACAAATACAAGAATGTTTTTAAAAGAGGAAGAACAAATGAATGTCAGCATTGCAAGGTGTTGAAAATTGGATGGTACAAGGGAAAAAATACAATCAATGCAAACTAGAGTCTATAGTTAACAGTAATATTGTAAGATGTTTCCATTAATTGTAACAAAGGCAATATATTAAAGCTAAATGTCTATAAGAGGGGTTTATAAAGAAGTGATATTGGATTCTTGGTGATGGTGTTGTTGTCTGATCTTTTCAATGTATTTTACTTTATTTTAGTTTTTCTTCTATTTTTTATATTTTTATTCTTCATTTTTTTCCCCTCCTTTTCCTCTTTCTTTGTGGAAGAAATGGAAATGTCCTCATGTAGGTTGTGGAGGTGAATGGATAATTATGTGACTATACTAGGAATCATTATTTACTTAGAATGGATTGTATGGTGTGTGAATAAAACTGTTTAAAAAATAAACAGAAAGATACAAGTGCTGGAGAAAATGTGGAGAGAGAGATGTACCTATTCACTGTTGGTAGGAAAGTAGATTGGTGCAGCCCATCTGGAGGGCAGTGTGGTGTCTCCACAGAAAACTAGCTATGGGGTTGCCATATGGTCCTGCAACCCCATTATTGGGTATATAATTGGAATAATTGAGAGCAGGGACATGAATGGACATTGCACACTGGTGTTTATGGCATCAGTATTCACGATTTGCAATGGATGGAGGTAACCTAATGGTACCTCAACTGATAAACAGAATGGTGAACTGTTATGTATACATTCAATGGAATATTGAACAGCAGCAAGAAGAAATGAAGTTGTGAGGTATGCAACTAGGTGAATGGACCTTGAGGACAGTATATTGACTGAAATAAGCCAGAATCAGAAAGGTAAACACTAAAAAGCCTCACTAAAATAGACTAATATAATGTGCAAACTCTGAGAATTAAATGTGAGAGCATAGGTTATCAGGGGAAGGCTTATGGTAAAGGTTCATGGATTGTATGCTCTTAACAGCAACTACATCTATTCATGAGTTGTAATGGTTATTTCTAAATTCTGAGATGATGCGCTGTTTGTATATAACCTGGTCAGTCCCTGGAGCTTCAGGTATCTGCATGACACCTGAGACTCAGAGCCAGAGTTCCGCAGCTATGAATGTCAACATTACCCCATACAGCAAATGTTAAAGAAGCTGAAAAAGAGATCAGAATTTAATTAGAGATATGAACAAAATGGACTTGATTAGGACTAAAGTAACCCAGACTAAAGGGAAAAGGAAGATATTGACTGTGTTTTAAAACTTTAACTTCTAAGTGAGACCAAAGGAATTGATGTTTATTTGGTGGAAAATCTATTTTCTGTAGCACGCTATATAATTTAACTTGTATGGTCAGTTTATTCAAACACCATAATTACATGGAATCTTGAAGAGGGGGTGAGACCTGGTTGGTTTGTACAGTTTAGCATGAAGCCTTGATACATCCCAGAGTAATTTGGGCAGAGAGAATAAAAATGTATTTGAAAAACCCCCTTGAGTGATTGGGGAAAAACTGGAAATATTTAATTTCCCTATCTTGGGAATTCCTGATATTCTCACAAACATTGGGGACTATCGTTGTAATAGGCCAAGCCCTTAATCTTGGGACTTGCCCTTATGAAGCTTGTTACTGCAAAGGAGAGGCTAAGCCTACTTATAATTGTGCCTAAGAGTCACTCCCCCAGAGATCCTCTTTCATTGCTCAGATGTAGCCTCTCTCTCTAAGCCAATACTGCAGGTAAACTCACTGCCCTCCCCACTACGTGGGACATGACTGCTGGGCATGTAAATCTCCCTGGCAACATGGAACGTGACTCCCAGGGATGAACCTGGACTTGGCATCGTAGGATTGAGAAAGCCTTCTTGAGCAAAAGGTGGAAGGGAAATGAAACAAAATGAAGTTTCAGTGGCTGAGAGATTTCAAACCAAGTCAAGACATCATTGTGGAGGTTATTCTTATGCATTTTATGGATAGCCCTTTTTAGTTATTAGTGTATTAGAATAGCTAGAAGGAAATACCTGAAACTGTTGAACTGCAATCCACTTTCCTTGATTCTTGAAGATGATCGTATAACTATATAGCTTATATGGTGTGACTGTGTGATTGTGAAAACATTGTGGCTCACACTTCCTTTATCCAGTGTATGGACAGATGAGTAGAAAAAAGGGTGACAAAATATAAATGAGTAATAAGTGGGATGGGAAGATGGGCTGTTTTGGGTGTTCTTTTTTACTTTTATTTTTATTCTTGTTTTCATTATTTTATTTTGAAGTAATGAAAATATTCAAAAATTGACTGTGCTGATGAATGCACAATTATAGGTTGATACTGTGAACAATTGATTATATACTTTGGATGACTATATGGTATGTGAATATATCTCAATATAATTGCATTTTTAAAAAAACATAATACAAAGCTATAGTGCTCAAAACAGCATGGTACTGGCACAAGGACAGGTATAATGACCAATGGAATCAAATTTAGATTTCAGAAATACACTTTCACATTTATGGCTCTATGGCCAACTGATTTATGACAAGATTGCCAAGTCCACTCAACTGGGAAAAATAGTCTCTTCAACAAATGGTGCTAGGAGAACTGGATAATCATATGCAAAAGAATTAAAGAGGACCCTTATCTCATACCTTAAACAAAAATTAACTCAAAATGGATCAAAGCCCTAAATAGAAGAGCCAGGACTATAAAACTCCTGGAAGAAAATATAGGGAAGCATCTACAGGACCTTGTGTTAGGGAATGGTTTCTTAGACTTGACACCCAAAGCACAAGCAACAAAAGAAAAAATAGGTAAGTTGAACCACCTCAAAATTAGAAACTTTTGGAACTCAAAGGACTTTGTCATGAAAGAAAAAAGAAAACCTATTATTCAATGGGAGAAAACATTTGGAGACCACATATCTGATAAAAGCTTAATATCCAGAATATATAAAGAAATTCTACAACTCAACAATAAAAAGACAAACAACTGAAATGAAAAATGGGCAAAAGACTTGAATAGACATTTCTCCAAAGAGGATATACAAATGATAAAAAAAAAAAAAAAAAAAAAAGCACATCAAATGATGCTCAACAACATTAACTATTAGGGAAATACAAACCAAAACCACAAGAATATATAATTTCACATGCACTAGAATGGCTACTATTAAAAATACAGAAAACTAGAAGTGTTGGAGATGTGGAGAAAGAGGAACACTCATTCATTGCTGGTGGGAATGTAAAATGGTGTAGCTGCTGCAGAAGACAGTCTGGTATTTCCTCAAAAAGCACAGAATATGTTGCCATATGATCCAGCAATCCTGCTGCTAGGTATATACCCAGAAGAATTGAAAGCAGAGACTTGAACATGATACTTGCACAATGATGTTCATAGTGGCATTATCCACAATTGCTAAAAGGTTAAAGCAATCCAAATGTCCATTATCCAATGAATAGATAAACAATATGTGGTATATACACACAATGGAATATTATTTAGCCATAAAAAGTAATGAAGTCCTGATGCATGCAACAACATGGATGAATCTTGATGACATTGTGCTGAGTGAAATAAACCACGAAAGGACAAATATTGTATGACCTCACTGATATGAACTAATTATAATAAGCAAAGTCATAGAGTTAGAATCCAGATTATACATTACCATGGGATAGATTGGGTTAGGGAATGGGGAGTTGATGCTTAATTTGTACAGAATTTCTATTTAGGTTGATTGTAAAGGCTTGGAAATGGATGGTGGTGACAGTAGCACAATACAGTGAGTGTAATTAACAGCACTGAATTATTTAGATGAATGTGGTTCAAAGAGGAAACTTTGGGTCATATTTGTTACCACAACAAAAAGCAAAAGATAAAATATAGGGCTGCATAACACAGTGAACCCTATTATAGATGATGGACTATAGTTAATAGTACAAGTATAAGGATGTTCTTTCATGAGTTATAACAAATGTACGACACTAACGCAAGTTATTAATAATAGGGTGGTATATGGGGAAAAATATACCTAATGTAAACTATGGATGATAGTTAATAGTATTATTTTAATAATCTTTTATCAATTGTATCAAAGATAACTATTGTTAAAAAATACAATTATAAAAAAGTACTATCATCAATTAAACAAATGTTTCACACAATGCACGGTAGTGGTGGTGGGGCAGCATATGGGAATCCTGTATTTTATTGCATGATTGTTTCTGTAAACCCCTATCTGCTTTTAATTTAAAAAACAAACAAAACAAATCCATAGAACTGTACAACACAAAGAATGAACCCTAATGTAAACTATGGACTATAGTTAGTAATATAATTATAATAATATTATTTCATCAATTGTAACATAGGTATCACACTAACACAAAATGTTAATAGGAAAAACTGTGTGTGAGGGGTGAGAGTGAGTATATGGGAACTCTGTACTCTCAGGATGATTTCTGTGCAAACCTACAACTGCTCTAACACAATTTTCTTTACTTTAATGGTTTTTCTTTTTATATAACTAATCCAGTTTAACATGTGAGCCTACATTTCCACCTGTTTCCTGTTAAATTAATCTGGCCACAGCCAATCTCAGTTTAAGATTCAGAATCCTATGAGTAACTACTAGGTAATCCCAATTAACCCTCCAACCCTACCATGCTTGTTATTTTGTTCCTGGAAGGCTTCTGAGAGTGAGGGAGGCATGTGTGACATTGTGGCATCAGGGTGGGCGTACGTGTGTTTGGACCATGACTGGCTCTTGCCTTTGCTGTCCTTTGCAACCCATCCCTCCAAATATGCTCCATCACTCTTGTTACAACCCCAGTTGTCCGGTTGAATGTGAAACTCTGTGTCTTCCTTGTCCTAATCACAGAGCCTGACCACAGTCCACTCTGCTTCTCCAGAATCTGTGCAGAGAGTCGGGGAGATTCCAGCTCCTTTCCTCAGGCCCAGCTTCAGGCCTGACCACCACCCTGCTACTTGTTCAGGGGAACTCTGGACTCCTGGATAAGGTTTTCAATCGTTCAGCCAGTCGTTCAGCTTGTCCAGAAAGCAGGGCAATGGTTCCATTGATCTGGAATGCCTCAATTTATCTGGGCTTTAAATTTATCTTGTCTTGGGGGAGGGAGTGGCAGCAGTGGGCCCACCAGAGGGATGCACCCTCCGCTCATTCCCCAGAATCCTCCCTTTCCCACCCACTGGTCAAGTCTTATCTCCTGTTGAGCAAGAATGGGCTCTCATACTTCCCTCTGAGGTTTATGGTTATGAAATATTATGTTCTTGTTCCTCCAGGCTTTGGGTATTTAAACTAGCATTTGAGGATTTACAAAAACGTGTTTCTCAAGTTTCTCATCATGATGATGAATGGTAGCACAGCATTGTGAATATAATTAATCCCACCGAATGTATGCTTGAATGGTTAAAATGGGAAATTTTGTGTTGTATAGTTACCATGATTTTAAAAATTATAATTACCTGAAAATAAGCACACATGTGTTCCTCTCTCAACTGCCGGCTCTTACATGAAAGCCATGGCTTTAAGACCTTTTCTCGCCATGGACATTGCAAAATTATTTTTAAGGGCTTGCAAGCTAAGACATTTAATTGTTCTCTCGGTATACCTCTCCTCTAATAACCCTAGTGCACCTTGTATGGTGGAAACAAAGACAGAAGTAAAATGAATTTTAAAAAAACCACATAGTGAAATATCAAAATATTATCCCACCACTAGAACCAAATATATTCATTGCACAATTAAATATGTGAGGTGATGGAAGAATTTGTTTGAAAGAAAACCTTTTAAATCTACTTGGGTTGAAGCCTGAGATCCTAGGGGCAGGTCAAACCAAGGGTTGGTCTCTAAACTACTATGCGTAACATACAAGGAGGAATTTGTTTGTATCAGAGAAGGAACAGTGACGTTAATGAGGAGAGGAGACTGAGGGAGAGAGAAGCAAGCAAGAGGGCTTGCTACCCAAATTAAGGAATGCTTGGTGACTAGTCGATCTTTGCACCCAAGGTGATACAGGGCTAAACAGAAGCAACACAAGACAACAGAAAGTATCCAGTTACTGGCAAAAGTGATGCCCCACCCTCCTGAAGCCCTCACTCTTGCTCTGGCAACTCATTAGCTGTTCCTATTGTTTAGTACCTTCCAGCTTCTTTTGTACCCACATCTCCTCAGAAGGTGCTGTGCTTTGATACCCTTAAGGAAGAGATCTGCTCTTCAGCCTTTGCATCAAATGGTAGCAGTAGAGAACTACTTGTACTTCTCAATTTACCTCCAAGAAAGAGATATTTAATTTTCACATTCACTTTCAGCCTCAGAAGACAAAGTAGCACATGCATTTTTACTTACCTTACACAACACACTCACCAACAAGTGTATTTTATAAATAATTTATATTACATATCTGTTCCAGTTTGCTAATGTTTCCATTATGCAAAATACCAGAAATGAATTGGCTTTTATAAAGGGGGTTTATTCAGTTAAAAATTTACAGGCTGAAGGCCATGAAAATGTCCAAATTAAAGCATCAGCACATGTATACCTTCATCACATGAAGGCCAGTGGTGTCCGGGAAACCCCCTGTTAGCTGGGAAGGCATGTGGCTGGCATCTGCTGATCCCAGGTTGTGTTCTAGCTCCCTCTCAGCTCCTGTGCTTTCTTCAAATGTTTGGCTTTGGGGTTGTTTTAGTCCTCTCTTAGCGTCTCTGGAGCAAACACTGGGCTAGCATCCCCAAAATGTCAGCAAAAGTCTGCTTTCAGCAGCCGTCTCCAAAATGTCTCTCTTAGCTGCTCTGAGGTCCTGTTTGTGAGCTTTTTATATAGGACCCCAGTGACCTACACTGAATGGGTGGTGTCCGTATCTCCATGGAAATAATCTAATCAAAGGTATTACCCACAGTTGGGTGGGTCACATCTCCATGGAAACAGCCTAATCCAGATTCCAACCTAATCAATACTAATATCTCTGCCCCTACAAGAGTGCATTAAAGAACATGGCTTTTTCTGGGGGACATAATATATCCAAACTGCCACAATATCTAAAATAACATATTATCAATGTATCCCCAAATAATGCATATAGAGTATAGCTGTGTTTTAAATATTATATGTAAATAATTTTAAAATAATTATATTTATATTTATAAATATTATGCATAGAGAGACAGACATGTAGGCAATTAACTGGTGCTCCTTGAGGCCATCCTCAGAATAGTGTCACAACCAAAAGAAACACAAACTTCACTCCAAAATAACCCTGGAAAAATAATGTCTGTCTTTAAATGTTCTGAAAAGAAACTGTAATGCAAAAATTATTTCACATAACACCTATCAAAATTTCTAAAAATCCTCTTTAGAAACCTCCTTTACCCAAAATTTCATTTATCTTATGAGCAAAAAAGCTTTCTTTGTTCCCTCCCTCCAAGAACTTCAGACCCATACTTGCTTTCCTCTCCTTTCTCATCTGCCTCTTTTTGCTACTGCGATCCTTTTTTTCTTTTTTTTCCAGGTAGCGCTTATTTTATATAAATAGAATCACCTCCATCTCAAAGCTTCTTCAGTTCTGTACTATACCCACTATTCCCTCCCCTCATAAGATCCCCTAGCTAGTAGCTGATCAGCCCCCAAACGTTACTCTTTAGAGGCAGAAAAGAGGAAAGTATTTAAAATTCTTGTGTTTTAGAAAAAGTACATTTTGCCTGTGTATCTGTAGATCTCTGTAGCTAGGCCTGATCTTCTGCTGGCATGCACCTGGGCAGGTAACTTCCAGAGACATCTCTGGTTGGTCAGTGCCCTTCTAAGATTGCTCATACCATGTTTTGAATACCACCCTGTTGTAGCAGAGAGGGAAACAAAAGTTTCTAATTTAAGAGCTGCAGACAAAATTCTAATTAGGGAAGAGAACTGTCTTTGTTAAGCATTTGGTTGGGAAAAGTTAGCCCAAAGGGCATGGCATTGATGAGCTAATAGTGGTACAACAAACAAGTGTGCAAGAGAATAAACAAGGATATTCATTACAGTATTTTTTTTTCAAAATTTAAAGAACAGTGTTATAGGCTTGAAAACGCCCCCCAAAGATATCAAGTCCTAAACCCCGGAACCTGTAACTATTACTTTATTTGGAAAAAGGTCTTTGCAGATGTGATTAAATTAAGGAGATAATCCTATATTATCCACATGGTCTCTAAATGCTTTGTATCATGATTTATAATTTCATTCAAACAGCTGAATATAGGATTTCAACATAATCCACAAAAAGAGTGGTAAGGAAAAACTGGTTCAGTGGGACATTTTAGTAGTGTGTAAAATTAATTTTATTGAATTCTCTAAATTGCCTGGCATTCCATACTCAGTTTTATTGTTGATATTTAGTGTCATTACTTTGCTACCTATGATGAGAACAAAAATTCCCTCACTGTTCTTGTAAAGGAACACCTAGAGATTCTTGAAAATCAGGGAATCTGACATTATGCTTGTGGAAGGTAGAGGAATCCATAAACTCAGAACCAAATTCCACTGTGCCAAAGGGAGACTATGGATCAGAAACTGGTGTCACTGGGTACCGCTGTGTATGTATAAGTTTGATAAAAATAATTTAATAAAATTACGATGCCTTGTAGTTTAAAAAATAGGCTATACCCACATAACTCTATCCTCTCAGTTCTCCACCCACCCAAAACAAAACTAAGGAATGAGAGAAAATATGAAAACTTTTATCAATATTAAAATTAAGAATGATCCCAAGATACTGCCAAAATCTGGGATGTTCACACTCTACAATTCCTATGGAGTCTGCAGAGGACACTACCTGGGACAGCTGCCCAGCTTGCAGGTTCCCTCCCCTCTGGGATTTGCTTCTGCTATCCAGGCAGTAAGTCTGATCGGTCACCGTTGTATTATATGACTCTGTTTCCCTGGTTGTAACTAATTGATCCAGAGGGGCTATCTGTGTTTTAACATTGCCTATGGCCTTTTGAGTCACATAGATATTTTTACTTTCATATAGTCAAATATTTCAATATATTTCTTTAGATTTTCTACCTGTTGCCATAGTTAGAAAATGTTCCACTGCCCCAAAGTTTTATGCTTTTATGAACATATTTACCTACAGTTCCTAGTTTTTGCAGGATTTTAAGAACTTCTTGTTTATTCTTAAATCTTTAGCCCATCTTATAATGTGAAATTCTATTGTATTCTCATTATACTCATATTTTAAATTAAACAGTCTTACCTTTTCTGACCAATTTGTCATGTCACTTTAATCAGATGAGAGATACTTATCTATTCTTGAGTCTGTTTCTAGACTTTTGTTCCATTGATCTTCATATACCAAGGTCCCACTGATTTAGTTATTATAGGTTCTCAATTGGTTTAAATGTCTGAACAGCAAACCCCACTTATTATTTTTTTAAATTGATATTTCTTGCATTAATTCTCCACCCCCCCAATAGAAAATAATTTGCCAGTTTCCTCCCCAAATCCCATTTTTAAATAATTGAAATTGTGTTAAATGTATCAATTAATTTGGGGAGAAATCACATGTTTACTGATTTAGTTCTTCTCCAAAGAAATATTAAGTAGGTTCACTTAAGTTTCTTTTTGTCTTTTTCCTCAAGCAATTATTTTTGTTGCTATTATTAGCCATGATTTGTAGTTTGAGAGTTTTCTACTAGGAAAGTTATTGCTTTTTGTGTATTTGTTTTGTAACTGAGCTCCTTACAGAAGTGACTGAATTGTTCCCATTGTTTTTCCACTGATTTCATTGATTCTTCCACATGAACAATTATATTATCTGCAATATTGATAATTTTTGTCTGCTTTCTAATAGTTAGAGCTTGTATTTTTAGTCTATTTTATTAATTAGGATTTCTAAAATATGTGAAATAGTGATCGCTGAATCAGATTAAAAAAATAGACTTTTACTTTATGTTGAAAGTGTTTATCAGAAGGCACTCTAAAAATAACTGTGCAAGTTTGGATATATTATGTCCTCCAGAAAAGCCATATTCTTTAATGCAATCTTGTGGGGGCAGATTGATTAGTCTGTTGACTAGGGTGGAAGCTCTGATTGAATTATTTCCATGGCGGTGTGGACCTCACCCATTCAGTGTGGGTTTTAATTAGATCCTTCAAGTCCCTTAAAGGGAGCTCACACAGAGAGCAGAGAGTACAAAATGCCCCGAGACAAACTGAGAGAGCCATTTTGGAGACAGCGGTTGAAAGGTGATGCTTGGAGATGCAGACAGAAGGATGTTTGAAGGTGCTAGCCCAGAGTTTGCCCCAGAGAAGCTAAGAGAGGACCTTCAGATGCAAGAGAGAAATGCCCTGGGAGAAAGAAGCAAGGATGTACAGGAGCTGAAAGAGAGGAGCAAAGACAGAAGCCCAAAGACGCTTTGGAGAAAGCCATTTTGAGACACAGCCTGCAAGCAAAGGACCAGCAGACGCCTTCCCAGCTGACGGAGGTGTCTTGGGCACCACTGGCCTTCCTTCAGTGAAGGGGTCCTCTTGTTGATGCTTTAGTTTAGATGTTTTTATGGCCTTAGAACTATAAATTTGTACCCGAACAAATCCCCTTTATAAAAGCCAATGCATTTCTGGTATTTTGCATAACAGCAGCATTAGCAAACCAGAACAATAACTACATATAATACTTGAACCCCAAATGGATCTTGAATTGGGTGAATAAAAAAATAACATCTGTAAAAATGACTTTGGGAAATTTGAATATGAGCTGATTATTAACCAATTTTATGAAATTATTGTCAGCTTTTCTTAGTTGGTAATAGTACTGTGACTATGTAGGAAAATCCTTATTCTCTATGGGCTTATTCTTAGGAGATACATGCTAAAGTATTCTGGGGTAAAATTTCATGATGTCTGAAACTTAATTTCAAACGATTCAGCAAATAAGCATGCATATATCTATACAACTTTTCATCAATATATCTACACAGATTATTTACATAGGGAGAGAAGGCATATGTGGCAAAATGTTACAACAATTCATGATTTTAAGTGACAAATATACGGATGTTCATTATACTGTTCTTTCAACTTTTCTCTAGATTTGAAAAACTTAAAAATGAAAATTTGGGGCAAAGTGTTTAGCAGGAATATGTATTGAATTTTGGCAAATGAATTTTCAACACCTATAAAAATGATTATATAAAATTTCTCCTTTGATTTATGAAAATGAGCAATTGTATTTGAGTATTTTCAAATTTTGAACTATCCTTGCATTCCTAATGTTTAATAGTACTTACTTTAAAAACTGTTTGGTCTTGGACTTGTTTGGGGGTACAACATTAATGATCATTGATTGTTTAAGTGTTATTGATTCATTTTGATCTTGTAGTTATTCCTAAGTTAATTTTGTTCATTAATATTGTCCTTTAAAATTGTCCACTTCAATTAGATTTTCAAATTATTTTATAATCTATTTATACATGGATTTTGTTTATAATTTTAAAATCTCCATATATTTGGTTAGGACCCTTTTCCTCATTTCTAATATTTTATATTTGTATTTTCTCAATTTCATGATTCAGCTTGCCAGGAATTTATCTAATTTCTTAATCTTTTAAAGCAACCAGCCAAAGATTTCAAGGATTCATATTAATCATTATTCAATATATTCATTCCTTTGATCTTGTTGTACATTCTGCTTTCTTTCCTTATGTTCATCTACTTTTTCTCTCTAGGATGGAGAAAAGTAAGATTATGTTTTTCAAGAGACCCACTAACACCCAAATACTGCCTTGGAAAAATCATTTCTTCACCTAAGTAAACGTGTTGAGAGCAAAGCCAAGCCAAGAAACACGTTTCTAAAGCCTCTGACTTCAGCTTCCAACACTGGTTGAAACTATAGCGAGTTAGCCTGAGTCCTTGGGAGAGTATCTTTATCTAAGTTAGATTGACCTGAATGGCTCTTAGAACAAGGGTGGCAAATAAGTTTCATTTTACACGTTAAGTCTGTTCAATTGGTAGTAGCTATTTCAAATCAAGGATTTGAAGACTGAAGCAGGACTCAGTGGGGCAGAGCTTCATAGCCTATTAATAATGTTTGTCATGGGCTTGAAAATGGAGGATGGTGGAGATATTTGACATTTCCTGGCCTAAAACCAAAAGGAAGTCAAAAGATTCTTCTATCTAAGTCTATCTAAAAGCTTGAGTCCAAGATCTTACAACCAAGATGAAAGGCCACACCTACCATTTAAAAATAAAGCCGATAATTGATACAGAATTTCTGTTTAGGATGTTTGAAAAATTTGTAAATGGACAATGGTGATGGTAGCACAATGTTGTGAATGTAATTAATACCACTGAATTATATAGTTGAATGTGGTTAAAAGGGGAAATTTAAGGTTATATATATGTTACTATAATAAAAATAAAAAAAAAACCCATAGGACTATATGACAAAAACAATGAACTCTAATGTAAACAATGGACTATAGTTAATAGTACAACTGCAATAATATGCTTTTATCATTATGATAAAAGTATAACACTAATGCAAAGTATTAATAGGGGAAACTGTGTTTGTGAAGTGGAGTATACAGGAGCTCTTCATTTTCTGCATGAATTTTCTGTAAACCTATAACTTTTCTAATATTTTTTTTTTTAATAAAGCAGGATTGGTGCAAGAAACAGAGCAAGAGCAAGACAATGTTCATCCTAATACCTGTTGTGTCCAGCTCTTCTGGGACACCATTGATGAATTTACCCCTTTATGAAACAAAAGACCTCCTATCATCACTCACCATGCAACATCTTCTGGGGGGTGGTGGTGGGAGTGGGGATCGAAATCAACAAACTATAGCTAAATAGAGACTTTTATCAAGATTCCTCTGCCTTTTCCCCAGAAAGATAAATTAAAGATGACTCTACAATGGAACATGTAATACTGCCTAACCAATCTCCCTCTGTTTGGAAAATATCCTTATTTTCTATTTTAATGTTGCTTTTACCTATTAGGGAAGAATCTGCTCATTGATCCTACTCTAAATAAAGGAATAGAATTCTGATTGGACATTAATCCAGGCTATTATTTTTGTCCCAGTGCATATAATAAAAAGGGTTAAAAGGATGGAATACTTGCCACTTTTGAAGCAGTCGTGTCCACAGAGTTTAGGTAAGGATTACATGCAAATTCCTCTGTGCCTGCCACCAAGACCAAGAAAACGGGTGTTAGGAACTGCTTAGATGTCTGAGAAAACTTATCTCCCCACAGAGAATAAAATTAGTATAGATATTATCTCAGTATTAATGAATGTTATCTTGGGGTAGAGAATAAAAGGAAATGGAGTAAAACCCCTTGATTGCTCTCTACATCTGTCTTCTGAAAGTTCTGAATCTGGCTTATTTAAAAGCATCAATGTTTCATTTTGCTTTTTGGCAATATGAGGAGACTAGCTTCCTTTACTGACACCCCAACTGAAAATAACTACCAATGCCAAATAAACATACACATACTCACAAATAGATATATATGTATAGGTATGTATATATAATTTTCAAAAATTTATCAATAAACTGTACAAAAGTAGGGAATGTGGAAGTTCCAAACTAAGTGAAAGTGGGAACTCAGAGAAGTAAATGGAGAGCAATAACTAGTTTTACCTTTGGGCCCATGTCAAGCTGTGTGAACTCACTGGGAAAGATAATTATATAGGTAATTACAGAAGACAGTATAAATGCAGTTTTGTTTGTAACTCCTCTTTTCTCATATTATGATTTAAAAGACAACTGCATGAAGCAATAATTTAAATCTGTGCTGATGGGCGCACAATGTATAAAAATGTCATTTCTATAACAATAACGACACAAAGAGAGAGAATGTATAGGAGCCATAATGGAGCTATGTAGGAGAAAAGTTTTTGCATATGATTGAAGTTAAGTTGTATTAATCCAAACTAGACTGTTATAAATTAAGGTTTAATTGTAATTCCAAGGGCAACCACCAGGAAAATAACTCAAAAATATATACTAAAAGAAATGATGAAAATTAAAATGGTACACTAGAAAATATGTATTTAACAAAAAAGAGGCAGTAATTGAGAAATAAAGGAGCAAAAAAGACATAAGATATATAGAAAACAAATTGCAAAATGGCAGACATAAATCTTACCTTATCAGTATTTACATTAATTGGAAATGGAAGAAACCCTCCAATCAAAAGTCAGAGATTGACAGAATGGATTAAAAAAACAACCAATTATATGCTGTCTACAGGAGGCACAACTTAGATTCAAAGACACAAATAGGTTGAAAATAAAAGGATATAAAATGATATACCATGAAAAGGGTAACCAAAAGAGAGTCGGGATGGCTTTACTAACATAAGACAAAATGGACTTTAAGACAAAAATTGTTACTAGAGATAAAGGGGGATATCTTGTAATGATAAAAGGCTCAATCCACCAGGAAGTTGTAATAATTATAAACATATGGACTGTTAATGGATTGAATTGTGTCCCTAAAAAGAAATCCTGAATTTCTAA
Organism: Choloepus didactylus; assembly: GCF_015220235.1. NCBI lineage: Eukaryota > Metazoa > Chordata > Mammalia > Pilosa > Megalonychidae > Choloepus > Choloepus didactylus. The sequence goes on from NC_051314.1 coordinate 121,764,390, forward strand.
CCCCAGTACCTCAGAAAGTGACCTTGTTTAGAAATAGGTCAGATGGAATTAGGCATGTTAAAATGAGGTCACACTGGAATTGGGAGAACCCTTAATTAGTATGACTAGTGCTCTTATAAGAAAAGGAAATTTGGACATAGTCAGATAAGAGGAGAATGCCATGTGACAACTGAGGCAGGGAATGCCATGGATTGCCGACAACCGACCAGAAGCCCGAAGAGGCACAGAACAGACCCTCCCCTATGTGTGTAAGGGGAATCACGACCCTGCTGACACCCTGATTTTGAATTTATGGTCTCCAGAGCTGTGAGACAACAATTTTCTGTTGCTTTAAGGCACCCTGTTTGCGTTACTAATTGTGTTAAGACACACGTCTAATGACAAAGTTCTAAAATATATGAAGCAAAATTTGACAAAATTGAGAGGAAAGATAGATAATTCAACACTAATTGCCAGAGATTTTACTAACCCACTTTTATAATGGATAGTATAACTAGAAGAAGATCAACAAGAAAATAGAAGACGTGAAGACTATAAAACATTGCACCCTACGGACATCTATCAAACACTCCACCCAACAACAGCAGAATACGCATTCTTTTCAAGTACATATGGAACATTCTCAAAGATAGACTATATACTAGACCATAAATGAATGAATGAATGAATGAATGAATGAATAAAACAAAATAAATTTAACATGATTGAAATAATACAAAGTATGTTCTCTGACCACAAAGGAATGAAATTAAGAAACAATAACAGAAGGAAATTTGAAAAATTCACAAATATATGGAATTCTCAAGGGAAATCACAAGGGAAATTAGCAAATATTCAAAGATGAATGAAAACAAAAACACAACTTACCAAAAACTTACAGAATTCAATGAAAAAGTGCTTAGAGAGAAATTCATAATTGTAAATGCCAATATTAATAAAGAACAAAGATCCAAATTGATAACATAACCTTCCATTGTAAGATACTAGAAAAAGAAGAGCAAACTTAACCCAAAGTAAGCAGAAGGAAGGAAATAATAAGGATTAGAGCAGAAATAAATTAGAGAATAGAAACATGGAGAAAATCAACAAAACCAAATGTTTGTTCTTTGAAAAGATCAACAAAAATGAAAAACCTTTAGCAAGACTGATCATGAAAAAAAAATTCAAATTACTCTAAAATCAGGAATGAAAGAGAGGACATCACTACTGACCTAATAAGAAACTACAAGGGAATACTATGAATAATTGTGTGATAGCAAATTAAATAACCTAGATGAAATGAACAAATTTCTAGAAAGATACAAGCTACCAAAACTGATTCAAGAAGAAATAGAAAATCTGAATAAACCTATAGCATGAAAAGAGATTGAAATAGTAATTTAAAAAACTTTCACAAAGAAAAGTCCATGATCAGATGGCCTCACTGGAGAAATCTACCAAATGTTGAAAGAATTGACATCTTTCTTTCACAAACTCTTTGAAAAAATAGAAGAGTAAAGATTTCCAAAATCATTCTGTGAGGTCAGTATTAACCTGATACCCAAACCAGACAAAGGTATCACAAGAAAAGAAAACTATAGACTAATATCCCTTATGAATATAAATGCAAAAATCTCAACAAAATACATGCAAACTGAATTCAGAAACATATAAAAAGGATTATACACCATGACCAAGTGGGATTTATCCTAGGAATGCAAGGTTGCTTCAATAGCTGAAAATCAATCATTGTAATAAACCATATTGATAAAATAAAGGACAAAAACCACAAAATCATCTCAATCAATGAAGAAAAAGCATGTGACAAAATCCAACACCCTTTCATGATAAAGACACCCAACAAACTAGGCATAGAAGGGAACTTCTTCAACCTGATAAAGGACACCTACAAAACATTTATAGCTAACATTGTACTCAGTGGTGAAAGACTGAAAACATTCCCCCTAAGATAAGAACCAGACCAAGATGTCTAATATAGTCATTTCCATTCAACATTGTACTGGAGGTTCTAGCCATGGCAATTACACAAGAATATGTTGTATTCTTACTCTTATTTTGCAGCCCTTCTGGTTCATTTTTACTCCTAAAATATAATCCTAACTTTGTCAAAAGGGTGAAAGGGCAGCCAACTCAATGAGAGAAAATATTTGGAAACCACATATCTGATAAGAGTTTGATATTCAGAATATATAAAGAAATCCTACAACTCAAAAATAAAAAAAACAATGCAATTTAAAAAAACAAGCAAAAGACAGGATAGACATTTTTCCAAAGAGGAAATACAAATGACTAAAAGCACATGAAAAGTTGCTCATCTTCACTAACTATTAGGGAAATGCAAATCAAAACCACAATGAGATATCATTTCACACCTACTAGAATGGCCACTAATAAACAAACAGAAAACAACAAGTATTGGAGAGGATGTAGAGAAATTGGGACACGTTTTCACTGCTAGTGGGAATGTTAAATGGTACAGCCACAGTGGAAGGTGGTTTGGCGGTTCTTTAGAAAGCTAAGTATAGAGAGCTGTCATATGATCCGGTAATCCCGCTGCTAGGTATATACCCAGAAGAACCGAAAGCAGGGATGTGAACAGATACTTGCACACCGATGTCCATAGCAGTATTATTCACAATGGGCAAAAGATGGAAACAACCCAAGCGTCCACCAACTGATGAATGGATAAATAAAATGCGGTATGTACGTACAATGGAACATCATTTAGCTATAAGAAGGAATGAAGTCCTGATGCATGTGACAACATGGATGAATCTTGAGGACATTATATTGAGTGAAATAAGTCAGACACGAAAGGACAAATATTGTATGATCTCACTAATATGTACTAATTATAATATGTAAACCCATAGAGATAATAATCTAGAATTTAGGTTACTAGGAGATAGAATAAGGCTAGAGAATGGGGAGCGGATGCTTAATATGGGCATAGTTTTTAACTGGGTTGAATTTAAATATTTGGAAATGGATAAAGATGATGGTAGCACATTACGGCAAGTGTAATCAACAGCACTGAATTACGTGTGTGAATGTGTTTGAAGGAGAAGTTTAGAGTCATGCATGTCACTGAAGGAAAGACAGAGGTTAAAATATGGGGCTGTTTAACACAGTGAACCTCCTGGTAGATGATGACTGTGATTAGCAGTACAAATATTAAAAAGTTATTTCACAGCATAGGTACCAGGGGATACAATGTGGATAGAGATTGGGCAGTCGACAATGCAGAAGTGTGGAGTGTTCAAAGAGGCTTGTTGTAAAGGTTTGTAGATTGTAAGCTCTTATGGTAGTCATATCTATTCCTGAGTTTTGACTGTTATTTAAGAGATGTTTATTTGGTAAAGAATTTATAGTCTCTGTAGCACACTTTCTAATATAACCTGTATGGTCAGTCCATTTAAACAACATGGTTGCATGGAACCTAGAAGGGGGAATGAGATCCTGTTATTCTGTACAGGTTATTAGGATACCCTGATGCACCTAAAAGTACTTTGGGCAGAAAACAAAAAAGTATTTCCCTGAGAGACTAGGGAAAATGTGGAAATATTAAACTTTCTTACCTGGTGAATTCCTGATATCCCATAAGCATTAGGAAATCCCAATTTAATAAGTCAAGCTTCTGATCTTGGGGCTTGCCCTTATGAAACTTACTCTTCCAAAAAAAGAAGCTAAGCCTACTAATAATTATACCTGAGTCATCCCCAGAGAACCCCTTTTGTTGTTCAGATGTGGCCTCTTTATCTCAGCCAACTCTGCAAATAAACTCACTACTCTCCCCCGCTATGTGGGACTTGACTACCAAGGAGTGTAAGTCTCCCTGGCAACAATGGACAGGACTCCCAGGACTAAGCCTGGTTCCTGGCATATGGGACTGAGAACGCTGTCTTGACCAAAAGGGGAAAAAGAAATGAAGCAAAATAAAGCTTCAGTGGCTGAGAAACCTTGAATAGAGTTGAAAGGTCAATCTGGAGGTTATTCTTATGCATTATATAGATATTCCTTTTTAGTTTCTAATGTATTAGAATACCTAGAAGAAAATACCTGAATCTGTTGAATGGTATTCCAGAAAACTTGATTCTTGATGACAATTGTATAACGATATAGCTTTTATTGTGTGACCATGTGATGGTGAAAACTGATGACTGACACTCCCTTTAACCAGTGTATGGGCAGATGAGTAATAAAATAATGACAAAAATATATAAATAATAGAGGGGTATAAAGGGTATGGGATGTTTTGGGGTGTTCTTTTTTATTTCTTTTTTTAATATATTTTTTTCTTTATTTTGGAGTAATGAAAATGTTTGAAAATTGATTGTGGCAATGAATGCACAACTATACAATGATGCTATGAGCCACTGATTGCATACTCTGGATGGATTATATGGTGCGTGTGCTGGTTTGGATATATTATGTCCCCCATGAAAGTCATGATCTTTTAACCCAATCTTGTTGAGTGGAACATTTGGATTGTTTCCATAGAGATATGACTCACCCAACTGTGGGTGACAACTCTGATTAGATTATTTCCATGGAGGTATGGCCCTGCCCATTCGGGGTGGGTCTTGATTAGTTCACTGGACTACTTATGAGAGCTTAAGAGATGCTTGCTGACACTTAGAGATGATAGACAGATGGACATATGGAGATGCTAAGCTAAGAGATGAAGCCCCGAGTTTGCCCCAGAGAAGCTAAGAGAGACCCAGAGACATTTTGTAGAATGCCATTTTGAAATGCAACCTGGGAGCAAAGGACCAGCAGATGCCAGCCACGTGCCTTCCCAGCTAACAGAGGTGTTCCAGACGCCATCAGCTGTTCTTCAGTGAAGGTTGTTGTTGCATTAGTTTGGACATTTTAATGGCTTTAGAACTCTAAATTTGTAACCAAATAAACCCCTTTCATAAATGCCAATCCATTCTGGTATTTTGCATAACAGAATTAGCAAACCAAAACAGTGTGTGACTATATCTCAATATTTGCATTAAAAAGAATAATAAATAAATAAATTTTTAAAAATTTAAACTAGAACTAATGTGCACCATTATATCAAGGAGTTAATAATAGAGTGGTATATAAGGGGAAACGTACCTATTGCGAACTATGGACTATAGTTAAAAGTAATATTTTAATATTCTTTAATCAACAGTAACAAATGTGCCACACCAATGCTAGGGGTCAATGATAGGTGGGGATGAGGTATACAGATATTTTGGGTGTTTTTTTTTTTTGGTGTTTTCTTTGCTTCCTAGAGTAATGAAAATGTTCAAAAATTGATTGTGGTGATGAATGCACAACTGTGATGATATTGTGAGCCACTGATTGTATACATTGGATAGATGGTATAGTGTGTGAATACATCTCAATAAAATTGCATCAAAAAAAATATATATATATACCCAAAATCATTTCAATCATTGTGTCAGTTAGTCTTCTCATTTATAATCAGCTGTTTCCCCTTAAGCATTTCTTGGTCCACTGCTCCATTGTTCCCTTTTCTTCAAGCTTATTGAAAATGGACTCTGCACTTACAGTCAGCTTTATGATCACTCATTCATTGCCTACAACATGGCACTCTTCCATTTAACCCTGATACTGAAACTGCCTTTGCTAAGGTCACCACCAATCAGTAACCAACAAATCTAACAAACATTTTCCAGTTTTGATCTTCTAAGATCTTTTTACCATTCGGCACAGTTAACCACTTATTCTTTCCCCCAATTCCTTTCTTCCCTGGCCCCTGGGACATAACACTTCTTGGCTTTAAATCTACCTCTCCATCATTCCTTATCAACTGTTTCACGGGCTGCTCTTTATCTGCCCATCTTTTAAAAATTGCGACTCCATTCCATCCTCTTCTCTTCTCATTTCACACACTTTCTGGGAGGTGATTCCTTATACCTAGAGCAGGAGCTAACACCTGCACACCAAGAACAAATTCTGATAATCTTAGTCTTAATTTATGTAAAATTCGAAGACTGAACTTATTAAGGCCCTTTCCAGCTCTAAAATCCTTTGATTCTCAATAAATCTTCTACGGACAGAATTTTCTATTACCTTATATACATGCCATTATTTGTGTTTATTTTCATTTAGGTGAAAATTACAATGATAGATTACATGCTTTTAAATAATTGCCTTTTGTCTGTTATCTATATGCAGACTGTGTTTTCCTATTTCAACAGTGGACTGTTTTCCTGAGCCCTTGCTACCACACTTTGCATCGATTAAGTAGTACAAGTCCTACTTATGCACGAGAGTCGATTCTGAGATCTTTTATGTGGTTCAGTGAAATTAGCCATGAGCTACTGCGTATCTAGCAACTTTGAAAACAGACTTTAGCAATATCACATTCTTGTTTATTCTAAATCTTTATTAATATAGATATACAATGTTTCTGCATGGTCATTGTACCGCATGTTCACCTTTCTGTTGCAGATACGATTTCAGTCTTACAAGTAACTTGTTTTTTTAAGTTTGCAAGAAATTTTACTTGCTGGAATGTAGCTGCAGCTCCTCATCTACTCAAATGCTCCCAAGAATGGCTATGAGCTTCCCAGAGACTCAATCAGGTATGTCAACTGAGCTGTGGGTATTTTTCAAGAGTTACAATCTGATTTCTCTCCAAATACCCAGCTGGGGAAGCATCCCTAAGGGATTCAGATTGAGATCTTAGAAGGGTGGAAACAGAGCATCTCTGATATGACCTGGGTCTGTGTAAATTTCTTTAGAGGCCTCAAATCTTACTCTTTCCCACATTCAATACCAAATTAGAATTTGGGGGTAAATAGTACAATGTTGTCTATTTGCTAAAATAGAGAGTGGAATAGTTTGAAGTGAAGAGTATGAGCTGGGTCTGGAGTCAAACAGCTAGGTTTGATTGCCAGGCCACCCTTTACTAACTGTGTGAACTTGGCAACCTTGGGCACTTACCTAACTCCTCAGTTTCCTCAACTATAAAAAGTATATCTCAAAGAGTTACTAGGATTCAAGGAGTTATTACATGCAAGTTGCTTAGAATAACATTGGCACATAGTAAGTGCTTAAGTATTAGCTTACATTATTATAGCTTTTTGAGGTATGCTCATTTTGATTTGTAAGTTCTCTAGTGGAATCATACAATCAAAGAGTTAAGTGGGTATTTTGGTTTTCAGTAAAAGTCAAAAAAGCTTATAGGCAAAAACTGTAGTTCCCTATTCACATACCCTCAACACACATACTTGCACACACTCTCTCTCTCTCTCAGATCCCAAGTCTGGTTTATGTCAATTGCAGTTTGATCATTGATGATCATAACAATATTTCTTGTGGCTTATATTCAATGTAGAAAAATATGCAGAAATAATGCATGTTATCAATAAATCAACACCCATAAATTTGAAGATGCTTCTAGTATGTGGTAGGCAGCTTCCAAAGCCCAGATAATAGATAGACCGTCTATGTTTAAAAGAGATTTAACATTAACCAGAACTTTGTGGTTGACAGGTTGACCATAGAAATGTCAGCACAGGCAAGATTTAATGTACTATTTATAAAATATATATATATATATAAAATAAAATATCCTAAAATTTCCAGTTGCTTATCCTTACCAAGATGTCAAAAGCACTGCTTAGTTTCTCAAATCCCATACCTCCATCTTCCCTTGGATCCTCTGTACTTTATTATTTTTTAAAACCTTCACACAAATACTCGTTGTATTCTGTTCAGTTTTGCCAGTTGTTCCCTGTAGAAGGGTGGTCCAATTGTCTGTTTCTCCAGTGTTGGAAGGAAGTGAAAGTCAACTTTGGTTTTCATGGCTTTACAGAATGACTCAGACAGGAAGAAAGGTGGAGATATATTCTGTACTTGAAGGGGTCACATGCTCAGTGAAAAGGCAGATTCAAAATGTACCTACCTTCTCCCTCCCCTAAGGGCTGCAAGGAAAATCACCTTTTCTCCAACTCTGGGGGGTGGGGATCACCCCTGAAAATCTGTAACCACAGACCAGTACTCACAGGTTGTTTGGCAGCCCACATCCTCTCTATTTGGGTGGTCCAAAAAAAATCTCATGCTCACAATGTAACTTACAGCAGTTTGGACTAGTAGTATTCCTATAAGCCTAGCAAAAGGCAATACAAATAATTTTTGGAGGAACCCAGACTTCTCTCATATTAAGTTCCCAGGAAATTGAGTACCTCACAGTCAAAATTACTCAACATACAAGGAAACAAGTCAACATGACTGAGAATCATCAGAAAGCTTGGAAATAGCAATGGACCTATGAAGAATTTAGAAATTGGAATTACCAGCCTCAGAGTCCAAAATAATTATGTCTAATATGATTAAAGTAGGGAAATAAAAAACTATAAAGAATGACCAAACAGTTTTTAAAAGAACCAAATAGAATATCTAGAAAGGAAAAATCTATTAACTGAAATAAGAATCACATTAGATCTGATCCTGAAAAAGAATCACTCATACTTTCGACAATTTTCAATAACACCAACCCAGAACTTCATAGTCCAGGATAGCAAACCCAGACCCTCTTTCCCCTCCTTGGACAGGCAGCAATCTTACTTTCACAGTCTTTCATTTTTTCTCATACTCTTTTGACCTTCTCGTCCTATGTTAGCCAGGCCCCAGGAAATAGTCAAATTATTTTCATCTTTCTTTTGAAACGTAATGATAGTGTTGAAGGCTATAAATGCTTTTCTGAATATAGTTTTTGGTACATCATGGGAGTTTTTTTAAATAGTTCATCATTACAGCTTTGATTTCCTCTTTCACTCAAAAGATATTTTAGGGCACTTTTAAACTTAAATTTGAAAACCATTTTTTTATGCTTTATGTTCAGAAAATGTGATGTGATCTGTTCAATGTATAATTTCTCAAATTTATTTTCTGGTAAAATATTAAACTGTTATAGATATTTCAGGCAGACAGAAATATTTCTATGAAAATACACATTTTTGTGAGTATTTATTAAATCAAACATGTTAATCCTATTATTCAGCTCTCTATATGTTTAAGCATCACTTATGTGATCTGCCAAAGAGTAAAACGTGAGTTAAAATGTCCCTCTACAATTGTATTTCTGTCATTTTCTCCTTGTCTTTCTATTGTGTTTTGCTCTGTATTATGTCTAGATAGTGTTTATAAATAAAATCACATGACATATCATGGTGAAGGCTTATCAATTCTAAATGGCAGACTTGGGCTTACTTATTGGTTTTTGCTTTAAATCATACTTTGTCAGATATTAATCCCTACTTTCTTTTTATTCTGATTTCCTTGCGATATCTTTGCCTATCTTTTTATTTTCAATTTTTTTTGGTCATTTTGGTTTGAGTGTCTCTTATAAAGAACAAGTATTGTGTGTATATGTGTGTGGGTGTACATGTATGAGCATGTGTTGCTTCACCAGTTTGAGAACTACTGTCTTTTAATAGGGAAGTTTGGGAAGTTCAATCCATTTTCATTATTATTATCTCTATATATGTTGTTATAGTATGTTGTATGTAAAGTAGACTTCTCATTTTATACTGTGTTTTTATACTTCACTGCTATTTTCTGTTTTCTGATAGACTATGTTTTGTTTATATCTTCTTCAATAATTTTTAAATCAAATACATTTCTCAATTTTTAAACTAAATAAATCAGAAAAATGGATACATTTAATAGCATAAACATAAAAACCTTATGTACATCGAAAAGTATCATAAACAAACTAAAGAACAAACAACTAACTGTGTTAATGTCTGCAACAAACATAACAGATATTGGTCATATAAAAGATATGATGAACTTCTTTAAGAAAAATGGATATAACAGTTAAAATTGCATTTGGCTACAAGTAAAACAGAAACCTACTACTGTGGCTTAGCAACATGAAATAAGCCCATGGGAAGCAATCCGGGGCTTATTGTCTCCAAACCTCACCAATGTTCCAGGCTCCTTAAACCTTTTGGCTCATCATTCTTAATATGAGGCTTTTATCCTTCTGGTTTCAAAATCACTGCTGTACCTACTGGCAGTTCAAGCAGGAAAAAGGTGGAAGCTGGGGAAGGCTGCACCAGCAAACTTATTTCTTCCTATCAGCCAGGGAGGATGAAAAATCAAGATTTAGCTTTTAATTGCTCTACTGTGGAGTCAGGCAAGGGAGAAACACATTGCAAATGGAGATTGGGTCAGCCAAAATACAGTGTCTGCCACAAAGACACAGAACAGAAACAGAAAATTACCAAAATAATAAGTGAAAACAGGAAAATCATACAAATATAATAAAATAATAACCTCAATAGTAATCAGAGCAATTTCTGAACAGCTGTATGACAGTATTTAGAAAGTTCTTTATGCTTTGAGCTTTTAATTTTTATTCCAGGACTCTGTCCTAAAGAAACAATTAAAAATATAGACAAAAGATGGAACTTCTAGGCTTATCAGAGAGGTTTTGGCTTTTTGGGTTTTTTTTTTAATTTTTTAATTTAATTTTTTTTTTATTTATTACATTCTACCTAAATATTTGTCTATGCCAGCCAGATTCTTTTGGGTTGCAAGGAACAGATACATCTTTGGTTTACTTCAGTTGATGGTTTGCATTGTAAGAAAAATGAAAATTAGAAAAAGAACAGAAAAAAATCTCATCAGCTACAGGGCTTAGAAACAGCACTAAAAAGCCATTCTGGATAAAAAGCTGCTCTTCCAATCTTGTTATCTTGTCCCTTGAGAGTAAATGTCTGCTGTCCCTGCACAATGCTCTGCTATTATGATGATTTGGGTTCTCTTTATTTCTGCCCCTTCTGCTTCTACCTTCCTTCCCACTGCTGGCTAACTTGCTTGTGGTTTCTAGACCAACCCTTTGTTCTCTACAACCCTCTCTACCTCACTGGTTTCTGCTTACTCTCGCCTTTTAGTCTCCTGATATGTTTCTCATCAGCACTCTGATTCTGGGCCTATATGATGCCAACATATATACATAAAAGTTGAAATTAAACATGGACCACATTGAACTGTTTACAAGAGTGTTGACTGGTTAAATATTTATGCTCTTGCAGGTACTGCTCAAATTTTAGACCACTGTCTTAAGGTCTTTTATTATTTTATTTCAATTTTTCCTTATAGAAGCAAGATGTTAAATGTAGAGCCCATTAAAAAAATGGAAAAATATACAAAAGAATAAAATCACCTATATTCCCACAAACCAAAGATAACCATTTATTGATATTTTGTGTTATTAGGGCCCTCTTATGTGGAATAATTTTCTTCCTTTCTGTCCCTGATATGAGGAGAACCCTGCGTTTTGAGTAAACAAAGATTGAGGGAATATTTATGAGTAAACATAAAAATGAACTAAATAGCATAGTTGGATGATGTGCAGCATGTAAGATCCAATATGACCAAAAATGGGTACCAATCATATTAGTGTCTTTCCACTGAAAACCTGAGGAATTCAGCTTCTTTCATTTCATTGTAATTGTTTCTACATAGGCTGATCCGAAACTGATAGGCCTCTGAACTGCATATGAAAACAAAGTTTGCCAGATGAATTCATAGTGTAAACAAGATGCCTATGGGCCTGTTTGACTTGGGGCATGTTGATCTAGGTCAGAGCTTTTAAGGATTTTTAAACACTTTAACAGCACTCATGAGTGTTTATTCCTTAATTACCAGTTTTTAATGAGTTTTATCTACTCAAAATTTGTCAGACAGATCAATGAATAGTGAGTGAGGTGTGTGTTCTGAGAAAGTGCTTCATCATCCAAAACCAGAACATGAAATCTAATGTATTTTTCACCTTTCTTCATGACCCAAATAGTGTCTGGAGTTATCAAATAAATGTTCAATGAAAACAAACCATTGAATCTTGGAAGTCACACTCAAGATGAAGAACATAATTCAAGATTTAATCCTTTTGCCTTTCCTTTAGAAAGACTTCTCTGACTTCCAACCAAGTTTTATATTCCTTGCCCATATTCCTCCTATCATTAATCCAGTTTATTCTTTAGGTTTCTCTGTAAGTCTTTCTTAGTAGATTTTAAGCTCTGTTATTCATGGTAATATAAGTGGTAAAGTCTTTATTAAGCAAAGAATATAGATTTTTACCAAGGATCTAACATCTGACAAATATTTTTTAATTCTTGATTTCTTAAATTCTTAATACATTTTGTATTTATTCTATGGCACTTTTCACCATTATCAGTCAATGGAGTAAAAGATGTATGTATATGTATAATCCCAAAAGAACAAACAATAAGAGGGCAAGAACATTTTTTTATTCATCTGGTACCAGCCTTAACTCCTATCTTAATTCATTGCTTGTGAAAGAAGTACAGTTATCATAATTTAACCAAAATAATCTCAATTTGTTGCAGAAAATCATAGAGAGGAAACTGACATTCTTCTATCTGCTTCATGTTCAAATACTTCCTGGCATTCTACCAATGGTCCCTTCTTTTCTTTTTAAATAAAGAGCAGTTAATTTAAGGTGATTTTACGGTGAGAAATGAAAACAAAAGTGAGGCACTATGAGGGAAAAGCCCTGAATTCTAAGTCCTCTCTCTGACATTGACTATCTGTATGACCCTGGATAAAAGCAAGACCTGGTCTTTTTTCTTCATCTGTTAAACATTTTTGAATTAGATGACATTTACCATTCCTTCTTCATCTTTCTATGAGAGCCAAACAATTTCATCTCCTTCAATTAATCTTTTATCTTCTTATTCATCTTACGGAAACATGTTATTTTTGCCTCCTTCCATACTCAACTACTATTTTTCTAAAGTGATACCTTGAGTTTTCTGGTTCTTTTATCCATGAAGTTGCTCAAAGAAATGTTGAGCAAATTACTGAAACTCTTTGGCCCATATATCCTTATCTGTAAAAGGTGGGAATGCTAATGAGCTTTAAGGCTTCTCACAGATCTGACAAGCTCAGCATGTAACATTGGCTCTCACTTCCCCAAGAAAAGAGGTGTCATCAGGCAATACAATTTCAACTTCCTGTTTCTGAATCCACATATTTAGCTGCACCAACTTAACCTCTCCAGCTGATTGGGTTCCACCTAATTAATTAATTAAAATAAATGAAAGGGGAATAGAAAGGCATGAAATTGGGCCAATATCAGGAAACCCTTGTGGGACTGCAAAGTATAGCAAGCACAATGTTAGCCTATAAATCTCCAGTTAAATTCTAACAACGTGTCCTCCATGTCTTATAAAAATCACACTCTTGGAAACACTATTCACATGTAAATAAAATTTAGTAATTGAAGAATGCTTGCAAATTGCAGATAAATTACATTAGTAAATACATTAATGGTTGTGATTAAGCATCTTAGTCCTACAAAAAAAAAAAAAGCTGCATAGTTTTAGAACAGAACTGGCTGTTCAGTGTACAAACTAACAAAGAAAGATTATCGCTGACTTGCTTCAAGTTCTTTTATATATCAAATTAAATAGGTTTGACTGCTGTCTCATTTAGTAATTTGTAGTTCTTTTGTAGTTGAAAACAACAAAACCACCCACAGAACTTTCAGTTTTAGGTATTTGGAAATAATTCTATTGATTTTGAGTGTGGGATTTTGTGCTATTTTTTTAAACTTTTTATTTTGAAATGATTTTGTGTAATGTTATATAAAATCATTTAAAAAATGTAGTAAGTCTGCTCAAACCATTATAACAATAACCTGACTTCTCTACTTGTTCTTAGGTACCTGCAGAATCACAGTCATTAAATCATAGGAATTTAGAGATGGAGAGAACATGTAAGGACTACTTGCTGTCACTTCCGTGTTATACAATAAAGAGAACTAAACTTCAGATTGGATTAGTAACTTACCAAACACAGTAAACCACCTCCTCTATCAAAAAAGTGAATCTGCTGAAGGAGAATCGGGAAACCTGCTAGAATAATGAAAATTAAAAGTTTCCCTGAAAAGGTGGGTGATGGAAACATAGTACATGGGAATTTAAAGAGGCTATAAATAGATAGCTCTCTCCAGGTAGAGAATTAGAGAAGACTCTCAGATGAGGCACCTAGAGAAATGAAAAAGAGGGAGAGTCTCCAGGGTCTGGCCTCAAAAGTGAAATGGGCAAGAGGTCTTAAGCTGTACTGCCAAAGCCAAAGACATAGAGGAACATCTGGCAATCAGACAGTAATCATGAATGCAGATTAACAATGAGTTTGCAGGGGGAAATCAATTCCCAAGTGGGGCCTTGACAGCATGAGGCACTTCAGTCCTGGATATATTCATTGTTTGATTTTTCCTCTTCTATTTTGGATTTTAGATTTCTTCTCCATTCACCTTTACCCTTTAAATGAATTTGAATAAAATGGGTAACCTGTACTAAAGCTCAGCTTCAGACCATCTGCTTGCCTTTTGCAATACTTGCTCCCACTCTGTTCTGTTTTTCTAAGGAACTTCCATTATGTAGCCTACAAAATTATGATAAGACCCAAAGACACCAGTATTGAATACAGAATTTCAGCCCAAGGATTACTCCACTGAATGAGTGACAGTGAAGTTCCTAACTAAGCTATTAAATTGGCAGCCTATACACAAGGCCAAACTCCATAACTCCAGTCACTACCATCAGTGTGTTGCCTAAGTATCAACTCAAAGATCACCAGCCCTTTACATCTAAATCTTTAATCCACCACAATTGATTTTGAGAGGTATGGATAAAATTTGACTTTTCCTATATGAAAACCTATTGTTCTACCACCTTTTATTGAACAGTCTATAAATTTCCCTGCTGATCTGCAATGTCAGCTATGCTATATCTAATTGCCATATAGTGGGTTTGTTTCTAGGACCAATATTTTGTCTCATTTATTTTGTTGTCTATCCTTGCACTAATATAACACTAACATATTATTATACTTTATACTGTCTTAATATCTTATAGGGCAAGTCCCCCACTTCCCACCCCAGTATTTCTTCAGGAGTGTCTTAATCCTTTGCTCTTGCATATAAACTGTAGCATTATTTTGTCAACTTCCAAGGAAAAAACCCTGTTGGAATTTTGATTGAAATTGCATCAAGTCTAAATTTGGGGAAAATTGATAACTCCTTAACACTGAGTCTTTCTATCCATAAAAATAGCATATCATTGCATTTGTTTAGATATAATATCTTTCAATGAAGTTCTATGATTTTCTCCATAAAGCATGAATATAAAAGAAAAAGTTCAATATTAGACTTCATCAAAATTTCTTCAAAGAAATCTTTAAGAAAATGAAAAGGCAAGCCACAGACTGAAGAAAATATTAACAACACATACATGACAAAAGATTCACATTCAGAATATTAAAAAAAAAAAAACACCTTACAACTCAATAATTAGAAAAAAACCGAGAATGGGTAAAATATTTGAAAGAATACTTCTCAAGAAAAGATAAATTGCCAATAAGTTCACAAAAAAGTTGATTAACATCATTAATAACTGGCAAAATGCAAATTAAGACCACAAAGAGAAACCATGTCATTTCACTACAATGACTAAAATTAAAAAATCAGACACACCAAGTAAGTATTGGCTAGGATGAGGAGCAACTAGAACTCTCATACATTGCCAGGGGAAAGTAAAATTTTACAATTACTTTGGAAACCAGCTCAGCAGTTTCTTATAGCCAAAATCTGCAAACAACCAGCATGTCCATCAACCAAGAATGAATATACAACTTGTGGTATATTTATACAATGGAATATTGTTTGGCAATAAAATGGAAGGAAGTACCAGTACATGCATCAACATGGATGAATCTCAAAAACACTATGCAGAGCAAGAGAAGGCAGACACAGTGAAGACATTCTGTATGATTTCATTTATATGAGACCTGAGAAAAACTAAATTTAATCCTTAGTGATGGAAAGCAGCACAGTAGTTTCCCAAGGCTAGGGATGGAGGTGGGATTCCCTGGAACATGGAAGGAGAACCCTTTTAGGGATGCTAGACATGTTCTGTATCTTGATAGTGGCGGCTTAACAGGTGTGCACACATTTGTCAAAACTCATTAAATTGTACACTTAAAATGGTACATTTTTCTATATGTAAATTATACTTCAGTGAAGTTGAATTTAAAAAAAAAAATGATAAAAGAAGAAATGAATTTAATGGAGTGGTAACTGGAAGCTCAGAGAATTGCTGGAAGGCACAGAACTGACCTTATCACATGGGTAAGAATAAGGGGGAGGTGTGGCTGCAGAATTACAACAAAGTCACAGCACTGTCACACCCACAAGCACTGGATGCTGCAGGATGCCCTAGTGTCACTGCCATCGTGGGATTCTGAATGCTGCAACTGGCATCTCTGCCACTGGACACTGGAAGTTGCCTCTTGCACCTAGGAGATGACGTGGCTGCTCTTGCAACCAGAATGAATTCTCCACTGTTCCTGTTTCTTTGCAATCCTAGCTTCAGATTAAAGCCCATGGTTATTGCTTCACACTGGTGCAGCCTAGGTCATGTGCCCACATCCCAGGTGCCATGGGCCTGGGAAAGAGTAATTGGCCTTTCCAGCTTTTAGAGACCAAGATTCATTTGATGAGAAATTACCAAATTGTAAGAAGGGGTTCCATATGCTGATGAGTCAATGACAAAAGAAATTTAAAACTGACCGAGGCCTGCCACATTTTCCCTGTATTCCTCCCACCCCCGTCTCTACTACTTTATTTTGTATTTTTTAAAAGTAAATCTCTTTGTGAAAGAAGCGTTTAGCAAAATCTCGTGTTGAGAGTATACATAGCTGTTGGGGTCATCTTGTGTTTGCAAACAAGTGTTATAATTCCTAATCTACTGCAAACCTCTTCTGAAGTCATCCAAGGTTTTTGTGGGTCACACACTTTCATCACTCTCTGTAGAGAAGTTTTTCTAGAGTAACACTTTCCAGTCTCTCCCTGACCTCTCACTGGCTCCTCCTCCCTTTTTGGGTAGTGCCGCTATTGTTCTCCTTAGCTCTTGGCAGTGCATGAGCTAGTGGTCCAGGCTTTGTTTCTCTGTGTCTGACTT
Organism: Choloepus didactylus; assembly: GCF_015220235.1. NCBI lineage: Eukaryota > Metazoa > Chordata > Mammalia > Pilosa > Megalonychidae > Choloepus > Choloepus didactylus. The sequence continues at coordinate 121,781,396 of NC_051314.1, forward strand.
GTTACTTCAACGTTAATTCATTTCATTCAAATCATAGGGCATTAGCAAGCCTGTTTGGCCCACAGTTAAGGTACCTGTTCTAAATAGCTTTATCAGTACTAAATGTGATATTTTGATCTCCTCATGCCTCATTCTTATATTTGTTTCTCAATTAGTTTTGAATTCAGACAACGAAAAGACATGTTGAGTACCAACCCACTAGAACCTCAGCATCTGACTGAGATAGACGTATTATTAATCTCTAACCATTTAAAGTTAGAACTGTACACAAAATAACTTTTAGGTATCAGGTGATAGAATTATTTGTTTTTACTACTTTTTAGTATGTTTCTTGGTCAGATCTGCAGGTGACAGCTTTAAGCTGCAAAGATTGCCACATTCTAAGTATACTGTAGCTTTGCTAATCAAAAGGTAGTCCAGTAGAAGACCACCATCAATATCCTTGTTAGAAAAGCAGAATCTTTTTGCAGTTTAACAGATCCCCAGGTGATTTGTGTGCACATTAAAGTTTAAGAAGCCCAGTTTTATAGAGCATTTTGTGTGAGGTTCTTCCACGCAGACTACTCATAGAGACTAATTCTTCAGTCACTTCAAACTCCGTATCGACTCCTCAGATAAACAACTGAGCAGTATCAGTAACATCTGTTGACTCATCAACAGCCAAGAAAAATTACTCAAAATCATTTATCTTATTTTTTAATTGACTATTGATGTTGTTCCCAGTATTCTCAACTTCCAGCAACTGTTGTCACTAAAAGGCTAATAGTCGTAAAGAAGTTTATTTTCTTTGGACACATTTCTTTAACTGCTGCAATCAAACACAATTTAATTAACTCACCACTGGTGAACAGCTTTCCTTGCTTTGTTAACAAATGACCCACTTAGAAATTTACTCTGATTGCAACCTCATTTTCATGTTTTATTTTTGTGAATGAATTCTGCTGTGATGAGATATTTTATTTTAGATTTTCTAATTGTTTTCTAACTATAGCTTTCCTGTGAGTTGGAAATATGGTGCTGGGTGCTTAGTCTGGTAATATCAATACATAGTATATTCTTTTAGTGCAACTATAATGTCATTAAATAATTAACACAATGCTTTGCCATATAACTCAATAATAAAACAATATACACTCTACTGTGCCTTAAAAGTATGATGTTTGAAATCCATTTTTATCTTCTTTTCTTATTTTGACATGATGGTACCCACTGGCAATGTAAAAAATTAAATGTCACAGTATGGCAATATGTGTGGCACTCAAAGTGCTATCAGGTTATAACTGTGTCACTGAGACTTACTATGTGTCAAACAGCTGCGTAAAGTGATGAGAATGCCACATAAGGTCTCTGTCACAACTACTCCACTCTGCCATTGTAGCTCAAAAGCAGTCACAGACAGCATATAAATGAATGAGCATGGCTATATTCTAATAAAACTTTCTGGACACTCATATTTGAATTTCATATAATTTTCATGTGTCACAAAATCATCTTCTTCTGACTTTTTTTCAATCATTTAAAAATTTTAAAAACCATCTTAGTTTGCAAGCCATACAAAAACAGGCTGGACCCATAGGCCATAATTTGTTGACCCCTGCAATAGACCATTGAATTTTACGTAAGGATGGTCTATGTTGGAATGGGAATAGGAAAAGCCAGTTTTGTTCTCACTCTGTTGCAGTTGTAGAAGGACACTAGGGAGAGAGGACAGAGGTGCATTTGTAGCAATTCTGGTTCTGATTTCCTCTCTCCTAGCTTTGGTCAAGAGAGGTGAGGTTGCAATCTCTTAGAGTGGTGTCACCAAGAACAGAAAGGTCTCTAGCCTCCCATAATTAACCACTTACATTCTCTCTCACCCATCTTGACTTACTCCTGTTTGAGGATCCTGCCTTGTAAGCTGCCTTGTGCTAAACTGAGATACAGCTGTACCAAAGCAAATTCATAGATGCAGCAAGATCAAACAGAGGGAGATACTAAGGTTTTGCTTCCCTGAACTGTCCTTAATTTTCATGTAGCATGGATCAGATACAGATAGAGTCAGCAAAGCGAAAAGAATAGATCCCAAGCTCACCAGCCATAGATCTCAAAGTCAGAGGTCTGCAGGACACCCAGTGACCAAGTGGGCAAGGGTCATTGTCTCACATGCAAGCCCACACATGTCAGGGGCTCCTCTATAACCCTCCCCCCCCACCAAACCTACAATATGACTGAGAATTTTCTAAAGGGATTGATTAAGTTACTAGAGCAAACTAAATAAATCAGAATCCTGCTCCCTCACCCCCATTAATCAGGAGACAGGGGCTTATGGAGAGAACCAGAATAGCTGAAACCAAATTGAGATATTATATATCCTCTAGAGTGGTACTGTGATTCATAATGACCTTTTTTTATGGATTATCTTCAACAGTCTGATATTCACTCATCTAAAAATTTATCTTTTTGACTCAAACAAAAAAGGTTACCTATTGCCCCTTCCTACTAAATGGAGCTTGACCAAATGAGGGCCTGATGTTCTCATTCAGCCTGCTTACCTCTAGTGGGCCGCAATGGGGATTTACACTCTCAGAGTTAAATATGCAGACTGTCCTGACACCTCTGTCACTACTATGAGGACAAAAATGTACAACTTCCCAACTATCACACTCCTATATATTTACCCAAGTGAACTGAAAGCTTATGTTCACACAAAAGGTTACAGCAGGTTTATTCATAATTGCCCAAACCTGAAAGCAAACGAATTGTCCTTCAACAGGTGAATTGACTAAAAAATACCTGTGGTACATCCATATAATGATTTAGCTATGAAGGGTAATGAACTATTGATGAATGATAAACTTGGATGAATCTTAAACACATTTTGCTAAGTGAAAGAAGCCAGACCCAAAAGACTAAATATTGAATGATTCCATTCATATGACATTCTGGAAAAGGCAAAACCATAGGAACAGATAACAGAACAGTGGTTGCCAGAGGGGTTAGGGGTAGGGAAGGGGGTTGACTACTGATTTAGTTTCCTAGGCTGCTGAAGCAAATACCATGAAATGGGTTGGCTTAAACAATGGGAATTTATTAGCTTACAGTTTTGAGGCTGGAAAAATGTCCAAATAAATGCATCTTCTAGGCAATGCTTTCTTTCTGAAGACCAGCTGCCAGCGAGGCACTTGGCAGCACCTGCTGGTCTCTCCTTTGTCTTCCAGGGTTTCGTTGATTTCAGCTTCTTGCTTCCTGTGGCTTTTTTCTCTCTTGGTCTGAATTTCATTCTGTTTATAAAGGACTCCAGTAATAGGATTAAGATCTATCCTCATTGGGCTGGGTCACACCTTAACTAAAGTAACCTCATCAAAAGGTCCTACTTAGAAGGAGTTCACACACACAGAAATGGATTAGCATTAAGAACATGTTTTTCTGGGGTCCATACAGCTTCAAATCATCCCAATTACAAAGGAAAGGCACTGGGGTGAAGGAACTGTTCTGTATGCAACTTGGATGGTGGATACATGACTCTGCCTCTGTCAAAACCCAAAGACTATATACCAAAAAGAGTTAAATTTACTGTAAACAGAAAAAATGACCAGGATATTGGCAGATCCCAGGATAGAAGGCACACTAGGACAGATGAATATAACTGTATTCCAAATGCATGACAAAATCACCAAATGGGGTACGGAAAAAGAAGCCAACCTAAGTAATTTTGGAAATCAGTGTTTTGACTTGGAATTGTAAGGCTAAAGGCAAATGAGACATAAATACTACTCTAGCTGGTAAATTTGTTTCTCACAGGTGTATGAGTTAACAATTCTGAAACTGCTTTAACATACATAATGGGGTTGAACATTTCCTACCTCTGTCACTGAAAAGGATCTGAAGCAAGGATACCCAACATAGGGTTACCAGGTAAAATGCAGGATGACCGATTAACTTTGAATTTCAATAAATGATGAATACACACATGAACACACACCAACACATAAAACTGAATAAACAGTCTATGGAAGGATAGACAAAATTGGAGCTGGCTGGCTGGGAGACTGATGTGGGAGGAAGTCTGACTTCACTGTTTGCCTTTGCACCATATGCACATCATTTCTATTCATAAAATAACAAAAATTTAACAATTGAAACACTGTAGTTAACTTATGAAATAAAAAAAGTATTCTCTATTAATTGGAAAAAAAGTATGACTGCCTAATAAACTTTTTAAAAGTTTCACTGCTTTTACATAAATCACTTAAACTTTATCTAATTGTTTTTTATGCTCCAGATCTCACCTTTTCCTCTCTGCCCTTCTTCAGACAGGCTGGCAGTAGTGGGCCAGTGTAACATTTCCTTCCTGTACCAGTTCTTCCATGGTGCTGGGGAAGGGAGGCCTGCAGAACAACTGGAAGAGGAGACAGGAGGAGGACTTCTCTCTGGGAGAATGGCTATTTCTCACTTTTATCCATCTCCTGGTGAGTCAGAGAAGTGAGAGTGCTAATCTCTGTGCTGACACATGAAAATCCTTTAATTAAACTCAGTCTGGTTACCTGGGCAGATGATCTCCAGGCCAGCTTCAAGGTAACATGCTTTAAATGATTGAGGAAACTTTTTTTTTTTTTTTTTGATGGAGAAGATAATTAACCCATGGAACTCACACAGATCCTCATGGAGGCAAGGCAGATTATTGTGATCCTAAGGAGAAAAAAAAGGCTTTCAGTCCTATTCTGGGTGAGAATGGTTGCCACGTGATGCTTTAAGCCAGGATGCAGGTCCAAGGCATGCGGTAATTGTCAGAATGGAATGCCAAGGTCAAGAAGGAATTTCCTCCCACTGAGCAGGCACAAAAACAGCAGCCCAGAAATACCCTGGAGAAGAGGAGCAAGCAGTACTCCTTCAATGACAGCAACAGGTTGCATAGACTGTGCTGAGCCAGAGATATTATAAGAGAAAGAGTAAAATAGTGCAAGAAAACTTTCTCTTTTCATTCAGCCTTGCCAAAATAAAAGGGCTTCCCAAGACTTTGTCAGCAGCCTGGGCTAAGAGAACCAGACTTCTCTCCTGCCTACAGACTGAATGGAGCTGGGAAGCCATTAGGGAAATGGAGTATAACAATCTTGCCCTCTCTTCCTCTTCTGTGTGGGCAGATGGGAAAGTAGTACAAAGCTTTCTTCCTACCTGGCAGGGACCTATGCTTTCCTAATAAGAGATTTCTATTTAAAGGACAGTACCCTCTGTTTGATATGAAAGCTATAGTGCTGACAAGTAGAGTTCATGATTCCTTTACCTTAGTCTTGTTTCCTGAACTGCAGGAAGTAATGAAGAAATATGTCAACTTCATGGAGCCTTAGGGGATAATTTAGATTTCCTTCACATTCATGTCTCCGTTCTTTGTTCTCTTAAGTGAACTGAGAGCTTCCTAACCAAGTGGTCAGAACTGGCTGGTTGATAAGGATTGGCTGGAACAAATCAACATCCTGCACCTGCACCAGTTTGTGGCTAGAAAGAAAAACACTTAAAGAAAATGCCCATCCCATATAGCTCAGAGAATTCACTATCTGTACCATCCCCTTTTTTTTTGTCTTCATTTTATTGAGATATATTCACATACCACACAGTCATACAAAACAAATAGTACATTCTATTGTTCACAGTACCACTACATAGTTGTACATTCATCACCTAAATCAATCCCTGACACCTTCATTAGCACACACACAAAAATAACAAGAATAATAATTAAAGTGAAAAAGAGCAATTGAAGTAAAAAAGAACACTGGGTACCTTTGTCTGTTTGTTTGTTTGCTTCCTTCCCCTATTTTTCTACTCATCCATCCATAAACTAGACAAAGCAGAGTGTGGTCCTTACGGCTTTCCCAATCCCATTGTCACCCCTCATAAGCTACATTTTTATACAATTTTCTTTGAGATTCATGGGTTCTGGGTTGTAGTTTGATAGTTTCAGGTATCCACCACCAGCTACCCCAATTCTTTAGAACCTAAAAAGGTTTGTCTAAAGTGTGCATAAGAGTGCCCACCAGAGTGACCTCTCGGCTCCTTTTGGAATCTCTCTGTCACTGAAGCTTATTTCATTTCCTTTCACATCCCCCTTTTGGTCACGAAGATGTTCTCTGTCCCATGATGCCAGGTCTACATTCCTCCCCGGGAGTCATATTCCACGTTGCCAGGGAGATTCACTCCCCTGGGTGTCTGATCCCACATAAGGGGGAGGGCAGTGATTTCACCTTTCAAGTTGGCTTAGCTAGAGACAGAGGGCCACATCTGAGCAACAAAGAGGCATTCGGGAGGAGGCTCTTAGGCACAATTATAGGGAGGCCTAGCCTCTCCTTTGCAGCAACCATCTTCCCAAGGGTAAAACCTATGGTAGAGTGCTCAACCCATCAAACCACCAGTCCCCTATATCTGTGGTCATGTTAGCAACCATCGAGGTGGGGTAGGCAAATACCCCTGCATTCTCCACAGGCTCCTCAAGGGGGCACTACATCTTTTTTTCCTTGTTTTTCTTTTTTTTTTTTTTTTTTAACTTTCCCTTCTTTTTTAAATCAACTGCATGAAAAAAAAGTTAAAAAGAAAACAAACATACAATAAAAGAACATTTCAAAGAGACCATAACAAGGGAGTAAGAAAAAGACAACTAACCTAAGATAACTGCTTTACTTCCAACCTGTTCCTACTTTACCCCAAGAAAGTTACCTAATACAGCAACATTTCTGTGAACTTGTTCCTACTATATCCATCAGAAATTAACAGACCATAGTCATTCCTGGGCATCCCCAGAACGTTAAATAGCTCATCTGTTCTTCTTGGATTATTGTTCCCCCTTCCTTAATTGCTCTCTATCGCTAGTTCCCCTACATTCTACATTATAAACCATTTTTTTACATTTTTCAAAGTTCACATTAGTGGTAGCATATAATATTTCTCTTTCTGTGCCTGGCTTATTTCGCTCAGCATTATGTCTTCAAGGTTCATCCATGTTGTCATATGTTTCGCGAGATCGTTCCTTCTTACTGCTGTGTAGTATTCCATCGTGTGTATATGCCACATTTTCTTTATCCACTCATCTGTTGAAGGACATTTGGGTTGTTTCCATCTCTTGGCAATTGTGAATAATGCTGCTATGAACATTGGCGTGCAGATATCTGTTCGTGTCACTGCTTTCCGATCTTCCGGGTATATACCGAGAAGTGCAATCACTGGATCGAATGGTAACTCTATATCTAGTTTTCTAAGGAACAGCCAGACTGACTTCTAGAGTGGCTGAACCATTATACAGTCCCACCAACAATGAATAAGAGTTCCAATTTCTCCACATCCCCTCCAGCATTTGTAGTTTCCTGTTTGTTTAATGGCAGCCACTCTAATCGGTGTTAGATGGTATCTCATTGTGGTCTTAATTTGCATCTCTCTAATAGCTAGTGAAGCTGAACATTTTTTCATGTGTTTCTTGGCCACTTGTATTTCCTCTTCAGAGAACTCTCTTTTCATATCTTTTGCCCATTTTATAATTGGGCTGTCTGTACTATTGTCATTGAGTTGTAGGATTTCTTTATATATGCAAGATATCAGTCTTCTGTCAGATACATGGTTTCCAAAAATTTTTTCCCATTGAGTTGGCTGCCTCTTTACCTTTTTGAGAAATTCCTTTGAGGTGCAGAAACTTCTAAGCTTGAGGAGTTCCCATTTATCTATTTTTTCTTTTGTTGCTTGTGCTTTGGCTGTAAAGTCTAGGAAGCAGCTGCCTAATACAAGGTCTTGAACATGTTTTCCTATATTATCTTCTAGGAGTTTTATGGTACTTTCTTTTATATTGAGATCTTTTGTCCATTTTGACTTAATTTTTGTGTAGGGGGTGAGGTAGAGGTCCTCTTTCATTCTTTTGGATATGGATATCCAACTCTCCCAGCCCCATTTGTTGAATAGACCATTATGACTCAGTTCAGTGACTTTGGGGGCCTTATCAAAGATCAGTCAGCCATAGATCTGAGGGTCTATCTCTGAATTCTCAATTCGATTCCATTGATCTATATGTCTATCTTTGTGCCAGTACCATGCTGTTTTGACAACTGTGGCTTTATAATAAGCTTCAAAGTCAGGGAGTGTAAGTCCTCCCACTTTGTTTTTCTTTTTTAGAGGGTCTTTAGCAATTCGAGGCATCTTTCCTTTCCAAATAAATTTGATAACTAGCTTTTCCAAGTCTGCAAAGTAGGTTCTTGGAATTTTGATTGGGATTGCATTGAATCTGTAGATGAGTTTGGGTAGAATTGACATCTTAATGACATTTAGCCTTCCTATCCATGAACGTGGAATATTTTTCCATCTTTTAAGGTCTACTTCTATTTCTTTTAGTAGAGTTATGTAGTTTTCTTTGAATAGGTCTTTTATATCTTTGGTTAAGTTTATTCCTAGGTACTTGATTTTTTTTAGTTGCTATTGAAAATGGTATCTTTTTCTTGAGTGTCTCTTCAGTTTGTTCATTTCTAGCATATAGAAACATTACTGATTTATGTGCATTAATCTTGTATCCTGCTACTTTGCTAAATTTGTTTATTAGCTCTAGTAGCTGTATCATCTATTTCTCAGGGTTTTCCAGATATAAGATCATATCATCTGCAAACAATGACAGTTTTACTTCTTCTTTTCCAATTTGGATGCCTTTTATTTCTTTGTCTTGCCGGATTGCCCTGGCTAGCACTTCCAGCACAATGTTGAATAACAGTGGTGACAGCGGGCATCCTTGTCTTGTTCCTGATCTTAGAGGGAAGGCTTTCAGTCTCTCACCATTGAGTACTATGCTGGCTGTGGGTTTTTCATATATGCTCTTTATCATATTGAGGAAGTTTCCTTAAATTCCTACCTTTTGAAGTGTTTTTATCAAAAAGGGATGTTGGATTTTGTCAAATGCTTTTTCAGCATCTATTGAGATGATCATTTGATTTTTTCCCTTTCGAATTTTTAATGTGTTGTAATACATTGATTGATTTTCTTATGTTGAACCATCCTTGCTTGCCTGGAATGAACCCCACTTGGTCATGGTGTACGATTCTTTTAATGTGTCTTTGGATTCGATTTGCAAGTATTTTGTTGAGGATTTTTGCATCTATATTCATTAGGGAGATTGGCCGGTAGTTTTCCTTTTTTGTAGCATCTTTGCCTGGTTTTGGTATTAGATTGATGTTAGCTTCATAAAATGAGTTAGGTAGTGTTCCATTTTCTTCAATGTTTTGAAAGAGTTTGAGTAAGATTGGTGTCAGTTCTTTCTGGAAAGTTTGGTAGAATTCCCCTGTGAAGCCATCTGGCCCTGGGCATTTATTTGTGGGAAGATTTTTGATGACTGATTGGATTTCTTTGCTTGTGATGGGTTGATTGAGGTCTTTTATTTCTTCTCTGGTCAGTCTAGGTTGTTCATATGTTTCCAGGAAATTGTCCATTTCCTCTACATTATCCAGTTTGTTGCCATACAGTTGTTCATAGTATCCTCTTATAATTTTTTTAATTTCTTCAGGATCTGCAGTTATGTCACCTTTTTCATTCATTATTTTGTTTATATGGGTCTTCTCTCTTTTTGATTTTGTCAGTCTAGCTAGGGGCTTGTCAATCTTGTTGATCTTCTCAAAGAATCAACTTTTGGTGATATTTATCCTCTCTATTGTTTTTTTGTTCTCTATGTCATTTATTTCTGCTTTAATCCTTGTTATTTCTTTTCTTCTACTTGGTTTAGGATTGGTTTGCTGTTCATTTTCTAGCTTCTTCAGTTGATCCATTAGTTCTTTGATTTTGGTTCTTTCTTCCTTTTTAATATATGCGTTTAGTGCTATAAATTTCCCCCTCAGCACTGCTTTTGCTGCATCCCATAGGTTTTGGTATGTTGTGTTCTCATTTTCATTCGTCTCTATATATTTAGCAATTTCTCTTGCTATTTCTTCTTTAACCCACTGATTGTTTAGGAGTGTGTTGTTTAACCTCCAGGTATTTGTGAATTTTCTAAGTCTCTGATGGTTATTGACTTCTAATTGTATTCCATTGTGGTCAGAGAATGTGCTTTAATAATTTCAATCTTTTTAAATTTATTGAGGCTTGTTTTATGTCCCAGCATATGATCTATTCTGGAGAATGTTCCGTGAGCACTAGAAAAGTATGTGTATCCTGGTGATTTGGGATGTAATGTTCTGTATATGTCTGTTAAATCCAATTATTTATCATATTGTTTATGTTTTCAATTTCCTTATTGGTCTTCTGTCTGGTTGATCTATCTATAGGAGAGAGTGATGTGTTGAAGTCTCCCACAATTATTGTGGAAACATCAATTGCTTCCTTTAGTTTTGCCAGTGTTTCTCTCATGTATTTTGTGGCACCTTGATTGGGTGCATAGACATTTATGATTGTTATTTCTTCTTGCTGAATTGCCCCTTTTATTAGTATGTATTGGCCTTCTTTGTCTCTCAAAACATCCCTGCATTTAAAGTCTATTTTATCTGAGATTAATATTGCTACACCTGCTTTCCTTTGGCTGTAGCTGGCATGAAATATTTTTTTCCATCCTTTCACTTTCAGTTTCTTTGTGTCCCTGTGTCTAAGATGGGTCTCTTGCATGCAGCATATTGATGTTTCATTTTTTTTGATCCATTCTGCGAATCTATATCTTTTAATTGGAGAGTTTAATCCATTTACATTCAACGTTATAACCGTGAAGGCATTTCTTGAATCAGCCATCTTATCCTTTGGTTTATGTTTGTCATATATATTTTTCCCCTGTCTCTATTAATATCCTTTATTGTACCCATACCGAATCTCTTTAGTACTGAACCTTTCTCCAAGTCTCTCTGTCTTTTCTTTGTTTCTCTGTCTGTAGGGCTCCCTTTAGTATCTCCAGTAGGGCAGGTGTCTTGTTAGCAAATTCTCTCAGCATTTGTTTGTCTGTGAAAAATTTAAGCTCTCCCTCAAATTTGAAGGAGAGCTTTGCTGGATAAAGTATTCTTGGTTGGAAATTTTTCTCACTCAGAATTTTAAATATATTGTGCCACTGCCTTCTCGCCTCCATGTGGCTGCTGAGTAGTCACTACTTAGTCTTATGCTGTTTCCTTTGTATGTGGTGAATTGCTTTTCTCTTGCTGCTTTCAGAACTTGCTCCTTCTCTTTCATGTTTGACAGTGTGATCAGAATATGTCTCAGAGTGGGTTTATTTGGATTTATTCTATTTGGAGTTCGCTGAGCATTTATGATTTGTGTATTTATGTTGTTTAGAAGATTTGGGAAGTTTTCCCCAACAATTTCTTTGAATACTCTTCCTAGACCTTTACCCTTTTCTTCCCCTTCTGGAACACCAATCAGTCTTATATTAGGACGTTTTATATTATCTATCATATCCCTGAGATCCGTTTCGATTTTTTCAATTTTTTTCCCTATTCTTTCTTTGATGTTTTCATTTTCCATTCTGTCATCTTCCAGGTCACTGATTCATTGTTCAACTTCCTCTAGTCTTGTACTATGAGTGTCCAGAATCTTTTCAATTTGTCAACAGTTCCTTTAATTTCCATAAGATCATCTATTTTTTTATTTAGTCTTGCAATGTCTTCTTTATGCCCTTCTAGGGTCTTCTTGATATCCTTTGTATCCCGTACTATGGTCTCATTGTTCATCTTTAGTTCTTTGAGTAGCTGCTCTAGGTGCTGTGTCTCTTCTGAGCTTTTGATTTGGGTGCTTGGGCTTGGGTTATCCATATCGTCTGGTTTTTTCATATGCTTTATAATTTTCTGTTGTTTTTGGCATCTTGGCATTTGCTGAACTTGATAGGGTTCTTTTAGGATTTGTAGACCAATTGAAGTCCTTATCTCTAATTTATCAGATCTACAGCTTCGTGGAGTACACTTTCTCTAACTAACCAGCAGGTGGCATCCACAAGCCACCTGTTCTCCACAAGCCAGTTCTCCCCTGCTTTGCCTTTGTGGTGAGTGGGGGAGTGAGTCTTGTGGGGTCCAATTGGTGTACCAAGCTTGCGTGTGTAGTTGGTGTTGCCCGCCCTGTATATAGGGCGTGTTTCTGGGCAGTCAGGGAGGGGGGGTGGCTCTAACAATCAAATCTCCCTGGTGATCCTGGAGTTTTAAAGCTGCTGCAATAGTCTAATCCTTCAGTTCAGTCCTGCCACAGTTTGTCTCTGCCACTGACCCACAAGTCCTTGGTATTGGCGTATAGCTCCCGAGACTTGCAAGTGGGTCCCTCTTCCAGGCTGTGCACCCCCTGATCCTCTGTTGAGGAATGACTGTGCTATGTGACAGGTGAGTGCCATCCCCCCAGGGTGGATCTGGGCTGCTGGGCTGTGTAGGGAGGCTCCCAGTCTGCTCAAATGATGGCTGAATGGGGCTTTGTTAATTCACACTGCTCCACCTTCCCTACTCTGGGACAATCAGCTGAGGTTGCAGGGAAGGCTAATGTCCACACCCAGTTTTGTGGTGTGTGCCTGTTATTTGAAGCACTTCTGTCACACTGGGTTGTCTGGGGCAGCTCTGGGCTATGCGACTGGCGATGGGCAGGAGTATTTCCTGTCCACCAGGATGATGGCTGTGAGTGGACACCCCCCTTTTCTTGGGAAGTTGTGGTGTTTAGTGAATTTTCTCAGCCACTGTATTATTGCCTCTTGTCTCAGAGCTCTCTTAGTTCTGCTCTTGTCTTGACCTGCCCAAATTGCAAGTCTTTGAAGCTTTCTGTATTGGGCTTCTTAGAGTAATTGTTTTAGAAAAAGAAAAAAGGATTAAAAAAAAAATGGCCCTCCTCACAGATCTAATGGGTTATTGAAATGCTAAGAGACAAAGCAATTAGGGCCATTAAGGAAAGGTCCACAGGGCAGAGAGATCAGCTTTTCTTTGGGATTTGCATGTGAGCCTCAGGGCCTGAACTCTGCCCTTCCCCTTTCTATGTTCACCAGAATACCAAAAATCCTCCGCTTTTATTTTGGAGTTTTTTGTGCTGTTTTTTTCTATGCCTGTCTCCTCTCTGCTGGGCTGGCTGCTCTCAGATTCTCTGGTATTTGGTCTCAGTCTATCTGTGGTTGGAGTTTGGATCAGTAGAATGAGTTTCCGATAAGAGCTGCCACTGCAGTTCTCCCTTCTCCTTCTTGGAGCTGACAGCCCCTCCTCCCACAGGACTGAGCCTGGCAGGGAGGGGTGCGGGTCCTCTGGCCACAAAAACTTACAGATTTCGCTGATCTCAGCAGTTCCATGTTTTCACGAGTGTTGTCTGAAGTATGCCGAAAGTCAGATTGCTCTGTGGTGTCCAGTCCACGCAGTTCCTGGCTTTCTACCTACTTTCCTGGAGGAGAAACTAAAACATACAGCTCACCAGTCCACCATCTTGCCCCGCCTCACCATCCCTTTTAAAAAAACCAACCAACCAACCAAACAAACAAACAAAAAACATTGGCTTTGTGGTGAGCTTCAGCCTAAGACCCTCAGACAATTTTTCTTTCTCAGGTTTGGGTTGGGGTGAATGGAGGTTATCCATTAGTATTTATATTGTCCTTCCTTGAGTTGCTATTTGTCAGCACCTATATACCATTTTTTTCCTTCATTTGCTGCTGTTTAGCAAGATTATGTGTATTGCACTATCGATGGCAAGTGATTGTACAGGCTAGTGTGTAGCTTCCTACCACATTCTCTTTTGTTAGGTGAAAAAGGAATAAAATCTCTAATAAGGAGGAAAACAGAGAACAGCCCTAATGAGGATTAAGGCAACTGTTCTATAGCTTCAAGATAGCTCATCCGTGAAGGGCTCTCTGCCTTCTGTGTTGGGGCTTAGGTAGCAATCATATCCTCTACCATAGTGTATTGGAAAGGACTGGGCTTGAAATCAAGAGACCTGGGTTTGAATTCTGACTTTGTCACTTAATACTAGTGCAAGTACATCTCTAAGGTTCTGTTTCATTTATAAAATGGTGTTAAAAGTAACTACCAACAGCAATGCTATAAGGTTTAAATAAAGGAAGTAAAATCCCTGCCAAATACTGATTTCTTAAGGGTTTGTTGAATCTGAATGATATTGAAAGTTTTAAATGGCACCAGTGTTTCATCATCATTTATCATTGTTAAGTATCTGGATTTGTTTTAGAAAATGTATTGAGCTTCTCAAAGGCAGAGTTTTTGACCTTTGAAGGTTGGCAGTGGAAGAAAATAACACCCTATAAAGATGCTCTAGTCAGTTTACAAAGAGTTTTGAAATATTCAGAGAGAAAGTTCAGTGGTAAATGAAAAGGATTATTCAGGAACTCACAATGTGTTCCTCTTTATATGCGTGACTTATAAATACTTAGTGAGGAATCAGTAATTTCTCAACTATAGCATTTGATATTCCTGTGTTCAGTTACCAGTTAATTTATTAGCATACAAAAATAATAGCAAATAGATTTTTTCTATCAGCTTACAGACTGATAGGCTCTTTGCTCTCACACATTTGATCAGCCTCATAGAAACTTTATTTTCAAATTCTAAAAATAATTTTCTCCAACATCTTTGAATTTCTTTGACGTAAGTGACTGGAACTCCTTTCTCCCCAAACAACATTCATTTTCGCATTTTTGGGCTCAAGTATGTGGACTTCTAAATAAATTTCACGGCAGATAACAGAAAATCATACAGGCTTTGTTGTACTCTTTATTAAACAGCCTTGGGATTTAGTAAAGGGGAGAACAGAAAATGTATATATCACTTTTGCTTTGGTCTGACTTCCTATGATCTCTAATTTCTAGCCCAGATGTTATAAATACAGGAACCCAATTGTCTGAGGGGGGCAACTTTTCTAGTTCTTCCTACTTACTAGCCTTGTTTGCATCAAGTACAGGGTGATCCCTCAACTCAGGCTTTTCTTGCTTCATGCTGAAGCACCTCCTCTCCTTGTAATGCACAAATATAGAGACATGGGTTCACGGGTTCCATCTAGTGGGCATTTCTCACATAATCTAAAAGCCAAGAACATTTTATAGGTGGATTACATGACATTTAACTCACTGCTTTTTACACATGGGGAAAACCTAAACTTGAAGAGGTAAAGTGAAGCATCATTGTTACACAGTAGTTAATAGTGGAACTGGGCCTAGACCCTGGTCCCTTGACTGCAGTCCATTTCCTCAGCCATATTCACTATATTGTTCCTCCTACTTTCTCTTCCTCCCCTGCTGTTACTGAGGTAGGCACTGTGCAATGCTATTTAACAATATATTACTCTCCAGGAACTTAGACACCCTGGCATTCAACTTTAATGTAAAAATCAGCAGAGAACATCAAATGAACAATTGAAATTATTATAAATTTGGCAATAGAAAAGACTAATATACTTCTATTGCATGTACTGGAAAGGTTAGACTGCTTTACAATTCAACAATAACATATACTGAATGTATAAAACATACAGCAGATTTCAGTGTAGGGATAGTCAGTGGAGGAGATGGAAATCCATTATCTTTTTATTAATTTGTTTTTTTTTTAAATTTTGTGTTAACAAAAATACAACACATTTCCTGTTTAACCACTTGCAGGTATACAGTTCTGTGGTGTTAATTACTCACAATGTTGTATTATCATAACTGACATCCATTACCAAAACTTTTCCATCATCCCAAACAGAAACTGTACCAATTGGGCATTAAATCCCCATTCCCCATCCCCACCCTCATACCCTGTCATCTACTTTCTGTCTCTATGAATTTGCATATTTTAGTTGTTTCATTTGAGTGAGATAATACAATATTTGTCCTTTTATGTCTGTCTTATTTCACTCATCATGATGTCTTCAAACTTCAATCTTTTAATAGCTGAATAATACTCCATTGCATGTATATACCACATTTTGCTTATTCATTCATCTGTTGATGGACACGAGTTGCTTCCACCTTTCCCTTTGGAATATTGTGAATAATGCTGCAATGAACGTTGGTGCACAGATGGTTTTTCAAGTTCCTGCTCTCAATTTTTAGGGGTATATACCTAGAAGTGGGATTGCCAGGTCATATAGTAATTCTATACTTAAGTTTCTGAGGAACCACCAAACTATTTTTCACAATAGCTGCACCATTCTACATTCTCACCAACAATAAAAAGTATTCCTACTTCTCCACATCCTCTCCAATTGCTATTTTCCATTTTGTTACTAGTAGCCATTCTTGTGGGTATGGAATGGTATCTCAATGTGGTTTTGATTTGCATTTCCCTAATAGTTAATGATGTTGAGCATCTTTCACATGCTTTTGAACATTTGTCTATCTTCTTTGGAGAAATGTCTATTCTAGTTTTTTGCCCATTTTTAGAGTTGTTTGTCTTTTTGTTGTTGAGTTGCAGGAGTGTTTTTGTATATTTTGGATATAAAACCCTTATCAGATATATGGTTTGATGCACAAAAGTTTTTAATTTTCAGTAGATCCAATTCATCTTTTTCTTTTGATGCTCATGCTTTTGGTATAAAGTCTAAGAATCCATTATCTAATACAAGGTCCTAAAGATTTTCCCTTATATTTTCTTCTAGTGGTTTTTTCATTTTAGTGCTTATATATAGGTCTTTGATCCATTTTGATACCATTTTTGTACATGGTATGAGGTGGGAGTTCACGTTCATCTTTTTGAATGTGGCTATCCAGTTTTCCCAGTATCATTTGTTAAAGAGACTCTTCTTTCTCCATTGAGTAGACCGAGCACCCTTGTCAAAACTCGCTTGACCATAGATGGGTGGGTTTATTTCTGACCTCTCAATTTTGTTCCATTGTTCTATATGTCTGTGCTTATACCAGTACTACATTGTTTTGATTACTATAGTTTTGAAATAAGTTTTGAAATCAGGAAGTGTGAGTCCTCCAACATTGTTCTTTTTTCAAGATAGATGACTTTGGCTATTTGGGATCCCTTGCCCTTCTGTATGAATTTTATGAATAGCTTTTACATTTCTGTGAAGTAGGCTGTTGGAATTTTGATTGGGATTCAGTTGAATTGGTAAATTGCTTTGGGTAGTATTAATATCTTAACAATATTTCCTTTTCCAATCCATGAACATGGAATGTCTTTCCATTTATTTAGGTCTTCTTTAATTTCTTTCAGCAATGTTTCATAGTTTTCCATGTACAAGTAGTTCACCTCCGTGGTTAAATTTATTTATAGATATTTGATTCCTTTAGTGCTATTGTAAATGGAATTGCTTTGTTGATTTCCCTTTTGGATTTTTCAGAGCTATTGTGTAAAATCATGACTAATTTTTATGTGTGCCCTACATTTGCTGAATTCATTTATTAGCTCCAGTAGCTTTCTTATATAGTCTTCAGGATTTTCTATACATAAGATCATGTCATCTGTGAAAAGGGATACTTTTACTTCTTTCTTTCCAATTTGGATGCCTTTCATTTCTCTCTCTCTCTCTTAATTCCTTCTAGTACATGTTGAATAGCAGTGGTGAAAGTGAGCATCCCTGATTTGTTCCCGATCTTAGAGGGAAGGCCTTCCATCTTTCACCATTGAATATGATTTTAACTGCAGGTTTTTCATAGATGCTCTTTATCATGTTGAGGAGGTTTCCTTCTGTTCCTTGTTTTCTGAGTATTTTTATCAAGAAGTGGTGCTGTAATTTGTCAAATGTATTTTATGCATCAATTGAGATGATCACATGGTTTTCCCATGATTTTATTAATGTGCTGTTTTTCATTAATTGATTTTCTTACATTGAACCACCTTTGCATCCTATAAATCCCACTCTGTTGTGGTGTATAATCCTTTTAATTTGTTTTTGGATTTGGCTTCCTAATATTTTGTTGAGGATTTTTACATCCATATTCTTAAGTGATATTGATTTGTAGTTTTCTTTTCTTGCAATATATTAGTCTGGGTTGGGTATTGGGGTGATGGTGGCCTCATAGAATGAGTTACAAAGGGTTTCCTCCTCTTCAATTTTTTGGAAGAGTTTGAGAAGGATTGGTGTTAATTAGTCTTGGAATATTTGGTAAAATTCACCTGTGAAGTTTCTGACCCTGGACTTCTCTTTGTTGGGAGTTTTTGTTTCTCTAGTGCACAATGTGCATCCAATACTGCATTTGCTGCATGCAATACCTGCATCAGTTTCTTTAGAAATTGTTAAAAATAATGTATTCATGAATTACTCATTGAGTTCCTACCATGTACAGGCATTATGCTATGTGGGGAGATTTTTGATTACAGATTCTATCTCTTTATTTGTTATTGGTCTGTTGAGGTCTTAAATTTCTTCTTTTTTTAGTATCACATTAGGAATTTTATTTTTAAATTTTGATCAATAAGGAGGAAAATAATTTTAAAAGGCTAAGCAGTCTGTATTAGTTAGGGTTCTCTAGGGAAACAGAATCAATAAGAGATATCTATAAATGTAAGATTTATAAAAGTGTCTCATGCAACTGTGGGTATGCAAGAGTCCAAATTCCATAGGGCAAGCAGGAAACTGGCAACTCCAATGAAGATGTTCGATGAGCTGCTCAGGCAGCAAACTAGCAACTTCGATGAACGTGTTTGATGAACTCCTCAGGAAACAAACTGGCAACTTCGACGAACTCTTCAGGAAACGCTTTGCTAGTCAGCTGAAGTAGTGAAACAACTCTGTCTCATGTAAACGTCTTCAACTGATTGGATTAAATCCAGCTGACTGCATTCTCTTGTGGAAGACATGCCCTTCTTTGATGTCACCAGTCACAGCTGCAGCCATTGACTGATGATTTAATAAACCAGCCTTCTGGATTATTAAGCAGCTACAAATGTCCTTGCAGTAATGGTTAGGCCAGTGCTAGATACCTGGGTACCATCACCTGGCCAAGTTGACACATGAACCTAACCATCAGAGTCCTCCCTTATCAACTTAGCAGTTATACACATCACCTTAAACCATACTTTATCTCTAAGTAGAGAACAATAACAGACATATATTTCACATAACAATACTCCACTGTCCAGCATACAACCAGAAATGCACTAAATCTCTCCAGAATAGGGTGCAAGTCCTTGGTGACATTAACTCTTAAAATTGATTTCCTTTAACTTCAATAATGCAAAACAAACAATACAGCTTCTGTCATACGATAAGGGGATAAGATACAGAAGGAAACAAAGATATTTGCTTTACAGACAGATACAAACATATTCATAACAAAACAAGGAGGAAATATTCATGCCATCATAGTCCTCATTTCTGTAATTGGTCATGTGGTTGTAGTTCATATTTATCACTACCTTCTTCCACTACCCATTCCATATTCCCTTTACCCTCAGCAAGCACTTCAGCTGGCCATGGTTCTTTGCCTGGTGGGGTGACCCAATCCTTCATTCCTGAAATTTCTTGGCCATTGGTAGTCCTGTCTGGATTGGGTTGTTTTAGTTTTCCATTGACTTTAATCACAGTGCATGGTATACTAAGAGATGCCATAGGGGATCTCCTGTATTCCAGGAAAATTCTTCTTTACCTCCATTTTGTAGTTGCAGTGCTATTTCCCCTTGATACTCAGGATCAAACACCCCAGCCAATATAGTAATTCCCTTCCTTGCCTGTTGATTCAGAGGCATAAGAAGCCCAAAGTGGCCAGGTGGCAGTCTTAACTTCCAGTTCAATGGAATTATTGTTATGTTTCCTTGTGGAAACACTCCTCCTTTTGGAACAAAAACTTGTAGACCAGCAGAGCTTAAGCTTGCAGGGAAAGGAAGCAAAAATTTTCCTAGTGGATCACTAGGACTGATAGTGAGTAGTGCCACTCCTGTTTCCACCCCTTGATTCCTGGATCCATGAATCCTGCCTATGGGAGAAAGAGCACCATAAAATGGATGCTGATTCAGAGCATACACAGCCTCCTGGAGAACACTGCCCCAGCCCTGCAAGGTATTGCCACCTAGTTGGTGCCATAATTGAGTCTTCAACAGGCCATTCCACCATTCTATCAATGCAGCTGCCTCTGGATGATGGGGAACATGGTAAGACCAGAGAATTCCATGAGCATGTGTCCATTCCCTCACTTCATTTGCTGTGAAGTGGGTTCCTTGGTCAGAAGCAATGCTGTGTGGAATACCATGATGGTGGATAAGGCATTCTGTAAGTCCACAGATGGTAGTTTTGGCAGAAGTATTTCATGCAGGGAAGGCAAACCCATAGCAGGGTATGTGTCTATTCCAGTAAGAACAAATCACTGCTTCTTCAATGATGGAAGTGGTCCAATGTACTCAACCTGCCACCAGGTAGCAGGCTGATCACCTTGGGGAGTAGTGCCATATCGGGGTCTGAGTGCAAGTCTCTGCTGCTGGCAGATTGGGCATTCAGCAGTGCCTGTGGCCAGGTCAGCCTTGGTTAGTGGAAGTCCATGTTGCCGAACCCAGCGTAATGTCCATCCCTACCAGTCATGAGCCCATTGGGCAATGACAGGAGTGGCTGGGGAAAGAGGCTGATTGGTATCCACCAAATGGGTCATTTTATCCACTTGGTTATTAAAATCTTCTGCTTAAGTCACCCTCTGGTGAGCATTCACATGGGACACAAATATCTTCATGTTTTTTGACCACTCAGAAAGGCCTATCCACATCTCTTCCCCAGACTTCTTTGTCATCAATTTTCCAATCATGTTCCTTCCAAGTCCCTGACCATCCAGCCAAACAGTTAGCAGCAGCCCATGAATCAGTATACAAATGCACCTCTGGCCAGTTCTCCTTCCAAGCAAAGTGAACAACCAGGTGCACTGCTTGAAGTTCTGCCCACTGGGAGGATTTCCCCTCACCATTATCCTTCAGGGACATCCCAGAAAGGGGCTGCAGTTCTGCAGCTGTCCATTTTTGGGTGGTGCCTTCATATTGTGCAGAACCATCTGTAAACCAGAACCAAGTTTTCTCTTTCTCAGTCAACTGATTGTAAGGTACTCCCCAAGATGACATAGCTGTGGGCTGGGAAAGAGAATGTAAGATGGAAGGAGTGGGGGCCATGGGCATTTGGGTCACTTCATCATGTAACTTGTGCCTTCAGGACCTGCTTGAGCTCTATCTTCTGTATACCATTTCCATTTTATGATGGAGTGCTGCTGTGCATGCCCAGCTTTATGACTTGGCGGATAGGACAACACCCAGCTCATGATAGGTAATTGAGGTCTCATGGTAACTTGGTGACCCTTGGTTAGGTGTTCTGTCTCTACTAAGGCCCAATAGCAGGCCAAAAGCTGTTTATCAAATGGAGAGTAGTTATCTGCAGAAGATGGTAAAGCTTTACTCCAAAATCCTAAGGGCCTGCATTGTGATTCTCCTATAGAGCCTGCTAAAGGCTCCAAACAGTATCTCTATTTGCCACTGACACTTACAGCACCATTGGATCAGCTGGATCATATGGTTCAAGCAGCAGAGCAGCTAGCACAGCAGCCTGGACCTGTCACAGAGCCTCATCTTGTTCCAATCCCCACTCAAAACTAGAAGCTTTTCTGGTAACTCAGTAAATGGTCCAGAGTAGCACTCCCAAATGAGGAATATGTTGTCTCCAAAATCCAAAGAGGCCAACTAAGTGTAAGTGTTCTGCCTCTTTTTTGGCTGTAGGATGGGCCAGGTGCAACAGCTTATCCTTCACCATAGAAGGGATATCTTGACATGCCCCAAACCACTGGACACCTAGAAATTTTACTGAGCTGGAAGGCCCCTGTATTTTTGTTGGATTTATCTCCCATCCTCTGCCACACAAATACCTTACCAACAAATCTAGAGTAGTTGCTGCTTCTTGCTCCCTAGGTCCAATCAACATGATATCATCAATATAATGGACCAATGTGATGTCTTGTGGGAGGGAGATACAATCAAGATCCCTGTGGACAATCTTATGACATAGGGCTGGAGAGTTGCTATACCCCTGAGGGAGCAAAGTGAATGTAAACTGCTGGCTTTGCCAGCTGAATGCAAGCTGTTTCTGGTGGTCCATACTAACAGCTATTGAGAAAACAGCATTTGCCAGATCAATAGCTGCATAACAAGTACCAGGGGATGTGTTGACTTGTTCATGCAATGATACCACATCTGGAACAGCAGTTGCAATTGGAGTCACCACCTGGTTAAGTTTATGATAACCCACTGTCATCCTCCAAGACTCATCTGTTTTCTGCACAGGCCAAATAGGAGAGTTGAATGGGGATGTGGTGGGAATCACCACCCCTGCATCCTTCAAGTCCTGAAGAGTGGCATTAATCTCTGCAGTCCCTCCAGGAATCCAGTATTGCTTCTGGTTTACTATTTTGCTAGGCAGGGGCACTTCTAGTGGCTTCCACTTGGCCTTTCCCACCATAATAGCCCTCACTCCATGAGTCAGGGAACCAACATGAGAATTCTGCTGGTTGCTGAGTATGTCTATTCCAATTATGCATTCTGGAATTGGAGAAATAACCACAGAATGGGTCCAGGGACCCACTGGACCCACTGTGAGATGGACCTGAGCTAAAACTCCATCGATTACCTGACCTCCATAAGCCCCAACTCTGACTTGTGGACCAGAGTGATGTTTTGGGACTCCTGGAATTAATGTCACTTCTCAACCAATGTCTAATTATTCCTGAAATATCTGATAATTTCCTTTTCCCC
Source organism: Choloepus didactylus (assembly GCF_015220235.1). Classification (NCBI taxonomy): domain Eukaryota; kingdom Metazoa; phylum Chordata; class Mammalia; order Pilosa; family Megalonychidae; genus Choloepus; species Choloepus didactylus. Next base: position 121,803,961 of record NC_051314.1, read on the forward strand.
AATGCACAGTTACCCTGGTAAAAGGCTATAGGTCCCCCCTGGGAGGGCTGGGAGAAAGATTAGCAGTATAAATTTTTGGTGGTGTAACAGGGTCCTTCCCTAGGGTACCCAGCCTTCCCCTCATTCAAGGGGTTCTGGATCTGTAAACTGTCTCAAGTCTGGGAATTGATTAAGGGGCCATGATTCTCTGCTTTTGTAATGCAAGGTAGACTTTTGTTCACTTGACCTAGAATTCTTCTGCTTATATATTTCAAAAAAGAATTTAGTTGACTGCCCACTTATTTTACTACCAGGTACCCCATGATCTACTAGCCAATGCCGTAAGTCTCTGTGAGTCAGGTTATTTTGACTGCTGCTTTGAGCCTGTTTTCCATTACAGTAGCCATGCCCACTTTGTCTTTGACAATTAACTGCTGCCACATGGCTTCTTCCAACTCAGGATCCGATAATCCCCATTGTGTTTAAGGATTCCAGCTCAGTGACAGCAGTTCCTACAGTAATATCTGACCTACAGAGATGGGTGACTACAGAGCTCTCCAGGGATGATGGAGATAGTCCCACAAATTTAGTCCTCACAGTCCTGGTAAAAGGTGTGCCTCTGGACATTCCAGGGGTGTGTGAGCAGGTCTTCCATGATAAATCCACTCTAACATTCCAATCTCTCTAAGCCTTTGAATGCCCTCCTCTGCATTATACCAGGGCAGTTCTGGCATTTTGACCTCAAGTAATGTTGGCCACCTTTTGATCTATGTTTCAGCCAACCACTCAAACAAACTGTGAACACCTTTTCTAACCCCTCAAGCTACAATGTTGAATGTAGAATCTCTGCTTAGTGGGCCCATATCAGTAAATTCAGCCTGATCCAACTTTATATTCCTTCCACTATTATCCCACACCCTTAATATGCATTCCCACACATATTCCCCTGATTTCTGTCTGTATAAGTTGGAAAACTCATACAGTTCTTTTGGATTATAGTGCACTTCCTCATGGGTCATGTACCTCACTCTTCGGGGCCTGTTGGGACTTTAATCTAGTTATAAGTCTTGAAGCAAAGACTGGTGGTGGGGGTGGGTCATGAAAAGTATTAAAAGTATCCCTCAAGCCATTTACCTCAGGACATTCCATTGCAGTTTCATCTCATGAAACAGGATTAATCTGTCCACACAGAGGAGTGAGGACTGCTTCCTCAGAGGAGGTGATTACAGGTTTATCAGGCACTGAAGGGTTAATCTCTTTAGGTGGAGTTTGGGTGGCAGGCTCCTTGGGGCAGACTGGAGGTCAGGAAGGTGTTTCCTCCAAGCAGGTGAGAGGTTGGGTAGCTGTCTCCTCAGGGAAGACTGGAGGTGGGGGTCTGTTTCCTCAGGACAGACCACTACAGGTGTATCTAACAATGACTCAGCAGAATCCAGGGTTTCAATGTCCTCACTGCCATTATCAATCCGTATGTCTCCATCCCAAGTTTCAGGATCCCATTCTTTTCCAATCAAAGCCTTTACTTTAACAGCAGACACCCTGAGAGATAGAGATTTTAGTTTATGTTGTAAATCTGCTACTGGCACAATGAGACTCTGGGTCTTGTTTTCAGAAATCTCAAGTCTGTGGCCACAGAAAATAAGGTTTTCTCTCAGGACACACATAGAAAGACCTTTACATCTGTCATATGGCCCTTAAGTTTCTAATTTTAAGCTTTTAGCTCATCCCTTTCTCTTATAACTTTATCCAATGTATCTAAGAGCAACCAGCCAACATCATTATACCTCTTAATTTTGCAAAACTCTGTTAAGGTGTCAAAAACACTGTCACCCAGAGCCTTTCTTCATACAAGAGTATGATTAGGAGAATCAAATGGTATTTTCTTATCTCCCTTGCCAACTCATGCTAGGGACAGTCAGTGCCCTCTTGATTACTGGAAATGGAATCATTAGTGTCTTTGAATCTAATCAGAGTAGAAAATAAATTGTAAAAGCCCATTTTAAGATTCTATTTCTCAAGAACCACTCCTGGTACCAATTGTATTAGTTAGGGTTCTCTAGGGAAACAGAATCAATGAGAGATAACTATAAATACAAGATTTATAAAAGTGTCTCTCACAACTGTTGGTATGCACGAGTCCAAATTCCATAGGGCAGGCAGCAAACTGGCAACTACAATGAAAATGTTTGGTGAACTCCTCAGGCAGCGAACTAGCAACTTCAATGAACGTGTTCGATGAAGTCCTCAGGAAATACTTTGCTGGTCAGCTGAAGAAGTGAAGGTCCTGTATATGTCTCATTTAAAAGTCTTCAACTGATTGGATTAAATCCAGCTGACTGCATTCTCTCATTGTGGAAGCCATGTCCTTAATTGATGTCATCATTCAAGCTGCAGCCAATTGACTTATGATTTAATAAACCAGCCTTCTGAATTATTAAGCAGCCATAAATGTCCTTGCAGTAATGGTTAGGCCAGTGCTTGCTTGACCAGACACCTGGATACCATCACCTGGCCAAGTTGACACAAGAACCTTACCATCATACAGTCAAAAGAAGTACACATATATACAGAAGATATGAACAGTATAGATTCATTTCCAGTTGATTCAATCTTACTTATACATTTAAAATACAAAACACATCTTAATTTGTCAAGAAGTTGACCAAATTTAGCACCAGAAAAGGAACTTAATTTTAGCTTCTCATCATGACCTCAATATCTTGGCATAGGAAATGAAATTTCATCTGATCAAATGCACTTATCATCATTGATTTTGAAAAGAATTCTGAAAAGTAATTGCTGCATATCATCAGTTCACAAATGATTCAAGGGACTAAAACCTTAAAACTGGTATTACTTGATGTTGTGGACAACTCTCCTATAGTCATTTGTTTTCATCTCCTCCAATGTGTGTTCCAGTTGCTAAACCAAATGGAGCAGGTTTGTCTGCAGAACTTTGGTGCTGTGATCTCCATTCTGATAAAGGTGGAGCTTTATAGTCACTGCTGGTTTAATCTGCTGTCAGAGATTTCTGCTTGTAAGTTGTACATTAATCTCCATTCAAGGTTGTGTTAACTGAGAAGGTCTGGTACCAATTCACTCAGAATAGTTCAGATCTCCTTTCTGTTGTCCAGATAAAGATGAAGCAACAATCTGTTCAATTCTTCAGAGAATCTCAGAACAAAAACAGAATCTTGGAAATCATGAGCTTTGAGCTCTCAGTGAGGAGGTAAGTTAATCCTTCCACACCATGTTGGATGGTGTCTCTACTTACACTGAGTTTTCTGGTGGTGCCCTCATAGATCTTAGGGTTCGAGCCTTGCCTCAGGAAGTCCATTGCAATCTGCCCAAACTTGGGGACCACCATGCTGTCCACTCGTGGCAGGAAGACTAGGTACTCCTTATGTTCTTCTTACAGGTCCAGCAGCATCTTCTATTTCTTCTTGAGTCAGTTTGGTAACTTGTGTGTTTTGAGGAATTTGTCCATTTCATCTAAGTTATCTAAACTGTTGGCATAAAACTGTTCATAGTATCCTCTTATAATCCTTTTTATCTCTGTGGGGTCAGTAGTAATGCCCCCTCCCTTTCATTTATGATTTTAGTTCTTTGCTTTTTTCTCTATTTTTATTTGTCAGTCTAACTAACAGGTCTGTCAATTTTATTGATCTATTCAAAGAACCAACTTTTGGTTTTGTTGATTCTTTCCATTCTTTTTCTATTCTCCATATCATTTACTTACTCTAATCTTTAATACTTCTTTCCTTCTTCTGACTTTGGGTTTAGTTTGCTCTTATTTTTCAAGATCCTCCAGTTGTGAGGTTAGGTCTTTGACTTGAGATTTTTCTTCTTTTTAATATAAACATTTAGAGCTATAAATTTCCCTCTAAGCACTGCCTCTCCTGCACCCCGTAAGTTTGGTATATTGTGTTTTAATTTTAAATCACCTTAAGATAGTTCCTAATTTCCCTTGTGATTTCTTCTTTGACCCATTGGTTGTTTAAAAGGGTATTGTTTAATTTCCACTTATTTGTGAATTTTCCAGTTCTCTTCCTGTTATTGATTTCTAACTTCATCTCATTGTGGTCAGAAAGATACACAGCATGATTTCAATATTTTTAAAATTTATTGAGACTTGTTTTGTGTCCCATATATGGTCTGTCCTAAAGAATGATCCATGTGCACTTGGGAAGAATTCATTATCCTCTTGAATACAAAAAAAGTGGATAACATGGAAGAAATGTATGACACAGGGTATTCCAGGAATAGGGAACAGCTTGCTAAAAAATATTCATATGATGACCTACAACTACTCAAATAAAAAAGTTTAATAAAAAATAAAATAAAAAAAGGTATCTGTGATGGTTAGGTTCATGTGTCAACTTGGCCAGGTGATGGTGTCCAGGTGATTGGTCAAGCAAGCACTGGCCTGTTACTGCCAGGACATTTGTGGCTGGTTAATAAACCAGAATGCTGGTTTATTAAATCATCAGTCAATTGGCTGCAGCTGTGACTGATTACATCAATGAAGGGAGTGTCTTCCACAGTGAGAATTCAATCAGCTGGATTTAATCCATTCAGTTGAAGAATTTTAAGTGAGACAGAGGATCTTCACTTCTTCTTCAGCTAGCAGGGGGAGTGTTTCCTGAAGAGTTCATCAAACACCTCCATCAAAGTTGCCAATTCACTGCCTGAGGAGTTCATTGAACACCTTCATTGGAGTTGCCAGTTTGCTGCCTGCCCTATGGAATTTGAACTTGTGCATACACACAGTTCTGTGAGACACTTTTATAAAATCCTATATTTAGATATCTCTTATTGATTTTGTTTCCCTAGAGAACCCTAACTAATACAATTTGGTAGTGAGAGTGGGGTGGTTCTTGGGAAACAAAATCTTAAGATGGGATTTTACAATTGGTTTTCTACTCTGATAAGATTCAAAGGCACTGATGACTCCATTTCCAATAATCAAGAGGGCACTGACTGTCCCTGGCATGAGCTGGCAATGGAGATACAGAAAATATCACCATTTGATTCTCCTTATCATACTCTTGTATGAAGCAAGGCTCTGGGTGACACTGTTTTTGACACCTTAACAGAGTTTTGTAGAGTTAAGAGATATAATGATGTCAGCTGGTTGCTCTTAGATATGGATAAAGTTATAAGAGAAAGGGATGAACTAAAGGCTTAAAATTAGAAACTTAAGGGCCATATGACAGATGTAAAGGTCTTTCTATGTGTGCCTGGAAAGAAAATCTTATTTTCTGTGGCCACAAACTTGAGATTTCAGAAGACAAGACCCAGGGCCTCATTGTGGCAGTAGCAGATTTACAACATAAATTAAAATCTCAAACTTGCAGGGTGTCTGCTGTTAAAGTAAAGGCATTGATTGGAAAAGAATGGGATCCTGATACTTGGGATGGGGACATATGGATTGATAATAATGGCAGTGAGTACATTGGAACCCTGGATTCTGCTGAGTCTTTGTTAGATATCCCTGTAGTGGTCTGTCCTGAGGAAACAGCCCCCTTCCCACCTCCACTCTGCCCTGAAGACAGCTATCCAACCTCCAGCCTGCTTTGAGAAAACAGCTTCCCAACCTCCAGGCTGCCCTGAGGAGCCTGCAATCCAACCTATACCTAAAGAGATTAACCCTTCAGTGCCTGCTAAACCTGTGATCACCTCCTCTGAGGAAGCAGTCCTCACTCCTCTGTGTGGACGGATTAATCCTGTTTCACGAGATGAAATTGCAAGGGAATGTCCTGAGGTAAACAGCTTGAGGGATACTTCTAATTCTTTTCATGACCCATCCCCACCACTAGTCTTGGCTTTAAGACCTATAACTAGACTAAAGTTCCAACAGGCCCTGAAGGGTGAAGTATAAAGGGTGACCCATGAGGAAATACACTCTATTCCAAAAGAACTGTATGAGTTTTCCAACTTATACAGACAGAAATCAGGGGAATATGTGTGGGAATGGATATTAAGGGTGTGGAATAATGGTGGAAGGAATATAAAGTTGGATCAGGCTGAATTTACTGACATGGGCCCACTAAGCAGAGATTCTGCATTCAACGTTGTAGCTCAAGGGGTTAGAAAAGGTGTTCACAGTTTGAGTGGTTGGCTGAAACATAGATCAAAAGGTGGCCAACATTACTTGAGGTCAAAATGCCAGAACTGCCCTGGTATAATGCAGAGGAGGGCATTCAAAGGCTTAGAGAGATTGGAATGTTAGAGTGGATTTATCATGGATGACCTGTTCACACACCCCTGGAATGTCCAGAGGACACACCTTTTACCAGGATTGTGAGGACTAAATTTGTGAGACTAGCTCCATCATCCCTGGAGAGCTCTGTAGTCACCCATCTCTGTAGGTCAGATATTACTGTAGGAACTGCTGTCACTGAGCTAGGATCCTTATTAAACACAATGGGGATAATCAGATCCTGAGTCAGAAGAAGCCACATGGCAGCAGTTAATTGCCAAAGACAAAGTGGGCATGGCTACCATAATGGAAAATGGGCTCAAAATAGTAGTCAAAACAATCTGACTCACAGAGACTTACGGCATTGGCTAGATCATGGAGTACCTAGTAGTAAAATAGATGGGCAGTCTACTAAATTCTTGTATGATCTCTACAGGCAGAAGATTTCTAAGTCAAGTGAACAAAAGTCTACCTTGAATTACGAAAGCAGAGAATCACATCCCCTGAATGAATTCCCAGACTTGAGATGGTTTACAGATCTAGAGCCCCTTGAATGAAGGGAAAGCCAGGTACTCTTGGGGAAGTACCCTTTCACACTGCCAAAAATTTATACTGTTAATCTTCCTCCCAGCCTTCCCCAGGGGGACCCACAGCCTTTTACCAGGTATCTGTGCATTGGGGAAAAGGAAATGATCTGACATTTCAGGGATTATTAGACACTGGTTCAGAAGTGACATTAATTCTAGGAGTCCCAAAACATCACTCTGGTCCACCAGTCAGAGTTGGGGCTTATGGAGGTCAGGTGATCAATGGAGTTTTAGCTCAGGTCCATCTCACAGTGGGTCCAGTGGGTCCCTGGACCCATTCTGTGGTTATTTCTCCAGTTCCAGAATGCATAATTGGAATAGACATATTCAGCAACCAGCAGAATTCTCATGTTGGTTCCCTGACTCATGGAGTGAGGGCTATTATGGTGGGAAAGGCCAAGTGGAAGCCACTAGAAGTGCCCCTGCCTAGCAAAATAGTAAACCAGAAGCAATACTGGATTCCTGGAGGGACTGCAGAGATTAATGCCACTCTTCAGGACTTGAAGGATGCAGGGGTGGTGATTCCCACCACATCCCCATTCAACTCTCCTATTTGGCCTGTGCAGAAAACAGATGAGTCTTGGAGGATGACAGTGGGTTATCATAAACTTAACCAGGTGGTGACTCCAATTGCAACTGCTGTTCCAGATGTGGTATCATTGCATGAACAAGTCAACACATCCCCTGGTACTTGTTATGCAGCTATTGATCTGGCAAATGCTGTTTTCTCAATAGCTGTTAGTATGGACCACCAGAAACAGCTTGCATTCAGCTGGCAAAGCCAGCAGTTTACATTCACTTTGCTCCCTCAGGGGTATAGCAACTCTCCAGCCCTATGTCATAAGATTGTCCACAGGGATCTTGATTGTATCTCCCTCCCACAAGACATCACATTGGTCCATTATATTGATGATATCATGTTGATTGGACCTAGGGAGCAAGAAGTAGCAACTACTCTAGATTTGTTGGTAAGGTATTTGTGTGGCAGAGGATGGGAGATAAATCCAACAAAAATACAGGGGCCTTCCAGCTCAGTAAAATTTCTAGGTGTCCAGTGGTTTGGGGCATGTCAAGATATCCCTTCTATGGTGAAAGATAAGCTGTTGTACCTGGCCCCTCTTAAAACCAAAAAAGAGGCAGAATGCTTAGTTGGCCTCTTTGCATTTTTGAGGCAACATATTCCTCATTTGGGAGTGCTACTCTGGCCCATTTACTGAGTGACCAGAAAAGCTTCCAGTTTAGAGTGGGGACTGGAAAAAGGTGAGGCTCCATGACAGATGCAGGCTGCTGTGCAAGCTGCTCAGCCACTTGGACCATTTGATCCAGCTGATCCAATGGTGCTGGAAGTGTCATTGGCAAATAGAGTTGCTGTTTGGAGCCTTGGCAGCCTCCTAGAGGAGAATCACAATGCAGGCCCTTAGTATTTTGGAGTAAAGCCTTACCATCCTCTGTGATAACTACTCTCCATTTGAGAAACAGCGTTTGGCCTGCTAATGGGCCTTAGTACAGATAGAATGCTTAACCATGGGTCACCAAGTTACCATGAGACCTGAGTTACATATCAGGAGCTGGGTGTTATCTGACCCACCAAACCATAAAGTTGGGTGTGCACAGCAGTACTCCACCATAAAATGGAGATGGTATATATGAAATAGAGCTTGAGCAGGTCCTGAAGGCACAAGTAAGTTACATGAGGAAGTGGCCCAAATGCCCATGGCCCTCACTCTTTCCACCTTACCTTCTCTTTCCTAGCCTACAGCTATGGTGTCTTGGGGAGTTCCTTACAATCAGTTGACTAGGGAGAGAAAACTCGGGCCTGGTTTACAGATGGTTCTGCACAATATGCAGGCACCACCCAAAAGTGGATAGCTGCAGAACTGCAGCCCCTTTCTGGGATGCCCCTGAAGGACACTGGTGAGGGGAAATCCTCTCACTGGGCAGAATTTTGAGCAGTGCACCTGGTTGTTCACTTTGCTTGGAAGGAGAACTGGTCAGAGGTGCATTTGTATACTGTTTCATGGGCTGTTCCTAATGATTTGGCTGGATGGTCAGGGACTTGAAAGGAACATGATTAGAAAATTGATGACAAAGAAGTCTGGGGAAGAGATATGTGGGTAGGCCTTTCTGAGTGGGCAAAAAACATGAAGATATTTGTGTCCCATGTGAATGCTCAGCAGAGAGTGACTGCAGCAGAGGAAATTTTTAATAATCAAGTAGACAAGATGACCTTTTTGGTGGATACCAATCAGCCTCTTTCCCCAGCCACTCCTGTCATTGCCCAATGGGTTCAGGACCATAGTGGTCATGGCGGTAGGGATGGAGGTTATACATGGGCTCAGCAACATGGACTTCCACTAACCAAGGCTGACCTGGCCACAGCCACTGCTGATTGTCCAATCTGCCAGCAGCACAGACCGACACTCAGTCCCCGATATGGCACCACTCCCTGAGGTGATCAGCCTGCTATCTGGTGGTAGGGTGATTACATTGGACCACTTCCATCATGCAAGGGGCAGTGATTTGTTTTCACTGGAATAGACACATATACTGGATACGGGTTTGCATTCCCTGCATACAATGCACCCATGGACTTATGGAATGCCCTATCCACCATCATGGTATTCCACACAGCATTGCTTCTGACCAAGGAACCCACTTCACAGCAAATGAAGTGAGAAAATGGGCACATGCTCATAGAATTATCTGGTCTTACCATGTTCCCCATCATCCAGAGGCAGCTGGGTTGATAGAAAGGTGGAATGGCCTGTTGAAGACTCAATTACAGTGCCAACTAGGTAGCAATACCTTGCAGGACTGGGGCAATGTTCTCCAGAAGGCTGTGTATGCTCTGAATCAGCATCCATTCTATGGTGCTCTTTCTCCCATAGGCAGATTCATGGATCCAGGAATCAAGGGGTAGAAACAAGAGTGGCACCACTATCAGTCCTAGTGATCCACTAGGAAAATTTTTGCTTCCTTTCCCTGCAAGCTTAAGCTCTGCTGGTCTACAAGTTTTTGTTCCAAAGGAGGAGTGCTTCCACCAGGAAACACAACAATAATTCCATTGAACTGGAAGTTAAGACTGCCACCTGGCCACTTTGGGTTTCTTATGCCTCTGATTCAACAGGCAAGGAAGGGGATTACTGTACTGGCTGGGATGATTGATCCTATCAAGGAGAAAGAGCACTGCAACTACACAATGGAGGTAAAGAAGAGTTTTCCTGGAATATAGGAGATCCCTTAGGGTGTCCCTTAGTACTACTATGTCGTGTGATTAAAGTCAATGGAAAACTGCAATAATCCAATCCAGGCAGGACTACCAATGGCCAAAAAATTTCAGGAATGAAGGTTTGGGTCACCCCACCAGGCAAAGAACGACAGCCAGTTGAAGTGCTTGCTGAGGGTAAAGGGAACATGGAATGGGTAGTGGAAAAAGGTAGTGATAAATATGAACTATGACCACGTGACCAGTTACAGAAACAAGGACTAGGACGGCATGAATATTCCCTCCTCGTTTTGTTATGAGTATGTTTGTATTTGTCTGTAAAGCAAATATCTTTGTTTTCTTCTGTATCTTATTCCCTTATATGACAGAAGCTGTATTGTTTGTTTTGCAGTATTGAAGTTAAAGGAAATCAATTTTAAGAGTTAATGTCACCCAAAAACTTGCACCCTATTCTGGACAGATTTAGTGCGTTTCTGATTGTATGCAGGACAGCAGAGTATTGTTAGGCAAAATATATGTCTGTTATTGTTCTCTACTTAGAGATAAAGTATGGTTTAAGGCGATGTGTATAACTGCCAAGTTGATAAGGGGTGGACTGTAATGGATAGGTTCATATGTCAACTTGGCCAGGTGATGGTGTCCAGATGTCTGGTCAAGCAAGTACTGGCCTAACTATTACTGCCAGGATATTTGTGGCTGGTTAATAAACCAGAATGCTGGTTTATTAAATCATCAGTCAATTGGCTGCAGCTGTGACTGATTACATCAACAAAGGGCGTGTCTTCCACAATTAGTCTTCAATCAGCTGGATTTAATCCAATCACTTGAAGACTTTTAAGCATGACAGATAGAGGACCTTCACTTCTTCTTTGGCTAGCCAGCAAAGTGTTTCCTGAGGATTCATCCAACAGCTTCTTGGAGTTTCCAGTTTGCTGCCTGCCCCACAGAATTTGGACTCATGTATCCGAACAGTTGCATAAGACACTTTTATAAAGTCTTATATTTAGATATCTCTTGTTGTTTCTGTTTCCCTAGAGAATCCTAGTACAGTATCCAAATGATTAAGAGGGTGACTGGATTCCCTAGGCTGATATCAGGAAGTTTTAAAAATAATAATTTGTTATTTTACATATTCATACATTTTGATGGTGTACAATACAGTAAGTTTTGACATATGTACACAACAAGGAAGCCATCACTACAATCAGGGCAGTGAATATACTCCCAAAAGGTTTCTTATGCCTCTTTATATTCTGAAACTCTCCCTCCAGCCCCTCCTCACCCATTGCTGATCTGCTTTCTGACCCTATAGATCAGTTGCATTTGCTAGAATATTAATACTTAAAAAAATTTTTTTTGAAACAATCCCACACTTATAAAAAAGTTGCAAGAATAGTACAAAGAACATCTATATACCCTTGATCTGGATTCCCCAGTTAGATTTGCCTTGTTCTCTCTATACGTATATTTACACATATTGTTATTTTCTTTCTGAGCTATTTAAGAGTAGTTGCGGTCCCCGCCCTGTCGGCCCGGTGTCCGCTTTGCGGCACCGCGACCCTCCGCACCCCTGCGAACATGGCACTGCGCGCGGCACGGAGTGTGCGGATCGTCGTCTGCAGTCTGCGCGCGGCCTCGGCGCCCGCCACGTCCTGCCCGCGGCGGCCCTGGGGGCTGGGGACTGGTGCTGTTCGGACGCTGCGCACCGGCCCCGCTCTGCTCTCGGTGCGGAAATTCACAGACAAACATGAATGGATAACAACAGAAAATGGTATTGGAACAGTGGGAATCAGCAATTTTGCACAGGAAGCTTTGGGAGATGTTGTTTACTGTAGTCTTCCCGAGGTTGGGACAAAATTGAACAAACAAGAGGAGTTCGGTGCTCTGGAAAGTGTGAAAGCTGCTAGTGAACTTTATTCTCCTCTGTCAGGAGAAGTAACAGAAATTAATGAAGCTCTTGCAGAGAATCCAGGACTTGTCAACAAATCTTGTTATGAAGATGGTTGGCTGATCAAGATGACACTGAGTAATCCTTCAGAACTTGATGAACTAATGAGTGAAGAAGCATATGAGAAATATATAAAATCTATTGAAGAGTGAAAATGGAACCCCTAAATAAACTAGTCTGAAACAGTATAATCCAGCAATATTTTAAATTACTGGTGGATAAAAATTTATAATAGCAACTTTTAGCAATATCATAGGAAAACAGAAACTACTTGTTCCAACTATGCTATTGAAAGAAAATACCCCTTAACTTTCTAATGATAGCAGGTAAACACAATTTGCATCTTTTTCATATCACCCAGTGATTTAGATCAGGATCTAGTTATTATTTTCAGAATCCATGAAATTATCAGAAGTAAAACTACTTGTAAAAATTATGTAATTCAGTTAAGATTGTTATCGTAAGCCTTACATAATATTGTAACTTGCTTACTTGAGTCCCTGGATTTGGGTCAAAATGCTTAATGATATATTCACTGGAAATAACTGGGAATAGACTTAAGTTTTTGTTAGTTGTACAGTGTCAGGTGAGAAACAGTAGTATCGTAACTTCCCAGTATACCACATTTGCTGGTGCTATTTTCATATAATGAAGCAACAGCCTTAGAGCAAAACAAGACACCCTTTAATAACAATAAAACATTCAACTTCTCCATTAAAACAAAACAAAACAAAAAGAGTAGTTGCAAACATGATGCACCATTACTTTTTAATACTTCAGTGTGTACTTCCTTAAAATAAGGACCCTCTTGTATAATTAGAGTACCCCCATCAAGATCAGGAAATTAACACTCATGTAATCCTGCCATCTAATTCACAGACACCATTCTAATTTCATCAAATGTCCTGATAATGTTCTTTTATGAGAGTTGTATTTAGTTATGCCTTTTTCACCCTTCCTCAGTCCAGAATATTTCCTCAGTTTTCCTGACCTTGACATTTTTAAGGGAACAGGCTAATTCCTTGGTAGAGTGTCCCTCAATTTGGGTTTGTCTGATGTTTCCTCATTATTAGAGTTGGATAATGCATTTTGGCAGGAATATAATGCAAGCAATGCTTTGCTCCTTTCAGTTCAACAGGATTAACTTTATGTCATTGTATTGTTACTGATAATGTTACATTCTATCACTTGTTTAAGATCGTGTCTGCTAGGTTTCTCCACTATAACGTTAATTAGTAAGTATTTTGGACATATTAATAATTAATTAATCAGTATTTGGGGAAGATACTTTGAGACTATGTCCATAACCTCATCAAACTTTAACCTACTAGTTTATGCATCTAGTGATAATTCTATTTGAATTAATTATTACTATTATGGTTGCCAAATTATGATTTTCTAATTCCATTATTTCTTCTACATTTATTAGTTGACATCTTAGATAAGGTAGAACTTTCTATTCTTCTTATTTATTTATTCATGTATTTAATCAGTATGGCCTCATGAATTCTTATTTTATTCAATGGATTATAATCAGTTTCTATCATTATTTATTTGTATGTTCAAATTGTCCCAGATTTGGTCAGTGGGGGTCCCTTTGACTCCTGTGCCCTTCTGTTATGCTCCTTTAATTCTTTCTAAGTGCTTCCTTACTTTCTAACACAACAAAAGTTTCCAGGCTCCAGGGTGCTACTACTTCTAGGCTCTCTCAATGGACAGAGCTTGTAAATACACACTGTATGTTTACATCTATCTATCAATCCATCCATCCATCCATCCCGTGAGAGCAAAACAATACCTCCGATTCCAATCCAATACTACAGTTACTCCTTTCCACATTTGTAACTCTTATCTCCAACAGTGAGAAACCTGACTCCACTATCCTCAATGGATTTACTACTTGTTCAATCTTCCTGCATGTAACCAATTTTCCAGCTGTGCCTGCTTTGTCCTCCCAGCCCTGGTGCTACCAGCTTCACCATTTGAGTCACTCTAACTCTGAAAAAAAGGGAAGGTGAAACAGGACTCTCTCTCTTTTTTTTTTTTTTCCATCTTGGATTGCCTTTATTAACCTAACAGTTTAGACTGTGAAGGCAAAATGGGGATTTTCTCAAATTTTTAGTCAACCATGATGGCTGGAGTCATTCAGAAAAATGAGATCATTGTATTTTTTCGAATAGTCATTCAAGGTTCAATTTAAGATTTCAACTTTCATCTTTAAATAAATGAAAATATTGTCTTGTAGGTAGGGATGCAAGGACTTGGTTATCTTCGTCAGTATAATGGTTCTCCTCCATCTGGGGAAGTCACCCTCTGTAGTAGGAACAGAGGGATTGGGAAGTTGAAAGCTAAGGAGGTAAAGGTTTTTCTTGGAATAAAGGTAGCTATCAGTCATCACCAGATCAGATCATCATTGCCAGAATTCCAGAGATGGTGAACAGCAGCAGTTCATCCTCTATTCTGTCTTCGTGGATTATATCACTCTGGTTAACAGCTGGTTCCAAATATGACGGTTAAACTTTCAAGGTATTCATTCTTTAAACATAGTTCTTCAAGCAAGGTGGCTATAAACTGTGTAAATACCACATTTTCCTGAGAATTCTTCTGAATGCCAAGAATCGGGGTAAGTAATGACAGCAACACCATAGCAATTAAAGTCCACTCTGCAGGTTTGTGAATAATATTTCTATTTGTTAATCTGAAAGTTCGGACAAGATTTTTAAGCTGAATGTAAATATCTCCTAATATAACCTGAAGAGGGCCCAAAAGTCCAGGCAATCTTTTCTGAGTCTTGCGGTTTGGTGTATTCTTCATTAAAAACATATCGTCCTCTATAAAACTCCCTGATCCTTAGATTTAATGTTTCAGTTTCTTTTTTCAGGTTCTCATAACTTGGCAATGGTTTAACAGCTGTATTTGAACCCCTGAAAAGCAGAGTCATCCAAGCTGTTCTGAGATTCCCGCAAGCCTGGGGAATGACTATCTGGGTCACAGTTTAAGTTATCTTCATCAAGTTCCTCTGCTTCAACCAGAGGAGGTGAAGGGGGTTTGAGACACACAGAATAATTCTGGCCATATAAAAACCTCAGTTTCTTCTGTCTTCCATTCAATCAAAGTCTCCTTCAGGACTTTAAGTAAGTTTGTCTTTGCAACTTCAGGACACACCTGCACTGAACCAGAGGCTGACTGAGAAACCTGGTGTGATTTGGCAAATTTCCTCTTAAAATGTTCTGCACTTTTCTTACTTATGCCTACTAGAGTTATTTTTGAACTATCATATTTATTTTCAGAATTTTCTGAAGCTTTTAATTTTTCTTGCAAAGGACTATTTGAAGAAATCTGAGTATTTACATTCTGTAAAGGAAGTGCACAAGCAGCAGCTTTTTCCTGACTACTTAATCTGCAGTTGCTTAACTGCTCAGTGACATTGACTACTGTCTGTTCTCTGAGTTTGTGTTTAGACTTAGCTTTTTGACCAGCTTTATTTTTCATTACGCTTTTGTTGTGCAGCTGTGCCCTTATATCTGTTGCATTTGGTCTGTTTCCTGGTAGAATGGAGGAAACAAAATCTTGCTTATTATCACTGCTACTATCACTATGAGCGCTAGAAGAACTAGATTCATATTGCTCTCCAGAATGGCCGGGATTGTCAATATGGGATGTTTTAATGGCCTTAGTACATAGCTGTACTTCTTCTACAGAATGGCCCTTGTCCTTCCTTAAGCAGCTGAAAATCAGGATGCCTTTCTTCTTCTCGAACCCACACAGGACTTCTGGGAATTTGTGTTTCAAAAAACTTAAGATGCTTTATAGCAAAAATTGCTACAAAAAGACTTTCTTTCAGTAATATCATATACTTTATTGGTTCTGGTAGAAATTTCATATTTTTGTTTTGGTACAATTCCCAACTTGTTCTGACATAAAGGATAACCACAGAGTTTGATAATCGAACGCTCATCCACGACATCACTGTAGTGAGCAGATGTGATGAACTTCCCACACTCCATTAGGAATTCTTCTGTAATACTCTCTTCCAAAAGCTGTTTAACAATATGCAGAGCTTTTCGTTTAAACTCAATCTTCCTTCTCACAACTGCTTCTAGTTCTGCTTTCCTTCAATGGAAGATGGTCAGTGGTGTCTGGAAGACCTCTATTAGCTGGGGAGGCATCTGCTCCAGAGTTCTGGTTTCAAAATGGCTTTCTCACAGGACATTCCTCTCTAGCCTTCAGCTCCTCTGGAGCAAAAGTCTGCTTTCAAATGCTGTCTCCAAAATGTTTCTGTAAACTGCAGTTCCTCTCTTAGCTCCTGTGCATTCTTCAAAGTGTTCCTCTTGGCTGTAGCAAGCTCGCACCTTCTGTCCGAGCTTATATAGTGCTCTAGTGAACTAATGAAGGCCCAAACTGAATGGGCAGGGCCACATCTCCATGGAAACTATCCAATCAGAGTCATCACCCGCAGTTGGGTGGGGAGCATCTCCATAGAAACACTCAAAGAATTACAATTACAATCTAATCAACACTGATATGTCTGCCCACACAAGAGTACATCAAAGGTAATGGCGTTTTGGGGGACATAATACATTCAAACTGGCACATTCTACCCCCTGGACCCCAAAATGACATGATTTTTCCATATACAAAATACATTCATCCCATCACAATATCACAAAAACTTAAATCATTTCAGTAACAATAGTTAAGTATAAGATCCCATTAAATCAGTTACAGGCATGGTTTCTCCTAAGGCATAATTCCCCTCTAGCTGTGGACCTGTGAAACTTAGAACAAGTTATGTATTGCCAATATGCAAAGAAGGGACAGTCATAGGGTAAACATTCCCATTGCCATAAGGAGAAACTGAAAGGAAAACAGGGTTAACAGGACCAAAACAGTTCCTAGAACCCACAGGGCAAACTCCATTAGATTTCAGTCTGAGAGTCATTTACAGAACAATCTTGAATGCTTGGGGCTTGAGAGAGCGGAACTCTAATCCTTCCTAAGGGCCTCTGCAGCAGCGCTTTCCTCTCCAAATGCAGGGATGAATGCTCCAACATAGCCACACATTGGGAAGACAACCTTCTCGGCCCCACCCTCCTCAAACATTGGGGCAGCACTCGGATTCTCTTCCGTCTCCGGGGCACATGCTCAACCCCTTCAGAACAGTGGTGGCCAGGCTCTCTCCAGTCCCCTGGAAATGTACTCTACCCTCTTTGGAGCCTGGGGTGGCAGAACTTTTCCTGAGCATCGAGGCAGAAGGCTCACCCTCGACCTCTGGGGCAAACTCACCCTTTCCATGAATGTGGGCCACTCCACTCTTCCAGCCTGAGACCACTTGACTCCAGACATCAATCTCCATGGCTCTGTCTTTGAAGAAATTTTTCCTTCAATTTCTTCCTTGTCTGTCTTCTCTAGTCCAGACTGGCAGCGGCTCCGTCAATAAAGATCTCACAAAAATTCGCATGAAGCACACAGGGGTCAAAGCTGTCAGACAATAGGACTTTCCACAGATACTTTCTGGATAACTCCATCTCCAATCTTGGCTTGTACTGAAATGGTGGCTGGGTTCCATGATTGGTTACATCCTGTTGGGCTGTAGCTTCTGGGGTTTCACCCCGTGGAAGCCCAGAGTTTTTCAGGCCATAAGTTTCTGGTTTCTTTGAAACCTAGAGTTCATTTCTCAGCTTATCTCTGTCCTCTTGCATTTTACTATAAGCTGTAAGTAAAAGCCAGGCTACTTCTTCTATATCTTGCTTGGAGATTTCATCAGCTAAATATTCCAGGTCGTTGCTTCAAATTCTGCCTTCCGTCCAACACCAGGACTCAATTTTGCCAAATTCTCTGCCACTTTAAAACAAGGATCACCTTCCTTCCAGTTTGCAACAACACATTCATCATTTCTGCTCAAGGCCTCATCAGAAGTATCTTTAGAACCCATATTTCCACAAACAGTCTCTTCAAAG
Source organism: Choloepus didactylus (assembly GCF_015220235.1). Classification (NCBI taxonomy): domain Eukaryota; kingdom Metazoa; phylum Chordata; class Mammalia; order Pilosa; family Megalonychidae; genus Choloepus; species Choloepus didactylus. Next base: position 121,821,860 of record NC_051314.1, read on the forward strand.
CAGTTTAGGCCTTTTCTATCAATCTCCTTACAATTCTTCAAGAATCTTCCCCTTATCTTTTAGAAGCATCTTCTTGTTTCAAGGCACTTGTCTGTTTTGTTCCTGCGGTCTTTCGAGAGCTGGAGGCTCGAGCCCTGTGGCCAGCGGAAAGCGGCGGCGCCCATGCAGCCATTGGGAAGCATCGTCAGAAGCTGAAGACACAGACTGGCCAGGACTCTATTTTAATTTTTCTCTTTCCCCATACCCTGCATGTATATTATAATTTTTTTTCCTTGTAAATATTGCTCAAATCCATTCTCTCCTCTCTAGTTCTACTTACACTGCCTGTGCTCAAGCCTTTAACAGGTGCCACCGTCTCTGGTTTTACTTCCTGTGTTCTATCCTGGATATAGCAGTGCAGGTGATCTTTCAAAATATGAATATGAGTATGTTATTCCTCTCCTTTAAACTTTACGATGACTCCTCATTGTCTATGAGATAAAGTGAAACTCTCCTAACTTACTATGACCTGGTCCCTGCCCACATTTCCATTCTCATGTCCACATCTACCACCCTCATACCCCCAGCAGAAATGAACTTCTGGTACTTATTTCCCTATAACATATTCCTTGTTGTCTTTTCTACATCATGCTCCCTTGATTTAGAAACTTTCTTTCCCCAATTCATGCTTAGAAATCCTTCTGCCTTGAAGAAACTTTTCTTGACTCTGCTCCCCAACAGTTAACTGCTTCTTATCTGCACTAGTTCTGTTCCTTGTATACATTTTTATTATTCCATATGCCACTCTCCACTACATTTATTTATTTATATGTCTGTCTCCCCTACCAGGTAACCAATCCAAAGGACAGGAATATTTGCCATCATAGTCCTAGTATCTAGCACATTCAGCCATGTGCTGTATACTTTATAAATGCTTACTGAACTGAAAGAGACCATTGTTCCCTAGAAATACTATAGAGAAAGTTCTGGCAAAGAAGAGAGAAGGATATGGTGTTTTAGTTATCTATTGTTGCATAACAAAACTCCTCAAAACTTAGTGGTATGCTGCACACTTCATAGCAGCATTACTCACAATTGCCAAAAGATGGAAACAACCCAAGTGTCCACCAACTGATGAATGGGTAAACAAAAGAGACATATGATGAAATACTATTTAGCTGTGAGAAGAAATGAAGTCCTGATGCATGTGACAACATGGATGAACCTTGAGGATATTATGTTGAGTGAAATAAGCCAGACACAAAAAGACAAATATTATATGACATCACTAATATGAACTAAATATGAGAAAACTCATGGAGTTAATATGTGGAATACAGGTTCCCAGAAGATAAAATGAGGGTAGAGAATGGGGAGCTGATGCTTAATTTGTGCAGAATTTTTAATAAGGTTGATTGTAAATGTTTGGAAATGGATAGAGGTGATGGCAGCACATTATTGTAATTAACAAGTGCTGAATCATGTCTGATTGTGGTTGAAAGGGGAAGTTTAGGGTTGTATATGTCAGCAGAAGGAAAGCTATAGGATGCAACATGGGACTTTAAAACATAGTGAACCATGTCGTGGATGATGAAAGAGGTTAATAGTACAAATACAAGAATGTTCTTCCATGAACTAGAACAAACATATGTCACAATTACAAGGTCTTGATAATAGGGTGGTATACGGGAAAAAATACATCTAATTCAAACTATGGATTATAGTTAACAGTAATATTTTAATATTCTTCCATCAACTGTAACAAAGGTACCACACCAGTGCTAAGTGTCAATAATAGGGGGATATAAGTGGTATGGGGTTCTTCTTTTTGGAGTAATGAAAATGTACTAAAATCGATTGTGGTGATGAAAACACAACTCTTTGAACATACTGAAAACCACTGATTGTACACACTGGATAGATTGTATGGTGTCAGAATAAAACTGCTTTAAAAAAAGAAAGAAAATTCCAAAGGCATCTTTGATATAAATAGCAAAAGTAAGAGAATTACCAGATGATGATTTACCAAAAGAAGTTCTCAATTTTAAAATAAATTACGTTTAATGGGGTTCAAGAAGTCATTTTACATTCACACAATACGCATGTTGTATGAACCACAAAGCATATTAATAAAGTGATTTTAAAACCTAAAACAAAATAAGACAAAAAATTAGTGGCATAAAACCAACAACTATTTTTTCTCAAGATTCTGTGGGTTGACGGAGCAGTTCTTCTGCTTCATGTGGTGTCAGCTGGGTGCTGGAATGGCTGGATGATCCAATTGGTCTCACTCACATGCCTGGATATTGGTGCTGGTCACTCACTTGGCATTTACTGGATGCTGTCAGCCAGAGGCCTCAGTTCCCCTCCGTATAGGCCTCTCCATGTGGCTGCTTGGGCTTCCTCACAGCATGGGTGCCGGGTTTCAAAAGGAGCATCCCAAGAAAAGATGTTCCACATACAAGGTTATCAAGAATGCACTTGCATCATGCTTGCTAATAACCCAGTGGCCAAAACCAGCCACCTGATGAGTAGTGAAAGTCAGCCATAAGAGAGGAGACTTCCCAAGGTCACACATAATGAGAGGCAAAGTAACAGTCTATTGTGGTTTGGGGGAAGTATTAGATAATTTCAAGTATCATAATAAAGTAGAATAAAAGGCATTACATTTCTGAAGAGGAAGATTTTAAATATAAGAAATATGAGAAAAAAAATTTAAATATGAGATAAAATAAATGGGAAGCCAATGCATATGTCAAAAGTCGCCAAGATTATCCCTAGGTTTGATGACTTGCTAGAATCACAGGACTCAGTATATAGTTGTAGTCATGGCTATGATTTTTTTTATAGCAAAAGGATACAAAGCAGAATCAGCAAAGGGAAAAGGCACATGGGGCAAAGTCTGGGGGAAACCAGGTGCAAGCTTCCAAGAGTCCCCTGCCAGTGGAATCAACAGGACACACTTAATTCCCCCAGCAATGAATTGTGACAGTACATGTGGAATGTTGTCTAACTTCAGGGAAGCTCATTAGAGATTCAGTGCCTAGAATTTTCAATGGGGCTGATCATGTAGTTACCCTCTGTCTGGCATGTAACAAAATTCCAGACTCCTGGAAGGAAAGCAGGTGTTCAGCAAAAATTACAGTGTTTCTACAGACACTGTAGGTACAATAAGGCACTCTTATCAGTTACAGAGGTAGAAAACCTCCTGAAATCCAAATTCCCAGACACCAGTCAAAGACTTTCAAAGGAAACAGTCAGGTATGCTATGTTAACTCTCTTCTGTACAATGCAGTACCTTGAAAAGAGTTATCTTGGTCAAATACAAAGAGAATTTCTATAAATTCAATAATTGGTGCCCAGACCCGACACCTTCCTTTTAATAGACTAGGCTTCTGATGTGACAGTTGGAGCCAGCAAAGTGTAAAATATATTGGAAGAGAATTATTTAGTACACAGTTTAAAAAATAGAATTCTTATTTAAAATAAAATCTTACATTAAAAACAAAACAAAAACAAGTATGGTAAAATATTCATGGTAATTAAAGTTGGATTTTTTGTATTCATATTTTTGGAAATTTTAATAAGAAACAGAACATAATCTAATAAAACTAAAACTCAGGTTTTTTTGACTGTTCATAGCAGCTTTATTTGCAACAGCCCCAAACTGGAAATTACCAAAATGACCCTCAAAAGGCAAATGGCTATACAGGCTGTAGCACATCCATATCATGGGGATAATACCCAGTAATTAAATTAAAATGAACAAATATTAATGCACTGAACAACTTGGATGGATCACAAGGACATCAAGCTGAGTGAAAATGCCAATTTCAAAAGTCATATACTGTATGGTTTCATTTACATAACATTCTCAAAATGACAAAATTATAGAGATGGAGAACGGATCACTGGTTGCCAGGCATTAGGGATGGTAACTGGAGATGTTGGGGGCTAAGTTTAACTACAAAAAAGAGTAGCACAAGGGAGATCTTTGTGGGGAAGGAACAGTTCTGTATCTTGATTGTAGTGGTGGTTACAATAATGTACACATGTGATAAAATGGCACAGAACTACACACATACACATTGTACCAATGTCAAATTCTTGGTTTTGAGATTGTACCATAATTATGTAAGATGTAACCATTGGAGGAAACTAGGTATAGGGTACATGGGATCTCTCTGTATTATCTTTGCAACTTCATGTGAATTGATAAATAATACAAAATAAAAAGTTAAAAAATAATAACTATTTGATATGATATGCAATAAAGTGCTAGCAAAGTGATTTGAAGAAAACAAGTCAGCTTGCTCCATAAACCCATCTTTTGGTTTTTGGAATGAAAAAAGAGTTACTTTTAGACACAGGTTTTGAAAACACCTTGGTGGTATTCAATATCTTCCAGTTGAGAAATTTTGTTATTACTATGGGCACAACGTGAAAGTAGATTGGATTCTTTATGCGAAGTCACTAAAAAGTTAAAATATTTAAAATGCACCTAGATTTGACTGCGTGCAGTTTTTCTTCAGAGATTAAATCAATTCCATAGCTAACTGTGGCTAAATTTAATTACATATAAATTTAATTCTAAGAAGTACATTTCTTCAAGCTGCTTAATATAGGAAGCTTTCATTTTTGACATAAAAAACTTTCACGATAGCAACAAAATGAAAGCAAAAGTGAGATAGGGGCCACTTAAAACGAATAAAATAAAACATAATTCCTCAACAAAGGTTACTGGAGATATTTCAATACCAGTGTTTACTGGAGGTTCTTCAATACCAGTAAAAACTATACAAATACACACATCTCTCAGCTAGCCAATATTTTAATAATCCACAAAATTAACATACAAGCAAAAAGCGCTTTCACACCTATTACCCCCGAAAATAATGCATCATATAGTTTCCCTGAATGTATTCGTTGAATTCTAACCTCTGCTCTTCTTAAGAATTACCTTTGCTGCAGCCAGGACATGCTCCTTTTTAATGATTTCACATTTATTCTCACCAGCATTTTTCCCGGACTCTTCCGCTAATCCATGAACAAACAGTAAACAATTCAGATGTACCAGTAAGTCTCCACTAGTCTCCAGAGGAAGCGGAGGTTTCTGTCGCCTGAAGACGCGCTTTAGAAAAGCTGCCGGAGCTTTCGGCTTTATCTGCGTCCCCTGAGGGACAGTGGTGGAGCGCGCGGTCCTCTCCCTCACGCACCGCTGCTGCGGCTTCCGAGACTCCCCGCACGACGCCCGCACTCGCGCGCGCTAGGGCAGCCGGAACGACCCAGTCCCTCCCAGGCTACTTCCGGCCGCGAAACCCTGCCCCGGCGTTTAAATCCGCCGCCAACAGAGCGCACCCGGCGCTCGGCGGTGACGTCAGCGCTGCCTAAAGTTGCGATGCGTGAAAGTTTGAAGTTTGCTCTCTCCGTGTTCTCTCACTGCTTTGTACCGCTGCTCCCTCGCCCTGTGTGGAATCCAGGGCTGCCAGAGATCATAGTTTGAAAATTGTTAACCAAAAAGATGCCTTAGAGTTACGTGTTTGGGTATAGGGTCCTGCTGTTATTGACTTAAAACACGAAGTAGAATCAGTAACCTTTGATGGCTGCTGGCACTCAAGAGGTGACCAGGGAATTGGGACTTAATAAATAAATGGTCCTGTGCATATACAATAACTTAAGCCCCATACCCTATCTGTAACTAGGGATATACTCAATTACTCAGGGTGGCACCCATGTTCACTTCACAAACCAAGCCTATCTTCTCAACAGAAGAGAACACTTCTTTTTTCTTCTTTTCTCTGTTAATATTGGTAACATATATAATGCAGAATTTCCCATTTTAGCCACTTTTAAATGTACACGTCAGTTGGTATTAATTACATTCATAATGCTGTACTACCATCACCATTATTCATTACAAGACTTTTTCATGACCCTAAACAGAAACTCTGCACCTGTTAAGCATAATCTCCCCATTCCTCCTCCCCCTTGACCTCTGGTGACCTCTAATCTACTCCCTATCTCTGAATTTGCTTATTCTAGATATTCATACAAGTGAAATGATACATGTGTTCTTTCATGTCTGCTTATTTCACTCAACATAATGCTTTCAAGGCTCACCATGTTGTGGCATGTATCAAAACTTCATTCCTTTTTATGGCTGAATACCATTCCATTATATTTTATATACATACCACATTTGTCAATGGACACTTGGGTTGTTTCTACCTGTTGGCTATTGTAGAAGACAGCACTTTAAAAAGCATTTTTAAAGAAGCATTTACTAATAATTTAATAATATTGTAAGCCAATGAAAGACATTTTTCTTTTAAGTGAGGGCTTATAGGAGAATGGAAGCCATTCTGAAGTTCAGGGGTGAATGTTTTAGCAGCAGTGTCAGTAAGGCATAGGTTAGATATGGATTTAGAGAATGCAGCAACAATGAGCCCAGGTAGGGAGATGTTTAGGTTGTTGGATATGTTAATATTCCTAAATAATAAGCTCAGAGACTAGCATGGAATATATTTGCAACCTACTCCACCATCCACACCCCCAGAATTCTGAAGTTATAGAACGCATGATGAATTGAAATCAGCATAGGTTCTACCTTGCCCATGAAGACAGGGTCTGTGACCTTAAGAGATCTGCGCTGGTAAATTCCCTTAAGGTGTTTCCTCTGAAATACCAAGCAATGACACTTAATTTCTGCTGCTTTAAGAGGCAGAGAACTGTTATGAACTACTAGCAGGCTGTAAAGGTGGTAGACAGGGCAGGAAGGAGCTACGAGAGTGGTCAAGGCTCCTAAATACTGCTCTGTGCAGTTCCTTGCCCACCCAGGGCTGCCCCAGAGGCACTGTTTTCTGTTGCTTATTACTGTCATGAAAATAGGAAGTAGGGCTGGGTATGTTCTGATTTCTAAACGAGGATGTGGAAAGTGATGCTCCAGGGATTAAAAGTAGAAAACTTTCTAAGACTTTTGAGAAACTACATTCCCAGAGATTTGCTAAATGGGTACTACCGGCAGCAGCAGGTAGGGTCAGTGGCAGTGGTCCCAAGCAAATCCAGATATTCTGTGGAATGTTAATGCCATTGCCCTGTGAATAGTTTCCCAAAGAAAGTTGGTGGCAGGTGGCTCTCCACTAAGGGTGCTGAGCAGCAAGGAGAGGAGGGGCAGGAAGCTGTGCATTGTGTACTGCTTGTTTATAAAGAGGCTTGCTGTTTCCTGTCTCTTTTGTGGCACTTGGTCTACATGGGGCTCCAGGACGCCTTGAATGGGAGTGTTTAAACTTGCTTCTTCCTGCTCATCAGGGAGGAACTGCTAGTGGTTGCAAGCTCTTTTCATTTCATCACGTATGTATTCAGTTCTTACTGTGTTCTGGGCTCAGTGCATAATCTTAGAGGGCTCATATTGACGAATAAGGCTGCCCTTGCCCTAAAAATGCTCACAGTTCATGTGTCGTTGGGATCAGGACTGGCTGATTACCCCCCAGACACGCTAAGAAAGCACTTGGGAAACTAGAAAATCAGGGAAACAAAATTAAAAAAAAAAATTTTTTTAAAGAATGATACATTTTCCTCCCAAAGCACAAAAGTTGTAATTGTGGAAACTATGAATGTTACTGAAATTTATTATGCTTCTTTTATGGTTTAGTATTGTTTTAATTTTGAATCACAACTTCTAGGATATCAAAATGTTTTACGATTTTTAGGTTTTAACTTGGCTCTGTAGGGGATGCAGAAAATACATACAGAAATACCTGTAACACAGGACAAAATGTGGTAAATACCAGAAGGGAGCGCCAGTGTGTTAACGTATTGAGAGACAGAGGGACCACTATGTCTTTTATGGAGGACGTGACATTTGAAGTGGACTTTGATGGATAAGTTAGAGGGGTTGTATCACAGGATCCCTAAATGCATTCAAACTCTTTAACACTGATTTGTGGGGTGGGGATAGGGCTTGGGGAGTAGAATGGGCAAGGATGCTGCAATGTTGGGCAAATAGGAGCTTTCCACTGTGCCTGGAGAAAAAGGCCTCTGTGAGGTCAAAGACCACAGGGAATAGGCTAGTCTAGTTTGGCTGCAGCAGGAGGGGTTCCTTAAACCTCTTTTACTCTTCTTAGCCTGAGGCACTGATTCTAACAGGAAAGTCTGCTTTCTTTTCCATAGGGCAGTTTGCCCAAGGGCAAAGTTCATGCTTGCCCTCCCTGTATCTGATCCTGCTCAGGGTAAAGGGAAACCACCCTATGGCTTTCTTGTTTGATGTGTCCAGTGCTCAGTTTAGAACTGATGACCTTTAGAGGATGACAGTGGAACATTCAGTGCCAAGCTTCCTGTGCAAAGTGCAGTGAGTTTGTGTCCAGAGTTACAGACATTCCCTTTTGATGCTGAGCTACAAGACCAATGTATTTGGCCTAATTAAGAATGAACCAAACACATGGGAACATTTTCAAGAATATCAACTGATGTTTGCTTGGACAGATGAGAGTCTCAAGGCAAAATACTGGAGGCTTCTACCCAGGGCCGGGGAGACCCTGTCCTCAGCACTTCAAAGACTACTCTGTGCATCCTTGCCCTGACTTACGCCTCATCCTGCTTCTAGGGTGTTGCTTCTACCTCCCCTACATGTAACCTCTCTACAGAATTCCTATATTGCTTCTCTTGAGCTCTTACAAGTTACTGAAACTTTGATATGAATTTTATTAACAAAGTTATTATGATGACATTCTATCCAAATTTATTTCCTCCTTGATTTCTTTCCTTCTTGACATTTTTTTCCCCCCTGTTTCCATCAAGGGTAAAAGCCAGTATCATTTACATAGAGAAATGTGTTGTAATTTGAAAGGTATAGTTGTAGGAGCCATAGAAATACAGGAGTGCTGTGTAGTCCCAGACAGCGAAGGAGGTAGGTAAAAACATACCATAATCAACTTAATAGCATCTTGAAGTTGAAGAGTAATATTGTTACCATCTAAGGAATTTGAAGGTGAAACATTTGCAAATTTTAAGCATACTTCCATGCATCTCTCTCTCTTGGGGACTTTGAAAAATAGTTTTGCAAAATGACTCTGGCTGCCAGTTAGTACCGGAAGAAAAGTGTTAGATGTGGAAAACTATTAATTGTTCTTGGACCAATATAAATTGAGTCTTAGAGGCATGAGTGTTTATATGTTTGCTAGTTTTCTTAATTTTCACTGCTACCCTGAATAAGCACATTTACTCTGGATTGATATTTGAAATTATCCAACATGTTGTTGTATATGCATGGAGAAACTATAGAAGAGAAGTCTGGGTTCGTAGTAAAAAGCCAACTATCTGACTTTGGGCAAATTGTTTGACCTCTCTCAATATAACTTTTCTCACTTTTAAAATGATGATTTCTGAATGTCTCTCCATTTTTAACAATCCATGAATAATATAAGAGAACACTGTATAGAATTAAAATACTGTGTTAGGATCCAATATTGGCTGTATAAAGTAATTTCTTCTCCCTGGACCTCATGTTCTTCTTCTGTAAGATGACAGGATTGGTTTCTATATTCTTTATTGTCCCCTTGAGCTCTAAGGTTCATTAATTTTTCTTCAGTTAGGTTAGAAATTTTATCCTTCCCTCCTTTACATTTTATTCCCATGTTGAAGGAAGAGAGGTGGGAGTTGGGAGAGGTCTGATATTAATTTTCTCTCAGACTGTCTCTATTTTGGCCTTTCTCACTCTTCCTTCTTTTCCCCCTTTCCCTTTCTCCCCTCTCCCCATTCCCACCCCCTCTCTCTTTTTATTCTATTCTAGAAATAGAATTTTTGTTTATAGAAAACCAGAAAAGTTTCCTCATAATACATTTTGCAGTCACAGCTTTCTCCAGAATGAGTCCTGAAGCCTACAGGATTGGTTTCTATATTCTTTATTGTCCCTTTGAGCTCTAAGTTTCATTAATTTTTAGCTCTGGGTAGGGATAGAAGGAGTAGAAAGCCTTACATCTTTGCCTTGTTGTTTTCAGTACAGCTTATGTAAGCCCTGTGGTTTGTAGGTGAAAAGCCTCTCCAGGCTATCAACACTTTGAGACCTATATTATTTAGGAATAGGTTTGGATGAGCATGATATGGAAAACCTAAAATAACATTGGCTTTTAAAAATAGTGTTTTTTTGTTGTTGTTGTTTGTTTTTTTTTAATCTCTCAGGCAATAGTCCAGAGTTTGCTGCCCAAGGCTGGTGTGGCAGCCTTGCTCCATGAAGTCCTTGGGATCCTAGCTCCTTTGGACTCCCTGCCCTATCACTCTGGGATGTAGCTATTATCCTTTTGATCTGGCAGGAGAATGAGAGAGAAAAAACAAAAAGGGGAAACTGCCAGAAGGCATTTATACTTATATCCCATTGGTCAGAATGCAGTCACATGGCACACCTGCTGCAAGGGAGGTTGGGACTTCAAGTCTCCATTCTGGGTCTAGGCAAACGTTGATGACTCCATCATCATGGAAGAAGGGCAAATGGATATTAGGAAAAACTAGCCATCTCTGCCACCATCTTCATTTGGCTGGTGAATCTTGGTTATGTTCTCTCAACAGTTAGAAACCAGAGGGGAGGAGGAGTGAGTCCTAGAACTTCCAACATCCAGCATCCTCTTATTTTTTTTTTGCTTTTCTTTTCTACTCTTCGTAGCCTTGATTTTAAAAACTTACATACGTATAAATATAATACACCAAATCTTTGCTATGTTTTGCATCCCTCGTCTGTCCAGCATTCCTCTATTACATGCTTTGACTATTTTATGTCCTGCCTTTATCCTTGTTTCTTCCTCAAATTGTATTTTTCTTTGTATATTTCCCTCTTTTAGTTCTCAGTGAATAGCTGCACTGAAGAATATAGCAGACTCCTTACCTGTTACACTCTAGATACAGCACAGGTTCACATTAGCTATTGAAGTGTGTCTTAATTTCCCAGGCTGCTGTGACAAATACCACAATGGGTGTGCTTAAACAATTTTTTGGCTCATGGTTTCAGAGGCCAGAAGTCCATATTAAAGAGTTGGCTAGAAGGTTAGTTTCCAGAGTCAGTAGTGCGCTGGCTGGCTGGTGATACTTAGGGGTTCCTTTCCCATCACATGGCACATCCTCTTCTTTCTCTTCTGGTTTGACTTCTGGCTTCTGGCTCTAACCCATGACTTTCTGCTTACATGTTCTCAGTAATAGGATTAAGATCCATCCTGATCTGGTTGGCCATACCTTAACTAAAAATAACATTTTCAAAAGATCCTATTTACAATGGGTTCACACCCACAGGAAGGGGATTGAGATTAAAATCATGTTTTTTCTGGGGTACATAATTCAATCTACCATAGGGTGGGAGAGGTGTTGGGGTAGGGTGGGGTGGGAGTAAACATTAAGTTTACTGTCCTAAAATATTGAGATTTTTGAAAATATTAAGTTTATTTTCCCCTAAAATGTTTTTTTCATGCCCTGCTACTAAGCCATATTTCACCCAAATTATATTTATGCAGCTGGGATGGTTTAGTTGGCTCATTTGGTGCCTCATTGGTATTGATTTATATGAAAACATTGTGAATAATGTGATAATGTCAAAGACTTTCTTGATGACATGTGGCCAAGAGCTGAAGAGTGCTAGTTAGTCCTTTCCTCTGTGATTTCATATTACATTTATTCTTCCATTTTAACACTTACATGGCACCATAATATTTATTACATGTCTCCCACCCTAGTTTGCTCCCCAACTGTATGTGAACTCTTTTGGGACTAAGACCTTACATTATTCACTTCTACATCTCCAATACCCACCAATAGAGGAGCCTATTGGTCTAGGGAATGCTTCTCAGGTGACTGAGAACATCCCCCAAAAGAAAAAAACAAAAACAAAAACAGACATTAAATGTCTTCTGAAGGAAGAACCCACAACCAGCTGGGAAATAGTCTTACAAAACAAAAAAAACTCTGAATCTTTTCAGGCCTCTGGATAGAACTACCAATTTGCGTAAAATAGAAGGAACAGAAGAATGTGTTAAATGGTACTGCAGGGATTCAGCTCAGCAAAATCCAGACTATGGAAATTCCACAGGAAAACATCAGTTTCTTCAATTAAAATTAAAAAGCAAGAGACTGAGTTGTTAGATAAGTTCATATTGACCATTGTTCTAATATAGGCATTTTAGTTATTGCTGTGTATTAAAGGACAGGTTCTAATGTCCAAAATATATTAAAAACAGAGGTAGAAAATATAGGTAGAAATTAAAAATAGAGGTAGAAATGTCCTTGTGTTAGTTTATAGGAAAGACTGTCTTCTGGGAGTGACCTTTGCTAATCCACCTCTTGGAGCTAGACCATTTCTGTACTTAGTCATTGACATGGTGGAAGAGGAAGAAGAGGAAGGGCAAAGGGAAGGGCTCTTTGCTAGACAGTTTTAGATTACAACTGTAGTTCTATGTGCATTTTTTTTGGTAAAATACCTGTTTATTGTGGATAAGATTCATTCTTTATTTCCTAATATCTAAGCTTTTTAGATATCTTGAGGTGGCAATGTATGATTATAAATATCTCTTTGTTAAATTAATAGAAAAGAAGCTTCCTTGACATGGCATTGTTAAACCACTTCTGAACATTATGCATCAGAACTTGTTCATTAGGTTGGCCACAGAGGGGCAGAAGAAAGTGCAGGGGGAGGGAGGTATGCAGACGTGGTCATATTTCCATTTTGATGTAACCACATCGTGTGTGCATCTCTTGGCTATACCACAGGGAAACATTAAATAATTCAATGAAAACACACCTTGCTATTATTTCAATATAGATCTGACAGTGAATTCTCCTAGATGCATTATACTTACTGTACTCTTGTTTTATGTCTCATTTTAAATTGAGCATTAAAGGAATGCAGTATTTGTAACTCTGCCAATGCTTGTTGAGGCCAGTTGCCATTTTTGTCATTTATGAAATTTTTGTTCCCAAGAAAGGCAGGAATACACTTTTTTCCCCTGATTGAATTGGTGTCATGTATTCTTGGTTATTTTAGTACTTATGGCTTAGGGTCTTTGAATTGGTAAATATTCATGAAAAAGCATGATACATTCTGTGTGACCTCAACCACATAAAAATCTATGCTTAGTTGTGTACTTACACAACTAAGGACCTAGAAGGATATGTCAAACTGTAAACTGCTTGTGATTCTGGATGACTTTTGTGTTCTTTGCTTCTTGTGCTTTTCATTTTTCTATATTGCCCAGTTATCTTAAAAGTTTGAAAAAAATGTTATTTGAGGTTTGTGGTGCTACTCTGTGTGTTACCCACAAACCTAAGTAAGTATTAGCATGATACTCTTAGAAGGTATGACATTGGTGCATAGGGTTAACAACAGAGCAGTATATGGAAAAACTACACATTACATGCTAAAGACGTTAATAGAAATATCTTACCAAGGCTACACTCATATTAGAGAAGAATCATTAGCCGCTGATAAGAGCTCTGGGATGTGTTATGTTATGGTGATCATTTAAAATTGTGAGTGATGAGGACTGAAGATAATGTAAGAAATTGACTGTTTAGCTTGGGATAGAATATATATGAAGTGATAGGAACCCAGTACTTAAAAAACCAAGCCCTTTAGTTGAGGCTTGCTCTTGTGAAACTTAGGGTTGTAAATGGGAGGCTGAGCCCTCCTATAATTATGCCTAAGAGGAATTTCCAGGGAACCTCTTTTGTTGCTTAGTTGTGGCCTTTCTCTCTCTAAGCCCATCTTGGCAAATAAATTCATTAACCTCCCCCCAAGAAGGGATATGACTCCCAGGGGAATAAATCTCTCTGGTGATGTGGAACATGACTCCCAGGAATGAGCCTTCCCTGGCAGCGAGGGATTGAAAATGCCTACTTGACCAAAAGGTGGTGGTGGTGGTGGGGGGGGGGGTTAGGGAAAAAAAAAAGGTAACAAGCTGAGGTCACAGTGGCTGAGAGGTCCCAAATAGAGTCGAGAAGCTATCCAGGAGGTTTCTCTTATGCAAGCTCCAGCTGGACATCCCAAATGGCCATGCCCTTACCAAAGTAAGTATTCTGAAATACCCAGGTCCCTACCTGAGATTCTATAAACTATTCACTTGCTAAATTTTATCTCTCAGAAACTTAAATCCACCAGAGTGTTCCTATGCCAGACAAATCCTAAAACCCAAAGGCAACAGCCTCTTTAAGATCAGCAATCAGATGCAGCCTCCTTTCCCATACTGTCAACACCCCCTTTCAATATGAACAAGTTAGGGTGCTCACTGCCTAGACACCCCTGAAGATGGAGAAAGAGATTAAGTGAGAGGAAGGGGTAGCAACAAACAAGGTAAGATTTAACAAAGGTCTTTGAACACTGAAACTTCATATATATAGTGAGAAAGAGAGAAATGCTGGGGTGTTGGCATAGCTGGAAGGAGGTAAATAACATGGTGGAACTATAACCTATAATATCCTTTGAAATGTGCTCTATAGCTATTAGTTGAATTGTGCCTTGAAAGTCTTCACCCTTCTGATTATACCCTATATTTCATAATAAGGAAAGAACTGAAACTGTAGAACTGTAACCCATAACAATTTTTGAAATGACCTATATAACTGCTTGTTGAGCTGTACATTGAAAGTTAACATCTTTCTGTTTATATGTTATATTTTACAATAATGGAAATAGCTGAAGTTGTGGAACCGTGATCCATGATATACTTTGAAATTTGCTCTCTAACTGCTTATTAAATCATACATTGAAAGTTATCACTGTTATGTATATATGTTAAAGTTCACAATAAAAATGCATGAAAATGTTATTTTAAAAAACAAAAAAACACATTAAAAAGCAGGAAAAATAGATGATGGGGAATTTATAGATTAAAAGAAGGCTTAAGAGATATATCAATTAATCATAAGGTTTGGATCTTATTCAGATCACAATCCAAGCAAACAAATGGAAAAAATGTTTTAAAAGAATCACAGAAATGTGAATACTTGATGATACCAATTATTATTCAGGTTTTTAGTGTGATAAACTCTTTTTTTTAAAAAGTCTTAGTCTTTTCTATATATACACTAGGATATTTACAGATAAAATGATATAATGTCTGGATTTACTTCAGAATAATCCAGGGTGGATGGATATAGGTGGGATATTGAAGAAAAAATATTTATCATGTAATGATAAGTAAATTTAATCTAATTATTCTCCCCACTTTTGTGTATGTTTGAAATTTTTCCATAATAAAAAAAGTTTTAAAAACACACTCATTTTTTTTTTTTTTCCTTAATTCTCCTGGGCATATATTTCAGATTGGACTGACTTACTCATGGTGTATAATAATCCTTTACTATGCTGTTGGATTGCATTTCCTGGCATTTTGTTAAGGACTTTTGAATGTATGCTTATTAGGTACACTAGTCTGTATTGTCCTTTTTGGTCCTGTTGTTGGTATTAGGGTAACATGGGCCTTACAGAACAAGTTAGGAAGCACACCCTTTAGTTTTTAGCAGTTTGAGTAAGACTGATGTTTTTTTAATGATAGATTCACCAGCAAAGCTGTCTGGTTCTGGATATTTTTGTTGTTGGAAGATTTCATTATCTGTTATAGACCTATTCAAATTTTCTAATTCTTCTTGAGTCAGTGTTAGCACTTCATTTCCAGAATTTTATCCATTTCATCTAGGTTATCTAATGTGATGGCATACAATTGTTCACAGTATTTTCTTGTATCTCTTTTTTTCCTGTCAATGTCAGTAGTAATGTTCCTACTTTATTGCTGATTTTAGAAATTTGGGTGTTTTTTTGTTCTTGGTTGGAAAAACACACTCATTTTTGCCTCTCAAATCCTTTTTACCTTTTCTTCTCACTGACAGAGAACTTCTGCAAGCCCCTAATTTCTCTTACCACTCTTAAGGAGCAGAGAGTCCTCCAGTTAATTGAAGTTGCAAACCTGGCTCCATTCAGTTCCTTTATAATCAAATCTCTAAATTTGATTTAGTGTTGCATCTTCTCCTTCCTCAGCTCTTGTCTGCTTTAGGCTAAAGGCTGTGGTGACAGAAAGAAGCCATCAGATAGAAATTTTTCTTCATTTCTCTGCCTGTCCTTTCCAAACTCAGCTTCAAGTTCTCAGGTGCCCTAGGGAAAGAAGAGGGTGAAAATGATGGTGAGTTGTATGGGCCTCTCAGAGGTTTAAAAATGACATTCCTGGTTGTACCAGTTTGGATGTATTATTTCTAACAAAATGTCATTATCTTTGATACAATCTTGGGGGTGAAGACATACTCGTGTTGATTCGATTGGAATTCTTTGAGTGTTTCCATGGAGATGTGACTCAATCAACTGTGAGTGAAACATTTGATTGGTTAATTTCCATGGAGGTGTTACCCCACCCATTCAGGGTGGGTGTTAATTGGATCACTGGAGTTGTATAAAGAAGTTCACAGACAAGAACCTCAGAGCAACTGAGAGTGACATTTTGGAGAGAAGCTGAAGCCTAGAGAGTAACATCCTGGGAGAAAGCCATTTTGAAACCAGAACTCTGGAGCAGATCCCAGCCACATGTCTTCCCAGCTAAAAGAGGTTTTTGGACGCCATTGGCCATCCCCCAGTGAAGGTACCTGGTGTTGATGCCTTACCTTGGACACTTTATGGCCTTAAGACTGTAATTTCTAACCAAATAAATCCCCTTTATAAAAGCCAATCCATCTCTGGTATTTTGCATTCCAGCAACATTAGCAAACCAGAACACTGGGTGACTTGATTAAAGAGATGATTATAGCTGAATATCTTATAGAAATCTTCCAAGGACTCTTCCCTGCTGGGCCTTTCTCCATTTATAGTTCCCTTAATGGGGAAGAGGCATTTCTGTTCCAGGTAGTGCTTGTTACTCCTTCTTCAGCCCCTGGACCTCTAGCACATACCTCCAGTCTCTCCTGAAATATCCTTCAGCCCTATTAGACAGGACCCAAGATAACACTCAATCAGCTGTCCTCCAGTTACATGCCATGAGGAGCATTCTTTCTTGCCCCAACAAACCTGGGAGTTCAGCCAATCCCAAGGCCTTAGCAGTCTCTTGGCTTCACCATGAAATTTTGTCCTTCTTTCACTCCCTACATGTCCTGGGTAGGCAGTGTCAGACACAGTTTACAGAACGCCTCAGTTGTCTCAGGTTTGAGTAAGGTGCCAGTCTTCTCTATCTGCCCACTACAGAGATAATATTTCAAAACTCTCTGGGTGGTACCATTGCAGCTTCCCTCACTGTGCTTGTGGTTGGAAGGAAGTGACCCCAAATCCTGGGCCCAAAGGAGGGGTAAGTTCTCTCCAGTGGGATTTCTTCAACAATTTCCTCCCTCTGTTTCACATTCTTACCATCTTTTGGTATCCTTGATCAGCTGAGGTTTCCAGGAATCAGGGAAATGGTTCTCGGAAAATTCCTTTGGAAATCTGTACATGCTAATTTGTCTCACACCTACATTGGTATGGACTATTGTTCTGGTTTGCTAATGCTGCTATTTTGCAAAATACCAGAAATAGATTGACTTTTATAAAGAGGGTTTATTTGGTTACAAAGTTACAGTCTTAAGGCCACTAAGTGTCCAAAGTAAGGCGTCAACAATCAGGTACCTTCACTGGAGAAAGGCAGTTGGCATCAGGAAAACCTCTGTTAGCTGGGAAGGCACGTGGCTGGCATCTGCTTGCTCCCAGGTTGCATTTACGCTCCTTTCTCAGCTCCTTTGTGTTATTTAAAGTGTCTCTCATGGCTGCAGCAAGCATCTGGGCCTGTGTGGCTCTTTTTAAAGTACTCCAATAAATCAGTCAAGACCCACCCTGAATGGGAAGGGCCATACTTCCATGGAAATTTTCTAATCAAAGCTATCACCTACAGTTAGGTGGGTCAATCTCCATGGAAACAACTTAATCCAATATTCCAACCTAATCAACACTAATATGTCTGTCCCCACAAGATTGCGTTAAAGAACATGGCTTTTTCTGGGGGACATAATATATCCAAACTGGCACAAGTATATTAGCAACTCAATCAAAAATGAAGTAGAAAGAGTCTTATTCTAACATCATGTCATATGTGTTTGTTGGATATATAGACTGTACATATAGTACAGAGATTCCACAAATAGACCTGCACTGATATTTGGCCATTTTTGACAAAAGTGTCAAGGAAATCCAATGGGGAAGGAATTGTCTGTTCAAAAAATGGAGCGATTGGTTATATATAAGCCAAAAAAAAAAAAAAATGAACCTTGACCCTTACCTCATATATTATTTAACTTGAAATGGATTATAGACCTAAACAAAAACTTCTAGAAAAAAACCTTGAGTTTAGGCAAACTTGGATTAAGACATTGTTCCAGTTTGCTAATACTGCTGGAATGCAAAACACCAGAGACACATTGGCTTTTGTAAAAGGGGGTTTGTTTGGTTACACAGTTACAGTGTTAAGGCCATAAAGTATCCATAGTAACACATCAGCAATCAGGTACCTTCACTGGAGGATGGCCAATGGTGTCTGGAAAACCTCGGTTATCTGGGAAGGCACTTGGCTGGCATCTGCTCCAAGTTCTGGTTTCAAAATGGCTTTCTCCCAGGACGTTCCTCTCTAGGCTGCAGTTCCTCAAAAATGTCACTCTTAGTTGCTCTTGGGGTATTTGTCCCCTCTTAGCTTCTCTGGAGCAAGAGTCTGCTTTCAACGGCCATCTTCAAACTGTCTTTCATCTGCAGCTCCTCTCTCAGCTCCTGTGCATTCTTCAAAGTGTCCCTCTTGGCTGTAGCTTCTGGGGTTCCACCCTGTGGAAGGCCAGAATTTTCCAAACCATCAGTTTCTGGTTTCTTTGAACCCAAGAGTTCAGTTCTAAGTTTATCTCTCTCCACTCGCATTTTACTATAAGCTGCAAAGAGAAGCCATGCTATATCTACAACTTCTAGTTTCAAAAGCTCATCAGCCAAGTATCCCAGCTCATCACTTTCAAATTCTGTCTTCCATCTGACACCAGGACTCAATTTTGCCAAATTCTCTGCCACTTTAAAACAAGGATCGCCTTTCTTCCAGTTCACAACATCACATTCATCATTTCTTCTCAAGGCCTCATCAGAAGTATCTTAGGGTCCATATTTCCACAAACAGTCTCTTCAAAGCAGATTAGGCCTTTTCAATCCATCTCCTCACAATTCTTCTAGAATCTTCCCCTTATCCATTCAAAAAGCCATTTCAATATGTTTGGTATTTGCAAACTCAGCAACACCCAACTTATATGGTACCAAAATCTGTTCCAGTTTGCTAATGCTGCCGGAATGTAAAACACCAGAGATGGTTTAGCTTTTATAAAAGGGGGTTTATTTGGTTATGCAGTTACAGTCTTAAGGCCATAAAATGTCCAAGGTAACTCATCAACAATCAGGTACCTTCACTGGAGGATGGCCAATGGTGTCCGGAAAACCTCTGTTAGCTAGGAAGGCATGTGGCTAGCATCTGCTCTGGAGTTCTGGTTGCAAAATGGCTTTCTCCCAGGATTTCCTCTCTAGGCTTCAGCTTCTCTCCAAAATGTCACTCTCAGTTGCTCTTGGGGCATTTGTCCTCTCTTAGCTTCTCTGGAGCAAAAGTCTGCTTTCAAAGGCTGTCTCCAAAGTGTCTCTGTAAACTGCAGTTGCTCTCTCTGCTTCTGTGCATTCTTCAAAGTGTCCCTCTTGGCTGTAGCAAGCTTGTTTCTTCTGTCTGAGCTTATATAGTGCTCCAGTGAACTAATCAAGGCCCATGCTGAATGGGCAGGGCCATATCTCCATGGAAATTGTCCAAGGAAAGATCTTGCCCACAGTTGAGTGATCACATCTTCAAGGAAACATCCAATCAAAAGTCTCCAACCCAACCAACACCAATATGTCTGCCCACACAAGATTACATCAAAGATAATGGCATTTTGGGGACATAATACATCCAAACCAGCAGAGACATCTACTCTTTGAAAGATACTCATATGAAAATGAAAATAAAAGCAACAGATTGGGAGAAAATATTTGTACAACACATATCTGGAAAAAAAGTATTAGCCAGAGTACACAAAGAACACTTGCAACTAAATCATAAGACAAACAATCCAGTAAAGAAATGGGGAAAAGGTTTGAACAGACACCTAGGCAGGGTGGTAAATAAGTACATACAAAGACGTTCAACACCATTAGTCATTAAGAAATGCTAGTTAAAGCCAAAGTCAGATACCATTAAGTACTAAGTAGAATGGCTAAAATTAAAAAGACCTACAATACTAAGTGCTGATGAGGTGGTAGAGGAATTAGAACTCTCATGCATTTCTGGTGGGAATACAAATTGTAGAGCCACTTTGGAAAAGTTTGTGGTTACTTATAAAGCTAAATGTAAACTTTTCAAATGAGCCATCAACCCCACTCCTAGTCATTCACTCAAGGAAATGAAAACATGTCTATACAAAAGAACTGTATACAAATGTTTACAGTGACTTCATTCATAATAACCCCAAACTGGGAACAACACAAATACCCATCAACTGGTGGAAGCATAAACAAATTGTGGTATAGCCACACAGTGGCATACTACTCAGTAATAAAAATAAACAAACTGCTGGTACATGAAACAACATGGATAAATCTCAAGATCATTTTGTTAAGTGAAAGAAGTCAGATACAAAAGACTACATACTATATGATCCCCTTATGTGACATTATGGAAAGTGAGTTAGGAGTGGGGTAGGGGGATAAACTTTAAAGATAAAGGAACTCTTTAAAGTGATAAAAATTTTCCATATCTTGATTGTGATGGTAGTTACACAACTGTATACAATTATCAAAACTTATCAATGGGTGACATCATCAACATAGTGACATAAACAGCTACTGAAAACTTCCCTCCAGAGATTCAATGAAAAAAAGGACATTTCTGAATTGTTTGAAAATCTGGAGGAGGATATAGACTGGAAAAGGACCCTGCAAATGCCAAATTGAAGAAAGAGAAGAAATATCAGGTAGGAATCTTCTGTCCCAGATCAGCCAGTCCTCTCCCCTCCCTGTTGCTTGGTATCAGTGTGGGAAAGTCACAGAATCAGCAGATGGGACCCTTCCCACCAGGGACACAGTCTATAAAATCTCTCACAGCAGTGTAAAATCTCTCACAGCAGTGATACACCAACCATTTGAAGATCCGGGGGACAAGGGAGGACATTTCAAGGCCCAGGTGAGAGAGGGACAAAGAGACTGAGAAAACATGGACAGAGACTGTATTTCCAGCCCTGGGTCTGAAAGCCCTTCCTTCACCCTTGAGGGAAGCAGCGGTCAGTGGTTGTTTCCTTGCCTTGGGTACAGCTGGAGTACTGGGTCAGCTGAGGGAGTACTTTGCCACAGCTGGAGCCCCACATCAAGCCAAATTTTGGCCGGCAAAGTGAGGGCATAGGAATCCCACAGTCTCAGCTCAACTGTGTAGATGCAGCCTGTGCTCAGAGGCAAAGCAGCCTCTGAAGATGATTACATTACCAAACAACTCCATCTGCTGTATAGTCTGGAAGGTGCAAGGAAATTAAACACTTTTAAAAAGATGCTCCAGACCCTTTCTTAGGACCTCAGGAGCTTGTCTACATGCCCTGTATGGAAACCTGGCTTTGGCTGAGAAATATGGAAGACCCAACTGTTAAATCAGGGTCTCAAACAAACCCAGTTCTTGCTGGCTGGCAGAAAACACAATACCACTGGAAGCCAGAAGATTTGTAGTGCCACACACAGTGAGCTTTCTGGGGTGCCCAGTGCCTACCTCCTATCTCTGTGGCAGGCCATGGTGGGCACCTGATTTTGGGGGAAGGATTGGAGGGGTGGGGCAGAGCCAATCTTACAACTGGCCAGTGAGAGAAACAACAAAAAGATAGAGAACAAAGACAACCAACCAGAAAATCCTAGGCAAAAGAGAGAAAACAACCCCAAGAATAATCAAGAATATCAGATGCCCAGTCAGCAAAAAATCATGAGCCAACACCAGGAAACAGAAAGATATGGCCCAGTCAAAGGAACAAACTAACACCTCAACCAAGATTCAGGAATTGAAACAACAAATTAAAGATGTTCAAAAAAATCTTTTAAATCAAATCAACAGTTGAAAGAAAATGTGACAAAAGAAACAAAGGATATAAAGAAGACATTGGGTGACCATATGGAGGAGTTCGTAAGCTTAAAAAAACAAATGGCAGAACTTATGGAATGAAAGGCACAATAGGAGAGATGAAAAACACAATGGAGACTTACAACAGCAGACTTGGAGAGGCAGAAGAAAGGATTAGTGAACTAGAGGACTGGACATCTGAAATCCTGCACACAAAAGAACAGATTGGGAAAAGAACAGTAAAATATGAGTACGGTCTCAGGAAACTGAATGGCAACATGAAGTGCATGAATGTACATGTCATAGGTGTCCCAGAAGGAGAAGATAAGGGAAAAGGGGAAGAAACAAAAATGGAGGAAAAAAATCACTGAAAATTTCCTATCTCTTATGTGAGACATAAAATTACAGATCCAAGAAGCTCAGCATACCCCAAACAGAATAGATCTGTAAAGAACATGGATCTATATAGACATAGATCTATATTGACATTTGATTATCAGATTATCAAATGTCAATGACAAAGAGAGAATTCTGAAAGCAGCAAGAGAAAAGCAATCCATCACATACAAGGAAAGCTCAATAAGACTAAGTGCAGATCTCTCAGCAGAAACCATGGAGGCAAGAAGGCAGTAGTATGATATATTCAAGATACTGAAAGAGAAAACTGCCAATCAAGAATCCTCTATCTGGCAAAACTGTCCTCTAAAAATGAGGGAGAGTTTAAAATATTTTCAGATAAACGGACACTGAGAAAGTTCGTGAACAGGAGACTTCCTCTACAAGAAATACTAAAGGATGTGCTACAGACAGATAGGAAAAGACAGGAGAGAGAGGTTTGGAGAAGACTGTAGAAATGAAGATATTGGGACATAGAAAGAGGGTAGAGATTGGGCATTTGATGCTAAAGGAGTATGGAATGTGCGAGAGGATTGATTATATAGATCCAGAAATGGATAGCACAATACTGTGTGATGGTAGCACAATATTATAAGCGCACTGAAAAAAGATGACTGTGAGTTTGGTTGAAAGAGGAAGGTTAGGAGCGTGTAGGACATCAGAAGGAAAAATAGAAGATAAAGATTGGGACCATGTAACTTAGTGAAACCTAGAGTGGTCAGTGATTGTGATTAAAAGTACAAATAATATAAGAATGTTTTTATGTGAGGGGGAACAAATGAATGTCAACTTTGCAATGTGTTAAAAATGGGATGGTGTTGGGGAAAGAATACAATCAATGCAAACTAGAGTCTGTAGTGAACAGTAACATTGTAAAATGCTTCCATTAATTGTAAGAAAGGCAGTATACCAAAGCTAAATGTCTATGGGGGGGGGATATAAGTGAGGGGAATGGGATTCTTGGCATTGGTGGTGGTGTCTGACCTTTATATTATATTTTACTTTATTTTTATTTACTTTTTTTAAGTCATCATTTTTTTTCCTTTTTCTTTTTTCTCTTCCTCTTTCTTTGCGGAAGAAATGGAAATGTTCTCATGCAGATTGTGGTGGTGAATGCATAACCATGTGATTATACCAGGAAATGTTGATTGTTTACTTAGGAGGGACTGTACGGTGTGTGAATAAAACTGTTTAAACAATAACAACAACAAAAAAATTATAGCCATCCTTTTGGGTGTAAAGGGGTATCTCATTATGATTTTGAGTTGCATCTCCCTAAAGTTAATGATGGTTAGCAACTGTTCATATGCTTGTTACGCATTTGTATATCTTACGAGAAGTGTCTATTCACATACCTTGTCCATTTTTTAATTGAATTGCTTTCCTTTTCTTGCACTGTAAAAGTTTTTGTATATTCTTGGTATTAAGCCCTTATTTCATAAAGGTTTTCTCACTTTTGTAAAAAAAAAAAAAAAACAAAAAAACCCAAACAAACTCATCAAGCTTTAGTCTTTAAAACTATTTTATTATGTATAAATTATAAATCAATAAACCTGACTTTAAGAAAATAATGAGTAAAGTGGCATAGATCAAAGAAGTTCTGTATTCCCCAGAAATTTATTGAGACAGTCAAGCTACTGTCAAATGACTAATTACTTATCATATGGCTAAAAAGTATTCACTTCTGCTGATAGTCTTTCACTGAGGTCATAGCTTTCACTGAACCCACATGGTAAGGAAAGGAAAGCAGGAAGAAAAAAATGACAAACACTCTCAGTTTGTATATTTGGGATTAAAAAATGAAAACAGTGTATTTTATTCACACAGAAGGAGTCTGACCAATATTGAACAAACTTAAAACTTACAAGGATCCCATTCATCATTGATTAAATATTTATGAAACAAAATTGTTCTAGTTTGCTGAAATGACCATTGTATATATTTTTCAGGTTCTACAAAGAGTACCTGATAGAAGTAGCGGTAGTAAATCAGAGGCACAATTTCAAAGCAGTGAATTCTTACAGAATAGTCATTTTCTGTAACCTTCAACTCTCCTTCCTTGCTCCCTCTTCCTTTCCTTTCAGGTAAGAAAAGGATTAGGAAAATGCACTACCTGAGATTTTGGTAACTTAATGGGCTATGCCTTTGTGATGATTAATTTTGTGTCACCTTGGCTAAGCTACCATATCTAGTTGTTTAGTTGCACACTGGCCTAGATGTTGCTGTGAGGTTATTTTGCTGATGTGATTAGCATCTACAATCATTTAACTTTAAGTAAAGTTGATTAGTCTTCAAATGTGGGTGGGCCTCACTCCATCAATCAATTGAAGGCCATAAGAACAAGAACAATAGTTTCCATGAGAAGTAGAAATTCTCCCTCAAGGCTCTACTTTTGTTCTCTGAATTTCTAGACTGCAGCCTCCCCTAGGGATTGTGGACTCAAGACTTCAATATTACTCCCACCAGAATTTCCAGTCTCCAGCTTGCCCTATGGTATTGGGATTTGCCAACTCCCATAATTGTGTTAGCCAATTCCTAACACCTGTATTGGAGCGGGTTACATCTCTTTAAGTGTCTCTCCTTCTGACTGACAACCATATACCTGACCAACTACTGGGCATCTCCAGTGGAGTGTCACACAGGCTTTAAATGTAACACAGAATTCCTGTTATATTCCTTATTCTGATTGATGGTATAAAGATCAACCCAATCACCAAAGTCAGAAAATTAAGATTCCTCTGTCTCTCCTGTCTTTCCCTTATTCCTTATATATAATCCAGCTCCAAATCCTGTAGATTCTAACTCCTTGGTATTATCTAAAAACATTTACTTCATCCTCATTTTCCCTGCCTTGTTTCTGGTTCTTGTTATCTCTGACACAGAAGATTTAAACATCCTTCCACCTAGTCTACCTATCTATTCTGGACATTTGACTTTTATTTTTCAGCCTTTCCAGAATCTATCCCCTTACTTTCTATTTTGGGAATCTTCTAGTTGTCCACAAGCATCTAGTTCCATTCTTCCATTGTAAGATTTGCTGGTTTGGATGTATTATGTCCCCCAAAACACCATTATCTTTGATGCAGTCTTGTTTGGGCAGGAAACATTTTGGTGTTGATTGGATTGGAGACTTTTGATTGGATGTTTCTGTGGAGATGTGATCACTCAACTATGGGTGAGATCTTTCACTGGATAATTTCCGTGGAGGTGTGACCCCGCCCATTCAGCATGGGGCTTGATTAGTTTACTGAAGCACTATATAAGCTCAGACAGAAGGAGCGAGCTTGCTGCAGCTAAGAGGGACACTCTGAAGAACACCCAGGAGCTGAGAGAGGAGCTGCAGATGAGAGACAGTTTAAAGATGGCTATTGAAAGCAGAATCCTGCTCTGGAGAAGTTAAGAGAGGACAAACACCCCAAGAGCAACTGAGAGTGACATTTTGAAGAGGAGCTGCAGTATAGAGAGGATGTCCTAGGAGAAAGCCATTTTGAAACCAGAACTTGGAGCAGACACCAGCCATGTGCCTTCCCAGATAAAAGAGGTTTTCTGGATGCCATTGGTCATCCTATGGTGAAGGTAGCTGATTGTTGATGTGTTACCTTGGACATTTTATGGCCTTAAGACTGTGACTATGTAACCAAATAAACACCTTCTATAAAAGCCAATCCATTTCTGGTATTTTGCCTAATGGCAGCATTAGCAAACTAGAACAGATTTTGATACCAAGAGTGGGGTGCTGCTGTGTTTGCAAATACCAAACATGTTGGAACGGCTTTTTAAATGGATAAGGGGTAGATTCTGGAAGAACTGTGAGGAGCTCTATAGAAAAGGCCTAGACTGCTTTGAAGAGACTGTTGGTAGAAATATAGACTCTAAAGATACTTCTGATAAGGCTTTGAGCAGAAATGATGAATGTGTTGTTGCAAACTGGATGGAAGGTGACCCTTGTTTTAAAGTGGCAGTGAATTTGGCAAAATTGAGTCCTGGTGTTGGATGCAAGGCAGAATTTGAAAGCAACAATCTGGAATATTTAGCTGATGAGATCTCCAAGCAAAATATAGGAGAAGTAGCCTGGCTTCTCCTTGCAGCTTATAGTAAAATGCGAGTGGAGAGAGATAAACTTAGAACTGAACTCTTGGGTTCAAAGAAACCAGAAACTGATGGTTTGGAAGATTCCAGGCTTCCAGGGGGTGGAACTAAAGAAGTTACAGCCCTACGTGAAGATTTCATCAAACACAGAACCCGACAACCATTTCAGTACAAGCCACGATTGGAAAAGGAGTTAAGCAGAAAGGATTTGTGGAAAGTCCTATTGTCTGACGGCTTTGACCCATGTGCTTCATGCGAAGCCAACAGAATTTTTGCGAGATCTTTATAGACAGAGCTGCTGCTGGTCTGGACTGGAGGAGACAGACAAGGAACAAATTGAAGGAAAAATTTCTTCAAAGACAGAGCCACGGAGGTTGAGGTCTGGAGTCAAGAGGTCTTGGGCTGGGAAAGCGGGATGGCCCCCACTCATGGAAAGGGTGAGTTTGCCCCAGAGGTCGAGGGCGGGCTTTCCACCATGATGCTAAGGAAAAGTTCTGCCACCCCAAGCCCGTAAGAGGGTGGAGCACATTCCCAGGGAATTGGGGAGAGCCTGGCTGTCACCACACTGTTCTGAAGGGGTTGAGCATGTGCCCCGCAGATGGAAGGGAATCTGGGTGCTACCCTGATGTTTGAGGAGGGTGGGGCCGAGAAGGCGGTCTCCCCAGTGTGTGGATATGTTGAAACACTCACCCCAGCTTTTGGAGAGAAAAGGGCTGCCGCAAAGGCCCTTAGGAATGGTTCGACTCCTGCTCTCTCAAGCCCCAAGGATGCAACGTCATTCTGTTAATGACTCTCAGACTTTGAAAATCTAATGGAGTTTGCCCTGTGGGTTTTAGGAACTGTTTTGGTCCCGTTAACCCTGTTTTCCTTTCAGTTTCTCCTTATGGCCATGGGAATGTTTACCCTATGACTGTACCTCCTTTGTATATTGGCAATACATAACTTGTTCTAAGTTTCTCAGGTCCACATGTAGAGGGAATTATGCCTTAGGACAAACCATGCCTGTAACTGATTTAATGGGATCTTGTACTTAACTATTATTACTGAAATGATTTAAGTTTTGTGATATTGTGATGGGATGAATGTACTTTGTATATGGAAAGATCATGTCATTTTGGGGTCCAAGGCATGGAATGTTCTGGTTTGGATGTATTATGTCCCCCAAAATGCCATTTGATGCAGTCTTGTGTGGGCAGGAAACATATTGGTGTCAACTGGGTTGGAGACTTTTGATTGGATATTTCTGTGGAGATGTCACTCAACTGTGGACGAGGCCTTTCACTGGATAATTTCTGTGGAGGTGTGGCCACACCCATTCAGCATGGGGCTTGATTAGTTTACTGGAGCACTATGTAAGCTCAGAGAGAAGGAGCGAGCTTGCTGCAGCCAAGAGGGACACTCTGAAGAACACTCAGGAGCTGAGAGAGGAGCTGCAGATGAGACAGTTTAAAGATGGTCATTGAAAGCAGACTTCTGCTCCAGAGAAGCTAAAAGAGGACAAATGCCCCAAGAGCAGCTGAGAGTGACATTTTGAAGAGGAGCTGCAGCCTAGAGAGGAATGTCCTGGGAGAAAGCCATTTTGAAACCAGAACTTGGAGCAGATGCCAGCCACATGCCTTCCCAGATAACAAAGGTTTTCTGGATGCCATTGGCCATCCTCCAGTGAAGGTACCCGATTGTCAATGAGTTAGCTTGAAAATTTTATGGCCCTAAGACTGTGACTGTGTAGCCACATAAGGCCCTTTTATAAAAGCCAATCCATTTCTGGTATTTTGCTTAATGGCAGCATTAGCAAACTAGAACATAAGAGAAGTTTAACAGATACATGGCCACCCAGAATCTGGATTATATTTGCCAGTCTTCCTTGCAGCGAGGTGTGACTATGTCACCAAGTTCTGGACAATGACATGTAAGTGCAAGTGAGACATGCAACTTCCAGGTTGCGCCCTTAAAGAAAAGAACATGCTATCTCATTGTTTTTTCCTCCTTCCTGCTACTTGGAATGCAACAATCATGTTGGTCATTAGAGTAGCCATTTTGTACCATGACATGGAAGCTACATATTGAGATTTGCAGAGCAGATATATAGAGGTGGGTTGGGACAGTGATGGCTACACAAAGGAGAGCTGCCAGACCAGCTGAGATTTTTAAGGGAGAGAGAAATAAACTTCAGCTTTGTTTGAGTCATAGTTAAATCTGGTCTTTGTTATTGCAGGAAAACAGACACCCAAACTGAAACTCTGCTTATGAGGCCGTGGTGGCTGTTCTTCACTCTGTTACCTGTCAACCAAAGCAGATGGCCTAGGGCTGACAACCCAGTGCTCCCACTGAGGTGATGAGGACTAATTCAGGGCAGCAGGGGGTGGCAGCAATGTCCTGTTGTGGCAGAATCCTCTGGTTAGACAGCTGTTGTGCCTCTTCCAAACCACCTCTGCTCCTGCTGATTTCCAAGCCTGGTCTTCCAGCACCTTGATAATTTGGTTCCTCCCTGATATCCTCCCAATAAATCCTTCTTTTCATTTAAGTGAATAGAGTAGGTTTCTGTGATTTGCAACCATAAAAAAAAAAAAAAATCCGAATTGATATTTGTATATAGAGCTTCAATCCTGCATCCTCCCTGCTTAATACCCATCAGTGGTTCCCCAGTTGCCCACAGGATAAACTCCCCAGTGTGGCTTGTAATGCCCTCCATGATCTAGCCCCGGCCTTCCTCTCCGGCTTTGTCTCTCTTGGTGTCTATCCCAATATGTGTGGTTCAGTCATGACCAATTCATTCTGCAGGCATAATGCTTCTACCTTACCTCTCCTGCTGCTTGGAATTCCTAAACCCTCCTCCTCACACCTGCTTGCCAAGTCTTATTTCAAGTGACACTTCAGGGTTTCTAGCCTCAACAAAGCTTTCCTAACTACCCCAGAACACTGACCACTCTGTCCTTTGGGCTGTATACTTTAAACCTGTTCTTAAATCCATGCTTCTACCACCCTCTGTGTACTCACCCATCTTCACGTCTGTGTACTCACTGTCTTGTTGTCTGCCTCCCCATCTTGTATTATTTTTCTATTCCCAGCTTCTCTCATATGGTTGGTGCTTACTATACATGTATTCAATGAACGTGAATCATTTTTCTGCAAAACATTTGAAAAGTTCAAAAATCACTCAATAGGTGGCAGCTGAGTCATTCTAAGACCAACCTTTGCACTTCTAGAAATTATTTAACCCACCGGAGTCCACTAGATGGTGCTGTCTGACACAAAAGCCTTTCTCCCTTGTACATTGACAACCCTTGCTTCCTTTTCTCCTTCCCTCTATCCTTCTAGGGAACAGTGGATGCACAGAATTTCATGATGTGTGATGGGTAGATATGAATTGAAAACTGAAATCATCCACACCCACATAGCTTACTGACTACCAATATGATTTTACTATTCACTGTCTTCACCAGTAAATCTTTGCTATTTCAGGAAACTCTTGCCTAGGAAGATAAAAGTTGCAAATAACTTTGTTGTTTTGTCTCAAGAAATTCCCAGAACACCCATTTTTAGAACTCAGTTCAACTTTCCAATCAATAGCATCAAATCAGTTGTTTACTCCCCAAGACTCTTTGAAAGCTTTGCTGTCCACCAATCCGAAACTATTATATCATAATCCTTACTGAATTCTAATCAAGTCACCACACTGAAAGACTTTGTAGCCTCACAAATATCCCAATTTTACCCTCCAGCTCTGAGATGCTACTTAAGAACCAGGAAGTGACCTCCCTTATGGGTAAGCAATAAATTCAACTTTGCCTTTTCAACAGACTCTTTTGCTGGTATTTTGGAGGAGTCTGCATTGGAAGATATGGGTAAACCTGGGTATACAGGTAGTTTCTAGGCTTTGCTGCTCAAAGTGTAGAGCTTGTTAAAAATGTCAGATCTTGGGTCCAGTCCTAGTCCTAGTCCTAGAATCTGCTTTTTAGCAAAGATGCTAGGTGATCCGTATGTCTGAGAAGTGTTCTGGGGCATTGCCTCTGTAACTGTCTCTTCTAAAGAATGAATGCAGATGGAAAAGTTTAAACTTTTAAGGTATAGGAGTTGGTTTTCTTTCTTTCTTTCTGCTTTTGTTTTTAGTTGAAGTTTACCTAGTTAGTATTAAAGCCAACAGAAAGATTTGGATTCAAACCTCATCTTAATTAGGAAATTGTTCAGTTTTGTTTTAGATGGATCTGCCTTGAAACGATGGGAGTTTTCTGGTATTTGGGGAAGCATATATTTGCTGAATTTGTTTAAATCATTTTTAAAAAATCTATTCTAGAAGAGGACCTGGGCTTGTACTTTCTAGATGCAATGCTCAACACTCAGGCCTAGTGGAGACTCAGTAACATTTAGGCCGCTGGTTGATAGGAGGAGTTTTAAAAGTATTTAAAAGGTGGATGTGATTTTACATCACACTGTCTTATATCTTGTATTTGTACATTTTTGATTTGTGAGCCCCATATGTCTTAGGGCTTTCTGCTGAAATACCAAACAAATGTAGTGGAAAGAATGCAGCATTTAAGGTCAGAAGGCATGAATTCAAATCCCAGCTGCTGCTTCCTGGCTGTGTGACCTGGGGCTAGTGACTTCACCTCCTTGAGCCTCCATTCCTGCATCCTTAAATGGAGATAACGTTATCTCTATAAAAGGCTGATTTGGACATCAGATGAGATAAAGTTTGTGATTAAACCTCTGTAAACCAACCTATTCTCTTACAGTTATTTAGCTTAAACTCTAAAACTGCTCCAGCATGCGCATATTACTGTGCCTTACAAAAATGCAAGGGATTAATTAAGGCATGGCCTGATGAGTCATTTTGTTAGGGATAGAAGCAGGTGGCCAGATTTTCTAGAAATAATAGGTTAACACACTCAAAAATACTGTTTCTACTGATGGTTAATTTTGGCAACTTTGAAAGTATGGCAGGCATGTGTTTTGAGCTAGGGAAGACTCAAATCATACCATATATTGGCCACCAACCTAATTCTGACTCAGATAGTTTATATCTATATTATTTGAAGTACTGAATCAGAAAGTGCACCTATTCTCTATTGAATTACTTTCTTCAAGTCAGCCTCTGGAAAGCCACACAATCCACTTTTATTGTTTTTTTTCCCTATTGCTGCTTAATGAGCTTGTTTCCCCTAGCATGTTTGGTGCTGTGCTTACCCTAAGGTGTGCCTACAAATTATTTTCACATTATGCTGAAAAGAACAAAGGAGAGGACTGACTGGCCTACCCTACTTGGTAGGGCGACCAGAGGGAGTAACTGTATTTTGTGTGCTTCAGAACTTCATGCTGTGCCACATCCATTGTAAGAGCTCTGGACATATTAGAACCTCACCCAACAATATTTTATGACTTTATAAACATTACCACTAACAAGTACATTTAAGTGTGACTCAGCTGTAGAAAGATAATGGTACCAGGAAAGAGGAACTTTGAGTTTGGGGACTGACTCTGTTTTTATTTTATTGTGTGAGGAACACAGGGCCCCCAAATCCTGGGACATGTTTGAGTCCTGACTCAACCAGTGATGAGTTATTTGGAGTTGGGCAAGTTAGTTAACTTCTCTAGAGCCTAGCTTCCTCATCTAAGAATTGGAATAGATACTTGGATGCCTTTTAGCTCTATGGTTTGAAGAGTTTGAGGAACAAGCATGGATGGGTAGTTCCAGTCCAGGGTTGTCCCTAAGATACATCATTTGGGTGCTGGTTCTAGGTTCTAGAGCAGTCATTTTTTGGGCAAGTTAGGATTTAATGGAAGCTCCTATTCTCACAAAGAAGCAATTTGTTAATGTAAAGTCTGCAAACATATGTAATGTGAGTTTGCACCTTTCCCAGGTGTCACCTAGAAAACAGGGAACTAGCTAAATTACTGAAGTTCTCCAAACCTGTTAATAATATGTAAATGTAAAGTTTGCACCTTTCACAAATGCCACCTGGCTCCTGAAGAAAACAGGAAAATGGGAAATAATTAAATTGATTCACTTTGTCTCTAATGGGTTTAGCCAATTAAAGAATCACTGGGAGACTGTCCCAAACCTCCCAGATAGATGGGCCTTTCATCTGTCGCTCTTGTTGCACGTTGACTGAATGATTATCTCTCTTTGTCTCTGAACCTGGCTATAAAACCCAACCGGAAAAACACTTTGGGGAGACAGATTTGGGAAAGTTTCCCCTGTCTACCCACTGGGGTAAAATAAACCATCTTTTCCTTTTCAGCTGGGTTCGGTGTGACTTCTATTAGCCACACGGAGCAACGGACCCATATTTGGGTAGAGCCCTTTCTTCAAGAGGACCTTTTGATATTATCTGAGACTTGTGATTTTATCTCCAAATAGGATTTATACATATAGTTACAGTAATACACTAATGACATTGACTTAGATGTTCCTCCTAAGACTTTAAACTTGTGTTCCACTCCTGGAGGATCACACTGCTTGTAGTATACCACAGGTTACTTAAAAAAAAAATCTTGTTAATTATCTTGTAAATAGCACGGTAATATTGTATTGCATTTTTTGTGTTTTGGCATTTCTTATTATTTTTTTTTTACTATCATAGGAGCCTCAAAAAATGGATGTGACAGTTGGCCCCTGTTGATTTGTGAGGTGTAAGAAAGGAATAAGTTTAGTTTTCACATAGAGACAGCATGGAATAAGGGAAATGGAGGCAAAACCAGTTTAAACAAGCCCCAGGCAAAGAGAAGAGAGAATCTGCTTGCTCCTTATATGGAAAAGTAACCATAGTTACTGGAATGTAAAGAGATATGAGGTAAAATCAGAGGCAGAAACTCACAGCAAAAAAAAATTTTGGGGGAATAGGCTGATCAGTTCAAAATCTCAATAATGAGCTAGTTGGCTCTCTGGGATTGGCTGTACAAATTAAAATCTCAAAAGATGAATTAGTTAGTGTTCTCGGATAGGCTGTAACCTCTGTAGTACCCAGTCAATGGGGAAACAGGGTAGGGACTTGCGAATTAGGAGTAGGAGATTTAAAGATCGCCATTCTCTTCCTCTGGCACGCCAGCCTTCCATGTGTTTGGCTGGACGCCCTATCTTGCAAGATCATAAATAAATTCTTTTCTCCTCCAGAACCGAGTGAGCGTTTATTCCCTTACAGGTACCGCTTTATTTCCGACAACTTGGGGGCTCATCCGGGATCCAAAGCTTCGGAGGGGGACCCCCGAGGTGGACAAAGGGAAGGTGCGCCCCGCTGATTGAGCGGTCTTGGACTCCGCCATTGGGGGCCCATCTCCGGCAGCTAAAGGGCCTGAGACCAGATGCTTGGATCTGCCGGTTGTGGATGAGAAAAGGGGGAAAAGGAAAGGCCTGCCTCTGTTTGACCAGGCAACTCTGTGAATGGACCAAGGTAAGGAAAGAAATATATTGCCTTGGTGGTCGGGAATTCCTGATGAGTCTGGAGCTGCTTGTGTGTGACTGAGATGTGCAACATACTTCACGAAGTGAGTGTGGAGTCCCAATCTGCGGTTCCCTTCTCCCACGAGGGAAAGGGCCAGAGACGGACGAAGCGAAAGGAACTGAGAGAAAGAAGCCCAGACAAGACTCAGGATGGGAAATAGAGGCAGTTGGCCGGCCGGGGAAGAAGAAAAGGGGGCACCTATAGAGTCCCTCAGGGACATCCTTCCAGATAGCCCACTAGGTAGGATGTTAAAATATGGGACCGATAGCGATTGGACCAAGGGAAAGGACAAAAAGAAAATGATTAAATATTGTTGTTCCATTTGGACTGAAGAAAGCATTTCACCGCCAGATGTATTCTGGCCAAAGTATGGGACAGAGGAGGACTGGCTCTGTGCCAACCTTGTAATTTATGTTAATGAGAAGAAACCCTTTGCTAAGGAGGAGTCTGATTATGCCACATTCTGGCTAAAGAACAAAAAAACTCCCCTCTACCCTGTGAAAGATAAAAATCCAAACTTGGAAGATGAGTTGGTAGAATCTAAACCCTGGGACCCCTTATTAAGCCTTCCTCCTCCCTAGTATTCCCCTTCTCCCCCAGGGCAGAGATTGTTAGAGTCTGAGGACCTAATAAAGTCCACACAGGTTCCAGGGGAATCAGGAGGCCCATCGGCACCAACTGCCCCACCAGATATGACCCATCAATGGTTGAGGAAAGAATTAACACAGTGCAAAAAGGATGTACAGAATTTTCCATTTCCAAAAACTCTTGAAGGAAAGAGAGTAAGGGAATATCACCCCATTAAATCCCTTTACCCCTTGAGGGAGGTGCCTATGGGGCCAAAGGAAGTTGGGTATGTAAATGCCCCATTAACGAGTGCAGAATTAAGGAATTTTAAGGAGATGAAATCGCTATTAGAGGACCCAATGGGGCTGGCTGAGCAAATAGATCAGTTCCTAGGCTCTAGCCTATACACGTGGTCTGAACTTATGTCCATATTAAACATCCTCTTTACAAAAGAGGAGAGAGGAATGATAAGAGGGGCTGCTATGAAAGAATGGGAAAGGCAACACCCGCCAGGGCAAGGGGTGATGGCAGCAGAGCAAAAATTTCCAAGTACTGACCCTGATTGGGATAATAATGATAAAGAGGATAGGGCACAAATGAAGGATCTCAGAGACCTCATTATAGAGGGAATAAAATTGGCAGTACCCAAATCTCAAAATTTGGATAAGGCCTTTGAGGTAAATCAAGAGAAAGATGAGTCTCCCTCTGCTTATCTACAAAGATTGAGAGAACAAGTAAGGAAATATTCAGATATGGATCCTGATGACCCTGTAGCCCAGGGAATGTTAAAGGTCAGCTATGTGAAGGGATCTTGGCCTGATATTCAGAAAAAGATCTGGAAAATAGATGGATTGATGAATAAGCCATTGGAGGAGTTATTAAAGGAAGCACAGAAAGTATTTGTAAGAAGGGAGTACGAAAAACAAAAGCAGCAGGCTAAAGTCATGATAGCCACTGTTGACCACTTGGTTGAGAAAAGATTAGAAACAGGAAATGGAGGATGCAGACAGAGGCGAGATAGGGGAGGGGGCTGGGCTGATTTAAATAAAGGAGCAAGGAAATGCAGAACTCTGCAGGGTGTTATCATTGCGAAAAACCTGGCCATTTCAAAAGGGAATGCCCAGACTTACAGAAGGAGGGTCGAGTTATACCACTAATGAATTTTGAAGACTAGGAGAGTCAGAGGCTCCTCATCTCAGAAGCCCACTGGGAGCCTTTAGTAAATTTAAAGGTGGGCCCATATCAAGAGGAAATTACATTCTTGGTAGACACTGGAGCAGCTTGCTCCTCTGTAAATCATCTTCCAAAGGGGGCCAGGCTCTCTGGCAGTTCCCTCACCAACACAGGGGTAAAAGGGGAGGGATTTAAAGTTCCCATTCTTGAACCTACTAACATTTGTTGGGAAAATAATCAAATCATAGCTCCCTTGTTGCACATCCCAGAAGCTGGGAGTAATTTATTAGGAAGAGACCTAATAATACCTATGGGACTGGATTTAGAGGTAAGAAATGGACGGATTGAGGTTTTGGCCCTGCTCACTGAAGAAGATGAAAAAGACATTAAGGAGGAGGTATGGGTAAAAGAAGGAAACAGGGGAGGGTTGCAAATTCCCCCAATTAAAATCAAGTTAAAAAAGGAAGGGGAGGTCATGTGCCAGAAACAATATCCCATTCCTCTTAAAGGAAGACAGGGACTCCAACCCATCATAGAGGGTCTCCTTTGAGATGGACTCTTGGAAAACTGTATGTCCTCTTTTAATACTCCCATTCTCCCATTCAAAAACCAGATGGTAGCTGGAGAATGGTGCAGGATCTAAGGGCCATTAATGAAATTGTCCAGGTTCGACACCCTGTAGTTCCTAATCCTTACACTCTCCTGAGTAAAATTCCCTTCCATCATAAGTGGTTTAGTGTAGTAGATTTAAAGGACGCCTTCTGAGCCTGTCCCCTTGATCCAGAAAGTAGAGACCTGTTTGCCTTTGAGTGGGAAGATCCCTTCAATGGGCGAAAGCAGCAATACAGATGGACGGTCTTACCTCAGGGTTTCACGGAATCCCCCAATCTCTTTGGGCAAGAGTTAGAGAGGGTACTGGAAAAATTTCCAGTCCCACCTGAAATCACCCTTCTGCAATATGTAGATGATCTATTAATATCAGGTAAAGAAAGGCAAGTGGTGGCTCAAGCTACAAAAAATCTACTGAACTTTTTAGGGGAACAAGGATTAAGGGTATCTAAAAGTAAACTGCAATTTGTAGCAAGGGAAGTTAAGTACCTAGGCCACCTCATAAGTGAAGGAAAAAGAAAAATCCATCCCAAAAGAATCCAGACCATAGTAGAGTTGCCTCTTCCTCAAACAAAAAGAGAGCTAAGAAAATTCCTGGGATTGGTGGGGTACTGTAGATTGTGGATAGATTATTTTGCATCTCGAACTAAAGGGCTATACCAAAAATTACTAGAGGAAGAGCCTGACAAGATAGAATGGGAGGAAGTGAAAATAAAGACTTTAAATGAACTCAAGCAGGCACTGGTGCAAGCTCCTGTTCTAGCACTTCCTTCCCTTGAAAAACCCTTTCACCTGTTTGTTACAGTAGATAGGGAACAGCTTTAGGGGTCCTAACCCAAATCTGGGGAGGCCAAAGAAAGCTGGTGGCTTTCCTTTCAAAGGTTTTAGATCCAGCCTCTAGGGGGGTGGCCTGGGTGTGTTCAAGCCATTGCAGCATCTGCCCTTTTAGTAGAAGAAAGCAGAAAATTAACCTTTGGAAGGGCATTAGTAGTTAGTACTCCTCATCAAGTGAGAACTATTCTGTCTCAAAGGGCAGGGAAATGGTTTACTGATTCCCGAATCTTAGAATATGAGGCAATCCTAATGGAAAAAGATGATTTGGTCTTAACAACAGA
Organism: Choloepus didactylus; assembly: GCF_015220235.1. Taxonomy (NCBI): domain Eukaryota; kingdom Metazoa; phylum Chordata; class Mammalia; order Pilosa; family Megalonychidae; genus Choloepus; species Choloepus didactylus. The sequence goes on from NC_051314.1 coordinate 121,859,336, forward strand.
TCATAGCCTAAACCCAGCATCCTTCCTCTGGAAGGAGCCTGAGCAAGTAGAGACCCCTGAGCATGACTGTTTAGACCTAATTGAATACCAAACTCGAGTCCGACCTGACCTAAGGGATCTTCCCCTGCACTCGGGGGAAAGATTGTTCATAGATGGATCCTCCAAAGTCCTAGAAGGAGAAAGGCACAATGGCTATGCAGTTGTAGATGGGGTAACTTGCGAAGAAAAAGATGCTAGCCGATTGTCCAATAAGTGGTCAGCTCAAACTTGTGAGTTGTATGCACTAAATCAAGCCCTCAAATTATTAGAAGGAAAGGATGGTACAATATACACTGACTCTAAAGTATGCCTTTGGGGTAGTCCACACCTTTGGAAAGATCTGGAAAGAAAGGGGATTAATCAATAGCAAAGGAAAAGAACTGGTTCATGGGGAATTGGTGAAACAAGTATTAACCGATCTACTCTTACCTAGAGAAATATCAGTGGTGCACATAAATGGACATCAGAAGGGACCTACTTTTGAGGCAAAAGGCAATAGGTTGGCTGATGAAAAGGCTAAGGAGGACTCTCTCTGCCCCACTTTAAAAATAATGGTCCTAATACCCTCTATCCCTAAAGAATTTGGGGTCCCTACATTCTCTGCCAAAGAAGTAAAAGAGTTGAAACAGTTAGGAGCAACCTTAAATGATCAGGGGAAATGGTTTCTCCCAGATGGCAGACAAATGTTAAATAAACAAATAATGAGGGAGATATTAGCAGTCCTACACCAGGGGAGTCATTGGGGGGTACAAGCCATGTGTGATGTAGTACTTAAACAATTTGGATGTGTAGGCCTTTATACAGTTGCTAAACAAATCTGTGAGTGGTGCATAATTTGTCAAAAAATTAATAAAAAGGTTTTAAGAAAACAGGTACAAGGGGGAAGAGAGCCGGGCCTGAGACCATTCCAGAGCATTCAAGTTGATTATACTGAAATGCCACCAATCGGTCGTTTAAAATATATTTTGGTAATTGTCGACCACCTCACTGGATGGGTGGAAGCCTACCCTCTATCCTCAGCTACAGCATTGGGAACTTCTAAAGTTATCCTTGAACAAATCATTCCCTGTTATGGGTTAGTGGAAAATATAGACTCTGATAATGGCAGTCACTTTACCTCCCGTGTGTTGCAGAATGTCATGAGAAACCTGGGTGTCACTTGGGACTTCCACACTCCCTGGCATCCACCATCCTCTGGGAGAGTGGAAAGAATGAATCAAACCATAAAGAAACATCTTTCTAAATTAGTTTTGGAAACAAAGTTACCTTGGATCAAGTGCTTACCTATAGCTCTACTAAGAATCAGGACTGCCCCTAGAAAAGAACTGGGAATTTCCCCTTATGAAATGCTTTTTGGTTTGCCTTTCCCCAGGAGGACTGGAGAGCTCCCCTCCCTAGACACAAAGGATCTTTTTCTTAAGAATTATATCCTGGCCTTGTCTTCTACTTTATCATCTCTCAGGCACCGTGGACTGCTGGCTCAGACCCCGCCTCTTGAATTTGCTGCCCATCGACATCAGCCTGGCAGCTGGGTTCTGATCCAGTCGTGGAAAGAATCCAAACTTCAACCGATCTGGGAGGGACCCTATCAAGTCTTGCTGACAACTGAGACGGCAGTCCGAACGGCAGAAAGAGGCTGGACTCATTACACACGAGTGAAGGGACCGGTGCCTGAACCAGATGATAAGTATCCAGCAACTCAACCTGAATCCTGGAAAGTGACTCCTACCTCAGATCCTTTAAGGATCACTTTAAATAGGCAACAGTTGAAAGAACATACTAGGAGGGAGGGAGGGCTGGATTAAACCCTGTGTTTGCATTGTGCTCTGTGTATAGCTTAATGATGAAATTGCTTGTACTGATCATGATGTTCTATATTCAAGGAGTAACAGGTTCTGCTAAGCTGGTTATAAGTGTAGTCAAAGGCTTAAAGTCTCAAACTGTAAAATTTGATGTTTGTCAAGTAATGAGCTGTAAAAATCTAAAACATCAGCAACAACTGAGGGAGGAATACAAGCATTTATATAACAGACTGTTCAAATAGAAAGCAAGATTGTTGGGGGGCAAACATTTAAGAGTATAACTTATGAGTCACGTAACCCCTGTTATTCTTGGAACACTGCTTGGTGGACCACACAGTATGAGGGATGGGTCTTACCCAGGTTGGAGGAAAAACCATTAAGGAAAACTTGGCTGGAGTTTAACTCTCCAGTTCAAATTGACCCCAAGGTCATTAGAACACTTAAGGCCAAAGACTTAAAGCAAACCACAGAAATAGAGACAGGTTATGGAAATACAAATGCCTGGGTAGAATGGGGCAAATATACCATCCAGAGTCTAAACAGAAGTGACCGTTATGCTTGTACAACCAAACAACCCACTGTTCAGATTATGCCCTTCCCCTTGGGGATGAAAAAGCATGAAAGGGAGTTTAAATGTATAACTCTCTTTCAAAATGCTACTCCTGATGAAAGTTGTAGTACATTGTCCTCCCTTTTCCCTCCAGTCCGGAAGGGAAGTGTCAAAGCCATACCAGCGTCTCACCTTGGTCCCGGAAACCACTCTGCCTGTCTCTCCAGATGGGAAGAAGGGCTCCAGGATCTTGGTACCATGGCTTTGTGTACACAGGTGTGGAATGTGAGCAAGGATAGTACTGGCAACTTCTCCAGCCTAGCTATACCCCGAGCAGACCTCTGGTGGTACTGTGGGAAGGGCATCCTCTGGCCAACACTACCTGAAAGGTGGGGAGGAACCTGTGCTCTGGTTCAGTTGGCTATCTCATTTACCCTGGCATTTGAAAGTAATAAGAGAGTACCAACCCAAGGCAAAGGAGAAAAGAAAAATGTACAAAATATACCTAGTTCCTTTAATAAAAAAATGTTTGTAGATAGTATAGGGGTTCCCCAGAAAGTTCCTAATGAGTTTAAAGCTAAAAATCAAGTAGCTGCAGAATTTAAATCATCCTTATTCTGGTGGGTCACCATCAATAAAAATGTCAATCATCAGCTAAAATTTATCAACTATACCAGGGATGTCATTAAAGAAATAGCAGAACAGTTAGATGCCACTAGCCGAATGGCATGGGAAAACAGAATGGCCCTAGACATGATGCTAGCTGAAAAAGGAGGCGTCTGTGCTATAGTTGAGGGAAATTGTTGCACATTCATCCCCAATAATACCACACCTGATGAAACTATCACCAAAGCCCTACAAGGCTTAACAGCCTTATTTCAGAAACTAGAAAAGAATTCTAGCATTAACAACCTACTCACAGAATGGTTGGAAAATTGGTTCGAGAAATGGAAAGGAATTGCAATGTCTATTTTAATTTTCCTTATCATTCCAGCCAAAATGTTTATAACAGCTGGGTGCTACATAATCCTGTGTGCCCAAAGGCTAGTTCAAAAACCCATCAAAACCACTAGAATCAAAAATAAGAAAGATCCCTATGATGAAAAATGTGAAAAAGCCCTCAGCAAATTTGAGAATCTAAAATGTGAAAACTAAAAGTGTTTAAAAAAGAAAGAGGAGGGAATCTGTAAGAAAGAAATAAGTTTAGTTTTCACATACAGACAGCATGGAATAAGGGAAATGGAGACAAAACCAGTTTAAACAAGCCCCAGGCAAAGAGAAGAGAGAATCTGCCTGCTCCTTATATGGAAAAGTAACCATAGTTACTGGAATGTAAAGAGATATGAGGTAAAATCAGAGGCGGAAACTCACAGCAAAAAAAAAAAATTGGGGGGGAATAGGCTGATCAGTTCAAAATCTCAATAATGAGCTAGTTGGCTCTCTGGGATTGGCTGTACAAATTAAAATCTCAAAAGATGAATTAGTTAGTGTTCTCAGATAGGCTGTAACCTCTGTAGTACCCAGTCAATGGGGAAAAAGGGGAGGGACTTGCGAATTAGGAGTAGGAGATTTAAAGATCGCCATTCTCTTCCTCTGGTGTACCAGCCTTCCATGTGTTTGGCTGGACGCCCTATCTTGCAAGATTGTAAATAAATTCTTTTCTCCTCCAGAACCGAGTGAGCGTTTATTCCCTTACAGGTACCGCTTTATTTCCGACATGAGGTTACTAGGTAAAATGGGCAATGCAAATTAAAATCACAATGAGTTAGTATCCCACACTCACCAGATTAATAAAAGTTATAGTATGGGGCCATCCCAATATTGGTAAGGATGTGAGACACTGCAAACGCTCATATGCTTGTGGTAAGAATTTAAATTGGTGCAGTCGTTTTGTAATACAAATTTTCATTGCTTACTACAACTGAATATATGCATACCTATGGCCCAGCAATTCTACTTTAGGGTACATACCTTAGGGAAACTCTAGTCTATGTTTACCAAGACTCATGTATAAGAATGAACTTAACGGCATTATTTAAAATAGCCCCAAAGCAGAAACAATTCATATATCCATCAATACTAGAACAGATACATTGATTTTGGTAAAATTGTAAAGTGGATTACCATATAGCAATGAAATTGAATGATCCGAAGCTATACACAACGGTATGGTTGAATCTCAAAACACGTAATACTGAATGAAAGAAAAAAGCCCAAGGAATATGCCCATGTAAAGTTGAAAAAACAGTCAATATTAAGATATATTGTTCAATGCTTCATACCTAGGGGCTAAAACTACCAAGGAAATGTATTTTTCTCTTTTGTTTTATTTTTTAATCAAAACCAGGAGAGCATTAATCTTTATGGCAACCTCTGAGGTGGTAATATTCCATTTCTTGATCTGGTGGTCGTTACATAGTGTCAAAAGAAACACTCTTAGTGTAATCAAAGCTGCAGGGTTGTTGAAGGAAAAACTGCTCCAACAGGGAGATCTCAAACTGGGGAAGTTGGAGTGACAGTTTCAGTGGCCATCTGGTCACAGCTGCTTATAAAGGCATTTAGGGAATTTAAGTGGGGGTTAAAATGATTAACTGACATTAAAGTTCTTTATTACATTGTTGGGGCAGGGTGTCTTGCAAAGCAGGGAGAAGATCTATGTTCATTAGTATGATAAGCTTGTCCATTCTAATAATCTATATCTCCTGAACCCAAACAGGCTGTCACTTGGGTATTGCTTAATTGCAATTCTGTAAAGTGTGTTCCATTTTTCTCAGAAGTCCTTTGTGGTCAATTGTTTTTGGAAAGTCCCTGTCATTTCCCAGAAAAGGGTCACTCTTGGTAATGACTAATGCAGGTGGCCATTTTATTTTAACAATAAATTTTAACAATAGGTATTTGCTGTATAATTTATTATAAAATTAAATATACATGTTTTATCCATTTTTCTATATTTACATTATATTTCACAATGAAACGTTTAATTCAACACAAGTTTATTGGATTTTTAAAGTGTTTTTTTTTAAGCATAGGTTTAATATTACCCAAATAATGCATAAATGTCATTTTTGTACATAGGATAAACATCATTATAATTTGCCAAGTGAGATGTACAGGGATAAATGATCAAAGCAAATAGGGATCTGGATGTCAGGCACGCAGATAAATGAAGAAAAGGGACCAGTGATCAGAATAGAGTGGAGAGTCTGATCTAAAATCTGAGGATGTTAAAGGAGAGTCTGATTATGAGGTTTTGTACGCTCCCTGTTGAGCCTGGAGTGGTAGGTGGGCCTCGGCAGCTCTATCCTGGTGGGCAAGGAAGAAACTGCTGCTGATTGAAGCCCAAGAGGACCACAGAGCCCTCTGAAGGTGTCTGGGTAGTAAAGAAGGGATTACAAGTATGTTCTCCCACTGTGCTCTTAAAGCTTCTCCTTGACTTCAGATCAGTGCATCTCAGTTTTGCTTTCACTCCCTCAGAATTAGAAACAGCAAGGAGAATTCCTTTAGGCTTCTTACACCTCTGCCCAGGGCATCCAGGGGATGCCTCCTGCAGTCTCTGGAATTGAAGAGCTTAAATACTCATTACCATGTTAAAGACAGTCGTGGAGCCCACATTTACATTTTAGGACAGCTACTTTCAAATGGTCTTTTGATTCACATTTATTTTTGAAGGAAGGGTGTTTTTGTAGCAGTCACAAAAATTCCAATTTAGTCTTTTCTGTTTGGGATCTCGACTTCATAATACAATGAACCTGACATCTCCTGGTGCTATGGCTCTGGACCACATTGCAAAGCCTGGGAAGGTGAGGTGTGAGGCTTGCTACACGTTCTTTGCACTTTTACCCTTGCCTGTTCTCTGGCTCTTACCATTCACTCACTCACTCACTCATTCTTTCATCCATTCATCTACAAATATTTTTAACACCTCCTTTGCAAAGGGACAGAGATGAGAATGAATGCGTCATATAAGTGGTTCCATGTGGTTATCCCTTCAAGATAATAAGTGGTTCTGTGGGGATAACAGAGGTAATACTGGTAGGAAGGAAGTTTGGAAAAGTAAGTAGAGACCAGACTGAGATGGGGCTTTCATGCTTTACCGCAGAACTTGGCTTTATGCCTGTGGACAATTCTCTCTTTGAATAAAGACAGGGAGGGCCCTAATTAGATAGAGTTGTTAGATTTAGGGTATATAAAAGGAAAGGAGCAGCCCTTCAATGCTGGAATGTTGGGTGAGAGGCTGAAAATGCTGCTGAAGCCAGTGGAGATTTCTGATTTGACACGACCTCCTGGCCTTAGACATGACCTTTTCCCTTGCATGGGTCCTCCTGCCACCGGGGCTTGACGACCTTGAGACATTATTGGCTGTGGATGAGGAGGAAAAATTAGTTGATAATGCATATTGGGTTAGGCATGGCCTTTCTCTTTTCTCCCCATTTAAGTGCTTCCATTCTTTAAAAGAAAGCAGAATAGTATTGTTGAGTACATCATATGTGTTCACATGTGTATATGATTATGGTGTAATCATATGTGACACAAATGCATTATTCTGTAGTTGGGGACAGTAAGGGGACATTTGAAGCAGGACTTGCACTCAAAGAGAATTCTTTTTTGTTTAAACAATACTGCAGTAGGACCACACAGTAGAGTATAACAGGAAATATTTTCCATGCCTCTGTCCTTGTCCCCCCTTTATACTTTCTCATTCTTTGTTTTCTAAGGATATCTGTTGTAATGATTATTCTATAGAACTGATAGGTACATAGCAGAAGGCATATTCCATTTTTTATTTTGTCTACTATAATTTATTTTTTACCTCATGCCATTGTGGATTTTAAAAATATTTTTGTTTATAAAAGACATGAAAGTATGTTCTAGAAAATTTATGAACTGACTGTTGATATTAGAGAGTTAACTCTGATTTTAATAAAATTACATTATAGGAAGTCTAATAGACCTTTATGAAGCTACATTTTGAGATGAATATGATACTAAAAAGATATGTTTAAAAATATGAATTTAGTTTTCCTTTTTTACATTAATTGCAATGGATTTTTTGATACTTTAAATAAAATAGAAAATTATAAAAGTGGGCAGTGTTGAGACATTATATTTGAAAATTTGATGAGAATATGTTTTGCTTCTATGCCTCTAATAGTGCTAGTTGATAGCATCAGATCAGAAAGTATCATAGAGTTAAGATTAAAATGAAGTAAAATCTAAAATTAAATAATTAATCTCTTTGGAGATTTACAAGGACCTAATCTTTATTTGGATCCAAGTTTAGTAAGGAGACCCACCTCAATTTGATTTTATGTGATATAATGATTTTTCTTAATGTCATACCTCCGTATTTGACAGTCTTAAATATAAACAACAGTGATGTGAGATTTTGGAAGAGTCAAAATGGGTGCATCATGATTTTTATGTAAACCTACTTTTCTAATTTTAAAAAAGGAAAAAAGTTAGAAAATGATTAAATATTTTGGAAATAATAATGGTGATGGTTGCACAACATTGTGAATAATCAATGCCACTGAATTGTACCGTTAAAGTGGTCAAAATGTCAAATTTTATGTTATATCTTTTTTACCACAATAGAAGAAAAACAGAGTAAAAAAACTAAATTAAATTTAAAAAAATAGGTGCATCATTTCAAATGTTCTCAGTATTTTGATAGCTGGTTTGCTATCTAAATGCAATTCAAAATTAAGATTTTTAGCTTTTAATATTAGGGGTTCTTAAATATTATATTTATATATTTTCAACTTGTCCTTCCATTTTTTTTTTCTTTTTTAATGCAATTTTATTGAGGTATATTCATGCACCACATAATCCATCCAAAGTATACAATAATGGCTCACAGATTGTCCTTCCAGGTTTGCCGAAGGTTAATGCTTTTCATTTTGTGGACTTTTGAAATTTATGTTTGAAGGCTTTTTTTTTTTAAACCTTTTTATTATGAAAAATTTCAAACATTTCAAACATGTACAATAGTAGAACAAATAGTATGATGAACCCCCAAGTTATGGTTGAGTTTTGAATGAAATGCTAACACAGGTACAACTTGTTTATGCGACAGATGTTCAGGGACACAAGAAATGCTTGTTGCTTAATATGCCCTTGAAAGAATTTGTGTAAATCAAATTTTTGAAAATATCCAACCATTTCCTAACCTATGGCAAGTTGTGTTTCAAGAGGTTTGTTCATTCTTAATGGGGAAAATGAGAATGTCCACACTTGGAAAATAGTTTTGAACTAGTGCAACAGATAAATGTGATATACACACACACACAATATGTATCTATGTAATATTTTTACAAAGTCACTTGGTTTTACAATGTAAATTTTACAAAGCGGGATTATTCCTGTTTAAATTTTTTCAAAGGTTCCCTTTAGTCTAGCTATTGTTTTCAAACTTTAGTGTCCTACTCTCTGGAGTACTGAAAATGTAAGTTCCTTGGTCCTACTCTCTGGGGCACTTGCCCACTGAGTTACAGGATATTTACAGTCAAGGTTCTATTTTCTCCCTCTAATCAAGTCTCCCAGCAAGTCTCCAGTCCTGAAACTTGTGCCCTTGACCCACCAAACTCATCATTTTGTTTCAAATGTTTTCCCCCATCCCTTTTCTACATTCACTCCATCCCTTATTAGAAAATCAAGTATCTGTGAAGAGTTTTCAGGCCATGCTCATCTTCTCAAGACCTTCCTTTTCTCCACTCCATAATTAACATAATTTTTACACTATCTCTGTGGATTTTATTCAGACATACATTCTAGCTCATATTATATTATATATCACAATTTCTTTGTATGCCTCTCTCTCTTTTTGAAATCCTGATAGGGAGAAATGAGGTAATTTTCCTCTATGTATGAATATAGATATTTTTTTAATTTTTGTTGGGATTGTTCAGATACCATATAATTATCCAAAGATCCAAAGTGTACAATCAGTTGCCCCTGGTACCCTCTTACAGCAGTGCATCCATAGCCCACTTAATTTTTGTTCAATTTTTAGAAGCTTTTCATTACTCCAGACAAGAAATAAAGTAAAAGATGAAAAAAGAAAAAAAGAAAAGGAAACTCGAATCCTCCCATATCCCTAACCAACCCCCCTCAATTGTTGACTCGTAGTGTTGGTATAGTACATTTGTTACTGTTTATGAAAAAATGTTGAAATACTACTAACTGTAGGATATAGTTTGCAATAGGTATATATTTCTTCCCTATATGCTCCTCTATTATTAACTTCCAATTGTATTGTCATACATTTGTTCTGGTTCATGGAAGAGATTTCTAATATTTGTACAGTTAATCATGGACATTGCCCACCTTAGGATTCAGTTTTATACATTCCCATCTTTTGATGTCCAACTTTCCTTCTGGTGACATATATGACTCTGAGCTTCCCCTTTCTACCTCATTCACACACCATTCGGCACTGTTAGTTATTCTCACATCTTGCATCCTATATCTTGGTACCTTATATTTCATGTCTATGAGTTTACATGTTATAATTAGTTCCTATCAGTGAGACCCTGCAATATTTGTCCTTATGTGTCTGGCTTATTTCATGCAGTATATTGCCGTCAAGGTTTTGTCATCAACCCATTTTTTTTAAATATGGTTTTGTTCACACACTGTACATTCCATCCTAAGTAAATAATCAATGGTTCTCTGTATGGTCATATATTTATGTGTTCACCACCTTCATCATTATCTGTATAAGGGCATCTACATTTCTTCCACAAGGCAGGAGGGAGAGTCAAAGAAGATAGAGAGGAAAAAGAAAGAGGAAGAAAAATGACAGCTAGGAAGCAGCAAAAGGAAAAATAACCTTAAATCAAAGCAGAGTAAAGTGTCAGACAATACCACCAATGTCAATTGTCTAACATGGCTCCCCTATACCCCCCTCTTATCTGCATTTACCTTGGTATATTGTCTTTGTTATATCAAAGGAAGCATAATACAATGATTCTGTTAGTTACAGTCTCTAGTTTATGTTGATTGCATCCCTCCCCCAATGCCTCCCCATTTTTAACACCTTGCAAAGTTGACATTTGCTTGTTCTCCCTCATAAAAGAACATATTTGTACTTTTTATCACAATTGTTGAACACTCTAGATTTCACCAAGTTACACAGTCCCAGTCTTTATCTTTCCTCCTTTCTTCTGGTGTCTCACATGCTCCCAACCTTCCTCTCTCAACTGTATCCATTGTTATCTTTGTTCAGCGTACTTACATTGCTGTGTTATCATCTCCCAAAATTGTGTTCCAAACCACGTACTCCTGTCTTCTCCTATCACTCTGTAGTGCTCCCTTTAGTATTTCCTGTAGGGCAGGTGTCTTGTTCACAAAGTCTCTCATTGTCTGTTTGTCAGAAAATATTTTGAGCTCTCCCTCATATTTGAAGGACAGCTTTGCTGGATATAGGATTCTTGGTTGATAGTTTTCCTCTTGCAGTATCCTAAATATATCACACCACTTCCTTCTTGCCTCCATGGTTTCTGCTGAGAGATCCGTACATAGTCTTATTAAGCTTCCTTTGTATGTGATGGATTGCTTTTCTCTTGCTGCTTTCAGGATTCTCTCTTTGTCTTTGACATTTGATAATCTGATTATTAAGTGTCTTTGCATAGGCCTATTCAGATCTATTCTGTTTGGAGTACACTGTGCTTCTTGGATCTGTAATTTTATGTCTTTCATAAGAGATGGGAAATTTGCATTAATTCTTTCCTCTATTATTGCTTCTGCCCCTTTTCCCTTCTCTTCTCCTTCTGGGACACCAATGATACATACATTCTTGTAATTTGTTTCATCTTTAAGTTCCCGGAGATGTTGCTCATATTTTTTCATTCTTTTCTCCATCTGCTCCTTTGTGTGTAGGCTTTCAGGTGTTTTGTTCTCCAGTTCCTGAGTGTTTTCTTCTGCCTCTTGAGATCTGCTGTTGTATGTTTCCATTGTGTCTTTCATCTCTTGTGTTGTGTCTTTCATTTCCATAGATTCTACTAGTTGTTTTTTTTTTTTGAACTTTTGATATCTACCTTATGTATGCCCAGTGTTTTCTTTATAGCCTCTATCTCTTTTGTGATATCTTCTCTAAACTTTTTGAATTGATTTAGCATTAGTTGTTTAAATTCCTGTATCTCAGTTGAAGTGTATGTTTGTTCCTTTGGCCCATAACTTTGTTTTTCTTGGTGTAGATTGTAATTTTCTGTTGTCTAGGCATGATTTCCTTGGTTACCCTAATCAGGTCACTGTGCTTTTCTGCCCAGCAGGTGACGCTTGTTAGTCTATAATTCTTGACTGGTGTGAGGAGGTTTGGCCATGTTCCCCCAGGCTCTGGGGTCTGGTTCTGAATGGAAAGGGCCCCACCCCTTTCCTCTTGGAGAAGATAGACCCCCTAGGGGGAGGTCATTAGCATTTCAATGGTTTCTCTCTCTCTGCTTGTGCTATCTCCACCCTTTGTTGAGTCACAGCACTGGGAACTGTAATGGCTGGGGCTTTCTCCATTGAGCTGAAAAAGAAACAGATAGTCCCCTTCAGACCTAGTCCAAGGCGACCCTCTGGCTCTCCAAGGTCAGTCGTCACCCAAAGCCTCCGTCTGTTTTTTGGGGATTTGTACCTGTAGTGAGCAGTTCATACTCGCTACTTAAAACCCCAGTTGGAGCTCAGCTGAGCTATATTCGCTTGCTGGGAGAGAGCTTCTCTCTGGCATCACGAGGCTTTGCAGCTCGGGCTATGGGGGAGGGGCCTCACGACATGGATCTGCAGGCTTTACTTACAGATTTTATGCTGTGTTCTTGGGCATTCCTCCCAATTCACGTTGGTGTATGATGAGTGGATGGTCTCGTTTGGCCCCCCACAGTTATTCTGGATTATTTACTAGTTGTTTCTGTTTTTTTTTTTCAGTTGTTCCAGGGGGACTACTTAGCTTCTGCTCCTCTCTATGCCCCCATCTTCCCCATCTCTCTTTGTATGAATATTGCTGGCATATTGCTCGGCATCTAGTAAGTTCTCTGTACGTGATAAATGAATGAGGATTGTGGGAGTGTAATTGTAGTTAGACTGAGGTGATAGAAGAAAAAAAAAACTCTCATTTCAATATATGGAAAGAAGAACCAGAACAAAATGCTTCCTTTTTCTATATCATGGAACAATTACATAAAGAATTCCTGACAGTGAGTTTAGCCCCAAGGAATTAGCAAAGGGGTAAAAACATCAGTAGATCACCTTCTACCCAAAGGCTAACTATTTATCTTTTCATAGTATTTATCATTCATAGTCTGTTGAAACATGGCCCCAGGCTTAGTATACCTTTTCCTATCTCAAATTCCACAAACTTTAAAAACTTGAAACAAAGACTACCTTCTCCAATATGTGTGGTTTTCCCAGTTCCTGATTTTAGTCATGTCCTTCTGAACTCCCATATTCTTCCTTATGTCATGCTTCATTAAGTACTGATCTTCTAAACTAGATTGTAAAATCAAGTTCTCAGCCTCTATGTCTTTCCCTTCTCCCCATTTTTCCTCTGAAATGAAAAATGGGAGGGGGAAGTGGAGGAGAAAGTACTCTTTACCCTCGATTTTTCACATAAGTGCTCAATAAACAGTTGTTGGGGGAAAAATTATGAGTAGTATTTTGTGTTATATTTACTGGGTTCCAGCCTTATGAATGACCATTATTGTGTGAACTTGGGGCTTATTACTGAATCAAACTGTAAGGAATTATTAGTATTAATGTTTTAGTTACAACTATTTTGGGTAGAATAGAAAGGAAGACTTCTTGAACCTAGGAATGTTTTAGCAGTGAAAGCTAGTAGTGTCCCAGGGTACATTAACACTTTAAACAGTGTCAAATAGGGATTATTCCTGCCAGAAGTGGAGTAGATCATAGGATCTTTTAAAATAACACCTTTGTTCTTGGAGTGTTTTATTGTCTTTCTTTATCATGGCTTCCTTGGCTTCCTTCTTACTTCCTCTCACTTTTGTTTCTGCCTTCTATTGCTTCACTTGTCAGGTTCTTTTGCAACACTTCAGACTTTTCATTTCTTTCCACCCTTCCGAAACTCACTTAGCTTTCTCTTCTAGCTTCATTTAGCTTTCTCCTTTATTTTACCTACTAGTGGCTCAAAAATACGAATGAATAAATGAATCAATGACTCCATTAGTCTTTGCTTCCTCTTTTTCTGCATCCTTTTGCATCTTAATCCTTTGTGTTAACATTTAACTGCTTCCTTCATCTGCAAGGGTTGCATCTAACCCTTTTTCATGATCTCCACAGAACCTAGCCCAGCAGTGCACAAAGCATTTCATAATGAATACTTGTCCAGTGGGAGAATGAAAGGATAGATGTCACCAGGGTAAGTGGTTCTCAGTACTCTATGAATGTATAGCCTTCATGCTAGGCATCATCAGGCTGATTTTCTGGGTACCTGATTGCCTTCATTTTGCTCAAGTAGCTGCATTTGGATTGGGACTCCTGCCCAGAAGGTGTTCGTCCATGAGATTTAAGGTAACTGGGAGCAGTGGGACCAGCAGAATTGAGGAACTCTTCACAAGATTAGAACAGGAACATTTGTGGGTCTCTATGAGGATGCAACTGATAAAAATCTGGCCTCCTAAGTACAATAGACCAGGTACAACTTGCTAGGAATTTTGTTTATCTGTGCTGTTTAAGCAAAGCTGAACAAAAAGCTAACACAAAAATATTGTATTGAAAAAGGACTAGTATAGGAATTAGAACACCTGAGATCTGGCTTTGGGCCATTCATTAATGTTTCCCTAAGATCAGGGTATGTGACAAGATTTCTCAAGTCCTTTCAAGTCCTAACATTGTATAAGTCAAAGTCAGATTCATTTCACCATGAGATTCATTATGTATAGTTTTCCCCTTTAGTTCTGGCAGCGGAAGCAGCACTGTATCTTGTAGTGGTTAGAAGCTTGTACCTGGAAGCCAGGTTTGTGGGTTTGTGCCCCAAGTTCAACCACTTGCTAGCTGTGTGATTAAGTAAATTCTTAGCTTTTCATTGTGTTCGTCTGTAAATTGGGAAAAATGGTACGTAGTTCATTGAAGTGCTGTGCAGATAGAATAAACTTTATATAAACTAAATGTATGTATCTAGCTCTGAGAACAGTGACTGGCACAGAGAAAGTATACAGTAAACATTAACCATTATTTGAGCAGATTCGACTCCTTAATTATGCTTCACTTAGGCTAAGACTACCATGAGAGGGCATTCCTTGACCACAGGCCAGCTGAGGGACAGGTGGCTTAAAGTTGCTTTCTGTAGAAGGAGAGAATAACATGGAACATGGTAGTAGATAGCACTGAAGAACTTGGTTGCTGTTTTGAAATTGTTATGATCTTTTTCTCACTATGAAGCCATATTGAAGCACCAGTTCTAACAAAGGAAAACAAGCTTCATTTCCTTTCCTTTTTTTGACTCACCCATGTTCCTTTCAGAATCCATCTAGGTTCTATGGTTCTTCTCCCACCAACACACACAATCCTTGCCCCCTCTCTGCCTTGCTTTCCTTCCCAGCACTTGTACTATTTAATATACTAGGTATTTCTTTACTTATTTAACTTATTAGTCAGACTCTTCCACTAGATGCTATGTTTCATTAGGGACCGGGATTTTTTTTCAGTTTTGGTCTCTGCTTGGCCTTTAGCTCTGAGAAGAGTATTTGATGTCTTACAAGCACTCAATAAATACTTGTTGAATAAATTAAATCTGGTATATATGTACTTGCCTCATGAAAACTGCTCTCTGATGGCTGTTAATTTTACTCATCTAGTGGGAGAAGACTAGGCACCAGTGCATGAAGATTAACCAAGCCCATTTTCATTCTATCCCAGGGCCTTTGCACTAGCTTGTTCCTGTGGGAACACTCTTTCTCCAGATAGCACATGGCTGTCTCCTTCACTTTGTTCAAAATCTTCCTGGAGCCCCTCTATAATATAGCATACCCAGCCCCTCCCTTAGGCCTGCGACACTAGAACTCCCTGTGCCCATTCTCTGATTATTTTTTTCCATACTACTAATCCCACCTAATTTATTTATATTTACTTGTTTACTTATTGATTAGCTCTCTTTCTTCACCATGATGGCAGGGACTAAGCCTAATTTATTTTCTATCGGTGCTTAGAACAATACCTGGTATTCAATATATGTTAGTTAAATGAGTTAATATACTTGTTAGAGGATTTAAAAAGAATGACAGCATTTATATTTTCTGTAAAAAAATTACCTCTGATAAAGGTGAATCATGCTCACACAATACAATCATTATTAAAATAAAAGAAAAATCCATAGTCTTATCATAGAGATAGAACCACAGTAGGTAATTTGATAGTTTCCTCTCAGTCTTTCTGATGTTTCTAGTATGTCATTTTTTTTTTTAAATTTAGTCATAGGCAAATTTTATATATAGTTTTACATTTTGATTTATCTACTTGCTGCTTAATATTGTACTATACTCATTGTCCCATGCTGTTTTTAAAATTGGGATGGTGGATTTCCAATGCAACTGTAAAGTAGACTTTAGATATTATTTCTTTTCTCTCTGTCTTCTCTGTCATCCCCTAATTTTTAGATTCCTTTTTATACCCGAGTTATATGGCAGAAGTGAGGTAGACACATGAGACCAGGAACAAGACTAGGGAAGAGGAGTTTCTTTTTTCATTTTTCAGGAACTTTTCCCTACAACACCCAGTTTCTTCATGGGGCAACAATCATCCTTTGGGTTTCTTGTCTTCTGGGAAGCCTTCCAAGATCAGTGTGTGTCTTGTTCCTTGCGTAGGCCTCCCCTTAAAAAAACGGCCTTGCCATTAGCTTTCTGCCTGCTTCTCTTTCCCCCTGGATTGTAAACTCGCTAATGGCAATGATCCTGTCTTATGCTGTTAGACATAAGCACTTACCACAGAACCTGGAATATGATACTCAGGTGATAATTGTTGAAATAATGAATGGAACACCTCTAAGGACATGCCTGAATCTCATATCTTAGCTTGTACTTGCTTGACATCTTTTTCTTCTCTTCTTGGACATTTCATTCTTAAAACTCATTGCATAAATCGTAGTCAGAATCTAGAATATAGGTTACTAAGGGACTGGGTGGGAATTTTTTTGGTAATGGATGGTGGTAATGGTGGCACAACATTGTGAATGTAATAACAAATCTTTAAAAAATAAAAAAACATGGGTTTAAAAAAACCTCATTGCATTACATATCTGTCTTGCCCATATGATCATGAGATCACTGAGGATAGAGAGGGACATGGTCTCTTTGGTACTTCACACAGTGCTTGACACATAAAATGTACTCAAGTCTGTGGTGTGGGAAGGTGTCAGAAATCAAATGGAGCATATTTCATCATCATCCTACTACCCCCTCATCTTCACTACCATCATCAATACAGTCTTCATGATCCTGAATATACAAATAGGAGTAACAGTGTGTCTCTGCCCTGAAAGAGATTATGAATTTAGTGTGTAGAGAAAGCATAACACGATGACAAGCTAAATGCCAAATTAATGATAATTGTATATCCTCTAGAAAGAACAGATTGTGGGTTTGAGTGGTTGTGGGTGACTTGACCGATGTATAGGGTTTAGACAAAGGGGTGGGGGAGTGCTGAGACCTAGGGTCCAGAGCTGAGCTACACTGCTGTGGGGGCAGCCCGGATCCAGCACTGGCTTTGTGCATTTCAGGGCCCTGGGCCTGCAGGCTCAGGTTACATTTAGGGGAGTCTTGGGAACTCCACTGGGAGTGTGCTTCAGCTCAAGACAGAACAGCTGAAGGAACAGGTTGAGAAATGGACTGAGGGGATGGGTGAGGCAGTTGGAACAGGAGGCTAGGGCCACCGTGACCACCTGGACACCCAGAACTGGTCGGAGGCTCTGCAGCAATGTGGAACCTGGAGGGGAGGATTGCAAGCCTCTCCTGGAGTCCTTGTGGGACACTCTGGCTGGGGAATTTAAGCCCTTCTGTGTGGAGTCCAGGAGGAATAGCATTATCTGGTGGGACCTGGGCAGTGAAAACTAGCATAAGGTCTCAGTTCTTCCTAGGAGGCTTAGGGCTTGTGCTGTAAATAGCATAATGTCTTTTTTGGGGGGGGGGGGTGTAGGGGGTGGTTGGTTTCCTCTGCTTTCTAAGGTCCTCTCTGGGCCTGCATTCCAAGTGATTCTGCTGTGTGTGGCAGACCCAATATCTGGTGGCTGTTATTTAAATGTGCTCTTAGATTTCAGGTTTCATGCATTTTTAGATAAGATCGCTTTTTCAGAGAAACACTTTGTCCCCTCCTGACACCTAAATTTCCTTATTCTGGAGTCTTCACCTGTTCCCATCCCCTCACCACCCCCCCCTTAAAAATTCCACCCAGGTGTAGGTACTGTTCATTTTCTGTGACTAAGAAGACAAGTATTTAGCCTCAGGCCTGGCCTGCCATGGTTAAGGGAGGTGAGGTTCCTGAAGACCTCTGGCTCTCGACCTTTAGACTCAAGCATGCAATCCTCACATTTCTTCCACTTCCTCCCGTTTTATTCTTTCCTGATTCTCGTGCATTGGTAGAAACAGAACAGAGAAAGATAAATGCCTTGCTTCTTATCCCCAGGGCCATGTGCTTGTTTATGTACTTTTCTTTTCCTCCATTTTGAAGATCATCATTAGATCCCCTTAAGAGTTAGGGATGAGGTAAGGAAAATTTGTTGGAAGGTTGAGAGCAGAATATGAAATAATTACAATATGCAAATTCATAGAGACAGAAAGCAGTTTACAGGTTACCAGGGGCAGGGATGGGAAGTTAATTCTTAATGGGTACGAAGTTTCTATTTGGAGGGATGGAAAAGTTCAGGTAGTGGATGGTGGTGATGTTAGCACAACATTGAGAATGAAGCTAACACCACTGGATTGTGTACTTGAACGTGGTTCAAATGGGAAATGTTATGTTGTATATATGTTACAACAATAAAAAAACAAAAACAAAAAACACTGCAGGACATAGAGGCAAAGCTACTCTGTTATTTAAATGACAACATTTAGATAAGAGGCATGTTTGGAGAATCCTGAAAATAATTCAATTGCTCCAAAATATTTAAATTTGGTACTATGTGATTAAAAGGTCATGTTGGAAAGAACGCTGTAAAAGAGAATAAGGCTCACATGATCGTGGAAGAGAAAAGAATTTATTCACGATCTTGCAAGAACAGACGCACAGCCAAAAATGTGGCAGGTGCACTGAACAATAGAACATAGCAATATTTATACCCTAAGTCTAACACGCAAGTTCCTCCCCTGTTTCTCCATTGGCTGGATACTCCAGAATGTATAGCCTATCTGAGAGAGCTAACTAATCCGCCTTTGGGATTTTAAATTGTACAGCTTATCTGAGAAAGCTCATCCATTTTAAATTTCCCACTGAGAGTTCTCACCTTTGTGAGAATTAGATTAAGTTTAGCTTTCACACAGGGTGGGGGCAGCTCAGGGGAATGGCAGAGGGTCAAGAAGCTAAGCTATAATTGGTGGCCGGTCATCCTGTTTATCTGCCCACTGTCTTTGCAAGGTGGAGACTGGGGGGAGGGGTAGATGTTCCTTAAACAGCTTCATAAGTTGTTACCAAACTAGCTCAGACTGGCTCTGCAGTTCAAGAACAAAGGAAAGAGGGGTGGACACTTGTTTCAAATGTTCCAAGTTTGCACAGGCAACTTTTTTTTTCAAATGTTTCCAATTTGGGTGGGCTGCATGTTTCAAATTTGTGCGGGCTAGTTAGGCTTGTCGAATAGAATCTAACCGCTGGAGTATCCAGCCAATGGAGAAACAGGGGAGGGACTTGTGGTTAGGTGTAGGGAATAAGTACTGCTGGGTCTATTGTTCTGCACACCAACCCCCCCCCCCATTTTGGTTGGGTGCCCGTTCTTGCAAGACTGTGAATAAATTCTTTTCTTCTCCACCATCAGGTGAGTGTTTATTCCTTTTAGAAAGAGTGCTTGTTTCTCACACCTTTGATTATAAAGAGCTGGCGCCACTTCTAGGCTTACATCAGGGGCCCTCTCCCTCCCTTTAACCATGGAGCCTGTTTGAGGCAGTCTTGTCTAGTTTCCATTTTCCCTACTCCACGTTGCCTTTCTGTGAAAGCTAAACTTAATTCTTTCTTACAGTGAGTATTCCCTCAGTGACACATAATACATAAAAGGATATTTAAGACTCTTCGGGTGCAAGTTACAGAAATCAACTTAAAGTTTGAGAGCAGAGCTCGGGTCTGGTTTATAGGCCATATAGCAGCTTTTGATGAAGCCCTTTGTTAAAGCTGTTATGGATATTTCACTATCCCTTGTATTTGCTACTGACAAAGTTACTTAATCTCCTTGTGTCTCAGCCTCCTCCTCCTGGGTCACCTGTGGGCCTGGTGAAGATGTCCTTTGTCTTGTTTCTTTTCAGAGTTTCTAAAAGTTTTCTACTTCTTTTCATCCTCTTGTCTTTCCACTGAGACCTACTTTATCGCTGATTTTTCCCTCCATTGTCTTCCCTTCTGATTCTCTCTCACCTTCACTGCTCCCTTTCCTGTGCTTTATAGTTATTTTTTCAATCCAGTAAAATAAATTTTAAGGCCAGAACATAACCTAAACAGCTAACTGGATTTTACAGCACTCATGTGTTTGCACAGTATGCTTTGCAGCTCAGAATACATTTTATTTTCTTCCATCCAAATTTTCCATGCAGAATTTTTCTTTCTTTCACATTATATTGTTCTTTTAGCTTTTTTTATTCTGATTATTTCAATTAAGAGGTCATGGTCATAGTGATTTTCGATTGGTCTCTAATGCTCTGTACTTGCCTTTTCCTATAATTCCTTCCATTGAATTACTACTACACTGGTCATCTTTGTTGTATTCTAAGCAGGTGTTGGATACAACAGTTTTTTTTTAAAGTGATGATTTTAATGAGATTCCAAGTCACTTCTAAATTATAGTCTTTCTCCTTTTGCCTTTCTTTATCCTTCACTTGCTTTGAAATCTTTGATTTGGTGCCATATTAGCAGTGACTCCCACCTGCTCAGCCTGTGGTGACTGGCCCAAAGAATTTTAGTAGATCATCCACCAATTCTCTTCCTATCCTCAGAAGACTGGAAGGGTGGGGTGTGGGTGGTGAGTCAGCGTTAGGTTTTTGCATAACCTAGCACAGCTGACCTTCTCTGTACTTCCCTGCTTTGTTTCCTAGTGCCTTTCCCACTGAAGGCCTGCAGGGGGCGACCCTGACCCTCCTATGCCCGTTTCCTCTGCTCCGAGGGAGTACAAGCAGGGAAGCAGCTGCTCTCCGGACCCTGCAAACTCGGCCTTCTCCCTGTACCCTCTGCTTCAGCCAGTTTACTATCACCTTTAAACATTTCAACAAAGTTTGGTATTACAAAGTTGTTTGAATTACAGGAAATTATGGGGACAGCCCAGTTTCCGGATTGCTGAGAGAACAAGACGCTAACTTTCTCACTTGCCTGATTCATGAGGTAAGTTTTCATGAGTCTCATCTCACCTTGGCTTGGCTAAACTTTTTGATCTGTTTCCTACCCAATTAATTATTTAATTTGTATAAAAATTTTTTTTGAGTATCTATAATGTATTAGACACAGACTCTGATTTCAAGCCCTGCCAGAATCATGTAGGGTGAGTTACAGAGAAAAAATCTCAGAAGAAAAGTATGGGGTAACAGAATCAGAAAATATAAGCATTAAACTGTCACTGAAATTGCCCCCACAGAGGGGAGGCTGTGAGGTTTTGTTTGCTTTCTAAAATACAGCAAAGTTAAACTGTTTGGGGTCCTGAAGAATAATAAAAACACAGTAAGTAACATTTGCATCTTTTTTTCTAGGGATCAGCATAAAAGTTCATTTGGGGGAAAGTATTATGCTTATTTTCCCCTGGAAGAAATTAGCTTGAGGAAATAGTAAATGGTAAAATCAAGGGTGGTGTCCAATTCTTAAATGTATTCTGATTGTTGGTGAGTTCCTGACTCCTTCGCTTTTGAGGATTTCTGACCTCAGCCCCTGGGTAGCTGTTAAGAGAACTGAGAAAACCAGAGCAAGCTTAGATAGATAAAGATAAAGCTGTTGTGGGAATTATTAACAATTCTTAAATTATAAAGAAATAAAGAGAAAATGGGTCCAAGTATTAACTCTTCTTTAGCTTGCTGGGATATCTCAGATGCCTCACCAGCTGCCCTTAAGAACTATTTTTCTAATGAAGGATAGTTCCTCTTCATGAGATAGCAATGTGGAAGTATGTGGAAAAAGCACAAAGTTAAATGTTCTATGCCAGTACTAGACATGATTATTTCCACAGTGTTCTTTTTTAATATCAATAAAGATAAGGATAACGGCAATCGGTTTGGTCTGTAGATAGAACAGGACCATAAGAACAGGTTTAAATAAAAGTGTTCTGGGAGTGATTCAGAGTGTTTTTGTGCTAGTGAAGTCTCCAACTTTTCGGTTATTTCCAAACTTTTTATTTTTCCAAGGAAATTCTCATTCCTGACAAGGGAAGTAGATAGACAAATAGCAGGGAAAAGGCATCTGTTCCATAATTTAGAAGAATTAAGTCTCTCTGTCACACAAGGAATGTTGTAAAAGCTGTGCTATCTACCACAGGTAGCCACTAGACCCACATAACTATTTAAATTTAAGTTTAATTTCATTTAAATGCAAGTGCTCAATAGCCACATGTGACCTGGGGCTCTGGTATTGGACACCTTGGATATAGAACATTTCCCTCATTGTAGAGATGATTGCAGAGAAACTTATCACAGACATTGCTTTGACTGGTGAAAACCTCAGTACTTCTTTCTTGCACTTACCGTATTGCCTTTTATTTAGTTTCTTCTGAACTTCCTCCACAGACTGGAGGATACCAGTGAAGAACTCAGTGAAATTTGTAACAGGATTTCATTTAGGAATTCAGTGAAGGTTCAATTGAATCATTTAGTGAAGAATCCTGAGAACAACCCATTGGGAAAGCCAGAGAGGAGAGGAAGCCATCGGTTGGACATGCTCAACTTCAGTCCAGTGAGGAGTACAGCTTGGAAGGCATTACTGATGACAGTTGGGAGTTTGACAAGAAGCCTGTCTGGAGAAGTAGAGAACATTAAAAGAAGAAAACTGGCAAGAAAATTCCTCTGGAATGCTTCTTCCACTTCTAGTATGATTTTTCTTTTAAGACATTTTATGGCCTTTAACGGGATTACAGCCTCACCGTTGTTCCCTGGAACCTCTGGCCCTGGAGACCCTCTGCTCCAGATTAAGTCTCTTCTGGAGAAGATCAGGAGAAAGCTGGGAAATTTGAGAGTTTCATCCTGATTTTTCTTGTAGCTCTACCCCCTGGAAAGGGCCATAATGCCAACGCTATGTAAGCCAAGGCACTGTGCTTCACACAGCAGGTAGGTATGCCTGGAAATTTTATCAGCAGGCTCTAGCATCTGATTTCATTTTCCTAGGCCATCTAGTCAAATGGGACCCCAATGCCACAATGATAAATGGGGTCCTGTTAGCACATCAATATTAATCTCATGGAAAGTTCTGTCCCAATGAATTTCTTCCCATTCTTTATGAAGCATTGATAGCCTACTATATTCCAGGCCTAAGGCTGGGCTCTGGGGAACCCAAAGAGGAGTAGACTGACATTCTCTAGGTGTTTAAGCCTAACATTCTCTGATTCTAGCCCACAAGCTTTTGTGGGGGAGCATATCTGGAATGCCATGACTGGTTTCTCCTCTTGATGAGACTCTCTCTAGTAATGGGTCTAACTGTTGTGGCTCCCTTCAAGTGAAAAACTGTATCTTGTTATATTTGTTATTCCAGAAAAGTCCAGCCTTGGGATGGAATCAGCAAGTGTATACTGAGACCTTTATTTTTGTCTGCATTAACTCTCTTACATAACACTTTTTTGTTTTCCTACCTCTTTCACACTTTTCATATAAAGGACATTGGGAAACCAGTCACTGTGAATAAGGAGAGAGAATTTACACATTTTTTGACTTTACTGTAATTACCATTTTCTTCTGTAGCACATATGTCTGAAACTCTGTGAATGTAACTGATAAGATTCTAGATCAATTGATTGTACCTTTCTTTGGGGCTATTGCTGGTGTCTTCCTGATACCATGCTTTTTAGACACTTGTTGCCTCAGCCTTGCTCTGAATCCAGTTCACAGAATGCATTTAGATGAGAGCAAGAATTTACTTTTCAATGTCTTTGGCCTCAAAAAGAGCAGATGAGCTCCTCCCACAGACAGTTTGATAATGTCCTGTGGTGAAAAGAATACAGAATTGAGAGTCAGATTCTGGTCCCAACTCTTTTATGTGTGCTTGGTTAATGATGACAATGCTGGAAGTAGCAGCCATTTATGGGGTATCTACTAAGTTTACAGACACTATCCTAATCCTCACCACAACCCTGTGAGGTAAGTGTCATCACTGCCATATTTTACATGGGGCATAGAGATATTAAGGAACTTGGTAAGAGGCAGAGTTGGAATTGGAATGCAGACAATCTTACCTAATATTTCTGAACCTGTTTCCTCCTTATTAAAATGAATGTATGAAACCATCTGATCTCTTAAGTTTATTTCCATTTAAACCCTACGAGTAGGTGACAGGAAGTGTTTCCAGCAACACGTGCACACACCACATCTGGTGTGGACAATAGCCTTTCACGCACCTGCAGCTAATTGTACTGGAGCTAGAAAGGTGGAGAGGTGTGAAAAGGGGGAAATTAACATGCCCCATACAGTCATCCTTTCAGCAGGCTAGGAATGCCCCTACATGGCCCTGCAGCCCAGAACTTCCCTTGGGGGATGGCACTCACTTGTGATGTAGCAGCCTTCCCTGAGCAGAGGCCCTAGGAGGGCATGGCTTGGAAGAGGGACCCACTTGGAAGTCCCAGGGACCATATATGCCAATACCAAGGACTTGTGGGTCCATGGCAGAGACAAACTGTGGCAAGACTGAACTGAAGGTTTAGACTATTGCAACAGTTTTAAATCTCCAGGAGCACCTGGGAGGTTTGATTGTTAAAGCCGCCCTCACTCCGTAACTGCTCAGACACACGCCCCACACTCAGGATGGGCAGCACCAACTACACACGCAAACTTGGTGTACCAATTGGACCCCCACAAAATTCAGGCCTCCACTCACCATAAAGACAAAGTTGGGGAGAACTGGCTTGAGGGGAATAGGTGGCTCGCAGACGCCACCTGCTGGTTAGTTAAAGTGTATGCCACCAAGCTGTAGATCTGACAAATTAGAGATAAGTGTTTGAATAAGTCTACATATCCTAAAAGAACCCTATCAAGTTAAGCAAATGCCAAGAGGCCAAAAACAACAGAAAATTTTAAAACATATGAAGAAACCAGATGATATGGATAACCGAAACCCAAACATCCAAATCAGAAGATCAGAGGAGACATAGTACTTGGAGCAATTAATCAAAGAACTAAAGACAAACAATGAGAGCATGCCACAGGATATAAAGGACATGAAGAAGACCCTAGAAGAGCATAAAGAAGAAATTGCAGGAGTAAATAAAAAAATGGATGATCTTATGGAAATAAAAGAAACTGACGACCAAATTGAAAAGATTCTGGATACTCATGGTATAAGACTAGAGGAAGCTGAACAGCAAATCAGTGACCTTGAAGATGACAGAATGGAAAATGAAAGCACAAAAGAAAGAATAGGGAAAAATGGAAAAAAATCAAGATGGACCTCAGGGATATGATAGATAAAATAAAATGTCCAAATATAAGAATCATTGGTGTTCCAGAAGGGGAAGAGAAGGGTAAATGTCTAGGAAGAGTATTCACAGAAATTGTTGGGGAAAACTTCCCAAACCTTCTAAATACCATAAATACACAAATCATAAATGCCCAGTGAACTCCAAATAGTAGAATAAATACAAATAAACCCACTCTGAGACATATTCTGATGAGATTGTCAAATACTGAAGAGAAGGAGCAAGTTCTGAAAGCAGCAAGAGACAAGCAATTCACCATTTACAACAGAAACAGCATTGGACTAAGGAGTGACTATTCAGCAGCCACCATGGAGGCGAGAAGGCAGTGGCATGACATATTTAAAATTCTGAGAGAGAAAAATTGCCAACCAAGAATTCTTTGTCCAGCAAAGCTCTCCTTAAATTTGAGGGGGAGCTTAAATTTTTCACAAACAAATGCTGAGAGAATTTGCTAACAAGAGACCTGCCCTACCTGAGATACTAAAGGGAGCCCTACCAACAGAGAAACAAAGAAAGGAGAGAGAGATACGGAGAAAGTTTCAGTACTAAAGAGTTTCAGTATGGGTACATTAAAGGACATTAAGGGAGAGAGGGAAAAAATATATCTGACAAACATAAACCAAAGGATAGGATGGCTGATTCAAGAAATGCCTTCACAGTAATAACATTGAAAGTAAATGGATTAAACTCCCCAAATAAAAGACATAGATTGACAGAATGGATCAAAAATATGAGCCATCAATATGTTGCATACAAGAGACTCATCTTAGACACAGAAAAACAAAGAAATTGAAAGTGAAAGGATGGAAAAAATATTTCATGTAAGCTACAGCCAAAAGCAAGCAGGAATAGCAACATTAATCTCAGATGAAATAGACTTTAAATGCAAAGATGTTATGAGAGACAAAGAAGGCCACTACATACTAATAAAAGGGGCAGTTCGACAAGAAGAAATAACAATTATAAATGTTTATGCATCCAATCAAGGTGCCACAAAATACATCAGACAAACACAGGCAAAACTAAAGGAAGCAATAGATGTTTCCACAATAATTGTGGGAGACCTCAACACATCACTCTCTCCTATAGATAGATCAACCAGACAGAAGACCAAAAAGGAAATTGAGAACCTAAACAATCTCATAAATTAATTTGATTTAACAGACATATATAGAATGTAACATCCCAAATCACCAGGATACACATTCTTCTCTAGTGCTCATGGAACTTTCTCCAGAATAGATCATATGCTGGGACATAAAACAAGCCTCCATAAATTTAAAAAAATTGAAATTATTCAAAGCACATTCTCTAAAGACAATGGAATGCAATTACAAGTCAATAACCATCAGAGACTTAGAAAATTCACAAATACCTGGAGGTTAAATGACACGCTCCTTAACAATCTGGGTGAAAGAAGAAATAGCAAGAGAGATTGTTAAGTATATAGAGATGAATGAAAATGAGAACACAACATATCTTCATGTAGTAAAATGTATATCTGGACAGTGTGTAAATATTCTAGAAAAGGCACAAAGAGTGAAGGAGAATAGAGAATAACACCTTAAGTTACTTATACAGTGGTTAAGTGGAAGAGTTGAGGCTTATCTTTTGACCCTATGTTCTGTTGCTTCTCTTGGTAACTGCCATTTCTTTTTTTCTTTTTTTTTCAGGAAGTGGAGCAAATGTTCTCTTAGCTCTGCTACTTGCCACTTTTTAAGAAGACTCTAAGCTTCAAAAAAGCCTACCAGTGTACTACAATGGTTTCCATGGAAACCAGTGAAACATAAGATGGGTTCCCAGCCTAGGAGAAACACAGCATGGCATTAATTTTGGGGCGGGAGGAGGGAATTGAATACATAAAGATGGGAAGGAACATTTCTTAAACATGTTGAATTTCATGTCAGCTCAATAAATCTTCTTTTCCAGTTGGAATTAAAAAAAACAAAAACATTTTAAAGCAGTGATAGGTTTACAGAAAAATTATGCAGAAACTCTGTAGACAAGTCCATAGAGTTCCCACATGTGTATCTCTTGCCCCCAGAGTTTTCTCTTAGTGTGGTGCATTTCTTAAAATTGATGAATCAGTACTATTATAATTATATTAGGTTTCACTCTGTTGTACAATTCTATGGGTCTTTTTTTCTTTTGTTGTCGTGCCATACATGCACAGCAAAATTTCCCATTTTATCTGCTTTCTCAAGTGTGTATCTCAGTGGTATTAATTACATTCACAATGTTATATTGCCATCACCATATCCATTACCAAAATTTATCCACTGCCTCAGAAGAAACTATCCTTTAAGCGTTGACTCACATTTCTCCTCCACCCACATCCCTGATAACCTGCAATCTACCTTCTATCTATGAATTTTCATATTCTAGTTGTTTCACATAAGTAAAGTCATACAAAGTATGTACTTTTGTGTCAGACTTATTCACCATGATGGCTTCAAGATTCATGGAGTAGGATGTGTAGGCACTTCATTCCTTTTATGGATGAATAATCCATTATATATACTACATTTTGCTTATTCATTCCTTTGTTGATGGACACTTGGGTTGCTGCCATCTTTTGACAATTATGAGTTATTCTATGAATACTGGTTTATAAATCTGTTTGAATGCCTGCTTTTGATTCTTTTGGGTATTTACCTAGAAGTAGGATAGCAGGTCATAAGGTAGTTTTATGTTTAACTCTTTGAGGAACCACCAAACTATTTTCCACAGTAGCTGCACCATTGTAGTTTCCCACCGACAATTTACAAGTGGGTTTCCTGTTTCTCTGGATCCTTGTCAGCAGTTGTTATTTTCCATTCTTTAAAAGATTACAGCCATTCTCGTTGGTGTGAGGCTGTATCATTGTCTTGATTGGAATTCCCTAATGGCTAATGATGTAGAACATCTTTACATCTGTTCCTTATTCATTTGTTTTATCTTGGAGAAATGTCTATAAAAGCGCTTATACCACTTTTTATTTTTGTCTTTTTATTGCTGAGATGTAGGAGTTCTTTATATATTCAGGACTTAAAAAACCCTTTTGAGGCATACGGTTTCCAAATATTTTCTCCTATTCTGTAGGTTTTCTTTTCACTTTTTTATAACATCCTTGGATGCACAAAAGTTTTTTAATTTTGAAATTCAGAATATTTTTTCATTTGTTTCCATGATTTCTAGTATAAAGTCTAAGAATCCATTGCCTAATACAAGGTCCTGAAGATATTGCCCTGTGTTTTCTTTTAAGAAACTTACAGTTTTACACTTACATTTAGTTCATTGATGCATTTTGTGTTAATGTATTGGTATATGGCATGAGGTAGGGATCCACTTTCATTCTTTTGCATTTGGATATCCAGTCTTCCCAGCATCTTTTGTTGACCAGACTGTTCTTTCCCTAAGTGGACTTGGCACTCTTGTCAATCAGTTTGCCATATGGTCTCACTAATATGAGCTGATTATAATGAGAAAATTCTGGGAGTTAAATTTGACAGCATAGGTTATCAGAAGATAGAAAGAGGGTAGAGATTGGGCAAATGATGCTTAAAGAGTACAGGATGTTTAACAAGGTTGTTTGTAAAAGTTCAGAAATACTTAGCACCATACTATGTGATGGTACAAAATGCTGTAAGTGTAATTAATAATGCTGAGTGTGATTATGGTGAAAGGGGAAGGCTAAGGTTGAGTATGTCGAATAGAAGGAAAGCTAGAGGATAAAACTTGGGACCATATAATGTAGCAAAACCTATAGTGAATGATGACTGTGGTTAATTGTACAAATATAAGACAGTTCTTACATGAGCTAGAAGAAATGTATGTCACTATTACAAGTTGTTAATAATAGGGTGGTATATGGGAAAAATATAATTAATGCAAACTAAGGTCTCTAGTTAACAGTAATATTGTAATATCCTTTTATTAATTGTAACAAAGGCACTATACCAAAGCTAAATGTCAATAATAGGGGGGTACAAGGGGTATGGTATTTGGGGTGGGGGAAGAAATGAGGATGTTCTCATTGATTGTGGTGGTGAATGCATAACTGTGTGATTATACCAAAAGCTATTGATTGCACATTTAGGATGGATTGTATGGTGTGTGAATAAAACTATTAAAAAATTCAATTTGCCATAGATATAGGGATTTCTTTTTGCTCTCTTGATTCTTTTCCATTGGTCTATATATCTATCCTTATGCCAGTACTACTGTGGTAGTTTGAAGCTAATGGACCCCAGAGGATAATGTGTAAAAGGTAATCCAGAGGTGGGGCAAGATGGTGGAGTGGTGAAGTGTACCATACTTCTTTTAGTTACTCCTTCAGGGAAGTAGGTAGAAAGCCAGGAACTGCATGGACTGGACACCGCAGAGAAATTTTTTTTTATATAAATTTTATTTTGAAATAAATTCAAACTTCCAAGAGCAGTTGCAAACCCCATACATAGAACTCCAGCATACCCCGACCCCCCTCCCCCGATACCCTGATCCACCAAATTTAACATTCTGTCACACCACCATTTCTTTCTTTCCCTCTCTGTCTCCCTCTCTCCCTCCCTCCCTCCCTATCATCCATCACCTATTGCTCTGTCCTCTGAACATATGAGAGCAAGCTGCACACATCTTTGAACAAACACTATAATTCATATATACCTTTCCCATGGACAAGAATATTCTTTTATGCAATCCCATTAAGCACAGCTAAGAAGTTCAAGAAATTCAACATTGATACAAAGCTTACATTCTATATTTCCTTTTTTTTTTTTCTTATGTCCCATCTGTGTCCCTTTGAGCCTTCTCTCCTCCATCCTCAGATCCCATCCAGGATCATCCGTGGCATTTAATTGTCATCAATTTAGACTGTCTTTTTTTTCAGTTGTGGAAACATATATATAGCCTAAATCTTCCCATTCCACCCCCTCCCTAGCATTCCGTTAGTGGGATTAATCACATTTAGAAAGTTGCAATGCTATCACCTTCCCACCATCCATTTCTAGAAGTTTCCCTTCACCCCAAACAGAAACCCTACACTCATTGCTTAAATACCCATTGCCCCTTCCCCCACTTCTCAGAACCCCTACTCTACTTTGCATCTCTATGGTCATATTCTCTGATACTTTCTTTGTGTTTACCATGGGGCTTAAATTTAACATCTTAAATCTATAACAATCTTGTTTTTCTTTGATACCAACTTAACTTCAATAGGACACATAAACTATGTTCCTATACTCCCTCATTCCCCCACCTTTATGTAGTTCTTGTCAAAAATTATGTATTTTACATTGAGTCCAAAACCACTGATTTATCATTACAGTTTATGTATTTTAGATCCTGTAGGAAGTAAATAGTGGAGTTACAAATAAAAAATACAGTAGTATTGGTATTTATATTTACCATGTGATCTGTACTGGAAATCTTTATTTCTTCATGTAGTTTCAGTCAGTTGTTTAGTGTCTCTTCCTTTCAGCCTGCTCAACTCCCTTTAGCATTTCTTATAGGACTGATCTACTGGTGGTGAAGTCCCTCAGCTTTTGATTATCTGGGAATGTTTTCATCTCCCCCTCATTTTTACCCTCCAGGTGTTTGTGAATTCTCCAAGTATCTGATGGTTATTGACTTCTATTTGTATACCATTGTGGTCAGAGAATGTGCTTTGAACAAATTCTTTTTTTTTTTTTTTTTTAATTTATTGAGGCTTGTTTTATGTCCCAGCATATGGTCCATTCTGGAGAAAGATCCGTGATCACTAGAGAAGAATGTGTGTCCCAGTGACCTGGGATGTAATATTCTATATATGTCTGTTAAAATTCTCTATCTCTCTCTCTCCTTTCTTTGTTTCTCTGTCGGTAGGGCTCCCTTTAGTGTCTGAAGTAGGGCAGGTCTTTTATTAGCAAACTCTCTCAGCATTTGTTTGTCTGTGAAAAATGTAAGCTCTCCCTCAAATTTGAAGGAGAGTTTTTCTGGATAAAGTGTTCTTGGTTGGAAATTTTTCTCTCTCAGTATTTTAAATATGTCATGCCACTGCCTTCTCGCCTCCATGGTGGCTGCTAAGTAGTCACTACTTACTCTTATGTTGTTTCCTTTGTATGTGGTGAATTGCTTTTCTCTTGCTGCTTTCAGAACTTTCTTCTTCTCTTCAGTATTTGACTGTCTGATCAGAATATGTCTTGAAGTGGGTTTATTTGGATTTATTTTATTTGGAGTTCACTGGGCATTTATGCTTTGTGTATTTATATTGTGTATAAGGTTTGGGAAGTTTTCCCCAACAATTTCTTTGAATGCTCTTTCTAGACCTTTACACTTCTCTTCCCCTCCTGGGACACCAGTGAGTCTTAAATTTGGACGTTTTATTTTATCTATCATATCCCTGAGTTCCATTTCAATTTATTCAATTTTTCCCCCATTCATTCTTTTTTTGTTTCATTTTCTGTTCTGTAGTCCTCAGGGAGGCTGAGTTGTTGTTCAGCTTCCTCTAATCTTGTATTATGAGTATCCAGAGTCTTTTTAATTTGGCCTACAGTTTCTTTTATTTCCATAAGATCTTCTTCTTTTAATTTACTCTTGCAATTTCTTCTTTATGCTCTTCTAGGGTCTTTATGTCCTTTATATACTGTGCCATGCTCTCATTGCCTGTCTGTAGTTTTTTGATTAATTGTGCCAAGTACTGTGTGTCTTCTGATCTTTCAATTTGGGTGTTCGGGTTTGGGTTCTCCATATTGTCTGTTTTTATCATATGCTTTAAGATTTTCTGTTGTTTTTGGCCTCTTGGCATTTGCTTTACTTGATGTCTTAATTTGTCTGAACTGCAGCTTGGTGGCGTACACTTTCTCTAAGTAACCAGCAGATGGCATCCGTGAGTCACTTATTCCCCTCAAGTCAGTTCTCCCCAATTTTGTCTTTGTGGTGTGTGTGGGTCTGATTCTTGTGGGGTTCAATTGGTGCAACAAGTTTGGGTGTGTTGTTGGTGCTGTCCACCCTGAATGTGGGGTGTGTGTCTGGGTGGTTAGGGAGGCAGGGCAGCTTTAATAATCAAACCTCCCAGGTTTCCTGGAGATTTAAGGCTGTTGCAAGTGTCTAAGCCTTCATTTCAGTATTATCACAGATTGTCTCTGCCACTGACCCACAAGTCCTTGGTATTCGCATAGGGTCCCTGGGATTTCCAAGTGGTTCCCCCTTCCCAGCTGTGCTCTTCCAGGACCTCTGCTGAGGGAAGGCTGTGCCACATCACAAGTGCATGCTGGCCTGCCAGGGAAGCCCTGGGACACTGGGCTGTGCAGGGGCATTCCCAGCCCATTTCAAAGATGGTTGAATGGGACATGTTAACTTCCCCCATTTGTACAGCTCTGCCGTCCCAGTTCCGGGACAATCAGCCATGGATGCATTAAAGGCCACTGTCCATGGCGGTATTGTGGTGTGTGTGTGGTGCTGTGGGAAAGACTCCCCATCACACTGGGTTTCTTGGCATGGCTCTGGGCTATGAGTCTGGCCCCGGGCAGGAGTGTCTCCAGCCTGCCAGGGAGATGGCAGCAAGGGGTGCGGTTATTTCCTCCTTTTGGCTCCCCTCTGCTTCCCTGATCTCGAGACAATCAGCAGTGGGTGTGGGAAGGGGTATCCTCCACGCCAGACACCGAGGTGTTAGCCCAGCCCGCTCCCACTGTGCTTCACTACGCGGCTCTCCCTGTCATATCTGCAGCCACTCCCGGGCTTTTTTTTTTTTTTTTTAAAGAACTAGTCCATCTCCAAATGCCAGCCTACCGTTTCCCCACACCACAACGCAGCTGCCACTTTCAGCCAGCTCACTCACTTGTTTCAGAATGCAGACTCCCGGTTTCACCAAATGCAAGGTCCCTGTGGATTTAGTAGACCTTGTCTGGCTGGTGCTATGCTGGAACTGGTGTTCTGGGTCACTTTCTGGTATTTATCTAGTATGTTTCATGGAGGTGTTTTTTTGCCCTGTCTCTCCTAGTCGCCATCTTAGGTTCTCCACAAGGATGTTTTGAGAGACAAAGAAGGCCACTACATACTAATAAAAGGGACAATTCAACAAGAAGAAATAACAATCATAAATGTTTATGCACCCAATCAAGGTGCCACAAAATATATGAGAGAAACACTGGCAAAACTAAAGGAAGCAATTGATGTTTTCACAATAATTGTGGGAGACTTCAACACATCACTCTCTTCTATAGATAGATCAACCAGACAGAAGACCAATAAGGAAGTTGAAAACCTAAACAATCTGATAAATGAATTGGATTTAACAGACATATATAGAACATAACATCCCAAATCACCAGGATACACATTCTTCTCTAGTGCTCATGGAACTTTCTCCAGAATAGATCATATGCTGGGACATAAAACAAGCCTCCATAAATTTAAAAAAACTGAAATTATTCAAAGCAGATTCTCTGACCACAATGGAATACAATTAAAAGTCAATAACCATCAGAGACTTAGAAAATTCACAAATACCTGGAGGTTAAAGACATGCTCCTAAACAATCAGTGGGTGAAAGAAGAAATAGCAAGAGAAATTGCTAAATATATAGAAACAAATGCAAATGAGAACACAACATACCAAAACCTGTGGGATGCAGGAAAAGTGGTACTGAGGGGGAAATTTTTAGCACTAAACACATATATTAAAAAGGAAGAAAGAGCCAAAATCAAAGAACTAATGGATCAACTGAAGAAGCTAGAAAATGAACAGCAAACCAATCCTAAACCAAGTACAAGAAAAGAAATAACAAGGATTAAAGCAGAAATAAATGACATAGAGAACAAAAAAACAATAGAGAGGATAAATATCACCAAAAGTTGGTTCTTTGAGAAGATCAACAAGATTGACAAGCCCCTAGCTAGACTGACAAAATCAAAAAGAGAGAAGAACCATATAAACAAAATAATGAATGAAAAAGGTGACATAACTGCAGATCCTGAAGAAATTAAAAAAATTATAAGAGGATATTATGAACAACTGTATGGCAACAAACTGGATAATGTAGAAGAAATGGACAATTTCCTGGAAACATATGAACAACCTAGACTGACCAGAAAAGAAATAGAAGACCTCAACCAACCCATCACAAGCAAAGAGATCCAATCAGTCATCAAAAATCTTCCCACAAATAAATGCCCAGGGCCAGATGGCTTCACAGGGGAATTCTACCAAACTTTCCAGAAAGAACTGACACCAATCTTACTCAAACTCTTTCAAAACATTGAAAAAAATGGAACACTACCTAACTCATTTTATGAAGCTAACATCAATCTAATACCAAAACCAGGCAAAGATGCTACAAAAAAGGAAAACTACCGGCCAATCTCTCTAATGAATATAGATGCAAAAATCCTCAACAAAATACTTGCAAATCGAATCCAAAGACACATTAAAAAAATCATACACCATGACCAAGTGGGGTTCATTCCAGGCATGCAAGGATGGTTCAACATAAGAAAAACAATCAATGTATTACAACACATTAACAAGTCAAAAGGGAAAAATCAATTGATCATCTCAATAGATGCTGAAAAAGCATTTGACAAAATCCAACATCCCTTTTTGATAAAAACACTTCAAAAGGTAGGAATTGAAGGAAACTTCCTCAACATGATAAAGAGCATATATGAAAAACCCACAGCCAGCATAGTACTCAATGGTGAGAGACTGAAAGCCTTCCCTCTAAGATCAGGAACAAGACAAGGATGCCCGCTGTCACCACTGTTATTCAACATTGTGCTGGAAGTGCTAGCCAGGGCAATCCGGCAAGACAAAGAAATAAAAGGCATCCAAATTGGAAAAGAAGAAGTAAAACTGTCATTGTTTGCAGATGATATGATCTTATATCTAGAAAACCCTGAGAAATCAACGATACACCTACTAGAGCTAATAAACAAATTTAGCAAAGTAGCGGGATACAAGATTAATGCACATAAGTCAGTAATGTTTCTATATGCTAGAAATGAACAAACTGAAGAGACACTCAAGAAAAAGATACCATTTTCAATAGCAACTAAAAAAATCAAGTACCTAGGAATAAACTTAACCAAAGATGTAAAAGACCTATACAAAGAAAACTACATAACTCTACTAAAAGAAATAGAAGGGGACCTTAAAAGATGGAAAAATATTCCATGTTCATGGATAGGAAGGCTAAATGTCATTAAGATGTCAATTCTACCCAAACTCATCTACAGATTCAATGCAATCCCAATCAAAATTCCAACAACCTACTTTGCAGACTTGGAAAGGCTAGTTATCAAATTTATTTGGAAAGGGAAGATGCCTCGAATTGCTAAAGATACTCTAAAAAAGAAAAACGAAGTGGGAGGACTTACACTCCCTGACTTTGAAGCTTATTATAAAGCCACAGTTGCCAAAACAGCATGGTACTGGCACAAAGATAGACATATAGATCAATGGAATCGAATTGAGAATTCAGAGATAGACCCTCAGATCTATGGCCGACTGATCTTTGATAAGGCCCCCAAAGTCACCGAACTGAGCCATAATGGTCTTTTCAACAAATGGGGCTGGGAGAGTTGGATATCCATATCCAAAAGAATGAAAGAGGACCCCTACCTCACCCCGTACACAAAAATTAACTCAAAATGGACCAAAGATCTCAATATAAAAGAAAGTACCATAAAACTCCTAGAAGATAATGTAGGAAAACATCTTCAAGACCTTGTATTAGGAGGCCACTTCCTAGACTTTACACCCAAAGCACAAGCAACAAAAGAGAAAACAGATAAATGGGAACTCCTCAAGCTTAGAAGTTTCTGCACCTCAAAGGAATTTCTCAAAAAGGTAAGGAGGCAGCCAACTCAATGGGAAAAAATTTTTGGAAACCATGTATCTGACAAAAGACTGATATCTTGCATATACAAAGAAATCCTACAACTCAATGACAATAGTACAGACAGCCCAATTATAAAATGGGCAAAAGATATGAAAAGACAGTTCTCTGAAGAGGAAATACAAATGGCCAAGAAACACATGAAAAAATGTTCAGCTTCACTAGCTATTAGAGAGATGCAAATTAAGACCACAATGAGATACCACCTAACACCGGTTAGAATGGCTGCCATTAAACAAACAGGAAACTACAAATGCTGGAGGGGATGTGGAGAAATTGGAACTCTTATTCATTGTTGGTGGGACTGTATAATGGTTCAGCCACTCTGGAAGTCAGTCTGGCAGTTCCTTAAAAAACTAGATATAGAGCTACCATCCGATCCAGCGATTGCACTTCTCGGTATATACCCGGAAGATCGGAAAGCAGTGACACGAACAGATATCTGCACGCCAATGTTCATAGCAGCATTATTCACAATTGCCAAGAGATGGAAACAACCCAAATGTCCTTCAACAGATGAGTGGATAAATAAAATGTGGTATATACACACGATGGAATACTACGCGGCAGTAAGAAGGAACGATCTGGTGAAACATATGACAACATGGATGAACCTTGAAGACATAATGCTGAGCGAAATAAGCCAGGCACAAAAAGAGAAATATTATATGCTACCACTAATGTGAACTTTGAAAAATGTAAAACAAATGGTTTATAATGTAGAATGTAGGGGAACTTGCAGTAGAGAGCAATTAAGGAAGGGGGAACAATAATCCAAGAAGAACAGATAAGCTATTTAATGTTCTGGGGATGCCCAGAAATGACTATGGTCTGTTAATTTCTGATGGATGTAGTAGGAACAAGTTCACTGAAATGTTGCTATATTATGTAACTTTCTTGGGGTAAAGTAGGAACATGTTGGAAGTTAAGCAGTTATCTTAGGTTAGTTGTCTTTTTCTTACTTCCTTGTTATGGTCTCTTTGAAATGTTCTTTTATTGTATGTTTTTTTAAATTTCTTAAATTTTTTATACAGTTGATTTTAAAAAAAGAGTTAATTAAAAAAAACAAACAAGGAAAAAAATATGCAGAGCCCCCTTGAGGAGCTGGTGGAGAATGCAGGGATATTGGCCTGCCCCACCTCGATGGTTGCTAATGTGCTCACAGACATAGGGGACTGGTGGTTTGATGGATTGAGCCCTCTACCACAGGACTTGCCCTTGTGAAGACTATTGCTGCAATGGAGAGGCTAGGCCTCCCTATAATTGTGCCTAAGAGCCTCCTCCCGAATGCCTCTTTGTTGCTCAGATGTGGCCCTCTTTCTCTAGCTAAGCCAACTTGGCAGGTGAAATCACTGCCCTCCCCACTACGTGGGATCAGACACCCAGGGGAGTGAATCTCCCTGGCAACGTGGAATATGATTCTTGGGGAGGAATGTAGACCCGGCATCATGGGATGGAGAACATCTTCTTCACCAAAAGGTGGAAGTGAAAGGAAATGAAATAAGCTTCAGTGACAGAGATTCCAAAAGGAGCCGAGAGGTCACTCTGGTGGGCACTCTTACACACAATATAGACAACCCTTTTTAGGTTCTAGTGAATTCGGGTAGCTGGCGGTAGATACCTGAAACTATCAAACTGCAACCCAGAACCCATGAATCTTGAAGACGATTGTATAAAAATGTAGCTTTTGAGGGGTGACAGTGTGATTGGGAAAGCCATAAGGACCACACTCCCCTTTGTCTAGTTTATGGATGGATGAGTAGAAAATGGGGGAAGAAAAAAAACAAACAAATAAACAAACAAAGGCACCCAGTGCTCTTTTTTACTTTAATTGCTCTTTTTTACTTTAATTATTATTCTTGTTATTTTTGTGTGTGTGGTAATCAAGGTGTCATGGATTGATTTAGGTGATGAATGCACAACTATTTAATGGTACTGTGAACAACTGAATGTACAATTTGTTTTGTATGACTGCATGGTATGTGAATATATCTCAATAAAATGAATATTAAAAAAAAAACAACAACAAGGTAATCCAGTCCTGTAAGTATAAACCTATTATGGATGGGACATTTTGATTAGGGTATTTCTGTTGAGGTGTGTCCCAGGTGAGTCTTAGTCCTCTCACTGGACTCCTTTATAAGAGGATGAAACACAGAGAAAGAGAAGCTCAGAGAGAAAGTCACAGAAACGGAGGAAGCCACTGAAGCCAGAAGCTGGAAGCAAGAAAACCTAGAAGAGAAGGGAGAGACCAGCAGATGCTGCCCTGTGCCTTGCCATCTGACAGAAGAATCTGGGTCAGCTACAGCTGGTCTTCAGGAAGAAGGTATCTTTGACACTTTGATTTGGACATTTTCATGGCCTCAGAACTAAAAGCTTGTAATCTAATAAATTTCCATTGTGAAAAAGCCAGTGCATTTCTGGTATATTGCATTTTAGCAGCTTTAGCAAACTAAAAGAACCACACTGTTTAATTACTGTAGTATTGTAATAAATTTCATAATCTGAAAGTGTGAGTCTTCCATCTTTGTTATTTTTTAAGTTGATTTTGGCTGTTTGGGATCCCTTGCCCTTCCACATGAATTTGGTAATTAGCTTTTGTATTTCTGTGACATAGGCTGTTGGAATGTTGATTGTGTTAAATTTGAAAGTGCCTTGGATAGTATTACTGTGTTAATGATATTTCAGTCTTCCAATCCATGAGCATGTAATATCTTTCCATTTCTTTAGGTCTTTAGTTTCTTTCAGTAATGAGTTGAAGTTTTCTGCCTACAAATGTCCTTGGTTATATATAAGTCCTACATCCTTGGTTAAATTTACTCCTAGGTATTTTAATTCTCTTAGTTGCTATTGTAAATGGAATTGTTTTCCTGATTTCCTTTTTGGATTGTTAATTGCTGGTTTATATAAATTCCAATGATTTTCCTTTGCATGGGCCATTATTTCCTGTTTCTTTGTATGTTTTGTAATCTTTTGTTGCATCCTGGGCATTTTGATCTTTTAATGTGTTATCCTTGGAGTTGGACACTGAGGCAATTATTCCTTAAGCTTGTATCCAGCTAGTGTTATGACTCTTGAATACAGGAGTTACCAAAAAGAAAAGAAAACAAAACGACAACAACAACAAAAACAAAAAACAAAAAAACCACACACACACACAAAAAGAAAGAAAAGAGATCACCTTTCACCTTTAGCAGTCTTTGCAGATTGTCCTCTGTGAGTGTTCTCTTTCTGAGTTTAGAGAATAGTCTGAGGGAAAAGCAAAGGACTCCCCAATCTTCTTTGCATGTGTCTTGTTCTGGACATGCATGTGCGGCCCTAGGAATTCCCCATTTACATGGATCCAGATGACCCCAGGAAACTCACTTCCTCATGGTCCCAGGCACCCGACTATTCCACAGCCAGCAAACTTTTGTCCCAGGGAGCTGTGATTTGACTGTCCTTTTACAGAGTTCTGTAGGAGAGCTCTGTGAGCTGCCTGTATGCATAGGGCAATATCTGGGATGGTGAGCCCATGAGGGGTGTCCTAGTCAGTCCCTCAGACAGCCACTAGCAGACTGGCACAGACATACGTGCACCTCGTATCTGTATGAGGGTGACTCTGCTCCCTGCAGGACTGGGACCAGGGACTCATCCTGGGAGTATTGTCTGGCTCTGGGCCAAGCTGGTGAGGGGGTGGGGAAGGGGCAACTGGGGCACCATAAAGGGGCTTTCCCACTTTTTTTTTAATGTTAATTTTCTTTCAATGTGTTATTTACAGGGTTTGCTCTGTGCTTTAAGTGATTTTTTTTAATAAGAGAAGTTGTAGCTTTAAAGAAAAATCGTGCATAAAATACAGAGTTTCCATACACCTCCCTTTAATTAACAATTTGCATTGGTGTGTTCATTTGTCACTTGTTATAATTCATGAAACATTTTTTAAATTGTACTATTAACTATAGTCCGTTGTTTACAATAGGGTTCAATACTTGTGTCGTACAGTCTTATGTTTGTTTTTTTTAATTGTTATTCTAGTGACATATATATGACATAAAATATCCCATTAGCCACATTCCAGTATGTAATTCAGTGCTATTAATTACATTCCTGCTGCTTTTAAGTTGCCTTTTTCTTGATTCATCACTCACTCTGTTACTCCAACCCTTTGTTTCCCAGAGCTTTAAGATAGGTGTTTCTGCCAGTTCTTGCTGGTTGTTCAAGGTTTCTGTGTGGGGATGGAAACTTGGAATGTTTTACACGCCATCTTGATCAGAACACGGTCCTCTTCTAGCAGTTTTATATTTCTATCTCTTATCTAGTTCTTAGTTCTAGTTCTAGTTCTTTGATGCATTTTGAGTTAACTTTTGTTATGGTGTGAGGGAGGGGTCCACTTTCTTTTGCATGTTGATGTCCACTTTTCCCATCACTATTTGCTGAAGAGATTATTCTTTCTCCATTGAATAGACGTGGGAAACTTCTTTGTATTGAATTTTGGTTTTTATTTTTATGAGGGAACTGATAGCACGTTGCAAGCTGGGCTGGGGCCCGAGACTGACCCGATCAAGTTCCCACAGGAGCCTACTAGGCAGGTTTTCCTCTCATGCCTGCCTCTCTTCTTCATGAATGTGTGCGTCATCCGTGTGCAGAGGCAAGCTTTAGTATATATTTTAGTGTATGTGTTTCCAGAGTGTGTACTCTCAAGCCCCACCTCTGGATTCCCAGGAAGTTCTAAGCACCTCTCAAAATTATACCACTGAGCATAGGGGTGGCAGGAAGTGCAGTTCTTGGGGGAATCTGTCTGTTTAGACCTGCACTTTGGTTGATTTGGGGTGACTAACTTTAAATAACAGCAGTCTTTTTTTTCCCCTCTAGTGACCCAGAATAGAAGCTGTGCATTTCTTCTCTTTACAAACTCTCAATCCTGCCTCCTCAGGCATGGAGTCCCAGTTTAGTCTGTGCTCCTCTCTCATAAATTGTCATTGTTTATTTACTTATAGAATTTTAAAAATATTTTCTAATGAGACAGAAAAGAAAAAAAAAACCAATGCTTTTGGTTTTGATATTTGTGTGGGCTCCTTCCAAAGTGCGGGGCCAAGGACTGGGTCCCTTCTTGAAGTATGGAGTGCCCAGCACGTAAATGGAGAAAAGACCCACATCAAAGTATATTGAGTTAAATTTCAGGGATAAAAAGTCCTGAAGATTCCAGGGAGAAAAATGTCATATACAAAGGGTTGAGTATCAGAATGACAGTAGCAGTGGTAGTCAGAAAACAGTGAAACAGTATCTTAAAAATCAGAGTAAAAATAATTTTCAACCTAGAATCCTATATATAGTCAGATTATTAGTGAAATATAAGGCTAGACTAAAGTTGTTCTCAGACTTGAAGAATCTCAAAACATTTGCCTCTGACGCACGTATTTGCAAGAAACCATGTTAGTACATGCTGTGACAAGCAAAGAAAAACCCAAGAAAGAAGGCCTGGATTCAGGATACAGGTAATGGAACTTAAGAGGGAATTTCCAGGATAAAAGCAAATTATTTGATAGGTTTGAGGGAGAGGAAAACTGTATTGCGAGGGATTTTACAGTTTCCTTGGAGGTTGGAGGTATTCAAAGAAAATGGAACAACTGAGGAGAAAGAGATAATTATTAACTCCTGGCAAAATAAATAGTTTTGCAAGGAAGGAAATGTAGGTGTAATTGCCAGGTGGTTTTAGCTATAGAGTAGTATTGACTTTGGTGACTATAGCACATAGGTATAAACAAAAGGTAATAAACAATTCCTTAGTCTACAAAGTCACCAGAAGAGCACCTTCGGCACCTGCAGAGCTTACTAGGAGGAAGCAGACCCAGCTCTATCACTGCCCCCATCTCTGTCCATGTGAGGAGCAATTTGGAGAGAGAGGCTGCTATCGGAGGTTCAGTGTGGATAGTTTGGATTGGAGTTCAGAGTCTTTTCCTCCTTCTCCCCTCAAGGTACTTTCCCCTCTGAAGCCAAATGAGGGGAGCTCCAAGAGAATCCCTTATAAACCAGGGTCCTCTCCATAGAGCTGCTCCACATGGCAGTTGTCTTCCCCAAGGGTAAGTGAGAGACATGGGGAGATGAGGGGGTTGGAGGGAAAGAGAACAGAAGAGGGGGACCAAGATGCAGCCACAGTGTCTTATAGCTTTATCTCAGAAGTGACATACCATCACATTGGTTCTGAGATAGACAGGAGCTCAGTCACATAGGGCCTTGGCCACAGTAACAAATTTGGATTTTGTTCTGATGTAAGAAAAGTGATGGAAATTCACTGGAAAGTTTTGACCAGGACCTGAACATGCCTTTTGTGGGGGACATGATTCAATCCCCAACAGCCCTAAAACTCCAGACTCACAAACATCCAGAAACAGAGAGTAATCAGAAATGAGATGCT
Source organism: Choloepus didactylus (assembly GCF_015220235.1). Taxonomy (NCBI): domain Eukaryota; kingdom Metazoa; phylum Chordata; class Mammalia; order Pilosa; family Megalonychidae; genus Choloepus; species Choloepus didactylus. The sequence continues at coordinate 121,901,747 of NC_051314.1, forward strand.
GCTTATTTTATTGGTAGATTACAGACAGTTATGATTGCATTGATCCAAAGTTAAGCCTTTCTGAAGGACCATCATCCATCCTACTCATTTTCTGAAAGAAACAAAAGGGAAGATTAGAGGGAAGACATTCCATGGCAAGTAGTTTCTACTCCCTTGCTGGTATTACAGGAAGTGAGGTCTGTGAAAGCCCTCCTTCTTCCTTCCTCTCCTCCCTCTCTCCTTTCCTTAATTTTTGTTATCCATTGTTTTTACATGTCTAGCAGATAATTGCTCTAAATTGTTGCTTATGAGATAAGCAAGACGATTATTCTTAAGTTGTTTATCTTTTGGTTGCTATTGAAAACATGCAAAGATATCTACAAAGTTGATCACTGCAACATTTTTTATAATAGTGAAAAACTGAAACCAGACAAGTGCCCATTGGCAGGGGGCTGGTGAGAGAAATGGCAGAGCCACACAATGGGATGGATCTGTGTATCTCTATGACCTGATGTGGAAGTTTTCTAAGAAATATTGTTATTTGAAAAGAGCAACATATAGATCTGCACAGAAAGTATGATAACATTTGTGGAAAAAAGGATTATCATGCTTATATATAGGCATAAATATTTCTAAGAGATGTGCAAAAATGAGTTTACAGTGGTGCCTTTGGGGTGGGAAAAGGGGGAGGTTAGGATGAGCTGTGCCTTTAAGATTTAGGTTCATAGCCTTCTGTTCTATTTGATTTAAAAAATTTTTACCTTGAGGATGTATTAATTTAAACATAATCATTTAAAAACTAGATAACATTAGCAGCATGAGGTTAAAATATCATTTAGCAGGGATACTGGACCCAAGAGGCCTGATGTGAAGCTGGAGGGATGATCTGTGAGAAGCCAGAGGACCGAAAGAGAACCCTGTTCTTCTTCCTAAATACCATCCCAGTTTTAGGCAGGTAATCATTGAGAAAAGTGAGAATTTGGGGAAGTGTATCTAGGAATATGGTCTGCATCAGTATCATCTTGGAGAGCTTGTGAAAAATACAGGGTCGTGCTATCCTATCCGAGACTATATGAATAAAAATCTTTAGGAATGGGTTCCTGACTGTCATTTCGACATGTTTCCATGTCATTCATAGGAGCACTAAAGTCTGAGAACTACAGAAGCAAGGGCATTTGATGGAGAGTGAACTTCAGTCATACCTGTCTCAGTCTTGTTGGGGGCATGGTGTCCATCACCAGGGGCAGGTGGTGGTGCAGGTGGTGGAGGTGGTGGTCTTTGCTGTTTTCCGGGAGGAGGTGGGCAAACCTTTCGGTTAGGGCCTCCTAATTGGGGTGGTCCTTGTTGATTTTCAGGAGGATGATTGTTGTTCTGGTGTCCTTGTGGGGTGGTCCCTAATGAGGACCATTCGCTTGGTTTCCATCTTTAGGAGAGGGTCTAGGTGGGAATCCTCCAGGAAATCGTCCCTCAGGCTTCTGATCTTGACTCTGAATTGGCTTCTCTGCATCTGTACAGGTACACACAAGAATAGATGAGCATAGAGATGGAAGACTCTCCTCCTACTTTACCTGTGCTGACCTTATACGTCAGGCCTTTCATTCCAAGAACTTGCTTCCCAACCGCTAACCTCTCTGCTGCCCACTACTTTCTCAGGCAACACTTCTCTTCATATATATACACTGGTAATATTCAAAGTCTTGTTTTTTTCTACCTTTGAAAGGGGCAAGCATGTACCCTCAAAGTTGGCAAATTAACAGTTCTTGGATATTTTCTTAGAATTCCCAGAGGTATCTCCATGGACAGAAGAGAAGCAAAGAAATCATAAATTCTAGTTATATTGTCAGTTATATTTTGGGCCTCTGAAAGAATGTGTCAACTCTGATTCCACATCTGGGCACCTGAGCCATATCTGGAAACTGGATCTGCTTCCTCAGGCTCCAAAACCCAGGTAGAGAAATACTAAGAGGGAGAAGAGAAAGACAAAGACATGGCCCACACAGTATTCATGGAAGAAATGTGGCACATTTTTTAAATCCTCTGCAGGGACAGAGATGGGAACAAACCACAGAGAAAAGAGCCCCAGACCCTTATTTCTTTGCGTTTCAATTGGAAGTCAAGCATTTATAGAGAGGAATATTGGGGAAGAAGAAAAGAGTTGATAAGCTCTCAGTTGGATGGAGAAGTCAGAACGGGGACTGCTTGCCTTCTGCCCTGTGTCTGCAGTCACTCCTGACTGGGGGACCAGGCTGCCTACTGCGCTTGTCATTCAAGCTGGCATCTCTACTGTCCAAGCTGGCCGCCCTGCCCACGGTCCCAGAATCACAGTTGGGTAAGGTTTGCTATATCTTTAGGGGAACTAACACTACTCTATTCCTGATGAGAAAGTGATAGTAACACACTAAAAATTGAAAAATTCCTAAGAAAAATAGGGAAAGAAGGTTGATTGAGGGTTATTGATTCAAGTATTAAGGAATTAAACAATACCCAGTACGCGTCCTTCATTGATGACATCCAGGAAAAGAAGCATAAGATGAAGTGAGAAGTCATGAATCTTTCAGGGTTCACCTGTTCTAGAGAGAAAGTGATTCTTCCCCTACGTTAAATGGGTCAGTCAGTGCCCATAATGCTGTTGGAAAGTGAGGAAGATGACCGAGTGGGAGGGTTGATACTACGCTGAGTATCATCCACTAATCAAAGGTAGAAAAGCCTTCTCTTGTCTTCCTTGGGGTTCCTGGAAACTTAATGCTAAATTAGGTTAAGTGCTCTGGGTATTTCAATGTACTATTTAGCATTTTCCTTCCTTCATTAAATACTTTACCTTAACATGCTTTCTAAAAAGGAGGCTAAAAGCATAAACATTTGGATATAATCTCCCAAATTTTGCTTACAGCACACTGAATCTTAAAGGTGAGTGACAGAAAAAGGGGAAAACTGGGCCCTGATATCTCTATACTTCTATGTAGAGAGATAAATTTAATATCCAGTTTTCTGTCTCTGAAAGAGCTCTTGTCTGTAAATATCTCCCTCATATATCTTGCATCCCCTAGCAAGGCCACTTTCATCCACTGTCTATTTTGATTACTGTAATATCCTCATAATTGGACTTGGCTGTAGCAGTCTTGCCATCTGCCAGGCCTTCTTCATATGACAGTCAGAACTTTCTAGAAATGAAAATCTCATCTTGTCTCTCCTCTGGTTGCAACTGTTCATTGGGTTCCAATTGAGCTTTGAATAAATTGTAAAGCTTTGGCATGGCCTTATCTTTCTCCTAAGTTCTGTGCACCTTCAGCTTTCCTCTCAATCTCCTCTCTTCTCCAGATCTTCCTTCCTTGCAGAGTGATCTCTAAAGCCCCAGGCAGAGGCGCAGCACCTCTGCTCCCCATACTGTACCATTATCTAGATTGTGAACTGAGCTCAGGACCAGCAAGCCCGCGGAGAGCAGCACCAGCAGCATCTTGGAAAAAGCTCCGGGGTTGCTCCCACCTCTGTGCTGGGAGAGACTGGGGAGCTTTCTTTATAAAGACTCAGAACAATGGACCTTTGAGCTCCGTCCTGGATGGATCTCATCACCTGATAGAGCAGGTTTTAGTTTGCTCACATCAAGTCATCTGCATCCCTTATTTTTGTTTGGAACTTAGCTCTGCAGGATGGGATGGATAGGGTGTGGTTAGTATATCATTTCTAAAAGGTCCCACATGTGACTTGGGTAACATTTTTGAAGGAACAGTGCCCGAGCAATCAACACACATATCAGAATTCAATTATGTCATCATTTGATTTTCTTTTTCAGTCTTTTTGGTGAGACTGTTTCTCTGTTCTTCCACTTGTGTGTGTGTGTGTGTGTGTGTGTATCTGTTTTGGCAGTGATCTACAGCCATAGAAGGTTGGCCCTCAGACTGCCTAGTCCCACAAAGATTGCCCAGTAGTCTCCAGACATGGCTCTAATCAGGGAAAGCTTGATGTTATAGAAAACAGATGACCTGAAACATTCTGTTTTTATTCGAGTCCTTACTAATGATACTTATGGGACTTAGTGAAAACAAAAGTGGGTACAGGAACCACCATGGAATTTCTAGAGTAGAGCAAAAGTCTACTTTCACTCTACTCTAGAAATGCTGGCCTTGCTCTGAATCCACTTCCCAGGATGCATTTTGATGAGGGCAAGAATTTACTTTCAATGTCTTTGGCTCCTCAGAAGGAGCAGATGAGCTCCTCCCACAGAGAGTGATATGTCCTGTGGTGAAGAGACAGAATTGAGAGTCAGATTCTGGTCCCAGCTCTTTTATGTGTGCTTGGCTGATGATGACAATGTTGGAATTAGCGGCCATTTATGGAGTATCTACTAAGTTTACAGACACCATCCTAATCTTCACCGCAACCCTGTGAGCTAGGTATCATCACTCCCATATTATATATGGAGCATAGAGACATTAAGGAACTTGGTAAGAGGCAGAGTTGGAATTGGAGTGCAGACAATCTTACCTAATCTTTCTGAACCTCAGTTTCTCCTCATTAAAATGAAGGTATGAGACCATCTGATCTCTTAAGTTTATTTCCAATTAAAACCCTATGAGTAAAAGTCAATCAAACAAACAAACAAACAAACAAAAAAACAACCAAAAAAAACCCCTATGAGTCTAGGTTTATAGACAGGGACCCCACTGGGACAATTGAAGGATGTATTAGTTTCATGTAATGATCATGAAAAGTACAGTTGGGTGCCCAGAATGGCCACTTTTCTCAGGGCAGTAGGAACTTAACTTTCTGACTATCTGTTTTCTGTTGTTTAGGGCATGAAGATGGTAGGAAGGCACCAATATCTCTTCCCTAAAGGGATGTATTTCCTCTCACATCTAAAGAACCAGTGTTAAGTATTTCCCCTGAGATTTTATACACACACACACACACACACACACACACACATATGTATATAAAATTGGTATAATCACTTTTTATCTCCTCTCACCTCAGAGGGCTGTTATGAGGCTCAATTAAGATAATGCTTGGGGAAGGGTTCTACAAATTGTCAAGTTCTGTTTAAATGCAAGGAATTATAGACATTGTCCCACCATGTTAAGAAAATGGGGGGACTAGTTTTTCCATTAGATTCCTATGCAAGTTGCACATAGGAAGCCCAGACCGGTGTTTTGCCTGCTCTGGCTGGTGCCTGTGCTAAGTAAAGGACAAGGTGCCATTTAAACAAATCCATAAACAAATCTCTAGGATGTCTGGTCACTAGCCAGAGTTCCCAGGCTAACTATGCCAGTACATTTCCCATTACATTTTCCTAACTGGTTAAAAAATAAAAATGTATGTCTTAGCTTGCCAGTGCTGCTATGACAAATATTGCAGAATGGGTTGTCTTAAGCAAAAGGAATTTATTGTCTCACAGTCTTGGAGGCTAGAAGTCCAATATCAAGGTATTGGCAGGGCTTACATTACCCCAGAGTTTGCATGTTCTAGCAATCCTGTCATATGGCAATCTCTCTCCCCTTGTCTCTGCCACTCTGATTTCTGTTGTCTTCTGGCTTCTTCTGACTTCTGGGTTTCACTGAATCAGTGAGTCTGAATCTCCTCTCCCTTATAAGGACCCCAGTCATATACATTAAGGCCCACTCTAATTCAATTTGGTCTCTTCCAAATAAAAGCTTTGAAGATAAAGATCCTATTCACAAATGAGTCCACATCTTAACTAATAATAATTCATTTACAAATGAATTCACACCCACAGGACTGGAGGTTAGGACTTGAACATGGCTTTTGTGTGGTACATGATTCAATCCCCAACATGTAGATAGGCTAAAATTCCTTCTGGTTTCATAAAAAATACTGCTTGAGTTATGATTTTTGAATTCCGTTCTATTCCAGGCTTCTCCTAATCTTTATCACCCATCTTTATTTTCATGTATGAAAAAGTGGAATACATTCCTGAGTTCCTGAGTTCTTTTCTCTTGCTCCCTGGATCATCCAGCTTTAGTCACAAATGGATATACCTTGTTTAGGTCTGTCCATTGTTGGATGGCACAGGAGTGGACGCCTAAGGATGGCCAACCGAATTAACAACAGAGAATATCTAAAAAGTTAACTTGAAAAGAGTAATTTCTTCATTTATTGGTTCTTTATGAATGAGTATTTATTTTATTTGTCTCCTACTATGTGAAGAGCATGGCTGAGGATGTAGAAAGAGGGATTGATCTTACTGGCTGAGATCCAGCTAACAGGATGGAAGAGCCTTTGAGTGTCAGAATTGAGGATGAGCTGGAGCTTCTTGGCCCCACTCTCCCCTCCAGTCAGTCAGGGTCTGGGAGCTCCCCTGCGCAGTGTGTGGCAGACACAGGTGGGATTGGTGCTTAGTCTTCTCAAGGAAAAAGAAAGACGACACATAGGTCCATCTCTCTGACTAGACCAGAAGAGTAAAATATGACCACAGAAGTCATACACAACAAAACACTGGGACTTGACCAAAGGGCTGAAACAGTAGATGTGCAATCAATGTTTGTTGCTTGAATGAACCAAAAGTAGAAAAGATGTTAGTAATCTCTGTATGATTCAACCTCAAAGATGGTTGCCGGTGGTGGTGGGGGTTGTCTATAGAAGGACCGAAAGGAGTTGGAGAGGGAAGAGCTGGTGGAATGATCAGGGCAATTCTTAGGCGAGAGGGAGAAGCGACTAGCTTTCCAGGACAGAAGATTTGGAAACAATGTGGTGATCTTACTCAGCCCCTTGGCACACTGGGGACTCCTTGGACCTCCTGGTTGGCCATGGGTGTGGGGAAGCATGGAAAAGTTTTGTCTTTGATATTAAGTAACAGCCAACACCCGGGCACCTGGTTGAGGCATCTTAATCCAGGTAAAAAAGCCCTGGAAGGCAAAAATCCCATCTTGCTTGGTGTCCTCCAAGAAACACTATGATTAGGCACTTAGTGGATTCCTGCTATATAATTCATTAAAAATATTTTTAAGAGATAAGCAGTCAAATATTTTCCTCACCTCAAGCAAAATGACTTGCAAGCTTACATGTTTGCAGCTGAACTTCCAAGCTAAAAATGGAACGTGAAGATGAGCAGATATTTGCTGTTATTAGGTGAACACACTGCTTCTCAAGGAAGAAAAAAGTGGAATAATCTGAGAATGTATTGATGCTAGTTACTTGTAAATGAGTTAAAATTCCCCTTATTTCCCTCATGTACTATTATCAGTGTAGAAAAAGTTAGGAAATTTTACTTTGATGTTATTCCCCATAATTACTGGTGAAAAAAAAATGCAGCCATGGGGCAGTTTGGGTTTCAAACAGAAGGAGTGAGGAACTGGATGCATCATAGGATTTCTGAAGGAAACTTATCCTGGGGTATGCCAATGGAGCCTGTCCAACAGCGAGTGTCCATTAAGCCTGGCATGGTTAGATGTGGAAAGGGTTCCGGAGGCTTTGGTTCTACCTCTTGGCACTGCAGTAACTAGCTGTGAACTTGAGCAAGTCACATACCACCTTGGGTCTCTGTTTCCTTATTTAGTATCCCATATTTAACTCTCATGGAGGTAGCAATACTCTGGGTGCTGTTCTGTAGAATGACATTAGTATGTGCTCTGCCAGTCTCTCAGAATTGATATCATAATAGATTCAGATTTGAAAGCCCTTTGAAACATTTATAAATCACTTGCATCTCAGGACAAAAGGCTTCAATTCAAAGAAAGAATAATTTGACTCATTTAAGTCTACGTGTATAATAATAAAGCCTTTCATTATATTAAAGGCAAAGCAAGCTTTACTTGATATACAGAAATGGAAACACAGAAGAATGGGACCTGTGTATTGATGACTTGCTCAAAGCAAAATTTCTTTCTTAACTTCCTAAAGTGCTCTGTCATATAAAATGTCTCCTTACTGATATAGGCCTTAGAAATCTTTTCCCCCTTTCTCTTCCTTCCTTAAGTTTTTTGTTTGTGAGAGCTAATATTACAAATATCACACAATGGGTTGCTTTAAACAATCAGAATTTAAAAACAGACTCTGTTGGGAGGCTAGAAGGAGTCCAAAATCAAAATATTGGAAAAGCTTACTTTCTCTCCAAAAACTGTAGCATTCTGATGCTGGCTGCCAGCAAATCTTGGGGTTCCTTGGCTTTTTAATTTTATTTGATTTTAAATTTTATTCTGAAATAAATTCAAACTTACAGGAACAGTTGCAAAAACAGTACAAACCCCATACGCAGAATTCCAGCATACCCCAGTCCCTCTCCCCCGATACCCTGATCCACCAAGTTTAACATCCTGTCACACCATTTCTTTCTTTCCCTCTCTCTCTCCCTCCTTCCCTCCCTATCTATCATCCATCATCTAATGCTCTGTCCTCTGATCTTAGGAGAGCAAGCTGCACACATCTTTGAACAAACAATATAATTCACATATATATATTTCCCATGAACAAGAAGATTCTTTTATGCAATCCCATTAAGCACAGCTAAGAAATTCAAGAAATTCAACATTGATACAAAGCTTACATTCTATATTTCCTTTTTTTTTTTTTTTTTTTTTTTTTTTTTATGTCCCATCTGTGTCCCTTTGAGCCTCCTCTCCTCCATCCTCAGATCCCATCCAGGATCATCCTTGGCATTTAATTGTCATCTATTTGGACTTTTTTTTTTCAATTGTGGAAACATATATACAGCCTAAATTTTCCCATTCCACCCCCTCCCTAGCATTCCATTAATGGGATTAATCACATTTAGAATGTTGCAATGATATCACCTTCCCACCATCCATTACTAGAAATTTCCCTTCACCCCAAACAGAAACCCTACACTAATTTCTTAACTTCCCGTTGCCCCTTCCCCGACTTCTTGTACCCCGTACTCTACTATTCATCTCTATGGTCATATTCTCTGATACTTTGTGTTTACTGTGGGGCTTAAATTTAACATTTTAAATCTATAACAATCTTGTTTTTCTTTGATACCAACTTAACTTCAATAGGACACATAAACTATGTTCCTATACTCCCTCATTCCCCCACCTTTATGTAGTTCTTGTCAAAAATTACATATTTTACATTGAGTCCAAAACCACTGATTTATCATTACAGTTTATGTATTTTACATCCCGTAGGAAGTAAATAGTGGGGTTACAAATCAAAAATACAGTAGTATTGGTATTTATATTTACTATGTGATCTTTACTGGAAATCTTTATTTCTTCATGTGGTTTCAGTAAATTGTTTAGTGTCCCTTCCTTTCAGCCTGCTCAACTCCCATTAGCATTTCTTATAGGACTGATCTACTGGTGGTGAAGTCCCTAAGCTTTTAATTATCTGGGAATGTTTTCATCTCCCCTTCATTTTTACTCTCCAGGTGTTTGTGAATTCTCCAAGTCTCTGATGGTTATTGACTTCCATTTGTATTCCATTGTGGTCAGAGAATGTGCTTTGAACAAATTCAATTTTTTTTTTTTTTATTGAAGCTTGTTTTATGTGCCAGCATACAGTCCATTCTGGAGAAAGATCCACGATCACTAGAGAAGAATGTGTGTCCCGGTGACCTGGGATATGATGTTCTATATATGTCTGTTAAAATTCTCTGTATCTCTCTCTCCTTTCTTTGTTTCTCTGTCAGTAGGGCTCCCCCCACTATCTGAAGTAGGGCAAGTCCCCTATTAGCAAAATCTCTCAGCATATATTTGTGAAAAATTTAAGCTCTCCCTCAAAACTGAAGGAGAGTTCCACTGGACAAAGCACCCCTGGTTGGAAATCCGTCCCTCTCAGAACTTCAAATATGTCATGCCACTGCCTTCTCACCTCCATGGTGGCCGCCAAGCAGTCACCACTCAGTCCCATGTTGTTTCCCCTGCACGTGGTGAACTGCCTCTCTCCTGCTGCCTTCAGAACTTGCTCCTTCTCCCCAGCATTCGACAGTCCGATCAGAACATGTCTCGGAGTGGGTTTATCTGGATCCATTCTACTTGGAGTTTGCTGGGCATCCATGCCCCAAGTATCCATATTGTGTAGAAGGTTTGGGAAGTTTTCCACAACAATCTCCTTGAATACTCTCTCTAGACCGTCACCCTTCTCCTCCCCTTCTGGGACACCAATGATTCTTAAATTTGGACATTTTATTTTATCTATCATATCCCTGAGATCCATTTCAACCCCTTTGACCCCCTTCCCCATTCTTTCTTCCACTCCCCCACCTTCCATTCTGTGATCCCCAAGGAGGCCAACTGGCCATTCAACTTCCTCCAATCCTGCACCTCGAGCATCCAGAGTCTCTGTAATTTGGCCAACAGTTTCTTTTATTCCATAAGATCTTCTAATTTTTATTTACTCTTACAATTTCTTCCCTATGCTCCTCCAGGGTCTTCTTTATGTCCTCCATATCCTGTGCCATGCTCCTCCCCACGTCCCCCACATCTTGTGCTATGTTCTCATTGTTTGTCTTTAGTTCTTTGATTAATTGCACCAAGCACTGTGTCTCTTCCGATCCCCTGATTTGGGTGCTTGGGCTTGGGTCCTCCACATTGTCTGGTTTTATCATATACTTTAAGATTTTCTGTTGTGTTTGGCCTCTTGGCATTTGCTCCTCTTGATCTCTAATTTGTCAGAACTACAGCTTGGTGGTGTACACTTTAACTAACCAGCAGATGGTGTCCGTGAGTCACCTATTCCCCCTCAATTCAGTTCTCCTCAAATTTGTCTTTGTGGTGTGTGGGGATCTGGTTCTTGTGGAGGTCAATTGGTGCAATAAATTTGGGTGTGTTGTTGGTGCTGTCTGCCCTGAATGTGCGGCATGTGTCTGGGTGGTTAGGGAGGCAGGGCAGCTTTAATAATCAAACCTCCCAGGTGTTCCTGGAGATTTAAGGCTGTTGCAAGAGCCTAAGCCTTCATTTCAGTCTTGCTACAAATTTTCTCTGCTGCTGACCCATAAGTCCTTGGTATTGGTGTAGGGTTCCTGGGATTTCCGAGCGGGTCCCACTTCTCAGCCGTGCTCTTCCAGGACCTCTGCTGAGGGCAGGCTGTGCCACATCACAAGTGTGTGCAGGCCCTCCAGGGAAGCCCTGGGCCACTGGGCTGTGCAGGAGCATTCCCAGCCTGCTGTAAAGATGGCTGAATGGGATGTGTTAATTTCCCCCTTTTCACACAGCTCTGCCTTCCCAGTTCTGGGACAGTTAGCTGTGGGTGCACTAAAGGCCACTGTCCACGGCTGATATTGTGGCATATGTGCGGTGCTGCGGGAAAGACTCCCCGTCACACTGGGTTTCTTGGTACGGCTCTGGGCTGTGGGTCCGGCCCCAGGCAGGAGTGTCCCCAGCCCGCTGGGGAGATGGCTGCAAGGGGCGTGGTTTCTTTCTCCTTTTGGCTCTTTTTTGCTCCCCTGGCCCTGAGACAATCTGCAGCGGGTGTGGGAAGGGCTATCCTCCACGCCAGACACCAAGGCGTTGGCCCAGCCTGCTCCTGCCGTGCTTCACTACGCGGTTCTCCCTGTTGTATCCGCAGCTGCTCCCGGGTTTTTTTTTTTTTTTTTTAAAAAGAACTAGTCTATCTCCAAACACCAACCCACTATTTCCCCATACCGCAGTGCAGCCGCTGGACTTTCAGCCAGCTCACTCACTCATTTCAGAATGCAGACTGCTGGTTTCACCAAATGCACTGTCCCTGTGGATTTAGCAGACCTTGTCTGGCTGGTGCATCCCTGGAACTGGTGTTCTGGGTCACTTTCTGGTTTTTATCTAGTATTTTTCACAGTGGTGTTTTTTGCCCTGTCTTTTTCTTGACCAAAAAGGGGGATGTGAAAGGAAATGAAAAAAGCTTCAGTGGCAGAGAGATTCCAAAAGGAGCCGAGAGGTCACTCTGGTGGGCACTCTTACGCACAATTTAGGCAACCCTTTTTAGATTCTAAAGAATTGGGGTAGCTGGTGGTAGATACCTGAAACTATCAAACTACAACCCAGAACCCATGAATCTCGAAGACAATTGTATAAAAATGTAGCTTATGAGGGGTGACAATGGGATTGGGAAAGCCATAAGGACCACACTCCACTTTGTCTAGTTTATGGATGGATGAGTAGAAAAATATGGGAAGGAAACAAACAAACAAACAAACAGACAAAGGTACCCAGTGTTCTTTTTTACTTCAATTGCTCTTTTTCACTCTAATTATTATTCTTGTTATTTTTGTGTGTGTGCTAATGAAGGTGTCAGGGATTGATTTAGGTGATGAATGTACAACTATGTAATGGTTCTGTGAACAACCTAATGTACGATTTGTTTTGTATGACTGTGTGGTATGTGAATATACCTCAATAAAATGAAGATTTAAAAAAAAATAATAAAAAAAAAATAAAATAAAGAACTAGTCCATCTCCAAACGCCAACCCACCATTTTCCCACACCGCAGTGCGGCCGCCGGACTTTCAGCCAGCTCACTCACTCATTTCAGAATGCAGACTCCCAGTTTCACCAAATGAATGGTCCCTGTGGATTTAGCAGACCTTGTCTGGCTGGTGCATCCCTGGAACTGGTGTTCTGGGTCACTTTCTGGTTTTTATCTAGTATTTTTCACGGCGGTGTTTTTTTGCCCTGTCTCACCTGGCCGCCATCTTAGTTTCCCTCCTTGGCTTTTATCTTTGCCTCCCATCACCTGGCAGAATCCTCTCCTTTCTAGTTTCAGTGACTTACAGTATCTATTTATAAGACATCCAGTAACATGTAGTAAGGTTTGCCCTGGTTAAGGTGGTGTGCCAGTTTGTATATATTATGTCCCCCAGAAAAAGCCATATTCTTCCATGCATTCCTGTAGGGGCAGATGTAGTAATGTTGATTAAGTTGGAACCTTTGGATTAGGTTGTGTCCATGGAGATATGACCCACTGGGCTGTAGGTGATAACTCTGATTAGATAATTTCCATGGAGGCATGGCCCTGCCCATTCAGTGGGGGCCTTTGATTAGTTTACTAGAGCACTATATAATCTCAGACAGAAGGAGCAATCTTGCTGCAGCCAAGGGGAACACTGAAGAATGCACAAGAGCTGAGAGAGTAGTTGCAGATGAGACACAGTTTGAAGATGGCTGTTGAAAGCAGACTTTTGCTCTGGAGAAGCTAAGAGAGGAAAAACGCCCCACAAACAACATTTTGGAGAATGCCATTTTGAAACGAAACCTGGGGGCAAGCAGACGCCAGCCATGTGCCTTCCAAGCTAACAGAGGTTTTCTGGAGGCCAATGGCCTTTCTCCAGTGAAGGTACCCTTTGTTGAACCTTTCCTAGGACCCTTAATGGCCTTAAGACTGTAAATTTGTAACCAAATAAACCCCCTTTATAAAAGCCAATCCATTTCTGGTGTTTTGCAAAACATTGGCATTAGCAAACAGGAACGGATGGCCACACCTTAACTAAAAATGATATCTCTAAAAGGTGCTATTAAAAATGGGTTCACCATCAATATGTTGCATACAAGAGACTCATCTTAGACACAGGGACACAAAGAAACTGAAAGTGAACGGATGGAAAAAAATATTTCATGCAAGCTACAGCCAAAAGAAAGCAGGTGTAGCAATATTAATCTCAGATAAAATAGACTTCAAATGCAGGGATGTTTTGAGAGACAAAGAAGGCCACTACATACTAATAAAAGGGGCAATTCAGCAAGAAGAAATAACAATCGTAAATGTCTATGCACACAATCAAGGTGCCACAAAATACATGAGAGAGACACTGGCAAAACTAAAGGAAGCAATTGATGTTTCCACAATAATTGTGGGAGACTTCAACACATCACTCTCTCCTATAGATAGATCAACCAGACAGAAGACCAATAAGGAAATTGAAAACCTAAACAATCTGATAAATGAATTAGATTTAACAGACATATACAGGACATTACATCCCAAATCACCAGGATACACATACTTTTCTAGTGCTCACGGAACTTTCTCCAGAATAGATCATATGCTGGGACATAAAACAAGCCTCAATAAATTTAAAAAGATTGAAATTATTCAAAGCACATTCTCTGACCACAATGGAATACAATTAGAAGTCAATAACCATCAGAGACTTTGAAAATTCACAAATACCTGGAGGTTAAACAACACACTCCTAAACAATCAGTGGGTTAAAGAAGAAATAGCAAGAGAAATTGCTAAATATATAGAGACGAATGAAAATGAGAACACAACATACCAAAAACCTATGGGATGCAGAAAAAGCAGTGCTAAGGGGGAAATTTATAGCACTAAACGCATATATTAAAAAGGAAGAAAGAGCCAAAATCAAAGAACTAATGGATCAACTGAAGAAGCTAGAAAATGAACATCAAACCAATCCTAAACCAAGTAGAAGAAAAGAAATAACAAGGATTAAAGCAGAAATAAATGACATAGAGAACAAAAAAACAATAGAGAGGATAAATATCACCAAAAGTTGGTTCTTTGAGAAGATCAACAAGATTGACAAGCCCCTAGCTAGACTGACAAAATCAAAAAGAGAGAAGACCCATATAAACAAAATAATGAATGAAAAAGGTGACATAACTGCAGATCCTGAAGAAATTAAAAAAATTATAAGAGGATATTATGAACAACTGTATGGCAACAAACTGGATAATGTAGAAGAAATGGACAATTTCCTGGAAACATATGAACAACCTAGACTGACCAGAGAAGAAATAGAAGACCTCAACCAACCCATCACAAGCAAAGAGATCCAATCAGTCATCAAAAATCTTCCCACAAATAAATGCCCAGGGCCAGATGGCTTCACAGGGGAATTCTACCAAACTTCCCAGAAAGAACTGACACCAATCTTACTCAAACTCTTTCAAAACATTGAAAAAAATGGAACACTACCTAACTCATTTTATGAAGCTAACATCAATCTAATACCAATACCAGGCAAAGATGCTACAAAAAAGGAAAACTACTGGCCAATCTCCCTAATGAATACAGATGCAAAAATCCTCAACAAAATACTTGCAAATCGAATCCAAAGACACATTAAAAAAATCATACACCATGACCAAGTGGGGTTCATTCCAGGCATGCAGGGATGGTTCAACATAAGAAAATCAATCAATGTATTACAACACATTAACAAGTCAAAAGGGAAAAATCAATTGATCATCTCAATAGATGCTGAAAAAGCATTTGACAAAATCCAACATCCGTTTTTGATAAAAACACTTCAAAAGGTAGGAATTTAAGGAAACTTCCTCAACATGATAAAGAGCATATATGAAAAACCCACAGCCAGCATAGTACTCAATGGTGAGAGACTGAAAGCCTTCCGTCTAAGATCAGGAACAAGACAAGGATGCCCGCTGTCACCACTGTTATTCAACATTGTGCTGGAAGTGCTAGCCAGGGCAATCTGGCAAGACAAAGAAATAAAAGGCATCCAAATTGGAAAAGAAGAAGTAAAACTGTCATTGTTTGCAGATGATATGATCTTATATCTAGAAAACCCTGAGAAATCGACGATACACCTACTAGAGCTAATAAACAAATTTAGCAAAGTAGCGGGATACAAGATTAATGCCCATAAGTCAGTAATGTTTCTATATGCTAGAAATGAACAAACTGAAGAGACACTCAAGAAAAAGATACCATTTTCAATAGCAACTAAAAAAATCAAGTACCTAGGAATAAACTTAACCAAAGATGTAAAAGACCTATACAAAGAAAACTACATAACTCTACTAAAAGAAATAGAAGGGGACCTTAAAAGATGGAAAAATATTCCATGTTCATGGATAGGAAGGCTAAATGTCATTAAGATGTCAATTCTACCCAAACTCATCTGCAGATTCAATGCAATCCCAATCAAAATTCCAACAACCTACTTTGCAGACTTGGAAAAGCTAGTTATCAAATTTATTTGGAAAGGGAAGATGCCTCAAATTGCTAAAGACACTCTAAAAAAGAAAAATGAAGTGGGAGGACTTACACTCCCTGACTTTGAAGCTTATTATAAAACCACAGTTGCCAAAACAGCATGGTACTGGCACAAAGATAGACATATAGATCAATGGAATCGAATTGAGAATTCAGAGATAGACCCTCAGATCTATGGCCGACTGATCTTTGATAAGGCCCCCAAGGTCACTGAACTGAGTCATAATGGTCTTTTCAACAAATGGGGCTGGGAGAGTTGGATATCCATATCCAAAGAATGAAAGAGGACCCCTACCTCACCCCCTACACAAAAATTAACTCAAAATGGACCAAAGATCTCAATATAAAAGAAAGTACCATAAAACTCCTGGAAGATAATGTAGGAAAACATCTTCAAGACCTTGTATTAGGCGGCCACTTCCTAGACTTTACACCCAAAGCACAAGCAACAAAAGAGAAAATAGATAAATGGGAACTCCTGAAGCTTAGAAGTTTCTGCACCTCAAAGGAATTTCTCAAAAAGGTAAAGAGGCAGCCAACTCAATGGGAAAAAATTTTTGGAAACCATGTATCTGACAAAAGACTGATATCTTGCATATATAAAGAAATCCTACAACTCAATGACAATAGTACAGACAGCCCAATTATAAATTGGGCAAAAGATATGAAAAGACAGTTCTCTGAAGAGGAAATACAAATGGCCAAGAAACACATGAAAAAATGTTCAGCTTCACTAGCTATTAGAGAGATGCAAATTAAGACCACAATGAGATACCATCTAACACCGGTTAGAATGGCTGCCATTAAGCAAACAGGAAAGTACAAATGCTGGAGGGGATGTGGAGAAATTGGAACTCTTATTCATTGTTGGTGGGACTGTATAATGGTTCAGCCACTCTGGAAGTCAGTCTGGCAGGTCCTTAGAAAACTAGATATAGAGTTACCATTCGATCCAGCGATTGCACTTCTCGGTATATACCCGGAAGATCGGAAAGCAGTGACACGAACAGATATCTGCACGCCAATGTTCATAGCAGCATAATTCACAATTGCCAAGAGATGGAAAGAACCCAAATGTCCTTCAACAGATGAGTGGATAAATAAAATGTGGTATATACACACGATGGAATACTACGCGTCAATAAGAAGGAACGATCTCGTGAAACATATGACAACATGGATGAACCTTGAAGACATAATGCTGAGCGAAATAAGCCAGGCACAAAAAGAGAAATATTATATGCTACCACTAATGTGAACTTTGAAAAATGTAAAACAAATGGTTTATAATGTAGAATGTTGGGGAACTAGCAGTAGGGAGCAATTAAGGAAGGGGGAACAATAATCCAAGAAGAACAGATAAGCTATTGAATGTTCTGGGGATGCCCAGGAATGACTATGGTCTGTTAATTTCTGATGGATATAGTAGGAACAAGTTCACAGAAATGTTGCTATATTATGTAACTTTCTTGGGGTAAAGTAGGAACATGTTGGAAGTTAAGCAGTTATCTTAGGTTAGTTGTCTTTTTCTTACTCCCTTGTTATGGTCTCTTTGAAATGTTCTTTTATTGTATGTTTGTTTTCTTTTTAATTTTTTTTCATACCGTTGATTTAAAAAAGAAGGGAAAGTTAAAAAAAAAAAAGAAAAACAAGGAAAAAAAAAGATGTAGTGCCCCCTTGAGGAGTCTGTGGAGAATGCAGGGGTATTCTCCTACCCCACCTCCATGGTTGCTAACACGACCACAGACATAGAGGACTGGTGGTTTGATGGGTTGAGCCCTCTACCATAAGTTTTACCCTTGGGAAGACGGTTGCTGCAAAGGAGAGGCTAGGCCTCCCTATGGTTGTGCCTAAGAGCCTCCTCCCGAATGCCTCTTTGTTGCTCAGATGTGGCCCTCTCTCTCTGGCTAAGCCAACTTGAAAGGTGAAATCACTGCCCTCCCCACTATGTGGGATCAAACACCCAGGGGAGTGAATCTCCCTGGCAACGTGGAATATGACTCCCGGGGAGGAATGTAGACCCGGCATCATGGGACGGAGAACATCTTCTTGACCAAAAGGGGGATGTGAAAGGAAATGAAATAAGCTTCAGTGGCAGAGAGATTCCAAAAGGAGCCGAGAGGTCACTCTGGTGGGCACTCTTACGCACAATTTAGACAACCCTTTTTAGGTTCTAAAGAATTGGGGTAGCTGGTGGTGGATACCTGAAACTATCAAACTACCACCCAGAACCCATGAATCTGGAAGACACTTGTATAAAAATGTAGGTTATGAGGGGTGACAATGGGATTGGGAAAGCCATAAGGACCACACTCCACTTTGTCTAGTTTATGGATGGATGAGTAGAAAAATAGGGGAAGGAAACAAACAGACAAAGGTACCCAGTGTTCTTTTTTACTTCAATTGCTCTTTTTCACTCTAATTATTATTCTTGTTATTTTTGTGTGTGTGCTAATGAAGGTGTCAGGGATTGATTTAGGTGATGAATGTACAACTATGTAATGGTACTGTGAACAACCGAATGTACGATTTGTTTTGTATGACTGCGTGGTATGTGAATATATCTCAATAAAATGAAGATTAAAAAAAAAAAGAGATTTCACAGAGAAAGAGAGCTGAGAGAAGCTGAGAGAGACAGTTTGAAGAGAAGCTAAGATATGTAATCCAGAGTTTCCCTGGGAGAAGCTGAGACAGAAGCCCAGAGACATTTTGGAGAAAGTCATGGAAACCAGATGCTAAACCCAGGAAAGGACCAGCAGACTTTGGCCATGTGCCTTCCCATGTGACAGAGGAACCCCAGATGCACCGACCTTTCTTCAGAGAAGATATCTTCCTCTTGATGCCTTAATTGGGACATTTTATGGCTTTACAACTATAAAATTGTGAATAAACCCCCATTGTAAAAGTCAAAAAAAAAAAAAAAATGGGTTCACACACACAGAACACAGTTTAAGATTAACAACATCAACAGTAACCATCTGGGTAATTATAAATGCCAGGATTTTTATACTGTATTGTTTGGTATGTAACTCCACTTCTTACCTCCTAAAGGTGCTAAAATTCCAATGCAAAAAAAGTAATGATAAATCTATGTTTTTGACATACAGTGTTCAAAGATATAAGTGGTAAGAAGTACAAAAAAATGGTGGGGTGATAGAGTATATAGGAAAAGTATATGAGCATAGTGCTGAAATTAAGTTGGTATCAAAACAAATATGATTGTTATCTATCTAGGATGTTAAATTTTAACCCCATGGTAACCATGAGGAAAAAAGTGTAAAATATATCCAGATATAAATAAGAAGTCAGTCAATATGGTACAACACAAAAAAGCAAATAAATATAAAAGCAGGCATTGACAGAAGTGAGGGACAAAAAAGGTATAGGACTTACAAAGGCTTAATAGCAAAATGGCAGAAGAAAGTCCCATATTCACAGTAGTGACTTTAAATGTAAATGGATTAAACTCTCCAGTCAAAAGGCAGAGTTGGCAGAATGGATAAAAAACCATGACACACTATATGCTGTCTGCATAGCTTAAATTCAAAGATACAAGTAGGTTGAGGATGAAAGGATAGAAAACATATATACCATGCAGGTAGTAGCCAACAGAGATGGGTGGCTATACTAATATTGGATAAAATAGACTTTAATTAAAAAACAGTTACAAGGGACAAAAACGGTAATTATAAACTCATAAAGGGGAGTATTCAAAAGGAAAATGCAACAATTATAAATAAGTATGCACTTAATAGCAGAACTCCAAAAATATGAAGTCAATACTGACAGATTTGAAGGGAGAATTTGATGGTTCTACATTATAGTAGGAGACTGTAACATACCACTCTCAATAATGGATAGAGCATCTAGTCAGAAGATCAATAAGGAAGTATAGGACTTGAATGATACACTAAACCAACTAGACCTAACAGGCATATATGGAACTAAGCAGAATACACATTCATCTTGAGTGCACATGGATCATTCTCCAGGATAGACCATATATTGGATCCCAAAACAAGTCTCAATAAATGCAAAAATATTGAATTCATACAAAGTATAGTCTCTGACCACAATGGAATGAAATTATAAATCAATAACTGAAGGAGAACAAGAAAATTCACAAATATGTGGAAACTAAACAACATGTTCTTAAACAACTAATGGTTTAAAGTGGAAATCAGAAGTGAAATCAGAAGAAAGACTTCAAACCAGAGACCTATTGTTAAAACTAGAAGAATTAGAAAAAGAGGAGGAAATTAAACCAAAAGTGAGCAGAAGGAAAGAAACAACAAAGGTTAGAGTCGAGATAAATGAAATAGAAAACAAATAAAACAGTAGAGCGAATCAACAAAATCAAGAATTGGTTTTTTGAAAAGATCTATAAAATTGACAAACTTTTAGCTAGACTGGCAAAGAACAAAGAGGATACAAATAATGAAAATCAGATATAAACAGAAGGGACATGACTAGCAACTCCACTGATAAAAAAGGACTATAAGAGGATACTGTGAACAACTGTATGCCAAAAAATTAGATAACCTAGACAAAATGGACATAAGAAACATATAAATGAGCTACACTGACTCAAGAAGAAATAGATCTCAGCAAACTAATTAGGAATAAAGATATTGAATCAGTAATCAAAACCTTTCCAACAAGACAAGCCCAGGACCAGATGGATTCACAGGAGGATTCTATCAAACATTCCAAGAAGACTTAACTTCAATTCTGGTTAAACTCTTCCAAAAATTGAAGAGGAGGGAACACCCTTAACTCATTCTATGAGGCCAGCACCACTGTCATACCAAAGCTGGATTAAGATACCACAAGAAAAAAAAACTACAGACCAATATCTCTTATGAATATAGATGCAAAAATCCTCAAGAAAATACTAAGAAACTGAATCCAATAGCACAGTAAAAGTATTTTACATGATTATCAATGGGATTTATCCCTGGTATGCAAGGTTGGTTCAACAAAAAAATCAATTCATGAAATACACCACATTAACAGAATGAAGGGAAAAACACATGATCATGTTAATTGATGCAGAAAAGGCATCTGGCAAAATACAGCACTTTTTCTTGATAAAAAACACTTAGTACACTAGGAATAGAAGGAAGCTTCCTCAACATGTTAAAGGGCATATATGAAAAGCCCACAGCTAACATTATACTTCATTGTGAGGGACTGAAAGGTTTCTAAGATCAGGAAGAAGACAAGAATGCCCACTGTTATTCAACATTGTACTGGAAGTTATTGCTAGGGCAATTAGGCAAGGAAAAGAAAAAAAAGGCATCCAAATTGGAAAGGAAGAAGCTAAACTTGCCCTATTTGCAGACGATATGATCCTAAATACAGAAAATCCTAAAAAACCACATCAAACTACTTGAGCCAATAAATGAATTCAGAAAGTGGCAGGCTACAAGATCAACACCTCCAAATCAGCAGTGTTTCTATACACAAGCAATGAAAAAATCAAGAAAAAAATTCCATTCACAGTAGCAACTAAAAGAAACAAATATCTAAGAATAAATCTAACCAAGGATGTAAAGGACTTGTACAAAGAAAACTCCAACAAACTGCTAAAAGAAATAAAAGTAGATCTAAATAAATGGAAGGATATTCCGTGTTCATAGATTAGAAGACTAAATATCATTAAGATGTCAATTCTACCCACACCAATGCAATCCCAATGAAAATTCCAAGAATTTTCTTTTCAGAAATGGAAAAGCTAACCATCTAGTTTATTTGGAAGGGTAAGGGGCTCCAAGTAGCTAAATCCATCTTGAAAAAGAAGAACAAAGTTGGAGGATTTATACTTCCTGAACTTAAAACTTATTACAAAGACACAGTAATCAGAACAGCATAGTACTGGCACAAGGACAGACACATAGAGCACCAGAATAAAACTGAGTGCTCAGAGTCCATATTTATGGCCAAATGGTTTTTGACAGGTGTCAAAGTGTGGAGACACGGAAGGTCCCCTGGCTCGATAGATTATACATAGGGCCCATTTCCCAAAATCTGGAAGCCTGAAGGTGGGCTCCAGAACGGGAAAAGGCCAAAAGCTTTGCATGTCTGAAAGCGGACTGCAATTTAGATAGGGGAATAGTCTCTGAGCTCCTGCGGGGCTCCTTCCGTGCTCCTGTCTCCCGCCCCCACTGTTTCCTGTCTAGCCCCCAAAGAAATTGTCCCTTAAGACTAAAGATACATAAATACACCTCATGGCTTTAGAAAAAATGTACCCCTCCCGGAAATACCTCAAAGGAGTCACGTAGGAAACTACCTTGTATGCTATAAAGACCTGTAGAAATGAGTAGAATAAAACTTTCTTTTGAATGAACACTGAAGACGGAGTGTGCTCCCCTTCTTTCACATCAAAGACTACTCAATTGGGAAAAAATAGTCTCTTTAACAAATGGTGCTGAGAAAACCGGATCTCCCTTTGCCAAAACAAATGAACAAACAAACAAACAAAAGCCAAAAAGTACCCCTACTTCACACCATATATAAAAAATCAACTTGAAATGGATCAAAGACCTAAATAAAAGAAACAAAACTATTAAATTCCTAGAAGAAAACATAGGGAAGCATCTTCGCTCTTAGTGTTAGGCAATGGTTTCTTAGACTTTACACCCAAAGCACAAAAACAAATAAAAAAAAATACATAAATGGGAGTTCATAAAAATTAAAACCTTTTGTTCCTCAAAGGACTTTATCATGAAAGTAAAATGGCAACCTACACAATGGGAAAAAATATTTGGGAACCATATATCTGATAAAAGTTTACTATCCAGAATATATAAAGAAATCCTTCAAACTTAACAACAAAAAGACAAATGACCCAATTTAAAAACTGGCAGGAGACTTGAACAGACATCTCTCCAAGAAGATACACAAATGGGCAGAAACCACTTGCAAAAGATGCTTATCATCATTAGCCATGAGAAAAATACTAATCAAAGATACAATTAGAAACCATTTAACACTCATTAGAATGGCTGCTATTTAAAAAGTGGAAAATAACAAGTGTTGGATAGAATGCAGAGAAACAGGAACACTCATTTATTGCTGGGGGCAGCGTACAATGGTTCAGCCATTGTGGAAGACAGTTTGGCAGTTCTTCATAATGCTGAGTATAGAATTACCACATGACCTGGCAACCCCATTTCTGGGTATATACCTGTGCTAGTTTGAAGCTGTTATATAATCCAGAAAATGCCATGTTCTTTTAATCCATTTTTGTGGGTGCAGACCTATTGTTGGTGGGACCTTTCGGTTAGGTTATTTCAACTGAGATGTGACCCATATTCAAGGTGGGTCACAATCCTTTTTACTGGACTCCTTTATGAGAGGATAAAGGACAGAAAAAGCCAAATGAGCTTATAGAGAGAAACACCCAGAGAAGTTTGGAGAGAGCCAGGAGAGAAAAGCCCCAGCAAAGCTAAGAGAGCACCTGCAGGACACAGAGTGGAAGCCACCGGAATCAGAGCTGAAAGCGATGAAACCTGGGTGTGAAGGACCAGCAGATGCCTGCCATGTGCCTTCCCATGTGACAGAGGTGTCCCACATGCTAGCAGCCTTTCTTCAGGGTCCAGGTATCATTTTGTTGAAGCCTTAATTTGGACATTTTCATGGCCTAAGAACTGTAAATTGTAAGTTAATAAATCCCCATTGTTAAGAGCCAGTTCATTTCTTGGTATATTGTATTTCAGCATCTTTAGCAAACTGAAAAAATACCCCCAAAAAACAGATATTTTCACACCAATGTTCATAGTGACATTATTCACAATTGCCAAAAGATGGAAACAATCCAATTGCCCATCAACTGGTGAATGGATAAACAAAATGTGGTATCTGCACACCTTGGAATATTATTCAGCATAAAAAGGAATGGAGTCCTGATACATGAGACAACATGGATGTACCAACACATCATCTTGAGTGTAATAAGCCAGACATAAAAGGAAAAAAATTGTATGATCTCACTGATTTGAAACAATTAGAATACCTGTTCACAGAGTCAGAATCTAGAATATAGGTTACCAGGGGAGGGGGTGGGGATAGGGAATGGGAAGTTAAGGCTTCAAATGTACAGGGTTCCTATTTGGAATGAAAGAAATGTTTTGGTAATGGATGGTGGTGATGGTAGCATAACATTATGAACGCTATTAACAACATTGAAATATATATCTGAATGTGATTAAAGGGAGAAATGGTAGATTGTATATATTGTAACAGAGTAAAAAATTTATTTTGAAAGTCCATGGAACTACACTATACAAACAGTGAACCCTAAGTTAAACCATGGTCTTTAATTAATAGTACCATGATAAAAATATGCTATCATCAATTGTAACAAATGTCCCACAACGATGCAAACCGTTGTTGGTATGTGGGAATCCTGTATTTTATGCATGATTGTTTTGTAAACCCACAACTTCTCTAAAAAAGAAAGAAAAAAATAGCATTTTTATAAAAATTCACTGGAGACAGTTTGGCCAGGTATATGCATTTTATAGTACCGAACCTCCACTCCCCAATATCTATTGGTGTGGAGGGAGCGGGATCTCCTTGCTTACAGCATACAAAACAGGTCTATGGTGTATAGACCATCTCCTTGTGTCAGTCTTGGAGCCAGATCCACTGGCTGTGGGGGACTGTTCCTGTTTGCTAATGCTGCTATTATGCAAAATACTAGAAATGGATTGGCTTTTATAAAGGGGGTTTATTTAGTTACAAATTTACAGTCTGAAGGCTGTGAAAGTGTCCAAGCTAAGGCATGAACAATAGGGTACCTTCACAGAATGGCCAACGGTGTCTGGAACACCTCTGTTGTCTGGGAAGGCACATGGCTGGCATCTTCTTCTTTGCTCTCAGGTTATGTGTCAAATGGCTTTTTCCCAGGGTGTTTCTCTTTAGGCATCTGGGGGTATTCTCTTTGTTTCTCCCACGCAAACTCGGGAATAGCAAAAGTCTACTTTCAATGGCCGTTTTGAAAATGTTTCTCTTGGCTGCAGAACCTCCTTCGGTCTGTGAACTGTTTTTATAGGACTCCAGTTATTCAATCAAGACCCACCCTGAATGGGCGGGGTAACACCTCCATGGAAATTATCCAATCAAAGGTCTCGCCCACAGTTGATTGAGTCACAGCTCCACGGAAACACCCAATCAATACCAACACATCTGTCCCCACAAGACTACATCAAAGAACATGGTGTTTTGGGGGACATGATACATCCAAACTGGCACAGGGACCAATGCCCACTAGTGAAGTTGACCTTGCTTTGTCTCTTTTCTATATAAGTAAATGTTGTTCCATCCAATGCTCATGTAAGTCTTTCTTTCTTGGCAACACTGACACCTGTATGGAGTAGGTTGCCATGTCTTTGGTACCCCCCATGAAGTAGGATTCCTTCCCTGGAGGTGGTAATGGGTATTTCTTTCCCTGAACTGGGGATAGAACTGGGGCAAACAGGTTGAAATTACAAAAAGGAATAATTGTCCAGAGATGATGAACTATTTTTCTGTAGGTGGTGCATTCTCCATCACCAGGCTTGACAGACCACTGGTCACATATATTATATAAGGAAACAAATACTCCTACTATTTTAAAATACCTTAGATGTCTGACTGAGCAGGTACAATTTAAGATAACTTCAAACCTTGAGATTACATGATTCTATAAAATTTGAATGCTTATGTAAACGTCAAGAAAGTCAAATCATCACATCAATATAACAGGAGGACTATAGCCTCACATTAATAAAAAAAAAAATAAAACCCTACAATTGTAACTTATTTTTTTATTAGCTCTCACCTTAGTAGAGGCCAGCCTCCTCCCTGGGATCCACTATATCAATGACCTAACAATATTCAGGTGATAAGAAAGAATAGCATATTTCCATAAAGGGAGATCACATTTCTCCCATATGTGAATATAGTAGTCACCAGGCAGACACACTTTCCTTGACTCTGGGGAAAACTGAGGCACACAAAGATGGTGCCATGACCTTTGGAAGACCATCTAAAGCAGTGTGCATAATTTCAGGTGGTCAGGCTACAAGACAAAGCTTTTAGAGGAGTAGGTCACTCATTCCTGCCCTGTCAATACCTCATAACTCCTAAGTCCAGCTCTCAAAACATTCAGACATTCAATGTAGCACATTTGGCAGCTGAATATTGCACTTTGTAGTGAAAGGAAATACTCTTACATTGTGGCCAATGCAGATACAATCCTCTTCTTCCACTGCCCTGTGACTTACCACATTATGGCCTCATTTGAGTCCTATTGTTTGCTGGTGCTATTTGCCAGCAAGTTTTCACGAGCTTCTTGCTTCCCAATCTCTTGACTATTGTGTGTAAGTTACTTCATTGCACAGGGTTTGTCAAGAAAACTGTTTCCAGAAAAACAAAAAGTTCTCTGCCTTTACAGGGAAGCCTCATACAATGCCACACTTCACAGGCCACAACAATGTGGAGATCAGAGAGATAACTGGGCTGGAGGGACAAACAGAACAGTGGTTCAGAGCATGGGATCTAGCATAAGACTGCCTGCCAGTTTGCTCCCTGACTATAACACTGGGTGACTTTTCATAAGCTACCTAACCTCTCTGTGCCATGGTTTCCTCTTCTAGAAAATGGGAATAATAATATTACCTTAGGGTTGGTATTAGGAGAAAATAATACATTATGCCTTGGCACATAGTTAAGGACTCAATAAATATTAGCAGTGTTTATTATCATTACTGAGAGGTTTCTGTCAATATGATATGGTCAACCCTGTGGTTTCTGAGGACACAGATCAGCTGTGACCTTCTAACTAAAGAAAACTGAGACCTAAAGACCTTAGAGGAATTTTATGCCTTCAGTGAGAGCCCTGCATAAGTGCATACCCCTTAAAGCTGCTTTCCAGGTAAGGGTATTGACTTTTAATTGAGCCCTCACCTGAGGCTGATTTATGTGAGCAAGCCACTTACATATTCTCTGGATTATTTTGCACCCTTTCGGTGAGAAAAAAGAGTCAGGGCTGCAGCCATGGACTCGTCACAGATTGATAATGTCCCCTGGAAGGACTGGGAAATTCACTACTAGAAGCCAGGTCCACAATGATAACAAGTACAGAAAGTTCCCAGAGTGACTAAGTTCAGGTGAATCTCTGAACCTCTCAGCTCAGGCCCCTCAACAGAAAATTGGGGATAATAATGCCAACCCCATAGGATCGTGGTGAGAATCAAATGAAACAGCACAGGGGAAATTTTGTAATATAAGTTTAGGTATTGCTGTTATTACTACTGTTCAGCAGTAGTGGCAGTTGTTGTAGTCATTGCCAGTTCTCTTTCCGGGCCTTTCCAGCGTTAGAATACTCTCTGCAGCAGGGCGCAGAGTCGAAGTAGCCAGCAAGGGCACTTTAAGAAGCCGAAGGCCTGGTCCGAGGCTTGTGGGCCAAAGCTGCCTGGCGGACCAGGATGCCTGGGACGGAAATCCAGACCCACCTCAAGTGGCCTTCCGGGGGCTCCGATACTCACTCAAGCAATGATGGGCTCCAGCTGGATGACAAACGCGGCCTCGGCGATCTCGTGGAACTGGAATTTCTCCCCTGGCCCTCGGAGGAGCAGAGAGGGCGGGCACCGTGAGGGGGTAACCCGAAGGAATTTCTCAAAGGTGCTTATCACCCTTTCCTCCAAACCTCCCGTGCTCCGTCCCCGCCCGCCTTCCCTCTTCCCGCCCGCTCCGGGGCATTTCACTCTGTGGGCGAGGCTCATTACAGCCACCTGGGAATGCAGGCCCGGGGCGGCGCGAGGTACAAAAGCGCGGCGGGGCGCTGGGCCGCACACGCTCCGGCGCCTGCCCTCCGCCCGCCTCCCTGCGCTCGGCTGCGGCCGCCCCGCCGGCACCATGCTCGGGAGGGCGCTGCTTTTCCCTTCCCTGCTTGCCCTGGCTGGGGCTTTCCCGACCGCGGCCCCAGGTAAATGCACCGTTTGGAGGTCTTTTGGAAAGCGGGGCCCAAATCCTTTCATGGAGTTCGCGTGTTTGCGTGTGTTGCAAGTGAGGAGAGAGCCTCTGTGGTAAAAGACATAAAAGTTGTAAAGTTGAAATTGGCTTAAAATTTTATGGGCTTGGTCTTGGGATGGGCGGCTGAGCTCTGGCTTTTGGGTTTTGTGTTTGAATTGACTTCGAAAAGGTAGGATGATTGAGTCAGATGTGATTAGGGTGGTTTATTAGAGAATGACTCAGGCTTTTCTGTGAGTCCATTTTTGGGTGCTTTAGAAGTTTTATTTAAGTCAAAGTTCTATGAAGCAGGTACATCCACATTTTATAGTGGAATATAGTAAAGATCCGGTGTTTTAGCAGATAGTCAGTCACATGCAATGAAAAGCAGTGACGCTGGAATTGGAACTTGTGAAGCACATTGCCAAAGAGAAGGAATAGAGGTCCTGGTGATTTGAAAGAGGGACAGGAAGCAAAGTTTTGGAACTTTGCTTTCTAGGAACTGCTGCATTCAGGTGGATTTCCCAGGAGAAGGGGTGTTCATTTATTTGCATTACAATGTATGTTTTGCTCTGTTCTCTTCCTCCCAGCTCTTCCTCTGGCAGCTCTCAATTTATCGGATGCTGTGTTTGGGGTTCTTCACTGCATATGACTGTACATTAAAAAAGCGAATAAATTGAGAGTTAATGATTTTGGCCTCATAGGCAGGGTGTTCATAATCACCCAAACTAGGTTTACCTACAGGGTTGTGATACTTACATGGTTAGCAAACCCTAGCAGATCTAGAGCATGTATTCTACGGAACAGCCTGGAAAGGATGTCCTAGACAAGCTTCATTAAATCAAACTGGTAGAAATGGCCCATTTTAGTTGAAGGATCTATTCCATTCTTGCTCTCTTTCTTTTTAAAAATTGGCTGTGATCACACTCATTTTCCATTTTGTTTTCCCAGATTTCTTTGCTGATATGATGTCAACCACCTCCAGCTTGGAGGACAAAGCCACTGAGGCCGCAGGTAAGGATTCCCTTCAAAATTGCCATAATGTCTCCCTGCCTCCTTGCTTGCTTACATCTCATTACTTAGCAATGTCCTATGATCACTTATAGACTTTGGATTCTCTTACTGTTTTGTCCTCTGAGGCACAAAAACCTTTGAAACTTGAGGAAAATTTGAGCATTTTCCCAGTCATGACAGGAGATAGAATTTGTAAAGGATGACCTCCTTGTTGCTTCCATGAGGTAGAAGGACTTCCTGAAAGGACGAAGGATTTCCATGCCCTTGCCCCTCTCTTCAGCTTTTAGGAGACTGGACACACTGGGAGGGTGGTAGAGTCTTTGGAATTTTTATTCTGTTCCAGTTTTGCCAATGTTCATTGTTTTCACATTTGCAGGCACAGTATCACATGCTCCTTCTAAAACTGACTCCCTCAAGGAGGGTAGGGACAGGGGCACAGAGATACACTCCTGGGAACTATTGGACTTAACTAGCTGTTGGCAGAGAAGAGGCTTGTAGTCAGACTCATCTGGTTCAGTATAACACTTTATATTCTATATGTCCCCAGACAAATTCTAGTGGTAATGGGAAGGGTATGGAAGTGGTGGTTATGATCTCTTGGGGAAGTGCTTAAGCTGTACTTTCCTTTTTGGTTCTTCTAGAGTCAATCACTGAAAGGCCTCTGAAGGAAACAAAGGAATTTGGAAAGTGAGGGTCCCAATTTCAAAGGAGGCCTGAGCAGGGTGGATTGGCATCTGTAGCATTCCTGAAGAAATCCTGCTTTCCTCCAGTGTACTGGATTCCCAAGATTAGCTTGTGACCACACCTGTCTTCCATTTTCTTTTCCTAGATTTCTTTCTTGATGTGCAGTCAACCACTTCCAGCTTTGAGGACAAAGCCACTGGGGCCACAGGTAAGGATTCCCTTCCGCAAAAATGCAACAGTTTATCTCTGTCTCCCTTTCCTTGCTTACATCCCATTGCTTAGCAATATCCTGGGGTCCCTTAAAGATTTGAGGTTACTTTACTGCTCTGTTCTTTGAGCTAGAGTAAAATTTTGCCAAAAGTTCTTTGAAACTTGAGGAAAATTTGAGCATTTTTCCAGTCAAGTGAGGAGATAGAATCTGTTGAAGCAACACAATTCATAGCTCTGAAGTCTGTCCCGAATGTAATCTCCTTTAGGAGTCTTCTGTATTTCTATGGAATTGATCTCCATGGGGTTAAAGGACTTGTTGAAAGGACCATAGTTTTCCTTGCCCCCTACCCCTTTTCTATTTAGCTTTCAGGGACTGGACACCTTGTAGAAGATGATGGAATCTTTGGAATTTTCCTTCTGTTCCACTTTTACAGTTTTCCTTCTGTTCACATTTGAACATTTCAACAGTATCACATCCTCATTTTTAAATTGACCCCATCAAGTAGGATGGGGACAAGGCACTGTGATACTCTCCTGGCTACATACAACAATTGGCAGAAAAGGAACTTGTCGGGAGACACATTTGGTGAATGTACACTTTATGTTCCATGTTTTTCCCAGAGAAAAATCTGGCAGGAAATGAGTAGTATATGGAAACGGAAGTAATTACCCTTGGAAATACTTGAGCCGTTGTGTTTGTTTCTTCTAGAATTGACTACTGAAGAGTCTCTGGAGAACACAAAGGGGTTTGGTAAGTGAGGGTCCCAACTTCAAAGGTGGCCTGTGAAGGGTCGTCTCATATCTCTTGCATTCCTGAGGGGAAGTTTCCTTTCCTCCAGTGTACTGGATTCCTAGTCTTAGCTTGTGATCACACCCATCTTCCATTTTCTTTTCCCAGATTTCTTTCCTGATGCACAGTTCACCACTTCCAGCTTTGAGGACCAAGCCACTGAGTCCGCAGGTAAGAAGTCCCTTCTTCAAACATGCAGAAATAAGTCCCTGCCTCATTTTCCTTGCTGACATCTCATTGCTCAACAATGTCCTACGATCGCTTATAGACTTTAAATTCTTTTACTTCTCTCTTCTCTGAGGTAGAGTAAAGGTTTGTGAAAAATTCTTTGAAAACTTGAGGAAACTTTGAGCATTTTCCCAGTCGTGTAAGGAGATAGAATCTGTTGAATACCAACATAGTTCATGCCCTTCGATTACCCAGTGTGGTCTCCTGGACGAGCCTTCTGAACTTCTCTAACAAGGATGATGTTCTTCGGGTCTCCATGGGGTTGAAGGACTTGTTGACAGGACCATAGTTTTCCTTGTCCCCTACCTCTTTCCTTTTTAGCTTTCATGGACTGGACACCTTGTAGAGGATGATGGAGTCTTTGGAATTTTCACTCTGTTACAGTTTTACCAATTTTTATTCTGTTCACATTTGTACACACAGTATCAAATGCTCCTCTCTATATTGACCCCATCAAGGAGGATGGGGATGGGGCACTGAGATACTCTCCCAGCTACAGTACAACAATTGGCAGAAGAGAGACACATTTGTTTAATGTATCAATTTCTATTCCATGTTTTTCCCAGAAAAAAATCTAGCTGGGAATGAGTAGTATATGGAAATGGGTGTAATTCCCCATGGAAGTACTTGAGCCATTCTTTTGTTTTTGTCTCTTCTAGAATCAACAACTGAAGACCCTCTGGAGAACACAAAGGGGTTTGGTAAGTGAGGGTCCCAACTTCAATGGAGGCCTGGACAGGGTGGGCTGGCATCTTTTGCATTCCTGAGGGAAAGTTTCCGTTCCTCCAGTATACTCAATTCCCAACATTAGCTGTGACCACACCCATCTTCCATTTTCTTTTCCCAGATTTCTTTCCTGATACTCAGTTCACCACTTCCAGCTTTGAGGACGAAGCCAGTGGGGCCACAGGTAAAGAATCCCTTCTTCAAACATGCAGTAATGTCTCCCTGTCTTGCTTTCCTTGCTTACATCTCATTGCTCAATTATGCCCTATGATCACTTATAGGTTTCCGATTCCTTTACTGTTCTGTTCTCTCAGGTAGAGTTAATATTTGCAAAAAGTTCTTTGAAAACTTGAGGAAACTTTGAGCATTTTCCCAGTTGTATAAGGAGATAGGGTCTGTTGAATACAACATAGTGCATAGCCCTCAAGTCAGTCCCTATGTAGTCTCCAGGACCAGTCTTCTGTACCTCCACTGAGGATGATCTGCTTGGGGTCTCCATGGGATTGAAGGACTTATTGACAGGATCATAGTTTTCCTTGCTCCTTACCCTGTTTCTATTTTTTAGCCTTCAGGCGCTGTACACCTTGTAGAGGATGATGGAGTTTTTGGAAATTTCATTCTGTTCCATTTTTACCTGTTTTCATTCTGTTCACGTTTGGACACACAGTATCAAATGCTCCTCTCTCTATTGACCCCATCAGGAAGATGGGGATGGGGCACTGAGATACTCTACTGGCTTCATACAACAATTGGCAGAAGAGAGACTTGTGGGGAGGCACATTTGTTTAATGTAACAATTTATGTTCCATGTTTCTTCCAGAAAAAAGTCTAGCTGGGAATAGGTAGTATATGGAAATGGATGTAATTACCCTTGGAAGTACTTGAGCCATCCTTTTCTTTTTGTGTCTTCTAGAATCAACTACTGAGGACCCTCTGGAGAATACAAAGGGGTTTGGTAAGTGAGGGTCCCAACTTCAAAGGAGGCCTGTGAAGGGTGGGCTGGCATCTTTTGCATTCCTGAGGGAAAGTTTCCTTTCCTCCAGTGTAGTGGATTCCCAACATTAGCTTGTGACCACACCGGTCTTCCTTTTTCTTTTCCCAGATTTCTTTCCTGATGCACACTTCACCACTTCCAGCTTTGAGGATGAAGACACTGAGTCCACAGGTAAGGAGTCCCTTTTCCAAACATGCAGTAATAACTCCCTGCCTTACTTTCCTTGCTTACATCTCATTGCTCATCAATGTCCTATGATCCCTTATAAGTTTGTGATTTCTTTACTGCTTTATCCTCTGAGGTAGAGTAAGGATTTGCCAAAAGTTCTTTGAAAATTTGAGGAAAATTTGAGCATTTTCCCAGTCGTGTCAGGAGATAGAATGTGTTGAATACCAACGTAGCTCATGACCCTCATGTTTGCCCCACCTGGTCTCCTGGACCAGCCTTCTGAACTTCTCTAACAGGATGATCTTCTCCGGGTCTCTGTGGGGTTGAAGGACTTGTTGACGGGACCATAGTTTTCCTTCACCCTTACTCCTTTTCTTTTTATTTTTAGAGACTGGACAAATTGTAGTGGATGATGGGGTTTTTGGAATTTTCTCTTTCAGTTTTACCAATTTTCATTCTGTTCACATTTGGACACACAGAATCAAATGTTCCTTTCTAAATTGATACCCCCTCGTGGCAGGTGGGGACAGGGCACTGAAATAAATTTCTTGCAGCTACTGTAGTTTTCTAGCCAGTGGCAGAAGAGAGACTTGTGGGGAAACACACTCAGTTAGTATAGCAGTCATATTCCATATTTTCTCCAGAAAATAATCTAGCTGTCAAGAGAAGTATGGAAATGATGGGTGTAATCACACATAAATGTACTTGAGTTGACTCTTCTAGAGTCAAATACTGAAGAGCCTCTGCAGAACACCAAGGAATTTGGTCAGTGAGAGTCCTAGCTTTAAATAAGTCACGGGCAGGGTGGGCTGACATCTTTTGTGTTCTTAAAGGAAAGCCTGCTTTCCTCCAGTGTACTGGATTCTTCCCATCATTAGCTTTCACCACGCCCATCTTCCCTTTTGTTTTCCCAGATTTCTTTTCTGATGTGCAGTCAACCACTTCCAGCTTTGAGGACAAAGCCACTGAAGCCACAGGTAAGGATTCCCTTCTTCAAAGCTTTAGTAGTATCTCCCTGTCTCCCTTCTTACATCTCATTGCTTAGCAATGTCCTTTGGTCGCTTATAAATTTGGCATACTTTTGCAGCTTTGTTCTCTGAGGTAAAGATATGCCAAAAATTCTCTGAAACTTGAGGAACAATTGAGCAGTGTCCCATTTGTGTATGGAGAATCTGTTTATTACCAGCATAGCTCACAGCCCTGAGGTCTGCTCCAACTTGATCTCTAAGAACAGTCTTCTGGGCTTCCTTAAAGAGGATGATCTCCTTTGTATCTGGGGTTGAAGAGCTGTGGTGACAGGATCAAGGTTTTCTTTCCCCTTGCCCTCTTTTGGCTTTTTGTTTCTAGCCATCAGGAGACTGGACAGATTTTAGAGATTGGGGAGTTTTGGGGATTTGAATTGTATGCCAATCTTACCAATTTTAATTTTGGTCACATTTTGAGGCACTGTATTAAATGCTCCTTTCTAAATTTACTCCCTCGAGGGTGGGGCACGGGCACTGCACTACACTCCTGGGCATGAGGGACTTTCTAGCTATTGGCAGAAGAGAGACTTGTGGTGAGACCCATGTTGTTCAGTGTACCACTGAATGGTCCATGTTTTTTTCCAGGATAAAAGCTAGCTGTGAATGGGAAGGTTTTGTTGATGGTGGATGTGATCTCCCATAGAAGTACTCGAGCTCATCTTTCCTTTTTGGTTCCTCTAGAGTCAGCTACTGAATATCCTATGAATATCCTGTGAAGAACACAAAGGATTTTGGTAAGGGAGGCTCCCACTTTATGTTCCATATTTTTCCCAGAAATAAATCTAGCTGGAATGAGTAGTGTATGAAAATGAATGTAATGGACTGTCATGTTTTGCATTTCTGAGGGAAAGCCTACTTTCCTGCAGTTCACCTGATTTCAATATTAGTTCGTAAAAACATTTTGTTTTCTCAGTTTTGGCCTGATCAATCACTTAAGGCCCTGGGCTAGAGGTAAGAATTCTCTTCAAGAATGCAGTGAATTCTCCCTGCCTCCTTTTCCTTTCTTAAATCTCCTTACTCAGCAGTGTCCTTTGGTTGCTTGTAGATTTGGGATACTTTTTTTTTTTTTCTATTTAATTTTGTTACTCTGGCAATTGAAGTAGTCAATAAATGCTTACAAGTATAAGAGAAAGATGTCACAAGATAGTATAAATAAATGACAGTGCCTCTTCCTATTTGTATAAGCAAAGATAAGGGGGAAAGCATTACAGGATGAAGGAACATGAATACAATTATGGAGGCACGATAATACCAAGCATGTTTATAGAAGAACAAATAGTGATACTAATAATAGCACTATTAGTAGAATTAGCAATAGCAATAGCTTACCTATATTGGAGGTTTATCGTGTGGCTGGCACTATGTCCAATGTTTTACATTGGTCATCTAACTTAATTCTAAGGACAACCTTATGCATAGACAGCATTATTATCTGCCTTTTACCGAAGAAGAAACCAAGGTTTAGAGAGGTTGGTTTACCTAAGGTCACACAGTAAGAGCCAAGATTGAAACTCGTGTCAGTCTGATACCAGAATACATTGGAATCAGCATGGGTGTATTAGGTGTTGTTTTCTTCCCCCCTCTTTTTTTTTTGTTAATAAATTCATTTTTATTGAGATATATTCACATACCATGCAGTCAAACAAAGCGTACAGTCAGTTTTTCACAGTACCACCATATTGTTGTGTGTCCATCACCAAAGTTAATTTTTGAACATTTTCATTACCACACACACAAAAGTAATAAGAATAAAAATTAATGTGAAAAAGAACAATTAAAGTAAAAAGGAATTCTGGGTGCCCTTTTTTTTTTTTTTTTTGCCCCCGTTTTTCTGCTCATCCATCCATACACTGGACAAAGGGGAGTGTGGTCCATATGGCTTTCCCAATCACATTGTCTCCTCTCATAAGCTACTTTGTTAACAATCGTCTTCAAGATCCAGTTTGATAGTTTCAGGTATTTACTGCCAACTATTCCCAGTCATTAGAACCTAAAAAGTGTTATCTATAATGTGCGTATTCAAACATTGTCCCCTTCATGTCAGGAGAATCTGTTGAATACCAACATAGCTCACAGCTTTGTTGATCTCCTAAACTGATCGATCTCCTAAATCAGACTTCTTGGCTTCTCTAAAGAGTCTCACCTCCTTGGTGTCTATGGGTTTGAAGGACTTATTGATAGGACTGGGGTAATAATTTCCTTTTTTGCCCCCCAGCTGATTACAATATAGTTCATACATAGAACTTTGCAAGCCAAGGATACCATTAGTGCAAATTTCATTTGAATTGAGACTGATCAGAAGAGAATGGATATAAAACCTCAAGAATTAAGCAGTGGCCCTCTATCTCCCGACTCCCTCTGTTGATTCTCCATCTTTTTTGATTTTTCTGCCTGCAATTTTGGCAGAGGTTAATGAGATTTTAATGCCTTTTGTTCTTACAAACATATCACAATGGTCAGGGATGCCTGGGTTGTTGTTGTTTTTTCTAAAACAAGAAAGTAACTGGCCTTATCTACAAAAATAATTTCTGAGCAATTCAATCCTTATATGCACAAATATAATAACTAACATTTAGTGAAATACACTACATTCTAGTACTGTTCCAAATGTATGAGGGGATTAGAGATAGTAGTTGGAGGAAACTAGAAATTGTATTTTAGTGGAGACTTAATTGCCTCTTAGAAAAAAGGTTGGGTTTTCTGTTTTCAAATCCTTATTGTGCCACTGATATTCTTCTTTGTAGAATACACTTCATTTGCAGAATGGAGCTCTATTTCAATATTTGTTGTGTGCTAAATACACTGCATTTATAGAGTGGTTAATAATTTAACTATGTTGTCCTGGGACCCAAGGGGCTTCAGGAAAATTCTGATGTTTGACTACAAGAGTTAGAAGCAGCCTAGTGGCCCAGATCCATCTATTAGGATATGCTTTTTGACTGTGGCAATTATCAATAAACTGAGATAAGAGAAAGAGAAGTTTATCTGAAGAATTTACCTTATGACATGTACTCCGTTTTTCTAGCAGATGTCACTCTTGGCCTTCCTCTGATTTCTTACAAGCCACTACTTGGTTTCTTCATGTAGTAAAATGTATTTCCAGTCAGTGTGTAAATGTTCTACTTAAGACACAAAGAGAGCGGGAGAATAGGGAATAACACCTTAAGTTAAATATGCAGTGGTTAAGTGGGAGAGTTGAGGCTTATCTTTTGACCCTATGTTCTATTGCTTCTCTTGGTAACTGTCATTTCTGTTTTTTTTTTTTCAGGAAGTGGAGCAAATGTTCTCTTAGCTGTAGACATCGTCACTCTGCTACCTGCCACTTTTTAAGAAGATTCTAAGCTTCAGAAAAGCCTACCACTATACTATAATGGATTGCATGGAAACCAGTGAAACATAGAAGGGTTCCCAGCCTAAGAGAAACACAGCATGGCATTAATTTTGGGGTGGGAGGAAGGAATTGAATACATAAAGGTGGGAAGGAACATTTCTTAAACATGTTGAATTTCATGTCAGCTCAATAAATCTTCCTTTCAATTGGAATTAAAAAAAAAAAACATTTTTTAGAGCAGTGATAGGTTTACAGAAAAACTGGGTAGAAACTCTGTAGACAAGTCCATAGAGTTCCCATATGTGTACTCCTTGCCCCCAGAGTTTTCTCTTAGTGTGGTGCATTTCTTAAAATTGATGAATCAATACTATTACAATTATATTAGGTTTTGCTCTGTTGTATAATTCTATGGATCTTTTTTCTTTTGCTGTAATGCCATACATGCACTGCAAAATTTCCCATTTTATCCACTTTCTCAAGTGTGTATCTCAGTGGTATTAATTACATTTAGAATGTTATATTGCCATCACCATATCCATTACCAAAATTTATCCACTGCCTCAAAAGAAACTATCCTTTAAGCGTTGACTCACATTTCTTCTCCACCCACATCCCTGATAACCTGCAATCTACCTTCTATCTATGAATTTTCATATTCTAGTTATTTCACATAAGTAAAGTCATACAAAGTCTGTACTTTTGTGTCAGACTTATTCACCATGGTGGCTTCAAGATTCATGGAGTAGCATGTGTGGCATCCTAGTAAGTCCCTCAGACAGCCACTAGCAGACTGGCACAGACACACGTGCACCTCGTATCTGTATGAGGGTGACTCTGCTCCCTGCAGGACTAGGACCAGGGACTCATCCTGGGAGTATTGTCTGGCTCTGGGTCAAGCTGGTGAGGGGGTGGGGAAGGGGCAACTGGGGCACCATAAAGGGGCTTTCCCACTTTTTTTAATGATATATTAAAATATTAATTTTCTTTTAGATGTGTTATTTAAAGGGTTTGTTTTATGCTTTAAGTTATTTTTTTAATTAGAAAAGTTGTAGGTTTAAAGAAAAATCGTGCATAAAATAGAGTTCCCATACACCTCCCTATTAACAATTTTCATTGGTGTGTTCTTTTGTCACTTGTTACAATTCATGAAAAAACATTTTTAAAATTGTAGTATTAAGTATAGTCCATTTTCACAATAGGATTAACTGTGTTGTACAGTCTTTGTTTTTTTTTATATTTTTATTCTAGTGACGTATATATAACCTAAAATTTCCCATTAGCCACATTCCAGTATATAATTCAGTGCTATTAATTACATTCCTGCTGCTTTTAAGTTGTCTATTTCTTGATTCATCACTCACTCTGTTACTCCAATCCTTTATTCCCCAGAGCTTTAAGATAGATGTTTCTGCCAGTTCTTCCTGGTTGTTCAAGGTTTCTGTGTGGGGATGGAACCTTGAATGTTTTACACGCCATCTTGATCAGAACACGGTCGTCTTCTAGCAGTTTTATGTTTCTATCTCTTATCTAGTTCTTGGTTCTTTGATGCATTTTGAGTTAACTTTTGTTACAGTGT
Source organism: Choloepus didactylus (assembly GCF_015220235.1). Classification (NCBI taxonomy): domain Eukaryota; kingdom Metazoa; phylum Chordata; class Mammalia; order Pilosa; family Megalonychidae; genus Choloepus; species Choloepus didactylus. The sequence continues at coordinate 121,940,343 of NC_051314.1, forward strand.
GAGGGAGGGGTCCACTTTCTTTTGCATGTTGATGTCCACTTTTCCCATCACTATTTGCTGAAGAGATTATTCTTTCTCCATTGAATAGGCGTGGGAAACTTCTTTGTATTGAATTTTGGTTTTTATTTTTATGAGGGAACTGATAGCACGTTGCAAGCTGGGCTGGGGCCCGGGACTGACCCGATCAAGTTCCCACGGGAGCCTACTAGGCAGGTTTTCCTCCCTCATGCTGCCTCTCTTCTTCATGAATGTGTGCGTCATCCGTGTGCAGAGGCAAGCTTTAGTATATATTTTAGTGTGTGTGTTTCCAGAGTGTGTACTCTCAAGCCTCACCTCTGATTTAGGATTCCCAGGAAGTTCTAAGCACCTCTCAAAATTATACCTCTGAACATAGGGGGGGCAGGGAGTGCAGTTCTTGGGGGAATCTGTCTGTTTAGACCTGCACTTTGGTTGATTTGGGGTGACTAACTTTAAATAACAGCAGTCTTTTTTTTTTTTTTCCTAATGACCCAGGATAGAAGCTGTGAATTTCTTCTCTTTACAAGCTCTCAATCCTGCCTCCTCAGGCATGGGGTCCCAGTTCAGTCTGTGCTCCTCTCTCATAATTTGTCATTGTTTGTTTACTTATAGAATTTTAAAAATATTTCCTAGTGAGACTGAAAAGAACAAAAAAACAATGCTTTTGGTTTTGATATTTGTGTGGGCTCCTTCCAAAGTGCAGGGCCAAGGACAGGGTCCCTTCTTGGAGTATGGAGTGCCCAGCACATAAATGGAGAAAAGACCCACATCAAAGTATATTGAGTTAAATTATAGGGATAAAAAATCCTGAAGATTCCAGGGAGAAAAATTTCATATACGAAGGGTTGAGTATCAGAATGACAGTAGCAGTGGTAGTCAGAAAACAGTGAAACAGTGTCTTAAAAATCAGAGTAAAAATAATTTTCAACCTAGAATCCTATATATAGTCAGATTATCAGCCAAGTATAAGGCTTGACTAAAGGCATTCTCAGACATGAAGAATCTCAAAAGATTTTGCTTCTGATGCACCCATTTGCAAGAAACCATGTTAGTACATGCTGTGACAAGCAAAGAAAAAAACAAGAAAGAAGGCCTGGATTCAGGATACAGGTAATCCTACTTAAGAGGGGATTTCCAGGATAAAAGCAAATTATTTGACAGGTTTGAGGGAGAGGATAATTGCATTGAGAGGGATTTTACAGGTTCCTTGGAGGTTGTAGGTGTTCAAAGAAAATGGAACAACTGAGGAGAAAGAGATAACTATTAACTCCTGGCAAAATAAATAGTTTTGCAAGGAAGGAAATGTGGGTGTAATTGCCAGGTGGTTTTAGCTATAGAATAGTATTGACTTTGGTGACTATAGCACATAGGTATAAACAAAAGGTAATAAACAATTCCTTAGTCTAGAAAGTCACCAGAAAAGCACCTTCGGCACCTGTAGAACTTACTAAGAGGAAGCAGACCCAGCTCTATCACTGCCCCCATCTCTGTCCATGTGAGGAACAATTTGGAGCGAGTGAGGCTGCTATCGGAGGTTCAGTGTGGAGAATGTAGGATTGGAGTTCAGAGTCTTTTCCTCCTTCTCCCCTCAAGGTACTTTCCCCTCTGAAGCAAAATGAGGGGAGCTCCAAGAGAATCCCTTATAAACCAGGGTCCTCTCCATAGAGCTGCTCCACATGGCAGTTGTCTTCCCCAAGGGTAAGTGAGAGACATGGGGAGATGAGGGGGTTGGAGGGAAAGAGAACAGAAGAGGGGGACCAAGACGCAGCCACAGTGTCTTATAGCTTTATCTCAGAAGTGACATACCATCACATTGGTTCTGAGATAGACAGGAGGTCAGTCACATAGGGCCTTGGCCACAGTAACAAATTTGGATTTTGTTCTGATATGAGAAAAGTGATGGAAATTCATTGGAAAGTTTTGACCAGGACCTGAACATGCCTTTTGTGGGGGACATGATTCAATCCCCAACAGCCCTAAAACTCCAGACTCACAAACATCCAGAAACAGAGAGTAACCAGAAATGAGATCCTGATTATTTTATTGGTAGATTACAGACAGTTATGATTGCATTGATCCGAAGTTAAGGCTTTCTGAAGGACCATCATCCATCCTACTCATTTTCTGAAAGAAACAAAAGGGAAGGTTAGAGGGAAGACATCCCATGGCAAGTAGTTTCTACTCCCTTGTTGGTATTACAGGAAGTGAGGTCTGTGAGAGCCCTCCTTCTTCCTTCCTCTCCTTTCCTTAATTTTTGTTATTCATTGTTTTTACATGTCTAGCAGATAATTGCTCTAAATTGTTGCTTATGAGATAAACAAGATCATTATTGTTAAGTTGTTTATCTTTTGGTTGCTATTGAAAATATACAAAGATATCTACAAAGATGATCACTGCAACATTTTCTATAATAGTGAAAAACTGAAACCAGCGTAAGTGCCCATTGGCAGGGGGCTGGTGAGAGAAATGGCAGAGCCACACAATGGGATAGATCAATGTATCTCTATGACCTGATGTGGAAGTTTTCTAAGAAATATTGTTATTTGAAAAGAGCAACATGTAGGTCTGCACATAAAATATGATATCATATGTGGAAAACAGGATTATCATGCTTATCTAGGCATAAATATTTCTAAGAGATGTCCAAGAAAGAGTTAACAGTGGTGCCTCTGGCGTGGAAAAAAGGGGAGGATAGGATGAGATGTGCCTTTATGATTTAGCTTCATAGCCTTCTGTTCTGTTTGATTTTTAAAATTTTTACCTTGAGGATGTATTAATTTAAACATCGTTATTTTAAAAACTAGATAACATTTAGCAGCATGAGGTTAAAATATCATTTAGCAGGGATACTGGAAACAACAGGCCTGATGTGAAGCTGGAGAGATGATCTGCGAGAAGCCAGAGGACCCAAAGAGAACCCTGTTCTTCGTAAATACCAACCCAATCTTAGGCAGGTAATCATCGGGAAAAGGTAAAATTTGTGGAAGTGTTTCTAGGAATATGGTGGGTAACAGTATCATCCTGCAGAGCTTGTGGAAAATACAGGGTCTTGCTATCCTATCCTAGAATATATGAATAAAAATCTTTAGGAATGGGTTCCCGACTGCCATTTCGACATGTTTCCATGTCATTCATAGGAGCACTAAAGTCTGAGAGCTGCAGAAGCAGGGGCATTTGATGGAGAGTGAACGTCAGTCATACCTATCTTAGTCTTGTTGGGGGCCTACTGTCCATCACCAGGGGCAGGTGGTGATGAGGGTGGTGGTGGGGGGGATGGTGGTGGTGGTGGTGGTCCTTCTTGATTTTCAGGAGGAGGACTGTTGTTCTGGTCTGCTTGTGGGGGTGGTCTCTGTTGAGTACCATTCCCTTGGTTTCCATCATCAGGAGGGGGTCCAGGTGGGAATACTTCAGGATATGGTCCCTGTGGCTCCTGATCTTGACCCTGGATTGGGTCCTCTGCATCTGTACAGGTACACACAAGAATAGATGAGCATAGAGATGGAAGACTCTTCTCTTACTTTACCTGTGCTGACCTCATACGTCAGGCCTTTCATTCCAAGAACGTGCTTTCCAACTGCTAACCTCTGTCCTGCCCACTGCTTTCTCATGAATCACTGCTTTTAATATATATACTGTTAAAACTGAAAGTATTGTTTCTTTTGACCTTTGAAAGGGACAAGCATTTACCCTCAAAGTTAGCAAATTAACAGTTCTTGGATATTTTCCTAGAATTCCCAGAGGTATCACCATGGACAGAAGAGAAGCAAAGGAACCGTAAATGCTAGTTATATTGTCAGTTATATTTTGGGCCTCTGAAAGAACGTGGCAACTCTGACTCCACATCTGGGCACCTGAGCCCTATCTGGAAACTAGAGGTGGTTCCTCAGGCTCCAAAACCCAGGTAGAGAAATACTAAGAGGGAGAAGAGAAAGACAAAGACATGGCCCACACAGTATTCATGGAAGAAATGTGGCACATTTTTTAAATCCTCTGCAGGGACAGAGATGGGAACAAACCACAGAGAAAAGAGCCCCAGACCCTTATTTCTTTGCGTTTCAATTGGAAGTCAAGCATTTATAGAGAGGAATATTGGGGAAGAAGAAAAGAGTTGATAAGCTCTCAGTTGGATGGAGAAGTCAGAACGGGGACTGCTTGCCTTCTGCCCTGTGTCTGCAGTCACTCCTGACTGGGGAACCAGGCTGCCTACTGTGCTTGTCATTCAAGCCGGCATCTCTACTGTCCAAGCTGGCCGCCCTGCCCACGGTCCCAGAATCACAGTTGGGTATGGTTTGCTATGTCTTTAGGGGAACTAACACTGCTCAATTCCTGATGAGAAAATGATAGTAACAAGACACTGAAAACTGGAAAATTCCTAAGAAAAAATGGGAAAGAAGGTTGATAGAGGGTTATTTGTTTAAATATTAAGTAATTAAACAATACCTGGTGTGTGTCCTTCATTGATGACATCCAGGAAAAGAAGCATAAGATGAAGTGAGAAGTCATGAATCTTTCAGGGTTCACCTGTTCTAGAGAGAAAGTGATTCTTCCCCTACGTTAAATGTGTCAGTCACTGCCCGTAATGTTGTTGGAAAGGGAGGAAGATGGAAGGGAGTGGCAGGGTTGATACTATGCTGAGTACCATCCACTAATCAAGGGTAGAAAAGCCTTCTCTTGTCTTTCCCCGGGTTCCTGGAAACTTAATGCTAAATTAGGTTAAGTGCTCTGGGTATTTCAATGTAGTATTTAGCAGTTTTCTTCCCTCACTAAATAGTTTATTTACCTTAACATGCTTTCTAAAAAGGAGGCTAAAAGCATAAAGATTTGGATATTATCCCCCAAATACTGCTTACAGCAAACTGAATATTAAAGGTGAGTGAGAGAAAAATGAGAAAACTGGGCCCTGATATCTCTATAGCTCTATGTAGAGAGAGATAAATTTAGTATCCTGTTTTCTGTCTCTGAAAGAGCTCTGGTCTGTAAATGTCTCCTCCATCTATCTTGTATCCACTAGCAAGATCACTTTCATCCATGGTCCGTTTTGATTACTGTAATATCCTCACAATTGGACTTGGCTGTAGCAGTCTTGCCATCTGCCAGGCCTCCTTCATATCACAGTCAGACCTTTCTAGAAATGAAAATCTCATCTTGTGACTCCTGGTTGCAACTGTTCATTGGGTTCCAATGGAGCTTTGAATAAATTGTAAGAGCTTTGGAATGTCCTTATCTTTGTCCTAAGTTCTCGGCATCTTCAGCTTTCCTCTCAATCTCCTTTCTCCAGATTCTCCCTCATTGCAGAGTGATCTCTAAAGCCCCAGGCAGAGGCGCAGCACCTCTGCTCCCCATACTGTACCATTATCTGGACTTAGAGCTGAGCTCAGGACCAGCAAGCCCGCTGAGAGCAGCACCAGCAGCATCTTGGACAAAGCTCCGGGGTTGCTCCCACCTCTGTGCTGGGAGAGACTGGGGAGCTTTCTTTGTAAAGCCTCAGAACAATGGACCTTTGAGCTCCGTCCTGGATGGACCTCATCACCTGATAGAGTAGGTTTTAGTTTGCTCACATTGACTCATCTGCATCCATTACTTCTAGCAGATAATTGCTATAAATTGTTGCTAAGAGATAAGCTAGATGATTATTCTTAAGTTGTTTATCTTTTGGTTTCTAGAGAAAACATGCAAAGATATCTACAAAGATGATCACTGCAACATTTTTTATAGTAGTGAAAAACAAACCAGCCTAAGTGCCCATTGGCAGGGGGCTGGTGAAAGAAATGGCACAGCAACACAATGGGATAGATCTACATATTTCTATGAACTGATGTGGAAGTTTTCTAAGATCTATTGTTATTTGAAAAGAACAACATATCGATTTGCACATAAAGTATGATATCAGTTATGGAAAAAAGGATTATCATGCTTATATAGGCATAAATATTTCTAAGAGATGTCCAAGAAAGAGTTTAGAGTGGTGCCTTTTGGATGGGAAAAGGGAGAGCTTAGAATGAGATGCGCCTTTGAGATTGAGCTTCATAGCCTTCTCTTCTGTTTGATTTTTAAAATTTTTACCTTGAGGATGTATTAATTTAAACATAATTATTTTAAAACCTAGATAACATTTAGCAGCATGAGGTTAAAATATCATTTAGCAGGGACACTGGACCCAAGGGGCCTGATGTGAAGCTAGAGAGATGATCACTGAGAAGCCAGAGGACTCAAAGAGAACTTGTTCTTCTTAAATACCAACCCAATTTTAGGCAGGTAATTCTTGGGAAAAGGGAAAATATGGGAAAGTGCTTCTAGGAATATGGTCTGTATCACTATCATCTTGAAGAGCTTGTGGAAAATACAGGGTCTTGCTATCCCATCCTAGAATACATGAATAAAAATCTTTAGGAATGGGTTCCTGACTGCCATTTTGACATGTTTCCATGTCATTCATAGGAGCACTAAAGTCTGAGAACTGCAGAAGCAGGGGCATTTGATGGAGAGTGAACTTCAGTCATACCTCTCTTAGTCCTGTTGGGGGCCTGCTGTCCATCACCAGGGGCAGGTGGTGGTGGTGGTGGTGGTGGTCCTTCTTGATTTTCAGGAGGAGGATTGTTGTTCTGGTCTCCTTGTGGGGGTGGTCCCTGTTGAGTACCATTCCCTTGGTTTTCATCATCAGGAGGGGGTCCAGGTGGGACTCCTTCAAGAACTGGTTCGTGAGGCTCCTGATCTTGACCCTGGATTGGGTTCTCTGCATCTGTACAGGTACACACAAGAATAGATGAGCATAGAGATGGTAGACTCTCCTCTTACTTTAGCTCTGCTCAGCTTTGAAGTCAGGCCTTTCATTCCAAGAACCTGCTTCCCAAGTGCTAACCTCTGTCCTGCCCACTGCTTTCTTATGCATCACTTCTCTTAATATATATAGTGGTAATATTGAAGGTCTTGTTTCTTTGTACCTTTGAAAGGGACAAGCATGTGCCCTCAAATTTGGAAAATTAACAGATCTTGGATATTTTCCTAGAATTCCCAGAGGTATCTCCATGGACAGAAGAGAAGCAAAGGAATCATAAATGTTAGTTATATTGTCAGTTATATTTTGGGCCTCTGAAAGAACGTGGCAACTCTGACTCCATATCTGGGCACCTGACCCTATCTGGAAACTAGAGGTGGTTCCTCAGGCTCCAAAACCCAGGTAGAGAAATACTAAGAGGGAGAAGAGAAAGACAAAGACATGGCCCACACAGTATTCATGGAAGAAATGTGGTATATTTTTAAATCCTCTGCAGGGACAGAGATGGGAACAACTCATAGACAAAAATGCCCCAGACCCTTATTTCTTTGCATTTCAATTGGAAGCCAAGTATTTATAGAGAGGAATATTGGGGAAGAAAAAAGAGTTGAGAGGCTCTCAGTTGGAGGGAGAAGTCAGAACGGGGACTGCTTGCCTTCTGCCCTGTGTCTGCAGTCACTCCTGACTGGGGGACCAGGCTGCCTACTGCACTTGTCATTCAAGCCGGGCATCTCTACTGTCCAAGCTGGCCGCCCTGCCCACGGTTCCAGAATCACAGTTGGGTAAGGTTTGCTTTATCTTAGGGGAACTAACACTACTCAATTCCTGATGAGAAAGTGATAATAACAAGACACTGAAAACTGGAAAATTCCTAAGAAAAAAAAGGGAAAGAAGGTTGGTTGAGGGTTATTTGTTTAAGTATTAAGTAATTAAAGAAACCCAGTGCGCGTCCTTCATTGATGACATCCAGGAAAAGAAGCATAAGATGAAGTGAGAAGTCATGAATCATTCAGGGTTCACCTGTTCTAAAGAGAAAGGGATTCTTCCCCTACGTTAAATGGGTCAGCCACTGCTGGTAATGCTGTTGGAAAGGGAGGAAGATGAGAGGGAGTGGGAGGGTTGATACTAAGCTTAGTGTCATCCACTAGTCAAAGGTAGAAAAGCCTTCTTTTGTCTTCCCCGGGGTTTCTGGAAACTTAATGCTAAATTAGGTTAAGTGCTCTGGGTATTTCAATGTAGTATTTAGCACTTTTCTTCCTTTACTAAATACTTTGTTTACCTTAACATGCTTTCTTAAAATGAGCCTAAAATGATAAAGATTTGTATACAATCTCTCAAATTTTGCTTAGAGCACACTGAATATTCAAGGCAAGTGAGAGAAAATGAGAAAACTGGGCCCTAATATCCCTATAGCTCTATGTAGAGAGATAAATTTAATATCCTGTTTTCTGTCCGTGAAAGAGCTCTGGTCTGTAACTATCTCCCCCATCTATCTTGCATCCCCTAGCAAGGCCACTTTCATTCACTGTCTATTTTGATTACTGTAATATCCTCACAATTGGACTTGGCTGTAGCAGTCTTGCCATCTGCCAGTGCCTCCTTCATATCACAGTCAGACCTTCCTAGAAATGAAAATCTCATCTTGTGTCTCCTCTGGTTGCAACTGTTCATTGGGTTACAAGTGAGCTTTGAATAAATTGTAAGAGCTTTGGCATGGCCTTATCTTTGTCCTAAGTTCTCCGCACCTTCAGATTTCCTCTCAATCTCCTCACTTCTCCAGACCCTCCCTCATTGCAGAGTGATCTCTGAAGCCCCAGGCAGAGGCGCAGCACCTCTGCTCCCCATACTGTACCATTATCTGGACTTAGAGCTGAGCTCAGGACCAGCAAGCCTGCTGAGAGCAGCACCAGCAGCATCTTGGAGAAAGCTCTGGGGTTGCTCCCACTTATGTGCTGCGAGAAACTGGGAAGCTTTCTTTATACAGACTCAGAACAATGGACCTTTGAGCTCTGTCCTGGATGGACCTTGTCACCTGATGGAGTAGGTTTTAGTTTCCTCACATCAAGTAATCTGCATCCATTATTTCTCTTTGGAACTTAGCCCAGCAGGATGGGATGGATATGGTGTGGTTAGTTTCTCGTTTCTAAAAGGTACAACATGTGACTTGGGTAACATTTTTGAAGGAACAGTGCCCAAGCAATCAACACACGTATCAAAATTGAATTATGTCATCATTTGATTTTCATTTTCAGCCTGTTTGTTGAGATTGTTTCTCTGTTCTTCCACTGGTTGTGTGTGTGTGTGTGTGTGTGTGTGTGTGCACGCGTGTGTGTGTCTGTTTTGGCAGTGATCTACAGCCAAAAGTGAAGAAGGTCAATATTTCTGTTTGTTAGTACAGGCCACACTCCATCATTCATAGTTTGTGTGTTCATATGCGTATGATATTTAGCTAAGGTTTTCAAAGTAATAGAGATCATTTCTTTTTAACTTTGAAATTCAGTGAGGAAACATATCCTTGAGCAGAGAAGAATCATAGAAAGTTGGCCCTCAGACTGCCCAGTCCCACAAAGATAGTCCAATAGTTCCCAGACATGGCTCTAATCAGGGAAAGCTTAATGTTGTAGAACACGGATGACCTGAAGCATTCAGTTTTTATTAGAGTCCTGAATAATGATACTTACGGGATTTATTGAAAACAAAAGTGGCCACAGAAACCACCAAGGGATTTCTAGAGTAGAGCAAAAGCCTATCTGCATGAGTGCACAATTCCTTGAGTGAAACATGCTATTTTCTCTAAGACTTCTCCCAGGTTGTTCCCCTTTTCTAGAATGTTCCCAAGATTCAGTGTGGACTTTATTTCTTCTAGGAAATATTTTCTAATCACCTCCACTGATAGTTTAGTGGCCACACTTCTGCATTCCAATCAAGGTGCCACATTCTTGCACTCCAACTGCATTGTATTGATTTGGTTTTATTTATTTATTTTTAAATCAAGTTCTATGCTAAAATTTGTAGATAGAAAAGATTGTTCTTTAACACATATTGTTTTTCTCTACAATATTCTAATAATCAGCTTTGCCCACTTTCCTTCTGAAACATATTCATCAATATTTTATCTCCTGAATCAATCCTCCTATGTTATTTGCTCTGCATTTTGGGAGAATTCCTTTATTTAATATTGTAAATCAGGGTCTACTCTGCTCTTCACTAGCTTTGTTGAATTTTTATTTTTAAAATGTTGGATCAAGTTATTGTGTTCCAAAAAGTCTTTTTAGGTTATAGTTATTTCCTGCATTTATCTCTTACTTTTCAGCTGCTGATTATTCTGTTATATCCAGTAGTTGCCTGCTTATCATTTTCATTGAAGGTGTAGATTATTTGTTATTATCAGCTGCTTATTTCAGAACTGGTGTAGATCTTGTTATTGTTCAGTTTTGGTGCATAGGCAGGGTCAGTAGTTATTTGAGGGTAGTTTGGTTGGGGGTGTTAGTGGGACAGCCATGTGACTGGAAATCCTAAATAGAGGCCCCTTGACCAGTGTGGATGAGTGGATTCTGTGCTATGCTCTGACAATTTGAAACTGTTACATACTACAGGTAGGACTATGTTCTTTAATGCAATCTTGTGGGGGCAGACTTATTGTGGGTGGGATCTTTTGATTAGGTTGTTTCCATGGAGATGTGACCCCACCCATTCAGAGTGGGTCTTGCCTAATTTACTAGAGTCCTTTAAGGGAGCTCACAGAGAGAAGGAACTCAGAGAAGCTGAGAGAGACATTTTGGAGAGAAGCTAATATACGTAATCCAGAGTTTGCCCTGGGAGAAGTTAAGAGCTGACACAGACACAGACGCTTGGAGATGCAGACAGAAAGATGTTTGGAGATACTAAGCTAAGAGATGAAGCCCAGAGTTTGCCCCAAGAAGCTAAGAGAGGACCCCAAGATGCTTAGAGAGAAACGCCCTGGGAGAACAAGCAAGGATGCACAGGAACTAAGAGAAAGAAGCTAAGAGAGACAGAAGCCTAGAGACATTTTGGAAAAAACCATTTTGAAACCAGAACCCGGGAGCAAAGGAACAGTAGACACCAGCCATGTGCCTTCCCAGCTGATCAAGGTGTTCCTGACGCCACTGGCCTTTCTTCAGTGAAGGTATCCTCTTGTTGATGCCTTAGTTTGGACATTTTTATGGCCTTAAAACTATAAATTTGTAACCTAATAAATCCTCTTTATAAAACCCAGTCTGTTTCTGGTATTTTGCATAACAGCAGCTTTAGCAAAGCAGAACATATTCATATGAGTGTCTGGGTCTGCTCCTTTCTGAAGGATTGCAGATAGTATTACAGAAAGGCTTCCACAGTGGGGTTTGCTACAGATGACATTGCCCTTGCAAGGTGCAATCTGCCTTGCAAGGCAGATTGGTGTTTCTCCTGGCATAGTTATGGATGTATTCTAAAGGGGCGAAGATATTTGCAGTTGGCAATTCTTCTCTGGCCATGTGGAAAGGCAGAATGGTTCTAGCTGAGCTTTATGGAAGGGAGGGAGTAGTTGCTTAGGACTTCTCCCTTTAAGGAGTGAGGTCTGTGCCCTCTCCCCATGAATCTGGGGGGAGTGTTGTGACTGCTTTGACTAGTGGAGTATGTCAGAAAGGATGCTTTGTGACTTTTGGTCTAAATCATAAAAATGCCATGAAATTCCAACTTATTCTCTTAGGGACCTGGCTGCCATGCCGGGAGGAAGCCCAAACTAGCTCATGCATAGAGACCACATAGAAAGGCCACATGTATGTGTTCTGACAGCTCACATGTGATGTTGTATTAGTCAGGATTCTCTAGGGAAGCAGAAATCTCACATGACTGTGGGGATGGGCAAGTACAAATTCCATAGGGCAGGCCACAAACTGGGAAATCTGATGGTTTTCAAAGAAGTCCCAAGGAGAGGCTGGCTGGCTGAAGTAGAAATGGAAATTTTCTCTTCTGACTGCTAAAATCAGCACTTCTCCTTTTAAAGCCTTCAACTGATCAGATGAGACTTCTCTCATTTTTGAAGGCAATCTACTCAGTTCATTGTAGATGTAATCAGCCATAGATGCAATCAACTTACTGATGATCTAAGTCCACAAAATGTCCTCACAGTAAAAATCAGGCCAGTGCTTGCTTGACCAAACAACTGGGCACCATCACCTGGACAAGTGGACATATGAACCTAACCATCACAGATGCTAACCAATAGCCAGTGTCAACTGCTAAACATGTGGGTAGTTACCTCCAGGTGATTCTACCCCTGAATTGTTGAGTCATGCTCAGCTTTACATTCTTTCCAGCTGAGACCCTAGCAATGTAGAAGAGAGAAAAACCATACCTCTGTGTCTTATCCAAATTTCTGACTCAAATAATCCATGAGCATAATAAAATTGTTCTTTTTAAGTCCTGGGGTGGTACCAAAGGAATGGTAACTAACTGGAAGAGGATGCGTCTTACAACTGAGGACGTGTTGTAGCTTAATTGGCTGTGGACATTTTTTTTTTTAGTGGTACCTAAAATTATGGTGTGTTTGACCATCCATAGCATCCTAGATTCAGGGAAATACAATGAGAATGAAAAGTCTTTACATGGTGGTACCAAGAATGTGTAAGAACACTGATACCACTTTCTTTCTTTTTTTTTGCATTTTATGGCATATACCATAAGTGAATGGCAAGAAGTGGAATTCTGGACCAGAGTGCGCAGTTTAAAAATGTTAACATATACTGTCTTAAAAAAATAGCTGTACTAATTTACAATGTTAGGAGTAGCATCTGAAGATAATAGTTTGCCAATACCCTCTTCATTCCTCGATATCTGTTACTTTTATTTTTTGAGCAGTTTTATTGAGACATATTCACACACCATATAATCCATCCAAAGTATCCAATCAGTGGCTCACAGTATAATCATAGAGTTGGGCATTCATCACCACAATCAGTTTTAGAACATTATCCTATTTGGTCCTGATTGGTAGAAAGGACATTCACAGGAAACACTTGAAATGGCTCAAGTAAGGTTAGCTTTGTTCAGAGAATAGAGGGGGGAGACAGAATATGGCAGAGGGATCAGCAACATCACCCAGACCAGGGGAGTTGCGAGATGCTGAGCCCCCAGAAGCCTCTCCAGTTGTTTGTTGTCATAGAGGTTGAGTCTGAGTGAGGGAGGGTCAGATTTGCTTGAAACTGAACTGCCTCCTCCAGACACAGCAGTTCATAAATCAGGCTGAGAAGTTTGAACAAGTGTGTAGGCTGAAGTGGATTCACTCCACATATATATTTATCTGACCAGGGGCACCATCTGTCTCAGGGTTCCATAATTTACATTATGATCATAGATTAAATTACATACATTCAGGTAAGAACATATTTATCACCCTCAGCTCTTCAGCCTAATAGAGAGGAATCCAGATGCTTTTGGAAGACAGGCTAACAGTCTCTTACATTAGTCAGAGTGCCTGTTCTGCAATCATATTTGTCCATTTTGATATTTTTTGTAGTTTTCTTATTGTTTGGTTTAATTTCTTTATATATTGTAGATACAATCCTTTGTATAATATATATTGTGTAAATATTTTCTCCTAATTTGCAAAATGTCTTTTTAATTTTGTTAGTGGTATCTTTTGTTATAAGCATTTTAAAGTTTTGATATAATCAAATATCTTAACATTTAAAAATCACTCTGTGTTTTGTGTCTTGTGCTAGAATGCTTTTTCCACCTTGCCATCATAAACATCCCTATTCTATTTCCCTACCTCAGCACTATAAACATACAAATATTTTTTTAAAAATCACATTTGTCTCTTTAATCCATTTGAAATTAATTTTTGTGACTGGTATGAGGTATAGCTCTAAAATGAGTTCTTAAAAATAATTGGGGGAGGTGGGGCAAGATGGCGGACTGGTGAGCTGTATGTTTTAGTTACTCCTCCAGGAAAGTAGGTAGAAAGCCAGGAACTGCATGGACTGGACACCACAGAGCAATCTGACTTTGGGCATACTTCATACAACACTCATGAAAACGTGGAACTGCTGAGATCAGCGAAATCTGTAAGTTTTTGTGGCCAGGGGACCCACACCCCTCCCTGCCAGGCTCAGTCCCGTGGGAGGAGGGGCTGTCAGCTCCGGGAAGGAGAAGGGAGAACTGCAGTGGCAGCCCTTATCGGAAACTCATTCTACTGATCCAAACTCCAACCATAGATAGACTGAGACCAGACACCAGAGAATCTGAGAGCAGCCAGCCCAGCAGAGAGGAGACAGGCATAGAAAAAAACAACACGAAAAACTCCAAAATAAAAGCGGAGGATTTTTGGAGTTCTGGTGGACATAGAAACGGGAAGGGCAGAGCTTAGGCCCTGAGGCTCATATGCAAATCCCGAAGAAAAGCTGATCTCTCTGCCCTGTGGACCTTTCCTTAATGGCCCTAATTGCTTTGTCTCTTAGCATTTCAATAACCCATTAGATCTCTGAGGAGGGCCCTTTTTTTTAATCCTTTTTTCTTTTTCTAAAACAATTACTCTAAGAAGCCCAATACAGAAAGCTTCAAAGACTTTCAATTTGGGCAGGTCAAGACAAGAGCAGAACTAAGAGACCTCTGAGACAAAAGGCAATAATCCAGTGGCTGAGAAAATTCACTAAACACCACAACTTCCCAAGAAAAGGGGGGTGTCTGCTCACAGCCATCATCCTGGTGGACAGGAAACACTCCTGCCCATCGCCAGCCCCATAGCCCAGAGCTGCCCCAGACAACCCAGTGTGACGGAAGTGCTTCAAATAACAGGCACACACCACAAAACTGGGTGTGGACATTAGCTTTCCCTGCAACCTCAGCTGATTGTCCCAGAGTTGGGAAGGTGGAGCTGTGTGAATTAACAAAGCCCCATTCAGCCATCATTTCAGCAGACTGGGAGCCTCCCTACACAGCCCAGCAGCCCAGAACTGCCCTGGGGCGATGGCACTCACCTGTGACATAGCACAGTCATCCCTCAACAGAGGACCCCGGGTGCACAGCCTGGAAGAGGGGCCCATTTGCAAGTCTCAGGAGCCATACGCCAATACCAAGGACTTGTGGGTCAGTGGCAGAGACAAACTGTGGCAGGACTGAACTGAAGGATTAGACTATTGCAGCAGCTTTAAAACTCTAGGATCACCAGGGAGATTTGATTGTTAGAGCCACCCCCCCTCCCTGACTGCCCAGAAGCACGCCCCATATACAGGGCAGGCAACACCAACTACACACGCAAGCTTGGTACACCAATTGGACCCCACAAGACTCACTCCCCCACTCACCAAAAAGGCTAAGCAGGGGAGAACTGGCTTGTGGAGAACAGGTGGCTCGTGGACGCCACCTGCTGGTTAGTTAGAGAAAGTGTACTCCACGAAGCTGTAGATCTGATAAATTAGAGATAAGGACTTCAATTGGTCTACAAATCCTAAAAGAACCCTATCAAGTTCAGCAAATGCCAAGAGGCCAAAAACAACAGAAAATTATAAAGCATATGAAAAAACCAGATGATATGGATAACCCAAGCCCAAGCACCCAAATCAAAAGATCAGAAGAGACACAGCACCTAGAGCAGCTACTCAAAGAACTAAAGATGAACAATGAGACCATAGTACGGGATACAAAGGAGATCAAGAAGACCCTAGAAGAGCATAAAGAAGACATTGCAAGACTAAATAAAAAAAATGGATGATCTTATGGAAATTAAAGAAACTGTTGACCAAATTAAAAAGATTCTGGACACTCATAGTACAAGACTACAGGAAGTTGAACAACGCATCAGTGACCTGGAAGATGACAGAATGGAAAATGAAAGCATAAAAGAAAGAATGGGGAAAAAATTGAAAAAATAGAAATGGACCTCAGGGATATGATAGATAATATGAAACGTCCGAATATAAGACTCATTGGTGTCCCAGAAGGGGAAGGAAAGTGTAAAGGTCTAGGAAGAGTATTCAAAGAAATTGTTGGGGAAAACTTCCCAAATCTTCTAAACAACATAAATACACAAATCATAAATGCTCAGCAAACTCCAAATAGAATAAATCCAAATAAACCCACTCCGAGACATATTCTGATCACACTGTCAAACACAGAAGAGAAGGAGCAAGTTCTGAAAGCAGCAAGAGAAAAGCAATTCACCACATAGAAAGGAAACAGCATAAAACTAAGTAGTGACTACTCAGCAGCCACCATGGAGGCAAGAAGGCAGTGGCATGATATATTTAAAATTCTGAGGGAGAAAAATTTCCAACCAAGAATACTTTATCCTTCAAATTTGAGGGAGAGCTTAAGTTTTTCACAGACAAACAAATGCTGAGAGAATTTGCTAACAAGAGACCTGCCCTACTGGAGATACTAAAGGGAGCCCTACAGACAGAGAAACAAAGACAGGACAGAGAGACTTGGAGAAAAGTTCAGTACTAAAGAGATTCGGTATGGGTACAATAAAGGATATTAATAGAGAGAGGGGAAAAATATATATGACAAACATAAACCAAAGGATAAGATGGCTGATTCAAGAAATGCCTTCACGGTTATAACGTTGAATGTAAATGGATTAAACTCCCCAATTAAAAGATATAGATTCGCAGAATGGATCAAAAAAAAATGAACCATCAATATGTTGCATACAACAGACTCATCTTAGACACAGGGACACAAAGAAACTGAAAGTGAAAGGATGGAAAAAAACATTTCATGCAAGCTACAGCCAAAAGAAAGCAGGTGTAGCAATATTAATCTCAGATAAAATAGACTTTAAATGCAGGGATGTTTTGAGAGACAAAGAAGGCCACTACATACTAATAAAAGGGGCAATTCAAAAAGAAGAAATAACAATCATAAATGTCTATGCACCCAATCAAGGTGCCACAAAATACATGAGAGAAACACTGGCAAAACTAAAGGAAGCAATTGATGTTTCCACAATAATTGTGGGAGACTTCAACACATCACTCTCTCCTATAGATAGATCAACCAGACAGAAGACCAATAAGGAAATTGAAAACCTAAACAATCTGATAAATGAATTACATTTAACAGACATATACAGAACATTACATCCCAAATCACCAGGATACACATACTTTTCTAGTGCTCACGGAACTTTCTCCAGAATAGATCATATGCTGGGACATAAAACAAGCCTCAATAAATTTAAAAAGATTGAAATTATTCAAAGCACATTCTCTGACCACAATGGAATACAATTAGAAGTCAATAACCATCAGAGACTTAGAAAATTCACAAATACCTGGAGGTTAAACAACACACTCCTAAACAATCAGTGGGTTAAAGAAGAAATATCAAGAGAAATTGCTAAATATATAGAGACGAATGAAAATGAGAACACAACATACCAAAACCTATGGGATGCAGCAAAAGCAGTGCTAAGGGGGAAATTTATAGCACTAAACGCATATATTAAAAAGGAAGAAAGAGCCAAAATCAAAGAACTAATGGATCAACTGAAGAAGCTAGAAAATGAACAGCAAACCAATCCTAAACCAAGTAGAAGAAAAGAAATAACAAGGATTAAAGCAGAAATAAATGACATAGAGAACAAAAAAACAATAGAGAGGATAAATATCACCAAAAGTTGGTTCTTTGAGAAGATCAACAAGATTGACAAGTCCCTAGCTAGACTGACAAAATCAAAAAGAGAGAAGACCCATATAAACAAAATAATGAATGAGAAAGGTGACATAACTGCAGATCCTGAAGAAATTAAAAAAATTATAAGAGGATACTATGAACAACTGTATGGCAACAAACTGGATAATGTAGAGGAAATGGACAATTTCCTGGAAACATATGAACAACCTAGACTGACCAGAGAAGAAATAGAACACCTCAACCAACCCATCACAAGCAAAGAGATCCAATCAGTCATCAAAAATCTTCCCACAAATAAATGCCCAGGGCCAGATGGCTTCACAGGGGAATTCTACCAAACTTTCCAGAAAGAACTGACACCAATCCTACTCAAACTCTTTCAAAACTTTGAAGAAAATGGAACGCTACCTAACTCATTTTATGAAGCTAACATCAATCTAATATTAAAACCAGGCAAAGATGCTACAAAAAAGGAAAACTACCAGCCAATCTCCCTAATGAATATAGATGCAAAAATCCTCAACAAAATACTTGCAAATCGAATCCAAAGACACATTAAAAAAATCATACACCATGACCAAGTGGGGTTCATTCCAGGCATGCAAGGATGGTTCAACATAAGAAAATCAATCAATGTATTACAACACATTAAAAACTCGAAGGGGAAAAATCAATTGATCATCTCAATAGATGCTGAAAAAGCATTTGACAAAATCCAACATCCCTTTTTGATAAAAACACTTTAAAAGGTAGGAATTGAAGGAAACTTCCTCAATATGATAAAGAGCATATATGAAAAACCCACAGCCAGCATAGTAGTCAATGGTGAGAGACTGAAAGCCTTCCCTCTAAGATCAGGAACAAGACAAGGATGCCCGCTGTCACCACTGTTATTCAACATTGTGCTGGAAGTGCTAGCCAGGGCAATCCGGCAAGACAAAGAAATAAAAGGCATCCAAATTGGAAAAGAAGAAGTAAAACTGTCATTGTTTGCAGATGATATGATCTTATATCTAGAAAACCCTGAGAAATCAACGATACACCTACTAGAGCTAATAAACAAATTTAGCAAAGTAGCGGGATACAAGATTAATGCACATAAGTCAGTAATGTTTCTATATGCTAGAAATGAACAAACTGAAGAGACACTCAAGAAAAAGATACCATTTTCAATAGCAACTAAAAAAATCAAGTACCTAGGAATCAACTTAACCAAAGATGTAAAAGACCTATACAAAGAAAACTACATAACTCTACTAAAAGAAATAGAAGGGGACCTTAAAAGATGGAAAAATATTCCATGTTCATGGATAGGAAGACTAAATGTCATTAAGATGTCAATTCTACCCAAACTCATCTACAGATTCAATGCAATCCCAATCAAAATTCCAACAACCTACTTTGCAGACTTGGAAAAGCTAGTTAATCAAAATTCCAACAACCTACTTTGCAGACTTGGAAAAGCTAGTTATCAAATTTATTTGGAAAGGGAAGATGCCTTGAATTGCTAAAGACACTCTAAAAAAGAAAAATGAAGTGGGAGGACTTACACTCCCTGACTTTGAAGCTTATTATAAAGCCACAGTTGCCAAAACAGCATGGTACTGGCACAAAGATAGACATATAGATCAATGGAATCGAATTGAGAATTCAGAGATAGACCCTCAGATCTATGGCCGACTGATCTTTGATAAGGCCCCCAAAGTCACTGAACTGAGCCATAATGGTCTTTTCAACAAATGGGGCTGGGAGAGTTGGATATCCATATCCAAAAGAATGAAAGAGGACCCCTACCTCACCCCCTACACAAAAATTAACTCAAAATGGACCAAAGATCTCAATATAAAAGAAACTACCATAAAACTCCTAGAAGATAATGTAGGAAAACATCTTCAAGACCTTGTATTAGGCGGCCACTTCCTAGACTTTACACCCAAAGCACAAGCAAGAAAAGAAAAAATAGATAAATGGGAACTCCTCAAGCTTAGAAGTTTCTGCACCTCAAAGGAATTTCTCAAAAAGGTAAAGAGGCAGCCAACTCAATGGGAGAAAATTTTTGGAAACCATGTATCTGACAAAAGACTGATAGCTTGCATATATAAAGAAATCCTACAACTCAATGACAAGAGTACAGACAGCCCAATTATAAAATGGGCAAAAGATATAAAAAGACAGTTCTCTGAAGAGGAAATACAGATGGCCAAGAAACACATGAAAAAATGTTCAGCTTCACTAGCTATTAGAGAGATGCAAATTAAGACCACAATGAGATACCATCTAACACCGATTAGAATGGCTACCATTAAACAAACAGGAAACTACAAATGCTGGAGGGGATGTGAAGAAATTGGAACTCTTATTCATTGTTGGTGGGACTGTATAATGGTTCAGCCACTCTGGAAGTCAGTCTGGCGGTTCCTTAGAAAACTAGATATAGAGTTACCATTCGATCCAGCGATTGCAGTTCTTGGTATATACCCGGAAGATTGGAAAGCAGTGACATGAACAGGTATCTGCACGCCAATGTTCATAGCAGCATTATTCACAATTGCCAAGAGATGGAAACAACCCAAATGTCCTTCAACAGATGAGTGGATAAATAAAATGTGGTATATACACACGATGGAATACTACACGGCAGTAAGAAGGAACGATCTCGTGAAACATATGACAACATGGATGAACCTTGAAGACATAATGCTGAGCGAAATAAGCCAGGCACAAAAAGAGAAATATTATATGCTACCACTAATGTGAACTTTGAAAAATGTAAAAGAAATGGTTTATAATGTAGAATGTAGGGGAACTAGCAGTAGAGAGCAATTAAGGAAGGGGGAACAATAATCCAAGAAGAACAGATAAGCTATTTAACGTTCTGGGGATGCCCAGGAATGACTATGGTCTGTTAATTTCTGATGGATATAGTAGGAACAAGTTCACAGAAATGTTGCTATATTAGGTAACTTTCTTGGGGTAAAGTAGGAACATGTTGGAAGTTTAGCAGTTATCTTAGGTTAGTTGTCTTTTTTTTACTCCCTTGTTATGGTCTCTTTGAAATGTTCTTTTATTGTATGTTTGTTTTCTTTTTAACTTTTTTTTCATACAGTTGATTTAAAAAAGAAGGGAAAGTTAAAAAAAAAAAAAAAGGAAAACAAGGAAAAAAAGATGTAGTGCCCCCTTGAGGAGCTTGTGGAGAATGCAGGGGTATTTGCCTACCCCACCTCGATGGTTGCTAACATGACCACAGATATAGGGGACTGGTGGTTTGATGGGTTGAGCCCTCTACCATAGGTTTTACCCTTGGGAAGATGGTTGCTGCAAAGGAGAGGCTCGGCCTCCCTATAATTGTACCTAAGAGCCTCCTCCCGAATGCCTCTTTGTTGCTCAGATGTGGCCTTCTCTCTCTACCTAAGCAAACTTGAAAGGTGAAATCACTGCCCTCCCCCCTACATGGGATCAGACACCCAGGGGAGTGAATCTCCCTGGCAACGTGGAATATGACTCCCGGGGAGGAATGTAGACCTGGCATCGTGGGACGGAGAACATCTTCTTGACCAAAAGGGGGATGTGAAAGGAAATGAAATAAGCTTCAGTGGCAGAGAGATTCCAAAAGGAGCCAAGAGGTCACTCTGGTGGGCACTCTTACGCACACTTTAGACAACCCTTTTTAGGTTCTAAAGAATTGGGGTAGCTGGTGGTGGATACCTGAAACTATCAAACTACAACCCAGAACCCATGAATCTTGAAGACAGTTGTATAAAAATGTAGCTTATGAGGGGTGACAATGGGATTGGGAAAGCCATAAGGACCACACTCCACTTTGTCTAGTTTATGGATGGATGAGTAGAAAAATAGGGGAAGGAAACAAACAGACAAAGGCACCCAGTGTTCTTTTTTACTGCAATTGCTCTTTTT
Organism: Choloepus didactylus; assembly: GCF_015220235.1. Taxonomy (NCBI): domain Eukaryota; kingdom Metazoa; phylum Chordata; class Mammalia; order Pilosa; family Megalonychidae; genus Choloepus; species Choloepus didactylus. The sequence continues at coordinate 121,961,689 of NC_051314.1, forward strand.
CACTCTAATTATTATTCTTTTTATTTTTGTGTGTGTGCTAATGAAGGTGTCAGGGATTGATTTAGGTGATGAATGTACAACTATGTAATGGTACTGTGAACAATCGAAAGTGCGATTTGTTTTGTATGACTGCGTGGTATATGAATATATCTCAATAAAATGAAGATAAAAAAAAATAATTGGATCGGTAATTCCCTCCAAACTATATTGAATTACCATCTTTATCATATACTAACTTCCCATACGTGCATGGCTTTATAGTTAACATTTGTTGATCATTTCTTCATACCTTGTATGGTGAAAAATGCTTTATATTCATTAGCTCATCTACTCCTCACAATAGCTCTTTGATGGTTTCCTGCATGATTTTCACTTTTCGGATGAAGGAACAAAAACTTAATATGATTGAATGACTTATAAAGTATACAGCTTTGGGATGTATCAGTGCAAGTTTTTGAAAGAATAAGCTTTGGGAAGGATAAGCTTTAGGAAGAATTAGATTTGGGAAGTATAAATGTACTATACACTTCATAAGTACATTTTATAATAGTTAGGAAATACAATGGAAAGCAAGGGAGAGCGAGCGAGAGAGAACTTGTCCGTAAGAACTTAAAATTCCTGGGATCAAAGAATAAGAAATGTCTAGGACTCAGTTGAAGAAAAATGACCAAACTTGGAAGCAGATTATATAATAAAATGTGAATAAATGGCGAAAGATACTAAACTTCTGGATAGGAAAATGCAATATTTTACACAAGCCAATTGATGTTCTGGGGTTCTGTAGGTAAAATGATTTGTGCTGCTGTCCTCCCTTATATGCCCGTTTTTCAGCTTTTCCCATAATACCTCTGTTAACTTTCATCTGCTCTTTCCAGTTCCATAATTTTGTCCACATTGCTTGTGTGTTACCATCTCCTCTCCCGGTCTTCTTGCACTTGTGCGTTAATTCTTTTTATTTCTTCATTATAATTTTCTTGGGGTTTTGGAAAAGAGCAGAAATAAACATGTGTTGAATGCACCATGTTTAAATCAAAACATTAAGTGATCTTCCTAATGTGCAGTTCTAATCCTTTTACTTCCTGGCTTAAAATTCTTGAATAGTTTTTGAATATCCTTAAGATAAAAACTCAAATTCCTTATTATAGCTTAAAATGTCTTCCACAAGTCTTCCCTTTGCTTAATTCTTTTTTTGAAAACTTTGCTCAAGTTAGTTTACAAGGCAGAATGCTATTATCTATGTTCCTAATTTTACCAGAATCTACATAGTTCTTTTTTACTGGTGCACTAACTATAACATGTCCATGAGTTTATGGTTAATTTTCACATGGTTGGTTAGTAAGCCCAAGCTAGTTCTGCAACTCTAGAAACAATTCCCAGTGACCAAATACTGTTTTTTACTGTAATACTCTAATAACTATAGTTTCCTGTGACAAATATTCATTGTTTGAAACCATCCTTAGAATTACTGAAATAAACCTCTCAAAATTATAGGAAGACCCTTTGTCCTTTTTGGTAAGCAGATATAGACAGACATGCACATTTATAAGATACAGAAAGAATCTGGATTTACCTTACATTTTCACTAACTTTCTCTGTTTTCTAGTTAAACCCAGTCTACACTCAATTTTCCTGATTGTCTTAAGAATGTCTTTTTACATTTTTGTAGAACAAACTCTGGTTTATTTACATTAAGATGCAAACCAAGTTCATGAATTATATTTGGTCAGATTTAAATATTCTAAGAAGCTAATGCAGCTTAAACTTTGGGGTTCTCTATTTGCACAGGCCTCTTCCGAAGCCCTGGGAGGAGTCTAGCAATTTTGTATTCATAATTTTGTATTGTTTTCTTAAAGAGAGCAATCCAAACTATATAAACTTCAGACTCCACAAAACCTGGGTCCTTCCCTGCATTTGGTTATGTTTCTTAATCTAGAGAAACACATCTCTTCCTCTTTCCCCCCTTGCTTTTAACTTACTGATAAAACTAGGTCATATGTTCTAAGGATTGTCCCACATTCTGGCTTTGTTGGTTTTCTTTTTTGAGTTATTTATACTTCTAATTCTACTCCCTACATTTTCTGGGAACAAGAAGTTTGTTCTAAAGACTTTTGGATTCAGAACTTCAGCTTAATACTTGCATAATATCTCTGATGACTCCCGCATCCCACTTCATGCTCCATTCACACTATTTTTCAAGAGTCACGTGCTTTATCCCAACTCTACTCTTTTGCACATGTTGTTTTCTCAAAATGGAACTTCTTTCCATCAGCTTTATTGCCTAAATCCTATCAGTCCTTCCAGTCTTTGGTTAAGTGTGCCTTCTTCTGGCTGCCCTGCAGTGCCTCTTAGATCTCATGCCTGTACATCTCTACCTCACCTATTAAAGCTATTGTTTGAGTATGCAGTGAGTAATGGATGGAGGTATATACAGGAGGTACAGATATTGTAACTTTGTCTAATTTAGTTGAAGTCTTAGGTCATTAAAAAGAAGGTGTCCCATAAGAAGAACACCTTCCATCTTTGTCCTCATCACCATCTCCTTTACCCATTGGTTTCCCTTTTCATATTTTTTTCATTTCTTTTTTTGGGAAAATCCATCTCTTCTCACAGAAGAAGTTAGTTCTGCTTCTCAGGCTTTTGTTATGACTTGTAAGCTGGAGCACCTGAGGCTTTAGCTTAATGCTAAGGGGGATCTTCTGGGCAGAAACTGCCAAATCCAAAGAGGAGGGATAAGGTCTATTTCCATGAATGTGGGTTGTGGGTCCCCCAGTTGCATTTCAGAATCCCTTCCAAGGCTCATGGTGGCTAAATATTCACTGTTGTTTGTTTGTTTGTTTGTTTGTTTAAATCTAGGAAGCAGATAATTCCACTAAGGCAAGTATTAATTTTTATGAGACATACAGTATAATTTCACATAAGGAAAGTCAATGCCTCCAGTAGCAGTTTTAATGATATGTCTACAAATTATTTGATACTTCCTCCTCTCAAGAGATGGAGCTTAATTTCCCTCTCCTTGAGTGTGGAGTGGACTCCCTTCAAGTGAATAGAATATGGCAGAAGTGGCGACATTAGGTTATAAAAAGACTGTGGCTTCCACCTTGGGGTGCTCTCTGGCTTTCTCTCTCCCTTGAATCACTCCTTGCCCTGGGGGAAGCCAGCTGCCCTGTTGAAGGCAGTCTGGGGAGAAGGAAACCAGTTGCCTTGTTGTGAGGATATTCAGACTATGTGTAGGTGCACATGGCAAAGAACTGAGGCCTGCCAGCAGCCACGCAAATGAGAGTGACTGAAAGTAGATCTCTCCCTTGGTTTGACCTTGAGATGACTGCAACCCTGCCCAACAGCATAACTCCAACTTCATGAGACACTGAGCCAGAACCTCCCAGCCAAACCACTTCTGCATTTTGGACATAGAGAAACTGTGTGAGATCATAAATGTTTGCCTTATTAAACTGCTAAGTGTGAGGTCATTTGTTACACAGCAAAAAATAACCAAATTACCTCCTGTTAATATTTTGCCCCTTTCAAAGCAACAACTCTCGTATTATTGTAAAATGGAAAACATGTCTATTTGCTGGTCAGGCTGATATTTGGCTGGTTACACAGGATGTAAATGTTTTTCTTTTTTCTTTTTTCTTTTTCTTTTTAAATCTATGATAGATGTTGCTAACTCAGGGATGGGTTTTTTTTTTTATTTCTTCTAAAAAAAGAAGGGATATAGAACTCCCCAATTCATTCCACTACAAATATTCTCCATCAAGAGTAAACAGGGAACCATAATGTAAATGATGGACTCTGGTTAATAGTATAATTATAATAATATTCTTTCATCAGTTGTAACAAATGTACCACACTAATGCAAGGTGTTGATATTGGGGGGTGGGGGGTGGGGTGGTATATGGGAACTCTTATTTTCTGTATGAGTTTTTTGTAAACCTACAACTTCTGTAATAAAAAGGTTTACTTAGTGTTCATGAAAAAAGATATGAAATAGTTCTTTGGAAGTTAAATAATCAATTTCAAAGTCTCAAAAACAAAAACAAAAAAATAGAAAAAGAGGAGAAGACTATACATAGAAAGACATTTTAAAGAAGAACTTAAAATCCAAGGTGGGTAATAAGAAAGTAGGAGAACACATATCACTTCAAAAATATTGAAGTTCCCACAGTCAGATGAATTGCATTTTGGGTTACAGAGAATCTGTAGACATGTTCTTAGAGTCATAAGTTTTTGAGACAGAAATTCTAGGAGAGATGGGAAGATACAAACAAGCTTTTTGAACCCTGCCTCTTCCAAAATTGAACAAAATAACATAAGAGAAAAGGGGTAGGAAAAGAATGTGGTGCGGGGTAATAGTACTGAAACTACAGAAGACATATCAATTTATTGGCTAGCCTGCCAACCCCCCTTTCTTGGGGAAACTATTTCAGTCTTTGTGGACCAAGTAAAGCTTCTAATCATAGTTGCCCAAATCTCAAGCCAATGTGTTTAGCATCTGATGTAGTAGGGGCCAATCATAGCATCCAGCCTGTGCCATGGTGATTGGTTGAGGAATTGCCATGTGGTCAAAGCAGATCCAATCAGTGCCTTCCAAGTGTTTGATACAGGAATGAATTGCTAAAATGAGGGGATGGAAATATGAGGCTACTGGCAGTCATTTTGCTAGCCACAGGGAGAGAGCTGAGGGAGTCACTGGATCAGTCACATTGGAAATCCGGTTATTTGCATCAGTGATTTTCCTTTTTCGCTTAAGCTAATTTTAGTTGAGTTTCTTTATTTGAACCAAGATGACCCTGGTGGAAAAAAAAGTGCTAATTGCAAAACACAGATTTTGAGATACTTCTGCCAGAAACAAAAAGTACTGGACTTCCCTCAATAAGAGGGCAGCACACATTTTGTGAAATGTGTGGGAGTTTTTATGTCAAATTCTATAAATTTGAAGATCACAACGCTGGTGGAGTAGGTGGGCCAAGAGTCATATTCTGTCACAGACCAACAGTGTTTAAAGGTGTTTTTTGGGGGCCAGAAGGGAGAACAGATATTGCATACCACTTTTTTCTGACCTGATGTTTTCTATCTGTCTATGTATCTATGTATCTATGTATCTATGTATCTATCTATTTACTTTTTTCTTTATGCTGTTTTCAGTTGGAAATATGTGAGTCTTCTATTTAGAGCTTGATAGAAACAAATACAATTTATAGGAGCTTTATCTGGAAACCTCATCTGGAACATTAAAGTGCCATGATGCCAGTACTTTGGCGGCATAGAAGAGTAGAGCTATGATACAATGAGTAATGTGTTAACTATTCTTCATGCACATGGGTATTTTTAGTATTCTCGTTTTCAAACTTAGCTGCACATTAGAATTACCTTGAACATTTAAAACAGAAACAACTTATGCCTGGATTGTATCTCCAGAGATTCCATTTAATTGGAATGAGATTTGGCTTGAGCATTAGTAATTTTGAATTTTGAAATTTGCAATACTTTAAGACACAGAAAAATTGCAGGAAGAATACAAAGAACCCCCATGTACACTTTATCCAGTTTCATCAATTTTTAATAATTTGCCATATTTGCTTTATCATTTTCTCTCTCCTCTCTCTCTCTCTCTCTCTCTCTCTCTCTCTCTCTCTATATATATATATATATATATATATATATATATATATATATATATATATATATTCCTAATCAATTTCAGTGTGGGCTCTATGTATTATGCTCCTTTACTCTTTAAAATTTCAGTGGATATTTCTTAAGAATAAGGATATTCTTTTACATAAGTATAGTATGGTTATCAAATTCAGGAAATTTAAGACTGATACAATATTCTTTTATCTAATATGAAATCTATTAAGAGGATTTAAAAGAGCATAAAATTTGTCTAAATAAATTATTGTTGACTATTTAATTATACTGTTTTATTTTCCTAGGCTGTTTAAAGCAGATACCATGAAATGTGTTGGCTTAAACAATGGGCACTTATTAGCTTACATTTTGAGGCCAAGCAAATGTCCAAATCAAGGCATCATCAAGGTGATGCTTTCTTCCTGAAGGCTGCCAGTGATCCCTGGCTCCTCTGACACATGGAAAAGTACAAGATGGCATCTGTTGGTTTCTCCCTTCTCTTCTAGGTTTCCTTGATTTCAGTTTCTTGTTTCCATGACTTTCTCTCTCTGTTTTCATCCCATTTATAATGGACTCTGGTAAAAGGATTAAGATCTATACTGATAGAGGTGGGTCGCATCTTAACTGAAGTAGCCTCATCAAAAGGTCCTACTTACAATAGGCTTACACCCACAGGAAGGGATTAGATTTAAGACTGTGTTTTCCTGGGGTACATACAGCTTCAACCACCATATATACCAAATATAAACATCTATTTTAAAATACAGCATTGTGTGTGTGTGTGTAATTTTTTCTTCCACTGGACTGAGTCATTGAGGACAGGATCTGTGTCATTTTTATCTTGGTATTTTAGCAACATGTACAATTCTTGATACATAATAGGTGCCAAATAAAAGCATAAAGCTGAATGTTTAATGAATGACTGTGAATTATATAATATTTTAGATGTGTTTGTTAAATAAATGATGTGGTACCTTAGCAAAGAAAATTATAACCACTAGGATTTATGATAGTTTCATTAAAACTTGGCAAAATTAAACTAAGTACATGTCTGTTTTGAAAAGAAAGAGTATGCTTATCAATATTTTTAGGACATAAAGTTAGGATTTATATTAAATTTGGTAGATACCAAAATCAGAATTTGAAATCCTCTTAGTTCAAAGCTATAATCAATCATGTGTGAAGTTCTGCATTAGATTAAAAAGTAAATTACACAAGTAGCAGTTTAAGCAAAATTTATTTGTCCTGGTTAACTGGTAACTGAATATGAGCTAATAGTGTGAGCCAAGTATGGTAGGAAATGAAATCAAACAGCATTCATTAACACAAATATAGTGACTAGACTATTGGAGTTGAGGATAAATCTGATTCTGAAGGTATGTTCCAGAACATGAGGTTTGTCAATCTTTTCTAGAGATGCTTAAGAATGGGGCCTGTGCCATCTTAGAGATACCTGCATAGTTTCTGATCATTCCGAATGATTTCAAGATGGATGGAATCACTAGATGACATTCAAATTTTCTTTTTCTACTTAGGTCAACATCAGTGTGCAGGTTTCTTTCTTAATATTGATTTTGTTATGCCTGTTGTTAATGTGTTATTTAACCAAGGCACTTTTTCTAACCTTTTCCAATGAGTAGGAGTTATCAATGTACCATGAAAGAGTAAATATCAGAAATAGCGTCACCAAATAAACAAAAAGAGCATTAAGGGAAGCATTACATGAGCTTTCTCCTGTCAAGGATAAAGGTCAAGGTGAAGAGAAAGTAGAGACCAACTTATAGCTGTGAGCTCCCAAGCAATCCAGATTCAAGCCCTTATTCTACTCATTTTCTACTGTACTTATATTCTACGCAATCTTTCTGACTTTTCATCTGACATTTTAGAAATCTTTTCACTGATATTCTTTTTTTTCAAGGTTCTCAGCATTGCATTTTATTTAAAACAGAAATAGTTAGAACTATTTTTTGAATAACAACAAGTTTGCGTCTTTTAAAAATTTCCTTATCCTTATGCCTGTAACTGTGTTAGGTGATGGGGATACAGAAAAAAAATGTATATATTTTCTACTCTGGAATTCTCCCACAGTCTCAGTGAGTCATATGAACACATAAATGCAGTGATTTCAACGTAATTTTGATAATCTATTATAGTATTCTTAAAGCACATACCCAACTATGTGCCTCTATGAAAGCCTTCATTTGATTTTATTTTAAAGTATTCAGTGATTTAGCACAAAACTTATTGAAAACTTACTCTGTGCTAGCTATTGTATCAGGTATTCTGTTTTTTTAAATTAAATTCAGTTTTATTGAAATATATTCACATAACATATAATCATCCATAGTGTACAATGTTCACAGCACCATCATATAGCTATGCATTCATCACCCCAATCTACCCTTGAACATTTTCCTTACACCTCAAAGAAGCAGACTAAGAATAAAAAATAAAAGTAAAAAAGAACACCCAAATCATCCCCCCATCCCACCCTATTTTTCATTTAGTTTTTTGTCCCCATTTTTCTTCTCATCCATCCATACACTGGATAAAGGGAGTGCGAACCACAAGGTTTTCATAATCACACTGTCACCCCCTTGTAAGCTACATTGTTATACAATCATCTTCAAGAGTCAAGGCTACTTGGATGGAGTTTGATGGTTTCAGGTATTTACTTCTAGCTATTCCAATACATTAAAACCTAAAAAGTGTTATCTATATAGTGCATAAGGATGTCCACCAAAGTGGCCTCTCGACTCCATTTGAAATCTCTCAGCCACTGAAACTTTATTTTGTTTCATTTTGCATCCCCCTTTTGGTCAAGAAGATGTTCTAAATCCCACGATGCTGGGTCCAGATTCATCCCTGAGAGTCATATCCTGCGTTGCCAGGGAGATTTACACCCCTGGGAGGCAGGTCCCACATGGGGGGAGGGCAGTGAGTTCACCTGACAAGGTGGCTCAGTTAGAGAGAGAGAGAGAGTGCCACCACATCTGAGCAACAATGAGGAGTACTCAGGGGGAGACTCTTAGGCACAATTATTTGCAGGTTTATCCTCTCCTTTGCAGTAACGAGCTTCATAAGAGCAAGTCCCACGATAGAGGGCTTGACACTCGAATGGCCAGTCCTCAATGTTTGTGATTACACTGATATTCTTTTTTAGTATTAAGGAACTATCCTTCAATAATTGATGTCTTAAGAGATTTCTATTAGGATTAGGTACAGGATTTCAAACTAAAACCTTTTCTGCAGCTACTAAGACACAATGTACTGAGTATTTAAGAACTTCAGGAGAGGACAGACCTGTTGACAAAGATGTCTTTTGAATGCATCAATTTAGAATATTTTGTTTTTACTAACCTAACACATGAAGTATAGCTGAGCACACATGTACCTATATGCTTTTGCCTTTGCACCACTCTAACCAAATGCATTTTAAATAATTATTATATAATTTAATAAATTCCACTATTCCAGTATAATAGATTTTCTACCTGCTTTTCCTTAAGGTTTTTTCTATTGTCATTATTCTGTTTTTGCTGAGACGAATATTCAATTTGTTTATTTTCAACCATCTGGAATTTACTTTCTTATGGCATAAGATAGAAATTTAACTTTAATATATATATAATATATATATATATATATTTACACTTTTATAAAAGGGGGTTTATTTGGTTACACATTTACAGTCTTAAGGCCATAAAGTGTCCAAGATAATGCACCAACAATCAGGTACCTTCGCTGGAGGATGGCCAGTGGTGTCCGGAAAACCTCTGTTAGCTGGGAAGGCAGGTGGCTGGCGTCTGCTCCAAGTTCTGGTTTCAAAATGGCTTTCTCCCAGGACGTTCCTCTCTGGGCTTCATCTTCTCTCCAAAATGTCACTCTTAGTTGCTCTTGGGGGTATCTGTCTTCTCTTAGCTTCTCCAGAGCAAAAGTCTGCTTTCAACGGCCATCTCCAAAATGTCTTTGTAAGCTGAAGCTCCTCTCTCAGTTCCAGTGCATTCTTCAAAGTGTCCCTCTTGGCTGTATCAGCTTGCTCCTTCTGTCTGATCTTATATAGTGCTCCAGTAATTTAATTCAGACCCACCCTGAATGGGTGGGGCAACACCTCCATGGAAATTATCCAACCAAAGGTCTTGTCCACAGTTGACTGAATCACATCTCCATGGAAACACCCAAAGGATTCCAAAATCTAATCAACGCTAATATGTCTGCCCACACAAGATTGCAGCAAAGATAATGGCATTTTGGGGGACATAATACATCGCACTGGCACATACCTAACAAAATCTAACATATCTAACAAAAGATTAATATCCACAATATACAAAGACCTCCATCAACTCAAGAAGAAGAACAACCCAGAAAATAAAAAATGGGTTGAGGATATAAACAGGGAATTGAGAAAAGAAGAAATCTAAATATGTTGAATGCATATATGCAGGTTCTTCAAAGACAGTATTTCTGAACTTCGTAACAACCCAATGAAATGGGTATAGACATAAAGAAATAGGTAAAATAACATATTCAAGGGCAAACAGTTTGCAAATTAAGGAGCCAAGATTTGAATCCAGGTGTGTCTGGCACCAAAGCTTGGACTCTCCACTGAATCTTGCTGTTGAATCTCACCTAGGCTCAATTTTTTTTCAAGAAAAAGAATAAAGAAGTCCTTAAAAATTAAGAAGTAAAAGCAACAATCCAATAGAAAAATAGGCAAAATATCTTAATAACTCATAGGAAAAGAAATACAAATGGCCCTAAACATAAGGAACGCTCAATCCTGCCCATCTTAGGAGAAATGCAAATTAAACTATCCCAAGATCTTACTTCTCACCTCCCAGGTTGGCAAAACACAAAAACTGACAACATAATTTGCAGACAAATCTGTACTTTAATATTTTTAATGCATGGATTTCTGAGTTTCCCAAAGAGGATTTTTTTTTAATTAGCATTTTTCCACTAATATTTCTCATATACAATGGAAGGCAGAAGAATGCTCCCCCAATGATATCCACTTTCTAATCTCTGGAACCCAAAAATATGTTGCCTTACATGGCAAAAGGGACTTTTCAGGACCTTCAGATGGTATATTAGCCTGAGTTAACCAGGTGGGCCCAATCCAATCACATGAGTCCGTGAAAGCGAAGAACAAGGCAGAAGAGTAGGTCAGAGAGATTTGTTGATGCAAGCATGAAAAGTATGAGAGGGACTTGACCTGCTGTGCTGACATTGAGGGTAGAGGAAAGAGACCATGAGCCAAGAAATGTGGGTGGCATCTTGCACCTGGGAATGGCCCTTAGCTGGCAGCTAGCACAGAAACAAGGACGTCAGCCCTATAGGGCCAAGGACCTGGATTCTGCCACTGACTTAGTGAGCAAGGAAATAGGTTCTCCTCTAGAGCCTCTGGAAAGGAACTCATTTCTGCTTACACCTTGATTTTAGCTCAGTGAAACCTATGCTGTACTTCTGACCTAAATATGTGTTAATTTGTTATGGCAGCAATAGAAAACTAAAACATATACTAAGTGATTATATATATAGGTCTTTATAATTTGTAAGCTTCTAAATTTGTGTTAATTTGTTATGGAAGAAATAGAAAACCAAAACATATACTAAATATATATATATATGGGTAAGCTTCTAAATTTGTGTTATGACAGCAATAGAAAACTAAAACATACACTAAATAATTATATATGGGTCTTTTGTCAAAATTTCTATTTTGTACTATTTGTCCATGTGTGTATTTGGGGGCTAATACCACAATGAATACTCACTATAGTTTTATTGTATATTTTGATATATACTCATGAAAGAGGTCTGTTTTAATGTTATTTTTTCAGAATTTCCTTAGCTAGTCATGAAAATTTTACTTTCTAGGAACTTTAAATCAGCCATCAAATTTCATTTAAAATCAGGTTGACATTTTTATTAGAATAGAATTGCTTTTTGATTACATTGGTGAGAACTATCTCTAAAATTTGCATCTTTCTGTTCATGAGAAATCTATCATTTATTTCACAAAGTTTACATAATTTTAAAAATAGGTCTTAATATTACTTCGGTTATTTTTTAGATGTAATTAATTAAACTTTTAAGTTTTCCCCCTTAAGAATTTATTAAGATTTATTGAAATTTTAATAATTTCTTTTGATATTGATGATGGGATATTTGTTCTGTTAAATTTACTAATGAGCTATTGTTGGTGCATAGGAAAGCTATTGATTTTATATAAGAGTAGCTTGTGCTTCCCTATCTGTTCTAGCTCTTTGACAGTTGATTCTTCTGGATTTTCTGGGAAGAAGGTTATATTGCTTACAAATACTGGTGGTTTTGTGTCTTATACCTATTTCTTTTTGTGGTGTTGTACTAGCTATATATTTCTTCGGTGTTGAAAAGTTATGGTAAGAATATGAATACTTGTATTTTTCCTGATTGAAATAAAAATGCTTATACATGTTCGTATTGTGGTAGGTTGACTTAGGTATCCCAATTTAGACATGTTCTTAACCTTAATCTACATTCCTGTGGGTGTGAACCCAGTAGAAAATGGGACCTCCTGAAGATGTTATTTTAGGTTAACATATGGTCCAACTGAATGAGGTTGGTTTTATCTGGATTACTGGAAGAGAAGAGATGGAACGCAGCAGGTACCTGAAAGAGAAAGGATAGGACTTTACCATGTGAAGGGAAAGTCAGGGGAACTGTAACCAAGAAATTAAGAATTAACAAACAATTGTGATTACTGAATCATTATATAGATGTTTTTCTGTTTATATTGTAGAGTAGGCAGATGTTAATACCTGAAATTACTGAAACTCAACTAGTCTTGCCTCTGTTTACAGTTCCCTCACCCTTGTTTGTACTTACTATTATAATAGCTTTGTGTATACCTATGATAGTAATAGTTATTTTAGTCTAGTCTCAGTCCTGTGTATACTTACTATTGTAATAGTAACAACTCCAAAAACCCTGAACTCCTTAGGCTGGAGGAGACAAAGTTTTGGGAGCACAGGCCGTCTGATCGCCTGCTTCTTACCTGGCATTAAACACGTTCTCTCTTTGAAGCGCAGGTGCCATGGATTGGCTGTTAAGTGCATCAGGCAGAGAACACACTGCTTTTGTTTGGTATCAAAACCAAGGAGTGCTGGCTCTCCTGACCCGGGGAGGAAGCAAGCCTGCTAGCCTCTGAAACCGTGAGTCAGTAAATTCCTGATGTTAACCAACCCATTGTGTGGCATTTGTCACAGACTCTGGCAAAACTAAGGCAACCATTAAGAATGTTCTCTTTAGTTGTGGTAAATTCTCATATAGAGAATTCCTCTTATAGTAGAGGAAGTCTTATTCTATTCCTGGCATGGTAGACTATTTTTATTTTTAAGTGTTAAAAAAATGAGTGTTTCAAATCCTTAGGTTGGTTTTATGGGCTTTCTTTTAAATCTGGTGATGTAGTGAATTCCAGTAATAAATTCCCGAATGTTTATCCATCATTGCATTTCTGAGAAAATCCTAATTGGTTATGATATAATCTTTTCACTTAGTCAATTATTTTCACGAAGACTTATTGGGTACTACTGTGTGAACTGTTCCAGACACTTGGCCTATAGCCAGAGAACAAAGCAGGAAAAGATTCCCTTACGTTTTGAAGGAGATACAGACAATACATAACAGACAGAATGAATCAGTAAATCTGTGTAGAGTGTTAGCAGGTGATAAGATCTATGGAAAAAGAAAAGTAGTTCTGAGGGGAATCAGAACTCTCAGGGGAGGTAGGAGTGCTCTAGGAGTTAAACAGGTGGTCAGAATAGGCCTCATTGAGATTATTGGAATAAGGACTTGACTGAGTAAGGAAATGAGCCATGTGGCTAATTTACAGAGGGGCCCTAGAGAAGGGTACTTAAAGGCTGGAGTACATGCATTTGAAGAGCAGCAAGGAGGCCTGTGTAGCTGGAGTGGAGGGGATGAGGGGGTTCTTAGAGGGAGATGTGGATGGAGAGAAGAGCTTGGGTTGCATGGGTCTTTTAACTAATTTTACTGTGTTTTGGTTAATAACACAGCTTAAACATTTTCTAATATTTGGAATTTATGGTGCTTTCTTTGTGTCTTCCTAAGATCAAGAATGTAAATCTGTATGTTTATATGCATATATATTTCATTTATATCAGTAATGTCAAGTTGTTAATCGATGCTTCAAACTTTATCCACATTTATTTATCCTCTATTTGATCTGTTAATTTATTAGAAAACTTGGCTAAATTCTATTGCTATGAGTATATCTGTATGAATTTCTACTTCTATACCTAATTGTTTAAGTACACATTGAATTTATATTATTAGGGTCATAAAAGATATGTGACTTTATCTTTTGGTTGATTTTACATTTTACCAGATAAAAATAATCCTCTTGTCTTATTGATTTTGTTTGTCATGAGATCTATTTGACTGGTACTATTGTATTTATTTCTATTCTTTTTTAAAACTTTGCCTAGTTTCTTTTTGTTCTTCTCTTTATTTTCAATTAAAAAATCATTTTGTTATAGGTGTGTCTCTTTAACCAGCACACAGCATATAGTTGGGTAAACTCCACTGAATCTGAGAATGCCTATCTTCTTATTTAGGTATTTATGTTTGGTTGTTTTCTTGGTATATTGTTTTGTGCTTGCTATTTATTATGGTTTTTTTGTTTGTTGTTGTTTTTTGTTGTTTTTTGTTTGTCTAGATTAAGAGTTTTATGTTTTTCTATTAATATTGATAATTAATATCTATTGAGTTCCCCTTCAGACATAACAATCCCTTTTGCATTCTGTTTTTATCTCTTCTTCCACCATACTACTTCTATTCATGTTTGTTTAAAATCATCTGGAATTTTATTTCCAGGCTAAAAAATACCTCTTTAGTGTTGAAAATTATTTCTGACTTCAAGTTTTATAGCTATTTTATCAGTAATTATTGAGGTTGAATTTATTATTCTTACTGATTTCTTTTCTTACTATTATTTTTCTTTGTCCTCTTTTTTTTGTGTCAGTGGACAAATCCTTTCAAAAAATCATCACAAGTCTGAAAATATCTATTTGCCTGCATAATAAAAGTTCACTTGGCTTCAAATAGAATACTTAGTTTAAGAAGTTATCCCTTAGAAATTTGAAAAAATTACCTTATTACCTTTTAGCTTCCAAAATGGCAGGTGAGAAGTCTTTGGTCAATATAATGCTCACCTTTTTGTTGGCAATTTCTACTATTTGGTTTACTATTTCTCACTTTGAAGAATTTTAGAATATTCTCTTTGTATTTTAATTCAGAAATTTCTTCAGGATCTTTCTGGGCATGGAGTTTGTTAAAAATATACTTTTCCAGAGCTCCAACTCTAAAGAAATGGATTCAGTAAGTCTCTAGAAATTTGTATTTTTAATAGGTATCCCAAGTGATTCTGATGCAAATGGTCTACAAACAAGTGATAAAGGTATATAAAACTACCACCACATTATTGTTTCTGCCCATTTCTTCCAATAACCTTTGCCTAAATATAATATTGCACTGATTCTGAGACATAATTTTTCACTATTGAAATCAGTCTGTATCATAAAATGAATGGCATCTCACATTCTCTTTTGGCCAGATGTGATAGAGTTGTTGTTGCCTGTGCACGTACAAAAATCAGAAATGCCAGCTTCGGAATCTGTAGAATGGTTATCAGTGGTTTGGAAAAAGTCCTGAGGGCAATTGTGAAATACTCATCTAGACCCTGAAAATGAAATAGTTGGGGGAGAGGTGTGAGGTAATGAATCAGAGGTGATTAGCAATATTCCTGAGACAGGAGTCCAAGATAGGCTAGCTCTACACACAATTGCGATGTCAGCTTACGACATCTACAGCAACCACCTACAACACTTAAGTTTTCGTTTATACAATCTTTTAAAAAATGCTGCATTACAAACATTCGTGATGGGGATCTTACTATCAGGATGTGCACTAACTGACAGGCAAACAAAAATTTCTCTTCTGGCCTGAGGATACATGCTCCAGCTGCTCACACAGTTCTATTTCAACCACTCCCCATCCACACAGATGATTACCTAAGATTTACCAAACATATGCGGAAACATTGACCATGAGAAAAGAGTTATGGAACTCAAAAACAAACCCACCTCCCTAGTATCGCCAACCTCAGGAAACAGAGATGAGGTAAAAGGCAAAAAATGTAAAGATAGCATTCTCAAGAATACTACATTTAGAAAAACACACTGCCATAAATAGAAAACATCATTGAAAACATTTTGAAGTAGATGATCTAAATAGCAGAATGAACACAGCTCAAGACTGAATTACTGAGGTGAAGAAAATGTTATTTTCCCAGAATACACTGCAAAAGAAAAAAGGGAAAAAATAAGTGTAAAAGAACATTTTGGAGAAATAGAGAATAGATTAAAAAATTCCAATATCTATTTAATGGGGGCTCTAAAATAAGAAAACAGAAAGGTTAGAAGGGAATAAATTATCAAAGAAATAACAAAAGAAAAATTTTCTATAGTGAAGAATGACTACAGACTCAAAGTGCTGATAGGTGAAATGGAATGAATTAAAGAATATGTGTATACACATGTATATATATACAATATATATATACTACAACCCTATGCCAATTAATTTTAAATTCTAAATAAAATATACCATTAATAAAATATAACAATACAGTTGACTCAAAAATATATGATTTACATGAATAGAACAATATACATGGGCGAAATTGAGAAAGTTGTTCCAAATTACCTATGTTAAAAGGATCAGGTCCACATGATGTCAACTGTTAGTTATTTTAAATATTCAAGGAATAGACAATTTTATTGTTTTTTAAACCGTTCTAGAGAAAAATATAAAAATCCACACCTATTTTAAAAATCAGTCATTGGTCTGATAAAATATTCTGTATAAGCAGATGTAATTAAGTTATAGACATCAATCATAAAAGAGGAAAAAATATATGCTCAAACATCCCTTTAAGGATTTTTAAATAATGAAGAATTGAAAACAACCTTGAGGTTCTTCAGTAATTTAATATAACCATAAAATCATTTTGCATGAGATTTGATCAAGAAAATGAAATTGAACATGTGTATTTACATTGCCTTTTGACCCAAATTCTTTGAAATGGTAGCAAGTACTTTTAAAAGGATGAATTCATAATTCTTCTGGAAGACAACAGAAAGTATCAACTGTGGATCAGAAATTTATGAAGAATTCCTAAAGGTAGAAAACATGGGGTATGGAATAACAGAGAAACAAGATGGAAAGAAGCTCTCAGTTGAAAGCACATATAAGAAAAGACAGCTAATGAGGTGAGAATAGATTTCAGGAGTGGGAGATGGCCCTGTAGAAAATGTCAGCATGATTAATTGAGATAAACTGCATTTTTGAGGATTTGGGTCTTCAACACTCTGCCTCCCCTACTGATAGTGTATTTGCCTTCAGTTTTAAAACATTGGGTGTGGATTTTCTGTCCTAACTCCTACGGAGGATAATGCCTAGATACCTACAATTAGAGCCCTAGAGATGGAGGCAATTATTTCCCAGTTAACAATCATACATCTGTCAGAAAATTGTTTGGAACTAATACATAATTGGTGTACAAAAATGAGTGTAAGAATTCAAGGTCTAATACTCCTAAGTAAATAATGAGTGTTTATCAGAAGATTCAGAAATGGAAAGGGCATAATTAAAGCTTGACAGAGTTTATTAAAGAAATTGATTTCTCTATGATTTATAGAGTCAAGTAAGGGAAGGATATGGATAGAAATTACTCTTAAGACTCAACACAGATTCTGCATTTCCTTAAAAAATGGAACTTCTTGTATAAAGAGGGGCAAGTATAGCCAATGTTGCTGTAATAATTGAGAGTAGAAATATCCTGTTTTCTTTAAGCCTGGGGATGCCACTTGAGTTAAAGTTAACATAGTGAAGATCATGGGAAAGGCAATTCTGCCAATGATGGTTACAGGGAACTATGAGAAACCAAGGTTATTTCCAAGGCGTGGGAAAAGACAGCATTACACCTGGGCTCAGGCATATGATTGAGAGGCTGCAGAACTGGTAGGTATATAAGGCCAAGAGAATTACATGCTTGATGGCATGTCTTGGGACCTGAGACTGTTCATGCTTTCAATTTAAACAATGTAACAACAACTGTGGTGTCTTTGGGATCTACTGAAAATCAGAGAGCAAAAATTGGTCCTTTAAAATAAACAATGAGGTATAAATTTCAGGACATCAAAAGACCTAGAGGTCATTCAAAGTGTTCTATTGCCCCTTTGTTCTCGACTCAGAGAACAACATTAGAAATTTCCATCTTATATGTGAGAAACTTTTTTTTCCATATGTCTGAGAACATATGGACTTCTGAATTTTATCTGGAACTTCTTTCTTCGTCTCTTTTGTCCCTATTCTGCTCCATTTTGATTTGTCTGTCTGTAGCTTCTCACTCTGGGATCCTGTCTGTGAGAGGGCAATGAGAGGGCAATTGGTGTTCAGTTTTGAGCTTTCACGTGGCACAGATTGCTCCAATCCTTTCAGGCCTCATTGTGGATTCCTTGCCTTCAGCAACTATTGGAATGGGCAAAATCCCCCACAGCTTCAGCTGCTGTTCTTATATTGGCCCTCTACAAGTTCCAATTATTACTGCTTGGCTCTTTTGAGAGTATCCTATTCTCAGGCTGACAAATGCTCTCCATGGCTTCTCTCTACTTCCTGTACCCAGCCAAGGACATGCAGGTTTGGTGACTGTTATTGGTTTGTCCTCAATTACTTATCTTTTGGACTTGTGAGGAATACTGCTACCTAGATTTGTAGTAAATGTTGCTCATGAGTTTCTAGTTTTGTTATCTAGTTGCACAGCCAGTTTTTATGGGGGAATTTGAAAAGATTAAAAAAATACATATCTACTGCCACCATCTTCCCCAAATTCCTAATTAATTTTATAATTTAAAGACTTATATAAACTAAATGGAGACTTCTTTGCAGAAATGGAAAAGCTAATCATTAAATTTATATGGAAGGGTAAAGAAACACAAATATCCAAAACCGTCTCGGAAAAGAAGAACAAAGTAGGAAGACTCACACTTTCTGATGTTTAAAAGTTACCACAAAGCTACAGCAATTAAAACAGCACAGTACTAGCACAAGCACAAACATTAGACCAATGGAATTGAACTGAAATTTCTGAAATAAACCCTCACATCTATGGCCAACTGATGTCCGTTCTAAGTTAATCAATAAATTTAATGAAATTCTAACAAAACACCAATATGCTTTTTTTAAATAGAGCAAGAGAAATTGATACTAAAATTCATATGGGAAAATAAATATGCAGAAAAGAGAGGAAAATACAGAAAGTGAAAAATCTACAAGGGAGAACCAGCCTTACCAGATATTAAAACATTTTATAAAGTTTCCATAATTTAAAAAGTGTGATTTTGGCTCTTGAATACACAGACAATGGAATAGAATAGAAATTACAGAAATAGACTTAAGTACACTTGCATTTGGTATATGAAGATGGTGGCATTTCAAATCACTAGTCAATGATAACTTTATTTTTCTTTTTTTATTAGAGAAGTTGATCATTATACTGTGATTATAAGAAAATGTCTTTTTCCAAAAGAAATATACATTGAAGTATTTAGTATTAAAGGAGCATCATGTCTGCAATTTACTCTCAAATGGTTCAGAAAAAATGTATGTGTATGTATGTATGTATGTGTGGCCAGATAGATAGATAGCTAGATAGGTAGGTAGATTGAACAAATGAGGAAACAAATAGGGCAAAAATACTTAGAACGGACATCTTTATGATATTTAGTCTTCCTTTCCAAAAACCAAGAATGTTCTTCACTTGGTCAAATTATTTTTATGTATTTCAGGGTTTTGGGTTTTTTTTGTTTTTCTCATGTACGATTTATACATTTCCTGTTGTTTATTTTCCACTATTTTATATTCTTTATTGCAACTATAAATGGGATTTTCTTTATCTTAAATCTTCTAACAGTTTATAAATATATAATAATAATATAAATAAATATATACTGTAACTGGTTATCGATACAGATTATTTCTGCATGCTAATTTTATTTCTTGTTATGTCTCTGATTTCTTTTGCTATGCTGAGTTAGCTTTAATCTTTGCACTTTTTCTGGTTTTTAACATTGTTTTAATTACTTTAATTCTCTTTAGCTGTTAATAGTGAAAATCCTTTTTCAAATGTAAGCTTAAAACCCAGTATAGCCCATTTTCGTGGTGCCTTGGAGGCCATCAGCTGCTTCAGGATGAAGCTGAACATCTCTTCCCTGGCCACTGGCTGCCAGACACTCATTGAAGGGGACGGTGAACACAACCTTTGTACCTTACTTGAGAAGCTGATGGCCATAGAAATTAATGCTGACATTTTGGGTGAAGAATGGAAGGGTTATGGATCAGTGGTGGAAACCACAAACAAGGTTGCCCCCATGAAGCAGGGTCTTGACCTGCGGCCGTGTCCACCTGTTACTGAGTAAGGCACATTCCTATTGCAGGCAAGGAGAACTGGAGACAGAAAGTGCACTTCTGTTTGGGGTTGCATTGTGGATGCCTATCTGAGTGTTCTCAATTTGGTTATTGTAATAAAAGGAGAGAAGGATATTCCTTGTCTGACTAGTGCTGCTGTGTCTTGTTGCCTGGGGACCAGAGGAGCTAGCAGACTTGCAGACTTTCCAGTGCCCCTAAAGAAGACGATGTCGGCCAGCATGTTTGCAAGAAAGCTCCTGAACAAAGAAGGCAAGAATCCCAGGACCAAAGCACCCAAGATTCGGTGGCTTATTACTCTACCTTTCCTGCAATTACACATGTCACCGTATTGCTCTGAAGAAACAAGGTACTAAGAAAAATGAGGAAGAAGCTACTGGATATGCTAAACCTTTGGCCCAGAGAATGAAGGAGGCCAAAGGAAAACATCAGGAAGAGACTGCGAAGAGACAGAGGCTGTTTTCTCTGAGAGCTTCCACCTCTAAGTCTGAGTCCAGTGAAAAATAAGATTTTCAAAGAGTAACAAATAAATAAGATCAGGCATTAAATCTAAAAAACAAAAACAGAAACCCATTGTAGACAGAGTTAAAAATTACTTGCAGTTCATTTGAGGGATTGGCTCCCTATCCACACGGAGTCCCATTTCACCCCACGGTGCCCCATCACATTCTCACTTTGGGATGTAGAATGACACCATGGGTTTAATACATTGTTTCATTTTACAGCTGAGGATACTGGTGCCTGGAGCCATCAAATAATGGATACAGAAAGCAGGTAGTTAATGGCAGAGCCCTTGGTGAAGATGGGTTTCTTCCTGGCAGCCCAATGATCTTTCCCGTCGTCTATCCTCTCTAAGGCTCCTGCAACACACACTGCCCTCTGCTCAAGGTGATGACAATGGTAACCAGCAAGCCACTGACAGCAGGACCAGCAGCATTTGGGAACAGCCTTGGGATTGCTAATCAGGCAGCCTACATAGCCTGTTTAAAATAACTGAGGAGAATGATATCTTATTTTTGCCCCACACCGGAAGACCCTCAGTTTCAGCTCTCACGTTTTTGTTTTTTATCCTTATTTCCTGATTGGCTCCTGGCCTACGGAAGGGTTGGTTAAATGTTTGCTGAGGTTTCTTTTTGGCAACAAGGCAGATATCCTGAAATAATTCAGTCTGAAAAACCAACATAATATTATAACTGAAGTTTTGCCACGCTTTCCAACTTAATGCACAGTGTCATTGCTGTGTTTTTATTGGGTTGTCTACTGTGGTGATTTAAGAATTGCCACGTCTTGGGTCAGCTACATCAGAATCTGGATATTTTAGAGAGACTAAAATTCTCTGGCTTTTCCCTTAGAGATTCTTATTGAATAGCTCTTAAATTGACCCTATAATCAGCATTTTAAACAGCCCCCCAGCGATTCTGCCAGATGGACAGAGTTTGGGAATCCCCGAAGTTTAGCAATGGTAAATAGAATCAACGATTCCACCTAATTACATATCAAAGAGATGAGCCTGTGTAATCCCAAATTTTATATAATATACAAATTGTTTCTGTTTTTTTTTTTATGCAATAGGAAAGGACATCCTCTTAGGCACATACATCTACTACCAGGTAAATTCTTTAGCCTCCCACACCCGGACACACTCACTCAGGCTGTACCAACCTCTCCTGACTCAGGCTCAGATAGTCGCAGCCCCGACATTTGCAGGAGAGTTCTGTCTTACTATCTATTGTCTTCCAACCTAGGATTTCTCACACAAAATAAGAAATTCATAGCACAATCCCAAGTGTGTCAGTGTAGGTCTCTTTCTTGCCTTCTCACACTTGTAGTAGTGAGACAAAATGATTCAGATAAAATGACCTGAGTAAAATAGCAGAAATAATGGTGAGAAGCAGTAAGGTATAGTGGGCAGGAATGCAGATTCTGGAAGCAAGCTGAATGGTATGAATCCTGGTTCTCTCTGTTGACTAGCTGTGTGAATCTGGGCAAGTCATTTAATCTCTCTGCACCTCAGTTTTCACACATGTAAAAATGGGGTTAGTTGTAATACCTAACTCATGCTGTTAAGTTAGTTAAATTTGGGGGGTTAAATTAGTCATTCTATACAAAGTACTTAGACTGTATATAGGAAATGCTTTGTAAGTATTAAAAAATGACTAAGTATAACTTGATAGAGGTATAAAAAGGCATCAAGATGACTCTAAATATGGGAGAGAACAGAATGAACAGCACAGGAAAAAAGAGGGGGGAGCTTTTGGGGATTTACTCATGGCCCCAACAAAGGGCATGCTCAGGTCCCAACCCCTGGTCCTGTGGGTGTGAACCCATTGTAAATGGGACACTGAAGATGCTATTAGTTAAGGTGCCCAGACTGAATGAGGGGAGGCCTTAATCCAAAATGGGTGAAGTCCTTTTTGAGATGCGGAGATTATCCTGGATTATCCGGGAGAGCCCAATCTAATCATTTGGGTCTTTAAAAGCAGAGAACCTTTCCCGGCTGTGGTCAGAGAAAGTGATGTGGTGACGGAAGAAGGGTCAGAGAGATGCTATGCTGCTGGCTTTGAAGACCGAGGAAGGAGGCCATGAACCCAGAAGCTGAAAAATGCAAGAATTTTCTCCTAGAGCCTCCAGAAAGGAATGCCGCTCTGCCAACTTGATTTTTGACCAATGAGATCTGTGTTGAAATTCTAACCTAGAGAAATTTAAGACAATAAATTTGTATTGATTTAAGGTGCTAAATTTGTAATTTGTTTCAGTAGAAATAGGAAACTGATATACTGATGAAATAAGTAAAACCATGTACAAGTAGGTCCACTGGCTTAACTGATTGTTTTTAAAAAATTAAAGATGGAAAACAAAGTGATTCATCATTACTGTCTATGACTTTTCTTTACCATTTGTCTGTCCTCCTCACTTGCTGCTGGGAACCCTTCTACCATCTGTGGAGAGAAGCCCAGTCATCCCAGCTGTCCTGCCTCAGGCCCCAGAGATGGGAGTGAGGCGGTCCAAGATCAACAACATATATGGTTGTGATTTGCACAGCCAATTCACAGAATCATGAGAAATAATACATGTTGTTGTTGTTTTTAAAGCCATTAAGGTTTTGTGTGGCTTTTTATGCAGCAAAAGTTAACAGGCAAGATGGAATTTAACAAAGGATTATGAATACTGAATCTCTATAGAAAATTAAATATTTCTTAGTTGCTAGGGTATTAGAATAGTTAGAAGGAAAGAATTGAAATGGTGGAAATGTAACCCATAGGATCCTTTGAAATTTGTTCTATAGCTACTTGTTAAATTGTAATTTGAAAGCTATCACCCTTTTGTATAAATGTTATATTTCACAATAAGGAAATAACTGAAACTATGGTATTGTATGGTATTGTAACTCATAACAGCTTTGGAAATTTCCTATATAACTACTTATTAAATCATACTTAGAAAAATATGTTTTTATGTATTTGTTATGTTTCACAATAAGGAAATAAGTGAAACTGTAGAAGTGTAACCCGTAATATTCTTCGAAATTTGCTTTCTAAACTACTTGTTAAATTGCAGTTGGAAAGTTATTACTTATAAGTATATGTTATATTCTACAATAAAAAATTTAATTTAATTAAAAAACAGTTAACTGATATATCCTGTCTTCAACAAGGCTTTCTCTGGCCATCTACCCTGCTGGATTTTAGGATCAAACTATCCAATTATTTTGCCTTGCTTCTTCCGAAGCTCTTATCACTATCTGAAAATATGCTTGTAATTTACTTCTCTAATTGTGCTTTATGTATTCACCAAAGAGGACAGAAAATCCTCAAGAGCAGGGATACTGTCTGACTTGTGTAATGTAGCACCTCCAGCACCTAGACTAGTTCCCGGCACTTACATGCTCAGTAAATATTTGTTTAATAAATATCTGAATGACATACCATTCTACCGTTTTTCAAATAGCTTCTTATTAAATGGGCTGAAATCTGAGTCTACAATAAATTGTACTTCAACCAATGAGTTACCTTATCATCAATAAAACTTTTTCCCAAATTTTTACAACTGGTTTAAGTTAGAGTTGATTATCCATATGCTTGTAATTCTTGCTTTTTGTATTACCTTTATAAATGCATTTGACGAAGGATGGGATAAACTGTATCAGGGGTTGCTGGGCAGTTACAACTTTAACCTAGAAATCTAATTATGACTTCTTAATATTTGAGATAGATTACATCATCATTTATTTTATGTTGTTAATTGCACCTTGGAGGGTTTACTCAATTCCTTAAAAGCTGTTCCTGCTTTAAAAAGTCTTGCCAGTAGGTGGCACCCTGGACTCACAATCTGTTATTCTGAATACATCCATCAAGTTATTGCTTATAGTTTAAGCTCCTGGAAGTTCTCACAGAATTCAACACTACTTGCTTTCTCTGCAGACTCAGTCAAAGCCATTCCATTTGCCATTACTGCTTTCCTAGTTTTGTATTCTGTGATCTTGTTCTTGATTTCAACTATCTAGACCCCTGGATTTGGAGAGTCACCAACATTTGGGCTATGGGGAAGGGCATACTTTTTTTAAAAAAAAAAAAAATCATGCTGTTACTCATCTTCAGGCATATTCTAAATGCTGGGAATATAGGAGTGAGTAAAATAGACAAAGATCCTTGCTGTTAAGGAGTTTGCATTTTAGGGGAGAGATAGACAAACAAAATAAAAAACAATCTATAGTAGGTTTGTTAGTTGTAAGTGCAAAGGAAAAAATAGCAGGGAAGGGGGATATAAATTATCAGGGTGGGGTGGCCATGGAAGGCCTCAGTGAAGAGGGGACTTTTGCATAAAGACATGAGGCAGTGTGGTGTGAGCCATGTGGATTTCAGGCAGATGGAGCAGCCTCCCAAAAAGCTACGAGGCCAAAAGGGCTGAAGCACTTGAGGAACAGAATGGCGGGTAGTGGAACAGAAGAGCTTGTGTGATGGGAGCAGCAGTCAGAGATGAGGTCAACAGGGAGCTATGGTGGAGGGGCGGGGGGTGATGGGCCTGTAACTGATATTACTCTGAATGACATGGGGTGCCACTTGAGGGTGTGGAGTAGGATATGATCTGACCTACATATTAATGGAATCACTGTGTAGGGTCAAGAGCAGAAGCAGAGAGACCAGTTAGGAGTCTATTGTAATAATCTAGGTAAGTGATGGTGTTTGGACCAGGGTGGCGACAGGGGGAGGGGTGAAAAGTGGTAAAAATATGGATATATTTTGAAGATAGGAACAAATAGGCTTTCTGGTCCACTGGATGTTGTGTGTGAGAAAAATGCATTCAAGCTATGATAACTTGATCTCATAACAACAATTCTAAATTACATTTGTGATTCATTTTCACTATGTAAACCTCTTTTACATGTAGTTATTTGATGCTTTACACAATCCTGTGATGTAGAAATTTATTTCATTTTTACTAATGCTAAAATATAAAAGGTAACTATAGAGAAGGCAGCTTTAGGTTTCTAACAATTTTTGTGAAAAAGATCACGCTCTTGACTTTCTCCCTAATCCCATTTTCTAGATGCCATAAGAGCAAGGGAAGACTATTTCAATCTGAAGAACTAAAGTAAAAACTGTGAGAAAACTCAAAAAGACAGAAGGTGGCTGAGACATGGTGTGAGAGAACACAGCAGCGTGAGCCTGAGAAAGGACAGAAAGTGTGGTTGAGGGAGATATTTTGAGTTATGTTCTTTTCTATCTGCCACACTGCAAGATTGGTTTCTGGCTCATGCACCATAAGGCAGATACGTGGCAGTGCCAGCCCAGAGCTGCGGAGGTAAGTGTAACATCTGGAGGAGGAAGAGATAGCCACAGGTGTGTGATCAGCAGTGTGAAAAGAGACACAAGCACTCCAGAGCCAGTGCTTTTGATTGGTCTACAAAATAAAGGGACAGGGAAATTTGAGCAATGGGCAAACATGAACCATAGATGGGCTTGGGTATGACTGAATAGTCCTGCAATAGAAAGAAAGAAACCCTAGTCTGAAAGAAAGATAATGTCTAATCCCTAAACCCAAAATGTAGTTTAAAATTTGACAACTCAGAATAATACATACATGGTTATAGATAGTTCTAAGGGTATATTTTGGATAGATTTGCACTGGAGAACAGGGTCCCAAAGACATTTTAAATATAGCAAAAAAGCTTGATATGAAATGATCTAAAGATTTCTCTAGTCATCTTCTTGCTGGGGAATGTGGAAATGGGCCAGAGGGATTAACCAAAGGACTAATCAAAGACGTTCCTTGGCACTCTCCCTCTAGTTACTTTTGTTTATTCTACAGGCTGGATCCCCAAAGATCAGGGACACATACTTCAATTGTATGATGGTGCGTTTTGGGTATTGGAGGCAGAATTGATAATGTGGGCAAGTCAATATTGTCTATTTATATTTTAAATACATTTCATTTTAAACATAATTATCAACTGCATTTTTTTCAAATATAGTACTTAATGGGTCCAATGATTGAAGTTTTGAGAGTACAACAAAAACATATTTCAACCTAAGTTTTAACATGCATTAGTAGATTCTATTAAAAACTGATTGCATGTCAGACTCAAAGCACATATAATTTTTATGATCACTTTATACACTACATTAAGTTCAAAATAGGTAATATGGTTGAAGTTTCATAGTGTGGGAATCGTAAGATAATTTTAAAAATCGCTAAATCTTATATATTTCCTGAGAATCACATATTATGTTATAATTAATAACTACTTTGCTATTATCTGTCAGTGTCCACACATATAAATTAGCAAGCTTATTTTCAATTGATTACCAGATGTTTGCATAGTATTTATTTAGAGTATGTGAAAACTAGGTTTAGCTGAACCTTAAGGAGATAAAAATAATCTCTTTTCATAGATAAAAGAAGATAGAAAGTGGTCCACTGGGCCAACTCAACTTCCTCCTCCGCCTCATCCTGCCCTTCGCTACTCATTCGGAGGTGGGCGGGGGGTGTCTGGGACCTGGAGAGTTCCTAGAATGGTCGGGGTGGATTGGAGGTTGAAATATGAGAGTGGTCAATGTTAGAGGATACTTATTACCTACTGTGGTCAGTGTGTTTGGAATATTCACTGTTGCCAGATTGTTTATTGTGTAGAAGGACTTGGATTTTCCAGTTCATCAATTTGGATTGCTCAACGTGTCTGGGCTTGTCAGGTCAGCGTGTCTGGGCTGGAGAGTACTATGCGGACTGAACATTCGTTGTGTCTAGACAGGCCGGCGTGTTCAGGCCAGCCATGGGGTGTGCCAGTTTGTATTGTTTTAACTTATTGGTGGGTTTAGAGTTAGTCGCTGTGGAGTGGTCAATCTATCTGAAAAAAAAAAAAAAAAAAAAAGAAAAAAGAACAGTGCTACAGTGCTTCTGTTATTAAAACCACCAAACTGTATATTTGAAAGTGGTTAAAAAGGGAACTTTTAGGTTGTATGTATGTTACCAGAATACACAATTTTTTAAAAACCCATAGAACGGTATCACAAAGAATGAGCCCTAATGTAAATTACGGACTATAGTTAATAGTACAATTAAAATAAGATTGGCTCATCGATTGTAATAATGTTACCACACTAATGCAAAATGTTAATAAGGGAAACTGTGTGTGTGTGTGTGTGGGGTTATATGGGGACTTCGTACTTTCTGTATGATTTTTATGTAAATTTGCAACTGTGTTAATTAAAAAAAAAGGCAAAGTAACAGCAAAAACAAGAACAAAACAAAACAAAAAATGTTTTCAGAATGTTCATTTGGTCTGGGTCATGAACGTGTCTGCAGTAATCAGTCCATCTGGGTGTGTGGTATGTGGGCCATATGTATTATTATTATTATTATTACTAGAGAAGTTGTGGTTTACAGAACAATCATGTATAAAACACAGAATTCCCATATACCACCCCACCACCAACACCTTGCATTGGTGTGGAACATTTGTTACAATTGATGATAGCACATAAAATTGTAATATTAATAAAAGGTCATGGTTTAAAATAGGGTTCACTGTTTTTGTAGGGTAGTTCCATGGATTTTCTTTAAAAATTTTAGTCTGTTACCATATATACAATCTAACATTTGCCCCTTTTAATTATATTCAGATATATATTTAGTTATATTAATTGTATTCACAAAGTTTGTGCTACATCGCCACCATCCATTACCAAAACATTTCCATCATTCCACATAGGAACCCTGTATATTTGAAGGCTTAACTTGCCATTCCCTATCCCCACCCTGTCCCCTGGAATCTTATTGTGCCAGTTTGTATGTATTATGTCCCCCCAAACACCAGGTTCTTTGATGCAATCTTGTGGGGGAAGATGTATTTAGTCTTGATTAGGTTGGAACCTTTGGATTGGGTTGTTTCCATGGAAATGTGTCCCACCCAACTGTGGGTAATACCTTTGATTAGATTATTTCCATGGGGGTGTGGCCCCACCCATTCGGTGTGGGTCTTGATTTAATCACTTGAGTCCTATAAAAGAGCTCACAAACAGAAGGACCTTAGAGCTGCTGCAGCTTAGAGAGGCATTTTGGAGACACCCTTTGAAAGCAGACTTTTGCTGACACTTTGCTCCAGAGAAGCTAAGAGAGGACAAACGCCCCAAGAGCAACATTTTGAAGAATGCACAGGAGCTGAGAGAGGAGCTAGAACACAACCTGGGATAAGCAGACGCCAGCCACATGACTTCCCAGCTAACAGAGATTTACCAGATGCCACTGGCCTTCCTTCAGTGAATGTATACTCATGTTGATGCCTGCATTTGGACATTTTCATGGCCTTCAGACTGTAAATTTGTAACCAAATAAACCCCTTTTATAAAAGCAAATCCGTTTCTGGTATTTGCATAATGGCAGCATGAGCAAACCAGAACACCCATACTCTAGATTCTGACTCTATGAGCTTGCTTATTCTATTTGTTTCAAATCAGTGAGATTATACAATATTTGTCCTTTGGTGTCAGGCTTATTTCACTTAACCTGATGTCTTCAGGTTTCATCCATTTTATTGCATGTACGGGGATTTCATTCCTCTTTCCTTCATTCCTGAATAATATTCTATATATATGCCACATTTTGTTTATCCATTCATCAGTTGATGGACACTTGGGTTGCTTCCATCTTTTGACAATTGTGAATAATGCTGCTGTGAACATCAGTGTGAAAAATACCTGTTCAAGTCTCTGGTTTCAATTCTTTTGGTTATATATCAAGTAGTGGGATGGCTGGGTTATATGGTAGTTCTATATACTTAACTTCCTGAGGAACTGCTAAACTGTCTTCTAGGGGCTGCACTATTTTACCTTGCCACAGGCAATGAGTGAGTGTTCCTATTTCTCTGTTTCTCCTCTCCAACACTTGTATTTTCTGTTTGTTTGTTTTTTTAAATAGCAGCCACTGTGAAATGGTATCTTATTGTGATTTTGATTTGTATTTCCCTGATGGCTAATGATGTTGAACATCTTTTCATGTGCCTTTTGGCCATTTGTACCTCTTCTTTGGAGAGATGTCTGCTCAAGTCTTCTGCCCATTTTAAAAAATTGTATTGTGTGTTGGTTTGAGGCTGTTATGTACCCCAGAGAAGGCCATGTTCTTTTAATCCATTGTTGTGGGTGCAAATCTATTGTGGGTGGGACCTTTTGATTAGGTTGTTTCAATTGAGATGTGACTCACCTGATTCAAGGTGGGTCTTAATCCTTTATTAGAGTCCGTATTGAGAGGATAAAGGACAGAAAAAAGCCAAAGAGCTTAGAGAGAGAAACACCCAGAGATGCTAAGAGAGCTTGAAGAGGAAAGCCCTGGGAGAAGCAAGCAAAGACACAGAGAAACTGAAAGAGCCAAAACCTGAAAGCAACAAAACCCAGGAGAGAAGGATCAGTAGATGCCAGCCATGTGCCTTCCCATGTGACAGAGGAACCCTGGAGGCCATTGGCTTTTCTTCAGAGAAGGTATCATCCTGTTGATGCCTTAACTGGGATATTTTCATGGCCTTAGAACTGTGAATTTGTAAACTAATAAATCACCATTGTAAAAGCCAACCCATTTCTGACATATTGCATTCTGGCAGCTTTAGTAACCCATAACAGGTTGCTTGTCTTTTTGTCATTAAGTTGAAGGATTTTAAATATATTCTAGGTATTAATCCCTTATCAGATATGTGGTTTCCAAATATTTTCTCCCATTGTATAGATTGTCATTTTACTTTCATGATAAAGTCCTTTGAAGAACAAAAGTTTTAATTTTGATGTGGTCCCATTTATGTATTTTTTCTTTTGTTGGTTGTGCTTTGCATGTAAAACCATTGCCTAACACAAGGTCCTGAAGATGCTTCCCTACATTTTCTTCTAGGAGTTTGATAGTTCTAGCTCTTATATTAAGGTCTTCGATCCATTTTGAGTTGACTTTTGTATATGGTATGAGGCAGTGATCCTAATTTTTTTTTTTTTTTTTTTTTTGGCAAATGGAGATCAAATTTTCCCAGCACCGTTTGCTGAGGAGAGTATTCTTTCCCAATTGAGTGGTCTTTGACACCTTTTCAAAAATCAGTTGGCCATAAATATGAAGGTTGATTTCTGATTTCTCAGTTTGATTCAATTGGTCTACATTGTCTGTCCTATGTCAGTACCATGTCATTTTGATTAATAATTATAAGACTGGGAAGTGTCAGTTCTCCAACTTCATTTTTTTTTCCAGATGGCTTTAGTTATTCAGGGCCTCTTACCCTTCCATATAAATTTGATGACTGGCTTTTCCATTTCTGCAAAGAAAGTTGTTAGAATTTATAAATTGCTTTTGGTATGCTTGACATCTTAACGATATTTAGTCTTCCAATCCATGAACATGGAATATCTTTCTATTTATTTAGTTCTTCTTTATTTTTTTTGAATATGAATATATTTCTTTATTATGAAGGTCACAAGAAGGAATGACACATTAGCACTGTCCTTCCGATGTGATAAAGTATACACCTGACCCACATTGTGGCAGGAAGCAGAGACAAAGTGTCCACTGAAGAAATCCTCATTCACTGAAGAAGGGATGTTGCCTTGGACTCAGTAATCTCTGCTGCACATTCCAGCCAGGTGTCCATGACCTTCCCAGAATCCTTCATTCCAACACCCACTGACCCTCTTTTCCTTTGCTACTCTTGACTCTGTTACAGCCTAGGTCAACTGCCCCACTTTCCAGGCTGCCTCTGGAATCCTACAGCACATCTCTTTGGTATGCTGCTATCCTGCCAACCTCAGGGACACCAGTGGGAGTTGGTGAGAGAATATAACATCACATTACCAAAAAGAAACAGGGGTTTTTATTAGTAACTGATGCTTGGACATACACCTAACAACTTCACAGAACACATGCTTCCACTCCAAATGACCCAGAATCCCCTAAAGAGCAAAGGAAACCCCTAGATTGTTTAACATTTTTGCAATGATTCTGTATGCCAGGCACAGGTACACAAAGTGGACAGTGTTTCCTTCCATCATGCCCTCTGTATGTTTGCACACAGTAGGTCTCCAGGAAGCCAGAGGATGACAGCTGGAACCAGATCTCTATCCTGGCTCTTCCCTGCCTATGAAAGTGGCCACCAATCTACTTCTTCTAGTTAGTATTAGTTCATTTTCAAAAGGGAGACTAAGAAGACTGGGGAGAGGAGAGAAAAAAGCCTGTAAAACAAAACAAAAACAATCCAACAATCCAGAAACTGTTCAGGACTACAATATTTCATAACAATAAAAAGTAGCTGAAAACACTACATGCCAACATGGACAATATATGATACACTACCCCAGGGAGAGTGTCAGCTGGGAGAGTGTGGCAGAGGCCACAGGTTTACACTAAGAGCCTCTCAATGGACTGCTTAATGGAGTGGATCTGCTGCTTCAGCTGTGAGCCTTCTTTGATGATGACAGAACAGGTGATGACAGGTCTGGAGACTCCCGAGGCCTGCCCCAGGGCCTGGTTGGAGCACACAAACATGTAGGGCACACTCTTGTCTTCACACAGCAGGGGCGGGGCAGGGGAAGTGTAGGATGAGCTCCAGGGGCTCAGCATCTGCAGCCATCATGATGAACTAAGAGATGCCTCTGTTGAGGGTTTTGGTGGCCTCACTAGCTCCTTTACGAAGCTGCTTGGTAGTTATATGACTGTGGAATGAGGTCCAATAGTTTCTTGGTCAGGTGGCATCTTTGAGGGGAAAGGCTTTCAGATTGATATCAGCCTCAGTCATGGCTGTGTTATCCGCAGTCTTGCTTCTCCTTGAGGGGTGCAGCCTACCTCAGAGGAGGAGCGCTTGCTTTGGCTGGAAAGTTGCACTGGGTTTGGAAAGTTGCATCAGGCTTCTTTAATTTCTTTTAGCGGTATTTTGTAGTTTTCTTTGTACAAGTCCTTTACATCCTTGGTTTGATTTATTCCTTGATATTTGATCCTTTTGGTTGCTATTGTGAATGGAATTTTTTTCTTGATTTCTTCTTCTGATTGTTCATTGCTTGTGTATAGAAACACTACTGATTTGGGGGTGTTGATTTTGTATCCTGCCACTTTGCTGAATTCGTTTGTTAGCTCTAGGAGCTTTGTTGTAGATTTTTGAGGATTATCTGTATATAGGATCTTATCATCTGCAAATAGGGAAAATTTTGCTTCTTCTTTTCCAATTTGGATGACATATATTTCTTTTTCTTGCCTAATTGCTTTAGCTATACTTTCCAGAACAATGTTGAATACCAGTGGTGAGAGTGTCTCTTTCCCTGATCTTAGAGGGAAAACTTTCAGACTTTCACCATTAAGTAGGATGTTAGCCTTGGACTTTTCATATATGCACTTCAGCATATTGAGGAAGTTTCCTTTTATTCCTAGTGTTCTAAGTGTTTTATCAAAAAGGAATGCTATATTTTGTCAAATGCCTTTTGTGCATCAAAAAGATATTTTATGTATCTTTCTGTCACCAAGACAGCTTGCTGCTTGAGTGGGGGATGGGTGCCAGTTGCCTTGCAGAGAACAACTTATGGTTCTTTACTAGAGTTTATCAGCCTCTTCCACTCTTCTCTGGATGCTGTCCAGTGATCTTCTGGCCTCTGGAGTTTCAAAATAGTTGTTTCAGACAGTTCTTGCCTGTTAAATAGTTGTTTTGGTGGAAGGACAGAGTCCTGGAGCTTCCTACTCTGCCATCTTTCCCAGAAGTCCCCCATCCTTGTTTCCATATATTTTTATAATCTCTCTGCCTCCTCTTTACTCTGGATGAAACTTTTTCTCCACCTGGCTCATGTGTAGCCATGACTGGTTTGGATGAGTCTCTACCTAATTCCTTTAGGGACTCAGGCTCCTTCCACTCCATTACTGTCTCTCTGGCTGCATTGTTCTGCCCTTTAAGAAGATGCTTCACTCTCATGGATGAAGCAATTAGTCCCTTTCCAATTCCTGTCCAATCTCCCACATCCACATCTAAGATGCCAAGAAGGGTGGGGATAGGAAAAAGGAAGAGCCATGTGATCTCCACTTGGACTTTAACCTGCATCCTACATGGCTTGAATGTTAGGACTTTCTCCTCCCACCCCTGGTCTCACCTGAGATTACATCCAGTCTGTGCCTGAGACTGTCAGCAATTATCTTCCTACACTTCCTCCTCTTGGACTAGGGAGGGCATCTACATATGAGTCCACATGGATGACTGCTTAGTAATAATCAGTGTCTGCTCTGGAGTCATTTACCCACTGCCACTTACTGGCTTGAGACCTTGATCAACTCATGTTCTTTGGTGAACCTCAGTGTCTCTGTCTGAAAAAGGGAAATAATAATAGAATTTGCAATATGATATTGTTGGGGAGAACAAATGCTAGGCATATATGGCAGTCTGAATAAATGTTATTTTTCTTATTTTTAATAAAATTTTTTTTTATTCTATTATAGGAATTTTTGTTTTTTATGTATTCAATTACATGAATTTTTTCCTGTTTGGTTTCTAGTTTTAATGCATGGTAAAAACCAGCCTCCCCCACAGGCTGAGATTCTGTATATACATCTAGGTATATATATCATAGGTCTTCTATGCTCCTATGCCATATACCACAAACTTGGCTTAAAAACAATAAGAATTTATTGGCTTACAGTTTTGAGGCTAGGAGAAGTCTAAAATTGAGGTGTCAGCAAGGTATGGCTTTCTCTCTGGTCTGCAACATTCTAGTACTGGCTGCTGGTGATCCTTAGGGTCCCTTGCCTTGCATCCCTCCCTCTTGATCCATGGTAATATCCTCTCCTTCTCTTCTAATTCCATTGACTTTGGGACTCCAGCTTCTGTTGATTTCCGGCTTCCTGCTCCTGCCCATGGCTTTCTCTGACAATGCCTGAATTTCTTCTGTTTATAAGATTCCAGAATCAGATTATGGCCCACCCTCATTTGTTAAAAAACAAACATAAAAAAACCAATATTTCAAACAAAACCAAAAAAAGAATAAGAAAAAAAATAACCCAAAATATCTACATTGCTTTCAACATGTTTCTACCATACCCCCCCAAAATTAACAAACCATAGTCGTTCCTGAGCACTCCCATTACATTAAGATTATCCTCCATAACTTACCTGTTTGTATTAGATTATCATTCCCCATTCACTATTTGCTGTCTATCGCTAGGTCCCCTACATTCTACAATATAAAACATTTATTTTACATTTTGCACAGAGTTCACATTAGTGGTAACATATAATATCTATCTTTTTGTGCCTGGCTTATTTCACTCAGCATTATGTCTTCAAGGTTCATCCATGCTGTCAACATTTTTCTGATTATAAAAGATTTACAGTGTTATTTTAATGTGTAGCAATTTCCCCCAATACATATATATTTTTTTTAATTTCAGAGTTTTTCCTTCTATTCTCACAAATTTTAAGTTAAACATCATGAATATTTTTCAGTATTTTAAATACTGAAAATGCATTACATGCCTTCTGGACCAAAAGGGGAAAAGAAATGAAATAAAATAAAGTTTCAGTGGCTAAGAGATTTCAAATAGACTGGAGAGGTCATTCTGGAGGTTACTCTTATGCAAGCTTTAGCCAGATACTGCAAACTACCACAGTATGCCAAGCCCCAACCAACGGTATTCCTGAAAACACTAGGGAATGCCCTGGACTGTATCTGAAGTTTGTATAAAAGTTTTTCTTAGTAAGTTATTTTTTTCAGAAACTTAAGGCATCCAGATTGATCCTGTCCCAGAAAAGCCTTGAAACCCAGAGGTACCAGTCTCTCCAAGGACATCAAGCAGTTTCATGCCTCTACTCTATAAGGTCAACACCCCTTTCCTGCACGAAGAAGTTAAAATGGTCATTGTCCAGATATCCCTGAAGATTGAGAGAAAGATCAAATGAGGAGGAGGAGGTGTAACTGAGAAATTTGGATTTAACAAATGACTATATACTGACTCATTATATAGATATTTCTTTTAGGTGTCTAGTGTTTTAGCATAACTATAAGGAAATACTTGAAGCTGTTGAACTACAATCCAGTAACCTTGATCTTTAATAATTATTGTGTAATGATATAGCACACACACACAAAAAAAGGGCAGTTGCCCATGTTTGTATGGAGCTACTTTTGGATGTTTTGTTCTGTTCCACTAATCTATATATCTATCTCTGACAAAACTACACTGTCTTAGTTAACCTACCTATATCCTAAGTCTTAAAATTGGTGCAATACTAGTGATCAATTAGAGGGAGGGGTAAGGGGTATGGGATATTTGGGGTATTCTTTTTTTCTTTTTATTTCTTTTTCTGGAGTAATACAAGTGTTCTAAAGATGATCATGGTAATGAATACACAAATATGTGACGATACCACGAACCATTCATTGATTGTATACTTTGGATGGATTATATGGTGTGTGAATATATCTCAATAAAATTACATTAAAAAATGTGAACCAAAAAAAAAATCTTGCATCCTTTCTTCATAAAAATTAATTTTTTTATATCTCTAAATATAATTACTAATCTTTTCTGCTTTAACCTAAAAGCATCTTTTCTGCTTTAACCTAAAAACATACCTATTATTATGTATGTTTGTACATGAGTGTGTATTCACTACTGAGCCATGATTGCATTTCTGAAATAAACGTCAAGGATCTTGTGGTATTATACTTTTAAAAACAGCTTTATTGAGGTATAATGATATACAATTAATTGCATATATTTAAATTGTACAATTAAAGTTTTAACCTATGTATACATCTGTGAAACCATCATGACTAGTATTATACTTTTGGTGTTGAAATTAATTTCCTAGTGTATTATTTAGGACTTAAAAGAAATTAAAAAAATCAAACAAAAATTTTGTTTTTAGAATTGTGGTCAGCTCATGTTTTCTTGTTTTGTTCTTGTAGGTTTTGGAATCAATAAAATAGGTGAAATAGATAAAGTCTATGATTCAGATATAAAAGGTGGCACCTTCTAATGATTTAATTTAGTATGGGCTCTGAAATCCAAGAGCTAGTTTCAAATTTCTCTGTGGTTTCTGATTGTAGCAACTTCAGAAAGCTACTTAACATCTCTAAGCCTCAGTTCATTCATCTTTAAAGTAGTGATAATAGAGTACTTGAACTAATGGGGTTATGTGAATATTAAGTGA
The DNA here is from genome assembly GCF_015220235.1 of Choloepus didactylus. Classification (NCBI taxonomy): domain Eukaryota; kingdom Metazoa; phylum Chordata; class Mammalia; order Pilosa; family Megalonychidae; genus Choloepus; species Choloepus didactylus. The sequence goes on from NC_051314.1 coordinate 121,998,512, forward strand.
TTATGATACTTGTAAGATACTAGGAAAATACTGAGAGTTAAATAAAATTTATGTTAACATTATTACTGCTATTATCGTCTCCATTTCTGTTACTTCATCTTAAATTTTCATCTTTCATTGTTGAACTAAGAAAACTATGTTTTCTGCTTCTAGCTCAGTTATCGTTATCTTAATTTTGTAACATCAAATTTACTCTTTCTTGCCTTCATATTGATTTTAAATTATGCTACCATGTTTTTCATCTCTCTGCAAAGCCATTTCTTTTCTCATTGTATTCCTTTTTGTTCTATAATACAGTGGCAGTATTTTTGTGACTATTATGGAAAACATGAAGAAATTATTGTCATAAATCTTCTTTCTTGTCATAGATGTATTTCCTTAGACAATGAATTCTCGGTGCACAGGGCTCCTCTTGAACTATAGAAGAAATCATCTGGCCTCATGAAAGGATTTTTATTAGTGAATTTCTCTGCAAAAGAAGAGAGTTATACTACCTTTGTGTTGACTAAATATCAAGTAGGCATTAATTTGTATTTTGTCCTAGATTGATAAGGGGCCTTGCATAAATACATTACCTTCTTGTACAGAAGGGAGGATAAGGTCATGAGTGACTTGTTTGGAGATCAAGCATCTCTTGGGGAAAGCACTGAGAGCAGGAGCTAGGAATTTAGCTTCATACTGCTTAAAGGTCGTCTAAGTTACACAAACTCCACTACAAGGAGTGGGACCTTTTAAATTTTGCTAAATTTTCTGCTTCATACAGAAACCCATGTCAGAAGTGAAGCCCTGGACTTCCATAACTTACTTTCTAATGTGGTCCTCGTGTTGCTGCATCACAGAAGTGACAGGAAGTAAGCAATGCTCTTTCTGATGTGTCCCAAACTTGTCTAAACTTGAATCAGGCCAACACCATCAGTGCCTTCAGGAGTTTCCCTGGCTGACTCCTATTTGGGGCTTGGTTACCTGGGCATGCCATCTACTGCCAGTTTATTCGCTTGGCTAGAAAAAGTAATCTCAGTTCCCATTACGTGACTGATATACTTAATTTTCAGTGCTGATATGGTATTACTCATATTTGTTTTATTATGAAGGGAATTTTAAAGAGACATTCTAAGGAGGTTTCCTAGAAGCCCATCCATATGCATCCACCTGACGAGAAGTCAGTATAATTTACTAATTGTGTGAACTTGAGCAAATTAATTAACCTCTCTATACCTTAGTTTCCTTATGTTTAAAATAAGGATAATAATAATACTCATCACTGGGATTGTTGTGAGGATTAAGTGCAATTCTCACAGAGTTCAATAAATGTTAGCTCTTATTTTTTATTCTTATTACTTTGTAGGACTTGATGTGTCTAAGCTTAGCTCTGCAAATCATGCAATGACCTTACACAAACAAACCTAATGATTTACCCTATATTCCACTGCTATCTTTACATTCAATGAACAATACAAAGTCAGCTTTAATAACGTGGGTGGTGTCAGTAAAGAGGGCAATGCACAATAAGGGTGGGTGTGTGTGTGTCTGTCCAGGCACAAAGGACAAAGGAGTCCATGTTTGTACAGAATTTAAAAACAGTAACGCAATCCACTGAAAGCCAGTCTACTTTTTGTTATGTCTTGTTTTGTCATTGGACAAAAAAAGCAAGGAAATCCATTTCTTTCTTAGAAGAGCTTCATATTTATGTTTGCATCAAAACAATCAAACTACTATTCATTAAGACACACAACAATGGAATGCAGAAATTTAAGGATACTTGTTTCCCTTCAACTTCAGTAGCAGAAGCAGAGCTGTGCTCCTAACACTCTGGACAATACTATGCTGTCTTAAGCAACAGGATGCTGTGGAGTCTGGGGACTTGTAGCTTGTGTTCTAGGTGCAACAATGTCAGACCAAAGGGCATGCTCTTTGTTCAATGCTGTACCCAGGGATGTCCAAAGATGATGATTTTGGATTGGCCCTTGAAGTCCACTATGTCCACCACATCAGGGCCTGTCTCATCCACTCCATTTTCAGAATTATGGCTCAACTGGGGTCGAAGATTTAGTCCACCGGCCATGCCTCCAGGTGTAACACCAGAAGGTTGTTCAGTTCCTCCACGGGAAACCACCTAAGCCAGATGCCAAAAGTCAGTCTACTTTTTTATTTTCAGGATTCATTTGTAATTCTAAATAATGTCAGTGATAAAACACTTCTCTCTTCTAGGGTAGACTTCTACTTCCCTCTCTCTTGGTATGCCCTGCCTACAAGACATAGGAGATACTTTTTGCAGAACCAGGTTTGCCTGCAGATATGACTGGATATGTTTAAAAAATTAGTCATTAATTGTGTAAAATGTTTTTCTTCACACACTCTTGAAATTGCTTTATACATTGGAAAGCATTGCAAAGATAATAGTTACTGTTATGTATTTTCACTACCTCAGATTGAAGTACTATTTTTGAACTGACAGTAATAGGGTCCTCTATATTTGAGACTTTGAAATGTGCCTAGTACAGTACCTGGTACATGGTTGGTTTTCAATCAATATATTTTAAATTAATGCATATTTTCTTGAATCAGATAAATATTGGAAAATATTGGAAAATAAAACATTACACAATAAGCACATATATTGCTCCAAGTCATAAATAATTTCCAAAGTATTTTCAATCTATTGCATTTTCCTGACAGTGATAAAAATGATTTGATGTATAGTCTTTATTTAAGACTGTTGCTGGAGCCTCTTAGAAAATATATTAGCTTAGGCATCCAAATTAGTTGGAGTTGGGTATGTACAATTTCAAAAACTACTTTTCCTCAATTTGTGTCTTTAGTAAAAAGAAACATATTTGCGTCACAATCACATGCAGAAATCACAATCTAAGGGCATTGTGTAAGGGCATATGTCAGGGTCACATGTAGAGTTTGTGTTGGCAACACTGCTGAGCTCTGTGAACAGAACACAAGTACTCCTTGATTGCAGGCTGAGTGATGAGTGACAGAGGGAAAATTTATGAATACCAAATAACAGGTATATGTATTAACTACAATGGATTGTTTGTAAATCAATGGATCCATTATTCATAAATTTCATGCAAGTGGTTCCTTCACTTTGCAGCTGTATCAAGGCCAATGTAGAATATCTTTATTACTATGGCAGTAGTGAATTCATAATTTTGGTGGACTGGATTGATAGGACTGGTAACCTTAACTGTGTCAAGAACTAGAACATCTATTTGACTGATTTCATTCTTTCAAGAACAATTTTGTTATGGGTGTTGCTATTAGTAACCAATTTCAGACTGTTCAAATTCCTGATGTCCTTAGATTGCTTTCAAAGTACTCAAGTATCTGGTTTGCATCATCTCAGTATTTTTTATTTGCTAAAGTCAGCACTTTTCTACCATCCCATTTTCCTCTGGCTGCAGGATTAACAACCAGAAGAAAACGTTATTTTTATTTTTACTATTATACTTGTTTTCCTATATTTCCTTTCTTTCAGTGACTGAGAGGTCAAATTATTTCTGGATTAACACTGATATAAAATACAAAAGAAACTCCAGTCGGAAGGTCAGCATAAATGAAAGTCCATTTATTGTTGGCCATATTCTCATTAATCTGGTGTCTTTTATAGACTTTATTATTCTCTAATCTCATGATCCTTGTTAATTATCTCCCAGGGGAGACACACTAGCCAGATGCAGTCCCTGGCCTCTGGCTCCAGATATCCAAGTACAGGGACCCAGTGAAAGTCATGAACACTGTGATTGCTTTCTTATTCCTCTCACTCTACTATTTGGGAATTTCCCCATCACTTACAAGCCATTTTATACCCAAGAGGAAAACAGCCATACTATGTGGCAAAATAATCTGGGCCACATATCCTTCAGGACACTTTTGTCCTGATTATAGGGAACAAGGTTAGGGAGGCAACTAAAAAGAAAGGTTTCAAAGTAGCAAAAAGAGGATGCCCTTAACTTCACTAACACAGGCTTAAAAACTTTGTTTTTAAAATTTGTTTAAAAAAATTTGTTTTTTCACCTTTGAACATCAATTTGTTTTCAAAGAATAGTGAGAACTTTATTAGACATAACCTTAGGTTTTTTTTGTTATTGTTATTGGTTAAATTAACTTGTAGGGGGATTGTATTTACTTCATGCTTGTCTCTGGGAACATGTGGAGGTCTGGTACTGACCCAAGATAAGGATGGGATGTTCCAGCTGGTGATTTATGACATGCTGTTTAAAGTTTGAAATTCTCTTGGAGGCACTCTGTACTAGCAGGTACACATTGTTTGGGTGGGGTGTGTAGTTTGGTGATTTTCACCTGGCCTAACTTGTTAAATGTCCTGGCTTTTCAGAACCCTAATGGGGTATAAAAGACCCCTCAGTAAACCTGCGTTCCTTGTAACAAAAATACTTAGCAAATATCTTGTGATTTATAATCTGAGGATTAAGCATGTCATATGAGATTGAGAAAGGACCCTGGGGGCTGCACCTGGAAATTTTGGGACCCTCTATCATTGTCTGTGCTTTCTTTTTCCTGTTTTTATTAAAGCTTTATTAAAGCTTTGGGTGCATCCATCCTGTGGAGTTTTGTGAGTCCTTTTACCTGATTCTGTGTAACTGATTTGTAGCTAAAAAAAAAAAAAAAGAAAAAAGAAAGAAAGAAAAAGAAAGCAGGTTAAAAAATGAGAATGATTTCAACCATTTTAGTTGTTCATTCCTACAAAACTACATTGTTACATTTCTGGTAAGGTCGTTGGACAAGGAAATGAAAAGGATTAAAAAATCTTCATCAACTCTAAACCACAGGTCTCCTGGTTTCAAAATGGCGCTTAACCTTCCAGTCTATTTCTCCACCCTTGTATCTGCCACTGAAATGAAGAAATAAATAATTAAGGAAAACTGAGTCAGAAAAAGAGCAGTCAAGTCAGCATGCCAAGCAAATAGCCCTCAATAACACCCAGTGATGAGAGAAAACAGGAAAAAGAGGGGAACAAAACTCAGTAATTAGAATTCTCAGGGAGATTATTGTGTATATTGCATTGAACAATTAAAAAAATTCAAAATTCAAAATGTTACCTGAAATTTTTAAAATATAGGTGTTTAGAGAAAATTAATAGAATGCATAATGCTTGGGGGAGGATTAGTGATTTAAAGATGAATTCATAGAACTCTCTCAGAATAGAGTGGACATATCAAGAGAAAGAAAATGAAACATAGGCAGGGAAGAGAAATAAGGTAAGGAAGATAAAGCCAAGAGATCTTATATTTACATAAAAGAAATGATAAAAATAGAGATAAATGTAAATAGAGAATAAATAATCAAAGAAATAGGGAAAAAGGTTCCGGATAGAAGAAAATGATACAAAAGTACAAAAAAAAAAAAAAAAAAAAAAAAAGAGATAGGGAAATACATATTAGGAACATGCACTCAAAAATAACACAAGGATGGAGGTTTTAATGTTAGACAAACTGAAATCCAGTATAAATATCAGTTAATTGTATGGAAAAAAATATTGATGGAAAGTATGATCTGCCAAGAATATATTATGAATCTATATACAGCAAGCAAAACAACATAGATCATTAAGATACATGATTGTTAGGGCATAAATATAATGTATAAAAGACAAATTTATTATCAGATTAAGGAGACCGAAAATAAGCAGACCATACCAAATATACAGACCATACCAAATATACTCTCCAAATCTGATCAAAATCCATCTAGTCTATTACTGTGGTAATAGAAGCACAAATGTTTCCTGTGTGTGTATCCATGTGTTTGTTTCTCTTCAAACATGCCATAGTTGGCTTCTGAAAAGTGGTGTTTAATTCTAAAATACTTTAATCAAAATGTATTTCCTCAAAAGATGTAAAGAAAAAAACAAGAGATACAGTTTAGTAGATGAAAAATGAGAGCCATGTTTCCTTTTTTTGTGAGGCTACTACATTAATATACACAATAAACAAATCATAGAGGAGTTCATATATAAAAATATTAATAAACTACTGACAATACCCAGTTTCATTTCAGATGTCAACAGCATGCAATTATTAACTTCATCCTTCCAAATTGTATCCATTACATTCTTGCCATTTTCAGTTACATTCCCGAACTGATGCTTTTTAATTTTGGTAGCATGATCCCATACTAGTTTTAACTGAGGTTTTTGACAAATATGAAACTTTTAAGCCTAATTAGTAATTTATTTATCTTTTACAGTTGGGTTGATAATTTGTTTTAAAACAAGTCCCAAGTTTAAGTTTTCATACATCAAAACTTAACCTCCATCAAAGATTTATCTCAATCAAATGTTTACGTCAGTGAAAATCTTCCATTTTGCTGCATTTTGACCCACCATCCCAATTGAAGCTATTATCAAATTTTACCTGGGATTCTGCTGCAACTTTCACTATGACCATCCTACAATCCATTCCCAGCCCTAACACTGCAGTAATCTTTAAGAATGGAATTATTATCATGTCACCTTTTTTGCTAAAACCCATCACAGTCTTTTCAACAGTTTTATGATAGACACTAAGATCACTGACATAGTTTTGCATGGTCTGGTCACTGACAAAGAACCTCATTCCTGTCTCACGGGACTCACTCCCTTACTCTGCACTGCAGCCACGATGGCCAACTTTCCATTCCACAAATGAGGCCATCTCATTCCTGGTATTGAACATTTGTATGATTTTCTTAACCTAGAATACTCTTTGTTCTCAGCTTAATGGATCAATTCCTAAGTATCCATCAGATCTCAGTTCAAGTGTCACATAAGAAAAGTTACAGTTACAGTGTAGTTACAGAGCATCATTCCTTTACTTCAAAAGACGCACTTTTTCTTATAATGGTAAATTGGTAAAATGTGTCTCTCTCCCTTGCTGCATTTTGAGCTTCCAGAAAGCAGAATGTGTCTGCCATGCTGCCACTGTTTCCTCAAACCTAATCTAGTGTCTAGCACCAGTAGGCATTCAGTAAATATTTACTGACTCAACCAACAGATTTTCACTTTAGTTTGTATGGGGCTAGGCAATGGTAAATACAAGATAAATGGATCAGCAAAAGCCTTGAAAATTTGTAGCTGTTTCTATGTTCACTGGGTAAGTCTGAGAGCAGAAAGATTAAGAGGAACCTAATTCTACAGGTGAGAAATTTCTAAGGATAAAGGCAAACAAAGCATATTCCATTTAGCAGAATATTTAAAAAGAGATAAACACAAGTAGCACCGAGCAAAAGTTGTAAAATATGGCCAAAATTCCAAGTATATTAGAGATAACAAATGTGAACAATTAAGATTTCATTATTGACTAAAGACAGAAAATGTTTTTTTTTTTAGTCCCTACCTTGTGCTATTAATGAGACACACCTGAATTAAGTGACAAGAGAATTATGAGGCATGTATTTTTAGGTAAAGCAAACAAAATTAAAGCAGAGGTAAAAGTAGAATTCAAGGTCAAAACTACTATAAGGTTTATTTTCAGACATCTCAAACTCAGCATGTCTTAAATTAAAAAACATCTATCTTCTTCTCCCTATTTCCACTTTCTCTTGTATGTTTTATTTTAATTGGCAGCAACACATCCAAGGTACAAAACTGAGACATTTCTGACTTTTTCTTTTTCTTTACACAATTCCGATTTCCATCAGTCACTAAGTCCTGTCACTGCATTTGGTCTCCCTGCAGAGACAGAGTTTACAGTTCACAGTCTCAAGTCTAATCAAATAGCTACAGAATAACAGGTATACACTTCTTTATCATGATTTCTTGATTGTACAGTGATTTTCTTCTTTTTATGACTAATTTTTTTAAGTCAGACTTTTCCCCTACCAACCCTAACTGTGATATGAGATAGGGGTGTAATTATTTTCAACAACCTTTTTCTGTTCCTTTAATCAACGTAAAAGCTATTTTATGGCTTCTAAAAAGCTATTGTCACAGATTAGCTTTTGCATGTGTGATGATGCCTGGCAAGTTAACATCAAATTTACTTACTTGCAAATTAGGGATTGATTTACTGTTTTGCATTTTTTTCAGGCAAATTTGTATCCATGATTCTGGTTGTGAACTAAAAAGAATTGTGTCCAATTCTGAAAACCAAAAATGAAGACAAAGCCTAATTTTAGAGGTGAAGCTTCATCACCTCTTTGACCACAGACTTAGATCATTAAAAAAAAAATAGGAAAAGAAAAAAAACCAAAACAGTAGCAACAACAACAACAACAAGCTCCATAGATCAGATCCATGCCCCATGGCTAAGAGGCAGGTGTGGATATATGCTGAAATCCCATGGACTAATGTAGGGATTTATGGGCATCCTATATTGATAATACCAACCTACCCACATGACTCATTCATGATGTGTATTCTTAATACCATACACATTGAAAAAAGCCATAGATTGGGTGCTTGGGGCCAACAGAAAAGATAAAAATGGCATGAATGGCACCCAGTCTCCCCTCTCTGCCTCAAGTCCTGGGTCGTATGAAGGTCACCCTTGGGATAGACGTAGCTTAAAGTTGACATAGTGTTAAAGAGTGCCACATGGACCATGCTTGAAGTATTTTGGATCCTTATCTTTGTGTTTTCTGGGTGAAACATAAAAAAAAATAAGGTTATTCTAATGGAATTGTTTTAACATCAACTGTGTTATATCCAGTAAATAGAGTTCTTCTCACCTTCATGTGCTTCCGTTCATGGGAACCAAACCAACTTTTCCGGCTCCTTTCTACAAGGTTGTGTGTGAGTGTGTGTGTGTGTGTGTGAGTGTGTGTGTGTGTATGTTTGGCCAGGGGTGGGTGGAGAGGTTGAGGGGTGGTATTTACTCTCATTGACTTATTTTTTCTACTTCACAGGCAGAAGGAAGGGAGTCTAATTACTATTAGCTCAAGTATTCCATCTTACTCACAAAGCCTTACTTAATAAATAAAAACATTTGTTTTCTGGTGTGTCATATAATCTATACACAGTTAAATTCACTTAATTTTTTTTAAAAATGAATTTTTGTTCAAATTAAATAATTTATACTTAGTCAGATGCTACTTTGTAGCCAAATCTTTTGTGACTTATAAATACCAAGTGGGATGAATGGTTCATTACTGTAAGAGCTTAAATCCTTCACCACCCCAAACTAACCAGAGCATGAGTATGTTAGCAATGATTATAATCGCAGGCAAGGGGAAAAAAAATCACAATTTGGTTTTTCCTGCTTAAACCACTCTTTCACTTTTGCGAAACTCTCTAGTTAGTGCAGCCCAAATTGAATTTACATTGTATCTCAGTCCCAGGTGGGAGGGAAAAAATAACAAGATTTTCTCTTAAAAAAAAAGTACCTACATTATAGCTCAATAAACATTAAAAATTGAGCCAACTCATACTCATATTCCAAATAAAATTATTTTCTACACATTCAAAGATACTGAAGGAGAAAATTCTAGATGTATAGGCTGACAACTGATTTGCTTTATTTCATCCTAACAAGGTTTTGATAACCATAAAAAGAATTTTGAGAATTATCCTTTACAGTGAGTAAAGGGTAAAAAATTCTATTTTAGCTATAGGAGATTTAAATAAAACAACTTTATCAGCACTGATTTGGAAAATTCAGAGGACAAGTTCTCTTTAAAATATGATTGGGACCTGTAACTGAGCACTTACTATGTGCAAGACAGTATTAGGCATTTTTTATACATTATCTCATTTAGCCATCAGAGCTAACTTTTAAGGTAGTGTTATGACAGCCATTTTACGGAAGAGAAAGAGAACTTTGCCAGCATCCCAAAAGCTCCCCTCCTGTTCCTTCTAAATCATTATGCCCTTCTTTCTTCCCAAAGATAATTACTATCCTGACTCTATCATTTTATTTTGCCTCTTTATAAAAATGGATAATATGGAACCTTTTGTGTTTGTGTTTATGAGATTCACCCACATTTCATTCAACTTAAATTTATTTACATTGCTATATAATACAAACAGTACTACTACCAATATTCTTGTGCAAGTTCTTAGGTGAATATGTGTACAAATGCAAATAAATCACTTTACCCACAGCCAGACATACAGTAAAAGTTCTATAAATGCCACTTACAATTCTATTATTATTATTTTTCATAATTAGTAAAAAAGAGCCTAAAGCTGTTTATGATTTTCCCAATAAGTATTGTCTGGTTTCTTCTCAACTAATTTCTCTGCTCACTTCCCAAATCATTCAGGTATTTTTAAAATGACATACTGAACAAGGGGATGTAAATAACTTAGTCACTGTGCAGGTTTGGAACTGTATGTACCCCCAAAAAACATATTCTTAAAGTGGGTCCACGCCTGTTGGTGTGAACCCATGGTAAGCAGGACCTTTTCATGAGGTTATCTCAGTTAACTCAATCAGGATGGGTCTTAATCCTATTACTATTAATTAATCATATTACTTGTATGATTACTATTAGTAATCCTATCACTAGTCCTATTAGTCCTTTATATGTAGAATGAAATTCAGACAGTGACAAAGCCACAGACAGAGCAGCCAGAAGCTGAACATCAGTGGAACCTGGAAGAGAAGGGAGAGACCAGGAGACACCGCCATGTGCTTTGCCATGTGACAAACTAAGAACCAAGGATCACGGCAGCCAGCCCCAGAATGCCAGTCTTTGGGGAGAAAGCATTGTCTTGATGATGACTTAATTTGGACCTTTTTCCTAACCTCAAATCTGTTTAACTGGACCCATTTCATGGTATTTGCTTCAGCAGCCAAGGAAACTAAAACAGTACCCAATCTAGTTTGTAACTGACCTCTTATTAGTATCATGAAGTACAGATCACTCCCTTCATATAACACTCTTTGTTCTAGATTGTAGTCTTTTGATTTCTCTCCTCCCTCTATTTCTTACGTTTTCTTTTTGGTTTCTTCATCTTCTGGTGTTCCTCAAGGCTCTTGGAACCCATTACTTCTCACATTTGTGATAATGCTCCCCAAATCTCCACTTCTAGTTAAAGCTTTTTAAAGAGCTGCAGGCACAAATACCAAAATGTCTACTCTATCTTTTTGGTTGGTGACTTACAGATACCCTCAAGTGTTCAACTCATTATCTTCCAACTTTTCCTCCTCCTCCTCCTCTAGGCTTCCTAAACCTGTCCTTCTGACAATAATTCCCTCAGGTCACGGTACTCCATGGATCCAGGGGCAAAAGCAAAAGCATGGATGTCATGTTTTACTACTCCCTTTTCTAGCCCCCAAATCGATCATCAAGCCTTACAGATTCATCCTCCTAAATGCTTCTCATAGCCATTTGTTTCCATCTCTTGATACTAATCTGGTCAAAGTTATCAGTCTTCTCTCTAAAATACTAACAAATCCCTTAATTTTCATTCAGACTTTCTCTTATACAATATGTTCCCCTATGGTTTACTTCCCTCTTTCTGACTTAAAATTATTAGTCCTAAATTAAGATATTTTTTATTCATGCAAAATAACCTATTGCTAGTTTATTTATTACACAACATAGTTCTTGAAATAAACACTTTAAAAAATTAATCAATAGAATTTAATGGAGGGACATGACAGCCATGTGTTTGAAGGATTTCATTCATTTTTATGTGTCAGGCAACATTTTAACTCTGAACTCTTACAATAGAGTTCTGCTGACACATACATCAAGAAACAAAGTTTATAACTCTAAGTTCACTTTTCATGACCTAATGGTTTTTGTCAAAATCAGTCACTGAAATGCAGAACAGATACCTCTATTTACTAGTACCTTATTTTATCTGAATCAAAGATTTCCTTCCCATCTATTAAGGCTAAATTGACAGCATTATGTCTCTCACCAAATAAATAAATAAATAAAGACATAGAAAGGTAAAAGGGCAAAATTATGAAATTTGTTTAACTGTAAACATGTTACTCTGAGATACTGAGGAACATTCAGATTGAAATAACCAGTAAATTATCAGATAAAAGAGCTTAAATGTCAGAAAAGTAGCCTGGATTTTGATGTCTTTTCCTATACTCTTCTATCAGTACAAATATCGTTCTCCAATTTCTTCATGAAATCCTAAATATCTTCAAAATCCTAGGCAAATGTTCATGACCTCTTTACTTCCCCCAAAGTAGTTTTTGTAGTTACCTTTTCTGTGTTCACATTATCTGTCTCATTGATTTTTTTCTGTATTTTGGTTATTTTATTGACTTCCTAATGCTTATTTTTTAAAAATATTAACCTGTATTCCATTTGCAAAAAGGTGCAACACATTAGCAGGCACTCAAATAATATATTCACTGAATAACTAAATTATTTAGATTATTTCTAGAACTTTCTATTAAAAACAACTAAGATATTTGGATCCAAATGGTATAGTATTTCAGGAGAAGAGGAAAGCGCAAATAAGTGAAAAAGAATTTGGCTCATATTTGCATGTTAACATACTTGGACTCTGACCTTTTAATCATTACAAAGTGGAAAATTGCAGACTGTGCCAATGATAAATGAACACACAAACGTTTAGAAGTTAGTTACCCTTCAAAGAAATAAAAATGTTTTCATGATGCTATGTGAGTTTGTATTCCCTAGCAGATCTTTCTGGATGAAGGTTGGAATTACACTAAAAGCAGAGAGAAGGGCTTCTTTAAATAGATATGAATTTGAATCCAACATCAGGAGATTCTGATTAAGACTGAACTTGCAATAAAAACAATGAAGAAAAGCATCAGAAATGCATGCAATTCTGCAAAAGATTGACTGCAAATTTATCAATGAGATATGATATTAGAAATTTAATTTTCTTTCTATGGAAATGTTCTCAGGATTGGATAAAATCTTTTGGTACTGGCAATAGCAGAATTCATAATTGGAATGGTGGGGAGTGGGTTCACTGGATGGATAAATTGCTCTGAATAGGTCCAGAACTGACTTACAGATCTTCTCAATTGACTCAACTGACTTGATCAAGGAGCTCTCATGGAGTGCCTACGGTGAACCCCAGATCAATCAAATCAGAATCCCTGGGGGTGATTCATAACCATTAGTATTTTTTAAAAGCTCCCCAGATAATTCTATTGTGCAGTCAAGGTTGACTCTACTAGAGTTACCTGTTTGCTGAAACAAAAACCAAGCTAAAGAATATTTTACTGAGAATTAATTTCTTGTGAGACGGAGAATTTTTCCAAGAGCAGAATTAATGAAATGGAGAATCTCCCTGGTTCCCTTTCCCCAGTTTGGACTATTTTTCTACCTTTTTTTTCTTTTAATTATTTTTTTTCCTTTTGGTTGACACATTCAGAATTGAATAGCCAGCAATATATTGGAAAATTGGAAAAAAGGTCAGGGGTTAAGAATGGCTCTGATGGAGAAATGATTTTGGTACTTTTGCATATGGTCATGATCATTCTGGAAAATCGTTTTCCCTTTTATCTGTTTCTTCAAGGAATACTAAAAAGCTTAAAAACCCAAGCCAATTGTCACTGCCTTCATGAAACCAGAATTCACTACTGATCACAGATTTTGTAGCACCCTCCTATATTTCCAATTGCGGTTTGGTCAAATTTTTGTGTTACTCAATAGTAATTACTTATTTGAGATTGTTTCTTTACTCTATGAGCTGTATGATGTTGCTTCTCTTTACTTTTATAACACTTATTTCATCTACAGTAATATCTGAGATATTATGATTTCATGAAATTAATGAATAATGCCTGAATTATAGATTATTTTTAGAGAATTTTCTTAAAGATAAGGAGACACCTGATTCCAAGTGATATTGAGTTGCAGTTGAGAAGGAAACTACAAATCAATGTAAAGAAGTCTGTCTCCTATTTGCATGTTTGCATACCTCACTTCAGATGTCATCACAAGTGGAAAACTGCTACCAGTGCCAATGATGAGTGGGCACATTTACCATTTTATTTGGAAATCAGGAGCTGACTGAAGGTAATATTAAAATTTTTCATTAAGACCTACGAGATTGGATCTCCTTTGCATGCATTTCAGGCCTAAGGCTAGAATTAAAACAAAAAACAGACAGAACTTTCACGAAGAAGAGTTAGATAGTATCAAAGAGAAGCACTTTCTAAGTTACTTTTGCATTTTTATTGCAAAAGTTAAAAGCATCAAATTGGATACTACTCTGCAACCCTTTGACAGCAAAAGTATCAGTGAAACACAGAATTAGCTTTTTGGGTTTCTTTCCACAGAAATGCCATCTGGACCTCAAAATCTCTTTCTGATACTGGCAACAGGAGAATTCCTAATGGGAATATTGGGGAATGGATTCATTGGACTAGTTAACTGCATTGACTGGGTCAAGAGTCGAAAGATCTCATCAGTTGACTGCATCCTCACCTGCCTGGCTATCACCAGAATCAGTTATCTTTGGATAATACTACTTTATTCATTTGCAGTAGTGCTATGGCCACATCTACATGACATTCGTAAAACATTAAGATTTATTAGTTTTTTTTGGACACTGACCAATCACCTCGCTACTTGGTTTGCCACCTGTTTAAGTGTTTTCTACTTCCTCAAAATACCCAATTTCTCCCACCCCTGCTTAATTTGGCTAAAGTGGAGAATTAACAAAGTGCTACTGGTGCTTCTACTGGGGTCTTCGTTTATACTGTTTTACAATCTTCTATCTATAGGCTCATTTCATGGTTTATGGAATAATGTTACTTTCAGAGATGAAAGGAACTTGGCTTGGTCTTCAGATGTAAGTAAAATTCTGTATTGTAACAGCTTGATTTCTTTCAATATCACCTATTTAATTCCTTTCCTTCTGTCCCTGATCTCATTGCTCCTTTTGTATCTCTCCTTGAAGAGACACACCAAGAATTTGCAGCTCAACTCCATGGGCTCTAAGGATCTCAGCACAGAGGCACATAAAAGGGCCATGAAAATGGTGATGTCTTTCCTTCTCCTCTTCATAGTTCACTGTTTATCCACTCATATAGTGGGATGGATTTACCTTACATCACAGAAAGATGAAGCAAGTTTATTTATCATGTTAATAATAACTGTTTTTCCTTCAGGCCACTCATTTCTCCTAATTTGGGAAAACAGAAAGCTGAGACAGACTGCCTTAAGATTACTGAGGCATCTTAAGGGCCACATGAAAAGAGCAAAACCTTTATCTTCATAGACAGACTTTTCCAGAAATTTCTTTATTCCAGAGGAATTAAATAATGAGAAGCCTTTGTAGATCAATTTTAACTTTTGTTTCTCTTACTGGATTGTTTCATATATTATTGTGCATCACTGAAATTTCCCCTACAATGAGCTATTAACTAACAATTTAGTCACACAGCCAGCTGATATAATGTTGGATTTTTTAAAGCAAGTATTGTCATTATAATACTTGCTAGTTAACAAGAAAATATTTGAGACTTAATAAGAATACAAGTATATAATGCAACATGTATTCATTTTATATGTGCTGGTAAACATGAAATTAAATTGACATGTGAGGAAATGAACATAAGATTATCTAGAAATGAAAATATTCTCCATGCTGGAGTAGGTAGACCATTTGTAGAATAAATGAAAAATATATCAAGGAATAAAAATGTTGACATTTTAAATGACACACATAACCTTTAAAACCAGCTTTTAAAACAAATGAGCATTTTATCATTAGGAATCCAAGGTAGAACAGGCACTAGCTTTGTACAATAAGAGAAAAATAAATTTAATCTACAAAACACATTGAGAACTAAAATTCTAAATTATAAAAATTTTAGGTTTCCTAGACACCATATTTATTTCGTTAATTTCTAATTCAAGGAATTAAAATATACATTTTCATAAGGGCAGAAATAAATTAGTTGGCTTGTAAATTGCTAATGTTTATAATATATATTTCAAAATAACTTGAGTTAAGTGCATACTAATTCTTATATTTCCATTGTACAAGGATTGAAATTGCATTTTGGCACTGAGTTTGTGTGTAGTGTGTGCATGTGTCATGACCACTAG
Source organism: Choloepus didactylus (assembly GCF_015220235.1). Classification (NCBI taxonomy): domain Eukaryota; kingdom Metazoa; phylum Chordata; class Mammalia; order Pilosa; family Megalonychidae; genus Choloepus; species Choloepus didactylus. The sequence continues at coordinate 122,014,469 of NC_051314.1, forward strand.
CATCCCTTCAGAGAAAACAAACACAATCAACTCAGCAGGGATAAGAACAGAAAGTTAGTTCACAAAAGAAAGTCATATATTTGTGGAAATTTTAGACGTATTTGTGGGTACATATAGTGCTGGTTTGCCTTCTATAATAAAATAAAGTAGCTAGAAATGTAAACAATACTAAAGTGAGCAGGTGGTAAATGTGTTTGCTAATAATATTACATACATAATAGTCTGTAATATGGTAATTTTTAGAAATTTTAAATGTAAACATTTAAAAACTATCAACAATAAAGACGTTATTGTTAAGGTTGATCATTGCTGTAATCTTTCAATGGTAGAAGCAAAAAATAAAATGAAAACATATTGTATAAAATAAATGTTGAAAATATGTGGGTAGCAAGTTAATTTTGATGGAGCAACAGTGATGCTGGGAAGAATATAAGAATCATGAAGGCTTTTTCAAGTGAGTTCTTACTCTAGAAAAGCTGCTGAGATCACATCTATGCTGACGAGTGCTGCTCCCATGTATCTACGATGACGATTATTTGATGATTGATGGCGATAAATGTATATCCAAATCTACATGAGATTTCAATTTTAAAAACTGCATTCATTTGGTTGACACTATATAAGAAATTTCCCAATGATTATCATCATCTTGCCTTAGAAAAGGTAAAATTCAAATCAAACTGGCTATATTTAGGTTCAGATATTGGGGATACTTTGATTTAGAATGTACCCCTTTCAGTAAAACAGTTAAAGATTACTTTGTATTCATTAGAAGATGCTAAGTGTGATGGTTAGATCATGTGTCAACTTAGCCAGGTGATGGTGTCCAGGTATCTGGTCAAGCAAACACTGGCCTAACCATTACTGCAAGGACATTTGTGGCTGGTTAATAAACCAGAAGGCTGGTTTATTAAATCATCAGACACTTGACTGCACCTGTGACTGAATACATCAACAAAGGGTGTGTCTTCTGCAATGAGAGAGTTCAGTCAGCCAGATTTAATCCGATCAGTTGAAGACTTTTAAGGGAAAAAGTTAGAGGACCTTCACTTCTTCTTCGACTAGCCAGCGAAGCATTTCCTGAGGAGTTCATCGAACACCTTCACTGGAGTTGCCAGTTTGCTGCCTGCCCGACGGAATTTGGACACGTGCATACCCACAGTTGCATGAGACGCTTTCATGAAATCTTATATTTATAGATATCTCTTGTTGATTCTGTTTCCCTAGAGAACCCTAACTAATACACTAAGTATACTTACTTTTAGATTTACATGAGTGTTACTAAACTTCTTCTAAATAACCAAAATAAAAAACTGAAACAATTTTGTGTCATTACGATTAAGTCCTCACTTTTCATGTAGAAACCTTGGAGCTATGAGGAGGAGAGGACCACTGCTGCTGACAGAAGCGCAGAAAATGACCAAAGATGAAGCCTGGTTCACAGGCTGGGGTTACTGATATGTTGCATTTCCCCTATTTGTTATTTAGAAATTAAGCTCTGTCCTTCCACTTCCCATAACAAGAGCTTGTGTTGGAGACCTAACTCGTGATGCAACAAGTCCTATTATCACATCCATAGCTAATTCCTATGCAGTCTGGAGAAAACTGCATCCTATTATGAAACCAAGTAATTGGGAGAAGAAAATAACTGATGCTGATTTCTTATCAAATCACTTTTCCCAAATAAACTTTTTTTGTAGTCTTCATATAATGAGTTTTTTTTTTTTTCAGTTCACCTACACTATTTATAGGAAAGATGCAAATAACCTGGATTTAAGCTAAGAAGACATTTTAGTACATCCAAGCCATATATATTGTCTTGAACCTTTTTGAAAGAAAATGTCATGGTTGAAATGTGTTTTGATTAATAGAGAGCTCAGAGAAAGTGGCAATATTGAATCCCTGAGGCTTTGGGTGGTCTGTCCGCTGCTTTTAATGAAATCTCGTATCCTCTGAGCCAGGGATTTTCTTAATTTAAGCACAGAATCAAGGTGGCCATTTACAAAACCTGGACGTCCACAGTCCATTCACTTGTGACACTGATTAATGCTCTCTACAGTTAACTATGCCCTATTCGCTGGATCACTGAAAATAATCCTTCATTTAAAAAATAGGTCATATGCAAAGCTAAATGTCTATAAGAGGGGGATATAAGGGAGGGTTATGGGATTCTTAGCATTGGTGGTGTTGTCTGACCTTTTTATTGTATTTTTTTCTTTTTTTTTTTTAGTTGTCATTTTTTTTTCGTTTTCTTTTTTTCTCTTCTTTCCCTTTCTTTGCGGAAGAAATGAAAATGTTCTCATGTGGTTTGTGGTGGTGTATGCCTAACTAAGTGATTATACTGGGAACCACTGACTGTTTACTTGGGACTGTGTGGTGTATGAATAAAACTGTTTAAAACATAAAAATAAAAAAAGATCATTTGGGATATTTGAAAAAAAAAGGTCGTATGTCTGGTTTGATCAATTTTTTGTTACACAACATCAAATCTCAGGAGACAGTTGGGCAAATTTCAATTTTAGCCATTTTGGAGGGACACTAATGTGGATGAAGCATTAGGACACAAAGGCACTATCAGAACTTGACATATATTGGTGCCCCTATTCCTTAGCCCCATGTTTAAATGAGTTAGTTCTTGAAGTAACCTCATTTCCCTTTCATATAGTCCAGGCTCTGCATTTTAACACTTTTACCAATTATATTTAAGGCTTTGACTTCAGTTTGAGATGATTTTAAAATTTTCTTTTAAGTATTTAAAAAGCTAAAGTGGCCTCTGGAAAAACAACTGTTTTTTACCCACTTTAAACATCCTTTTGTTTTTTAATCTGCTGGACATAATCTCTATTTCTGTGCCAATAATTTCAAAGCCGAGACATTCTGGGTAGGGTATTTCATTAGTGACTTCTACCCTTTGTTTGATGATTTATTTTTCATTTTGTTTCATGAAAAAGGTATACCCAACCTCCCTTGTTTAATTATTGAATGACCTTTATTTCTCTTTTCTTGTTCGTTGAAGCACTCCACTACTTACTGTGAATAAATCCGCATATGTGGTGTTTGAAATCCATAAGGGCAGTCAAGATTTGCTAATATTCACTGCAGATCCCTCATCAGAATAGGAACTGACAAGGGTGCCCTCAGATGTCTTGCAATTAAGCTACTAAGAATTCCACACTGTCTTCTTTTCAGGAATGACATTTGGGTTTTCAATTGTCCCCAAGAGCATTGCTGAAATTTTATTTGTGGGAAGTGCAGGTGTGGAGGGCTTGAAATAGATTCGTGACCTGGCCTGGTGGTGACACTGGTACTTGTGGACAGCGATAGGCTATCCAGGATTCTTGTCAAAATTGGAAGACAGTTCCCAAATTCTTGACCTTAGGAAGGTTACCTGAAAGGGTGCCAACAGGAATTAAATTATTTGTGACTCAGAATAATAAGTGGCTTAGTAAGGGTTCATTTAGAGCAACTGGGCAGGGACTCTTCTCTTGGTCCACTTACATTTCAGACTACTTTCCAGGTTCAAAGTTGCTGGCATTAGGATTTTTCTCTCTCTCCTTTTCTCCCTCTATTCCTCAATTTTCCATTCCTACCTCTTTATGCCTCCACATATATGCTCTATTTTCTTCTTTATTCTATCAAATGCTATTGATACTTCACGAGGAAAAGTCTCTATTAAAATCAGGCTATAAGATCTTGTAATAAAATATAGTCCTTGGGGTAGTGATAGAAATGGCTTCAAATTTCACAATGACCTGATCTGTACTACGTGGAGAGAAGGAGTTTCCCTTCCATCTTTTTCTCTCTCTCCCTTAATGGCCCCTCCAGAAAAAAAAAAGGCTAAATGACTCCAGACAGTACAGAATACTTGAATTTCCATATCAAATCATGTTTAGTATTTATATTTTAATAAAGAGAGCCCTCAGTAATTTTATTTTAAAAAAGAAAGAAATCACCAACTATATGTACCAGGTAATACTTCTTTTTGGGAATCTGAGAAAGGGAACAAGGTTATTCAAAATCACCTACACATTTTAAAAAATTAAACCCCTCTAGAGGTTGCTTAATATGTGCAGAATGTTTAGTTTGAACTTAAATGTGTGGAAATGGGTAGAGGGGACAGTAGAATGTTATTGTGAGAATAATTAACAGTGCTGAATGGTCTGTTAATGTGATAGAAAGGGGAAGTTTAGGGTCATGTATGTCACCAGAAGGAAAGGTGGAGGTTAAAACATGGGAATATATAACACAGTGAATTCTGTGGTGGACAATGTCCATGATTAACTGTACAAATATAAAAGTTCTTTCAAGCACTATAACAAATGTACAACACTATTACATGGAATTAATAATAGAGGGTATATGGGAAAAATGTACCTATTGCAAACTACGGACTATAGTTAATTGTAATATTTTATTACTCTTTCATAGAGTAACAAGTGGACGACACCAATACTATGGGTCAATAATAGGTAGGGATAAGGGGTATGGGAGGATTTGGGTTTTCTTTTTTCTTTTTATTTCTTTCCTGAAGTAATGAAAATGTTCTAAAATCGATCATGGGGTTGTATGCACAACTATGTGATGATACTGTAGTAATTGTATACTTCGGATGGTTTGTATGGTATGTGAATATATCTCAATAAAACTGCAATAAAAAAGAATTTCAAGTTAAATCTGAAAAAGAAATTAACCCCCTTATCAAATGTATCTTTAGGGATAAACCTGAGGTTTGATTGTAGTTTGACCAGTTACCACAACTTTGGGAAAGTTACTTAACCTCTCTAAGTGTTTTCTTATCTGAAAAATTACAATAAAAAATATCTCCCCCATACGGTACTCATGGGAATTACGGACAGTATGAGATGCTCTTTAAGCCAACTAATCACACAAGTTTCTGCCCTGCATTAAAAAAAAAAATTCTTAGTCCTTAATCCTTAAGTTACATATATTATTATAAACATTATTTCCCTTTTATAGTTATAATGAGCTATAAAAAACACAGTCACCCATTCTCCAGCATTTTTATCAGCTACACTTTATAAACCAGTTTTTTCTTTCATTGGTCTTAATCATGATAACTCTGCTTCAGGGGTCTCTTGGATCAATCAATATTTACAATGGCCTGGAAGCTCAATTAACACGCAACGAGGATCATCTTAACGTCAGGGGCAAATATATCTTCTGTTTCCTTTATTGACTGCTGACTCAGATTAATAGCCAATAAAACTGTCCTTCACTCAACAAATATTTATTATCATTTTGTATTAGGCAACGTTCTGTGCTTGGGGATAAATCCTTGACCTTAGGAAGGTTACCTGGAGGAGTGCCAACAGGAATTAAATTATTTGTGACTCAGAATAATAAGTGGCTTAATAAAGGTTCATTTACAGCAACTGGGCAAAAATCGTGTTTTCTCCCTTGGGAAACTGAGTTGCATCATGTGGGAGGAAAAATATAAATCTAGGTTTATGAGCAACTGTGAAGCATAAAGGGTAAATCATGGAGCTTTCATTCAGCTCCTACTGTATATTTGTTGATACCACATGCTATAAAATTGGATAAGATACAAGATCTTCTCTAACAGAACTTTCAATCTGAGGAAATTATAAATAAGTTCACTATAGTGACTTAGAGTTTTTTTTTTTCTTCTTCAGTGTAACAAAGGACTGTTCAGAAGTGGAAGACTGAAGGAAGCACATTTTCATTTAGCCACCTGAATGGCCCTTCCCCACTACATCTCACCATTCAGGGCCAATAGCAGCCACATTCTTGTTACAAATTAGGACATTTGTGCCTCTAGGAGATAGTGGTGACTTCCATTTTTAAGTCCCTCAGTATTATTTCATTAACTGAACTGAATTATTTTGACTGAATTACATTTCTGATATTTTAGACTAAAACGTTTTAGCTTCTGCACCCTTCATAATTGCACAATATGCAATTATCAAGGAGAGATATTACAGTCCAGGAAATCTATCTCTTTGGGAATTATTTTAAAAAACAAAAACAGATAATTAATGCACCATTAGGAAAAATTAGGCAGCCTATGAAAATGCCATAGATAGATACTAACACAGCTTTTAGATGGATTAAAAGACGTGAGCTCTAATCTGGTCAGGGAAATCTGGGAAAAACTTAATGGAAAAAAGTGACATCCAAGCTTTAGCCTTAAAACATGATTAGAATATCCATAGGCAGAAAAAGGGTAGAGGATGTATTAGAGGAGGATGTGCTTAATAAGAGTTTGGCTGGAGACAATGAATAGAGTAGAAGCAGCAACTACCCAAAGCCAAACAAGGTGCTGGAGGGAGCACTTATTATTTTAAAGTCTAAAGTATACTGATTAGTTAGGTACAATTAGTGGAATGCAAAACACTACAATTATTTTAAACCTTTACCTTGGGGCAATACTAGTCTCTTTCAGCTCAAATGTCTCATCTAAAATCTTCCTGCAGGCATCGCCCCTCCACCCCCATCTCAGGTCTCTGTACTGAAAAAGCAAGCTTTCCATATATGTCTGTTTTAAGTTTTATTCACATCTTAATGTTACATTCTGTTACAACATATAATGCTTATGTGTATATATCCAGCACTAAGACAGACATTTATAAATCTCAAACTGACCTTTCAAGGTGGGTATTTTTACTCTCATTTAACAGTTTAAGAAACCAAAGATTAGGTAGATAAATAGACTTACTTAAGGCCAGGAAACTAGTTTGTATTTTAACAGAGAACTGCCTGATTTAAAACTTCAATCCCATTCTACTTTTAGGTGGATCTTAACCAGTGGTGTATACTTTTAATCATCTGGGGAATTTTAAAAAACGAAATTTATTTAAATTAACTTTACTCAAAGAAATACATATAAGTAGTTAAAAAAAAATCAAACAATACCATTAGACTGGTAGTGAAATACAGCTTTGCTCTGCTTTTTCTGTCTACCTCTGATTTCCTTTCTCCAAAGACAACCACATTTATCTTGGCTATTTCTTATTGTAGTTACCTCCATTTTTCTAAATACCATGTCTATAGTACTTTTCTGGATGGTTTTTTATATTAGGTTTTGATTGACTCTCCCTAATTACATATACACCTCACCCCTCTCCTTTTCCCCCAATGTTATATAATCATTTCTTGTTAAATCAATATTCAGTGTTTACAAAATAATGTAACACCCTCTCCTTTTCCCCAATGTTATATAATCATTTCTTGTTAAATCAATATTCAGTGTTTACAAAATAATGGCCAATTTTATATGACTAGTTTTATCCACAGTTGAGGTCTGCAGTGTTGTTCATTAACAACTTTTAACTTCTGGAGTTCACAATCGTCTCAGTTTTGTTTTCTTCATGTGTTAAATCTACACATAATTAAGTAACCTCGGAACTCTTTGAAAACTAAAAATCTATTTGTACATTCAAATGCATGAAGTACTATTAACAATTTTTCTTTTTGAGACATCCCAACTGAACTCTCCATCTTTAGGCATTTCCAGTTGATTTCATGCTATTTTTTCCTACCCTCCTCTCTCTTTAATAAAGCTATATACCACTTTAGACTTTGTGGCTACCGTTTAAGTAATATAACATGTCTTCCTTCAACAACAAACAGTACCTCTTAACTTCCCACTTCATAAGGAGGCCACTATCATTCCATTTACTTTCTCCTCCCCCATTAATATCTCCACTTGCAAACCCTAACCTTTTACATTATCAAGCTGATAACATTTGCATTCTACTTTGTAACCATAATTAAGTAGTCCCTTAAAAGATAAAAACATAAACAGCACTTACATTATTATGATTAAATATGATTCACTGAACAGCCAAACTTTGTACTATGGCTGCATGCCCTTCTCTCAGGTTCCAAGGTCTTGACATAGTCCTTGAAACAACCTTATTCATAGGGACAATGAAATAGAGTTCACTTTCTTGCAGTACCACCATTGTTAGATATCCCGCAGCATTTCACTTTGCTTGGTATTTGGAGAATGCCTCTCCGGTACAGGTTTGTTTTTCACCTGAAGTTTGATTGTTGATATTTACTCTTGTGGGATGAAGAAATGTAATGCTACCACATCGTACCCTTAATCTCTTCCTCTTCTTCCTCATTCACTGTATTACTTACAAAACAATCCAAAATTCCTGAAGTGTACTGGTTTCCTTATGGTTTGGACCATGAGTTTCTTGCACACATAAAAAAATTTTTTCTAAAAAGTTTAGCAGCCTTCCGTTTTTATAATGCATCCTCTGCCCTTTGTCACATCCTTAAATTTCTCCTGTTTCTATTTTAAGGTTGCTCGTCTTAAATATTTCCGTGGGTCTTAATTTAAATTCTCTTCTTCCGGAATCGCATAACTCCTTTCTCCTCCCAGCAAGTAATCCGCGACCATCAGGAGAGCAAAGCCGCCTGGGAATATCGCGAGACCACAGGGCTTCCCGGGGGTAACTGGGAGTAGCTCCAGTTAGCTGTGAGGCCTCGGGTGGGTCCGCCATCACGCCTGCAATTTAATCAGGGCTCTAAAAGTGTACCTGCAAGCGGATGTTGAGGATCACGGAGCCCGCGACGTAGAAGTATGGGAAGTTCATGCGCAGCTGCCAGGCCAAGTCGAAGAAGGCAAGCAGAGTGCGGGAGAGTCCCTTGCAGAAGACTTGGTAGGAGCCAGAGGCCGCGGTCAGGCCTGAGGCCCTGACGACCAAGGCCGAGGAAGCCGCCTCAGTGATCATGGACTCGGCGTTGACACCCGCCCAGCTTCTGGAGGCGGGTTCGCCGACTGAGAGCCCGGACAGAGAGAGGCTACGGGCTACGCTGCCGCCGGCCCCAGACCTGCGCCTCTCGTTTGGCTGCTTCCTTCCCGGCAACGCTCAAGGCCCGGGCAGCTGCTGGCGCCCCGCCTCTTCCTGTCTGCGTTTCATAATTTCCCACTTAAGAGTTTAACGTGGGAGGTCTGGACCCGTTATTCTTATATATGTTTTACATATTTTTTTAATAACATATATGAACAGCCATACAGACGTTATTTCCCCTTTAAAATGAGGAAAACAAACCAAATGAAATTTTATAATATACTCTAGTGCACACTGTAAAAGCCAAAGACTGGATTAACAAACTCAGGTTTTCTGCTGTGTGAGCTGGGATATAAGCCAGGAATCTTATCCTTTTGAATCCATAGCTCCAATATTAGGGCAAGATGATCTCCTTGCATAAGCCAATCTGGGCATAAAGTCCGCATATAAATAATATACCATAACTTTAACACAGTCCGAGGCGTTGGAGTTTCCTGTTTTAGGGCTATTTCAATTGCATGTAACAGAAATTACACACCAACTGAAGCAAAAATAAAAGAAAAAATGTACACATACATATGCTTTTTTTTGCAGGCCATGTGCAGTATATCATATTCTCATCCATATGAAGTCCATATTAGTGTGGAAGCTTCAATCATTTCTGCATGGACATGCTCCTGTGAAACCTGTGGCTGGGCCACAACTTTGGGGTGTTACTAGCATCTACTTCCAGCCCTGAATAACCTTGTGATAATATAATGGATCTTCCAAAGCCACAATACTCTTCTGGTGTAATCGGAGATGTGTAAGTGATCCACATTTCATTATCTTCACTAAGTTCCCGTTTAAACTAAGCACTGTAATTTTCATCATAAACAATCTCTACCTAATGAATTATTTAGTTTAATGATCCTTTGGGAAAGTTTTAAGGTAAGCTTCAGTGGGTCTGCAAATTCTCCTCAAAAAAAAAAAATTGCTTTTTTGAGTATTTGGCAATATAAACACTCTACGTAGTAAGAAATGCATTCAGAATGCAAGCATTGTATCCAAATGAGCCAAGCCTAATGGCAGGAGAAAAACTGCAAACTGAGTTCAGCCATTCAATTTCCATCACACAAAAGTTTAGTGGAAACTTTTACACAGATTTAGTAGCACACTTTGAAAAGAAGTCAGATTCTATCAGAATATACCAGTGATTAGGTCCCATACTAATAGTGAACAATTTCTGGATCAAGACTATATTAATCAAGCATCAGATTTGTGTCATACTGGAGCAAACTATCAGCTGCAACATTAGAGCTTTAAGATTTTCTCTCTCCAGATATGCCAGGTGAAATGAAGACTATTTAACTGTTGGTGGTTTAGAATTCATGATTGGAATGTTTGGAAATGACTTGATTGTACTGGTAAACTGCATTGAATGTCTCAGGCATTGGAAGAGTTCTTCAACGGACTTCTCATGAGTTTTGGCATCTCCAGAATTTGTCAGCTGTGTTTAATACTACGTAATATTTTTATACTTGTGTCCACACCACACCATTTACTTGTGTCACTGCCAGACTAGAGAAAAGTACTATTTTCTTTTGGACACCGTTCAGTCACTCAGCCCTCTGGTTTGCTACCTACAATTTTCTTTGGCTTCAAGATAGCTGATTTTTCTCTTCCATAAACCCTCTGGATGAAGTGAAGAATTGATGCAGTTATGATTCTAATTCATAGTTTTCTGGTTTATTAGCATTCCAATGGCAAATAAATGTTTTATGGAGACTTGCCACAATTGTGAACAAAGAGAGACACATGAGGGCCATGAAAGCTGTGATCTCTTATTTTTATCTATCATGTACTGTTTTTCAGTTTTTATACCAAATGTGATTCACTTTATGCAAATTTGATTCACTGGGTGGGGTGCTTTTGCAGATAGTAGCAACCTTCTGCCTTCTGGTCACTCAATGATCCTGATTCTGGGAACAGCAAGAGCGGAGATAGGCATCATAGATAATGTCATGGAAGATGATGTTCTGCCTCATACGATGGAAAACCTAGGCTCCATAGAAAGAAGAGGCAATGATATATTTTTCTTTTGTATTAGGAAAAGTGAAATAAATTAGAAGTCCATAAAATGAAATCAATTAGAAGTCCATAAAAGAGTTTCCTCTCTTCCCTTGTATTTTGCTATGGCTTTAATATGTACAGTTTGGCATTGTAATTCTCACTAGAACGTTCTCCTAGCTAAGCTTATACAACTATTTCCACATTTCCAGAAATATTTTCTTTTTCTTTCTTTTCTTGTTCCCTCCCTCCCTCTCTCCCTGCTTCCCTCATTCCCTCTTTTCCTTATTTCCTTCCTCCCTCCTTCTCTCCTTTCATTACATTCTTTTGCCAATGGAATATACCTAATAATTGTGAAATTTTGAAATCCATTCTTTTGTTGTTTGTTTTGTTCTACTAATCACTAATTAAAACACAATTTTATTGAGATATATTCACACAGCATAGAAACCATCCAAAGAATACAATCACTGGTTCACGGTATCATCACATGGTTGTTCATACAGCTCCATGATCAATTTGGAACATTTTCATTACTCCAGAAAAGAAATAAAAATAAAAAAGAAAGTGCTAATCCTCCCATATGCCTTATCCCCCCAAATTATTTTCCCATGGGGTTGGTGTGGTACATTTGTTACTGTTGTTGAAAGAATATTAAAATATTACTGTTAACTGTAGTCCATAATAGCTTGCCATAGTTACATTTTTCCCCATATACCCCTCTTTTATTAGCTCCTTATAGTAGTGTCATACATCTGCTCTAGTTCATGAAAGAACTTTTTTGTATTTGCACAGTTAATCACAGACGTGGTCCACCACAAGATTCACCACGTTATACATTCCCATGTTTTAACCTCCAACTTTCCTTCTGGCACCACACCCACACATCATTCAGCACTGTCAGTTATTCTCACAATAACATGTTACCATCTCTGTCCACCTCCAAACATTTAAGTTTACCCTAGTTAAATATTCTGCACACATTAAGCAATCACTCCCCATTCCTTAGCATCATTCTATATCCTGGTAACGTATATCCTATATTTTATGTCTATGGGCTTACGTATTATGTAATTCATTCATATCAGTGTGGTCATACATTTGTCCTTTTGTGTCTGACTTATTTCACTTAACATAATGTCCTTAAGGTTCATCCATGTTGTCTCATGCTTTAGGACTTCATTCTTTCTTACTGCTGAATAATATTCTATTGTATGTATATACCACAGTTGTTTATTCATTCATCTGTTGATGGACACTTGGGTTGTTTCCATCTTTTGGCAGTTGTGAATATGCAGCTGTGAACATTGGCATGCACTGGTGTCTGCATCTGTGCTTTAAGATCTTCCAAGTATATCCCGAGTAGCAGGATTGCCAAGTCACAAGGCTACTCTACACTTAGCTTCCTGAGGAACTGCCAAACCATCCTCTACAGTGGCTGTACCATTTTATATTCCCACCAGCAGTGAATAAATGTTCCAATTTCTCCACATCCTCTCCAACACTTGTAGTTGCATGTTTGTTTAACAGCAGCCATTCTAGTAGGTGTGAGATAGTATCTCATTGTGGTTTTGATTTGCATTTCCCTAATTGCTTGTGAAGCTGAGCATCTTTTCATATGCCTTATTCTGGTTTGCTAATGCTGCCAGATTGCAAAACACCAGAAATGGATTTGCTTTTATAAAGGGGGTTTATTTGGTTGCACAGTTACAGTCTTAAGGCCATAAAGCATCCAAGGTAATGCATCAATAGAGTACCTTCACTGAAGGATGGCCAGTGGCGTACGGAAAACCTTTGTTAGCTGGGAAGGCACGTGGCTAGCGTCTGTTCCAAGTTCTGGTTTCAAAATGGCTTTCTCCCAGGATGTTCCTATCTAGGCCACAGCTCCTCTTCAAAATGTCACTCTTAGTTGCTCTTGGGGTGTTTGTCCTCTCTTAGCTTCTCTGGAGCAAAAGTCTACTTTCAACGGCTGTTTTCAACTGTCTCTCATCTGCAGCTCCTGTCTCAGCTCATATGCATTCTTCAAAGTGTCCTTCTTGGCTGTAGGAAGCTTGCTCCTATCTGACCTTACACAGTCCTCCAGTAAACCAATCAAAGCCTATGCTGAATGGGGGGGGGGGGACACACCTCCATGGAAATTGTCCAATGAAAGATCTCACCCAAAGTTGAATGAGCACATCTCCATGGAAACATCCAATCAAAAGTCTCCAACCCAATCAATACCAATACATTTCCTGTCCACACGAGACTGCATCAAAGATAATGGCATTTTGGGAGACATAATACATCCAAACCAGCACATGCCTCTTAGCCATCTGTATTTCATCTTTGGAACAATGTCTATTCATGTCCTTTGCCCATTTTTTAATTGGGTTATTTGCCTTTTTATTGTGTGTGTGTGTGTGTGTGTGTGTGTGTGTGTGTGTTTATATATAAAACCCTTATCAGCTATGTGGTTTCCAACCATTTTCTCCCATTGAGTCGGTTGCCTTTTCACCCTTTTGACAAAGTCCTTTGAAGCACTGAAGTATTTGATTTTGAGGAGTTCCCATTTATCTGTTTTTTCTTTCATTGCTTGTGCCTTGGGTATAAAGTCTAAGAAACTACCACCTATCAATAGATCTTGAAGACATTTCCCTTCATTTTCTTCTAGGATTTTATGGTACTGGTTCTTAAACTTAGGACTTTGATCCATTTTGAGTTAATTTTTGTATGGTGTGAGATAGAGGTCCTCTTTCATTCTTTTGGTTATGGATATCCAGTTCCCCCAGTACAATTTATTGAAGAGACTGTTCTGTCCCAGTTGAGTGGGCTTGGGAGCCTTATAAAAAATCAATTGACCGTAGATCTGAGGGTCTATTTCTGAGCTCTCAATTTGATTTCATTGATCAGTATTTCTATCTTTATGCCAATACCATGCTGTTTTGACCACTGTGGCTTTATATTAAGCTTTAAAATCAGGAAACCTGATACTTCCCACTTCATTCTTCTTTTTCAAGCTGTTTTTGTCTATTTGAGGCCCTTAATCCTTCCAAATAAAATGGATAATTATCTTCTCTATTTCTTCAAAGTAGTCTGTTGGAATTTTGATTGGTATTGAATCTGTAGATCAATTTGGGTAGAATTGACATCTTAATGACATTTGGCCATCCAATCCATGAACATGGTATGTCTTTCCATTTATTCAAGTCGTCTTTGTTTTCTTTTAGCAACATTTTGCAGTTTTCTGTGTACAAGTCCTTTACATCTTTGGTTAGGTTTATTCCTAGATATCTGATTCTTTTAATTGCTAATTACTAGTGTATAGAAACACCATTGATGTTTGTGTGTTGATCTTGCATCCCGCTACTTTGCTGAACTCACTTATTAACTCACTTATTACTCAAGTAGCTTTGCTGTCAATTTTTCTGGATTTTCTAATTATAGAATCATGTCACCTGCAAATAATGACAGTTTTACTTCTTCCTTTCCAATTTGGATGCTTCTAATTTCTTTTTCTTGCCTAATTGCTCTAGCTAGAACTTCTAGCACAATGTTGAATAGCAGTGGTGATAGTGGGCATCCTTGTCTTGTTCCTGACCTTAGAGAGAAAGCTTTCAGTCTCATAATTGAGTATGATGTTATCTGTGGTTTTTTTTTTAATTCAATATGATCCTTTATTCATAATCTTCATACAGTGAATTAAAAAGGAATGCCTAAGTTGTTACTGTTAATTTCTTCAACACAAAGTGTTTCTAAGATTTTAGCAAGCAATAATGGTTTTCGCCTTATTCAATATAGTGAAATTAGTTTAAGATCTACCTACAGCTGCTAAATCCACATTAAAACAGGAGGCTGCTGAGGAATTTCTTATTCCAGAAATCCCCCAGTATCTCCCTTGATTGTTTTTAAGTTAGCAAAGTTCATGACTGATGAGGACAAAAAATAAAGGAAAATTTCCTTTTGTAATAGGAATTTTATGCTAAAAAAGGCAATGGTAAAAGCCAGACTAGGACAGAATAAATCTTAAAAGTTTAGCTTGCATCCATTTCAACTTTGCTGCTGTAGGCCACTCTTTTGTAAAATACCTCATAGGATGGTCAAGAGAATAGTGTGACCCCCAAATCTGGAGGATACTAATTTTACCAAATATATATGAGTCACACAAGTATATGACACAATATTAGATTACTCTGTTATTTTAGGATGATTTTATGGGTAAACTCTGTTCGGAGGTACTGGTACAATTTTTTTTAATGTAAAGTAAAAGTACTTACCAAATTAAACAAGTTTACATGCTTATATCAAATATGTCATCCCAAAAAGCACACTATAACAATGCTCTAAGATTTACAAAGTTAACATAATTTACAGTACTGACAAACAGAAATGTGAAAACAACCCCTCTGACTAGGTCCAACACCTACCAATTACATATAACTGATATGGAAGTATTTTGGTAAAGTGCTCACATTGAGAGCAGTTAAAAAGCAGCCCTTGTTTCTACAGAAAAAAATAGTGACAGTGAACAACTCATCACTTACTCTGCAATATGACTTCTTTAAGTTTAAAAAGGTAAAAATGTGCTATGCACTTGTATTTTCACTTTGAATTAAGGAGCAATATATTTAAGTGAGAAAAAAGCTTAGATAGAACTACTCTATTTAAATTATGTTCATGAACAAGAAGGATCTTTGGGTATTCACGAGAACGAGTTTAACTGTCCTCGCTTATGAGCAACCTAATTTTCTAAGTTACCCAAGAAATGTATTTAACCATTTACAAATAAAAAACATGCACTTTACAAAACTGTGGTCTTGTTTACCTGCATATTCTTCCAGAAGACAAGTATACATTAAAAATGTTGCTCAAAAACATAAAAATATGTATTATCTCTTATCTTTACCATTTGTGAATATAAATATTTTACTGAAGATGATGCATCATTCAATAAACAAATGCAAGAACTGCTTGTATAAAGTGTGATTCTTGGATATTTAGCAATATAAAATATAAAGTAATTACAATATAATTAGCTATTAAAGAGCTAAATTCAATAGATTTGCAAACCAATACAGCAGTGAACAGTTCCTTGTACAAAAGTCCATTAAGAAAAAGTCAAGTCATCTTTGTAATGGGTTACCTAAAAATAAGGGTGAATAAATGCATTATAAATGCAAAAAAAGAGAATTGCTTCATCAGCACATTCTTCAGTCTTTGGACTAGATGCTAAACTTATTGTTCACTTTTTGGTTCATCTTGTTTTCCATTAAGCTCTTGGTCAACTCTAATAAATGATCTTGTAGCAGCCAGAAGTGTTCTGATAAACCAAAAGGGATGTTCAATGATTAGCGATTTTAGGTTTTTCTGTAACCTTCTATCCATTTGCTGATAGCATTTCCTAAGCCATTCTAGACTGGGCATTTTTCTTCAAGTTTTTGCACCATTTAAACAAATGATCATTTAGTTTTGTAGTTTTCTGCTACTAACAGCTACAAAGTGCCAATAACATGCTTAAAGAGATTGTCCATCTGGTATCTATAGTTAGGTTGACCACTTTCATGCATAAAACAGACAGCAAACACAACAATGGCATTTAATCCATCTCCATAATATCCTCCATGGTTGATAACTTTTTTACAGGGTTCAACTGCCTTCATATCAGGATAGATAATAGAGAAAGTAAGGCCACATCTGAGCAACAAAAGAGGTTCACTGGCGGTGCCTCTTTGGCATAATTAATAGGATGACTTAGCCTCTCATTTAAAGCCCTAAGTTTCACAAGAGCAAGCCTCAAGATCGAGGGCCTGATTTATTAAGTATTGGGTTCCTAATTTCACATAACATATATTCTGCCCCAGATAAATGGTTAGTTTCTCACATTATCTTAACTTAATTGTACAGTCATTATCACTCTCAATTTTAAACAATGATCATAACATAAAACATCCCAGAGCTCTTATCAGCTGCTAATTATTCATCCCTAGTATTAGTGTAGTGCCAGTAAGATATTCCTATTAGATATAGCCTATAATATGTAATGGGTAGTTTTTCATACACCACTCTGCTGTTACCTCTTTGTACTGGTGTCATACCTTATATCATGCTAACATTTATTTATGTTTGTGGTGCTACTCTGTGAGTTACATGCCTTTAAACAACCACATTCAAACATATTCACCTTCAATGTGGCACTGATACTTACAATCCCATTAATGAACCATAATCACACCTGTCCATCATGATACCATTAGATTCACCCTCATTATCATATCTGTACATAGTAGATTATCACTCCCCCTTCACTAGCTTCTGTCTATCTCTAGGTCCCCTATATTCCATATAATACATTATTTACATTGTTCATGGAGTTCACATCAGTGGTAACATAAACTATCCCTCTGTGTCTGGCTTATTTCACTTGGCATTATATCTTCAAGGTTCATCCATGTTGACATATGTTTCAAGACCTTATTCCTTCTTAGTGCTGTGTAGTATTCCATCATATGTATATACCACATTTTGTTTATCCACTCATCTGTTGAAGGCCACTTGGATTTTTCCATCTCTTGGCAATTGTGAACAAGGCCACTACAAACATTGGTATGCAAATGTTTGTTTGTGTCACTGCTGTCAGGTCTTCTGGGTATATACCAAGAAGTGAAATTGCTAGATTATAGGATAACTTGGTATCTAGTTTTCTGAGGAACTACCAAACTGTCTTCCACAGTACTGTAACATTATACAGTACCACCAGCAATGAATAAAAGTTCCAATTTCTCCACATCCTCTCCAGCATTTGTAGTTTCCTGTTTTTTTTTTATTGGCAACCATTCTTATTGATGTGAAATGATATCCTGTTGTGGTCTTGATTTGTATATCCCTATTAGCTAATGAAGATGAACATTTTTTTCATGTGTTCTTTAGCCATTTGTATTTCCTCTTTGGAGAAATGTCTTTTCATATCTTTTTTCCATTTTATAATTGGGCTGTTTGTACTATTGTCATTGAGTTGTAGGATTTCTTTATGTATGCAAGATAGCAGTCTCTTATGAGATACTTGGTTTCCAAATATTTTCTCCCATTGTGTGGGCTGCCTCTTCACCATTTTTGACAGAGTCCTTTGAGGTACAGAAGCATTTGATTTTGAGGAGTTCCCATTTATCTATTTTTTTTTCTTTCATTGCTTGTGCTTTGGGTGTAAGGTCCAAGAAGCCACATCCTAATATTAGGTCTTGAAGATGTTTCCCTACCTTATCTTCTAAGAGTTGTATGGTGCTGTCTCTTATATTGAGGTCTTTGATCCACTTTGAGTTAATTTTTGTATAGTATGTGAAGTAGGGGTCCTCTTTCATTATTTTGTATGATGGCTATACAGTTCTCCAGCCCTATTTGCTGAAGAGATTATTTTGTCCCAGTTCACTGAATTTGGTGGCTTTATCAAAAATCAGTCAACCATAGATCCTGGGATCTATGCCCAAATTCTTGATTCAATTCCATTGATCAATGTGTCTATCTGTGTGCCAATGCCATGCTGTTTTGACTACTGTGGCTTTATAGTAAGCTTCAAAGTCAGGAAGTGTAAGTCCTTCACTTTGTTTTTCTTTTTTAGAATGTTTTTAGCAATTTGAGGCCCCTTTCCCTTCCAAATAAATTTGATAATTAGTTTTTCATGTCTGAAAATTAGGTTGTTGGAATTTTGATAGGAATTGCATTGGTAGGATTGCAGTTTGGTGGGATTGATATTTTAATAATGTTTAGCCTTCCTATCCATGAACACAGTAGATCGGTTTGGTAGGATTGATATCTTAACAATGTTTAGCCTTCCTATCCATGAACACAGAATATCTTTCCATCTCTTTAGGTCCCCTTTTGTTTCTTTTGGTAAAGTTATGTAATTTTCTGTGTAGAGGTCTTTTGCATCCTTGGTTAAGTTTATTTCTAGGTACTTGATTTTTTTAGTTGCTATTGTGAATGGATTTTTTTTCTTGGGTGTCTCTTCAGTTAGATCATTTCTAGTGTGTAGGAACATTACTGACTTTTGCGCAATAATTTTGTATCCTGCCACTTTGCTGAATTTGTTTATTAGCTCAAGTTGCTGTGTTGTCGCTTTCTCAGGATTTTCCGAATATGATCATATCATCTGCAAATAATGATGGTTTTACTCCTTCCCTCCCAATTTGGATGCCTCTTATTTCTTTGTCTTGATGGATTGCTCTGGCTAGAACTTCTAGCACAATGTTGAATGATAGTGGTGCCAGTGGGCATCCTTGTCTCATTTCCGATCATAGGGGAAGGCTTTCAGTCTCTGTCCATTGAGTACTATGCTGCTGGTGGGTTTTTCCTATATATCCTTTATCATATTGAGGAAGTTTCTTCAATTTCTATCTTTTGAAGTATTTTTATGAAAAAGGATGCTGAAGTTTGTGGAGTGCTTTTTCAGCATCTGTTGAGATGATCATTTGATTTTTCACATTTCATAATGTGTTGTATTACTTTGATTGATTTTCTTATGTTGAACCACCTTTGCATGCCTGGGATGATCCCCACTTGGTCATGGTACATGGTTTTTTTTTTAATGTATCTTTGGATTCAGTTTGCAATTTGTTTTTTTTTTTTTTTTTTTTTTGAGAATTTTTGCGTCTATATTCACTAGGGAGATTGGCCTGTAGTTTTCATTCTTGTAGCATCTTTATCTGGTTTTGGTATTAGAGTGATGTTAGCTTCATAAAATGAATTAGGTAGTGTTCCATTTTCTTCAATTTTTTGAAAGAGTTTGAGGAGAAAGGGTGTTAGTTTTTTTTTTTTTTTTGAAAGTTTGGTAAAATTCCCCTGTGAAGCCATCTGGTCCTGGGCTTTGGGGTTGACTGATTGGATCTCTTTACTTGTGATTGGCTTTTTGAGGTCTTCTGTTTCCTCTCAGGTCAGTCTAGGCTGTTCATGTGTTTCCTAGAAATTACCCACTTCCTCTAGTTGTCTAGTTTGTTGGTGTATAGTTATTCATATTATCCTCTTACTATTTTTTTTTAAATTTCTTCAGGATACACAGTAAAGTCCACCCTCTCATTTTTTTATTTTGTTAATTTGGGTCTTCTCTCTTTTTCACTTGGTCAATGAGTCTAGCTAAGGAATTGTCAATCTTGCTGATCATATCAAAGAACCAACTTTTGGTTATTCATTCCCTCTATTGTTTTTTTTCTCCATAGCATGTATTTCTTTTTTAATCCTTGTTATTTATTTTCTTCTATTTGCTTTACGGTTAGTTTGCTGATCATTCTCTAGCTGCTTCAGTTCTGTTAATTCCTTGATTTTAGCTCTTTCTTCCTGTTTAATATATGCATTTAGAACTATAAATTTCCCCTTCAGCACCACCTTTGCTGCATCCCATTGGTTTTGACATGTTGTGTTCTCATTTGATTCATCTCTAGATATTTAACAATTTCTCTTGCAATTTCTTCCTTGACCCACTGATTATTTTGGAATATGTTGTTTAACCTCCACATATTTGTGAATGTTCTGGTGCTTTGGTGGTTGTTGACTTCTAGTTGCATCCCATTTGGTCAGAGAATGTGCTTTGAACAGTTTCAATCTTTTAAAATTTACTGAGGCTTGTTTTGTGCCCCAGCATATTATCTATCCTGGAGAATGTTCCATGAGCTCTAGAGAAGAATGTATATCCTGGTAATTTGGGATGTAATGCTCTATATATGTCTATTAAGTCTTATTTATTTATCACATTGATTAGGTTCTCAATTTCCTTATTGGTCCTCTCTCTGGTTGTTCCATCTGTAAGAGAGAGTGGTGTATTGAAGTCTCCCAAGAGTATCGTAGACACATCTATTGCTTCCTTCAGTTTTGCCAATATTTGACTCATGTAATTTGGAGCACCTTGATTGGGTGCATAAACATTTATAATTGTTATTTCTTCTTGGTGAATTGTCCCTTTTATTAGTATATAATGTCCTTCTTTGTCTCTTATCATATCCTTGAATTTAAAGTCTATTTTATCTGAAATTAGTATTGCTATCCTTGCTTTCTTTGGGCTATAGCTAGCATGCAATATTTTTTCCATCCTTTCACTTTCAATCTGTTTGTGTCAGTGAGTCTAAAATGAGTCTCTTGTAAATGGCATATTGATGGTTCATATTTTTAAATCCATTCTGCCAATCTGTATCTTTTAATTCAGGAGTTTAATCCATTCACATTCAATGTTATTACTGTGAAGGCAGTTCTTCCATCAACCATCTTATCCTTTGGTTTTTAGTTATCAAATCTGTTTTTCTCCCTCTCTCTATTTCCTTTAATTTACCCTTACTAATACTCTTCAGTTCTGTCCCCTTCTCTATACCTTTCTCTCCTGTCTTTTTTTGTCAGCCAGTAGAGCTCCCTTTAGTATTTCTTGTAGGGCATGTCTCTTGTTAACAAATTCTCTCAGCATTTGCTTGTCTGTGAAAATTTTAAGCTCTTCCTCAATTTTGAAGAGTTTTACTGGGTAAATTATTCTTGGCTGGCAATTTTTCTCTTTCAGAATTTTGAATATGTCATGCCACTGCCTTCTTGCCTTCATGGTGCTGCTGGGTAGTCAGTACTTAGTCTTTTGTGGTTTCCCTTGTTTGTGGTGAATGACTTCTCTCTTGCTGCTTTCAGAACTTTCCTCTTCTCTTCAGCATTTGACAATCTGATCAGAGTATGTCTCAGAGTGGGTTTATCTGGATTTATTCTACTTAGAGATTGTTGGGCATCTTTGATTTGCATATTTATGTCACTTAGAAGGGTTGGGAATTTTTCTCAAACAATATCTTCTAATACTCTTCCTAGCCCTTTACTCTTCATCTTCTTGGAATATCAATTGTTCTTTTATTTGTGTGTTTCTGTTGTCCATTGTTTCCCTGAGGTCCATTTCAAATTTTTGGGTTTTTTTCACCATTTGTTCTTTTATGCTTTTGCATTCCATCTCCTTGTCCTCTAGTTCACTACTTTCCTCTGCCTCTTCAAATCTGCTGTTGTGTATCTTTAGAATATTTTTAGTTTGATCAACAGTATCTTTTATTTCCATTTATTTGCTTTTTTTATTACTCTCTCAAATTCTTATGCTCTTCTAGGGTCTCTTGCTGTCATTAGCTGTCGCATTGAAATTGTTTTGGAAATTTGTGTATAATTCTTTGATTAATTGCTCCTCTGGCTTTTTAATTTGGACATTTGGATTGTCCATATCTTCTGGTTTCTTCATATGCTTTATAATTTTCTCTTGTTTTTGGCCTCTTGGCATTTTCTTATCTTGATAAGGTTATTTTAGCATAAGTAGGATTATTCATTCATTTCTCTAATTTGGCAGAGCCACAGCTTGGTGGATGCACTTTCCCTGTCCTACCAGCAGGTGGTGCTCTTGAGCCACTCTTACCCTCAAGCCAGTTCTCCCCAATTTCATCTATGCATTGAGTGGGGTCCAAACTGGGTGGAAATCCCATCAGCACACCAATTTTGCATGCACACTAAAGACTGCTGCCCTGTGGGAGGGGAGTGGGTCCTGTGCAGTTCGGTAGGGGCTCCACTCCAGGAGTGATCCTGGCAGCTCCCAGGGCTGTGGGTGGACTACTTTGTGGCTGTGGAGATGTGCATTTCACCTTCCACCTCAAATGCCCCACAGTTCCTGTCTGTTCTTTGCCCGGAAGTCCCTGGTTTGGGGAGGAACTCCTGGCACTTCCATGGGTGCCCTTGCCTTCATCTGTGTGTGCCATGGGCTTCCATGGAAGAAAAGTAGATGTGGCCCTTACCCCAGACTCTCAACCCAGCAGCCAGCAGAGTGTCCAAGCACCCTACAGACTGTATCATCAACCCCAGAGAGAGCAAGCAACATGGCAGTGGCAGCCCAGCCCAAGAACCTCTCTTTGCTGGTGCACAGAGCCAGGGACCTGCTGCTGGAGAACTACCACATCCCTGAATCAGGCCCAAATGAAGTGCTGCTGAAGATGCATTCAGTTGGAATCTGCAGCTCAGATGTCCACTACTGGCAGCATGGTCGAATTGGGGATTTCGTTATGAAAAAGTCTATGGTGCTGGGGCATGAAGCTTCAGGAACAGTCATAAAAGTGGGATTGCTGATAAAGCACCTAAAACCAAGTGACTGTGTTGCCATTGAGCCTGGTGCCCCCAGAGAAACTGATGAATTCTGCAAGATTGGCCGATACAATTTGTCTCCATCTATCTTCTTCTGTGCCACACCCCCCGATGATGGGAACCTCTGCCAATTCTACAAGCACAATGCAGACTTCTGCTATAAGCTTCCTGACAATGTCACCTTTGAGGAAGGGGCCCTGATTAAGCCTTTGTCTGTGGGGATCCACAACTGACAGAGAGCTGGAGTCACCTTGGGGAACAAGGTCTTTGTCTGTGGAGCTGGGTCAATTGGACTGGTCACTTTGCTTGTAGCCAAGGCAATGGGAGCTGCTCAAATGGTGATGACTGATCTGTCTGCCTCTCAGTTGTCCAAAGCCAAGGAAGTAGGGGCTGATCTCATCTTCCAGGTCTCCAAGGAGAGCCCTCAAGAAATTGCCAGTAAAGTAGAAGGTCTGCTGGGATGCAAGCCAGAAGTCACCATCGAGTGCACAGGGGCAGAGGCTGCCATCCAGGTGGGCATCTATGCCACCCATTCTGGTGGGACCCTGGTGCTATTAGGGCTGGGCCACAAGACGTCCACTGTGCCCCTCGTGCACTCAGCTATATGGGAAGTGGATTTCAAGGGCATGTTTCAATACTGCAACACGTGGCCAATGGCAATTTCAGTGCTTGTATCCGAGTCCGTGAATGTTAAGCCCTTGGTCACTCATAGGTTTCCTCTGGAGAGAGCTCTGGAGGCCTTTAAAACATCTAGAAGGGGATTGGGGCTGAAGGTCATGCTCAAGTGTCACCCCAATGACCAGAACCCTGATGTTAATTGGGGTCTGCCCCCATCCCCACCCTCCCAGTATCTTGGGGGCTGAATGGCTGGGCAGGGGTAGGCTTTGATGCTGAAATTTCTTTTTAATGGTGATGGTAATTGCAATAATTCATTATAAATAGAGAGCCTTATTTAGAGGAGGAGGTGTGCCCTCAAGATACTAGTAGGGATAGTTTGGGGGAACTTGTAGCCACGATGACCTGTTCATGCTGAGAAAAGTTCAGGTGGAGCAGAGTTTGACAGAGGCAGTTGCTGGAAACTCTCCTTCTTCCTGGAGTGCCTTAGTTGAGCAAGGAGGGCAGATTGCCTGTTGGGTTCCTGCTTCTACCCTGACTGTGGCCAGGTGTGGGGTGGGGGTGAGTTATAAGGAGACAGCTTCATCAAAATGTAACTGGCCCGAAGATGATTTTCATGAAAATCTGCAACTCAAAGTCAGTTTTTCCACATTTTTTGTTTAGATCTCAGTGTTTCTGGAAGTAAGTGCTATTTGATTTGATGATAAAAGGAGAGCGAGAAAAGGATCTAGCCTTCCTGGATCCAGAATAATTTTAAAACCAATCAAATAAAACCAAAGTCCTATGTGAGATCAGACAAGCTTGTCTTCCCCAAATGTGGAAATAGTCAGGGGCTTTCTCATCACTGCTTTAAGATTCCCTTTTTTCAACTCCTAAGAATTCTGTGTAATTTAATTTGCACAGAACCACCTTCCCACCACTCCCCACACCCAGCCCTAGGCAAACTCCTTGACAGCCACTGTGGGCTCCCTTGTCACTGGGCAGCCAGGAGATTCCTACCTAAGGACGGTCATGGTGAGACCTTAAATCGCCAAAGTTTGGTCAGTCTTCCCCAGCCCACAGGATTAGCACCTCCTTTTAGGCCCTCCTGAACTCACTGATAATTATTAGACAATTCCATTTAATTCCAGTAATTATAAGTGGAAAAGCTTCCTGTTCTCAAAAGCAGTGAAGGTTCTATTTCTGGACCTGTGACCAGACCAATCTTATTTTAATTGTGGGGTTGTCTGCGTAAGATTTGGATCCAAGTCACATCATGCCCACTTGTGACTTTGAGATGATTCATCAAGGAGGATACAGTAGCTGTGGCATAGCTTGGACTGTGAGCTTTAATTTCGCACTTCAGCTGGGGAGGAGTGTGGTTTCAAGAACTTCTGGTTTTCTTGTGATGAGGGAAGGCTGTGTCAGTGCCTGGAATTTGTCAAACTGCTTAGGGTAATCAACTCTGCTTTGGTGCTCAAAAAAAAAGAGAGTAGATGTGTTCATAAGCCCACTGAATCCTGAGTTCCCTCATGGGAGCTCTCAGCCATGGGGCTGTGAAGTGTTATCGCCCCAGCTAACTGCTGAGATGGGTGCAGGGGCTTATAAAGCTGCTCGCTCCATGTTCTGCGGTCAGTCCCTGGTTCAGCAGCTCTCTGCCACGGTGCTGTGAAGGGTTATCCACCCAGCCAACTGCTGAGATGTGCACAGGATCTGGAATGCTGTCCACTTCTGCGCTTATCTGCTGGCTTCAATCACATTCCCTGGCTTGGGGGCTCTTGGCCACAGGGCTGCAAAGGGTTATCTCCACAGCCAACTGTAAATTGGTGCATGGGGCATGGAAGGCTGCTCCCCTCTGCTCCTTTCAGCCTACTTCAACTGCCCATTTGCAGCAGTGTTCTGAGTTGAATACTCACCCATCTTAAACACAGTCTCTCAATTTCTCCAGCCGTGTCTCACTATGTGCTGTAGAAGTCCCTGCCCAGCTGGTGGCACCCTGGAACTAATGTTCTGGAGCATTTTCTGTCCTTTATCTAGTGTTTTTCATGGAGGAGAATTTTGCTCTGCCTCTCCTAATCCACCTTCTTCCTAGAAGCCTGTAATATGTTTTAAAGACATGGAATGTAGGACCTCCAACTTCATTTTTCTCAAGATGTTTTTGGCTATTTGGGGCACCCTACCATTCTAGATAAATTTAATTATTGTTTTTTTTGAATTCTTCAAAGTAAGTTTTTGTGATTTTGATTGGTATTGCATTATTCTATAAATCATTTTGGGTGGAATTGCCATTTTAACCATATTTAGTCTTCCAATCCATAAACTTGGAATATTCTTCCATATATTTAGGCTTTTCTTGATTTCTTTTAGCAATATTTTGTAGTTTTCTGCATATAGGTTCTTTACATCCTTGGTTAAATTTATTCCTAGATACCTGCTTCTCTTTGTTGCTATTAAAAGTAGAATTTTTTTTCTTGATTTCCTCCTCAGATTGCTCATTACTAGTGTATAGATACACTATTGATATTTATGCATTGAGCTTGTATTCTGCCACTTTGCTAAACTTATTTATTAGCTCCAGTAGCTTTGTGGAAGATTTTTCAGGTCTTTCTACATATAGGATCATGTCATCTGCAAAGAGTGAAAGTTTTACTTCTTCCTTTCCACTTTATATGCCTTTTATTTCTTTTCTTTGCCTAATTGCTCTAACTAGAAGTTCCAGCACAAGGTTGAATTAAAGTGGTGACAGTGGGCATTCTTGTCTTGTTCCAGATTTTAGAGGGAATGTTTTCAGTCTTTCCTCATTGAGTATGATGTTAGCTGTGGACTTTTCATATATGCCCTTTACTATGTTGAGGAAGTTTCCTTCTATTCTTATCTTTTGAAGTATTTTTTTAAAATCAAGAATGGATGTTGGATTTTGTGAAATGCCCCTTTTTTATTAGTTGAGATGATCATCTGTTTTTTTTCCCTTTGAATTGTTAATGTAGTATATTACATTAATTGATTTCCTTGTGTTGTATCACCTTTGCATACCTGGGATAAAACCCACTTGATCCTAGTGTATAATTTTTTTAATGTGCTGCTTAATTCCATTTGCATGTACTTTGTTGAAGATTTTTGCATCTATATTCATTAGAGAGATTGAGCTGTAATTTAGTTTTCTTGTCATATCATTGTCTAGCTTTAGTATTAGGGTGATGTTGGCTTCATAGAATGAGTCAGGTAACATTCCCTCCTCTTCAGTATTTTGGAAGAATTTAAATAAGAATGCTTGTTAGAATTCACCTGTGAAACCATCTGGTCCTGAACTTTTCTTTGTTGGGAAGTTTCTGGTGATGGATTCAGTCTCTTTACTTGTGATTGATTTTTTGATGTCTTTTATTTCTCTTGAGTCACTGTAGGTTGTTCATGTTTTTCTCAGAAATGGATAACCATTTCATCTAAGTTGTCT
This sequence comes from Choloepus didactylus, assembly GCF_015220235.1. NCBI lineage: Eukaryota > Metazoa > Chordata > Mammalia > Pilosa > Megalonychidae > Choloepus > Choloepus didactylus. Next base: position 122,041,445 of record NC_051314.1, read on the forward strand.
AGTTTGTTGGCATACTGTTGCTCATTGTATCATCTTGTGGTTCTTTTATTTATGAGCGTTCACTAATAATGTCTCCCCTCCATTTTTTGTTTTATTTATTTGCATCCTCTCTCTTTTTTTCTTTTTCAGTCCAGCTAAGGCTAAATACAATAAAATCAATTTTCTCAAAGAAACAACTTCTGGTTTTGTTGATTCTCTCTATTGATTTTTTTTTCTCAATTTCATTATTTCTGCTCTAGTCTTTGTTATTTCTTCCCTTCTGTTTGTGTTGGGGTTAGTTTGCAGTTCTTTTCCTATTTCCTTTGGGTGTGCAGTTAAGTCTTCAATTTTAGCTCTTTGTTCTTTTTTAACGTAACCACTTAGGGCAATACATTTTCCTTTCAGCACTGCCTTCACTGCATCCCTTAGTTTTCTTTTTTCCCCTGTGTATTTTTTTTTTATTAAACTCAGTTTTATTAAAATATATTCACATGCTATGCAATCATCCATGGTGTACAATCAACTGTTCACAGTACCATCATATAGTTATGCATTCATTACCCCAATCTATTTTTGAACATTTTCCTTACATCAGAAAGAATCAGAATCAGAATAAAAAATAAAAATAAAAAAGAACACCCAAATCATCCCCCCATCCCACCCTATTTTTCATTTAGTGTCTGTCCCTATTTTTCTACTCATCCATCCATACACTGGATAAAGGGAGTGCGATCCACAAGGTTTTCACAATCACACTGTCAACCATTGTAAGCTACATTGTTATACAATTGTCTTCAAGAGTCCAGGCTACTTGATTGGAGTTTAATGCTTTCAGGTATTTACTTCTAGCTATTCCAATACATTAAAACCTAAAAAGTGTTATCTATGTAGTGCATAAGAATGTCCACCAGAGTGACCTCGTGACTCCATTTGAAATCTCTCAGCCACTGAAACTTTATTTCATTTCATTTTGCACCCCCCTTTTGGTAAAGAAGATGTTCTCAATCCACAATGCCAGGTCCACATTCATCCCTGGGAGTCATATCCTGCATTGCCAGGGAGATTTACACCCCTGGGAGTCAGGTCCCACATAGAGGGGAGGGCAGTGAGTTCACCTGCTGAGGTGGCTTAGTTAGAAAGAGAGATAGAGGGCCACATCTGAGCAACAAAGAAGTACTCAGGGGGAGACTCTTAAGTGCAATTATATGCAGGTTTAGCCTCTCCTTTGCAGTAACAAGCTTCATAAGGGCAAGTCCCATGAAACCGCCAGTCCTCAATATTTGTGAGAACATCAGCAACAGTCCAGGTGAGGAAGTCCAACACTTCCACATTTTCCCCCAGCTTCTCAAGGTGGGGGGTGTCCTGCATATATATTTTAATTCTTTGCCCAAATTACTTTGGGATGTGTCACTCTTTCACTCTAACCTATACAAACCTACCATATCTCACTTCCTATTTAAAGTTCCATGTAATTGTGGTGTTTGAACAACTGTCTGTAGAAGTTATATTGTTTAGTAAATATAGATACTGTTATACTGTGTTATACAGTGTTATACAGTGTTATACAGTCCCAGATACCGTTGAGAAAATATAGATCCTGCACCAACTTTTAATACACAGTTTCAACCTTCACCCTTTGGCCTGATTTACCCTAGTCTTAGCTAGATCTGCTTCATTCATATCTCTAATTGAACTCTGGGGTTTTTTTCAGCTTTTTGTTTTGTTTTGAACAGTTGCTGTATGCGCTGGTACTGACATTCATATCTGCTGAGCTCTAGCTCTGAGTTTCAGGTGTCACACAGATACCCAATGTTCCAGAGACTGATCAGGTTATACACAAAGGGATCAGCATCTCAGAGTTTGGAGATAGCCATTAAAATTCAGGAATAGGTTTGACTGCTTTAAGAGCTTACAGTCTAGGGACCATTACAATAATCATTCCCTTCTTAGGCTGTGTTCTAAGATTCAATTCTGTTTACACATTGTAGTTAGTCCATATTGGTGAAGCATTATAGTACTTGCCTTTGTTTCTGGTATACTTCACTCAAAATGCTGTCTATAGCTTCATACCTTCTCATAGTTGCTCAAAATTCTATTGTATGCATACACCACAGTTAACCATTCTGTTCTTCAGTCGGTGTACCCTTAGGCCACCTCCACCCATTGCAAATTGTGAATACTACCTCCATAAACACCAGTGTGCAAATGTCTATTCATGTGTCTGCTCTCAGATCTTCCAAGTACATACCCCCTAATGGGGTTGCAGGACCTTATGACTCCCAAATACTCAGCTTTTTGTGGAACCACCACACTGACCTCCAGAAAGGCTACACCATTCTGCCTCCTACATCAACAGTAGATGGGTACATCCCTCTCTCCATGTTTTCTTCAGCACTTTTACCCCATTTATATTTTTTCCTACAATTTGATAGAGATATGTTCACATACCATACATTTATCCACAGTGTGCGGTCAGTTGTTCATGGTATCATCATAAAGTTGTACATTTAGCACCACAATCGGCACTTGAACATATTGATTACTACAAAAAAAGTTTTTTTTTTAGTGAATAATAAAAAAGATAATAAAAAGAAAAATAAAATGTCATACAATAAAATATAATCGTAAGGACAGAAAACACCACCACTACCAAGAATCCCATATCCCTCCCTTATATCCCCCTCTCATACACATTTAGCATTGGCATATTGCCTTTGTTACATTTAATGGAAGCATATTACAATGTTACTGTTGACCATAGTCTCCAGTTTGCTTTGATTATGTTTTTTCCCCAATACTGTTCCTTTTTCAACACTCTGCATAGTTGACATTCGTTTGTTCTCCCACATGTAAAAACATTTTTATATTTGTACATTTAGTAACAGTCATTTGCCACTCCAGTTTTTGCCAAGTTATACAGTCCCAGTCTTTATCATCTATCTTTATCTCTGGTGTCATACATTCCCCTATCCTACCTCTTTCAGCTTTACTCACAGACATCTTTGTTCAGTGTACTTACAATATTGTGCTACCATCATACAGTATTATGCTATCTATTTCTGAATCTATACAATCAGTCCTGCTGAACATTCTGTAGTCCTTCAGCATCAAATGCCTGATGTCTACCCTCTTTCTATCTCCTGGTAGCCTGTGTTGTCAGCTTTTAATTCTCAAAGTTTACTCACTAATGTTAGTTCATATTAGTGAGACCATACAGTATCTGTCCTTTTGTTTCTGGCTAACTTCACTCAACATAATGTCCTCAAGGTTCATCCACCTTATTATATATTCCATGTCTTTGTTCTGTCTTACAGCTACATAATATTCTATCATGTGTATATAACAGTTTGTTTATCCACTCATCTGTTGATGGACATTTGGGCTGTTTCCATCTCTTGGCAATCGTGAATAATGCTGCAATAAACATCAGTTTACAAATGTCTGTTTGTGTCTTAAGTTGCAGTTCCTCTGAGTATATACCTAGCAATGGAATAGCTGGGTCATATGGCAAAGCTATACTTAGCTTCCTGAGGAAACTCCACACTGTCTTCCAGAGTGGTTGCACCATTCTACATTCCAACCAACAATGAATAAGTGTGCCTCTTTCTCCACATCCTCTCCAGCACTTATAATTTTCTGTTTTTTTGGCTAATGGTCATTCTGGTAGGTGTGAGATGATATCTCATTGTGGTTTTGATTTGCATTTCCCTAACAGCCAGTGAAGTTGAGCATTTTTTATATGTTTTTTAGCCATTTGTATTTCTTCTTCAGAGAAGTGTCTATCCATATCTTTTGCCCATTTTTTAAAAAAAATAATACATGTGAGCTTTATTCTGCTTTATTTATCATTATTACTATTTTATAGATAAGAAAACTAAGACATTTCATGAAAAGTGAAATTCATTGTATAATGTACAATATAGTCAAAGATCTTGAAATAGAAGGTGTCTTACTCATCATTTCCCACCTTTAATCAACAAATATTATTCCTCTTTTAAGAGTGAAACAGTTTCCTATGTTATATTAGACATACTGAAAATAAACATCCTTAAACACCTTTAAATGGTGACTAGATCTACATTTCTCTAAATTCTTTGCATTTATTAATTAACACTTCAGAGTAAAAATAATTATGGTTTTTGTTAAATTGATAAGTAGCTTCATATTTCATTAAAATATTAACTAAAATAGATTTCAATCTGGGGGACAGATAATGCTATTTGGTTTTAAACAGAATTTTATTTTAACCATCAAAGCTAAAGGTATAGCAAGAAAATGATATCAGTTGAATGTTGTTTCAAGTCTATTTTACCACCTAATCATGGCAACCTTAATTAATTCCAGCAGAAAGTCTACGGAATTCATGGATCAACCTGCTAAGCACATCAGGGAAAGTACTAATACTCTGGATAGTTAGAAGAACAAAGACAGTAGGACATCTTATTTGAACTTTTGAGATAATAAAACAATATAAAAATGGGAACCACTGTGAAATTTTTCTCATGTTGTTAACAAGAACATTAATGCTTTATATTGGTGGCATGCTCAAAGGTTTAAAGAATAAAATAAGCAAGAGAGCACAATAATTCACTTGAAATAAGAAAGGCTGTGCTATAACATTTACAGGTATGAAGTTCCTTCAGTTTCAAACAAGTCTGGTCAACTCTCATAATTCATTAGGACTACTTCAAATATGCCAGTTTGCAAACAAGCAGCCTCTACATATGGCTCTTACCCATGGCATATGACTTAGGATAAACCTGTTTATACTTTGACTGAACAGTCACATAAAGACTATAAAGATGGAGTTCGTGCATCACTAGTTGGTGAAATTTCTTGCCTTCTTTCATGATTTCTTCAACCTTTTTTCCAGTGGATAAATGTTTTTCCAAATAGTGTAAATTTTCCAAGTAGAGCTCATCACCTGGTAAAAGCTGGAGCACACCATTAGCGTTAACATTGTGCTTGTCAGCCGTATTTCCCTCCCTTCTATTGCATGGTCCAAACAAAATTTGTGCAAATCAGAAAGAGAGGCAAAGTTTTCAAGTCTTCTTATTTCATAGAACTGTGGGGTTGCCAACCAAATTTCTTTTGATATGAAATTTTCAGTTACCTCTGATGGAGATGACCACTGGCAGTCCACCACCTCAGTCAAGTCTGGGCAGATGGATGGTGCCTCCAGCAGGCAGCACAGGAAGAAGGCTGTGTCGAAGCGACGACTGCCGAGTCGCATGAAGGGTGTGAGCCAGGCACTCCAGTCATGCAGCGCCCAGATGTCGGCATACAGTCCATGTGTACGCATAGGTCTAGGAAGTGGCGAGGGTCACTGCAGGCATGGGTGCGCCAATTGGCTAGGCCCAGAGACAGCTCGAGCATGGGGCAGGGCTCCGACCAGTACCCAGGCCAGAAGGGCACCGCCTGCCAATTTTTATATTGGATTGTTTGTCTTTCTGTTGTTGAGTTGTAGGATCCCTTTATATAGTCAGGATTTTAAACCCTTATCTGATATGTGGTTTCCAAGTATCTCTCATTGCGTACATGGCCTTTTTACTTTTCTGACAAAGTCCTTTGATGTAGAAAAGTTTTTAATTTTGAGGAGATCCCATTTCTCTATTTGTTCTTTGGTTGATCAAGCCTCGGGTATGGGGTCTAGGAAACAACCTCCTATCACAAGATCTTTAAGATATTGCCCTACATTTTCTTCTAAGAGTCTTATGGCCTGTTCTAGTTTGCTAATGCTGCCAGAAAGCAAAACACCAGAAATGGACTGGCTTTTATAAAAGGGGGTTTATTTGGTTACACAGTTACAGTCTCAAGGCCATAAAAGTGTCCAAGGTAATGCATCAGCAATTGGGTACCTTCAATGGAGGATGGCCATTGGCGTCTGGAAAACCTCTATTAGCTGGGAAGGCATGTGGCTGGCATCTGCTCCAGAGTCCTGGTTTCAAAATGGCTTTCTCCCAGAATGTTCCTCCCTAGGCTTCAGCTCCTCAAATGTCACTCTTAGTTGCTCTTGGGGCATTTGTGCTCTCTTAGCTTCTCCAAAACAAAAGTCTGCTTTCAAAGGCCATCTCCAAAATGTCTCTGTAAGCTGAAGCTCCTCTCTCAGCTCCTGTGTGTTCTTCAAAGTGTCCCTCTTGGCTGTAGCAAGCTTGCTCCTTCTGTCTGAGCTTATATAGTGCTCTAGTAAACGAATCAAGGCCCACACCAAATGGGCAGGGCCTCACCTCCATGGAAATTATCCAATCAGAGTTATCACCTACAGTTGGGTAGGTTGCATCTCCATGGAAACATTCAAAGAATTACAGTCTAGTCGATACTAATACATCTGCCCACACAAAATTGCATCAAATATAATGGCATTTTGGGGAACATAATATATTCAAATTTGCACATGTCCTTAGTGCTAACATTTAGGTCTTTGATCCATTTCAAGGTAATTTTTGTATAAGGTGTGAGATAGCAGTCCTCTTTCATTCCTTTGGAAATCGATATCCAGTTTTCCAAACACCATTTATTGAAGAGGCTGCTCTGTCCCAGTTGCCTTGGCTTGATTGCCTTATCAAAGATCAATTGTCCATAGACGTGAGGGTCTATTTCTGAAGACTCAATTCAGTTCCATTGGTCGGTATATCTATCCTTATGCCAGTACCATGCTGTTTTGACTGCTGTAGCTTTGTAATATGTTTCAAAGTCAGGTAGTGTGAGACCTCCCACTTTGTTCCTCTTTCTCAAGATATTTTTGGCTATTCAGGGCACCTTGCTCTTCCAAATAAATTTGGCTATTGGTTTTTCTTTTTCTGTAAAGTAAGTTGTTGGGATTTTAATTGGTATTGCATTGAATCTATAAATCAGTTTAGGTAAAATTGCTGTCTTAAGTATATTTAGTCTTCCAATCCACCAACATGGTACGTTATTCCATTTTTTTTAGGTCCTGTTTGATTTCTTTTAGCAGTTTCTTGTAGTTTTCTGTGTAAATGTCTTTTGTGTACTTGGTTAAGCTTATTCGTAAATACTTGATTCTTTTGGTTGCTATTGTAAATGGAATTTTTCATGATTTCCTCCTCTAATTGCACGTGCCTTGTGTATAGGAACACTACAGGTTTTTGCATGTTGATCTTGTAAGCTGCCATTTTGCTGTATTCATTGACTAGTTCTAGTAGCTTTGCTGTAGATTTTTCTGGATTCTCTACATATTGAATCATGTCATCTGCAAACAGTGAAAGTTTTACTTCTTCCTCCCCAATTTGGATGCCTTTTATTTCTTTTTCTTGCCTCATTGCTCTAGCTAGCACTTCCAGCACAATGTTGAATAACAATGTTGACAATGGGCATCCCTGTCTTGTTCTTTATCTTAGAGGGAAAGCTTTCAATCTCTCCCCATTGAGTATGATGTTAGCTGTGAGTTTTTCATATATTGACTTTATAATATTGAGAAAGTTCCCTTCTATTCCTATCCTTTGAAGTGTTTTCATAAGGAAAGGTTGTTGAATTTTGTCAAATGCCTTTTCTGCATTGATCTAGATGATTATGTGGTTCTTCTGCTTTGATTTATTGATGTGGTATATTACATTAATTGATTTTCTTGTGTTGAACCACCTTGCATACCTGGAATAAATCCCAGCTGTTTGTGTGTATAATTCTTTTAATGTGCTTCTGAATTCAATTTGCAAGTATTTTGTTGAGGATTTTTGCATCTATATTCATTAAAGACATTGGTCTATAATTGTCTTTTTTTGTAGTATCTCTGTCTGATTTTGGTATTAGGGTGATGTTGGCTTCATAGAATGAGTTGGGTAGCTTTCCCTCGTCTTCAATTTTTTTTGAAGAGTTTGGGCAGGATTGGTATTAATTCTTTCTTGAATGCTTGGTAGAATTCACATGTGAAGCCATCTGGTCCTGGGCTTTTCCTTTTTGGGAGCTTTTTGATAACTGACTTAATCTCTTTATTTGTGATTGGTTTGTTGAGGTCATCTATTTCTTCTTGAGTCAATATTGGTTGTTTATGCTTTTCTAGGAAGTTGTCCATTTCATCTAAGTTCTCTAGTTTATTAGCATATAGCTGCTCATAGTATCTTCTCATTATCTCCTTTATTTCTGCAGGGTCAGTAGTTATGTCTCCTTTCCCATTTCTGATTGCATTTATTTGCATTCTCTCTCTCTCTCTCTCTCTCTCTCTCTCTCTTTCTCTTTGTTAGCTGAGCTAGCAGTCCATCAATTTTATTGTTTTTCTCTAAGAATCAACTTCTGATTTAGTTGATTCTCTCTATTTTTTTTTCCTGCTCTCAATTTCATTTATTTATGCTCTAATCTTTGTTATTTCTTCCCTTCTGTTTGCTTTGGGGTTCCTTTGCTGTTCTTTCCATAATTCCTCCAGGCAAACAGTTAATTCCTCAATTTTTGCTCTCTCTTCTCTTTTAATATAGGCATTTAGGGCCATAAGTTTCCCTCTCAGCACCACCTTTGCTGTATCCCATAAATTTTGATATGTTGTGTTTCCATTGCCATTTGCCTCAAGGTATTAACTAATTTTGCTTGTAATTTCTTCCTTTACCCACTGATTTTCTAAGAGGTTTTTGTTTAGGCTCCATATGTTTGTGAATTTTATGAGCTTCTCCCTGTTATTTATTTCCAACTTCATTCCATTATGGTCTGAGAAAGTGTTTTGTATAATACCAATATTTTTAAATTTGTTGAGACTTGCTTTGTGACCCAACATGTGGTCTATCCTAGAGAATGTTCCAAGAGCACTTGAGAAAAAAGTGTATCCTGCTGTTGTTGGATGTACTATTCTGTTAATATCTGTCAAGTCTAGTTCATTTTATCATACAATTCAACACCTCTGTTTATTTATTGATCCTCTATCTAGATTGTTCTTTCATTGATCAGAGTGGTGTATTGAAGTCTCCAACTATTATTGTAGAGGTATCCAGTGTTGTCAGTGTTTGCCTCATGAATTTTGGGGCATTCTGGCTTGGTGCATAAATGTTTATGATTATTATGTTTTCTTGATGAATTACCCCCCCTTTTTTTTAGTATATAGTGTCCTTCTTTGTCCTTTTTAATTGTTTTACTTTTGAAGTCTAACTTGTCTGATATTAATATAGCTACTCTCACTTTTTTTCTGGTTGTTTGCATGAAATATCATTTTCCAACCTTTCACTTTCAGTCTATTTTTTCCCTTGTGTCTTGGGTGAGTTTCTAGATGAGTCCTGTTTTTAAATCCATTCTGCCAGCCTGTCTTTTTATTGGGTAGTTTAGTCAATTAGCATTTAGTGTTATTAGTGTAAGGGCAGTACTTTCTTCTATCATTTTGTCTTTTGGATTTTATATGTCATATCTTATTTTTTCCTCTGTCTTCTTTTACCTTTCCTGATAATCTTCATTTCTGCACTCTTCTCCAGTTCTCTCTCTCCTGTCTTTTCCTTTCAGCTGTAGCACTCCCTTCAGTATTTCTTGTAGAGCAAGAAATACTTATTCACAAACTCTCTCAGTGTCTTTTTGTCTGAAAATATTTTAATCTCCCCCTTATTATTTGTAGTTAAGAGATTTTATTCTAATAGCTATAATTACAGTGCTTGTTTGTCAAAATGAAAACTGAAAACAAGTATACAAAACAGTTGATTACTAATTGTGTATTGAAAGCAGTAAGAGGTTCCACAACACCAAATAAAGCAGTTCTGAGGTTGTTTTTCCCCAAGATAAAGTTTAACAGCTCCAGCTTCTTCAGTGTTTATCAAAATACAAAAGAAAAAAAGGATAGAGGTCATCTTTTTCTGGTGGCAAATCTGACCCTGGCAGGAGGAGGGAGTGAAAGCTACTTCAGACATATACAGACAGAGGTGCTCCGAGATGGGCTGTGCATTCTAGAATGGAATGACTCTCCCAACTTGCATGCATTTCTGGAGGTGACACCCCAGGACCCCCAAGAGATCTACTGAGTAAACGCTGGGAGTAACAGGCTCTTGGCTCTATCAAGTGGTTTCCAACAAAAGCACCACACACCTGACCAAAATAAAAGGTTGGTGGCTCCTTGCTTTCTTCTCAACTGAGAGCCAGAGGCTGCTGCCATGCCCATGGCCAGCACACAGGCCCTCCTGTGGGTCAAGTGGCTCTGACATATGGGGGATGTCTAGGGCCCCAGAGACCTGACAGAGGGGCCACTGGTCTCACAGTGGCCAGGGCCTCACCACAGCTTCAAAGCTTATTTCGTAGGTAACCAATTGAGCACAAGTACAAGCAGAAACTCTATGAAATACAGGATGATCCAAAGACAAAGCATAATTACAGGGATCTCTATTGTGACCATGCAAAATTTTATCATGTGTTTGATTTGCATCACCTTCTCTCACATTCCTAAAGGGAAACATAGATGATCGGATGGACTAGTATTCAGGTTGTTACTGCAAAACCTACACTAGGCATATTTCTCCCTTCTGTGTGTTCAAGTGTTCTCCTTATCTTTTATTTTTAACTAATTTAAAAAATGCACTGAGTTTGGGTTAAAAACCAACCTCTAAAATGGATTTCAACATAGATCTAAAGCCAAGCAGAGGCACTGTCAGCTCTTCTAACACAGTAACCCCTGGAAGCCCAGGTGCCAGTGCACCTGAAGTCCCTTCTCAGTACTAAACAGTGAGTTGATTTTCCTTTTTTTTTTTTAACAATAAAAAAAGCTGAGTAATATTGCATAGGAGTACCAGAAACTGCCTTATTGGAAACAAAAACTATTTACATTAAATAAAAAACCTGTTTGCAGGCTGCGTCTGCCACATTTACAGCATGGTGCAATACATACTGTGACCAAAACCCAGGGAAACAGCTTCTGGCACTCAATACCACAGAGTAGCACAGTTTGCTATATGAGAGTAAAGCAGAGGGCGAAGAGGAGGAAGGAAGAAGGAGAGGAGGGAGGGGAGTGGACACAGTCTCAGTTCCCTTCTGATTTTGGAGCTGATTGGACAGCCGGTCCAGTCCTTCATACAGCCTGTCCCCACTGGTGGCACAGGTGGCCTGAATGTACCAGTTTCTGCAGCACAGAGAATGCAATCCCAGTTTATCTGTGATTTCAGCTGCATTCATGGCATTGGGGAGATCCTGCTTGTTAGCAAACACTAGTAAGACAGCATCCCTGAGCTCATCTTCGGCTAACATCCTCATGAGCTCCTCGCAGGCCTCGTTCACATGCTCTTGGTCATTGCTGTGGACCACAAAGATCAGACCTTGTGTGTTCTGGAAGTAGTGGTGCCACAGAGGCTGGATCTTATCCTGGCCACCCATACCCCACACGGTGAAGCTGATGTTTTTGTACTCTACAGTTTCGATGTTGAAACCTATAGTGGGAATAGAAGTTACTATTTCACCAAGTTTCAGTTTGTACAAAATAGTAGTCTTTCCGGCAGCATCCAGGCCAACCATGAGAATGCACATTTCTTTTTTGCCAAAAAGGCCCTTGAAGAGGTTAGCAAAAATATTCCCCATGCTTGCAGGCTGGTGTAATCAACACTGGCCAGAGAAACCCCTTGGCGGCTGTGGTGGCTGCTGCTGCTGCTGCTGCTGCTGCTGCTGTTGCTGCTGCTGCTGCTGCTGCTGCTCCTGCTGTTGCTGCTGCTGCTGCTGCTGCTGCTCCTGCTGCTGCTCGGAGCCAGGCATTGGTTTCATTCCCACAATCCCCCTTATTTTTGAAGGACAGTTTTGCCAGATATAGAATTCTTGGTTGGCAGTTTTTCTCTTTCAGTATCTTAAATATATCATGCCACTGTCTTCTTGCTCCATGGTTTCTGCAGAGAAATCTGTACATGGTCTTATGGAGCTTCCCTTTTATGTGATGGATTGCTTTTCTCTTGCTGCTTTCAGAATTCTCTTTGTCTTTGACTTTGGACAAGCTGATCAGTAAGTGTCTTGGAATAAGTCTATTGGGATCTATTCTGTTTGGGATATGCTGTACTTCTTGAATCTGTAATTTTCTGTCTTTCATAAGAGTTGGAAAATTTCAGTGAATATTTCTTCTATTATTCTCTCTTCCCCTTTTCCTCTCTCTTCTCCTTCCGGGATACCCATAACACATCTTTTCATGTGTTTCAAGTTGTCACTCAGCTCCATAAGGCCCTGCTCATATTTTTCCATTTTTTTCACCATCTGTTCTTTTGTGTGTATGAATTCAAATGTCTTGTCTTCCAGTTCACTGATCCTTTCTTCTGCCTGTTCAAATCTACTGTTGTGTCCCTCCATTGTGTTTTTCATCTTCTCTGTTGTGGCCTTCATTCCCATAAGTTCTTCCATTTGTTTTTTCAAGTTTATGAATTCTTCTTTATGGTCATCTGGTGTCTTCTTTATATCCTTCATCTCCTTTGCCATATCTTCCCTCAGTTCATTGAATTGATTTAGCATTATTTGCCTCAACTCCTGTATCTCAGTTGAACTATTAGTTTGTTCCTTTGGCTGATCCATATTTTCATGTTTCCTAGTATGGCTCATTATTTTAAGTTGTCTAGGCATCTGATTTTCTAGATTAGTTTATTCTGGAGCTTGCTTTTGCTCTTTTACCTAGGGGTTTCTTGTTTGTTGGTTTTGTTCTCTAACCTTTGTTGTTCAGTTCAATTTATTCTATACCTGTAACTTAGGTTCTATTTAGTTGGTCAGAATTTTTCACCTCTTATTTTTCTGTTTCTTGTCCTGCCTCTATGTAGCGTTTTTGTGAGAGGGTCTCCTCTGATATGGTCTACCCCAGTTGGTTTTCCCAGTCTAGAGAGGCCCAGGTCTTATGAGGAGGATATGGAGTTTCCCTGAGAATGAGACCTTCTTGTGAGGCCTCTAGAATCAGTGCTTTTCCTATCCTGTCAAGCAGGTGGTGCTTCCCAGCCCATAGCTCCCCATACTAAAGGTATGGAGCCTTTAGTTCTCCTGGTGACTCTGATCCTGTTGGGGGCATGGCTGACTGAAGCTGGAGTCTGAATTCCAGCTCCTGGGGTCTGAGTCCCCAGAAGGAGGGCTGCCAGTTGATCTGGACCTCCCTCTACTCTCCCAATCCTAAGAACTCCAGTTGTCTCCCAGGGGCACTATTCCCTTCTCTCCTCTTTAGGGCAACTCCAGCTTAATTCCTTGGTTTGCCTGAGTTGCCAATTAAAGACTGGAGTGGAGACCTTCTTCATAAGTGAATCTGGAGTTCAAAGAAGTTCTGGGTTCTCTGTTTGCCTACAAGACTAGCCCAGACCTTCAACTTGGGCTGTCTGATAGAAAGTAACCACATTTGTTACTTTTAAATTTAAAAAATAGAAAAGAAATAAAAAGAAAAAAAAATGAAGTCCTTTTAAAAGCCTTTCCCCAGCCTGGATGTTTTGTCAATGTCAGAATAGAGCATTTAATGATGTACTTTGGGCTGTTGACTGATCATTACTCTCCAACTGCTTCAATTCTGCCCCTGATGGGGGCTATTGAAGTGCAAAAAGACAAGTATTCAGTGAGAAAGGAGAAGGGACAAAATGTAGGGGAAAAAAAAAAAAGGCTTTTTTGAAGCCAGGGAATGGGTGCTGGCTTTTATGTGACCCCCACCTTTTCAGAGCCCAGTCCTTCTTTAGCACCCCCAGCTCCAAAAATTAGTTAATTAATTTGTTAATTAATTCTGCATTTGAGGCTGGATTGAGCCCCCCTTATTGCCCTCGGCATATTGTTGTTTTGTTTTGTTTTTTCCTTTTCAGGGAGCCAGCTGCAAGATATTCCATGGGGTCTGGGTGGGGAGGAGCAGCAGACCCCTTGTCAGGGTAACTTAAAAAATTTGCTGTGATCTCAGCTTTTCCTCAGGTTCCAAACTTGTGTGCAATGTGTGAATAGTCATGGAGACACAAAAAATACTTTCATACAGTTCTTGGGTAATTACCAGCTACCCTAGAGGAGAGACTAAATTCTTCACCTCACCACTCCACCATCTTGCCCCGCTCCTGTCCCATAGGTTTTGATATGTTGTGTTCTCATGTTCATTTGCCTTCAGATATTTGCTGATTTGTCTTGTAATTTCAGATGTTTTTTATTAAAAATAAAAGTGTAGGGGTGGCTCTGTTAGTATCAGACAAAGTACACTTTAGGGTAAATACTGTTACAAAGGACAAAGGAGGATGTTCTATGTTGATAAGAGGGTCAATTTAACAGGAATATTTAATGATTATAAACATATATACACCTAACAGCAGAGTGCAAAAATATATGAAAGAAACATTGACAGAACTGAAGGGAGAATAGATAGTTCTACAATAATAGTCAGAAATTAGAATACTACTTTCAATCCTGGATAGAACATCCAATCAGAAGCTCAATCAGGAAATAGAGGACCTGAACAAACACTATCAACCAACTAGATCTAACCAATATATATAAAATACTTCACTCAACAATTGTGAAAATTCACATTCTTTTCTAGTGCATAAGGATCATCCTCTAGGATAAACCATACATTAGGGCACAAGAGATGTCTAAATAAAATTTTAACCTATTGATATCATAAAAAATAACCTCTCTGATCATAATGGAATGAAGCTAGAAATCAATAACAAATGGGAAAACTGGAATATTTGCAAGTATGTGGTAATTAAATGGCACCATCTTAAAGAACCAATGGGTTAAAGAAGGAATTACAAGGGATATTGAAAAACACTTAGAGACAAAGAAAAACAAAAACACAATATGCTAAAACTTATGGGATGGAGCAAAGAATTGCTCAGAGGGAAACTGATATGTATGAATGCTTAATTTATTAGTCAGGATTCTCTAGGAAGAATTAACAGGAGATAGCTGTAAATAGCACGAAATTTTACTAATTTGTATAAATTTTATAAGTTTTATAAAGGTGTCTCATGCAACTGTGGGGGATGCACAAGTCCAAATTCTAAGCTGGCATTCTGATGAAGGTCATTGATGAATTCCCCAGCAGAGGATGGCTGTCTAGGCAAAGTTCTCTCTTCTATCTGCTGATGGTATCACCTCTTCCTTAAAAGCCTTCCATTGATTAAATGCTCTCACCATGGAAGACACTCCCCTTGGCCGACTGCAGATGTAATTAGCCACAGATGCAAGCAATAAAATGATGCTTTAAGTTCACAGCTGTCCTCATAGCAACAGATAGGCCAGTGCTTACTTGACCAGACAGCTTGGCACCATCACCTGACCAAGTTGACACATGAACCTATATTAAAAAGAAAGAAAGATCTCAAGTTAACCTAACTTCACATCCTGAGGAATTAGGAAAAATGAAAAGAAGATAAACCCAAGGTTACCAGAAGAAAGAAAATAATTAAGATTAGAGTGGAGATAAATGAAATAGAGAATGGAAAAACAATTTAGGGGATAAATAAAACAAAACAAAAAAATGGTTCTTTTAAAAACATCAATAAAATTGACAAACCTTTTCCAAGACTGGCAAGGAAAAAAAAGAGAAACTATGCAAATAACTAAAATCAGAAAAGAAAATGTTGATATGAGTACTGAACTTAATAAATAAAAGGGATTATAGGAGAATAGTATAAGCATTTGTACACCCTCAAACTAGATAATTTAGAAGAAATGGAAAATTTCCTAGAAATACACCAATTACCCAAATTGGTTCAAGAAGAAAATAGAAAGCATCAACAAACCTTCCACCAAAGAAAAATCCAGGACTAGATGGCTTCATAGCGAATTCTACTAAACATCCAAAGAATAATTAATACCAATCCTTCTCCTAGTCTTCCAAAAATTCAAGAGGAGGGACACTTTCTAATTCA
This sequence comes from Choloepus didactylus, assembly GCF_015220235.1. NCBI lineage: Eukaryota > Metazoa > Chordata > Mammalia > Pilosa > Megalonychidae > Choloepus > Choloepus didactylus. The sequence continues at coordinate 122,057,176 of NC_051314.1, forward strand.
TTCTATGAGGACAGCATTACTCTGATACCAAAACCTGGTAAAGACATAACAAGAAAAGAAAATTACACCAAAATTTCCCTGGTGAATATAGACTCAAAAATCTTCAGCACAATACTAGCAAATTGAATCCAATAGCATTTTATAAAGATTATACACCATGGCCAAGTGGGAATGATCCCAGGAATGCAAGGGTAGTTCAACCTATGAAAATTGAAAATCAATCAATCTAATACACTACATAAATAGAATGGAAGGGAAAAAAATCTGTGATTATCTCAATAGATTCAGAAAAGGCATTCAGCACAATCCAGCACCCTTTCTTGATAAAAACACTCAGAAAATTAGGAATAGAAGGGAACTTTCACAACATGATAAAGGGCATTTATGAAAAACCCACATCTAACATCATACTCAATGGAGAGACTTAAAAGCTTTCCCCCTAATATTAGGAAGAGACAAAGGTACCCTCATTCATTACTGCTATTCAATATTCTAGAAATACCTGTGAAAGCAGTTAGGCAAGGAAAAGAAATAAAATGTGTCCAAATTGGAAAGAAGTAAAGCTATCTCTATTTGCAGATCAGACAATCTTATACAGAGAAATTCCAAAGAAATCCACAAGAAAGCTATTAGAGCTAATAAATGAATTCAGCACATGGCAGGATACAAGATCAACATACAAAAACAATTGTGTTCCTATAAACTAGCAGTGATTAACATGAAGAGGAAATTAAGAAAACAATTGCATTTATGATATCCTTTAAAAGAATGTAATATTTAGGAATAAATTTAACTAATGACTATAAAACACTGTTGAAAAAATTAAATAAGACCTAAGCAAACTGTAAGACATCCCATGTTCAGGGATTGTAGGAGTTCATATTGTTAATATGTCAGTATTATCCAAAGCAATATATAAATTCAATGCATTGGAACATAATTGAAAGTTCAGAAATAGACCCATGCATACATGACCAATTGGTTTTGACATGGATGCTAAGTACATGCAATAGAGAAAGAATATTCTCTTTAACAAATGGCATTGAGAAAAGTACATACCCACATGCAGAAGAATGAAGTTAGATACATACCTCACATCATAGACAAAATTCAACTAAAAATAGATGAAGAACCTTGTTATTAAGAGCTAAAACTGTAATAGTCTTAGGGGATAACATAGGGACAAATATTCATGAACTTTTTTAGACAATTTTTTAAAAATTAAAAACTTTTGGTCGTTGAAGGAATTATCAGGAAAGTGAAAAAGACAATCTACAGAATGTGAGAAAATAGTTGCAAGCCAAATATCAGATAAGGGTTTAATATCCAGCATATATAAAGAACTACTACAACTGACAACAGCAAAGACAAAAACCCAATTGAAAAATGGGCAAGGACCTGAATAGACATTTCTCCAAAGACAGAGAAATGGTCAAAAAACACATGAAAAGATGCTCAACGTTATTTGCCATTCGGAAAATGCAAATTAAAACCACAGTGAGATACCACCTCACACCCACAAAGATGTTTATTAACAGACAAAAAAATAACAAGTGATAGAGAGGATGCAAAGATATTGGGAATCTAGTGCATTGTTGGTGGGAATGTGAAATGGGCAGCCACTGTGGAAAGCTGTGTGGCAGTTCCTCAAAAAGTTAAATATAGACTTACAATTGACTTGGCAATCCCATTTCTAGGTATATACCAAAAGAGCAAAAACAGAGTTGGAAGCAGTTACTTGTACACCAATGTTACTGCAGCATTGTTCATAATAGCCAAAGCTGGAAACAATGCATATGTTTATCAACAAATGAATGGATAGACAAAATATTGTACATATACACAATGGCATATTTATACTGCCATAAGAACAAATAAAGTTATGAGACATGCTGCAACATGGAAGATGCTTTGAATCATGCTCACTGAAACAAGAAAGACACATAAGGACAGAATTGTATGATATCACTTATAAGAGATCACTAGAAGTTAGCAAATTTGCAGAGATGGAAAGATTAGAGGTTATGGGGGAGGTGGTATGGTGGAATGGGGAAAGGAGAAGCATTTGTAAAATTTTTAAAAAAAATTTTAAATGAAATATAAAATTCTGTTCCTCAGTGGTACAAGCCACATTTCATGAGCTCAGTAGCTACATGTGGCTGCTGGCTAACTGGACATTGCAGATATAGAGCATCTCCAGAAAGTTCTATGGGACAGTGGTGTTCTAGAGCTTCACAAGTTTGTTCCTTCAGGATCAAAGCAGTGAAGGGAGTGTCCAAGGCCACATCCAGGGGAGCAGCAGAATCCAATCTCCTCCATATTTGGAGTCCTGGACTTTCTCCTTTTCACCCTCCCCACCCCTACCCCAGCCTACCTGCCCCCACCACCACATACACAAATTTGTCACCTTTAACATGTGGCCTTCAATATTGTGTTTTAGTCAACTCCATTTCAGACAGCTGGAAGGAAAATGGTGTGTGGAGAAGTACATCAGAGGCTTTTATGGGACAGGCCTGGAATTGGTGCAATTCATTTCTACTCCCAGTACATTGTTCAGATTTCAGTCATATTACCACAACCAGCTGTAAGGGAGGACTGGAAAATATAATTTTCTATGTGCCTAGAAGGAAGAGATGACCATGGAATTTAGGATAAGACATGTAAAATGGAAAACACTTAGTAACCTTTCAACTGAAATAACCAACAAATTATTGTAAAAGAAATAAAGTTCTGAGTTTAGATAGGTATAGCCTGTCAAAGGGATAGCTTCATTTCATTTCTCCTTATATCGATGTTGAATACTCATTCTATTTTCCAATTCTTCATGAATTCTAAAAAGTTTAATTTTAAACTAATCACCATCACATTCATAAATAGCCAGAATTAACTCACCATTGTAGCATTTGTAGTTTGCTTGTCTATATGTCTAATGAATTTTGTTCATAACATCTGTTTTAGCTCCTATAATACTGCATTATAATTATATGTATTTATTCTGGGAGTTGGGTGTGGTCCTTGCACCATAAATACTTTCCTTAAATAATTTCTATAAATCATGTTTCATCATAAAATGCTTGATATAGAGGGATCTTATTACATTGGTAAGAAAGAATGACTAAATTATGCAACTTTTTCTAGCAATTTATATTCAAAATCAAAGATATTTATATTCAAATGATATGGCTCAGGGGAGATGAAAGTACAAATTAGTGGAAAACAATCTCTCTCCTATTTGCTTGTTTACATGCTGACTTCTTCCTCGTAGGCATTGCCACAAATGGAAAATTGTAGCTGGTGTTGAAGATAAATTGATTCCCTTAGCATTTACTCTGGAAATTATCTAGTACCCGACTGAAAGTAGTAACAAGGGTGTTCAGGAAGCTTGGTGAGCCTGTATCTCTTAATAGAACTCTTTGGTTTAATATTGGAATTACAATATAAATAGAGTGACCTATTCTTTCATGAAGATATCTGAAACTATCTCAGATGGCAGAATTTTGGCAGTATCTTCTGGAATGAAAACATATAGAGAAAGCATCAGAAATGGATTTGCAACTGTTTGACCATGAAGCTATCAGTGAGGTACTACATTAGAAATACTTTTACAGAAATGTCACTTAGAATAAAGATTTCCTTTCTGTTAGTGGCAACAAGAGAATTCTTATTGGGAATGCTGGAAAATGGATTCACTGGATTGGTGAACTTCATTGAATGGATCAAGAATTGGAAGTTCTCATCAGCTGATTTTATCCTTACTAGCTTGGCTATAGCCAGAATCATTCAACTGTGGATGACACTAATTGATTCAACTATGGATGACACTAACTGATTCATTTATAATGTTGCTGTCTCCTCATCTCTGTTTCACCAAAACACTAATAACACTTCTGAGTATTCTCTGGGAAGTAGCTAATCACTTAACTACCTGGTTTGCCACCTGCCTAAGCATTTTCTACTTCCTTAAGATAGTTTCTCCCACTTCTTTTTCATCTGGCTGAAGTGGAGAATGAACACGGTGATTCTTATGCTTTTTCAGGGGTCTTTGTTTTTACTGTCTATTAACATTTTAATACAGGATGTTTGTAGTGAGTTGTGGATAAGTATCTAACGTGCATGAAAGAAACATGACTTTGCATTTAGATGTAAGTAAATTTTTCTATCATAAAAGACTTATTCTACTTAGTTTGACTTACTTTATCCTTCTTGTTCTGTCTCTAATCTCTTTGCTCCTTTTATTTCTGTCCTTGGTGAGACACTCTAAAAATTTGCAGCTCATGAACTCTAGGGACCCCAGCACGGAGGCCCATAAAAGGGCCATGACAGTGGTGACAACTTTCCTCCTCCTCTTCATTATTTATTTTTTTTCAACTCTATTAGAAACTTGTATCTTTCTTAAGGTACAGGGATATCAGGCCACTATGTTTTTCACGGTGATATCAACTACCTTTCCCTCAGGCCACTCATTTATTATTATTTTGGGGAAAAGCAAGCTGAGACAGATTGCTTTGAGACTACTGTGGCATCTTAAATTCTCTCTGGGAAAAGTAAAACCTTTAGCTTCAAAGATAGAATTTGAAGAAACTTATGGGTTAATTATCAGTTCCAACATTTCTTTCACTGAGTTCTTTTAAATATTGTTAAACAACACTAAAATTTCCCTTACAACATACTGTTAACTAATCATATATTTTCATAGTCATCTGACATAATATTTGATTAAATGAAATATCTATTCTGTAATAACACTTGCTGATTACAAAAGAATATTTGAGACAGTGGAGAAGAAAAGTTATAAAACATATAATGGGGAGGCGGGGCAAGATGGCAGACTGGTGAGCTGTAAGTTTTAGTTACTCCTCCAGGAAAGTAGGTAAAAAGCCAGGAACTGTGTGGACTGGACACCACAGAGCAATCTGTTTTTGGGCATACTTCATACAACACTCATGAAAATGTCGAACTGCTGAGATCAGCGAAATCTGTAAGTTTTTGTGGCCAGGGGACCTGCGCCCCTCCCTGCCAGGCTCAGTCCCGGGGGAGGAGGGGCTGTCAGCTCCGGGAAGGAGAAGGGAGAACTGCAGTGGCTGCTCTTATCGGAAACTCATTCTACTGATTCAAACTCCAACCATAGATAGACTGAGACCAGACACCAGAGACTCTGAGAGCAGCCAGCCCAGCAGAGAGGAGACAGGCATAGAAAAAAAACAACACGAAAAACTCCAAAATAAAAGCAGAGGATTTTTGGAGTTCTGGTGAACACAGAAAGGGGAAGGGCGGAGCTCAGGCCTTGAGGCGCATATGCAAATCCCGAAGAAAAGCTGATCTCTCTGCCCTGTGGACCTTTCCTTAATGGCTCCGGTTGCTTTGTCTATTAGCATTTCAATAACCCATTAGATCTCTGAGGAGGGCCTTTTTTTTTTTTTTTTTTTTTTAAATCCTTTTTTCTTTTTCTAAAACAATTACTCCAAGAAGCCCAATACAGAAAGCTTCAAAGAATTGCAATTTGGGCACGTCAAGTGAAGAGCAGAACTAAGAGAGCTCTGAGACAAAAGGCAATAATCCAGTGGCTGAGAAAATTCACTAAACAACACAACTTCCCAAGAAAAGGGGGGTGTCCGCTCACAGCCACCATCCTGGTGAACAGGAAACACTCCTGCCCATCGCCAGCCCCATAGCCCAGAGCTGCCCCAGACAACCCAGTGTGACGGAAGTGCTTCAAATAACAGGCACACACCACAAAACTGGGCGTGGACATTAGCCTTCCCTGCAACCTCAGCTGAATGTCCCAGAGCTGGGAAGGTGGAGCAGTGTGAATTAACAAAGCCCCATTCAGCCATCATTTGAGCAGACTGGGAGCCTCCCTACACAGCCCAGCAGCCCAGAACTGCCCTAGGGGGACGGCACTCACCTGTGACATAGCACAGTCATCCCTCAACAGAGGACCCGGGGTGCACGGCCTGGAAGAGGGGCCCACTTGCAAGTCTCAGGAGCCATACGCCAATACCAAAGACTTGTGGGTCAGTGGCAGAGACAAAATGTGGCAGGACTGAACTGAAGGATTAGACTATTGCAGCAGCTTTAAAACTCTAGGATCATCAGGGAGATTTGATTGTTAGGGCCACCCCCCCTCCCCGACTGCCCAGAAACACACCCCACATACAGGGCAGGCAACACCAACTACACACGCAAGCTTGGTACACCAATTGGGCCCCACAAGACTCACTCCCCCACTCACCAAAAAGGCTAAGCAGGGGACAACTGGCTTGTGGAGAACAGGTGGCTCGTGGACGCCACCTGCTGGTTAGTTAGAGAAAGTGTACTCCACGAAGCTGTAGATCTGATAAATTAGAGATAAGGACTTCAATAGGTCTACAAACCCTAAAAGAACCCTATCAAGTTCAGCAAATGCCACGAGGCCAAAAACAACAGAAAATTATAAAGCATATGAAAAAACCAGACGATATGGATAACCCAAGCCCAAGCACCCAAATCAAAAGACCAGAAGAGACACAGCACCTAGAGCAGCTACTCAAAGAACTAAAGATGAACAATGAGACCATAGTACGGGATATGAAGGAAATCAAGAAGACCCTAGAAGAGCATAAAGAAGACATTGCAAGACTAAATAAAAAAATGGATGATCTTATGGAAATTAAAGAAACTGTTGACCAAATTAAAAAGATTCTGGACACTCATAGTACAAGACTAGAGGAAGTTGAACAACGAATCAGTGACCTGGAAGATGACAGAATGGAAAATGAAAGCATAAAAGAAAGAATGGGGAAAAAATTGAAAAAATTGAAATGAACCTCAGGGATATGATAGATAATATGAAACGTCCGAATATAAGACTAATTGGTGTCCCAGAAGGGGAAGAAAAGGGTAAAGGTCTAGGAAGAGTATTCAAAGAAATTGTTGGGGAAAACTTCCCAAATCTTCTAAACAACATAAATACACAAATCATAAATGCTCAGCGAACTCCAAATAGAATAAATCCAAAAAAACCCACTCCGAGACATATACTGATCACACTGTCAAACATAGAAGAGAAGGAGCAAGTTCTGAAAGCAGCAAGAGAAAAGCAATTCACCACATACAAAGGAAACAGCATAAGACTAAGTAGTGACTACTCAGCAGCCACCATGGAGGCAAGAAGGCAGTGGCACGATATATTTAAAATTCTGAGTGAGAGGAATTTCCAGCCAAGAATACTTTATCCAGCAAAGCTCTCCTTCAAATTTGAGGGAGAGCTTAAAATTTTTCACAAACAAATGCTGAGAGAATTTGCTAACAAGAGACCTGCCCTACTGGAGATACTAAAGGGAGCCCTACAGACAGAGAAACAAAGACAGGACAGAGAGACTTGGAGAAAGGTTCAGTACTAAAGAGATTCGGTATGGGTACAATAAAGGATATTAATAGAGAGAGGGAAAAATATGGCAAACATAATCCAAAGGATAAGATGGCCGATTCAAGAAATGCCTTCACGGTTTTAACGTTGAATGTAAATGGATTAAACTCCCCAATTAAAAGATATAGATTCGCAGAATGGATCAAAAAAAATGAACCATCAATATGTTGCATACAAGAGACTCATCTTAGACACAGGGACACAAAGAAACTAAAAGTGAAAGGATGGAAAAAAATATTTCATGCAAGCTACAGCCAAAAGAAAGCAGGTGTAGCAATATTAATCTCAGATAAAATAGACTTCAAATGCAGGGATGTTTTGAGAGACAAAGAAGGCCACTACATACTAATAAAAGGGGCAATTCAGCAAGAAGAAATAACAATCGTAAATGTCTATGCACCCAATCAAGGTGCCACAAAATACATGAGAGAAACACTGGCAAAACTAAAGGAAGCAATTGATGTTTCCACAATAATTGTGGGAGACTTCAACACATCACTCTCTCCTATAGATAGATCAACCAGACAGAAGACCAATAAGGAAATTGAAAACCTAAACAATCTGATAAATGAATTAGATTTAACAGACATCTACAGGACATTACATCCCAAATCACCAGGATACACATACTTTTCTAGTGCTCACGGAACTTTCTCCAGAATAGATCATATGCTGGGACATAAAACAAGCCTCAATAAATTTAAAAAGATTGAAATTATTCAAAGCACATTCTCTGACCACAATGGAATACAATTAGAAGTCAATAACCATCAGAGACTTAGAAAATTCACAAATACCTGGAGGTTAAACAACACACTCCTAAACAATCAGTGGGTTAAAGAAGAAATAGCAAGAGAAATTGCTAAATATATAGAGACGAATGAAAATGAGAACACAACATACCAAAACCTATGGGATGCAGCAAAAGCAGTGCTAAGGGGGAAATTTATAGCACTAAACGCATATATTAAAAAGGAAGAAAGAGCCAAAATCAAAGAACTAATGGATCAACTGAAGAAGCTAGAAAATGAACAGCAAACCAATCCTAAACCAAGTACAAGACAAGAAATAACAAGGATTAAAGCAGAAATAAATGACATAGAGAACAAAAAAACAATAGAGAGGATAAATATCACCAAAAGTTGGTTCTTTGAGATCAACAAGATTGACAAGCCCCTAGCTAGACTGACAAAATCAAAAAGAGAGAAGACCCATATAAACAAAATAATGAATGAAAAAGGTGACATAACTGCAGATCCTGAAGAAATTAAAAAAATTATAAGAGGATATTATGAACAACTGTATGGCAACAAACTGGATAATGTAGAATAAATGGACAATTTCCTGGAAACATATGAACAACCTAGACTGACCAGAGAAGAAATAGAAGACCTCAACCAACCCATCACAAGCAAAGAGATCCAATCAGTCATCAAAAATCTTCCCACAAATAAATGCCCAGGGCCAGATGGCTTCACAGGGGAATTCTACCAAACTTTCCAGAAAGAACTGACACCAATCTTACTCAAACTCTTTCAAAACATTGAAAAAAATGGAACACTACCTAACTCATTTTATGAAGCTAACATCAATCTAATACCAAAACCAGGCAAAGATGCTACAAAAAAGGAAAACTACCGGCCAATCTCCCTAATGAATATAGATGCAAAAATCCTCAACAAAATACTTGCAAATCGAATCCAAAGACACATTAAAAAAATCATACACCATGACCAAGTGGGGTTCATTCCAGGCATGCAAGGATGGTTCAACATAAGAAAAACAATCAATGTATTACAACACATTAAAAACTCGAAAGGGAAAAATCAATTGATCATCTCAATAGATGCTGAAAAAGCATTTGACAAAATCCAACATCCCTTTTTGATAAAAACACTTCAAAAGGTAGGAATTGAAGGAAACTTCCTCAACATGATAAAGAGCATATATGAAAAACCCACAGCCAGCATAGTACTCAATGGTGAGAGACTGAAAGCCTTCCCTCTAAGATCAGGAACAAGACAAGGATGCCCGCTGTCACCACTGTTATTCAACATTGTGCTGGAAGTGCTAGCCAGGGCAATCCGGCAAGACAAAGAAATAAAAGGCATCCAAATTGGAAAAGAAGAAGTAAAACTGTCATTGTTTGCAGATGATATGATCTTATATCTAGAAAACCCTGAGAAATCAACGATACACCTACTAGAGCTAATAAACAAATTTAGCAAAGTAGCGGGATACAAGATTAATGCACATAAGTCAGTAATGTTTCTATATGCTAGAAATGAACAAACGGAAGTGACACTCAAGAAAATGATACCATTTTCAATAGCAACTAAAAAAATCAAGTACCTAGGAATAAACTTAACCAAAGATGTAAAAGACCTATACAAAGAAAACTACATCACTCTACTAAAAGAAATAGAAGGGGACCTTAAAAGATGGAAAAATATTCCATGTTCATGGATAGGAAGGCTAAATGTCATTAAGATGTCAATTCTACCCAAACTCATCTACAGATTCAATGCAATCCCAATCAAAATTCCAACAACCTACTTTGCAGACTTGGAAAAGCTAGTTATCAAATTTATTTGGAAAGGGAAGATGCCTCGAATTGCTAAAGACACTCTAAAAAAGGAAAACGAAGTGGGAGGACTTACATTCCCTGACTTTGAATCTTATTATAAAGCCACAGTTGCCAAAACAGCATGGTACTGGCACAAAGATAGACATATAGATCAATGGAATCGAATTGAGAATTCAGAGATAGACCCTCAGATCTATGGCCGACTGATCTTTGATAAGGCCCCCAAAGTCACCAAACTGAGCCATAATGGTCTTTTCAACAAATGGGGCTGGGAGAGTTGGATATCCATATCCAAAAGAATGAAAGAGGACCCCTACCTCACCCCCTACACAAAAATTAACTCAAAATGGACCAAAGATCTCAATATAAAAGAAAGTACCATAAAACTCCTAGAAGATAATGTAGGAAAACATCTTCAAGACCTTGTATTAGGCGGCCACTTCCTAGACTTTACACCCAAAGCACAAGCAACAAAAGAGAAAATAGATAAATGGGAACTCCTCAAGCTTAGAAGTTTCTGCACCTCAAAGGAATTTCTCAAAAAGGTAAAGAGGCAGCCAACTCAATGGGAAAAAATTTTTGGAAACCATGTATCTGACAAAAGACTGATATCTTGCATATACAAAGAAATCCTACAACTCAATGACAATAGTACAGACAGCCCAATTATAAAATGGGCAAAAGATATGAAAAGACAGTTCTCTGAAGAGGAAATACAAATGGCCAAGAAACACATGAAAAAATGTTCAGCTTCACTAGCTATTAGAGAGATGCAAATTAAGACCACAATGAGATACCATCTAACACCGGTTAGAATGGCTGCCATTAAACAAACAGGAAACTACAAATGCTGGAGGGGATGTGGAGAAATTGGAACACTTATTCATTGCTGGTGGGACTGTATAATGGTTCAGCCACTCTGGAAGTCAGTCTGGCAGTTCCTTAGAAAACTAGATATAGAGCTACCATTCAATCCAGCGATTGCACTTCTCGGTATATACCCGGAAGATCGGAAAGCAGTGACACGAACAGATATCTGCATGCCAATGTTCATAGCAGCATTATTCACAATTGCCAAGAGATGGAAACAACCCAAATGTCCTTCAACAGATGAGTGGATAAATAAAATGTGGTATATACACACGATGGAATACTATGCGGCAGTAAGAAGGAACGATCTCGTGAAACATATGACAACATGGATGAACCTTGAAGACATAATGCTGAGCGAAATAAGCCAGGCACAAAAAGAGAAATATTATATGCTACCACTAATGTGAACTTTGAAAAATGTAAAACAAATGGTTTATAATGTAGAATGTAGGGGAACTAGCAGTAGAGAGCAATTAAGGAAGGGGGAACAATAATCCAAGAAGAACAGATAAGCTATTTAACGTTCTGGGGATGCCCAGAAATGACTATGGTCTGTTAATTTCTGATGGATGTAGTAGGAACAAGTTCACTGAAATGTTGCTATATTATGTAACTTTCTTGGGGTAAAGTAGGAACATGTTGGAAGTTAAGCAGTTATCTTAGGTTAGTTGTCTTTTTCTTACTCCCTTGTTATGGTCTCTTTGAAATGTTCTTTTATTGTATGTTTGCTTTCTTTTTAACTTTTTTTTTCATACAGTTGATTTAAAAAAGAAGGGAAAGTTAAAAAAAAAAAAAAGAAAGAAAAAAGACAAACAAGGAAAAAAAAAAAAGATGTAGTGCCCCCTTGAGGAGCCTGTGGAGAATGCAGGGATATTCGCCTACCCCACCTCCATGGTTGCTAACATGACCACAGACATAGGGGACTGGTGGTTTGATGGGTGGAGCCCTCTACCATAAGTTTTACCCTTGGGAAGATGGTTGCTGCAAAGGAGAGGCTAGGCCTCCCTATATTTGTGCCTAAGAGTCTCCTCCTGAATGCCTCTTTGTTGCTCAGATGTGGCCCTCTCTCTCTGGCTAAGCCAACTTGAAAGGTGAAATCACTGCCCTCCCCCCTACGTGGGACCAGGCACCCAGGGGAGTGAATCTCCCTGGCAACGTGGAATATGACTCCCGGAGAGGAATGTAGACCCGGCATCGTGGGATGGAGAACATCTTCTTGACCAAAAGGGGGATGTGAAAGGAAATGAAATAAGCTTCAGTGGCAGAGAGATTCCAAAACGAGCCGAGAGATCACTCTGGTGGGCACTCTTACGCACACTTTAGACAACCTTTTTTAGGTTCTAAAGAATTGGGGTAGCTGGTGGTGGATACCTGAAACTATTAAACTACAACCCAGAACCCATGAATCTCGAAGACAGTTGTATAAAAATGTAGCTTATGAGGGGTGACAATGGGATTGGGAATGCCATAAGGACCAAACTCCACTTTGTCTAGTTTATGGATGGATGTGTAGAAAAGTAGGGGAAGGAAGGAAACAGACAAAGGTACCCAGTGTTCTTTTTTACTTCAATTGCTCTTTTTCACTCTAATTATTATTCTTGTTATTTTTGTGTGTGTGCTAATGAAGGTGTCAGGGATTGATATAGGTGATGAATGTACAACTATGTAATGGTACTGTAAACAATCGAAAGTACAATTTGTTTTGTATGACTGTGTGGTATGTGAATATATCTCAATAAAATGATGATTAAAAAAAATAAAAATAAAAATAAAAGAACAAAAAAAAACAAAAAAAAACAAAAAAAAACAAAAAAAAACATATAATGGAATATGAATAAATGTGTATGTAATATATAATGCGATTGAATAAGTGTATATGAAATAACAGTCACTGGACAACGGAAAGGGAAAGAATAAGGTAATTCCTTAGAACTGAAGATAAATTCCAAACTAGAGTATGGAAAAGAATTGTAAAATGTTAAATATAATATAAATTGAGTAATCTCATGATACTAATTTTGGAAAGGATATGAAGTAATGATAAAACTACTTTCGCCAACATTTTGGCTTTATTTTAATGAGGTGGCAATGCATATCCAAAGACCCAGTAATGTACTCCTATTTATATGTCCTAGAGAATCTTTGGTATATGTGCATCAGGAGACATATATGAGGATGTGTATATCAATATTGTTTTAATACCTAAAATGAGAAATCACCCAAATGTCCATTAGTGATAAAATGTATAAATAGATTATGGTTTATTTATGACATAGAATACAGAAATGAAAATCAACAAAGTAGAGCAATATGGTTAGAATTGGATATTATATAAACAAAGAAAATGAAAAAATTAGAGTTACATGGTTAAGTAATGCACACCAAAAATTGAGAGAAAATGAAAAGATACTAGAGAAAATTTTCAGTGCAATCTTGGTTATAGAACATTTAAAATAGGTAAAACTTTACTGTGTAAAATTCATTCTGTGGGTGGCCAAACTCTAAAGTAAAACAAATTAGTGATTGCCATAACAATTTGGGATAGTAGGGGGGAGGATGGGAAGGGAAAACAGTAAAAACAGAAAATAATGTATGGGCAATGTGTGGATTGCTGCCAGTATCCTACTTCTTGACCAATGTTGTTACATGAATGTTTTTGTTCAAATTATTTCTTTCACTGTGAATTTAGTTTTATTATTTTCTATATGTGTGTTATGTTTCACAATAATTAAATGTTTAAGAAACAGAAAAAAGAAAACAAATTAATGAATATAAAATTAAACTAAGGTGGAATGATGGGTGTAAGATTTCCTGGCTAATGAGTAGAAGAACAGTGTTCAATCCCAGATTAGTCTAGCTCTAAAAACAACACCCATCCATTCTATTCCTCCTGCTTCACCATAATCTCCAAAGACTATCTGGTCCAACCCTCTCATAAAAGAAAAAAAAATAATCTGGAATAACATACTCTCATAGACGTCTTAGAGCTCTTGCCATAAAAAAGGAGAATAAGTATTATTATAGTAAGAAATCCAACTTAAAATTTTAAAAATACTAATTGAAAAAAGTAAGACTTAAGCAGGAAAGGGAGATCAATATTCTTAGTACTAATGTTAATTTAAAACCATAAATTTTAAGTGTTTGGTAGCTCCTAACACCTCTTTTCTTTCTAAACTCCAATTTAATTATTTCTAATAAACATTACAAAATGGCAGAAATTAGTGAATTTTCAATGTCTTTTGGTACAGATATTAAAAATATAGGATAGTTATCCCTAAATCAATAATTATATTGCTACCAAAGATCATAATCACAACCATACATTAAGATTGTGTGTGAATTTGTGTGTGTGTGTGTGTGTGTGTGTGTGTGTGTGTGTGTAACTATGCATGTATACAGATGTGTGTTAGGGCATATATTTTGTTACATTATAAATTTTTTGAGTTCCTTGTCAGAACAAAATTAGACATAGATACACCCAGAAGGGTAAATTTATTAAAGCATAATACATATTTATTTTAATGTTTGAATATTTTTAGGTATATGTAGTGCTACTTTGACTATTGTAATAAAATAACCCAGATTTAATAATGGTAGCTGGAACTGTAAATAAGCAGGTGGGAGAATTTTGCTTGCTAATGAGGCTATTAAAATGTGAAATAAAGATTATGTACTGACTGTTTATTGTACAGAGGGTATATCCGTGTCACTTTTGTCATAATTTTTAGAATGCAGTAAAGGAAAAAATAGGACATAAATCATCAGAAATACATGAGTTTTAGATTGTTTTTGATGAAGTACTAGGTGAAGGTATTCCTCTAGGCTAAGCCCTGATGCTGGGAATGATGCTTGAATTATAAAGCATAAGGAACAATGGTAGTGTTTTCCTATCACAGTAACTCTGCTACTTGAAAAACTGAACTAAAGTCACAACTATCATGTAGGGTGCTCTCACTTAGATGCCATCATCACTGTCATCATCACTGTTGTCTTTGTCATTGTTGTCATTATCACCATCAACATCATTATCACCACCAATACAGTAAGTGTATCTCACTTAATGACTTATATTTGAAAATTTTTACATATATAATTTGGACAATGTCTAACTAATTTCCTAAAGATTATCATTGTGAGTAACTTACTTTAATATAACATAAAGTTCCTGTCAATATGAGCATGTTAAAAATTGTGTATATTTAGAAATTGTGTGTATTTTAGCTTCCAATGTACTACTTGAGCAAATGATTTATAGATTATTTTAAACTCAAAGATATAACAGAGGATGATAATATGAAAGATTCAGTTTTTCATGTATATGAAATTCCTTTAATAAGAAAGATAAAGTAAATGAACTAGTTTGTGAGCAAATTCTTATTTCTGAAGAGAGAGCTTTAGGAGTCAGTGGATCAAATAGGAGTAATACCTCACATCTTCTCATACTTAAGGGAGATGTTGTTCTGAGGGAGAAGCAGAGCAAAAGGACTACTTACAAGTTAAGTTATGCCATAGTATGATGTTGCTGTGACTGACGTACTGTATCTTGTTTATTTGAATGACATTTTGAGATCAAGTCATGCTTCTGAATTACTTCATAATGAGAACCTATGACAAGGACCTTACAGTGAACTAGCCACCATCCAAGAAAAGCTACTCTTGTCACATCCATTGCCTGTTTGTTCCAATTTGTGGAGAGTGACTAATCCATGATTTAGTTTGAAAAGAAGGAGATTGTTACCACTTTCGTGTCTATACTAAAAATAAATAGCTTTCTAAAAAGAGATTGTTGTTATGAATGTAGGCATACCCTGAAGATGTTGTGGATTTGGTTCCAGACCACCTCAATAAAGTGAATATCACAATGAAATGAGTCACACAATGTTTTTTTGGTTTCACAGTGCATTTAAAAGTTATGTTTACACTTTACTATAGTCTGTTAAGTGTGCAATAACGTTATGTCTAAAAAACAATATGCATACTTTAATTAAAAATACTTTATTGCTAAAAAATGCTAACCATCATCTGAGCCTTCAGTGAGTCATAATCTTCTTGCTGGTGGAGTGCTTGCTTCAATGTTGATGACTGCTGACTGATTAGGGTGGTGGTTGCTGAAGGTTGGGGCAGCTGTGTCAATTTCCTAAAATAAGACAATGAAGTTTGCTGCATCCACTGACTCCTCCTTTCACAAAAGATTTCTCTGCAGCATGTGATGCTGTTTGATAGCATTTTACCCACAGTGGAGTTTCTTTCAAAATTGGAGTCAACCCTCTCAAACCCTGCCACTGTTTTATTGACTAACTTTATGTAATATTCTAAATCCTTTGTTGTCATTTCAACAATGTTCATAGCATCTTCACCAGGAGTAGATTCCATCTCAAGAAATCACTTTCTTTGCTCCTCCAACTCCTCATCCATTCAAGTTTGATCATGAGATTACAGCAATTCATTCATATCTTCAGACTCCACTTCTAATTCTAGTTCTCTTGCTGTTTCTGCCACATCTGCAGTGACTTCCTCCACTGAAATCTTGAACCCTTCCAAGTCATCCATGAAGGTTGAAACCAACATCTTCCAACTCCTGTTCATGTTGATATTTTTACTTCCTCCAATTAATCATGAAGGTTTTTGATGGAATCTAGAGTGGTGAATCCTTTCCAGAAGGTTTTCAATTTACTTATTCCCAATGCATCAAAGGAATCACTATTTATGGCAGATACAGCCTTATGAAGACTCTTACTTTCACTTGAACACCAGAGGCCATTGTGGGGTTATTACTTGGCCTAATTTCAATATTGTTGTATCTCAGGGAATAGGGAGGCCTGAGGATGGTGAGAGGGAAAGGGAAATGGCTGGTCAATGGAGCAGTCAGAACACACACAACAATATCTATTAAGTTCGCTCTTATATGGGCATTGTTTGTGGTGCCCCAAAACATTTATTGTAGTATCTTCAAAGATCACTGATCACATATCACCATAACAGATAAAATAATAATGAAAAAGTTTGAAATATGGCAAGAATTACCAAAATGTAACACAGTGACTGAAGTGAGCACATGCTGTTGGACAGATGGTGCCAACAGACTTGCTTGATGCAACATTGCTACCAGCAATCAATTTGTAAAAATGTAGTATATGCAAAGAGCAATAAAGTGAAATGCAATGTAGTAAAGTATGCCTTTATTTTATTCAGTTTCCCCATAGAAGATGATTTATAGAAGGAAAGTCAAAGTTTGCTTCTGTCACCTGAAAGTAATACTTAAAAATGTAATAATCATGAATTAAAAACTCAATAGATTTAACAACCAATTAGACATAAAGGAAGAATTAGTTAATTGGAATGTAATTATGCAAAATGAAGCATAAAGAGACAAGGAGATGGAAAATATAGGCTAGAGGATAAGAGAGATTGAGTCTACATTGAGAAATTATAACATATTTATGTAGTTTTTTAAAGAGAGATTACGGGGCAGGGACAATATTGCTGAGGATTTCCTAAACTGATAAACTGTATCAATCTCTTGATATGAAGCCAACAAGCCCCAGACAGGATAACTAAATGAAATCCACATATAGATACTGCAGGAAACCAATGACCAAGAGAATATCTAAAAGTGGTCATAGAAAAAAGAGATTATATTCAAAGCAATAGCTATTTGAATGACTGCTGATTTTAACAGAAATAAATGGAAGCTAGAGTTCAGTGGAATTATACTTTTAATATACTTCAAAAGAATAGTAGCTCTTTCATCAATGGAAATTCAGAATGATACCCTTCAGACAGAAGAAAAATTATTCCAAATAGAAAACTGGAGATGCAAGAAGGAATGAAAATGAATGGAAAAAGTAAATATGTGGGTAAATTCTAAATGAATATTGACTGTTAATAACAATGCCTTCTAGGGTTAAAATATCTAACAAATAAAATATATGAGGATAACAGCATATGACTGGAGGTGAAGGTAAAAGTGGTAAATATAGTTGAAACATTTTTTTTAACTTTTCTTTTCTGTGAGGAGGGTCAGAATATCATATACGATGACCCTACAATTTTACTTCTTATACCTAACAGAAGTGCATCGAAGGACATGTAAAATAATGTTCACAGTGGCATTATTCACAATATCTCAAAAAAGAAATACCACAAATATCTATCAACATAAGGATGGATTAATAATTATAGTAAATTCATACAGTGGAATAGTACAGAGAAATGAACCAAATTGGGCATAAGTTTCCTAAGTCCATTTCATAACATAACTATTGAAGGTCAAATAATTCAGACTGTTGTTTCCTAATATTATTCAATGATTTTTTTTTTTTTTTTCAGGTCAGAGAAAAGTAACTCAAATAGACTTAGGTTTACACAACTGAAAAGTCAAGGGACAAAGCAGCTTCGCATATAGCTGGTTTTAAATGAACATGTGACACCCGTGGCCAAGCCCACATTAAATCCTGGAAAATTAGCATACTTGTTCTCAACTTCTGTAGTAAAAATAGAATGAATTTTGTCACATACCTGCACTCTTCAATAAAACCAATATACATCTTTTGTTAGACTGTCAATGATTCCGTTTTTTAAATAAATTTATTGGCCTCCTGTACTTATTAGGAGATAATGACCCCTCAAAGATGTTCACATCCAAATATCTGGAATCTGTGAATATTTATGTTATATGGCAAGGGGAAAATTAAGGTGACAGATGGAATTAAGTTTCTTAATTGACTGACCTTGGGGAGATTATCCTGGATTATCTGAGTGGGCACAATGTTATTATAAGTGTCCTTTTAAGTGAAAGAAGGAAGTAGGAGAGTCAGAGTCAGAGAAGGAGATATGTTATGGAAACAGATTGGAGTGAATTGATTGCTTATGAGATGGCCATGAGCTAAGGAATGCAGGTAGCCTCTAGAAGATGGAAAAGGCAAGGAAACGGATTCTCCCTAGGGCCTCCAGAAGGAATGCATTCCTGCTGACACCTTGATTTCAGCCCAGTGATACCCATTTCAGACTTGTGACCTGCAGAACTATAAGGTTATAAATTTGTGTTGTTTTAAGCCACCAAATTTGTGGTAATTTTTTACATAGGAAACTAATGTACTTCCTTATGAAAAAAATTTTCACCGTAGATAACTTCTGTATTCATGGATTATCCAAACACATGATTTCTGATCATGGCTTTTTGTATAAACTGTTTTTGAAAAGTACTGTACATATACATAACATGTATCATCCATCCACTGCAGTTCATTGGGAGATCATCGTTAATCAAACTGAGTATATTCACATGTCCAATAACATATTTATTTCCACAAATTGAAATGACAATATGTCTGGTACACCTACCTATCTTACTATTGTGAAATATTTCTGTAAATTTGACTATATTCAATTTCAACCATCCCATTGCACAGCAATTATGGTCTCAATATTATTAGTTGTGGCCCCACTACCAAATAAATTGATCCAGAAAGAGAAGAAATCACAAATATTTTAAAGAGTAGAAAAATTAGAGATTAGACATTTTTAAAATGTAAAATAACTCAATGAATAATTTTATGCCAAACATTAAAAATTCAAATAAAATGTGCAATTTTTAGAAAAGTGTAGAAAAAAGGAATTTTCTTATGAAGAAATAATAAATTTTCATGTGTCAATAATGTTGCAAGAAATTTAATTATGTGATTATCCCACAAGTTATCTTTTCTAGAGGATTTTAGGTTAATTTTTACCAAATTTTCATGGAAGAGAAAATTATCATGTTCTAAAAACTATTTCAGAGAACAAAAAATAAGGAAAACTACTCCATTTACATAATGAGGATTGAAACAGAACAAAATCAGTGCAAGAAAAAAGAAATATGGGGCTATCTCACTTAATAATGTAAGTCCAATAATCCTAAATAAAATATAAGCAAAACAATCTGGCATAGCTAAGAAACATTGATCCCAGAAATGTGAATGTGATTTAACAGAAAGTAGTCTATCATAATTTGACTCACTAATAGACTTAAGGGGAAAATAATATGATTATAAAATAGATATAGACACTCAACATTGCCCTAGCAATTTTAGACAATGTAATAAGATGAGAAATAGAGATTAATTTAAGAACTTGAATAGATATAATCACACCATATCCAGATATATGATTGCCTTTAAGGACA
Organism: Choloepus didactylus; assembly: GCF_015220235.1. NCBI lineage: Eukaryota > Metazoa > Chordata > Mammalia > Pilosa > Megalonychidae > Choloepus > Choloepus didactylus. Next base: position 122,077,207 of record NC_051314.1, read on the forward strand.
CTCCAAAAGAATCAACAGGTAGTATTAGAATAAGATACTCCAGCAAAGTTGCTGTATATATCATTGCTTTTTAAAAAACAACATTTTTCCCTATCATGAACAATAACAAATTATAGAATATAAATTTTAAAAATTACATTCATAATAGTGAATATATATGTATATGTACAAATATATCTTTTATATAGATAGCTTAGAAATACATAAAACAAAAATTTGTGGAAGTTATTTTTAAAATTTTAGAAATATTATCTTAGTTTGCCAGGGCTGCTATGACAAATACCACAAAATGAGTTGGCTTAAGCAACAAGAATTTATTATCTCACAGTTTTGGAGACTAGAAGTCCAACATCAAGGTATTGGCAGGGCTTGCTTTTTCTCAGTCTTCAGTGTTATGAGAAATCCTCCCTCTCCTTGTGTCTGCCCCTCTGGTTCCCAGATTTCTGACTTCTGTTGATTGACTGTGTCCAAATTTCCTCTGCTTATAATGACTCCAATCATATGAATTAAGGTCAATCCTGATTCAATTTGTTCTCATCTAAATAGGATCTTCAGTGATCCTATTCAGCAATGAGTCCACACCTTAACTAATAATAGCATCTTCAAAAGTCCTATTTACAAATGAGTTGACACCCACAAGACCAGAGGTTAGGACTTGAACATGTCTTTTGTGGGGGACATGATCAATATCCAAAAAAGGCACAAAAGAAAACCTGTATAAATGTTCATAGATAGATAAACTGAATATATAACATGTAATTTTTTCCAAATCAATTCATATATAAATGCAAGTTGAGCAAAATCCCATTAGGAACTTTTTTAGAAGTTGAAAAAAACTGATTAAAAAATAAACATGTATGATTAACAGTTCAAATATAGCCAAGACAATCTGTAAAAAGAAGAAGGTGGGTGTTCTCTTGAGTTTCAAGATATATTATGGAGTAAGCATTAAAAGAAACCAATGGAATTTTGGCATGTAAAGAGACAAAAAATCAACAAGAGATAATGGCAAGGGAATGTACATATATGTTGCTCAGAAGGAGAAATACCTGAAGAGATGTCAGTCCACTCCACTACAGGTGTCCAATACAGCTATGATGAAAAGCCTCTGATGAAAAGATGTTTTACTCATGAAGAAAAGAGACAGAGCAAAGTCAGCTTCACTAAGTGGATGTCGGTTCCTCATACCCAGCAGGTCTCAATACATGGCCTATGCAGGGAGATATTTTACACATACCAACCTCTCTTATGTTTGTTTCTGCCAAAGAGGAGGGACTGCCCCCTCCCAGCTGGGGACAGATATACCATTAGGGTGTGATCTGAATGTCCTAGAACAGTCCATCAGACTCAGACCATCTCCATGGAATGTTTATATATGCTTGGGACATTAGGGGAAGGAATGTACCAGCAGTCTTCTTATCTACTGGGGGATTTTTATCCTGCCAGGCTGAGACACCTGGTCCTGAACACAGGATGCATTTGTAGGTCCTAGGGAAAGGTGACAGACACCCTAGGACTGTCCCCTACCACAATACATAATTTGTTTTATGTTAAAATTCTGATTAGAAATTAGTAGGTTGACTAAATGACTCCCAAGGGAATGAATCTCCCTGGTGATGTGGGACATGACTCCCAGGAATGAGCCTTGCCTTGGCGGTGAGGGATTGAAAATAGCTACTTGACCAAAAGGGGGAAAAAAGAAAGGAAACAAGCTGAGGTCACAGTGGCTGAGAGATCTCAGATAGAGTTGAGAGATTATCCTGGAGGTGTCTTTTATACAAGCTCCAGCTAGACATCCCAAATAGCCACAGTATGCCATGCCTTTACCAAAAGTAATCCCCAAATTCCTAGGTCCCTACCTGAGATTCTGTAAAAGATTCACTCACTAAGTTTTATCTTTCAGAAATTTAAATCCACCAGAGTGTTCCTATGCCAGACAAGTCCTAAAACCCAGAGGCAACAGCCTCCTTAAGATCAACAATCAGATGCAGCCTCCTTTCCCATACTGTCAACACCCCCTTTCAATATGAGCAAGTTATGGTGCTCACTGCCTAGACACACCTGAGGATGGAGAAAGAGATTAAGTGAGAGGAAGGGGTAGCAACAAACAAGATAAGTTTTAACAAAGGTCTGTGAATACTGAAGCTTTATATATTTGGATGCTAGGGTGTTGGAATAGCTGGAAGGAGGTAGATAACATGGTGGAACTGTGGCCTATTACATCCTTTGAGATTTCCTCTATAGCTGCTTGTTGAACTGTGCTTTCAAAGTCTTCACCTTTCTTAATATAACTTATATTGCATAATAAGGAAATAGCTGAAATGATGGAACTGTAACTCATAACAATTTTTGCAATTACATATATAACTGTTGGGCTGTATATCAAAAGTTAACACCTTTCTACATGTATGTCATATTTTTACAGTAATGGAAATAGTTGAAGTTGTGGAACTGTGATCCATGACCACAGTTGTGGTCCATGACATTCTTTGAAATTTGCTCTCCAACTACTTGTTGAATTGTACTTTGAAAGTTATCACATATTATGTAAATATGTTAAATTCACAATAAAAGAATGCTTTAAAAAAGAAAAATTAGTAGGTTAAAGTTCTGCAATAAATTGTTTGGACATTTGACTTTTCATATGGAGAAAAATCAAAGGAATAATTTTTACTATAAAAAAATTCTAAAGGTACTAAGCTCTAAATTTGAATAACAAAATTTGAAGCTATTAGGTGAAAATATAGAATATTTTACAAATTTAAGGTAGACAGACTTTATATGGAAGATACAAAAAACATAAATTATAAAATAAAATTTGATAAATTTAAAATGTCTGGGAAAGAGCTTTTAATTAACCCAGCTTGAGTCAGAAGTCCAATTTTAGCTTAATTAGCAAAATTACACATCTTGACACCCACAAATAAGTACAGACAAGTCATTAAAAAGGAGGATTATATAAGTGGAGAGAAAAATGACAATTATTTCACTTAATAAAAGATCATATTGTTAGATGGAAGACTATGTTGTAGTGACATCAATTTTTTTCTACATTCAGTCATGTATATAAGGTATCACAGCAAAATTTCCTTTCTCTTTTTTTTTCCCCAGTTTTTTTTTTTTTTTTTGTTGTTGTTAAAGGTCTGGGAAACATTGTAGTCTCAAAGACTTACCCAGAAGAATAAAGGAGAATGAATAGTTAGAAGAAGACTGAAAGTGAAAATGAGTAAAGATACAGAGTATGGGGACCATCTTTCTATTATTAAAATATATTCTAAAAATGTAAAAATGGTACCCAAACCAGGCAAAGCCAGAAATATGGAAACTCTTTCATACACTGCGGGTAGGTGCATATAGTGGGATATTCCCTTTGGAGGGGAATTTAGTATAAATATACCTACACTTTATGTTTATACCTATGCCTGTATCTATCTGCACATACATATATGTGAGATATATATATATATATATATATATATATATAAAATACAATATATATTTGCTATATTTTGTATAGCAATTTATCATTTCTAACAATTTATCATAAAATAATTACAGATGTACACACAAAATTAGATATATGTGTAATTATTAACATTAATCTATAAGCCTAAAAACTTTTATTTTGCTTAAAACCATTCAAATACATCAATGTACTAGAATGCCCCACATCTTTAAGAGAGATACAGAGCAGCATTTTCTAAAGTTTTGAAGATCACTGGTTTATCAGGTGGTTAAGGGTTATTACAAAGAGGCAGTTCTCAATTTTTAAGTAATTTTTAGTAATGTTGGTGTTCTAGTTTGCTAATGCTGCTGGAATGCAAAACACCAGAGATGGATTGGTTTTTATAAGAGGGGGTTTATTTGGTTACACAGTTATAGTCTTAAGGCCATAAAGTGTCCAAGGTAACACATCAGCAGTTGGGTACCTTCACTGGAGGATGCCCAATGGTGTCCAGAAAACCTCTGTTAGCTGGGAAGGCACGCAGCTGGCGTCTCTTCCAAAGTTATGGTTTCAAAATGGCTTTCTCCCAGGATGTTCCTCTCTAGGCTGCAGTTCCTCAAAAATATCACTCTTAGTTGCACTTGGGATATTTGTCCTCTCTCAGCTTCTCCAGAGCAAGAGTCTGCCTTCATTAGCTGTCTTCAATCTGTGTCTCATCTGCAGCTCCTGTGCTTTCTTCAAAGCATCCCTCTTGGCTGTAGCAAGCTCGCTCCTTCTGTCTGATCTTATATAGTGTGCCAGTAATTAATTCAGACTCACCCAATTGGCGGGCCAACACCTCCATGGAAATTATCCGATCAGAGTCATTACCCACAGTTGGGTGGGGTGCATCTCCATGGAAACACTCAAAGAATTACAATCTAATTAACACTGATAGGTCTGCCCACCCAAGATTACATCAAAGATAATGGCATTTGGGGGACATAATACATTCAAACTGGCACAGTTGGTTTAAGCAAAATTAATCAGTTTTCTTTATCCCAGACTTCCTATGTACTTTGTTAATATGCAACGGGAAGTACTGTAGGTGGGGTTTCCCAAGTTTCTTTATCAGTAAAACTATAAGCAGTTTCAGAGAATATCTTTTATATCTAACATTTTCTGTTTCTGGAAATATCTTTTAAATCTGATATCTGGGGACTTTAATTTGGGAAACTTGAATCTCAAGGGACTGTATATCAGTCAGAAATAATTTCAGTTTTTTAAACATGTAAGCACATGTGTCATTTTGGATAGATCAGTGAATGTAGCAAAAATGTAAGAGTTCTACTCTGGATCAAAAGACCTCATTTTAGACCAGATCTGTCACATGTAGCTGCATGATTTGGGCAAACTGTTTAGATTCTGTGATCCCTAATTTATACATTTTAGTTAGAATATTCTTCTAACTCTACTAAATGATGGTTTTGAGAAGTAAATGAGAAATCAAGCATAAAAATACATTGTAATGTGTAAGCACTAACCTAGAGAATATTGATCAATATTACTGTAATTAACAAAATAAAAATTCTTCTGGTAAAATGTAATATATTTCTTTTAAACTTTAATTATTGACATTCATTTTTGTCAAGTTTTCCCAATTTATGAATTATTTGCAACTGGCTATCTTCTTTCATCCTACTAGAGTTGATTTATTGGTGCTTTACTTTTTCTTTCTTTCTGATGGTGCTTTTTGTGTTGCTGAATTTCCATTTCTAATATCAGTTTTTGGCTACAATTTTATTTCTGCAGACGGCTCTTAGAAACTCCTATTTGGTGATGTTTATGTTTTCTTAATGTGTATTTTAGGGTAGGGCAGAAGGTGAGACATTGAAAGAGAATCTTTCTCCATTTGCATCTAAGCAAACTAAATTTCATCCTTTCACTCATATTAGAATATGGAAAATTACAGCAGGCATTACTATACAAGAAGAAAGACCTCTTTTATTGGTAAGGAAATCACAAACTAAGGCATTTTAAAGGAAGTGAAATGGTTTTCACAATGTTGGCTAGGCCCAGTGTGATAGCACAAGCTGGTGTTTATTGAAATGGAATGGAAGACACAATAAAAACAAAAAAGTACCACAAAAAATTTTAGTTTTAATCCATCAATTCATCAACAGTGATATTTGAGATGGTAATTTTTCACTCAGAAGAAATGTTAGGCACAAAGGACATCTTTTTTGATTGTCTTAACTGTGGAATCCACAGTAGGTATTTGGGGAAATGGATTGATTGGGATAATAAATGTACCAACTGGGTAAGAAACAGGAAAGTCAGCTTCATTAACCTCATCCTCACCTGCTGGTGAAACATAATACTAATTGATTCATTTTTACTGATAACTCCCTTCAGATTCAAATAACATTGATCAAATTGAAAAAGTTAATATTTTACTTGGAATAGTGACCAACCACTTAAGAATCTGCTTTGACACATGCCTCAGCACATTCTGTTTCCTGAAGATAGCTGCTTTTTTCCATTCTCTTTTTCTTTGGCTGAAGTAGACAACAGAGTGGTTATTATTTTTCTGGGGCCCTTGCTCATTTTCCTTATTTGCCCCCCAGTAATAGCATAATTCCTGGTGTTTTAAATCCAGAAAGGATCAATACTTGATGATCAAAATGTATGAAACTCAAAGCATTCTTTTCTTAATTTTCATCAATGTTGAGATCACTGTCCTCATAATTACTTCCATAGCATCATTTCTGTGATTTCTTTCTCTTTGGAGATACATCAAGAGAATAAAGTTCAGTACCACAGGCTTCCAAGGTCCCAGCACTGAAGCACATATAAAAGCCAAGAGAATGGGGACTTCTTTCTTTTTTTTATCTTTTAAATTTATATTGTGTCAATTCTTATCATAGTTTACAGCATTTTATCATCTCCTAACAAGGTGATATTGACATTTGGCAAAGTAATAAAATTTGTCTATCCTTTAGGACATTCATTTACCATAATTTTAGGGAACAGCAAGCTGCTCTCTTAGGGTTTGGGGACAGAGGAAGTGCTTTCTAAAAGGAAAGGAAACTTAAACATAATAAAGTGTAAATAGAGGAAGTTAAGTGTTCTAACAATGTTTGGGGGAATTTTTAAAACTATTCCCATCTTCTCCCACCTGACTTTCTTGAATTTTAAAAACATATCCTTGGAATAAGATCTTGTCTGTATGACTAATAATAAATATATACATATTTATAATTTTATAATTTACAATGTATACATTTCACACATTTATAATAAAATCAGATGCATTTTTATATGCTGAATGATATCTGAGAATATAGACCTACAATATTACTCTTCAAGAATAGTCTGTCAACTCTAATATCACTTACTGTTTCTTATAGAAACTCTTTCCTGAGTGATGGAAGTTAAAGTTGGGTAATCCTGAGAACGAAACCAGACTGACATTCAAAGGCAAAATTCTCAGCTGGGAGTTTTTTTCCTGTAGAATTCAGTAATGATAATTGTCTATTTTTATTGATTGATTGATTGATTGATTGCTTCTAGACACAATTTCTCCTGGTAGGATCTGACACCTATAATGTGTAAGTTGTTTTCTTATGTTCTACTCTGTATTTATTTCTCATGCCCCCCTCTCTGCATAAACTTACTGAAACATTTTTGTTAATTTCAGCATTTTCAGTTATGAAGAAGTGTTCTCCAAAGTTGAGCTAGAATATGTTAAAAGGGGGAGCAGCACTTTCCTTGACATTATATTGAAGGATATAATAATATTATTGAGAGAAATAAAAATGGAAGATGTAATTTAAAGATTCATTTCAAGGCTACTTTGTGGGCTGTTCTATCAGGAATTTTTTTTCAATTAATAAAACTGGTTTGTTAAGGAAAGAGGCATGTGGGGAAGACAGTTCTAAATATTGTTTTGGTATTTGATGGTACCATGAGGCATTGGCTAGAGGCATACCCTAGAGAGCCTGGGATGAGCCAAGTAGGATCTCTGGAAACTGAGGCAGAGGCCCTTTATTGTTTGCTGTGCTTTTGAATTAATGCCATTCAACTTGCTCTTTTGTCCAATCACCTCAGATAGTTCTAGTCTATCAGGCACAATTTCAGATTAGAATTAAAAGTGGCTTTTATATATATATATATATTTCATTTTTTAAAAATTAACTCTTTTTTTTAATCAACTATATAAAAAAATTAGAAAAACATACAATAAAATAACTTTTCAAACAAATGATAACAAGGGAATAAGAAAAGACAACTAACCTAAGATAACTATTTTACTTCCAACATGTTCCTACTCTACCCCAAGAAAGTAACCTAATAGCAACATTTCTGTGAACTTGTTCCTACTATACCCATCAGAAATTAACAGACCATAGACTTTTCTGGGCATTCACAGAACGTTAAATTTACTCACAATAACTTATCTGTTCTTATTGGGTTATCATTCCCCCTTCCTTGTTTTCTGTCGCTAGTTCTCCTACATTCTACATTATAAACCATTTGTTTCACATTTTTCAATGTTCACATTAGTGGTAGCATATAATAGTTCTCTTTTTGTGCCTGGCTTAGTTCGCTCAGCATTATGTCTTCAAGGATCATCCATGTTGTCATATGTTTCACGACATAGTTCCTTCTTACTGCCATGTAGTATTCCATCATGTGTATATACCATATTTTATTTACCCACTCATCTGTAGAAGGACATTTGGGTTGTTTCCATCTCTTGGCAATTGTGAATAATGCTGCTATGAATATTGGCATGCAGCCATCTGTTCATGTCACTGCTTTCCGATCTTCCGGGTATACACCGAGAAGTACAATCACTGGATCGAAGGGTAACTCTATATCTGGTTTTCTAAGGAAGTGCCAGACTGTCTTCCAGAGTGGCTGAACCATTATACAGTCCCACCAACAATGAATAAGAGTTCCAGTTTCTCCACATCCCCTCCAGCATTTGTAGTTTCCTGTTTGTTTAATGGCAGCCATTCTAATAGATGTGAGATGGTATCTCATTGTGGTCTTAATTTGCATCTCTCTAATAGCTAGTGAAGCTGAACATTTTTCATGTGTTTCTTGGCCATTTGTATTTCCTCTTCAGAGAACTGTCTTTTCATATCTGTTGCCAATTTTATAATTGGGCTGTCTGTACTATCGTCATTGAGTTGTAAGATTTCTTTATTTATGCAAGATACCAGTCTTTTGTCAGATACATGGTTTCCAAAAATTTTTTCCCATTGAGTTGGCTTCCTCTTTACATTTTTGACAAATTCCTTTGAGGTACAGAAACTTCTAAGCTTGAGGAGTTCCCATTTATCTATTTATTCTTTCGTTGCTTGTGCTTTGGGTGTAAAGTCTAGGAAGTGGCTGCCTAATACAAGGTTTTGAAGATGTTTCCCTACAGTATCTTCTAGGAGTTTTATGGTACTGTCTTTTATATTGAAATCTTTGATCCACTTTGAGTTAATTTTTGTGTAGGGTGTGAGGTAGGGGTCCTCTTTCATTCTTTTGGATATGGATATCCAACTCTCCCAGCCCCATTTGTTGAAAAGACTGTTATGTCCCAGTTCAGTGACTTTGGGGGCCTTATCAAAGATCAGTCGGCCATAGATCTGGGGGTCTATCTTCGAATTCTCAATTTGATTCCATTGATCAATATGTCTATCTTTGTGCCAGTACCATGCTGTTTTGACAACTGTGGTTTATAATAAACTTCAAAGTCAGGGAGTGTAAGTCCTCCCACTTCGTTTTTCTTTTCTAGAGTATCATTAGCAATTTGAGGCATTTTACCTTTCCAAATAAATTTGATTACTAGCTTTTCCTGCAAAGTAGGTTGTTGGAATTTTGATTGGGATTGCATTGAATCTGTAGATGAGTTTGGGTAGAATTGACATCTTAATGACATTTAGCCTTCCTATCCATGAACATGGATTATTTTTCCATCTTTTAAGGTCCCCTTCTATTTCTTTTAGTAGAGTTATGTAGTTTTCTTTGTATAGGTCTTTTACATCTTTGGTTAAGTTTATTCCTAGGTACTTGATTTTTTTAGTTGCTATTGAAAATGGTATCTTTTTCTTGAGTGTCTCTTCAGTTTGTTCATTTCTAGCATATAGAAACATTACTGACTTATGTGCATTAATATTGTATCCTGCTACTTTGCTAAATTTATGTATTAGCTCTAGTAGCTGTATCGTCAATTTCTCAGGGTTTTCCAGATATAAGATCATATCATCTGCAAGCAATGACAGTTTTACTTCTTCCTTTCCAATTTGGATGCCTTTTATTTCTTTGTCTTGCTGGATTGCCCTGGCTAGCACTTCCAGCACAATGTTGAATAACAGTGGTGACAGCGGGCATCCTTGTCTTGTTCTTGATCTTAGAGGGAAGGCTTTCAGTCTCTCACCATTGAGTACTATGCTGGCTGTGGGTTTTTCATACATGCTCTTTATCATATTGAGGAAGTTTCCTTCAGTTCCTTCCTTTTGAAGTGTTTTTATCAAAAGTGGTGTTGGATTTTGTTGAATGCTTTTTCAGCATCTATTGAGATGGTCATTTGATTTTTCTCTTATGATTTGTTAAGTGTTTTAATACATTGATTGATTTTCTTATGTTGAACCATCCTTGCATGCCTGGAATAAACCCCACTTGGTCATGGTGTATGATTTTTTAATGTGTCTTTGGATTCAATTTGCAAGTATTTTGTTGAGAATTTTTGCATCTATATTCATTAGGGAGATAGGCCTGTAGTTTTCCTTTTTTTGTAGCATCTTTGCCTGTTTTGGTATTAGATTGATGTTAGCTTCATAAAATGAGTTAGGTAGTGTTCCATTTTCTTCAATGTTTTGAAAGAGTTTGAGTAAGATTGGTGTCAGTTCTTTTTGGAAAGTTTGGTAGAATTCCCCTGTGAAGCCATCTGGCCCTGGGTATTTATTTGCGGGAAGCTTTTTGATGACTGATTGGATCTCTTTGCTTGTGATTGGTTGGTTGAGGTCTTCTGTTTCTTCTCTGGTCAGTCTAGGTTGTTCATATGTTTCCAGGAAGTTGTCCATTTCCTCTACATTATCCAGTTTGTTGGCATACAGTTGTTCATAGTATCCTCTTATAATTTTTTTAAATTTCTTCAGGATCCGCAGTAATGTCACCTTTCTTACTCATTATTTTGTTTATATGGGTCTTCTCTCTTTTTGATTTTGTCAGTCTAGCTAGGGGCTTGTCAATCTTATTTATTTTCTCAAAGAATCAACTTTTGGTGCTATTTATCCTCTGTATTTTTTTTTTTATTCTCTATGTCATTTATTTCTGCTTTAATCCTTGTTATTTCTTTTCTTCTACTTGGTTTAGGATTGGTTTGCTGTTCATTTTCTAGCTTCTTCGGTTGATCCATTAGTTCTTTGATTTTGGCTCTTTCTTCCTTTTTAATGTATGCATTTAGTGCTATAAATTTCCCCCTCAGTACCACTTTTGCTGATTCCCATAAGTTTTGGTATGTTGTGTTCTCATTTTCATTCATCTCTATAAATTTAGCAATTTATCTTACTATTTCTTCTTTAACCCACTGATTGTTTAGGAGCATGTTGTTTAATCTCCAGGTATTTGTGAATTTTCTAAGTCTCTGATGGTTTTTGACTTCTAATTGTATTCCATTGTGGTCAGAGAATGTGCCTTGAATAATTTCAATCTTTTTAAATTTATTGAGGTTTGTTTTATGTCCCAGCATATGATCTATTCTGGAGAAAGTTCCATGAGCACTAGAGAAGAATGTGTAACCTGGTGATTTGGGATGTAATGTTCTATATATGTCTGTTAAATCCAATTCATTTATTAGATTGTTTAGGTTTTCAATTTCCTTATTGGTCTTCTGTCTGGTTGATCTATCTATAGGAGAGAGTGATGCGTTGAAGTCTCCCACAATTATTGTGGAAACATCCATTGCTCCCTTCAGATTTGCCAATGTTTCTCTCATGTATTTTGTGGCGCCTTGATTGGGTGCATAAACATTTATGATTGTTATTTCTTCTTGTTGAATTGCTTCTTTTATTAGTATGTAGTTGCCTTCTTTGTCTCTCATCACAGCTTTGCATTTGAAGTCTATTTTATCTGAGATTAATATTGCTACCCCTGCTTTCTTTGGCTGTAGCTTGGATGAAATATTGTTTTCAGCCTTTCATTTTCAATTTCTTTGTGTCCCTGTGTCTACGATGAGTCTCTTGTATGCAACATATTGATGGTTCATTTTTTTTATCCATTCTGCCAATCTATATCTTTTAATTGGGGAGTTTAATCCATTTACATTCAACGTTATAACCGTGAAGGCATTTCTTGAATCAGCCATCTTATCCTTTGGTTTATGTTTGTCATATATGTTTTTTCCCTCTCTCTATTAATGTCCTTTAATGTACCCATACTGAATCTCTTTAGTACTGAACCTTTCTCCATATCTCTCTCTCCTTTCTTTGTTTCTCTGTTGGTAAGGCTCTCTTTAGTATCTCAACTAGGGCAGATGTCTTTGTTAGCAAATTCTCTCAGCATTTGTTTGTGAAAAATTTAAGCTCTCCCTCAAATTTGAAGGAGAGCTTTGCTGGGTAAAGAATTCTTGGTTGACAATTTTTCTCTCTCAGAATTTTAAATATGTCATGCCACTGCCTTCTCGCCTCCATGGTGGCTGCTGAGTAGTCACCACTTAGTCTGATGCTGTTTCCTTTGTATGTGATGAATTGCTTTTCTCTTGCTGCTTTCAGAACTTGCTCCTTCTCTTCTGTATTTGACAGTGTGATCAGAATATATCTCAGAGTGGGTTTATTTGGATTTATTCTATTTGGAGTAAACTGGGCATTTATGCTTTGTGTATTTATGGTGTTTAGAAGATTTGGGAAGTTTTCCCCAACAATTTCTTTGAATACTCTTCATAGACCTTTACCCTTCTCTTCCCCTTCTAGAACACCGGTGAGTCTTATATTTGGATGTTTTATATTATCTATTATATCCCTGAGGTCCATTTTGATTTTTTTTTTCCCCATTCTTTCTTTTGTTTTTTCATTTTCCATTCTATTATCTTCCAGGTCACTGATTCGTTGTTCAGCTTCCTCTAGTCTTGTACTATAAGTATCCAGAAATTTTTTAATTTGGTCAACAGTTTCTTTAATTTCCATAAGATCGTCAATTTTTTATTTACTCTTGCAATTTCTTCTTTATGGTCTTCTAGGGCCTTCTTCATGTCCTTTATATCCTGTGCCATGCTCTTCTTCATGTCTTTGATATGCTGTGCCATGGTCTCATTGTTCATCTTTAGTTCTTTGATTAATTGCTTCAAGTACTGTGTCTCCTCTGATCTTTTGATTTGGGTGCTTGGGCTTGGGTTATCCATATCATCTGGTGTTTTCATATGCTTTAAAATTTTCTGTTGCTTTTGGCCTCTTGGCATTTGCTTAACTTGATAGGGTTCTTTTAGGGTTTATAGACTGATTGAAACCCTTATCTCTAATTTGTCAGATCTTCAGCTTCGTGGAGTACACTTTCTCTAACTAACCAGCAGGTGGCATCTGTGAGCCACCTATTCCCCTCAAGCCAGTTTTCCCCGACTTTGCCTTGTGGTGAGTGGGGGGTGTGAGTCTTGTGGGGTCCAATTGGTGTACCAAGCTTGCGTGTGTAATTGGTGTTGCCAGCCATATATTTGGGGCGTGTGTCTGGGCAGTTAGGGAGAGGGGGCGGCTCTAACAATCAAATCTCCCTGGTGTTCCTGGAGATTTAAAGCTGCTGCAATAGTCTAATGCTTCAGCTCGGTCTTGCCACAGTTTGTCTCTGCCACTGACCCACAAGTCCTTGGTATTGGCGTATGGCCCCTGAGTCTTGCGAGTGGGTCCCTCTTCCAGGCTGTGCACCACCAGTTCCTAGATTTCACTGATCTCAGCTGTTCCACGTGTTCATGAGTGTTGTATGAAGTATGTCCAAAGTCAAATTGCTCTGTGGTGTCCTGTCCACGCAGTTCCTGGCTTTCTACCTACTGCCCTGGAGGAGTAACTAGAACTTAAACCTCACCACTCCGCCATCTTGCCCCACCCCTTCTCTCTGGCCTTTATATTTTATAACCTCAGTACTGGGTTATAGGACCTAGAGGTAGCTTGTTAAAAAGAATATAGACTTTGAAGCCAGGTTCAAGTATTTTATATTTTGACTGTGTGATCTGAGGAAGTTATTCAAACTTTATGACCCTCAGATTCTTCATGTGTGGAATGCGGAGTGTAGGCTTCTTGTGCAAATTCTTTTTTTAAAAACAATTTTATTCACATACCATACATTCTATCGTAAGTGTATAATCAATGGCTCATAGTTATGCATTCACCACCAGAATCAGTATGAGAACATTCTCATTTCTTCCAAAAAAAAATCCCATACTCCTTTCACCACCACCCCCGTTATTGACATTTGGCTTTGGTACAGTGCCTTTGTGACAATTAATGAAAGAATATTACAATGTTACTGTTAGTTTGCATTAATTGTATTTTTTCCCATATGCCACCCTAGTATCATTTAAGAACTTTTTTATATTTATACAATTAACCACAGTCATCTCCTACTCTATGTTTCATTAAGTTATACAGTTCCAGGTTTTATCCTCGAGCTTTCCTTCTGGTGGCATACATGACCCTAGCCTTTCTCTTTCAACCATACTCACACTCAGCATTGTTAATTATACTTACAGTATAGTGTTACCATCACACAGTATTATGCTATCCATTTCTAAACATTTACAATCAACCATATTAAACATTCTGTATTCCTTAAGCATCATTTGTGCAATCTCTTCCCACTTTCTATCTCCTGATAACCTATGCTCTTGAATTTAACTCCCAAAGTTTTCTCATTATAATTAGTTCATATTAGTGAGATCATACAATATTTGTCCTTTTGGTTCTCACTTATTTCGTTCAACATAATGTCTTCAAGTTTCATCTGCATTGTTGCATGCAACATGACTTCATTCCTTCTTACAGATGCATAATATTCCATTGCATATATATGCCACAGTTTGTTTATCTACTCATCAGCTGATGGATATTTGGGCTATTTCCATCTGTTGGTAATTGTGAATAATGTCACTATAAACATTGGTTTACAAATGTCCATTAGTGTCTTAGCTTTCAGTTCCTCTGAATATATATCTAGCAATGGAATAGCTGGGTCATGTGGCAAATCTATACTTAGCTTCCTGAGGAACCACCAAACTGCCTTCCAGTGTGGATGCACCATTATACATTCCTGCCAACAGTGAATAAGTTTACCTCTTTCTCCACATCCTCTCCAGCACTTTATTATTACTTATCAGTCCCTTAATTAATGAGATATTATTATAAAATCTGGGATTTTTGGCTCTGAAGAGAGGCCAAATACAGAGGAGAACATTTTCATTGTGTTATTAACTGTAGAATTTACCACTCCCTTGACTAGGGAAAGAACAGGATGATCAATTTCAATGACCTCATCTCACCAGCCAATCCAAACTCAGAATATGTTTCTTGATGGTAACACTAATCAATTCATTTCTACTGGAGTTCTTTTCAGAACTTCAGGGAGGAAGGAGAATTCCTACAAGAATCCTACAGAATACAATTCTTAGAATCCTACAAGACATGAAATGTTGGACAACAGCCCTAACTACTATTTCACTACCACTGTGCTATTTACATATCTAAACCTTAATGATACAGAAAAGTTAAAAGTAAATTTTAGAAACATATATACAAAGCACTAACAAAGAAAAGCTAGAATAATTATTTTAATATCAAACTATGCTTTAGGGAAAAACACATTAGGGTAGGTTAAATCACTTCATATTAATAAAAAGGTTAAATTCATCATGAAAATACAACTTTAGTGTTGTATACACCAAATAACATGGTATCAAAATATATAAAGCAAAAACTGACAATAATTCAAAGAGAAATATAGTTGTCTATACTCAGAATAGTCTATACTCAGAACAAGATGACAAAATTCAGGAAGCCTAAAGGATTTAAACATCACAATTGAAAAATAGACGTAATGGATGTATGGAAAAATATGCAAAAGCTACAGAACACACATTATTTTCAGCACATACAAAACATTTACCAAAATTTTCCATATAAATGCCATGAAATAAATTTCAACAGGTCTCACAAGTTGTCAATATACAAATTATGATATAAGATGTTAATTCAATTTTGCTAGAAGTCAAAAATAAAAAGATAATGGAAAATTCCATGTGTATGGAAATTTAAACATATTCTTTTTTTAACATTTTTTATTGTAAAATATAACACACATACAGAAATGTCATAACTTTGAAAGTATGGCTTAACAAGTAGTTATAGAGTGAATTTCAAAGAATGTTATGGGGTACAGTTCCACAATTTCAATTATTTCCTTCTAGCTCTTCTAATACTTTAGAGACTAAAAAAAAAAAATCTATATAATTATTCAATATTCATAATCCTTTGTTAAATCCCATCTTGTCCATTGCTACTCTTCCCTCTCACTTGATCACTGTCTCAGTTGTCAGGGATATCTGGGCAGTGGCCACTCTAACTTGTTCATATTGAAAAGGAGTGTGAACATTATGGGGAAGGGAGATGCAGCTGGTTGATGTTCTTGAAGAGGCTGTTGTCTCTGGGTTTTGGGACTTATCTAGCATAGGAACAATCCAGAGGTTTTAAGTTTCTGAAAAATAAACTTAGTGAGTGAAATTTTTATAGAGTCTCAGATAGACACCTGGGCAGTCTTTAGGATTTTCAGACTTACTGTTGATTTGGCCTTGGTATGCTGTGGCCATGTGTAATATCTAGCTGAAGCATGCAGCAGAGTAAACCCCAGGATAACCTCTCAACTCTATTTGAAATATCTTAGCCACTAAAACTTTATTATGTTACCTTTCTTTTCCCCCTTTTGGTCAAGAAGGCATTCTCAATCCCTCAATGAATCCAACAGTATATAAAGAAGTATACAGCATGATCAAGTGGGATTTATTCCTTGTATGCAATTGATTAGTTCAACATAAGAAAACCAATGTCATGCACCACATTAACAGAATGAAGTGGAAAAAAAAAAAAACCCACATGGTCATCTCAATTGACACAGAAAAGGCATTTGACAAAATCCCCATAAGTCTTCTTGACAAAAATGATTAGAACACTAGGAGTAGAAGGAAACTTCTTCAACACGATAAAGGACATTTATGAAATGCCCACAGTTAACATCCCGCTTAATGGTGAAAGAGTGAAAGCTTTCCCTCTAAGATCAAGAACAAGACAAGAATGCCCATTGTCACAACTGTTATTTTACATTGTACTGGAAGTTCTTGCCAGAGCAATTAAGCAAGAAAAGAAATAAAAGGAATCCAGATTTCCCTATTTACAGATGATTTGATCTGATATATAGCAAATCCTTTCAAATCCACAGCAAAGCTCCTGAGCTAATGGTTTAATTAAGCAAAGTGGTGGGGTACAAGATTTACAACCCCAAACCAGTAGTGTTTTTATGCACAGCAATCAACACTAAGAAAAAGAAATCAAGGAAAATATTCCATTTACAATAGAAACTAAAATAATCAAATATCAAGGAATAAATATAACCTTGGTTGTAAAGCACTTGTATATAGAAACTACAAAAGATTGGTAAAAGAAATTACAGAAGATCTAAATAAATGGAAAGACATTCCATGTTCATGGATTGAAAGACTGGGTATCATTAATATGTCACTCCTATCCAAAACAATTTATAGATTGAACACAATACCAATCAAAATTCCAACAACCTTCAAAAAGCCAATCATCAAATTTATATGGAAGGATAAGTGTCTCCAAATAGCTAAAGCCATCCTGAAAAAGAAAAATGAAGTTAGAGGACCCACACTTCCTGATTTTAAAACTTATTTCAAAGCCACAGTAATCAAAACAGCATGGTACTGGCACAAGAACAGACATATAGAAAAATGGATTTGAATTGAGAGCTCAGAAATCAAGCCACACATTTATAGCCAACTGATTTTTCACAAGAGGGCAAAACCACTCAATTGAGAAAGAACAGTATTTTCAACAGACGGTGCCCAGAAAACTGAATCTGTCTTTGCAAAATGAAGAGGACCCCTACCTCACATCTTATACAAAAACCAACTCAAAATGTTTCAAAATCCTGAATACAAGAGCTAGAACTATCAAATGCCTAGAAGAAAACATAAGAAAGCATCTTCAGAACATTGCGTTAGGTAAAGTTTTCTTAGACTTTACACCCAAAGCATAAGTAATAAAAGAAAAAAAAAATACATAAATGGGCTTGCATCAAAATTAAAAACTGTTGTTCCTCAAAGGACTTTGTCATGAAAGTAAAATTGTAACCTACACAATAGAGAAAATATTGAGAAACGATGTATCTGCTAAAGGTTTAATATCCAGAATATATAAGGAAATTCTTGAACTTAACACAAAAAGACCAACAATGCTTTTTTTTTTTTAAAATGGGCAAAAGATTTGAACAGACATCTCTCCAATGAAGACATACAAATGGCCAGAAAGCACATGAAAAAATGCTCAACATCATTAACAATAAGGGAAATGCAAATCAAAACCAAAATGAGATACCATTTCACACCTATTAAATTGGCAACTATTTAAAAAAATGGAAAATAACAAGTGTTGGAGAGGATGTGGAGAAATAGGAACACTCATACATTGCTGCTGGCAATATAAAATTGTGCAGCTGCTGTGGAAGACAGTCTGGCAGTCCCCCAGAAAGCTAAGTATACAATTACTATTTGACATGATAATCCCACTATTAGGTATATACCCCAAAGAATTGAAAGCAGGGACTCGAACAGATATTGGCAAACCAATGTTCATAGCAACATTATTCACAATGTCAAAAGATGGAAGCAACCCAAGTGTCCACCAACCAATGAATGGGTAAATAAAACATGGTATAAACATACAATGGACTATTACTCAGCTGTAAAAAAGAATGAAGTCCTGATACATGTGATAGCATGGATGAACCTTGAAGACATCATGTTGAGTGAATTAAGCCAGGCAGAAAAGCACAAATATTGTAGGATCTCACTGACTTGAAACAATTAGAATAAGCAAGTTCATAGAATCAGTATCTAGAATATAAGATACCAGGGGACAGAGTCGGGATAGGGAGCAGGAAGTTAAGGCTTAAAATGTACAGGGTTCCTATTTGGAATGATGGAAATGTTTTGGGCTATGGATGGTTGCGATGATAGCACAACATTTTGAATGCAATTAATGGCATTGAAATATATATTGAATGTGATTAATAGGAGGAAATGTTATATTGTATATATGGTAACAGAATAATAAAAAAGAAACCATGGAAGTACACTACACTAACAGTGAATCCTAAATTAAAACATGGGTTATAGTTAGTAGTACAATTATAAAAATGTGCTATTATCAATTATAACAAATATTCTACCTGAATGCAAGATGTTGGTGGTGGGTTGGTATACAGGAATACTGTATTTTATTCATGATTGTTCTTTAAACCCACAACTTCTCCAATAAAGAAAAAAAAGTAAAAAATAAAATAAATTTAAAAAGGATAATAGACTAATAGCTCTAGGTACAGATATAGGTATACATATAGGTATAGGTATAGATATAAGTATGTTTATAGACATAAAGGCAGTTGAAGATATGGCTATATAGATACCCTGCATTGTGGTTGAATTTCCTTCTTTTTGCTCACTTAAACAAATCAAGTCATCAGCAAACAACAAATTAAATTCCATGCAGGAATTCCTTCCACCATGACACAAGTAACTGACACTGATACAGACAAACACACACGAATACTCTCTCAGAGACTAAAAGTTTAATTATTAGGAAAAGTAAAGATTTGCCCAAGTAGAATCTGTATCTATCTATCTATCTATCTATCTGACCTAACATTTCCCCTTTTAACCACATTCAAATATGTAATTCAGAGCTGTTAGTTACATTAACAATGTTGCGCCACCATCACTACCATCCATTACCAAAACTTTCCCATCATTTAAAATAGAAAGTCTGTACAATTTAAGCATTAACTCTCCATTCCCCACCCCCATTCAGTCTCCTGGTAATCTGTATTCTAGATTCTGTCTCTGTGAGTTTGATTATTCTAATTATTTCATACCAGTGAAATATTTTGACCAGTATTTTATCTTTTATTATAAAAATTCATATTTAAAGCTGTAAAATATTAATTGTTCATTTAATTAATTACTCCTACCTGTCTTCCTTTTCCTGTTGCTACATTTTTTCCCTTTTTGTTCTTAACCGAGACTTTGTCTTGCTGGGTAACAATGTGCGGAAATTCTTCTGTAGAAATGACACGCATCTTCTAGGAATGGAGTGCCTTTCCCTAAGGACCACTGAGAATGCTGGTTGCCGTTTAGAGTACAGAGTTTCTCTGGGGCCTAGGGCACCTTTTATTGGGAACCTGGGTTCTGCTGTCATCCCATAAAAGTCCCGTCCAAGAGCTCTCCATGGCCCAGGGTTGTCTCCATTCCTATGGAATCTGTCCTGTTCTCAACCTCTTCCCAGGGCCTGGTAGAAGCCAAGCCAGTCCACCCTGCCTGCCTCTGCCTTGGTGGTGTGTCGTGGCATCTATCTAGAGTGTATTTCCTGAACGTTTACCGTGTCTGCTATTTACCTCCTCAGTCCACATTTTCAGCATTTTGCTAATTCACTTTCTTTCCTCAGTACTGCTTGGGGGTGGGGTGGGGTGGGGTGGGATCAAGCATCTTAGATCTTCACAACATTTTCCTGTTTCTTTACTTGGCTGCCACTTTTGAAATTTATGTCATGATGCGATTCTGCAGTGGTAGCTGCTGATTTTTAAAAATTTCTCTCTTGTTCACTTTTAAGTTTTAGAAGAGAAAGATGAGAGGAAGATGGATACATCAGAGGGCATTTGATGCCTATGGGGGTGTGGTGGTGAGCACTCCTGAGTGGTGAGGGCTGAGAAAGACGTGCTATGGAGATGAGATTCTCTTCATTCACATCGGCCCTGATCTGGCGTTTAGCTCTGTAGGTAACTGAGGACTGTTTTGTGAGATAACATAGTCCTGCCTTTGAGTATTCTATAAATCCTCAGTGATAATGATGTTAGACATGAAAGATCCATGTACATACTTGCTACTTATTCTATGTATTAGATTTTTAGAATCTTTGTACCTCGAAACACAAGCTGGTGGGAAAAAATTGTTTACAACTTAGACAAGGCAAAAAGTACAAACCAATGAAAGAGAATATGTCTTTATTTGCATGTTAGCATACCTGAGTTTGGCTTTTGCTTCATAATCATCTGTGAAATATTTCGGTCTATGGTGAGGACAGAAATATGTTAGTTAGTGCTCAGAAGGGCAATTGGACAAAAGCAAAGATTTCCTGAGAACAGCTATTTGCCAATTGATTATCAAAGGTTGGATATTTTTAACTTGTCATTGGGCCTACAATTTGAGAATAAGAAAGAAGAGAAGGAGAGGAGGAAAAAGAAGAGGAAGAGAAGAAGAACGTAACTGCATATTCAAGGATATATTGTAGCATTTTAGATCAGGAAATCACCCATAGTGATATTAGGATTTGAGCTTTCTCTGTTCTGACATGGAAAGTGAACTGCAGATATCCTCACCCTAATTGTAATTGCAGAGTTCATAACTGGGAATTTGGGCAATGGATTCATAGTACTCATAAACTGCCTCGACTGGGCAAATAGAAGAAAGCTCTCCTCAATTGATCAAATCCTCACTGTCTTGGCGATCTCCAGAACTGGTCTTCTCTGGGAGATATCAGTAAATTAGTTTAGATCTCTACATTATTCAGGCTTATTTATTCCTGGAACAGAAGTAAGATTTGTTAATTTTGCTTGGATAGTTACCAGTCACATTAGCCACTGGCTTGTTATGATCCTCAGCATCTTTTATATGCTCAAAATAGCCAGTTTTTCCAGCCCAGTTTTTCCCCACCTGAAGTGGAGAGTTAAAAAAGAAGTGATTCTGGTGATAATGCTAGGTACCTTAGTCTTCTTGTTTTTAAGTCTGATACAAATAAACATATATTTTAATGACTGGTTGCATCGGTATGAAAGAAACACTTGGAGTTCCAGAATATTTTCTAGTCTGACATTATTCACTATGACTATGTTCACCTTCATCCCATTTACTGAGGCCCTGATTTCTTTTCCGCTATTAATCTTCTCTCTGTGGAAACATCTCTAGAATACACAGCTTGTTTCAAAGGACCCAGAGATCCCTGCACCAATGCCCACATAAATGCCTTGAAAACTATGGTCTCGTTCCTCCTACTCTATGCTAGTTTCTTTCTGTCCTTTCTCATGTCATGGATTAATGAGATGCTGCAGAACAAACTTGTCTGCAGGCTCTTCCAGCTTATTGGAATTGCCTATCCATCAAGCCTCTCATTTCCCCCAATTCTGGGAAACTCTTAAGTTCAGGCCTTTCTTTTGGTGCTGTGGCAGCTGAAGTGTGGACAGACAGATGAAAACCTCACAGTTCCATAGGCCATTCAGAAGTAATCTTGTATGTTCTAGATTTAAAAAGAGCCTCTGAGGAGTTGTTGAAAGACATTTTATAGTTCCCCCAGGTTCTTCCATTGTGAAGGTCATTGTAAAAATTTCAAATGTATGTCTAGAATAGTGTCTTACATATGTAACATATTACATATCTGCATTGTGTCCAGTGTATTATCAAAAATTGGAAACTTACTTGAGGAAATCCTTGATTGATCCTATTGTAATTTAAAAATATGCACTACAGAATCCTTAGATGGTAATATATGAACCTCCAATCTTTTGACTGGTAATGATCCTTCAATTCTAAATTACTCATTAGGGATTGGTGTTTGAGGTAAATATTTTATTACATCATGCATATCTATTTAATTGATGAATTGAAATTTGGAAAAGAAATAGGGAAATTTTAGGTTTGTGACTATTATTAGTACTAATGGAATGGGGTAATTGAAAGGGATTAACAGGTCAAATAAATAGATAGCTGCCACATAAAACAATGCCCTTCCCTTTTCAGTAATTACATCATACATATGTGCACATATCCTGGGGCATATTTACATTTTTGTCTTTTTAAATAAACTTTATTGGAGAATAATTTACATATAATAAAATGCAACATTTTTAGTATACAGTTCAATCAGTTTTGACACATGTATATACCTGTGTAACTATAACATCCATTCTATATCAATAAAGATTATTTCTACCACCAACCCAGGAGTTTTTCTGTGCACCTTGTAGTCCATACTCCCAGTCCCCATCTCTTCCCCCCAGGCAATCACTGATCTGCTTTTGGTAACTTTAAAAAAGAATTCTAGGTTTCCAGAATTTCAAATATATAGAGTCAAGCAGTATATACTGCTATATGTAAGACTTCTTTAACTCAGCATGTTTTTGAGATTCATCCATGTTGTCATTTTATCCGTAACTTGTCTCTTTTTATGCCTGAGTAGTATGGATATATCACATTTTAAAAAATCATTTTACTTGTTGATGAACATGTGAATGATTCCCAGTTCTGGGCTATTATGAATAAAACTGTCGACCTTCATGTAGATACCTTCTTCTGGATATATGGTTTTGTTACTCTTGGGTAAATATCTAGAAATAAAACTGTTGAATCATTTGGTAAGAATGCTTAACTTTATTAAAAACTACTAAAGAGTTCTCCAAAATGGTTATACCATTTTATATTTCCACCAGCAATGTATGAGAATTTCACTCATTCCACATCATGATTGACAGTTGATACTATTGTTTTTGTTTGTTTGTTTGTTTGTTTAGTTTTAGCCATTCTACTTTCTTTGTCGGGCTTCTCGTGGTTTTATGGTTTTAATTCACATTTTCCTGATGCTGAGCATCTTTTCATGTGCATGTTGGCTTCTTTTATGTAATGTGTGTTCAAATTTGTTGCCTATCATTTAATTTGATTTATTGGTTTGTCTTTTTATTATTGAGTTGTAGGAGTTCTTTGTATAGTCTGGGTATAGGTCCTTTATCAGATATGTGTTTTGGGAATTTTTTTTTCCAGTGGTTTGACGTTTCATATTCTTTATAATGTCTTCAAAATTAAAAGAGCAAAAGTTTTTAAAATGTTTAGTCCAATAATCAATTTTTTAATGCTCAGTGTTTTTTGTGTTCTGTATAAGAAATCTTGGCAAACTCCAAGATTATGAAGATTATCACATATGGCTTCTTTCAGAAGTTTTATATTTCAGATTTTATGTTTAAATATATTTATGTTTAAATATATGTTTATATCTCAAATTATGTTCATGGCATGAGATTAGGATTGAGATTCATCTTTTTAAATACAGATATCCATTTCTTCAAGAACCAATTGTTGAAAAGACTATCCTTTCCCAATTGTATCAACTTTGCATTTTTGTTGAAAATGAATTGATTATTTCTGGAGTATTTCTTCTGATCTTTTAATTTAAATATTTATCCTGATGTCAATACCACACTTTTGTGATTATGGCAGTTTAATACTATATCTTGAAATGTAGTAGTAAGTCCTCCAACATTGTTCTTCTTTTTCAATATTGTTTCAGTTATTCTGGTTCTTTTGCTTTTCCATGTATGTTTTAAATTCAGTTTATCAATTTCTTCTAAAAAGCTTCCTGGGATTTTGATTGTGATTGTATTGAATTTCTACATACATTTCTGGAATAATTGCCATCTTAGCAATATTGAGTCTTCCAATCCATGAATGTCACATACCTTTTCATTTATTTAGGTCTTAAAACTATAAATAGTTTTCAATGTGCAGTTTGGGACACAGTTTGTTAGATTTATCGCTAAATATTTCATGTTTCTGTGGGTATTACAAATGTTACTTTTAAAAGTTCCAAAACCTAATTGTGGCTAGTATATAGGAATACAATTAATTTTTGTATAACATTGACTTTATGTGCTGTGAACTTGAAAATTCACTTGTTAGTTTTAGCAGTCTATTTTGTAGATTGCTTGGGATTTTCTATATACATGACCATGGTGTTTGAAGATAAAAGAATTTTGTTTTTCCCTTCCCAATCTTTTGACTTTTATTTCATTTTATTGCATTATTGCACTGGCTAGGCCCTCCAGGACAATGCTGAATGTAAGTGTTGACAGCATATATTCTTGCCTTTCTTCGAATCTTGAGCTAAAGCTTTCAGTTTTTCAGCATTATCATATTACCTATAGGTTTTTTATAAATGCCCTTTATCAGTTTGAGGAAGTTTCCTTTTATTTCTAGTTTGCTAACAGTTTTTATGATGAATAGGTGTTGAATTTTATCAAATGATTTTTATGCATCTATTGAAATGATCATATGATTTTCTTCCTTCATTTTGTGAATATATGGTCAATTATATTAGTTATTAAATGTTAATCCAGTATTACATTCTTAGGATAAACTCCATTTGGTCCTTTTTATATGCTGGATTTAATTTGTTAATATTTTGAAGATTTTTTTGTTTCTATGTTCATGAGAAATATTGGTCCATACTTTTATTTTCTTATAATATGTTTGTCGGATTTTGATATAAGGGTATTCCTGACCTCATAAAAAAAGTTCCAAGTTGCAGGAGGATCCCCTCCTCTATTTCATGAAAGATTTGTGTAAAATTGGTAATTTTTCTCTATAAATATTTTATAGAAGTAAAGAGTCAGGTCACTCTTTGCTTTATGGACAGGTTAAATTAAGAATTTAAATTTTTAAAATAGATACAAGGTTATTCCAATTCCCCACTTCTTTTTGTGCCTGCCTCAGGAATTTTTGTCTTTCAGGGAATTGTCCATTTTATCCAAGCTGCCCAATCATTGACAGAATCTTATAAATAGTATTTCCTTAACTTCATTTCAGTATCTATAGGGACTGCATGTTTGCCTTAATTTTCAACCTGATATTTTGTGCCTTCTCACTATTTCTTGGTCTTTCTTCTTTGAGGTTATTAAATTTATTTTTTTCAAAGAACCAACCCTATTGTTTTTCATTTTTCCATTTCACTGATTTCTGCTCTTACATTTATTATTTCTTTCCTTCTACTTAAGATTCACATTGCTCTTCTTTTTCTCATTTCTTTGATCTTTAATTTTGGACCTTTATTCTTCTATAACATGAGCAAGTAAAGCTTTAATTTTCCCTCTGAGCACTCTAATAAGTTACAGGTCCATATTGTAAATCCTAATGCAATTATTAAGCAATTAAACAGCTCATAGAGTGCCTGCCATGAACTTGATATTCAATAAGTATTTATTGTCTGACTGAAATAAATTATTCATCTTTCAGCCTCTTTAATATTTTTCCTTGAGTTTTCATCTATATTATTTCAGTTTTTATCTGTCTTTTTGCATTTACCAGTCAGAACTTTGCCTATTATTTTATTGTTTGCCTCTTTCTGTCATTGTGCCTTAGGTTGTGCCTCTTGGGAGGCTATCTGTGCTGGTTTGAAGCTGTTATGGACCCCAGAAGAGCCATGATCTTGTGGGATGAGACCTTTTGATTGAATGTTTCCATGGAGATGTGACCCATCCAACTATGGGTGAGACTTTTTGATTAGATTATTTTCATGGAAGTGTTACCCCGCCCATTCAGGGTGGGTCTGATTAGATCACTGGAGTCCTTTTAGAGAGCTCACAGAGAGAAGGAGCTCAGAGAAGCTGAGAGAAGCATTTTGGAGAGAAGCTAAGACATGTAATCCACGGTTTGCCCTGGAGAAGCTGAGAGGGCCCCCAAATGCTTAGAGAGAAATGCCCTGGGAGAACAAGCAAGGATGCACAGAGACTGAGAGAAGCTAAGAGAGACAGAAGCCCTGAGATATCTTGGAAAAATCCATTTTGAAATGCAACTTGGGAGCAAAGGACCAGCAGATGCTAGCCTCGTGACTTCCCAGCTGACAGAGGTGTTCTGGATGCCATCAGCCTTTCTTCAGCAAAGGTATCCTCTTGTTGATGCCTTAGTTTGGACACTTATGACCAGAGAACTGTAAATTTGTAACCTAATAAATTCCCTATATAAAAGCCAATCCATTTTCAGTATTTTGCACAACAGCAGCTTTAGCAAGCCAGAACAGTATCATTTTTCTTTTATTTATTTGGTTCTTCCCAGATATTATCTCTGACTCTTTTTCCAGACTCATGAATTTGCTTGCATTGTCTATTTTGGGCAGAGAGCACAGCAGTCACAATTCCCAAGGGGGCTGATTAACTCAATGCCAGTGGTTTTGGATGGTAAAGAAATAGCCTGTCCTCAGAGCTATGTGTTGTTTTCATTTTGCTTTCACATGGGACAATTGAAATGGTTCAGAGTTTAACATTTACTTGCCTGTTGTGCCAAAGCTTCTGCCTGTAAATACTTCTGAGTATTTGCAAGTAGTGGTGCAGCCAGAATTAGGCTTCATTCTTGGAAGGATCTCAGTTTAGGTGGTTGATGTTGACAGCAGCTGTGTATTTCTATGATGATTTGGGAGAAGCCAAGAAAGCTTGGCCCTCCCTCTGGGAATGAACAGCACTGTTTCCTGTCATCCCTTCATGCTGCTATCTATATGCAAGTGAGTTTATACTACCCTTGCCATTAAAAGCACTATGTGACTTTTGACTCTGATGCTGGTTTCTTGTGGGGATGTGTGATCCTAATTTACTTAGAGCTTTCCTTAGGAATTGTTCCTGAATTTTATCAGGTACCTTTTTGGCATCTGTTGATATAATTTTGTGGTTTTTCTTCTCTAAATTGAAATGTACTGAATTACTTAACTATACTTTCTCATGTTGAACTATCCTTGAACGCCTGGAAAAAATTCTACTTAGATGCTCTGTATAATTTCTCTAATATTCTGTTTGATTTGCTATGGTTATATTTAGATCCCATTTTTCTCCTTCCTTCCTTTAAATGAAAGTGATCTATAGTACCTTATTTATATTATCTTTATCAGAGTTTGCTATACAACACATCCAAATTTCATAAAATAAACTGGACTAAATTTAATTGTTTTCTCTGGTTCTCTGGTTAGAATAGTTTAAATACATAGAAATTATCTGATCTTTAAAGAATAAATACAAACCAGCCATAAAGCTGATTTCTCAGATGTCTTCCTTAATAGAAATTCTTTAACTTCTATTTCCATTAACATAGGATTATTCTCTTTTCAGATTTTCTGCCTCTTCTTGGGAAAATCAGGCAATTTTGGTTTTGCTGAGAGATATTTTTTAATGTATTTCCACATAGCATATTTTATATTATATGAAAATATAATTATTTAAATTATTTTCACACCTTTCTCATTCCTAATGTTTGGGAGGAACACTTATTTTCCACTCATCATATTTCAAAGGAGAGTAACCTGACTGGAGAAAAACCTCTGGCCTCTTTCCTCAGGTCATTTCCAGCATTTTAATAGTAACAATCATTGATTTCATAGTCAGAAATAAGTAATAGATATGTTTAAAAATAGATAAAAAAGTTCAAAACATTTGAGAGGGAATTCTACGTCATGAAATCTACTGCAAGGAAATATATACATATGTTTATGTATGTATAACATAAATTATATATAGAAATTATGTATATGGATTATAGCAACATATATGTTGCTCTGTTTGATTCTGACTAAGCACATGGCATCCTACAGTCAGGAAATCTTTTAGAAATTACTTCAGGTTTTGCTATAAACCCAAAATAACAAGTCACCCTATTTACTTTTGGTCCTCAATATTATAAATTTGATGATTTCTTATAAGTATAATCTAACTAAAGTAACTTCATCTCTGATTGTTATTATGCTGACATCTATAAATATGTCACAAAATTTATGGATATGGTAATCTTGTAAAAAATTATGTAATTAAACTACAACAGATTGAGATCAACTATGATAACCTTGATAATCTTGCCAGGTTTTAACCCCTTAAATATCTTTAAATATCTGCTTTGATTTTATTTGGAAGTCAGTCCTTGTGAAAACTGACTCCCTTGTACCACATTGCAAGTATATTTCTAATGCTCCTTATATCTGAATCTTCCTTTGGTAATATATCCTTTTTATGCCTACCCTGCTAGGAGACAGGAAAACTTGGAGGAGCACATGGATATTCAATTAAGAGTAAATGTCCTTGTCACAGTCCTAGAGCTGATGTATTTATATCACGCCATAAATTCAGTTTATACAAAGTACCCTACACTTTTCTCCCTTAAGTTTTTGTGTATTTAATTCTATCTATATCTTCCTTACAAGTATCGAATGCCCATGTGAACACATCTTGCAAACCTTGGAAAGCATATTTAAGCATTTATGTATAAAGACACAAGAAGCTAACAGGTACTTTATAGTGATTGCTTATTCTATGCAAGGCATTCTGCTAAGAGCTTATGTAGATGAACATAATTTTTCTTAACTTGTGTAAAATAATATTGTCCCATTTTATTTGTGAGAGGACTAATGTTCATAGACATTAAATGACTTTCCCAAGATACCAATGTCAGTAGGTATAGAAACGGGGATTCAACACAGACTGCCTGTCTCTGGTGCTTGTATCTGTATATTCCAATCCATCTGTTCAGTCTCATTCCAGCCCTCAGATGAAGAAGCTGAGAGGTAGAATAGGATGAAGGTGACTTAGTCATTGACTGCTCAATGGGGATGAGAGGCTGGAAGGAAGGTTCAATGGGGAGGAATTAGGCTTGCTACATTGGTTATGTGATTGTATGGCATGGTGCAGAATTTTAGACATTCTGAGAGCAGGGTTTAGGACTGAGACAAGAGTAGAGTTGAATGAGGTTGAATTCCAAGTCCGACTGTGAGGCACCTCCTTTAAGTGTCTTAGTAGCTTGGACCTAGAGTCATTGTTGGTGTTTGGGAAGCAAGCAAATAACAGTAGGCCTGAGATTCACTCCAACCTACTTGGGGATGGATGCCAATGTGAGAAGGATTGACAGGCACTAGACCTCCTTGTAAGCAACTAACTGTGTTTACTAGCAAAAGATAATGCTAGTAAGCAATGCTTTTGCATAGTATATACTTAGGCTATATGAATTGCTTACTGTAAATAAATTAGAAAATTATGGATTTATGAGGCATAGTTTTCTGGAGAATGGGAGGGTAATTCCAAACTGAAACAACTTTATTTGAGAAAAATATTTCCACAGACACTGAGAATTCATTTGCTAATGAAAAAGCAAAACATATCCTCATAAAAGAGAGTGAAATATATTATTGAAAACTATGTCTGAAAGTTTTTAGCATCCCTAACAGGAAATGCTATGTCTCTACTTAGTTCTTGCCTGTGTATTTTGGATCATTAGTAAAGTTTAATATTGTAAGATCTTAGATTACCTTGACTCTTCTTTGACAACTTAGCCCTTTATTAATTAAACCTATAAATTATAATGGTAAAGCACTTTATTGTAAGCAAATGGAGGGTAATATGACTACTTGAAAAAACGAGAAAATATGAGAATTTGACACCCAGATGGCAACCTATATATCCTTGATATAAAAATGGGGAAAGTCTTGCAGCAGATTATGGGGTTAAGTCTTACCATTGGAATCTGAAGTAAGTGGAATGTAGACCCAGGGGAATTAGCTAATGGATAGACAACAAAGATCAAGTAGGAGGAATTTTAAAGAAAAATACTCAAATACCCTTCCCTGGTTATTAGCAGCTATGGTAAAAACTAGACTTATGAAAGAGAAAGCTAATATTTAGGAAAAGAATGAAATAAAATCAGTTTTCCCCATTACTATAAAGTTCTCCCATGCTTTTATGGCCTCTTGGACAGATTTTTCATTTACTCTCACAATAACTCACTTTTGGTCATTGCTTGCCCAGAAGATTATATAGATAGGTGGGAACAATGGCAAGTTCACCATGGAATCCAAAAGATAATCTGTTAAAGAACTGGGACACTTTGTGGAGAAATATTAGCACAAGACTTATGAATTACTGCAAGCATGGATTCTTAGAATAAATGATCAAAGAGGCACATCTCTATTTCTACATCATGAATGGAAGACATTATTTGGGTGGATAATCTATACTCAAGTGCTGTGAATTTTGATGAATAGTCACTTCTAAATGGTGCAACTACCTTATTGCAATAAGGTAAAGGAAAAAATTTTGCAGACCAACCCTGAAAAGGCTAATTGCCACCCTTCATCTCTGAATATCAAATGGACTATTTCTTTTAAAGCAGTAGGGATGTTATGTATAGGCAACTCTGGATTGGCTGGCATAAAGATAATTAGAGAGGTATACCTAATTTAAAGCTGTTTGCATGGAACATGGTAGATGATATGAAAAAAGTTTCTACAATCTTGGGTACCTTGAATAAACTTGACAATGGGGCAGAGCAAGTACATATTCAGGAGGCAGTAACTGGTCTGCAAGCTCAATCACTATTCCTGGGGCTAAATTATGGTAAAGAAAATTAATGCTATCCTACAGAAAGATGGCATTAAGGCAAAAAACAAAATAAAACAAACAAGCAAACAAAAAATGACAACAAACAGTAGGCAAGAAGAAAACCATAACTGGCTTAGGCAGGTTGAGTTGTTTAGATATCAGTTGAATAATGGAATA
Source organism: Choloepus didactylus (assembly GCF_015220235.1). Taxonomy (NCBI): domain Eukaryota; kingdom Metazoa; phylum Chordata; class Mammalia; order Pilosa; family Megalonychidae; genus Choloepus; species Choloepus didactylus. The sequence continues at coordinate 122,108,291 of NC_051314.1, forward strand.
AAAAAAGGATATTGACCCAATTTCCCAATTTCCATCAGAGAACTGATGCTTGAGGGGAGTAATATATAGTGAGGCATCATCAAATTTGCTTTATATGTATCCCATCTTGAATAAATTCTAATCCACTTATGGATTTGTGATTCAGAACTGAAAAGTATTTGAGTAGGGGGCTACATGTACTCCTGAAGTTACAAACATAATTTCTAAAATGGCAGTCTGAAAGTCCAGGACCTGTGCACCAGTTCCCAAGTGGGAGATCCAGAGTCTTTTTCAGTAACATAGATGAAATACTCAGGGGAATATGGAAAGCATTTTGGAATTACCAGACATGATCACTTAATGAAAGAGAACAAGTAGGGAGACCACTCTAGAGTTGGAATAAAAAAAATATTCAGAGTAGATAAAGATTCTGTTGTAGAGGGACCTAAGGTGATTTTTAAACTATTAAAATATTTGGTGGTTATGTAGACATTATCTGAACACAAAATTAGAATAAATATTATGTGCATTTTCATTTTCATATGTTTCAATTGAACATCCCAAGTATAAACGTTTAGAATCTTCCAAGTTGACCTATGTAATAATAAGCAATGTTGAATTTATGGAGGGCCAGAAGAGATCCTGCTCTGATTATGGAAATGATTGAGGTGAGAATACTGATCCCAGTAGAACTTTTCTTAAAAGTCTTTTCTGACCAGTATGTCAGACTGAGAGTACACAATCAAGAACTAAACAAGCTGATTTTCCCTATTTTTTCAGCCAAACATAATAGGTGAGCTCCTAACTCAAAATTACAAATCAAAAAAAAAAAAAAAAAAAAAAAACCCATGATGTAGAAGCAGAAGAATAAAAAAACAGAATTATGAACTCTCTCCACAGACTTCAGACAATAGGATAATTGAACAAAAGCTTTAAATAAGAATGTTTAAGTAAGTCAATTATTAAATAGAGCAAGAAACTATTAAAAAGTACCCAGCAGATTTGAAAAAGAAGCAATAGAAATTTTAGAAAGAAAGTATAATAATTGAAGTTAAAAACATAAAAGATGGCTTGAAAAGCAAATTAGATGCTTCTTTAGAAAGAATTAGTGAGTTGGAAGAAGTTCTGTGAAAATTTCTGAGAATGCAGTATAAAGAATTAAAAATTATAAAATGGGGGGTTGAGACATGGTAGATAGAATTAGAAGGCTCACCATGTTTAACAATAGTTTCAGAAAGGAAAGATAGAGAGAACAGAGAAGAGAGGCAATATTTATAGAGACACTGGATGATAACTTCCAGAATTGATGAAAGACAAACTACAAATATAAGAATTACATTGAATCTCAAGCAATTTGAACAAAATGAATGTTCATCTAGACATACCACGAAGAAGCTACAGATCACCAAAAAGAGATTACTTCAAAAGCATTCTAAGGATAAAGATTAGTTTCAAATAAAGTAATGCCAATTAGGTTAATAAAATAATTTTTCATCATCAATAACTGAAGCCAACAGATACTGGAATAAAATGTAAAAAAATATTGAGAGTAAGTAGATGTAACTATGATATGGGGTCAACTTTAAGAAACACTTGCATATATAATTTTAAAAATATATTTGATATATTTGTTTCAGTATCATATAATCTAGTATTATAAAATGACTTGGAAATATTTAATTTTTTTCTATGCTTTGGAAAACTTTAAATGCAATAGAAATTATCTGACCTTTTAAGAATTAACCCTTTAAACTGAGCAAAGTGCATTTTTTTGGATGAGTTGGAGGGGGGGGTATAAAATTATTTCTGCCTCTCCAATTGTTCTCATTTTTGGGTCTAGATAAATTAATATTTTCTTCTATCATTGAATCCATATTGAAAATTAGTATCTTCCTAGAAAATCATCCATGTCATCTAATTATTCAAATGTTTTGATATATTGCTTGGAATAATCATTATATAAAATTTTCATTGTTGTTTCTGAATTGTATCTCCTTCTTAGCAATAATATGAATTATGTTCATTTTCTTATTTTTCTGTATCAAAAGTTTCTGTATCAGAAGTTTTCCCCTCTTGGAGCTGATCTGTAATTTGTGCAGCATTTTTTTTTTAATTGAGATATATTCACAAACCATGCAGTCATACAAAGCGTACATTCAGTTGTTCGCGGTATCATTATCTAGTTGTACATTCATCACCAAAATTAATTTTTGAACATTTTCATTACCACACACACAAAAATAATAAGAATAAAAATTAAAGTGCAAAAGAACAATTAAAGCAAAAAAGAACACTGGGTACCTTCCCCCCACCCCCCCATTTTTCTACTCTTCCATCCATACACTGGACAAAGGGGAGTGTGGTCCATATGGCTTTCCCAATCACATTGTCACCCCTGATAAGCTACATGCTACATTTTTATACAATTGTCTTCAAGATTCATGGGTTCTGGATTGTAGTTTGATAGTTTGAGGTATTCACTGCTAGCTATTCCAATTCATTAGAACCTAAAAAGGGTTGTCTATATTGTGTGTAAGAGTGCCCACCACAGTGACCTCTTGTCTCCTTTTGGAAAGTCTCATCCACTGCAACTTATTTCATTTTCTTTCACATCCCCCTTTTGGTCAAGAAGATGTTTTCCATCCCACGATGCCAGATTTTGATTCCTCCCCGGAAGTCATATTCCACGTTGCCAGGGAGATTCACTCCCCTGGATGTCAGATCCCACATAGGGGGGAGGGCAGTGATTTCACCTGCTAAGTTGGCTTAGCTAGAGAGAGAGGGCCACATCTAAGCAACAAAGAGACATTCAGGAGGAGGCTCTTAGGCACAATTATAGGCAGCCTTAGCCTCTCCTTTGCAGCAATAGTCTTGCCAAGGACAAGTCCTGTGGTAGAGGGCTCAGCCCATTAAACCACCAGTCCCCTATGTCTGTAATCACATCAGCAACCATCGAGGTCAGGAAGCCCAACACCCCTGAATTCTCCACCAGCTCCTCAAGGGGGATCAGTGCAGCATTTTTAATAAGTTGATTGTAAATATTTAGCAATGGATAGAGGTGATGGTAGCCCATTTCTGTGAGTGTAATGAACAGCGCTGAATCATTTGGGTGACTGTGGTTGAAAGGGGAAGTTTTGGGCCGTGTCTTCACTAGAAGGAAAGCTAGAGGATGAAACATGATATTGTATAACATAGTGAACCATGTTGTGGATGATGAAGGTGGTTAATAGTACAAATATAAGATAGTCCTTCTATGAACTAAAACAAATGTGTGTCACTATTACAAGGTTTAATAATTTGGTGCTGCATGAGAAAAAAATACACCTACTGCAAACCATGGACTATACTTAAAAGTAATATTTTAATATTCATCCATCAGTTGTAACAAAGGTACCACATCAATGTTAAGTGTCAATAATGGGGGAGGGGTTTCTTTTTGGAACAATGAAAATGTTCTAAAATTGCTTGTGGTGATGAAAGCACAACTCTGATTATACTGAGACCCAATGATTGTATACTTTTGATGGACTGTATGGCATATGAATAAAACTGCTTAAATTTTTTTTTTTAATTTTAAAAGAAAGAAGTTTTCTAAGTTCATTCTTGATTTTTTTCTCTTGGCTCGCTGTTTTATTTTATCATATTGTCAAATTTTCAAATATTATTGATTTCTCATTTATTTTTATAATTTCTTCCTCTTAGCTTTACTTCTTTAAAGAAAAGTTGAATACTTAATTTATTTTCAAGATCATCTTTATTTAATAACAGACATTTTTAGGGATAAAGATCTTACCTGTTTGAATATAGCCATGCTTTATGGGTTTTAATATATAATGTTCTCATTATTAGTCATATATAAATAACCATTACTCCCTAGACCTTTTTTCTGTGCAATAGCTCTGTGATGATAGTGCTAAATTCTCCAATGTATGAATTTATATTCTCCCTGAGTATCTCAAGTATTACATTTTGTGAAATTCTTCATGTATTTCTGAACATGGTGTTTGTTTTAAAAATGACTACTACCTGGCTTCATGGGATTGAGAAAGCCTTCTTGACCAAAAGGGGGAAGAGAAATGAAACAAAGTTTCAGTGGCTAAGAGATTTAAAATGGAGTTGAGAGGTCATTATATGTGTTATATAGATATCCCTTTCTAGTTTTTAGTTTATTAGAATAGTTAGAAGGAAATATCTGATACTGTTGAATTGCAATTCAGTATCCTTGATTCTTGAAGACGATTGTGTAACTATATAGCTTATACGGAGTGGCCGTGTGATTGTGAAAACTTTATGGCTCATATTCCCTTTACCGAGTGTCTGAACAAATCAGTAGAAAAATGTGGACAAAAAGTAAATGAAGAATAGGGGGATGTGGGACACGGGATATTTTCAATGTTCTTTTTTACTTTTATTTTTATTCTTATCTTCATTCTTAATTTTTGGAGTAATGAAAATGTTCAAAAGTTGATTGTGGTGATGAATGCACAACTATCATGGTGCTGTGAACAACTGATTGTACACTTTGGATGACTGTATGGTATGTGACTATATTTCAATAAAACTATTAAAAATGAGTCCTATATAACTTGAGTTTTCTCAATGAATTACATGTAATCAGTTTTAAATTAATAGACATTGAGAGGAGATTTATTTTCCAAAGATGGCCCCAAGAGTTCTAACTTCCTATGTACTCTTCTTGCATTGCCACTTTGCCATCAGCAAATCGTTTTAACACTATGTTTAAATATATATATACAGAATCCAGCCAGTTCTCACAGTACTCCTATGTCAATGCCATCATCACCAGAATTAAACCATTTGTTCCCACAATGGTCTAAGCTAAGCATCATCTCTTCCCTGGTTTGTCACAAAAGCTTCTTATCTGGTTTCCTGCTTCCACTTCTCCAAACTTAGAACCTGTTCTTGACAGGAATATTTTTCCTTAAAATATAAATTAAATTTTGTCGCTTCTCTGCTTAAAATCCTTCAAAGCCTTAAATCTCATTCAAGTAAAAGCCAGATCCTTCCATATTCTTTGAGGTCCCACATGATTTGCCACCTAATCCCATTTACTGCTTTGACCTCCTCACCTAGTGGTCTCACTCTCCCTTTCTCTGCATCAGCCACACTGGCTTCCTTACTTTTCCTCTAACTCATTAAGAAGCTCCAATGTTAAGACACTTGTATGTGCTGTTCCATCTGTGTGGAATGTACTTCTCCAGATACCACATGGCTCATCCCTTCACTTATTTTAGGTTTTTACTCAAATGTCACCTTCTCAATAAGTCCTTCCCAATCACTCCATTTAAAATTTTAACTTCCCTCCCCACACACTATTTATTTCCCTTCTCTATTTTTATATGCAGCTTCTTATATAATGTATTTTCCCCATACACTATAAATTTTTGCTACTTAATTGTTTATAACCCATCTTCCCATACTATTTTGTTAGCTCATTAGAGGCATTATTTAAAACAGTTTTGTTCACTGCAGCATTCTAGCTCCTAGAGGTCTGGCACAAAGAAGACATTCAATAACTATTGGTTATCTGAGTAAATAAAATAATCCTCATTCAGCGTATTATTTTCTCCTGAATTCCCTTCTGTATATTTCAGTTTGATTTCTGTTTGTTTTTTGCATTTGCCTATTATAATTACTTGTGTACTTTTCTTTCTAAATTCACCTGGAGTGTGTCTCATGGTGGGTTATCCAACTTATTTCTTCTACTCCTTCTTGGACTATATCACAGCTCCCATCAATTTCCTTTTAATTTTGGACTAACTACTTTGGGCAGAAAATGGACCAGTTGCAATACTGCAAGAGACCTAGTTAATTGATCTTCCACGGTTTGACCTCATCAGAATTAAGACTGATTAAGCAAATTTAGTTCAATGCATTGAAAAGTTTTGAGAAACTTGCACAGGTCTCATCTTATACTTTGTGAGGAAAATAAAGATGTTACGCATGCTTCTATTTGGGGAGAGAGGGAGAGATGAAAATTTGAAATAATAAAATCCAAATGATAAATAATTCTATTCTGATAATTTAAAAAAAGTCATCCCAAAACTTAGTGGTGTAAAACAACAACTGTTGTAGTTCTTTACATGTTTGTGGACTTGGCATGCTTGTAGATTCCATGGATCAGGATTTTTGACAGGACATAACTGGGATGGCTTCTCTTTGCTCTGCAGTGTCTACAGCCTCAGCTAGAAAGACTTGAATGTCTGGGTTGATTCAAATGACTGGGGGCTGAAATCATGTATAGCAGAACTGAAAAATAGATCATTCAGCAATGATGGAAATGTTCTATATATCTGCTATTCAATACAGTACCTACTAGCCACATGTGGCTGTTTTTTACATGGAATGAGAATAGTACCGTTGAGCAACTGAATTTTAAATCGTATTTCATTTTAATTGGTTTAAATTTAAATAGCTGTATATGACATGTAGCCAGTGGCTACTGTATGGCAGCACAGATACAAAGTCTTCTTGGCTCATATGTCTGGTACCCGGGATAGAAAGGCTGGGCTCAGAAGAGACTGCTGTTCAGAGGGCCTGCATGTGGCCTCAGGGTAGTTAGACTAACAAGATGTTGGCTCAGAGTTTCAAGAGTAAATGTCCCAGTGATCAAGGCAGAAGCTGCAAGGCCTTATGACCTAACTTCAGGGTTCCCATAGTGTCATTTCTGCCATTTTTTATTAGTTGAAGTACTAAGAAACCATACTAGATTGAAGGAAACAGGATATAGGCTCCAGTTGTCAATGGGAGGAGAGTCAAGGAATTTGTTGCTGTGTTTTAAAACTGCTGTAGATTCTAAACAATTTTAGTGTAACAACAGAGAGCAGATTCTCTGTATTTTCCTAGATTTGGGGTATCTTATAATTAATCTGCATTGGTGAGGTTGGTAATACAGTTAAATGTAGATCATAAACTCTAGACATATATTGCATTTCTAGACTGCAGCTTTAGGTTACTAGCTCTTACCAAGAGAAATGGAGCAAAATGTATGAATCTTGTGGAAAGGATGATATTGTAAAACAATAAAAGAAAACCTATCTCCATTTAGCATGTTAACAAATGGGGATTCAAATTCTAATGCAAAGCTTTACATGCAAAATATAACCAGTGTCAACAGCAGCAGGGAATATAATATGTGCCTTGAAAATCACATTCTGATACCCTTGACATATAGGTGTAGTTTTCCAATTTAACTAATATCTTATTTTTTTGATAATACAACTTGGAACTTTCCAGGGCCTAACAGAACAACGGAAAGAAGAAATCCATTGGACATTATAAATTTGGACTCATAAATCTGTAACTGCAGCTACAATCATTCAGCCAATGGTGTACTGAAGGCAGAGACTACCTATCAACAGAATGTCTAGTATACTGGAGACCCTGTTTATGATCATTTCTGCTGTGGAATTGATAGTGGGGATTTTGGGAAATGGATTCATTGTGCTGGTCAACAGCATTGACTGGATCAGGAACCGGAAAGTCTCACTGATTGATTGTATTCTCACATGCTTGGCCATCTCCAGGATATGTCTTCTGTGGGTGATAATTTTAAATAGCCGTTTAAATGTCTGTGAGATATTATTTTACTGCAGGAATACAGTAGCGCTAATTTTTCAGGATCTTTGGCTAGGATCCAACTATTTCTCCACTGTTTGTAATACCTGCCTCAATGTCTTCTATTTCCTCAGGATAGCCAATTTCTCTAATCCCATTTTCCTCTGGATGAAATGGCGAATTCACAGGGTGCTTCTCATCATTGTTCTAGGGCCAACCTTCTGTCTCTTCACATGTTTTCTCCTGAATGAAACATTACTTATTAAGCTGTGGGAAGACCAGGTAAACATGGAAGAAAATACGACATGTATTTTTGTGAGGAATATGTATGCTTTTATGACTTCTCAGAGTCTGCTTGGCATGGCATTCATTTTCCTTTTTCTAGTATCACTGGCCTCCTTTCTTCTTTTAATCCTCTCCTTATGTAACCACACCAGGCAGATGAAGCTCCAAGGCACTCGTTCTAGGGGACCCAGCACAGAGGCCCACATAAGAGCTATTAGAGCTATGATTTCATTCCTCCTACTCTTTGTTGTGTACTATTTGAGCAGTTCTTTGATGGTTTTGACCCATGGAATAACGCACAGTGTCATGGCAAAGATGTCTGCTAATGTGCTAATGTTTTTCTACCCCTCCTTCCATTCGCTTCTACTGATTTTATGGAACAACAAACTGAAAGAGGCTTCTTTCTGTGTCCTGAGGAAGCTGAAGTGTGCCTGGAACCAGGGAAATCCTCATTCCCATAAAATACCCTGATATGTGTGGGATGTTCTGTTTAAAAAAGGAGGATGAGGAAGAAAAGGGGGACTCTACATATGTCCCTTTTACCTATCTCTTCTTTTGTTATGTTCTATAATGTGCTATGTTCTATTGAGCATTACAGAAAATATCTGCCTGATTTAAGTTAAAACAAAAAGATTGCTATCTTGTTTGCATTAGATATAGAGATTATGTATTTAGTAGTTAAATTATAATATATTGTCAATGCATTTTACATTAGATACTCTAAAAGGCATTTTTGATTATTCCATTGTGTTTGTTTTTAAAATTGTTAGATAAGCATGTATGAAGGAAGGCAATATATATTTCTGAGTTTGTATCAATGTGTGTATAAACAGATTGACATACATAAACATAAATGAATTAGTTCCCAAAAATAATAATACAATTTATTACTCCAAAGTAGAAAAGAGCACCCAAATGAAAATAGTAAATATGAGAATATGAAAATAAAGTCAATTGAAAGTCACATGTCATTAAGAATTATTTCCAAATACTTGTCCTCTCCTATAAATATTTCAGTAAAAATATTAAGCAACCCTGACTATCAGTGTTAGAACCAGTAGACAGTGCCTAGAATGAACTATGGAATTAAAATTAAATTTTACTTCACTGGTGAACTGTAGATGGAAAGCAAAGACATTTATTAGAAAATGAGTGAGATTCCAGGAGACAGTAGTGGTAAAATACAGAATCTCATGTGATGAAAGACAGTATGCAAAGAACAAAGAAAAATAAATATCTCAAAGATAAAAAATCAGAGACAATCTCTTGGATTTAAGAATTAAATTCAATAAGAATGACTCCTCTTAAAAAAAAAAGGAATTAGGGAGCATGTAATAAAAAGCAGGACAAAGAAAAAGTACAAATAGCATGTCCCAGAAAAACATTAAAAAGTTATTCAAATTGAATGTTTGGGAGAATAATTGGAGAACAATTTGACATTTTCTCAAAGACAGAAAAGAGGATGTTGCAAGGAAATATAACACTCCTCAATAAAGTTAATAGACAAAATTTCAACATTTCAAAAGTTGACTTAGAAAGTCAGTTATGTAAAAATCAGTGGAATGAAAGATAAAGCCTAGAAAATTAACCTAGATATTGTAGGCTTAAAATAAAATAAACTTTAAAGAGGTGAGTAAAGTAAAATATCTGGAGAATCCATGGGGTTCCCATGGGTGACGGGATGGATTTTGCCCCCAGGTCACTGTCTGGAAATATTTTAGTTGTCAGAATTGGAGGGTCCTACTGACATCTGGTGTATGGTTGCCAGATTTAGCAAAAGAATCAAATAGATATTTGAGAACTAAAATCCATAATATCTGAAATAAAAAATTACTGGATGATATCAATAGCTAGAAGTAAATGACAGGGAAAAGAATCAGTGCTCTTGAAGATGGATCAATAGAGATTGCATAATATGAAGAATGCAGAGTAAAATCTTTGAAAGAAATGAACCGAGCCTCAGGGATACGAGGGAGTATAACAAAATATCTAATATTCAAGTCATCTGAATCCCAGGAGAGAAGAAAGAGGGTGAGGCTGAAAAAGTACTGAAGAAATAATGCCTGAACACTTCCAAAATATGGCAAAGGACATAAACTTATAGATTCAAATTGCTGAGCCAACCCAAAAAAATCCATACCAAGAATACAAAATTCCCAAGAACCATGCTCACTCACCCCCCCACACCAAAAAAAAAAAAAAAAAAACAAAACCACAAAGACAAAATTTTGAAAGTAGCAAAGGAATGATAACTTATACTTGGGGAATAAATAATTAGAATGATGGTGGATTTCTCATCAGAAACCATGAATGCCAGAAAGAAATGTCACAACATTTTTCATGTGCTGAAGTAAAGAACTGTCAACCCAGCATCCTATACCAGTGAAAATATTTGTCAAGAATGAAGGAGAGGAGGGTGGGGCAAGATGGCAGACTGGTGAGCTGTAAGTTTTAGTTACTCCTCCAGGAAAGTAGGTAAAAAGCCAGGAACTGCGTGGACTGGACACCACAGAGCAATCTGTCTTTGGGCATACTTCATACAACACTCATGAAAATGTCGAACTGCTGAGATCAGCGAAATCTGTAAGTTTTTGCGGCCAGGGGACCCGCGCCCCTCCCTGCCAGGCTCAGTCCCGTGGGAGGAGGGGCTGCCAGCTCCGGGAAGAAGGGAGAACTGCAGTGGTAGCCCTTCTCGGAAACTCATTCTACTGATCCATACTCCAACCATAGATAGACTGAGACCAGACACCAGAGAATCTGAGAGCTGCCAGCCCAGCAGAGAGGAGACAGGCATAGAAAAAAAAAAAATAATAACATGAAAAACTCCAAAATAAAAGCAGAGGATTTTTGGAGTTCTGGTGAACACAGAAAGGGGAAGGGCGGAGCTCAGGCCTTGAGGCGCATACGCAAATCCCGAAGAAAAGCTGATCTCTCTGCCCTGTGGACCTTTCCTTAATGGCCCTGGTTGCTTTGTCTATTAGCATTTCAATAACCCATTAGATCTCTGAGGAGGGCCCTTTTTTTTTTTTTTTTTTTTTAATCCTTTTTTCTTTTTCTAAAACAATTACTGTAAGAAGCCCAATACAGAAAGCTTCAAAGAATTGCAATTTGGGCACATCAAGTCAAGAGCAGAACTAAGAGAGCTCTGAGACAAAAGGCAATAATCCAGTGGCTGAGAAAATTCACTAAACACCACAACTTCCCAAGAAAAGGGGGGTGTCCGCTCACAGCCACCATCCTGGTGGACAGGAAACACTCCTGCCCATTGCCAGCCCCATAGCCCAGAGCTGCCCCAGACAACCCAGTGTGACGGAAGTGCTTCAAATAACAGGCACACACCACAAAACTGGGCATGGACATTAGCCTTCCCTGCAACCTCAGCTGATTGTCCCAGAGCTGGGAAGGTGGAGCAGTGTGAATTAACAAAGCCCCATTCAGCCATCATTTGAGCAGACTGGGAGCCTCCCTACACAGCCCAGCAGCCCACAACTGCCCTGGGGGGACAGCACTCACCTGTGACATAGCACAGTCATCCCTCAACAGAGGACCCGGAGTGCACGGCCTGGAAGAGGGGCCCACTTGCAAGTCTCAGGAGCCATACGCCAATACCAAAGACTTGTGGGTCAGTGGCAGAGACAAACTGTGGCAGGACTGAACTGAAGGATTAGACTATTGCAGCAGCTTTAAAACTCTAGGATCATCAGGGAGATTTGATTGTTAGGGCCACCCCCCCTCCCCGACTGCCCAGAAACACGCCCCACATACAGGGCAGGCAACACCAACTACACACGCAAGCTTGGTACACCAATTGGGCCCCACAAGACTCACTCCTCCACTCACCAAAAAGGCTAAGCAGGGGAGAACTGGCTTGTGGAGAACAGGTGGCTCGTGGACGGCACCTGCTGGTTAGTTAGAGAAAGTGTACTCCACGAAGCTGTAGATCTGATAAATTAGAGATAAGGACTTCAATAGGTCTACAAACCCTAAAAGAACCCTATCAAGTTCAGCAAATGCCACGAGGCCAAAAACAACAGAAAATTATAAAGCATATGAAAAAACCAGACGATATGGATAACCCAAGCCCAAGCACCCAAATCAAAAGACCAGAAGAGACACAGCACCTAGAGCAGCTACTCAAAGAACTAAAGATGAACAATGTGACCATAGTACGGGATATGAAGGAAATCAAGAAGACTCTAGAAGAGCATAAAGAAGACATTGCAAGACTAAATAAAAAAATGGATGATCTTATGGAAATTAAAGAAACTGTTGACCAAATTAAAAAGATTCTGGACACTCATAGTACAAGACTAGAGGAAGCTGAACAACGAATCAGTGACCTGGAAGATGACAGAATGGAAAATGAAAGCATAAAAGAAAGAATGGGGAAAAAAATTGAAAAAATTGAAATGGACCTCAGGGATATGATAGATAATATGAAACATCCAAATATAAGACTCATTGGTGTCCCAGAAGGGGAAGAAAAGGGTAAAGGTCTAGGAAGAATATTCAAAGAAATTGTTGAGGAAAACTTCCCAAATCTTCAAAACAACATAAATACACAAATCATAAATGCTCAGCGAACTCCAAATAGAATAAATTCAAATAAACCCACTCCGAGACATATACTGATCACACTGTCAAACACAGAAGAGAAGGAGCAAGTTCTGAAAGCAGCAAGAGAAAAGCAATTCACCACATACAAAGGAAACAGCATAAGACTAAGTAGTGACTACTCAGCAGCCACCATGGAGGCAGAAGGCAGTGGCATGATATATTTAAAATTCTGAGTGAGAAAAATTTCCAGTCAAGAATACTTTATCCAGCAAAGCTCTCCTTCAAATTTGAGGGAGAGCTTAAAATTTTTCACAAACAAATGCTGAGAGAATTTGCTAACAAGAGACCTGCCCAACTGGAGATACTAAAGGGAGCCCTACAGACAGAGAAACAAAGACAGGACAGAGAGACTTGGAGAAAGGTTCAGTACTAAAGAGATTCGGTATGGGTACAATAAAGGATATTAATAGAGAGAGGGAAAAATATGGCAAACATAAACCAAAGGATAAGATGGCCGATTCAAGAAATGCCTTCACGGTTTTAACGTTGAATGTAAATGGATTAAACTCCCCAATTAAAAGATATAGATTCGCTGAATGGATCAAAAAAAATGAACCATCAATATGTTGCACACAAGAGACTCATCTTAGACACAGGGACACAAAGAAACTGAAAGTGAAAGGATGGAAAAAAATATTTCATGCAAGCTACAGCCAAAAGAAAGCAGGTGTAGCAATATTAATCTCAGATAAAATAGACTTCAAATGCAGGGATGTTTTGAGAGACAAAGAAGGCCACTACATACTAATAAAAGGGGCAATTCAGCAAGAAGAAATAACAATCGTAAATGTCTATGCACCCAATCAAGGTGCCACAAAATACATGAGAGAGACACTGGCAAAACTAAAGGAAGCAACTGATGTTTCCACAATAATTGTGGGAGACTTCAACACATCACTCTCTCCTATAGATAGATCAACCAGACAGAAGACCAATAAGGAAATTGAAAACCTAAACAATCTGATAAATGAATTAGATTTAACAGACATATACAGGACATTACATCCCAAATCACCAGGATACACATACTTTTCTAGTGCTCATGGAACTTTCTCCAGAATAGATCATATGCTGGGACATAAAACAAGCCTCAATAAATTTAAAAAGATTGAAATTATTCAAAGCACATTCTCTGACCACAATGGAATACAATTAGAAGTCAATAACCATCAGAGACTTAGAAAATTCACAAATACCTGGAGGTTAAACAACACACTCCTAAACAATCAGTGGGTTAAAGAAGAAATAGCAAGAGAAATTGCTAAATATATAGAGACGAATGAAAATGAGAACACAACATACCAAAACCTATGGGATGCAACAAAAGCAGTACTGAGGGGGAAATTTACAGCACTACATGCATATATTAAAAAGGAAGAAAGAGCCAAAATCAAAGAACTAATGGATCAACTGAAGAAGCTAGAAAATGAACAGCAAACCAATCCTAAACCAAGTACAAGACAAGAAATAACAAGGATTAAAGCAGAAATAAATGACATAGAGAACAAAAAAACAATAGAGAGGATAAATATCACCAAAAGTTGGTTCTTTGAGAAGATCAACAAGATTGACAAGCCCCTAGCTAGACTGACAAAATCAAAAAGAGAGAAGACCCATATAAACAAAATAATGAATGAAAAAGGTGACATAACTGCAGATCCTGAAGAAATTAAAAAAATTATAAGAGGATATTATGAACAACTGTATGGCAACAAACTGGATAATGTAGAAGAAATGGACAATTTCCTGGAAACATATGAACAACCTAGACTGACCAGAGAAGAAATAGAGGACCTCAACCAACCCATCACAAACAAAGAGATCCAATCAGTCATCAAAAATCTTCCCACAAATAAATGCCCAGGGCCAGATGGCTTCACAGGGGAATTCTACCAAACTTTCCAGAAAGAACTGACACCAATCTTACTCAAACTCTTTCAAAACATTGAAAAAAATGGAACACTACCTAACTCATTTTATGAAGCTAACATCAATCTAATACCAAAACCAGGCAAAGATGCTACAAAAAAGGAAAACTACCGGCCAATCTCCCTAATGAATATAGATGCAAAAATCCTCAACAAAATACTTGCAAATCGAATCCAAAGACACATTAAAAAAATCATACACCATGACCAAGTGGGGTTCATTCCAGGCATGCAAGGATGGTTCAACATAAGAAAAACAATCAATGTATTACAACACATTAACAAGTCAAAAGGGAAAAATCAATTGATCATCTCAATAGATGCTGAAAAAGCATTTGACAAAATCCAACATCCCTTTTTGATAAAAACACTTCAAAAGGTAGGAATTGAAGGAAACTTCCTCAACATGATAAAGAGCATATATGAAAAACCCACAGCCAGCATAGTACTCAATGGTGAGAGACTGAAAGCCTTCCCTCTAAGATCAGGAACAAGACAAGGATGCCCGCTGTCACCACTGTTATTCAACATTGTGCTGGAAGTGCTAGCCAGGGCAATCCGGCAAGACAAAGAAATAAAAGGCATCCAAATTGGAAAAGAAGAAGTAAAACTGTCATTGTTTGCAGATGATATGATCTTATATCTAGAAAACCCTGAGAAATCGACGATACACCTACTAGAGCTAATAAACAAATTTAGCAAAGTAGCGGGATACAAGATTAATGCACATAAGTCAGTAATGTTTCTATATGCTAGAAATGAACAAACTGAAGAGACACTCAAGAAAAAGATACCATTTTCAATAGCAACTAAAAAAATCAAGTACCTAGGAATAAACTTAACCAAAGATGTAAAAGACCTATACAAAGAAAACTACATAACTCTACTAAAAGAAATAGAAGGGGACCTTAAAAGATGGAAAAATATTCCATGTTCATGGATAGGAAGGCTAAATGTCATTAAGATGTCAATTCTACCCAAACTCATCTACAGATTCAATGCAATCCCAATCAAAATTCCAACAACCTACTTTGCAGACTTGGAAAACTAGTTATCAAATTTATTTGGAAAGGGAAGATGCCTTGAATTGCTAAAGACACTCTAAAAAAGAAAAACGAAGTGGGAGGACTTACACTCCCTGACTTTGAAGCTTATTATAAAGCCACAGTTGCCAAAACAGCATGGTACTGGCACAAAGATAGACATATAGATCAATGGAATCGAATTGAGAATTCAGAGATAGACCCTCAGACCTATGGCCGACTGATCTTTGATAAGGCCCCCAAGGTCACTGAACTGAGCCATAATGGTCTTTTCAACAAATGGGGCTGGGAGAGTTGGATATCCATATCCAAAGAATGAAAGAGGACCCCTACCTCACCCCCTACACAAAAATTAACTCAAAATGGACCAAAGATCTCAATATAAAAGAAACTACCATAAAACTCCTAGAAGATAATGTAGGAAAACATCTTCAAGACCTTGTATTAGGCGGCCACTTCCTAGACTTTACACCCAAAGCACAAGCAACAAAAGAGAAAATAGATAAATGGGAACTCCTCAAGCTTAGAAGTTTCTGCACCTCAAAGGAATTTCTCAAAAAGGTAAAGAGGCAGCCAACTCAATGGGAAAAAATTTTTGGAAACCATGTATCTGACAAAAGACTGATATCTTGCATATACAAAGAAATCCTGCAACTCAATGACAATAGTACAGACAGCCCAATTATAAAATGGGCAAAAGATATGAAAAGACAATTCTCTGAAGAGGAAATACAAATGGCCAAGAAACACATGAAAAAATGTTCAGCTTCACTAGCTATTAGAGAGATGCAAATTAAGACCACAATGAGATACCATCTAACACTGGTTAGAATGGCTGCCATTAAACAAACAGGAAACTACAAATGCTGGAGGGGATGTGGAGAAATTGGAACTCTTATTCATTGTTGGTGGCACTGTATAATGGTTCAGCCACTCTGGAAGTCAGTCTGGCAGTTCCTTAGAAAACTAGATATAGAGCTACCATTCGATCCAGCGATTGCACTTCTCGGTATATACCCGGAAGATCGGAAAGCAGTGACACGAACAGATATCTGCACACCAATGTTCATAGCAGCATTATTCACAATTGCCAAGAGATGGAAACAACCCAAATGTCCTTCAACAGATGAGTGGATAAATAAAATGTGGTATATACACACGATGGAATACTACGCGGCAGTAAGAAGGAACGATCTGGTGAAACATATGACAACATGGATGAACCTTGAAGACATAATGCTGAGCAAAATAAGCCAGGCACAAAAAGAGAAGTATTATATGCTACCACTAATGTGAACTTTGAAAAATGTAAAACAAATGGTTTATAATGTAGAATGTAGGGGAACTAGCAGTAGAGAGCAATTAAGGAAGGGGGAACAATAATCCAAGAAGAACAGATAAGCTATTTAACGTTCTGGGGATGCCCAGAAATGACTATGGTCTGTTAATTTCTGATGGATATAGTAGGAGCAAGTTCACAGAAATGTTGTTATATTATGTAACTTTCTTGGGGTAAAGTAGGAACATGTTGGAAGTTAAGCAGTTATCTTAGGTTAGTTGTTTTTTTCTTATTCCCTTGCTATGGTCTCTTTGAAATGTTCTTTTATTGTATGTTTGTTTTCTTTTTAACTTTTTTTTTCATACAGTTGATTTAAAAAAGAAGGGAAAGTTAAAAAAAAAAAAAGAAAAGAAAAACAAGGAAAAAAAAAAAAAGATGTAGTGCCCCCTTGAGGAGCCTGTGGAGAATGCAGGGGTGTTCGCCTACCCCACCTCCATGGTTGCTAACATGACCACAGACATAGGGGACTGGTGGTTCGATGGGTTGAGCCCTCTACCATAAGTTTTACCCTTGGGAAGACGGTTGCTGCCAAGGAGAGGCTAGGCCTCCCTATATTTGTGCCTAAGAGTCTCCTCCTGAATGCCTCTTTGTTGCTCAGATGTGGCCCTCTCTCTCTGGCTAAGCCAACTTGAAAGGTGAAATCACTGCCCTCCCCCGTACGTGGGATCAGACACCCAGGGGAGTGAATCTCCCTGGCAACGTGGAATATGACTCCCGGGGAGGAAAGTAGACCCGGCATCGTGGGACGGAGAACATCTTCTTGACCAAAAGGGGGATGTGAAAGGAAATGAAATAAGCTTCAGTGGCAGAGAGATTCCAAAACAAGCCGAGAGATCACTCTGGTGGGCACTCTTACGCACACTTAAGACAACCCTTTTTAGGTTCTAAAGAATTGGGGTAGCTGGTGGTGGATACCTGAAACTATCAAACTACAACCCAGAACCCATGAATCTCAAAGACAGTTGTATAAAAATGTAGCTTATGAGGGGTGACAATGGGATTGGGAAAGCCATAAGGACCAAACTCCACTTTGTCTAGTTTATGGATGGATGTGTAGAAAAGTAGGGAAAGGAAACAAACAGACAAAGGTACCCAGTGTTCTTTTTTACTTCAATTGCTCTTTTTCACTCTAATTATTATTCTTGTTATTTTTGTGTGTGTGCTAATGAAGGTGTCAGGGATTGATTTAGGTGATGAATGTACAACTATGTAATGGTACTGTAAACAATCGAAAGTACAATTTGTTTTGTATGACTGCGTGGTATGTGAATATATCTCAATAAAATGATAATTAAAAAAAAAAAAGAATGAAGGAGAAATTAAGACATTCTCAGATGAAGGAAAACTAAGGGAATTTGTCTCCAGTAGATCTACCTTAAAAGAATGACTAAAGTAAGTTCTCTAAATAAAAGAAACATAATAGAATAATGGATTGTGGAATATCAAGAAGTAAGAAAGAACAAAGGAAAGGGAGGAACATGAATAAATTCAATGTATTTTCCTTTTCCTATTCGATGTTTGATAGTTTCAAAATATGTTTGACAGTTGAAGTAAAAATTCAACACTATCTCATGTGGTTCCAAATGTACATAGAGGAAATATTAAGACAATATATTATAAAGAAAGGAGGGTGAAGTAACAGTCAGGGAGGAACTTAGGAATTAATTTGGTATAACAATAAATTTAACAAGAGGAAGCTGGAGTTCACCAGCTTATGCCACAAAAAAAGACACAGCAAATCTAGGATCTGTATCCTCTACTCCAAAGCCTATACACAACTCTAAAGGACTCATTGGTCTCAATTTACAAATGCAGAGCAACATCAAAGTAACTTTCTGTCATTTTAGGTTGTCTCTCATATTATTGCATATTCATGCTGGAAATTACAAATATATGCCATGTTAAGTATTTTTTTCATAAGCACAGATATAACTTAACTTTTTGCAAAATATTACTTTGAACATAACCAAATCATGGGTAAACATCTCTACCTTTCTCTCCACCAAACCAGATCTAGAGGACTAAGGTATCCTCTCCTCCCTGTTGTGGGCAGAATAATGCCCTCCCAAAGATGTTCATGTCTCAATTTCTAAAACCTGGATATATGTTAAATTATATGGAAAAGAGGAATTAAGGTTGCTAATCAGTAGAACCGTAAAATAGATCATCCTGGCTTAGTGGGGTGGTTCCAGTCTAATTACATGTGTCCCGAAATGTTGAAGTGGGAGGAAGAAGAGTCTGTAGCAGGGTGATGCAATGTGAGGAAGAGTTGAGTAGTCATTGCTGGTTTGGAAGATGGAAGAGGGTCACAAGGCAAGAAATGTGGACAACCAGAAAAGGGATTCCATCTTAGAGTCTCTGTAAAGGAACACAGCTCTTCTGACACCTTGATTTTAGCCCAATGAGACCTGTTTTGGACTTCTGAAGTCCGTAATTGTAAGATACTAAATTTGAGTTGTTTTAAGCTACTCAGTTTGTGGGAATGTGTTATAGCAGCAATAGAACAAATATGCTGTACATAGGCTCATGTAATATTTTCCTGTGGCTCCTGTCAAGAGTAGGATGCTGATTATAAAGTGTCCACCGCAGGGGAATAAAATTATTACTGGGCAGTTATTCGTATCAATTAATTATTTCTATTAATTACTTGTATTAAGCAATCCATTCCCTCATAAAATAAAAATCACTCTCAAAATTCAATTCTAAGGACTATTTATAGAGTCTGTATTAAATGGGACAAGGTTAACAGATGCTCCTTCATTCATCTGTGTGTTCAATTCTCTTTACCCACTGCACAATCCATGACCAGCTAAGTTTCCCCATAGCTGGAAACCCCACGCTTGTTTCACTAGTTTTCTACAATTTTGCAATCCCCTGTAGTCTAGTGGTGGGTTTGTTCTGAAGCTACAAATCTTCTTAGAAGGTGATAGGTAGCAGGGTGATGGCCACAGTTAATTGAGCATTTGCTTCATTTTCAGAAAAAAGAGTAGGGAGTTACAAGAGAAGCAACAGACCTATTGCTTTCTCGCTTACCACTGTGCACGTAACTTAATTTAAGGTGCAATACTTTATTCTCCCTTCCCTCCTTGTGCCTTAAGTGAGATATTTACACACTGTCCAGGTATCCATTTTACTGAGTAAAGAAATGATGTTTGAAGCATGCAAAAAAGCTAAGATCAAAACCGATTATTAAAACTTTGTTACCTCCTGATTCAGAGCCGTTAAGTATTAAGAGTTTTCAACTGAATTATATGTTCTAGGAATGAAAAACATTGATTGCTTTTCTTCAGTCCCTCCTATGGATAAGATTAAATTGGCTGGTCTGGAATCCACATCCTAGAGAGATGGAAAACTCAAGAGAGAGAACTTTTGAATCCTATGCCTGTTTGGTTACTGGAAATCCAGATAATTGGAATTGGAATATAGACCTCAGAGAGGAAACATAAAAACATTTAGTGTTTATAGTTGATATCAGCACATGAAATGTTTCAAGTTTGGAACTCTCATCCAGTGGATTAAAACCAGATTGAAAATACTACCATATCTCTAGTAAGGTATCAGGGGCAAAGAAGAAACTTACAAACATGCACTGAATTAGACTCATTGCTTCCTGTCGAGGTGCTGGTCTGTTCTGCACTTAAATCACGTGGTTTTCATTCACTTACCATGTGTCTGGCATTCTTCTAGCAGACTCAAGAAATCTTAGCCTATGTAGGACTCCAGTGAGTGTGTGGTGCCAAAACCTTCCTTCTCCTAACCACCAAATGCATCCTGCCATGCCTGAATCCTACCAAAGGAAATAGAATAAAAATGCATTGTCCTAGAAAGATCCTGCTAAAGGGTTGGGTTCCATTCATATTTTTTTTTTCCTTGCAGGTACGTGAGGGCCCCTGATTTTCACCTGCCCTGTGGGCATGGCCACCCCCCCCCCTCCGCCCCGTCACTCAGTTCAGAGAAAAGTCCTGCCAGGAGAGCCATCGGGCTAAGCCCTGTGCCTGTCTGGCCTGAGGTTTGGCAAAGCTGTGGTTATTTCTAATAATTTTTTTTTTTTACATTTTATTTTGAAATAAATTCAAAGTTATAGGAAGAGTTGCAAAAACAATACAAACCCCATACACAGAACTCCAGCATTCCCTGACCCCCCTGATACCCTGATTCACTAACTTTAACATGTTGTCACACTGCTATTTCTTTCCCTCCCACCCTCCCTCCCTCCCTCTCTCCCTATCTATCATCCATCATCTATTGCTCTGTCTTATGAACATATGAGAGCTACCGGCACACACCCTTGAACAAACACTATAATTCACATATACAATTCCCATGAACAAGAACATTCTTTTATGCAATCCCATTAAGCGCAGCTAAGAAGTACAAGAGGTTTAACAATGATACAAAGCTTACCTTCTATATTTCCTTTTCCTTATGTCTCAACTGGGTCCCTTTGAGCCTCCTGTCCTCCATCCCCAGATCCCATCCAGGGTCATCCTTGGCATTCAATTGTCATCTATTTAGACTGTCTTTTTTTTTTTTTTCTCAATTGTGGAAACATATATACAGCCTAAATCTTCCCATTCCACCCCCTCCCTAGCCTTCCATTAGTGGGATTAATCACATTTAGAATGTTGTAATGCTATCACCTTCTCCCCATCCATTACTAGAAATTTCCCTTCACCTCAAACAGCAACCCTACACTCATTTCTTAACTCTCCATTGCCCCTTCCCCCATTTCTCTTAACCCATACTCTACTTTTCATGTCTATGGTCATATTCTCTGATAATTTCTTTGTTTACTATGGGGCTTAAAATTAAACTCTTAAATCTATAACAATCTTGTTTTTCTTTGATACCAACTTAATTTCAATATGACACATAAACTATGTTCCTATACTCCTCCATTCCCCCACCTTTATATTGTTCTTTCAAAAATTACATATTTTACATTGAGTTCCAAACCACTGATTTGTCATTACAGTTTGTGTGTTTTATATCATATAGGAAGTAAATAGTGGAGTTACAATTCAAAAATTATTGACTTCTATTTGTATTCCATTGTGGTCAGAGAATGTGCTTTGAATATTTTCAATTGGTTTTGTTTGTTTGTTTGTTTTCTTAATTTATTGAGGCTTATGTCCCAGCATATGGTCCATTCTGGAGAAAGATCCATGATCACTAGAGAAAAATGAGTGTCCTGGTGATGTAAGGTTCTATATATGTCTGTTAAAATTCTCTATATCTCTTTCTCCTTTCTTTGTTTCTCTGTCAGTAGGGCTCCCTTTAGTATCTGAAGTAGGGCAGATCTTTTATTGGCAAACTCTCTCAGCATTTGTTTGTCTGTGAAAAATTTAAGCTCTGCCTCAAATCTGAAGGAGAGTTTTGCTGGATAAAGTATTCTTAGTTGGAAATTTTTCTCTCTCAGAGTTTTAAATATGTCATGCCACTGCCGTCTCACCTCCATGGTGGCCGCTGAGTAGTCACAACTTAGTCTTATGTTGTTTCCTTTGTATGTGGTGAGTTGCTTTTCTCTTACTGCTTTCAGAACTTGCTCCTTCTCCTCAGTTTTGAGAGTCTGATCAGAATATGTCTTGGAGTGGGTTTATTTGGATTTATTCTATTTGGAGTTCACTGGGCATTTATGCTTTGTGTAATTATATTGTGTATAAGGTTTGGGAAGTTTTCCCCAACAATTTCTTTGAATACTCTTTCTAGACCTTTACCCTTCTCTTCCCCTTCTGGGACTACAATGAGTCTTAAATTTGGAAGTTTTATTTTATCTATCGTATCCCTGAGATTCTTTTCAATTTTTTTGATTTTTTTCTCCGTTCTTTCTTTTGTTCTTTCATTTTCTGTTCTGTGGACCTCTAGGACACTGAGTCATTGTTCTACTTCCTCTAATCTTGTATTATGAGTATCCAGAGTCTTTTTAATTTGGCCAGCAGTTTCTTTTATTTCCATAAGATCTTCTATTTTTTATTTAATCTTGCAATTTCTTCTTTATGCTGTTCTAGGGTCTTCTTTATGTTCCTTTTATCCTGTTCCATGGCCTTCTTCATGTCTTTTATATCCTGTGCCATGTTTTCATTCCTTGATTGTAGTTCTATGATTAATTGTGCCAAGTACTGTGTCTCTTCTGATATTTTGATTTGGGTGTTTGGGATTGGGTTTTCCATATCATCTGGTTTTATCATATGTATTAAGATTTTCTGTTGTTTTTGGCCTCTTGGCATTTGCTTTGCTTGATAGGGTTCTTTCAAGTTGTAAAAAAAAAAAAAAAAATACCAATCTAATTTTTCAGAAATACAAGTTGGTGGCATACACTTTCTCCAACTAACCAGCAGATGGCATCTGCGAGTCACCTATACCCCTCAAGTCAGTTCTCCACAACTCTGTCTCTGTGGTGTGTGGGGAAATGATTTTTGTGGGGTTCAGTTGGTGAACTCAGTTTGGGTTTGCTGTTGGAGCTGTCTGCCCTGAACATGGTGTGTGTGTCTGGGTGGTCAGGGAGGCAGGGCCACTTTAATATTCAAACCTCCCAAGTGTTCCCAGAGATTCAAGGCTGTTGCCAGAGTCTAAGCCTTCATTTAAGTTTTGCCCCAGATTTTCTCTGTTGCTGACCCACAAACCACCGGGGGGTTTTCTGAGGGGGCCTCCCTTCTCAGCTGTGATCTTCCAGGACCTCTGCTGAGGGAAGGCTATACTACGTCACTAGTGTGCATTGTCCCTCAAGGGAAGCCCTTGGCTGCTGGGCCGTGCAGGGGCACTCTCTGCCTGATGCAAAGATTAGCCTGTAATTCTTGACTTGTGTAAGTTCTGAATGAAAGGCAGGTAGTAGAGCTGCCCCTCCCTTTCCTCTTAGAGAAGATAGATGCCCTAGGAGGAGGTCATTAGCATTTCAATGGTCTCTCTCTGCCTGTGCAACACCCCTGTCTGGGTCACAGAACTGGGAACTGAAAATGGCCGAGGCTTTCTCCAGTGAGTCCAAAAAGAAACAGAGCTAGTCTGAGGCGACTCTCTGGCTCTCCAAGGTCAGTCATTACCCAAAGTCTCTGTCTACTTGTTGGTGATTCATATCTTGTAGTGAGCAGTTCACACTCACTAATTAAAACCCCAGTTGGAGCTCAGTTGAGCTATATTCGCTTGCTGGGAGAAAGCTTCTCTCTGACACCAGGAGGCTTTGTAGCTTGGGCTGTGGGGGAGGGGTCTCCCAATTTGGATCTGCAGTTCTTACTTACAGATTTTATACTGTGATCTCAGGCATTCCCCCCAATTCAGGTTGGTGTATGATGAGTGGGTGGTCACATCTGCCCCCTGCAGTTATTCCGGATTATTTACTAGTTGTTTCTGGTTTTTTTCAGTTGTTCCAGGGGTACTACTTAGCTTGTACTCCTCTCTATGCCGCCATCTTAGCTCCATTCATATTTAAAAGTCCCTCAGAGGAGCACATCGACCTGACAGATCTTCATGTGAAAGTATACATATTCTCCCTTGTTCCCAAGAGTGGGTCAGATACATTAGCATGGCACCTGGGGTGAGAGGTTTGAATTTGATGGGGAAGAAGTACCAGAGTCCTACTTCTTGAGTCACACTCCTGGAAGTCTGCCAAGGAAACTCACTCGAAGCTCACAAGAAAGGAAAAAGAAAAAGATGTTTGGCTTCCCTTGGTACTCCAATCATTGGGTCTCAGAAAAAACAGAAATTATGGAAGCTAGAAACAAGGGAATGTATTTCTTAATTTAAAAGGTTAAAATCTTCAGGGCAATTTCTCTTCTTCTTTAAAACTGAAGCTCCTCTGTTTATTGTCACAATCAGAAAGCATCTTCTGAAAGGCAGGCTGTGGAAACAGGTGGGGTCCAGTACATTAGCAAACATAACCAGAGGATTTAGACTGTGAGTCTTCTTTTTGCTCTTGTGGTCAGACATGAGAAATTTTCTGATGCTCTATAGGTTGTGAGGAAAGGAAGACATGGTAAATCATTAACCATCCACTACATGCTAGATAATTAGAACATAATAAATAATTACTGAGGTAGCGCTCCACTTTGCAAATGATGTATGTTCTGCAAAGGAGACAATTTGTGTCAGAGCAAGGATTTAAAACCAGATGAACAATACCTTTTTAATAAGCCCTCCAGACTCCAGTAAAGAACAATTTATAGATGCCTCCAACTACTACTGTCACACCCCAAATACACTTAGAACAGCAGTGGAATATGATCAATCTCAGTGAATGTTAGCTATTATTTGTATTCATAAGAATCAGATGGTTTAGAAATTTGCTTTCCTAGGTAAGACTCAGTATTTCTTATTAGTGCAAACTGCAGGCATCCTGCAGACTATTGGGATTTGTTTTGGTGGAGTAGAATGCTCTGGAATAATATGAACCTTTGGCTAAATGGCAGATAAAAGAAGGACAAAAGAGGGAGGAGTGCGGAGAGTATGGGCAGAGGTGGCACCACTGTTTAGTTCAAGAAGCTTTTAAATCCCCTTTCCTTCTGTTCAATATGAATTCAAATAAGATTTGAACTTACCATACTCTTCACTCACAAAGTTCTCTGTCTGAATTATATTGTAATCAGCTGGGATAAAAAGGAATTATTTATCTTGGTCCTGCTACCAAGTCCTTCAACCCCATGTAGACATCAAGGAGGTTATCTTTAGAGAAGCCCAGAAGGCTGGTCCTGGAGATCAGGTTGGGGCTGACCTCAGGGCTGTGAGCTATGTTGGAATTCAAGACATTTCTTTTATTGACAGTCTGGGAAAGTGCTTCAGCGTTCCACAAGTTTGAAAGAAGTTTTGGCAAAAGTTTACTCAACCTCAAAAAACAAAACAAGAAAAAAATCATAAAAACTATCATTTCAAAGCAATGATATTTCTAAATAAGGAAAAGGAAGCAGTGAGAAATGGCTGCATTTTTGAAAAAGTGAACCCTTGCCTGTGGCCTCAGTGGCTTCATCCTCTAAGCTGGGGGTGGTTGTCTCCACATCAGGGACTTAATCTAGGAACACAAAATGGAAGATGATTGTTGTCACAAGGTAATGTCAGGAATCAGAGGAAAGCAAGTGTTCCCTGCTAGTGTAGCTTTCCTTTTCAGGTGCTCTAGAAGAAAGCAGGTGTTCCCTCACGTATGCAAAAGATTCCAGCCCCAGGACCCTCTCTTACTAAATTCATTGTTGTTCTGCAGGGACCCTTCAGTGATTGACTCTAGAGGGACCAAAAAGAAAAGTACAGCTCAAGTTCTTCCATGAGAGATTATAACCACTATTTCCATACCCATCCTGTTCCCAACTATATTTTTTCCTGGGGGAGGCATGGTATATAAGGTGGTATATTGACCAAATGTCGTCTTGCCATAAGTCTCTCTTCTGCCAACAGCGAAATATTCCAGTAGTACCCAGAGGTAATCTCAGAGCTCCTGACCTACAGTCTTTGAGGGTTTCAGTTTAGATAGGAACTTTTGATACTGTGCCTTCAACTATGAATAGGAGTCTTGATTAGACAGGAACAGAATGTAAATTCCAAACACTACTCCTCTCTAATCCTTTCCAGTTTCCTAAAAGCTAAAAACAGAAAGACAAGAGGAGCTAAGGGACTAGGAAAATAACTGTTTTCAAGGAGCAAGAGCAAAAATGGAATCAAGTGTAAAATGGGCCATTTCTACTATTTTTCATTTGAAAAGTGATGTCATATCCAGTCTGTTCCATAGTATGCACACTCTAGATCTTTTAGGGTTTGCATCATAACCACATATGTGTTTGTGGCTGCCTAGTTTGGCTGATTACGGACACCCTGCTTATGTGGCCCCAAATCATTAGCTCTCTAATTTGGTCACTTTGTTTTATGTACACTCATATTCACTAAAGAACCCCAAACTCAGCATGTGATAAATCAAGTGCTGTCAGAGGTGGAGCTGGAAGGAAGAGGGCAGGGGAAATTATCCATTTTAATGCAAACAAATGAGCACCCCTCATTCTGAGAAATCCATCTGAATGCAGCAGTACATAGAAAGGAAAGCTCCAACACTGGCTTCCTTTCCCTCTTCCAGATCATCAGGATGTCTACTTTTCCTTCTCAATATGCCTCACAAGTTCCTATTGCAGCCCACTGCTTTCCAATGCATGTGACTGAGTAGTTACTAAAGCACTTGAAATTTTACAATATCCACTGTAAAATATGTATACCCTAGGACTTTTTAACCTGTGTTATATAGAAGAAAGCCTCTATAATACATAGAAAATATATAGAAATTATCTGATCTTACAGAATAGAGAGACACCAACCATAAGGCTGATTTCTCAGATGTCTTTCTTAATAAAAATTCTTTAATTTCTTTTTCCATTAATATAGGATTATTCTCTTTTCAGATTTTCTGCCTCTTCTTGGAAAAATCTGGCAATTTTGGTTTTGCTAAGAGATATTTTTAATGTATTTCCACATAGCATATTTTATATTATATGAAAATAGAATATTTTAAATTATTTTCACACTTTTCTCACTCCTAATACTTGTGAGGAACTTTATTTTCCACTCCTCCTATTTCAATGGGGAGTAACTTGACTAGAAAAAAACATCTGGCCTCTTCTCCAAGGTCTTTTTCAGCATTTCAATAGCAAAAATCATTGATTTCATAGTCAGAAATAAGTAATAAATTTGTTTTGAAATATATAAAATAGTTCAAAGCATTGAGAAGGAATTCTGCATATAATCTATTCCAAGGAGATAGATAAGTATGCATATGTATGCATAAGATATATCATATATAGAAATTATATATATGGACATATAGCAACATATATGTTGCCCAGTTTTGATTATAACTAAGCACATGACACCCTGCAGTCAGGAAATTTTTAAAAATTACTTTACGTTTTGCTATAAACCCAAAATAACAAGTCACCCTATTTACTTTTGGCCCTCAATATTATAAAACTTTGATGATTTCTTCATCTCTGACATTTACTATACTGACATCTGTAAATATGTCACAACATTTATGGCTATGGTAATCTTGTAAAAAATTATATTATTAAACCACGAAAGATTAAGGCCAACTATGATAACCTTGATAATCTTGCCAGATTTTACTCTCTTAAATATCTTTAAATATCAGTTCTGTTTTTATTTGGAAGTCAGTCCTTGTGAAAACTGACTCCCTTTCACCTCTTTGCAAGTAAACTTTTACTTTCTAAAGGCTTCTTATATCTGGGTCTTCCTTTTTATGCCTACCCTGCTAGGAGACTGGAAACCTTGGAGGAGCACATGGATATTCTATTAAGAGTAAATGTCCCTCTAATAGTCCTAGAGTTTATGTATTTACATCACACCATAAATTCAGTTCATCCAAAGTACACTACACTTTTCTCCCTTGAGTTTTTGTGTATTTAATTACATTTACACCTTCCTTACAAGTATCGAATGCTCATGTGAAAACACATCTTGCAAACCTTGGTAAAGCATTTTTAAGCATTTATGTATAAAGGTACAAGAAGCTAATCGGTACTTTATAGTGATTGATTATTCTGTGCAAGGCATTCTGCTAAAAGCTTAGGTAGATGAACATAATTTTCTTGATTTGTGTAAAATAATATTGTCCCATTTTATTTGTGAGAAGACTAATGTTCAGAGATATTCAATGACTTTCCCAAGATCATAAAGTCAGTAGGTATAGAAACGGGGATTCAACCAAGACTGCCTGTCTCTGGAGCTTGTATCTGTATATTCTAATCCAGCTGTTCAGTCTCATTCCAGCCCTCAGATGAAGAAACTGCGAGGTAGAATAAGGTGATGTTAACTTTGTCATTGACTGCTCAATGGGAATAAGAGGCTGGAAGGAAGGTTCAATAGGGAGGAATTAGGCTTGCCACATTGGTTATGTGACTGTAGGGCATGGTACAGAATTTCAGACATCCTGAGAGCAGGGTTTAGGGTTGAGACAAGAGTAGAATTGAATGAGGTTGAATTCCAAGTCCTACTGTGAGGCACCTCTTTTGAATGTCTCAGTAGCTTGGACCCAGAGATCTTGTTGGTATTTGGGAAGCAAAAGGTTAACAGCAGGCCTGAGATTCACTCCAACCTACTTGGGGATGGAGGCCCATGTGAGAATTATTGACAGGTACCAGACCTTCTTGTAAGCAACTAACTGTATTTACTAGCAAAAAGATGGTGGGAGCTTTTGAATAGGATATCCTTAGACTATATGAATTTCTTACTGTAAAAAAATTGAAAATTTATGGATTTATGAGGCATAGTTTGCTGGCGAATGGGAGGATAATCCCAAACTGAAACAACTTCATTTGAGAACAATATTTCCACAGACATTCAGAATTCATTTGCTAATGAAAAAGCAAAACATATCCTTATAAAAGAGAAAGAAAATCTTATTGAAAACTATGTCATGATAGATTGGAGCATCCCTAACAGGAATGCTATGTCTCTCTTGGTTCTTGCCTGTGTATTTTGGATCATTAGTAGAGTTTAATGTTGTAAGATTTTAGATTCTCTTGAGTCATATTTGACAAGTTTGTCATTTATTAATTATACCCATAAATTATAATGGTAAGGTACTCTATTGCAAGAAAATGGAGGATAATATGAAAATTTGAAAAAATGAGAAAATATGAGATTTTAAGTCCAAGGCAGCAACCAATATATCCTTGATATAAAAATGGGGAAATTGTTGCAGCAGATTATGGGGTAATTCTTACCATTGGAATCTGGAGTAAATAGATGTAGATCCAGGGGAATTAGCTAATGGATAGACAACAGAGGTCAAGTTGGAGTAATTTTTTAAAAAAATATTCAAATACCCTTTGCTGGTTATTAGCAGCTATGGTGAAAACTAGACTTATAAAAGAGGAAGCTAATATTTAGCAAAAGAAGGAAATAAAATCAGTTTTCCTTGTTGCTATAAATTCTTCCTATGCTTTTATGGCCTAATGGGCAGATTTTTCATTTACTCGCAGAATAACACACTCATGGTCATTGCTTGCCCAGAAGATTATACAGATAGGTGGTAACAATGGCAAGTTGACCATGGAATTCAAAAGAGTCTGTTAAAGAGCTAGGGTACTTTGTGGAGAAATATTAGCACAAGACTTATTAATTACTGCAAGCATGGATTTTTAGAATGAATGATCAAAGGGGCACATCACTATTCTACATAGTGAAAGGAAGAGATTATTTGGGTGGATAATCCATACTCAAGTGCTGTGAAATTTGATAAATAGTCTCCTCCAAATGGTACAACAACCTTATTGTAATAGGTAAAGGAAGAAATTCGGCAGACTAACACTGAAAGGGCTAATTGCAACCCTTCATCTCTGAATAACAAATGGACTAATTCTTTCAAAGCAGTAGGAATGTTTCGTACAGACAACTCAGGATTGGCATTATAATAATCAGAGAGGTATACCTAATTTAAAGCTATTGGCACTGAATACGATAGCTAGATGCTATGAAAAAGTTCCTTCAGTCTTGAGCACCTTAAATAAACTTCATATTAGGGCAGAGCAAGTAAATATTCAGGAGGCAATAATTGGTCTGCTAGCTCAATCACCATTCCTGGGGCTAAATTATGGTAAAAATGTTAATGCTATACAAAAGAAAGAACTAAGGCAACAACAACAACAACGACACAAAGTGGGCAGGAAGAAAGCCATAACTGGTTTAGGCACATGAGTTGTTTAGATATCAGTTGAAAAATGGGATATAAAAAAGCATATTGACCCAATATCCATCACATAGCTGATGCTTGAGGGGAATAATAGATACTGAAGCATCCATCAAGCTTGCTTTATATATCCCATCTTGGATGATTTCTAATCCGATTATGGATTTGTGACTTAGAACCAAAAAATACTTGGTAAGGGGTTACATATACTCCCTCAGTTACAAATACAAACTCTTAAAATGACTGTCGAAAGTCCAGGATCTGGTTACCCATTTCCATTTGGGAATCCAAAGCCTTTTGCACTAATATAGATGAAATAACTCAGGGGCATATGGAAAATATTTTGGGAGTACCAGAAATGATCACTCAATGAAAGTAGGGAGACCACTCTAAAGTTGGAAGGAAAAATAGAATTTGGAGTAAACAGAGATTCTGGTGTAAGAGGGTCCTAAAACGATTGTTAAGCTATTAAAATATTCTGTGGTTGTGCAGTCTTTTTCTGAACACACAATTAGAATAAGTGTTATGTGCAAATGGAGGTCTCCATTTTCATTCTCATGTTTCATTTGACCATCCCAAGTGTAGACATTTAGAATCTTCCAGGCTGACCTATGTAATAACAAACAATGTAGAATTTAGGGAGGGCCATAAGAGATCCTACTCTGATTAGGGAAATGATTGAGGTGAGAATACTGATCCCAGTAGAACTTTTATTTAAAGCCCTATCTGACCAGTATGTCAGACTGAGAGTAGACAATCAAGAACAAAACAAATTGATTTCCCTTATTTTTTCAACCAAACGTGATAGGCTAGGTCCTAACTCAAAATTACAAAACTGAATACAAATCCCATGACTGAGAAGAAACTGAATAAACAAGCAGAAGGATGAAATCTCTCCACAGACTTCAAACAGAAGGATAATTGAACAAAAGCATTAAATAATAATGTTTAAGTAATTATTAAATAAAGAACAGAAATTATTAAAAACTACCCAACAGATTTGAAAAAGAACCAATACAAACTTTAGAAATTAAAGTATAATAATTGAAGTTAAAAACACAAAAGCTGTCTTCAAAAGCAAATTAGATACTTCTTCAGAAAGAATTAGTGAATTGGAAGAAGATCTGTGAAAATCACCGAGAATGCAGTACAGAGAAAGAAGAATTAAAAATTATAAAAGGGGGGTTTGTGATATGGGAAATAGAATCAGAAGGCTCACCACATTTAACAATAGTTCCAGAAAAGAATAGAGAGAGCAGAGAGAGAGACAATATTCATAGAGACACTGACTGATAACTTCCAGAATTGATGAAAGACAAACTGCAAATACAAGAAGTACATTGAAACTCAAGCAATTTGAACAAAATGAATAAGCATCTGGACACACCATGAGAAAAGTGACAAAACACCAAGTATAAAGAGATTATATCAAAAATATCCAGAAATAAAGATTAGTTTCATATAATGTAATGCCAATTAGGCTGATAAAATATTTTTTCATCATCAATAACTGAAGCCAACAGATACTGGAATAAAATGAAAAAAAAAAATTCACAGAAAGTAGATGTAACTGTGATATGGAGACCAAAAAAGCCTAAGAAATTATTGTATATATAATTTTTATTAATATATTTGATATGTTGTATTTGTTATTAATATCAGATAATCTAGCATTGTGAAATGATTTGGAAATACTTACTTTTTTTTATCTGCTTTGGAAAAGTTTAAATGCAATAGAAACTACCCAACCTCTACAGAATTCAAAATTAACCCATTAAACTGTGCAAGGTGCCTTTTTTTTGGAAGGGCTGTGTGTTGGGGGAGAGGGTATGTAAAACTATTTCTACCTCTCCAGTTGTTGTTTGCTCATTTTTAGTCCTTGATAAATTAATGTTTTCTTCTCTATGTCAATACTGGGAATTACTATCTTCCTAGAAAATCATCCATGTCATCTAAGTATTCACATCTGATATATTGCTTGGCATAATCATTTTATAAATTTTTCATTCTTCATTTCTGAATTTTATCTCCTTTTTAGCATTAATGTAATTATGTGTGTTTTCTTATTTTCCTGTATCAAATATATCAGAAGTTTTCCCTCTCGGAGCTGATCTGTAATTTGTGCAGCATTTTTAATAAGGTTTATTGTAAAAGTTTGGAAATGTTGGAGGTGACGGTGGCACTTTATTGTGAGTGTAATTAACAAGGCTGAATCGTGTGTGTGATTGTGATTGAAAAGGGAAGTTTAGGGTCATGTATATCACTAGAAGGAAAGCCAGAGGATGAAACATGGGACTGCATAACATAGTGAACCCTGCTGTGGATGATGAAAGAGGTTAGTAGTACAAATGTAAGAATGTACTTCCATGGACCAAAACAAATGTATGTCGCTATTACAAGGTTTAATAATTTGGTAGTGTATAGGAAAAAATACACCTAATGCAAACCATGGACTATAGTTAACAGTAATATTTTAATATTTGTCCATCCATTTAACAAAGGTACTACACCAAGGCTAAATGTCAATAATGGGAGAGTGGTTTCTTTTTCTAGCGATGAAAATGTTTTAAAATTGATTGTGGTGACGAAAACACAACTTTGATCATACTGCAACCCACTGATTGTATATGTTTGTTGGATTGTATGGTGTGTAAATAAAACTGATATAAATTTTTTTTTTTAATTTTAAAAGAAGGAATTTTGCTAATTTCACTCTTGATTTTTTTCTTTTGGCTCACTGTTTATCATATTGTCAAATTTTCTAATATTATTGATTTCTCATTTATTTTTATAATTTCTTCCTCTAGGTTTAATTTTTAAGGAAAATTTGGATACTTAATTTATTTTCAATAATGTCTTTTTTTAATAACAAACATTTTTAGGGCTAAACACCTTACCTGTTTGAATATAGCCATGCTTTATGGGTTTTAATATATACTGTGGCTATTATTAGACACATATAAATAACCATTCTGCCCTAGACTTCTTTTTTTCTGTGCAATATCTCTATGAAGATAGTGCTAAATTCTCCAGTTGTGTGAGTTTATATTCTCCCTGTATATCTATAGCATTGCATTTTGTTAAATTCATCTGGTATTTCTGAACATGGTATTTGTTTAAAAATGAATCTTACATACGAGTTTTTCTCATTGAATTATATGTATTCAATTTTAAATTAATGGACATCTGGAGTAGATTTATTTTCCAAAGATGGGCCCAACAGTACTCCCATCTACATACTCTTTTAGAACTTTTCTAGTTTGTCATCAGCAAATCATTTTAACACTAGGTTTAAAATATACAGAGAATCCAGCCAGTTCTCACAACACTCCTATGTCAATGCCATCATCACCAGAATTACACCATTTGTTCCCACCATGGTCTAAGTTAAGCATCATCTCTTCCCTGGTTTGTCACAAGAGCTTCCTATCTGGTTTCTTGCTTCTGCTTCTGCAGACCTAGAACCTGTTCTTGACAGGAGTATTTTTCCTTAAAATATAAATTAAATTTTGTCTCTTTTCTGGTGAAAATCCTTCAAAGCCTTAAATCTCATTGAAGTAAAAGACAAATCCTTCCATATTCTCTGAGGTTCCACATGATTTGCCACCTAATCCCATTTACTTCTTTGACCTCCTCACCTAGTGGTCTCACTCTCCCTTTCTCTGCATCAGCCACACCGGCTTCCTTACTTTTCCTCTAACACATCAAGCAGCTCCGATGTCAAAACACTTTTACGTGCTGTTCTCTCTGTGTAGGATGTACTTCTCCAGATACCACATGGCTCACCCCTTCACCTATTTTAGGTATTTGCTCAAATGTCAGGTTCTCAATGAGTCTTTCCCTGACCACTCCATTTAAAATTTTAACCTCTCTCTCCACACACTATTTGTTTTCCATCTCTATTTTTATATGTAGCTTCTTATACAATATATTTTTACCATTCACTATAATTTTTTACTACCTATTTTTTTATAACCCATCTTCCCATTCTATTTTGCTAGCTCATTGGAGGCATTATTTAAAATAGTTTTGTTTACTGCTGCATTCTAGCTCCTAGAGATCCGGCACAAAGAATACATTCAATAATTATCTGTTGTCTCAGTAAACAAAATAATCTTCTTTCAGCATATTATTTTCTCCTGAATGCCCCCTGAATATTTCAGTTTGACTTTTGCATTTGCCTATTATAATTAGCCTTGTGTACTTTTCTTTGTAAATTCACTTGGGGTGCGTTTCATGGTGGGTTTTCCAACTTATTTATTTCTTCTATTCCTTCTTGGACTACATCATGTCTCCCTTCAATTTCTTTTTAATTTTGGACTAACTACTTTGGGCAGAAAATGGAACCAGTTGCATTACTGCAAGGGACCTGGTTAATTGACCTTTCATGGTTTGATTTCATCAGAATTAAGACTGATTAAGCAAATTTAGTTCAATGTATTGGAAAGTTCTGATAAATTTGCACAAGTCTCATCTTATACTTTGTGAGGAAAATAAAGATGGTCTGCACACTTTTATTTGGAGAGAGGAAGAGATGGAAATTTGAAATAATAAGTTACTATTGCTATCCAATTGCTAAATAATTCTCTTCTGATAATTTATTGCTGCTTAAAAAAAGTCATCCAAAAACTTAGTAGTGTAAACCAACAACCATTTTAGTTGTTTGCATGTTTGTAAATTTAGCATGCTTGTGGATTCTAGGGATCCGAGTTTTGACAGGGCATAACAGGGATGGCTTCTCTTTCCTCCACAATGTCTACAGCCTCAGCTAGAAAGACTTGAATGTCTAGGGTGATTCAGGTGACTGGGGGCTGAAATCATCTACAGCAGAACTGAAAAACAGATCATTCAGCAATGGCGGAAATGTTCTATATATCTTGTATTCAATAGAGTAGCCACTAGCCACATGTGGCTATTGATTACTTGGAATGGGATTAGTACCATTGAGTAACTGAATTTTTAATCATATTTCATTTTAATTGGTTTAAACATAAATAGCCGTTATATGACATGTGGCCCGTGGCTACTGTATTGGCAGCACAGATATAAAGTCTTCTTGGCTTATATGTCTGGTGTCTGGGATAGAAAGGCTGGGCTCAGAAGGGACCATTGTTCAGAGGGCCTGCATGTGACCTCAGGGTGGTTAGACTAACAAGATGTTGGCTCAGGGCTTCAAGAGTAAATGTCCCAGCGATCAAGGCAGAAGCTGCAAGGCCTTTAACGACCTTGCTTCAAGATTCCCGTAGTGGCATTTCGGCCATTTTTTTAGTGGAAATACTAAGAAACCATCCTAGATTGAGAGATGAGATATAGTCTCCAGTTGTCAATGAGAGGAGAGACAAAGAATTTGTGACTGTGTTTTAAAACTGTCATAAATTCTAAAAAATTTTAGTGTAACATTAGAGAACAGATTCTCTGTATTTTACTATATTTGGGGTATCTTATAATCAATCTGTATTGGTGTTTGGTAATAAAGGTATATGTAGGTCATAAACTTTAGAAATATATTGCATTTTCAACACTGGAGCTTCAGGTTCCTAGCTTATACCAAGAGAAATGGAACAAATGTATAAATTTTATGGAAAGTATAATATTGTAAACAATAAAAGAAAACCAATCTCCATTTTGCATGTTAACAAATGGGGATTTAAATTCTAACACAAAGCTTTACATGTAAATATAACCAGTGTCAATAGCAGCAGGGAATAAAATATGTGCCTTGAAAATCACATTCTGATACCCTTGACATATAGGTGTAGTTTTTACAATTTAACTAATAACTTATTTTTTGGTAATGCAACTTGGAACTTTTCAGGGGCTAACAATACAAAAAAAAGAAGAAAACTATTGGATATTATAACTTTGGACACATAAATCTATAACTGCAGCAATAATCATTCAGCAAATGGTGTACTGAAGGCAGAGACTACCTGTCAACAGAATGTCTGGCATACTGGAGACACTGTTTATGGTAATTTCTTCTGTACAATTGATAATGGGGATTTTGGGAAATGGATTCATTGTGCTGATCAACAGCATTGACTGGATCAGGCACCAGAGTCTCACTGATTGCTTGTATTCTCACGTGCTTGGCAATATCCAGGATATGTCTTCTGTGGGTGATAATTTTATCTACCTGTTTAAAAGTCTATGAGAAAATGTTTCACTGCAGGAATATAGTAGTGGTAATTTTTGAGATTCTCTTGACAGGATCCAACTATTTCTGCACTGTCTGTACTACCTGCCTCAATGTCTTCTATTTCCTCAGGATAGCCAGTTTCTCTAATCCCATTTTCCTCTGGATGAAATGGCGAATTCACAGGGTGCTTCTCATCATTGTTCTAGGGCCAAACTTCTGTTTCTTCACATGTTTTCTTCTGATGGAAACATTACTTAATAAGCTGTGGGAAGACCGGGTAATTATGGAAGGAAATTTGACATGTGTTTTTGTGAGGAATATTTATGCTTTCACAGCTTTCCAGAGTCTACTTGGCGTGGCGTTCCTTTTCCTTTTTCTAGTATCACTGGCCTCCTTTATTCTTTTAATCCTCTCCTATGTAACCACACCAGGCAGATGAAGCTCCAAGGCATTCGTTCTAGGGGACCCAGCACAGAGGCCCACATAAGAGCTATTAGAGCTATGATTTCATTCCTCCTACTCTTTGTTATGTACTATTTGATCAATACTGTTATGGGTTTGGCCTATACTGTACTGGACAGTGCTGTGGCAAAGATGTCTGCTAATGTGCTAATGTTTTTCTACCCCTCTTTCCATTCGTTTCTGTCCGGCGCCGCCCCGCTCGACCCCTGTTCCCCGGCCGGCGAGGGGAGAAACAAGGGATGAGAGAGAGAGAGAGATGCAGACCACGCAAACTGACCTGGCTGGAAGTCACGACTCGAGCCACACGGCGGTTGCGAGAGCAAGTCTTTTACTGAAGCTAGATAAGCATTCTCTGTTACAGGTTTCCACGCGGGGCAGAGTGCCTCGCGGGAGAGCAGCCTCGATGTGGCCGTCAGGTACGGCTCCTAGTGGGCTGTCTCCCCGAGGTTCGCTTGGGCAAACTCTTAAGTACTCTACTCATAACCAATGATCTAGCGCCGCGCATATGCACTCAATTGGCAGATAGGAATAGTGAGTGTGCACGTCATAAGCGGAAGCAGGATATGGGCGCCATCTTGGCTCATTCGATGGGCGGGGGGACTTTGGAGCAGGTTTACAGCGCATGCGCTACGCCCGTCCCGGGAGACGGCTCTCCACATCTCCCCCTTTATTATTTATATCGACCCAGTGTCCCCAGTGATGAGTGTGCTCCCGTGAACCCAGATGGCTCACAATTTGTTCCGGTGCTTTGGGGAGTCTGGACTAGGTCTCAGCCATTTAGCGGCGGAGCCTCTAGCACCGACCAGAATGCTCACCTCATATGGAGACAGGAGAGTCCGTGAGCTGGAAACAACATGACTCTCCCTGCAGTGCTTTGCCTTGCAACTGGGGGACAAAGGCGGGGGCAGGGATAGCATTAACCAGAGTCGGAGGCGTCACTAGGCGTCCCTATGCATTGGCTAGAGTCAAGTCTGGCCACAACTATGACTCTGCCTTAGGGACCTACCTGAGACAAAAATTATGACTGCTGGCGTCGCCCGTTATACCCGGGACACAGCTGCGCGCTTAGCTACAAACCTCGCTCCCGAGTGCCCCGCCCGAGGCGGCCAGGATGGGGTAGGGCCATCAGAATGGTCGCTGTTGGGGGTATCAAAGGTGGAGGACATAGCCATCATAGTGGTAACACGGTACTGCCGCGCTTGAAACAGGCGTTCTAGCAAAGATTTAACAATGACTAATCCCACCAATGGTCCCACCATCAAGAGAATCCAATTAGTCAAATTGGGCCAAGAGAACCAAGAGGTGACTTGGTCCCACAGATTTTTTACAGTCTCGCCCAGTGTGGAAAGGTCGAAACTAACAGGCTTCAATTTCCTAATGTTCTCAAGTCCCTGAAGGTCGGATTTCACTTGGTCGGAGAGATTGGTGAAGTTGGGGAGATAAGTGTCCTTGAGCCACTCGGCGACATCTTGCTGCTCCTCTGTCAAGTTCACCCTAACCGGGGTGACACAAAGCCTCCCGAATAACCATCGGGTATCACACGTCTGCTGGAGAACTCTCCAGAGTCCATCTATTTCTAGTCCAAGTTCATCTATCTCCGCTAGGAGTTTCTGAATGGCCTGGAAATTTAAGTTCAGCATCTGATTGTGGCGGCGTAGCACGTCTCGGGTAAGGTATGCCTCTTGGACGCCTAGACTTAGAGAAGGGGATATTGTTAAGTGAAACAACTTGAGAAACAGGGCCAACCCAGTCGGTTGCCTTGACGGGGAGCCAGACATAACTTGGGCGATACACTAGGATAGCGGGGCGGCGAGGCATCCGGGTCTTTGGAACGGTTGCAGACTGTAGGAGCAAACCCCGGAAGGAAAAGGCACCTTTGAGTCTCATTTTTACTCAAGATCCCTTCACAAGACTGGCGGCTCTTCCCTGTAACGTTAAGAAATTCAAGCAAGACTCCCTTACTTAACTCGCCATTACCAGTTTCACAAGTAGCATTCGCCGCAACTGTGGTGTTGACAACCTTGACAGAGAGGTTAGCAAAAGAGAGGATCAGTGTGTCATTGGTGAGGGGGAAGGACTCGTTGAAGCTTGTGGAGGAAATATTTCTGTCAGAAGGCAGGTGGTGGAGACCTAGAGACAGGGTACGAGTGAAAAACACAGGAGAGGCGGGAGACCCAGCAGAGAATGGGGCCAGGGTCGGGGGATGATGCCACAGGCCCCAAAGACCACTCTCCTGCGCTACCACAGTTCCACTAAAAAAAGAAAAAGGCAGATTAGAAGGATTGCTATAGGAGAGCAAAGAACAGAGTTACCGATCCTCTTTTTGGGCAACCGCGGGGTGGTCAGTCCTACTATTATCGTCTTGTCGGTCGTCGCCATCATCAGCAGGGTCGGAGGCTTGGTCTAATGGTTCAGGTTGTATATTCGTTGGCGTTTCTGACAGCTGTTCCTTGGCTTCTTCAGGTGATGTCACGGTTCTCACCAGTCTTTCCGGAACCCACACTGGTTGACGTCCTGGTTCCTTCTCGCGTTGATCAGGCGCGGGAAGTCCGCCGTAAGCTCGATGCGCAGCGCTGCTCTCCTCACAGAGGGACCGTCGAGAGCGAGGCAGGAGGAGGAGCGTTCCCCGTACGGGCCACCACTTGTCCGGCGCCGCCCCGCTCGACCCCTGTTCCCCGGCCGGCGAGGGGAGAAACAAGGGATGAGAGAGAGAGAGAGATGCAGACCACGCAAACTGACCTGGCTGGAAGTCACGACTCGAGCCACACGGCGGTTGCGAGAGCAAGTCTTTTACTGAAGCTAGATAAGCATTCTCTGTTACAGGTTTCCACGCGGGGCAGAGTGCCTCGCGGGAGAGCAGCCTCGATGTGGCCGTCAGGTACGGCTCCTAGTGGGCTGTCTCCCCGAGGTTCGCTTGGGCAAACTCTTAAGTACTCTACTCATAACCAATGATCTAGCGCCGCGCATATGCACTCAATTGGCAGATAGGAATAGTGAGTGTGCACGTCATAAGCGGAAGCAGGATATGGGCGCCATCTTGGCTCATTCAATGGGCGGGGGGACTTTGGAGCAGGTTTACAGCGCATGCGCTACGCCCGTCCCGGGAGACGGCTCTCCACACGTTTCTACTCATTTTATGGAACAGCAAACTGAAAGAGACTTTTTGCTGTGTCTTGAAGAAGCTGAAGTGTGCCTGAAACGAGGGAAATCCTCATTCCCATAAAATATCCTGATATGTGTGGTGATGTTCTGTTAAGAAAAGGAAGATGAAGAAGAACAGGACTGCACATATATCCCTTTCACCTATTTCTTCTTCTTTCATTATGTTTTATGATGTGCTATGTGCTATTGAACATTGCAGAATATATCTACCTGGTTTAAGTTAAAACAAAAAGATTGCTACCTTGTTTGCATCAGATATGCAGATTATGTGTTTAGTAGTAAAATTAAAATATATTGTTAATGCATTTTACATTAGATACTATACAAGACTTTTTAGATTATTCTATTTTATTTTTTAAAAATCTGTTGCATAACCATACATGAATAGAAACACTGAAGGGATGCAACATGTATTTATGAGGTTGTATTAATGTGTATAGAAACAGATTTAGACACATAGACATATACAAATTTAGTTCCTGAAAATGACAGTTCAATTTATCATTTCAAAGTAGAAAGGAGCACCCAAATGAGAATAGTAAATATGAGAATAGGAAAATAAAGTACATTGAAAGTCACATGTCATTAAGAGATTTTTCCAAATATTTGACCTGTCCTATAAATGTTTCAGAAAAAGTATTAAGCAATCCTCACTATCAAAGTGTGAAAACCATCAGAAGCTGCCTGGAATCTGAACTTTGGAATTAAAATTAAACTTTACTTCATTCTTCACTGGTGAACTATAGAAGGAAGGCAAAGACATATATTAGGAAATGAGTAAGAATCCCAGAGAAGATGGTAGCAGAACACAATATCCCACTTGATGAAAGTCAGTATGCAAAGAAACAAAGAAAAAGAAATGTCTCAAAGGGAAAAAATCAGAGACAATCTCTTAGATTTAAGAATTAAATTCAATAAGAATAACTCCTCTTGAAAAAAAATAGGGAACAGGTAATAAAAAGCAGGACAAAGAATACATATAGAATAACATGTCTCAGAAACTAACAATTAAAATTTCTTAAAATTGAATGATTGGGGCAGAATTGGAGAACAATTGTGATATTTTCTCAAAGAAAGGAAAGAAGATGTAAGGAAATAAAATACTCAGCAATAAAGTTAATAAACAAAATTTCAACATTTAGAAAGTAACTTAAAAAGTCAGTTATGTAGAAATCAGTGGAATGAAGGATAAAGTTGAGAAAATTATCCTAGATATTGCAGGCCTAAATTAAAAGAGACCTTTAAGAGGCAAGTAAAGTAAAATATCTGAATTTAATCCATGGGGTTCCCATGGGGAAGTGGATGGATTTTGCCCCCAGGGGATATTTAGCACTGTCTGGATATATTTTAGTTGTCACAATTTGAGGGTTTACTGGCATCTTGTAGGGTTGCCAGATTTAGGAAAGGAATTAAATAGATATTTGAGAACTGAAATCAATAAAATCTGAAGTAAAAAATTATTGGATGATATCAACAGCTGGAAGTAAGTGACAGGGAAAAGAGTCAGTGCTCTTGAAGACGGATCAATAGAATTTGCATAATATAAAAAATGCACAGTAAAATCTTTGAAAAACACTGAACAGAGCCTCAGGAATATGAGGGACTATAACAAAACATCTAACATTTAAGTCATCTGAATTCCAAGAGAGAAGAAAGAGGATGAGTCTGAAAAAGTACTCAAGAAAATATGCCTGAAAACTTCCAAAATATGGCAAAAGACATAAACTTACAGATTCAAGGAGCTGAGCCAACCCCAACGACAATCAATCCAAAGAAATCCATACCAAGAATACAAATTTCTGGGAAAAAAAAAAAAAAGAAGAAAAAGTCTTGAAAGTAGCAAAGGAATGATAATTCATCAGAAACCAGAAAAGCCAGAAGTGTCACAACAGTTTTCATAGGCTGAAAGTAAAGAACTGTTAACCCAGAATCTTATAATCAGTGAAAATATTTGTCAAGAATGAAGGAGAAATCAAGACATTCTCAGGTAAAGGAACACTAATGGAATTTGTCTCCAGTAGACCTACCTGAAAAGAATGGCTAGATTAAGTTCTCTAAACAGAAAAAAATAATAGAATATGGGATTGTGGAATATCAAGAAGGAAGAAAGAACAAGAGAAAGGGTGAAATATGGGTAAATACAATATATCTTACTTTTCCTCTTCTTTATTGATTAGTTTCCAAATACATTTGAGAGTTGAAGCAGAAATTCAACACGATCCAATGTGGTTCCAAATGTATGTAGAGGAAATATTTGACACATATCTTATAAACAGAGGAGGGTAAAAGGACAGGCAGGGAGGCAAATTTTCTATACTTCACTAGAAGGGGTAACATGTTGACACCATTAGACAGTGATGTTTTATATATATGTAATTAGTATATAGAGCAACTACTAACAATATGCGCAAAGAGATACTCTAAAACTAATCTACAGATAATCAAAATGGAGTTTTAAAATATGTTCTAGTAAACTACTAGAATCAAGAAAGAAAAAAGAGACAGGGCAAAAGAAAAAAAAAAAAAAAGAAAAAACCCTAACAGGATAAACAGAAGGAAAAAAAAATGCCAGATTTAAGCCCTAACATAGCAATAGCAACATTAAATGTCATGGTCTAAAATAAACCAAATTCTTGAAAATTTTGGGTTTTGGATTACAGAAACAGAATAGTGTACACCATTATCAAAAATAACCCTATATTTATGAAACTTATATTTGTAAATATCTCATGTAAAGCTCTCAGCTCAGTCCCTGCCTTGCACAGTGAGCCTGCAATGGTAGCTGCTCTAATCAGAAAACCTCTGGGTGGGGCTCATTGTCATCTGCTTGCTCCTCCTATCAAGTTTCTACAGGGCTGTCTCAAGTGCCTTCCTCCTCCTAATGTATATGCTGTGCACTAAGTGACTTCATCTAACCCCGTAGCTTCAAGTGCCACTGACACCAGGGTCGGGAAACACTTGGCACACATGCTACAATGATCCCTTTTAGCAATCCCCAGGTTTGGCACCCCTGTCATTATTCTCCAGGCAGCCACTTCTAATTCATCAGTTGGAACTTGAAATGAAACCTACTTTTTTTTCTATTCTAGATATATACTAAAGAGTACCAGTTTTAAGTCCACTAACAATTTTCCTTGACTGAACTTCAAAAATCATTGTAATGGTCTACCATAAAATTCAATGTGGATACATATGCATGAAATTAAGAAAAATCAGAGGAGAAATTGGAAAAATCATGACTGGCAGAACAGAAATAGTGTTATATCCTGAAAAGAGATCATCCATAGCCTTGGATCTACTTTTCTAGTTTATGAGAAAAGCCCTCAGACAAGGAACTTGATAGAGTCAGTGTTTTGGTTTGCTAAAGTTGCTGAAATGCAATATATCAAAAATGGACTAGTTTTTACAATGGGAATTTATTAGCTTACAAATTTACAGTTCTAAGGCTATGGAAATGTCCAAATGAAGGCATCAACAGCACGATACCTTCTCTGAAGAAAGGCTGCAGGCATCTGCTTCATCTCTGTCACATGGGAAGTCACATGGCCAGTGTCTGCTGGTCCTTTTCTCCCGGGTTTCATTGCTTTCAACTTCTGGCTTCAGTGGCTTCCTCTCTGAGCTCCTGTGGGTCCCCTCTTAGCTTCTCTAAGGCTTTTCTCTACATCATCTCCTGGCCTTTTCTGTCTTTTTTGGGGTGGGTCACACCTCAATTGAAATAACGTAACCAAAGCTCCCACCCACAACAGGTTTGCACCTACAGGAATGGATCAAAAGAACATGGCCTTTTCTGGGGTACATAACAGCTTCAAACCACCACAGTCAGGATAAGGAATCCTAAAATCTGATATGTTCTGATGCAAGGTCATTATAAGACTGACTGTTTTATTGCATGGTATATTAAAAACACTGGTGAACATGGAATATTTCTCCCTCAGCCAAGATATTAAGATAAAATTTCTGTGAATTAATGATTCAAAACATTAATGTATTATTTGCTGAACTGTATTAAGGAGAAAAAAGGGACTAAGGAATTAATTTGGTATAATAATACATTTTACAAGAGGAAGCTGGAGTTCACAAGCTCATGCCACAATAAAAGACAGGGCAAGAAGTAGGATCTGTATCTTCTACTCCCAAGTCTATACACAACTCTAAATGAGTCGTTGCTCTCAATTTACAAATGCAGAGCAAGTTTAAAGTAAATTTCTGCCA
This sequence comes from Choloepus didactylus, assembly GCF_015220235.1. NCBI lineage: Eukaryota > Metazoa > Chordata > Mammalia > Pilosa > Megalonychidae > Choloepus > Choloepus didactylus. The sequence goes on from NC_051314.1 coordinate 122,152,701, forward strand.
TTTTAGTTTGTCTCTCACACTGTTGCAAATTCATGCTGGACATTACAAATATATGCCTTACCAAGTAATTTTTATATAAATTCATATAAAATTTCACTCTTTGCAAACATTTCTTTGAACATAATCAAAGCATGGTGTGCCTGTTTGGATGGTACTGTGTCCCTCAAAATGCCATGTTATTTAAAGCAATCTTGTGGGGGCTGACAAGATTAGTGTTGATTAGGTTGGAATCTTTGGATTAGGTTGTTTCCATAGAGATGTGACCCACCCAACTGTGGGTATTACCTTTGATTTTATGATTTCCATGGAAGTGTGGCCCTGCCCATTCAGCATGGGTCTTGATTAGTTTACCCGAGTCCTATAAAGGTTCAGACAGAAGCTCAGTACTGGCTGCAGCCCAGAGAGGCATTTTGAAGATGGCTATTGAAAGCTGATGCTGATATTTTGGAGAAGGCCATTTCGAAACATAACTTGGGAGCAAGCAGACGCCAGCCATGTGCCTTCCCAGCTAACGGGTTTTCCGGATGCCAGTGACCTTCCTCCAGTGAAGGTACCCTATTGTTATCTTATCTTGGTCACTTTATGGCCTTAATACTGTAACTTTGTAACCAAATAAACCCACTTTATATAAGCCAATCCATTTCTGGTGTTTTGCAAAATGGCAGCATTAGCAAACTGGAATACATGGGTAACCATCTCTACCCTTCTCTCAACCAAACCATATCTAGAGGACTAAGAGATCCTATCTTCCCTATTGTAGGCAGAATAGTGCTCTCCCATAGATGTTCATGTGTCAATTTCCAAAACCTCCAAATACGTTAAATTACATGGGAAAGAGAAATTAAGGTTGCTAATCAGTTAAGTGTAAAATAGATTATCCTGGTTTAGGTGGGGTGGGCCCAATGTAATTACAAGGGTCCTGAAATGTGGAAGAGGGGCAAGGAGGGTCTGTATCAGAGTGACATAATATGAGGAAGAGTTGAGTAGTCATTGCTGGCTTGGAAGTTGGAAGAGGGTCATGAGGCAAGAAATGTGAACAACCAGAAAAGGGATTCCATCTTAGAGTCTCTGTAAAGGAACACAGCTCTGATGATACCTTGATTTTAGCCCAAAGAGACATAATTTGGACTTCTGAACCACATAACTATAAGATATTAAATTTGAGTTGTTTTAAGCTACTAAGCTACGAAGTTTATGATAATTTATTATAGCAGCAATAGAACCAATGTATGTAGGCTCATGTAATGCTTTCCTGTGACCCTGTCAAGAGTAGGATGCTGGTTATAAAGTGTCTACCACAGGGGAATAAAATTATTACTGGGCAATTTTTTGTATTATTAATACAAGTCAACTAAGCAATCCATTCCCTCATAAAATAAAAACCACTCTCAAAATTCAATTCCAAGGAATATTTTTAGGAATATTTTTAGGGTTTGTATTAAATAGGACAAGTTTAACAGAGGCTTCTTCACTCATCTGTGTGTTCAATTCTCTTTACTCACTGCACAATCCATGATAAGCTAAGTTTCTCCATAGCTGGAAACCCCATCCTATGTTTCACTCATTTTCTACAGTTATGTTATCCCTTGTAGTCTAGTGGTAGGTTTGTTCTGAAGCTACAAATTTTCTTAGAACGTGATGGGTAGCAGGGTGATGGCCATAGTTAATTGAGTATTTGCTTCATCTTCAACAAAAAAGAAATGGGAGTTACCAAGAGAAGCAATACAACCTATTGCTTTGCCACTTACCACTGTGCATGTAGCTTAATGTAAGTTGCAATACTTTATTCTCCCTTCCTTCCTTGTGCCTTAAGTGAGATATTTACACACTCTTCAAGTATCCATTTTAATGACTGAAGAAACCATGTTGGAGGCATGCAAAAAAAAACTAAGAATAAAGCCAACTATTAAAACCTGTGACCTGATTCAGAGCATTTAGGTATTAGTTTTTAACAGAATTATATGTTCTGGGAATGAAAAACCCTGTTTCTTTTTTTTTTTTCAGTCCCTCCTACAGATAAGATTCCATTAACTGGCCTGGAATCCACATTTTGGAGGGACAGAAAACTCAAGAGAGAGCACTTTTTAATCCTATGCTTATTTGGATAATGAAACTCCAGATAATTAGAATTGGAATAAAGAATTCAGTGAGGAACCGTAAAAACATATTAGTGTTTATCATTGATCTCAGCATATGAGTTGTTTTAAGTTTGGAATTCTCATCCAGTGCATTAAAACAAGATTAAAAATACTATCATATCTCTAGTAAGATATCAGGGGCATAAGAGAAACTTAACAAACATACACTGAAATAGACTCATTGCTTCCCATCGAGGTGCTGGTCTGTTCTGCACTTAAATCACATGGTTTTCATTCACTTACCATGTGTCTGGCATTCTTCTAGCAGACTCAAGAAATCTTAGCCTATGTAGGACTCCAGTGAGTGTGTGGTGCCAAAACTTTCCTTCTAACCACCAAATGCACCATGCCATGCCTGAATCCTACCAAAGGAAATAGAATAAAAATCCATTGCATTAGAAGAATACTGTGAAAGGGTTGGTTTACATTCATATTTAAAAGCCCCTGAGAGTAGCACATTGACCTGGCAGATCTTCATATGAAAGTACATGTATTCTCTCTTGGTCCCAAGAGTGGGTTCAGCTAAGTTAGCACAGCACCTGGGGGTGAGAGGTAAGCAAGTAGTGAGGGAGGAGTACCTACTTCTTGAGTCTGTCCTGAAAGCATGCCAAGGAAACTCACTTGAAGACCAACAAGAGAGAAAAAAGACAAAGATGTTTGGCTTCCCTTGGCACTCCAATCATTGGGTCTAAGAATAAATAGAAATGATGGCAGCTAGAAACAAGGGAATGAATTTCTTAATTTAGAAGGTTAAAATCTTCAGGGAAATTTCTCTTTCTCTTAAAAACTGAAGCTTCTCTGTTTATTGTCATAATTAGAAAGCATCTTCTGAAAGGCAGGCTGTGGAAACAAGTGGGGTCCAGTACATTAGCAAACATAACCAGAGGATTTAGACCATGAGTCTGCTTTTGTCTCTTGTGGTCAAAATGAGAAATTTCCTGATGCCCTGTAGGTTGTAAGGGAAGGAAGACATAGCTAAATGATTAACCATCCACTATGTGATGGATATTTAGAACATAATAAATAATTACTGAGGTAGCACTCCATTTTGCAGATGAGGTATGTTCTGCAAAGGAGACAATTAGTGTCAGAGTAAGGTTTTAAAACCAGACAGCCAACATCTTTTTTATAAGCCCTCCAGACTCCAGTAAAGAACAATTTCTAGATGTCTCTGACTACTATCTGCAAACCCCCAATGCACTTAGATCAGCAGTGGAATATGGTCAATCTCAGTAAATGTTAGCTGTTACTTGTATTCATAAGAATCAGATGATTTAGAAATTTGCTATTATAAGTAAGGCCCAGCACTTTTTTTTAGTGCAAACTCCAGGCATCCTACAGACAATTGGGGTTTGATTTTGTGGGGTAGAATGCACTGGAATAATATGACTCCTTGGCTAAATGGCAGATAGAAGAATGACAAAAGAGGGAGGAGCGAGGGAGTGTGGGCAGAGGTGGCACACTGTTTAATTCATGAAGCTTTTAAATACCCTTTCCTTCTGTTCAATATAAACTTAGATAGGGGGAGAAACTAAGATGGCAGCTAGGTGAGACAGGGTAAAAACACCTCCATGAAAAACACTAGATAAAAACCAGAAAGTGATCCAGAATACCAGTTACTGCGATGCGCCAGCTGGAGGAGTTCTGCTAGTACCACTGGGGCCATATACTTGGTGAAACCGGGAGTCTGCATTCTGAAACAAGTGAGTAAGCTGGCTGGAAGACCCACAGCCGCATGGCATTGTGGGGAAGTCAGGGCTTGGCATTTGGAGACCTACTGGCTCTTTTTTTTTTAAAAAAAGGGAAAAACCCAGGAGTGGCTGCAGCTGCGATAGTGGGAACCATGCAGTAAAACACATCAAGAGAGGGCTGGGCTGGCCTCTCGGTGTCTGGCCTGGAGGATAGTCTGCTGCAGATACCCTTGGAGCCGGGGAACGAAGGGGAGAGCTGGAAGCAGAAAGAAACCTCGCGGCTCACAGCTGGCTCCCCGGAGGGCTGGATAAACTCCTGCCTGGGGCCGTGCCCACAGCCCAGAGCCCTGCCAGTTGTCCCGGAGCTGGGAAGGAGGAACTGTGTGAGGAGGAGGGGGTTGAGACACCCTGTTCGGACATTTTTGCTTCTGGCTGAGAGCGCCGCTGCATGGCCCAGAGGCCCGGGGCTTCCCTTGAGGGACAGCACGCACTGGTGATGTAGCACGGCATTCCCTTGGCTGAGCTCCTGGAGGATCGCAGCTGGGAGGGGGGACCTGCTTGGAGAACTCAGGGACGCTACGCCAAGTCCGGTGATTTGTGGGACAGTGAGAGAGAGGGTCTGGGGCTGAAATGAAATGAAGGCTTAGACTCTTGCGGCGGCCTTGAATCTCCAGGAACCTGGGGGATTTCAATATTAAAGCTGCCCTTTCTCCCTGGCCACCCGTGCACATGCCCCACATTCAGGGCGGACGGCTCCAGCAACACACCCAAACTGAGTTCTCCAGCTGAACCCCACAAGAATCATTTCCCCACACACCACGGGAACAAGGTTGAGAACTGACATGAGGAGTATAGGTGACTCGCAGACGCCATCTGCTGGTTAGTTAGAGAAAGTGTATGTCACCAAACTGTGTTTCTGAAAAATTAGATCGATATCCTTTTTTTTTACAACTTGAAAGAACCCTATCAATCAAAAGAAATGCCAAGAGACCAAAAACAACAGAAAATCTTAATGCATATGATAAAACCAGATGATATGGAGAATCCAACTCCAAACACACAAATCAAGATATCGGAAGACACTCAGTACTTGGCAGAATTAATCAAAGAACTACAATTGAGGAATGAAAACATGGCAAAGGATTTAAAGGACATCATGAAGACCATGGCCCAGGATATAAGCGACAAAAAGAAGACCCTAGAAGAGCATAAAAAAGACATTGCAAGAGTAAATAAAAAAATAGAAGATCTTATGGAAATAAAAGAAACTGTTGGCCAAATTAAAAAGACTCTGGACATTCACAATACAAGATTAGAGGAAGTTGAACAACGTGTCAGTGTCCTAGAAGTCCACAGAACAGAAAATGAAAGAACAAAAGAAATAATGGAGAAAAAAATCAAAAAAATTGAAATGGATCTCAGGGATACGATAGATAAAATAAAATGTCCAAATTTAAGACTCATTGGTGTCCCATAAGGGGAAGAGAAGGGTAAAGGTCTAGAAAGAGTATTCAAAGAAATTGTTGGGGAAAACTTCCCAAACCTTATACACAATAGAAATACGCAAAGCATAAATGCCCAGCGAACTCCAAATAGAATAAATCCAAATAAACCCTCTCCGAGACATATTCTGATCAGACTGTCAAATACTAAAGAGAAGGAGCAAGTTCTGAAAGCAGCAAGAGAAAAGCAATTCACCACATACAAAGGAAACAACATAAGACTAAGTTGTGACTACTCAGTGGCCACCATGGAGGCGAGAAGACAGTGGCATGACATATTTAAAATTCTGAGAGAGAAAAATTTCCAACCAAGAATACTTTATCCAGCAAAAGTCTCCTTCAAATTTGAGGCAGAGCTTAAATTTTTCACAGACAAACAAATGCTGAGAGACTTTGCCAATAAAAGACCTGCCCTACTTCAGATTCTAAGGGGAGCCCTACCAACAGAGAAACAAAGACAGGAGAAAGCGATATAGAGAATTTTAACAGACATATATAGTACCTTACATCCCAAATCACCAGGACACTCATTTTTCTCTAGGGATCATGGATCTTTCTTCAGAAGGGACCATAAGCTGGGACATAAAACAAGCCTCAATAAATTAAAAAAAAAAAAATTGAATATACTCAAAGCACATTCTCCAAACACAATGGACTACAAGTAGAAGTCAATAATTTTTGAACTGTAACTCCACTATTTACTTCCTACATGATATAAAATACACAAACTCCAATGACAAATCAGTGGTTTTGAACTCAATGTAAAATATGTAATTTTAGACAACTATATAAAGGTGGGGAATGGAGGAGTATAGGAACATAGTTTATATGTCCTAGTGAAGTGAAGGTGGTATCAAAGAAAAACAAGATTGTTATGGATTTAAGAGTTTAATTTTAAGCCCCACAGTAAACACAAAGAAATTATTAGAGAATATAACCATAGAGATGAAAAGTAGAGTGTGGGTTAAGAGAAATGGGGAAAGGGGCAATGGGGAGTTAAGAAATGAGTGTAGGGTTGCTGTTTGAGGTGAAGGGAAATTTCTAGTAATAGATGGTGGGAAAGAGCATTACAACATTCTAAATGTGATTAATCCCACTAATGGAAGGCTAGGGAGGGGGTGGAATGGGAAGATTTAGGCTGTATATATGTTTGCACAATTGGAAAAAAAAAAAAAAAAAAAGACAGTCTAAATAGATGACAATTGAATGTCAAGGATGAACCTGGATGGGATTGGAGGATGGAGGACAGGAGGCTCAAAGGGTCACAGTTGAGACATAAGGAAAAGGAAATACAGAATGTAAGCTTTGTATCATTGTTGAATCTCTTGTACTTCTTAGCTGCGCTTAATGGGATTGTATAAAAGAATGTTCTTGTTCATGGGAACTGTATATGTGAATTATAGTGTTTGTTCAAGGGTGTGTGCAGCTAGCTCTCATATGTTCAGAAGACAGAGCAATAGATGATGGATGATAGATAGGGAGAGAGGGAGGGAGGGAGGGAAATAAATAGCGATGTGACAGCATGTTAAAGTTGGTGGATTGGGCTGTTGGGGGAGGGGGGTCAGGGTATGATGGAATTCTGTGTATGGGGTTAGTATTGTTTTTGCAACTGTTCCTATAACTTTGAATTTATTTCAAAAAAAAAAAAAAAAAAAAAAAACAACCAAAAAAACAACAAAACAAAACTTAAGTAGGATTTGTACTTACCATGCTCTTAGGTCACAATGTTCTCTGTCTGAATTATAGTGTAATCAGCTGGGATAGAAAGGAATTATTAATCCTAGTCCTCCTGCCAAGTCCTTCAACCCCATGTAGACATCAAGGAGATCATCTTTAGAGAAGCCCAGAAGGCTGGTCCTGGAGTTAAGTTTGGGGCTGACCTCAGGGCTGTGAGCTATGTTGGAATTCAATACATTTCTTCTATTAACAATCTGGGAAAATGCTTCAGTGTTCCTCAAACTTCAAAGAATTTTGGGACAAAAGATTACCCCATCTCAGAGAACAAATGAGAAAAATATCATAAAACCTCTATCTTACCATAGGATATTTCAAAACAACAATATTTCTAAATAAGGAAAAGGAGGCAGGAGAAATGACTGCATTTTTGAAGAAGTGAACCCTTACCTGTGGCCTCAGTGGCTTCATCCTCTAAGCTGGGGGTGGCTGGCTCCACATCAGGAAATAAATCTGGGAACACAAATGGAAGATGGTTGTAGTCACAAGGTAATGTCAGGAATCAGAAGAAAGCAGGCGTTCCCTCAGGTATGCAAAAGATGCCAGCCCACCCTATAGAGGCCCTTCAATGATAGACTCTAATGGAACCAAAAAAGGAAAGCACAGCTCAAGTACTTCCACAAGAAATTACAACCACTGTTTCCATACCCATACCGTTCCCAACTATGTTTTTTGTCTGAAGGAAAGCGTGGAATATAAAGTAGTACATTGACCAAATGTGGCTTGCAATAAGCCTCTCTTCCGCCAAAAGCAAATAGTCCAATTAGTGCCCAGGAGTATATTTTAGTGCTCCTGCCCCTCACTCATTGGAGGGTTCAATTTAAAGAGGAGCATTTGATACTGAGCCTCCAAATGTGAATAGGAGTCTTGGTCAGACAAGAAGAGAATGAAAATTCCAAACACTCCCCCTCTCTAATTCTCCCAGTTTCCTTAAGGCAAAAAAAAAAAAAAAAAAAAAAAAAGCCAAGAGAAGCTAAGGGACTAGGAAAACTGCTGTTTCCAAGGAACAAGAGAAAAAATGGAATCAACTGTAAAATGGGCTACTTTTACCATTTTTCATTTAATAAAGGACCTCATTTCCATCTGTTTCATAGAACACACTCTAGATCTTTTAGGGTTTTCTAATCATATAAGCATCTTAACCCCATGGGTGTTTCTGTCTGCCTAGTTTGGCTGATTACAGACACCCTGCCTATGAAGCCAAAATCATTAGCTCTCTAATTTAGTCACTTTGTTTTATGTACACTCATATATACCAAAGAACCCCAAACTCAGCATGTGATAAATCAAGTGCTATCAGAGGTGGAGCTGGGAGGAAGAGGGCAGGGGGAAGAATCTATTTTAATGCAAACAAATAAACACCCCTCATCCTTAGAAATCCACTTGAATGCAACAGTACCTAGAAAGGAAAGCTCCAACACTGGCTTCTTTCCCTCTTCTGGATCTTCAGGATGTCTATTTCTTTCCTTTCTCAATGAGCTTCATAAGTTCCCATTGCAGCCCCACTGCTTTCCAATGCATGTGACTGAGTAGTTACTAAAGCACTTGGAATTTTCCAATATACACTGTAAAATGTGCACATACCAGAGGACTTTTTAACCTGAATTGAATAGAAAAAAGCCTCTAAAACACCCAAAAGTGACTGACTGGAACCCACAGAAAAACTTCTGTAGTTTTCTAATCACACACCCTAATCACATCTGGCTCAGCATTGCTAATTTTATGAGCTCAACAACAAAAGAAAACCCTCAAATCTTAGCTTACCCACTGTTGGGGATTGAACTGTGATCCCCACAAAAGCCATGATCTAATCCTAACCCCTGGTCCTGTGGTTGTGAACTCATTTTAAACAGGATCTTTGAAGATGTTATTAGTTAAGATGTACACACACTGAATGGTGGTGAGGCTTAATCCAATTGGGCTGAAGTCCTTATGTTCAAAGAAACTGGATGCAGAAAGAGAAGCCATGAGGAACAGCCTGGAGCTGCAACCCAGAAGAGAAAGGAGAAGATGCCACCAAGTGCATTGCCATGTGATCCACTGGCCAAGGAGCCCCAAGTTTGCTGACCAGCCAGAATATGCCAGCTAGCCAGACAATATCGACCCCAGGAGGGAGCCAGCCTTCTAGCCTCTGCAAGCTGAATTCCTGCTATTAAACCAACCCATTGCATTGTATTTGCTTTAGCAGCTGGGAAACTAATATACCCACTCAGCTACCCAAGGCCTCAGAGCACAGCTGCTGAACCCCACCTGAAACAAAGACCTCATAAATTATTACTCAATTTCACATTACAACTTTCACTGCAGGACTCTCCTCTTGCTTGCTCTACACACACACACACACACACACACACACACACAGAGTGAAAAGATTTTGGCCCCACTGTACAAAATATCTCTGAACAGTGTACTTCCCCGGGCTGCAGTGGGGATAGCCACAGCCAGAGCCAACAGGGCAGAGAAAACCAGCACATTCCTGAGTATGGTGCCAGTGGGGGCAGCAGGAGATGAATGGAGGGAGGCAGGCAGAGAGCACGCACTGAGGTATGTGGGACCCAGAACACCAGCATTGGGTTATACCTGGGAGAAGTTCCTAATGACAATTGTAACTGAGCAGTGTGGTTTAAATATTGAAGACAGTACTTTTGATTCATTGGGGCTTCTCTAACACAAGATATACACTGCTGCATCCCTTGCCCTCTAAACTGCAAAGTGCTGAATTTAATGTTACTATAGGCAACAACACTACTGCAGTGCACGGCAAAGTTAGCCCAATATACAATGACTGGTGCCTACAGCTGGCACACTGGGGAGTCTAGTATGCACAACCTAACAACGGTCTGGAAATGTTCGAGGGTGCCCCTAGGACTGGAGCACCACATGGCTTCTTGGGTAGATGTTAATTCTGCGCTTACCTGGCCTGTCCATGACTGCGCCCTAGTTAGCTCCTCGGCCAGCAGGGAGGACCTTCTGCATCACTACAGTGAAACGTAGTCTATTCATACAGGGTGGCAGGAAGGACTTTTGCCAAGTGTCACTGGGATTGGCAAGGTGTCGATGCCCACCTAACTAAAAAGTAAGATAGATGTAGCCATTAATCACCTAACTGGAGAGACAAGGGGAATACTTCAGCTCTGGCATTAAGAAGAGCCAACTCTTTACCATATGTGGGGATCATTTGTATTATGCCTTTCCCCCATACTTGTGGGGCAATCTGGTTTAGGATATACACTTCCCAACATCACTTGGGAAAGAAACATATCATCCTCTAAAATCCCCAATCTGGGCTCTTTTGTACATCACAGCAACTGCACAACAGAAAACCGCCTCCTGAGATGCAGCAGTGCCTTCCACCAGGCAGTCTGTGCCCTGATCCACAGAATAGGTGTACATGAACAAGAAAAGGCTATATATAATATGTCCAGTCTTATCAAAAGGTGATTTAATTCTACAATTGATTTTTTGGAGCTTCTCCAACACAAGATACACAGTGCTGCATCCCTTGCCCTCTAAACTGCAGAGTGGTGGGCACACTGATGGTGCAAACTGGAGGTACAGGAGAGAGATGTTTTCAGATAAATGAATCAGGACATGTTGTGAGTAACAGAGAAGGCATAAAAAATGCAATTCATGTCCTCCACCAGATTGGCAAAATACAGCCCTCTGACATCTTCAGATTGTTTGGGCCAGGCAATTGTTAGGGTAGCCCATTGTGATTCCTCCTCCAAGCAGGCCTGATCCCCCTCCTCAAATGTTGCCTAAAGATTATAGGAAAATGGTGCATGAAAGTGACATCTATGAGACATGCCCCATTCAGCTCACCATCCAGAAAGAACAAAAGGCATACCAAGATTTTTATTGCTTTGATTTCCTGTTTATTGGACTCATTGGAAAAGTTGGATATTGAACTGTGGGAGGGGACAGTCTGAGCATGGGCTGCCAACTTTCTGTGGGACTCACAAATAAACCATGTGCTTGTGACCAGATGTGGCAGCCTGTCACCTAGAATGGGATGATGATAAATGTGAGCTGACCCCCATCTCAGGAGTGCCTGCAGATCAAACCAACCCCTTAGCAGATAGTAGCCTGAATGAAGATGCTTGTTTATTTGCAGTTCGCCTGTCCCTGTTTCAGCATTGCACACGGGATATGTGTGGAGGAGGATGGGTAGGAACAGGTCATTTGTAATTTTACTTTATAACCCTCTGTATCATAGGAGTCAAATCTAGAGCAGGGATCTTAGAATTTGAGCTATGCATATTCAGGTTTGCTCTTTGAGTTATCTCCCTTGGGAAGTAGGCAAATGAGTACTATATGAATGATGAAAAAAGCAAAATTATATTTTATTATTAGAAGTGTGGAGAGAGGAAGAGACATTTACTTCTCATTGAATATCCATATGCTACCTCATAATTCCCTTGCATTCAGTCTGGGCTATATGAGTGAACTTATAGCTAAATTATGTGCCACTTTGGGCTGATCCGTTTAAGATCTTGAGCATGAGCCTCCATGTCCTCCTCCCCTGTGAGACCTTGAAGGCCACATTTGGGTGTTAAATATTCCATTAGCCTGAGTCTTTTGAGAGACTATGTGGAGAACTGCCTCTGCCCTCCCCTGTATGACGAAACTAAATTGGTTATGCAATATGAGGTAAGAAATTAACCTTTTATGATGCTAATGTTTTGGATGCTACAACACAGCTTATCTTTTTCTGTCTCATACAAACAGTAAAAAGCTTTCAATAATTAATAGCCAGTGAAAGTGAAATGATATATGGTTTTTGATATTTTATATATACCTCATCAGAATTAAAGATAATTAAGTACATTGGACCACTACTAAAAAAATGACCCCAAAAATGTACAAAAAAACAAATATTTTATTTAGGCTTGCAGATTCTGTGGATCAGGAATCCAGACAGGGCACAGAAGATGGCTCATCTGGAGTTTCACCTAGGATTCCTCAGACACCTGAATATGAGTCAAATGGCAGGAGCTAGAATCACCAAGCGTATTGTTTACTCATAAAACTGATACTAGACGATGATGAGTCAAAGTCCGGGTTTACTGCTGTTGAGCAGAGTGTCCACATGAGACCTCTTCCTGTGACTTAGGTTTCCTCACTGCACGGTGGCCGCAGTGTAGACAGACTTAGCACACAGTGGCTCAAGGCTCTGAGAAGTAGCGTTCCAGCGACTAAGGCAAAACCTGCACGTTCTTTTTGAGACCTTTGGAAGTCACATACTGTAGTTTCCACTGTATTCCACTTTTGGAGTCACACACTTCAAGAGGAGAGTTTTAGTCCCCTGATCACTATACAAAGAAGGTCAAAGAATTGGTGGGCATGTTTAAAAACTGTCAAAGCCTCCAAAAAATTGTGGTGTAACATCAGAGAGCAGATTTTACTTAAACTTTGGGTACTTTATAAATAACATAGATATAATGGTAAGGTGAGTCATTAAGATAATATTTGACCATGCTTTTAGATATTTGGTACATGTGGTGATCTTGAAAATGTGCCTGGGAGATGTTTGACTCAAGGGAGCAGAACTGGCTGACATCCCCTGCTCCTATCCGTCAAGCTCTGAAATCATCAACCCATTCGTCTCCATGAGCTGCTCCCAGCATGGCAGGGATTCAAAGCAGGCCTGCTCCTGGGATGATCAGGACCCTTCTGACGTGCACTTTCAGCATGAGGAGTCCCCAATGGCCTTCTTGAAATTGCCTTAGGACTACACTGTTGCCTAACACCTTCCTTGTTTCCTTCCCTCTGTCGCCTGGAGGATTCAGACCGCAGCACCGTATGACAACCTTCCCAGCCTCCTCCTGCTCCCTCCCTGCTTTCCCACACAGGCCTTTCCCCCAGTAATTTCCTTGCTTCTCAGAGGACCCAGACTAAGACACAATATTTCCTATTTTGAGATTTAATGCTTCCAGCTCACAACTGAGGTGCAGGAATATGTATACATATTAAGGAAAGGAAGGTATTGTACAAATATTTAAAGCTTGATCTCTGTTTTGTGTTTTGACAAATTAGGATTCAAATTCTAATGCATAGCTTTACATGGAAATTATGAACATTGTCAATAGTAGCAGGTGATACAATATGTGCCTTGAAAATAACTAGCCGAGATTCTTGAGAGGAATGAAGGTGGTTTTTATAAAGATAACTAAAATCATGAGTGGGAGCACAACTGGAGGCCTTCCATTCTTTGCCAGTGGCTATCAATAGTACAGGAAAAAGAAATTTATAGAATATAGATACACAAATCTATAACAGCTCAATTATAAATCAACCTGTCAGTGATGTACTGAGAGCAGATTCCCTATCAGCTGGCATGGCAAGCACATTGAAAATATATATTTTCAATCATTTCTGCTGGAGAATTCATAACAGGGATTTGGGGAAATGGATTCATTGTACTGGTTAACTGCATTGACTGGATCAGGAGAAGTATTATCCTTGGTTGACTTTTTGCCACCTGTTTAGCAATTTCCAGAATATCTCTGCTATGCATGACAATTTGAGGTATGGGTTTCAGTGTAATCTATGAGCAAATGTTGTACACTATCTAATGATAAGCATAGACATCTTCTGGGCAGGAGTCAACTATTTCTGCACTGCCTGTGCCACCTGCATCAGTGTCTTCTATTTCCTCTAATCCCACTTTTCTCTGAATGAAATGGAAAATTCACAGGGTGCTTCTCATTATTGCACTGGGGACTATCCTCTGTTTCTGCACATGCCGCCTTTTGAAGGATGTGATAGCTAAAGATTGTTTGAAGACCAGGTAAAAACTGGAAAGAAGTTTGTCATGGAACTTCAGAGTGAGAAAAGTAATTTGTTTACTTCTCAGATGCTCCTGAAATACTCCATGTTAGGTGTTCCTCATTCCTTTTGTTGTGTCCCTGACCTCCTTTCTCCTTTTTATCCTCTCCTTATGAAGTCATACCAGGCAGATGAAGGGCACAGATTTTAGGGATCCTAACACAGGGTCTCATGTGAGAGTCATGAAGTTTATGATTTCATTCCTACTCCTCTTCGTTATGTACTATTTGAGCAATATCATACTATTGGACCTATTCTAGTCTAGATAATTTTGTGGCAAAGATGTTTGCTAACATGGTAGTATTTTCTATCCATCTGGCCATCCATTTCTTCTGATTTTGTGGAACAGCAAATAGAAACAAGCTTCTCTCTATGTCCTGCGGTAGCTGAAGTATTGCATGAGTATAAGGAAACCTGCCTTCTCATAAGCATGTCTGAGATGAGGGGTGATGTTCTCAAGAATGAAGACAACTTAACAGGACTCCATGTACATCTCTCCCACTTACCCCAGTGTTTCTTTTTAATGCAATTTTATTGAGATATATTCATACACCATATAATCCATCTAAAGTATATAATCAATGGCTCACAGTATCATCATATAGTTGTGCAATCATCACCACAATCAAATTTAAAACATTTTCATTACTCCAAAAAAATTTTAAAAATTAAAATAAAAATAAAAAAGAAGACTCAAGGCAACCCATAGTCCTTATCCTCACCCCTCCCATTATTTATTTATTATATTGTACCTATTTTATTACACATTTGCCCATATACTAGATAAAGGGAGTGTCAGTCACAAGGTTTTCACAATCACACGGTCGCACAATAAAAGCTATATAGTTATACAATAATCATAAAGAATCAAGGCTACTGCATTACAGTTCAACCGTTCCAGTTATTTCCTTCTAGCTATTCTAATACACTAGAAACTCAAAGGAGTGTCTATGTAATGCATAAGAGTAACTTCCAGAATGACCTCTCAACTCTATTTGAAACCTCTTAGCCACTGAAACTTTATTTTGTTTCATTTATTTTCCCCCTTTTGGTCAAGATGTCATTCTCAATACCACTATGCCAGGGCCAGGCTCATCCCTGGGAGTCATGTCCCACGTGGGGAGGGGGGGATAGTGAGATAATTTGCAGAGTTGACTCAGATATATAGGCCATAACTGAGCAACAAAAGAGGTTCTCTGGGGATGACTCTTAGGCTTAGTTATAAGTAGGCTTAGCTACACCATTGGAGAGAGAAGTTTCATAAGGGCAAGCTTCTAGAACGAGGGCTTGGCTTGTTAAATTGGGAGCCCCTATTGTTTAAGAGAATAGCAGGAATTCCCCAGGTGGGGAAGTTTAATATTCCACATTTTCCCCCTAGCCCCTCAAGGGAACTTTGCAAATACTTTTTTATTTTCTGCTCAAAATATTTTGGGATGTATTGGGGTATTACATTGGCCTGTACAGAATAAGATCTCATTCCCTATTCCATGTAATTATGTTAAGTAAACTGACCAGACAGGTTAAATTGGATAGTGTGCTACAGAAAATATAAATTTTATACCAAATAAACCTCTTTTCCTTTGGTCTTACACAGAAGTTAAAGTTTTAATATACAGTCAATATCATTCTTTATCCTGTAATCTAAATTTACCTTAGTCCTAACCAAGTCCATTTCATTCGTATCTCTCATTGTAGTCTGATCTCTTTCAGGTACTATGGAGTAATGCTGACCTTCAGAGCTGCAGAATTCTATGAGTCTCAGGTGTCATGCAGATTACCCAAATTTCCAAAGAACTACCAGGTGTCACACAAACAGCTCAGCATCTCAGAATTTAGAAGTAGCAGTTGTAACTCAGGAATAGATGTGACTGCTGTAAGAGCTCACAGTCTAGGACCCTTTACAGTAAGCCTCATTAACCATTCTGTACTTCTTAATCATCAACTGCCCAAACTCTGCCCCCATTCGATCCCCATACAACCCATGCTCTTGAATTCAGTTCTCAGCATTTGCTCATTATAGTTAGTTTATATGAGTGAGGAGTTAACAATATTTGCCCTTTCACTTTTGGCTTATTTCACTCAACATAATGTCCTCAGGATGCACTCACCTAGTTGCATGCCTCATGACCCAATGTCTTTTATTATGTTCTGTGATAGATCATTGAGCCTAGTTGAAAAGGATTTCACTCTGTTTCCATCAGAATAGTGATTATGTAATTAATAGTAAAATTAGATTATATGGTTAATGCATTTTATGTTAGGCACTGTATTAGAAATTTAAATTTTATCTGACTTAATTTCCATTATATTTATCTGATGAAATCATGTACACATATATGTATATATGTGTAAATATATATAAACACATAGAGAATAGCTATGATATACACAAATATTGATATATTTATGCAAATACAAACATGCACATTTAACTCCTGAAGAAAAGTAAATATTTTAAGTCTTCATTTAAAACTAGAAAGGGACAGCCAAATGAGAAGAGTAAATATGTTGAAACAATTTTAAAACGACATACAAAAATACATATGTGAGCACAAAAATAATATAATTTGAAAGCCTCTTGTCATTTGTGGCTATTTCCTAATACATGTCATGCTTTGTTAATATTTCCAACAAAAAGCATCAAGGAAAAATTAAGAACCTCAACCATTAAAAAGGGACTCAACTAGCAGACTTAGATTCCAGGATGTAAATCTTTAGAAATTTACTGGTTATCACTAGAAGTTAAAAGCAAAGACATAAATAAAAAATATGGAGAGTATATACTATACAGAATTTCATTTCATAAATATCTCTTGGCAAGGAAACAAAGATTCCTCAAAGGGAAAAAAAATCAGGGACAACTACATAGATTAAAGATTTAAGTTCAATAAAGAATAAGTACCTAACAAAATACTACCAGGGATCAAGGAAAAAAAGTAATGTGTGGGAAAGAAAAAGGACAAAATAACACAATCCCAGAGAATCCTTAAATAAATAGCAAGCAAAATTTGGTGACTATTTGGGATATATACTCAAAGAAAAGAAAGACATTATTGTAAATAAAAGCAAGAAAAGTTTTCCATTTTTAATACTTAACAACTGAAATTAAACATTTTCCAACACTACTACAATTGATTTTAAAAAATCAATAATATAGAAAATCAAATTAGTAAAATAAAAACTAAAACACAGATCTTAGACATTGTAGGCCCCCCCAAAAATATTCTAAGAAGGAGATAATAAAATATCTTGAAAGTCGAGTTTTGTGTTACAATCTCTTTAAGAAAATTATGAACAAATAACAAATAGCACAAAAAGTAAGACTGTGATTAAACAATGCAAAAAATATATAGCAAATATGTGATGGGAACCATCACTTTTCCTCTTAGCTTTCTCATCTCTGAATTATCTAATTCCCTATATCAAAGAGCCTACTGATTCCACATATGTAGCCCCAGTTCACACTTGATCCCAATCGGGGCCTGCCTTGAGAAAGAAAGCAGTTAGGCTGCCCAATACTTCACCAAATTGCATATCTGAATGGCTGGATTGAGTCCCATTTAACATAGTTTGTGGGATGCCGCATTCTCTCAATATAATCTCATTTTCTGAGTTAGAGAATAGAAGTTATATCCGAGCTACTTCTTTGTGCTTATCCTGTGTTTCTGTTGAAGGAGGTCTCTGAATTACCTATCGCTCATAAAGACTGAGGCACTTACTTATATGTGGCTAGTCTTCCTTCTGGGAACTAAAAACCTTCTCCAAAAATCTCAGGTTTGTGTTACTGTCTCTCTATTTGATGTTATTTAGTGTTATTAACCTGTTTAATGTTAAAAAGATTTCTTCAATTCCTTATCAATCCCAATCTCCTCTCTTCCTCCTCTCTCTTTTCATGGTGTGGGATATTCGGATACTTTATTTTGGCATTGTTACCAGTTGTCTTGCATGATTAAACCAAAAGGGGCATAACAATTAAAAAGCAGATTTGCTCACTTGGGAAGACTACTGTGCTCAGCTTTTAGGCCCTTAATAAGTACTTTCCAAATGAGTAAATGAATGGCTTCAAAATATATCTCAAATATTACCAAGAATATGGGTATTTTGAGGAGGTAGAAGAATACCGCTTTTAAGAAAGATAATTAGATAATGTGGCTAGATTACAACTGCAAAATTTTAAGTGTAGCAAGTCACTGAGACAAAAGACCAAAACAAAAGCAAAATGACTAAAATATTTATTTGAAACTTCTAACACCTCTTTATCTGTGGTAGATTGCTTAACATGATGGAAGAACATATCTGGGAATAAATGAGCCTAGAATGGGCTAGTATGATACATTTTGGATGGATGATGCATCCAAAATAGGTAAAATAGAAATGCACCAGCAACACCCACTGAAACCAGACTATTTCTTGAGCATGTATCACAGGTGGTCCCAAATAAGTAAATAAACAAGAGAAGAAAAAGACCTTGACTTGGAAAATACAAAGCTCAACGTACAGGATGCACTAGAGTTTACTATGAAAAGAAAAAAAGGAGAAAACACAATTCAAAATAAGTTTTATATCGTTCCCATTCCCCAAGTATAATCCCAGATTAGTACTAAGTGTTATTCATTAATGGTGGTTTATTAGATATCCTATGTTTTCACTGTGCCTAATTGCTTTTGATTCCTTCTTGGGCGGTTTAATGTAGATATAGAATGCCTGCATTTTAAGAGGGTAGAATATAAAAAGGCTTTGTCTAGATGAGCTGGACAAAAGTTGGACTCAGCATAAAAGCACAAAGCAACTTTATTCTTTTTCAACCCTGTCCCCACAGCCCTGACTTATTCAGTTATTCTGCCCTTTCAAATATAAAACCTTAGGCAGATCCCAAAGCTTCTACGGTCACTCACATATGGAGTGGATTATGTAGTTGTAAAAGAGTAAGAAAGGACAAGAGAGGAAACCATCCTATGAAGTTAGTGTTATTTGCAGTTCTTTCTTGACTATTACAAGCCTTCAGTCATACCAGATGTTTTAATGTAGACTCTTCTCTGGGCACTTTGTGGATGTTACTGAAATCCCTTCACATGGGACTGCCCGCCTGACATTCCCTGATATGACTGATGCCCCCTTCAACAGGTACAGTCTCAGGAAATTGCTAGGCTGCATTCTGATGTTATACTGTACTGTACTTCATCAGTTGGTTTTACTTTTCCCCATCATGAAATACTCTGTAGGAGTTCCCTTTTAAGATGGGCCATACCAAGTTCTCTTCTCCAGGGTCCATATCTGGCCCATCGAAATCAAAGTCTCTTAATTTTTCTATTAGAATTTTTATCCTTATTTCTTCTGAAATACGTTGAGCAAATTATTGGGCTGGAAATTATAGTTCACTAACTTAATATTCAGAAGAGTCTGTTCTCCAATTCAGCAAAGCTATCATTAAAAAGAAAAAAAGATGTGATTTTAATTCCCAAATATTGTTTGCCTTTTATATAGGGGAGAATTATTGTTTTAAAGGTGTGAAACCCTCTCAAATTCCTCTGAGTTTTATATTTATTTAAATATTCTCTTATGTCCCTGGCATTAACTGCATTTCCTCAAAAGACAGGTCTTTCATGTGTTCAGTCTAGTATTTCTCTTTTTTATTTTATTTTATTTTATATTTTTTTAGTAGTATTTCTCTTTAATGGTCTTGATTTCCCTCAATATTAATTGGTTGTTTTTAGTATATTTATATATGCAGGTCTAATGGGTGGGCAAGACTTTTGTTGTTATTGTTTGTTCCTGTTTATTTTTTCTTTTTGTTTTTCATTTTGACCAGCACAATGTTTTATAATTTTGATATGAATGTCTTTAGATGGGACATGTCCTTTCCAGTTTTCCACACTTCTTATAATTCCCAAAAATCTGTCACCCAGCAGCAATATACATTTATGTTCCATACCTGCCCTTTTATGTTTTATTTTATGACCTTAATCTACAGATATTCCTTGGTCAATATGAGTCAGTATGGGTAGATAAAGTCAATTTATTTAATCTAGGTTAAAATCACTAGTCGCTCAGCAGCTAAACCCTATTCTGATTAGGGAACCCCTGGGTGCCGTGATTATGTTGGGCCAGGAAATGGAGAAATGACTTCGCAGGATTTCCCTTAGGGAGAATTAACTGCTTGTTTTTGGAAGCAGGGCTCCTTCATACCTTGAAATTACCTGAGGACTACTTACTGTTCTTTCTTAATTTGATTTATTTGCATGGTCATAAACTTTGCCCCTTTTCCTACAGAACTTCTTGACTTTTTCTTGTTAACTCATAAAATCTATTTATGAATTATGAATATTATTCTTTTGTGTGTTACATATGCTGTAATTGTTTTCCTGTAAATTATTTTGCTTTTTGTGTTTGTGTATTACATTATTTTCAATAGAGCTGTTTTACAATATTATATGTGTGTTTAATCTGTCACTTGCTTCCTTTCTGGCTCTGGAATTTTGAATTGTGCTCTGAGGAGAGCATTCTCATTCCATTTTAAAAAAATATTTTCCCTTTTTTTTTGTTGTTGGTTTTTGCTGTTGTTGTTCATGTATGTGTTTGTGTTTGATTTCTAAACCTAGATCTTAAATCAAACTTATGTTTATTTTTGTTTATTTTGTGAAGTAAGGAAACTGACTAGCTCAAATGGATAGCTGATATTCTTTTCAGCACTGTATCTCTAAGTAGGTGTAGCAAACTCAAATGTCCACCAGGGTTAGGAATGTTGTTAAATACATGAACATATAGGTAGAACTAATTGTAATGAACTGGTGTGTGCATTCTTTCTATATAAGTGTGTTCAAACTTATTTTTAAGCAGAAAAATTCATGTCTTTAAAATGCTAGTGACAGATGGCCTAAAAGGTCTGAATCTTTATAGGAAAAAAAGAAAGTTTCTTAGGGAAAGAAAGTATCTGAGGTTAGATGGATGTATTGCCCATCAAGTTTCCTGACTATTTCAAACTCCATATCTTGCTATATAATGCTGCAGCCTACACTGTGAGTGTGCTTTATAATTAATCAGAAGGGCTAGGGTTGTTGGTTTTACCTACATGTTGAAGTATTTACTGTGGTGAAAATTGCTTTACAAGGTTCCTGTTCTACAGGTCAGATTTGTAAGTCAAATTATACAGTTCTTTGGGAGAGTTCAAATTTACAAAAGAGTGAAAATTAATCTGTGCCTTTATTTACATGTTAGCAAATGAGAATTTGGTTTTTCAATTATCTCTATACATGGAAAATTACAGTTTGTAGCTGACATCTGGACCAAGACTGGAAATTCTTAGCAGTGCTGGTTGGAAATGTTGGACTGTTAGAGTGGGTCCACAGTCCTATTGTAGATTCCTGGATTGCTAAAAAGAAGAGCTATGGTTAAAAAAAGGAAAAGAATACTACTGTGTAATCATACATAAGATCTGTATCGTTATCCAGTAAATCAACTGGAAGTCAGTCACTCAACAAATTACAGATCAGAATTTTTCTCCTTGAAGATATGTTAAGTACATTGAGGAATACCATCACAATGGTAGTGTGAAAAATTTATAATAGGAATTTTAGGGAATAGATTCATCAGACTCACAGTTTGTATCACCTGGATTAGAAATTGGAAGTTGTTGATGGGTGATTTCATTCTTACTAGCTCGGCTTTCTCCAGAAGCAGTCAACTGTGGCTAACAATTGTCAATTTGTTTTCAACTGTGTCCTATCAGTAATTCTCATGGAAAGAAAACATACTTTCTAGTAGCTGGATAGTGGCTAACCACTTGAGCATCAGTTTGCTACTTGTCTCCCTGTCAGATTTCCTGAAGATCACCAATTTATCCCAGTCTCCTTTTCCTCTGGCTAAAATGTCACTCAACAAGGTGATTTTCACATTTCTGCTGGTATCTGTGCCCTTCCTGTTCATGAACTTTCCTTTGCCAATGAGTTTTGATGCCTCTGGTCTAATGTCCAAGAAAAATATGAAAGAAATATGGCTGGGTTATTCAACGTGAGTAAAACTCAAAACTTAAATGCTATGATTATCTTTGTCATCGGGTCCTTCCCTCCTTTCTCGGTTTCCTTGATTTCTTTTTTCCTCTTACTCCTCTCCTTGTGGAGATGCATGAAAGCACATGAATCAGGGATTCCAGAAACTCCAGTATGGAGGTTCATTTTGGAGCAATGAAAACTGTGCTTTCCTTCCTTATACTCTTTGCTATGTACCTATTTGCTTTTTTCATGACATTTGGGGGATAGCTTTCTCTTCAGGACAAGCTGATCGTGATGTTTTGTTATATGATAGGAGTTTTATATCCTTCAGGCTACTCATATGTTGTGATTTTTGGAACCAGCTAAATGAGTCAAGACTTCTTGGGGATTTTTTGGCACCTAAAGTGTGTCCTGAAAGGAGAGGCCCTCTCAGCTACGTTGACCGGACTGTGACAACACTCTCATCAAGCGGAGAGTGAGGTCGAGAAGTCTGTGGAATCGTCCTTGCTTCGTTGGCTTCCTCCTTTTGTACGTGTACCGTGTCACTGAGTATTGTTTAAATTCTTCCTAGTCCTAGAACTTCTAATCAAGTAACTAGAAAAAACTTTTTAGAGAAGAAGCATCACCTCCTTGAGTTGTTAGAAATTTTTATAAAGAAATGGGGCTGGGAATAATTCACACATTCACTCACACAGACCTGCAGAAGGGGGGTCTTGATGTTAAGAAATTAAACAAAAGTGATTAAATTGAATAGGTGGTATAATAAGACAACAGAGAAAAAAAGTCGGATAGAAAAATTATTGAAAGAAAAACTGAAAACTACTAATCACTAACACCGAGTCATTGATAGAAGTCAGGATATTATAATCTGTCGATATTTTCTGGAATTATGAGGTTGACTCAGATCTACAGAGTAAAGCCTTGTCCAGTGAGTCACAGTTTATATTGATATGCTACTACCTAAAGTCATTTATTTTCTCTCCTTGCCTCTGTAACAATATATGTTCAGACATTTATTTCATGTTTTGATATTTTTTTACAAAATGCCACATTCTGTGCTAGGTACTGAGGTGCTAAGGTAAATAAGACCCACTCCTTATTATTAAGGAATTACAGTATATGTATATTTTAATGGAAGAGACACTTGCTCCTCTCATAACTGTTTTTTTTTAATTCAGTTTTATTGAAATATATTCACAAACCATACAATCATCCATGGTATACAATCAACTGTTCACAGTATGATCATATAGTTATGCATTCATCACCACAATCTATTTCTGAACATTTTCCTTACATCAGAAAGAATCAGAATAAGAATAAAAAATTAAAGTAAAAAATGAACACCCAAACTATCCCCCCATCCCGCCCTATTTGTCATTTAGTTTTTTGTCCCCATTTTTCTACTCATCCATCCATACACTAGATAAAGGGAGTGTGATCACAAGCTTTTCACAATCACACTGTCACCCCTTGTAATCTACATTATTATACAGCCATCTTCAGGAGTCCAGACTACTGGGTTGGAGTTTGGTAGTTTCAGGTATTTACTTCTAGCTATTCCAATACATTAAAGCCTAAGAGGTGTTATCTATATAATGCGTAAGAATGTCCACCAGAGTGACTTCTCGACTCCATTTGGAATCTCTCAGCCACTGAAACTTTATTTTGTTTCATTTCACATCCCCCTTTTGGTCAAGAAGATATTCGCAATCCCACAATGCCGGGTCCAGATTCATCCTCAGGAGTCATATCCTGCGTTGGCAGGGAGATTTACACCACTGAGAGTCGGGTCCCATGTAGTGGGGAGGGAAGTGAGTTCACCTGCCGAGGTGGCTCAGTTAGAGAGAGAGAGGACCACATCTGAGCAACAAAGAGGTACTCAGGGGGAGACTCTTAGGCACAGTTATATGCAAGTTTAGCCTCTCCTTTGCAGTAACGAGCTTCATAAGGGCAAGTCCCACAATAGAGGGCTCGGCACATCAAACCACCAGTTCCAATGTTTGTGACATCAACACCAGTCCAGGTGAGGAAGTCCAACACTTCTGCACCTTCCCCCAGCAACTCATATGGTGGTGGTGGGGGGGCTGTCAATGTATTTTTTATTGTCTGCCCAAATTACTTTGGGATGTGTCACTATTTCACTCTAACTTATACTAACCTACGGTATTTCACTTCCTATTCAAAATTCCCTGTAATTGTGATGTTTGAACAAACTGACTGTAGAGTTATACTGTTTAGAAAATATAGATCCTGCACCAAATAGACATCTCTTCCCTTGGTCTCACATGGAAGTTGAAGTTTTAAAACACAGTCAGTTTTGACCTTTACCCTTTGGCCCGGTTTGCCCTAGTCTTAAGCAGTTCTGCTTCATTCATATCACTAATTGAAGTCTGGGCTCTTTTTCAGCTTTTTTTTTTAACAATTGCTGTATGCGCTAATACTGACATTCATATCTGCTGAGCTCTAGCTCGGAGTTTCAGATGTCTCAGAGATACGCATTGTTCCAGAGACCAATCAGGTTATACACTAAGGAAGGGATCGGCATCTCAAAGTTTAAAGATAGGCACTACAATTCAGGAATAGAGTTGACTGCTGTAAGAGCTTACAATCTGGGGACCATTACGATAATCATTTCCAAGTTAGGCTATGTTCTAAGATTCAATTCTGAGTTTACACATTGTAGTTAGTCCGTATTGGTGAGGCATTACAGTGTTTGCCTTTATTTCTGGAGTACTTCACTCAAATACTTTGTACAGGATCCATTCACCTCGTTGTGTGTCTCACAGCTTCACTCCTTCTCATAGTTGCTCAATATTCCATTGTATGCTTACACCACAGTTCACCATTCTGTTCCTCAGTTTATGGACCCTTAGGTAACCTCCACCCATTGCAAATCATGATTACTGCCTCCATGAACACCAGTTTGCAAATGTCCATTCATGTCTCTGCTCTCAGATCTTCAAGTGACATACCCCATAATGGGGCTGCAGGACCTTATGGTCCCCACATACTTAACTTTTTTGTGGAACCACCACACTGACCTTCAGAAAGGCTACACCATTCTACCTGCTCATCAACAGTAGATAGGTACATCCCTCTCACCATGTTTTCTCCAACACTTTTACTCCTATATATATTTTTCCTATAATTTTATAGAGTTATATTCATATACCATACATTTATCCACAGTGTACAATCAGTTGTTCATGGTATCATCATAAAGTAGTGCATTTATCACCACAATCAGCACTTGAACATATTGATTACTACAAGAAAAATTGTTTGTTTGTTTTAGCAATAATAAAAAAGATGATAAAAAGAAAAATAACATGTCATACAATACAATATAATAATAAGGACAGAAAATAACACCACTACCAAGAATCCCATATTCCTCTCCTATATCCCCCTCTCGTATACACTTAGCATTGGCATATTGCCTTTGTTACATTTAATGGAGGTATATTACAATGTTACTGTTGTAACATTGTCTCCAGAAATACAAATGGCTCAAAAACATATGAAAAAATGCTCAACTTCACTGGCTATTAAGGAAATGCAAATCAAAACCACAATGAGATATCATCTCACACCTACCAGAATGGCCATTATCCAAAAAACAGAAAATGACAAGTGCTGGAGAGGATGTGGAGAAAGAGGCACACTTATTCATTGTTGGTGGGAATGTAGAATGGTTCTGATGAAGTCCTTTGATGTACATTGTCTCCAGTTTGCTTTGATTATGTTTTTTCCCAAATACCATCCCTTTTTCAACACTCTACATGGTTGACATTCATTTGCTCTCCCACATGCAAAAATATTTTTATATTTGTATATTTAGTAACAGTCATTGGCCACTCCAGTTTTTGCCAAGTTATACAGCCCAGTCTTTATCATCTATCTTTACCTCTGTTGTCAAACATTCCCCTATCCCACCTCTTTCAGCTTTACTCACAGACATCTGTGTTCATTGTACTTACAATACTGTGCTACCATCACACAGTATTATGCTATCTATTTCTGGATCTATACAATCTATCCTGCTAAACATTCTGTAGTCCTTCAGTATCAAATGCCTGATCTCTACCCTCTTTCTATCTCCTGGTTGCCTGTGTTGTCAGCTTTTAACTCCTGAAGTTTGTTCATTAATGTTTGTTCATATTAGTGAGACCATACAGAATCTGTCCTTTTGTTTCTGGCTAACGTCACTCAACATAATGTCCTCAAGGTTCATCCACCTTATTATATGTTCCATGTCTTTGTTCTGTCTTACAGCTACATGATATTCCATCATGTGTATATACCACAATTTGTTTATCCACTCGTCTGTTGACGGACGTTTGGGCTGTTTCTGTCTCTTGGCAATTGTGAATAATGCTGCAATAAACATTGGTTTACAAAATGTCCATTTGTGTCTTAAATTTCAGTTCCTGTGAGTATATACCTAGCAATGGAATAGCTGGGTCATATGGCAAATCTATATTTAGCTTCTGAGGAAACTCCACACTGTCTTCCAGAGTGGTTGCACCATTCTACATTCCCACCAACAATGAATAAGTGTGCCTCTTTCTCCACATCCTCTCCAGCACTTGTCATTTTCTGTTTTTTGGATAATGGCCATTCTGGTAGGTGTGAGATGATATCTCATTGTGGTTTTGATTTGCATTTCCTTAATAGCCAGTGAAGTTGAGCATTTTTTCATATGTTTTTGAGCCATTTGTATTTCCTCTTCAGAAAAATGTCAGTCCATATCTTTTGCCCATTTTTTAATTCAACTGTTTGTCTTTCTGTTATTGAGTTGTAGGATTCCTTTATATATTCAGGATATTAAACCCTTATCTGATATGTGGTTTCCAAATATCATCTCCCATTATGTAGGTTGCCTTTTGACTTTTCTGATGAAGTCCTTTGATGTACAAAAGTGTTTAATTTTGAGGAGATCCCATTTGTCTATTTGTTCTCTGGTTGCTCGCACCTTGGGTGTGAGGCCAAAGAAACCACCTCCTATCACAAGATCTTTAAGATATTGCCCTACATTTTCTTCTAAGAGTTTTATGGTCTTGGTGCTAACATTTAGGTCTTTGATCCATTTTGAGTTAATTTTTGTATAAGGTGTGAGATAGGCATCCTCTTTCATTCTTTTGAAAATGGATATCCAGTTCTCCCAACACTGTTTATTGAAGAGGCTGCTCTTTCCCAGTTGCTTTGGCTTGACTGCCTTATCAAAGATCAGTTGTCTGTAAATGAGAGGGTCTACTTCTGAACACTCAATTCGATTTCATTGGTCAGGTATATCTGTCCTGTCAGTACCAGGCTGTTTTGAGCACTGTAGCTTTGTAATATGCTTCAAAGTCAGGTAGTGTGAGACTTCCCACTTTGTTCCTCTTTCTCAAGATATTTTTGGCTAATTGGGGCACCTTGCCTTTCCAAATAAATTTGGTTACTGGTTTTTCTATTTCTGTAAAGTAAATTGTTGGGATTTGAATTGGTATTGCATTGAATCTAGAAATCAGTTTAGCTAAAATTGCCATCTTAACTATATTTAGTTTTCCAATCCATGAACATGGTATGTTCTTCCATTTTTTTAGGTCTTGTTCAATTTCTTTTAGCAGTTTCTTATAGTTTTCTGTGTAAAGGTCTTTCATGTCCTTGGTTAAGTTTATTCCTAAATACTCCATTCTTTTGGTTGCTATTGTAAATGGGATTTTTTTCTTGATTTCCTCCTCTTGTTGCACATTACTTGTGTATAGGAACACTACAGATTTTTGTGTGTTGATCTTGTAGCCAGCCACTTTGCTCTATTCATTGACTAGTTCTAGTAGCTTTCCTGTAGATTTTTCTGGATTTCCTACATATAGAATCATGTCATCTGCAAATAGTGAAAGTTTTACTTCTTCCTCTCCAATTTGGATGCCTTTTATTTCTTTTTCTTGCCTAATTGCTCTAGCTAGAACTTCCAGCACAATGTTGAACAACAATGGTGATAGTGGGCATCCCTGTCTTGTTCCTGATTTTAGAGGAAAAGCTTTCAGTCCCTCCCCATTGAGTATGATGTTAGCTGTGAGTTTTTCATATATTGCCTTTATCATATTGAAAAAGTTCCCTTCTATTCCTATACTTTGAAGTGTTTTCATCAGGAAAAGATGTTGAATTTTGTCAAATGCCTTTTCTACATCAATCAAGATGATCATGTGGTTCTTCTGCTTTGATTTATTGATGTGGTGTATTACATTAATTGATTTTCTTGTGTTGAACCAGCCTTGTATACCTGGAATAAATCCCACCTGGTTGTGGTGTATAATTCTTTTAATGTGTTGCTGGATTCGATTTGCAAATACTTTTTTTGAGGATTTTTGTGTCTATATTCATTAAAGAAATTGATCTATAATTTTCTTTTTTTTTTTTTTGTAGTATCTTTGTCTGATTTTGGTATTAGAGTGATGTTGGCTTCATAGAATGAGTTAGGTAGCTTTCTTCCTTCTTCAATTTTTTTGAAGAGTTTGAGCATAATTGGTACTAATTCTTTCTTGAATGCTTGGTACAATTCATATGTGAAACCATCTGGTCCTGGGCTTTTCCTTTTGGGGAGCTTGTTGATGACTGACTCAGTCTTTTTACTTGTAATTGGTTTGTTGAGGTCATCTATTTCTTCTTGAGCCAATGTTGGTTGTTTATGCTTTTCTAGGAAGTTGTCCATTTCATCTAAGTTGTCTAG
This sequence comes from Choloepus didactylus, assembly GCF_015220235.1. Classification (NCBI taxonomy): domain Eukaryota; kingdom Metazoa; phylum Chordata; class Mammalia; order Pilosa; family Megalonychidae; genus Choloepus; species Choloepus didactylus. Next base: position 122,181,300 of record NC_051314.1, read on the forward strand.
TTTATTAGCATATAGTTACTCATGGTATCTTCTCATTATCTCCTTTATTTCTTCAGGGTCAGTAGTTATATTTCCTTTCCCATTTCTGATTGCATTTATTTGCATCTGCTTTCTCTCTCTCTCTCCCTCTCTTTCTCTCTCTCTCTCTCTCTTTTTTAGCCTAGCCAGTGGTCCATCAATTTTACTGATTTTCTCAAAGAACAAACTCTGGTTTTCTCGATTCTCTCTATTGCTTTCCTGTTCTCAATTGTGTTTATTTCTGCTCTAATCTTTGTTATTTATTCCCTTCTGTTTGCTTTGGGGTTAGTTTGCTGTTCTTTCTCTAATTCCTCCAGGTGAACAATTAACTCTTCAATTTTTGCTCTCTTCTCTTAGTATAGGCATTTAGGGCAATAAATTTCCCTCTCAGCACCACCTTTGCTGCATCCCATAAGTTTTGATAAGTTGTGTTTTCATTGTCATTTGCCTCAAGGTATTTACAAATTTCTCTTGTAATTTCTTCTTTTACCCACTGGTTTTCTAAGAGGGTGTTGTTTAGCCTCCATATGTTTGTGAATTTTATGACCTTCTGCCTTTTCTTTATTTCCAACTTCATTCCGTTATGGTCTGAGAAAGTATTTTGTATAATATCAATATTTTTAAATTTGTTGAGACTTGCTTTGTGACGCAACATGTAGTCTATCCTAGAGAATATTCCATGAGCACTTGAGAAAAAAGTATATCCTGCTGTTGTTAGATCTAGTGTTCTATAAATGTCTGTCAAGTCTAGTTCATTTATCATACAATTCAACATCTCTGTTTCTTTAATGGTCTTCTGTCTAGATGTTCTATCCATCAATGAAAGCAGTGTATTAAAGATTCCAACTATTACTGTAGAGGTGTCTACTTCTCCTTTCAGTGATCTCAGTGTTTGCCTCATGAATTTTGTGGCATTCTGGCTTGGTGCATAAATATTTACGATTGTTTTGTTTTCTTGATGAATTGACCCTTTTATTAATATATAGTGTCCTTCTTTGTCTCTTTTAATTGTTTTACTTTTGAAGTCTAATTTGTCTCATATTAATATAGCTACTCCCACTTTTTTCTGGTTGTGGTTTGCGTGAAATATCTTTTTCTAACTTTTCACTTTCAGTCTATTTTTCTCCTTGTGTCTAAAGTGAGTTTCTTGTAGACAGCATATAGATGGATCCTGTTTTTTAATCCATTCTGCCAGTCTGTCTTTTTATTGGGGAGTTTAATCCATTTACGTTTAGTGTTATTACTGTAAGGGCAGTACTTTCTACTACCATTTTGTCTTTTGGAATTTATATGTCATGTCTTATTTTTTCCTCTCTCTCCTTTTACCTTTCCTGATAATCTTCATTTCTGCACTCTTCTCCAACTCTCTCTCTCCTGTCTTTTCCTATCAGCCCGTAGCACTTCCTTTAGTATTTCTTCTAGTGCTGGTCTCTTATTCACAAACTCTCTCAGTGTCTGTTTTTCTGAAAATGTTTTAATCTTGCTCTCATTTTTGAAGGAAGGTTTTGCCAGATATAGAATTCTTGGTTGGCAGTTTTTCTCTTTCAGTATCTTAAATATATCATGCCACTATCTTCTTGCCTCCATGGTTTCTGTGGAGAAATCTGTACATAGTCTTATGGACCTTCCCTTGTATGTAATGGATTGCTTTTCTCTTGCTGCTTTCAGAATCCTGTCTTTGTCTTTGACATTGGGCAATCTGATCAGTAAGTGTCTTGGAGTAGGTCTGTTGGGATCTATTCTATTTGGGGTACGCTGTACTTCTTGAATCTCTAATTTTCTGTCTTTTATAAGAGTTGGGAAATTTTCAGTGAATACTTCTTCTATTACTCTTTCTGCCCCTTTTCTCCTCTCTTCTCCTTCTGGGATACCCATAACATGTATATTTGTGCATTTCATATTGTCACTCAGCTCCCTAAGACCCTGCTCATATTTTTCCATTTTTTTTCACCGTCTGTTCTTTTGTGTGTATGAATTCAAATGTCTTGTCTTCCAGTTCACTGATCCTTTCTTCTGCCTGTTTAAATCTACTGTTGTGTCCCTCCATTGTGTTTTTCATCTCGTCCATTGTGGCCTTCATTCCCATGAGTTCTGCCATTTGTTTTTTCAAGTTTACAAGTTCTTCTTTATGGTCATGCAGTGTCTTCTTTATATCCTTCAGCTCTTTTGCTATATCTTCCTTCAGTTCATTGAATTTATTTAGCATTAGTTGCCTCAACTCCTGTATCTCGGTTGAACTATTAGTTTGTTCCTTTGGCTGGTCCATATTTTCATGTTTCCTGGTATGGCTTGTTATCTTAAGTTGTCTAGACATCTGATTTTCTTCATTAGTTTATTCTGGAGCTTGTTTTCTATCTTTTACCTAAGGGTTTCTTGTTGGTTGTCTTTGTTCTCTGGTCTCTGTTATTTAGTTCAACTTATTCTAGACCTCTAACTTAGGTTCTATTTAGTTGATCAGAATTTTTCACTTCTTGTTTTCTCTGTTTCTTGCCCTGCCTCTATGTAGCCTTTTTGTGAGAGGGTCTCCTCAGATATGGTCAACCCCAGTCAGATTTTCCCAATCTAGAGAGGCCCAGGTCTCACTGGGAGGGTATGGAGTTTTCCTGAGAATGAGACCCTCCTATGAGGCCTTTAGAATTGGTGCTTTTCCTCTCCTGTCGAGCAGGTGGCACTTGCCAGCCCGCAGCTCCCCCATCAGTGTAAGGAGGTATGGAAACTTTAGTTCTACTGGTGACTCTGATCCTGTTGGGGGCATGGCTGACTGACGCTGGAATCTGAATTCCAGCCCCTGGGGTCTGAGTTCCCAGAAGGAGGACTGCCAATTGAGCTGGACGTCCCTCCACTCTCCCAATCCTAGGAAATCCAGTTGTCTCTCAGGAACACTATTCCCTTCTCCCATCTCCTCTTTGGGGCATCTCCAGCTATATTTCTTGGTCAGCCTGAATTGCCAGTTAAAAACAGGGGTGGAGACCTTCTTCAGAAGTGAATCTGGAACTCAAAGACACTGTGGGTACTCTGTCTCCCCCCAAGCCCAGCCTAGTCCCTCAATCTGGGCTTTCTGATAGAAAATAACCATGTTACTTTTAGATTTAAAAAATAGAAAAGAAAAACAAGAAAAAGAAAAAAAAAAAAAAAAAGGAGTCCCTTTTAAAAGTCTTTCCCCAGCCTGGAAGTTTTGTCAGTGTCAGAATAGAGCATTTAAAGATGTACTTTGGGCGATTGTCTGATAATTACTCTCCAACAGCTTCAATTCCACCCCTGCCAGGGGCTATTGAAATGCAAAAAGATAAGGAGTCAGTGAGAAGCCAGATGTGACAAAATGTAGGGGGGAAAATGGCTTTTTTTGGAGCCTGGGAATGGGTGACTTCTTTTATGTGCACCCCCTTCTTGGAGCCCAGCGCTTCTTTAGCACCCGCAGCTCCCAAAATTAGTTAATTAATTCGTTAATTAATTCTACAGTTGAGGCTGGGTTGAGCCCTCCTTCTTGCCCTCAGCAGATTGCTGTTTTCTGGTTTTTTCAATTTTTTTTTATTTTTTCCCCTTTCAGGGAGCCAGCAGCAAGACAGTCTGTGAGGTCTGGGTGGGGAGGGGTGCCAGACCCCTGTTCTGGGGAACTTAGAATGTTAGCTGCAATCTCAGCTTTTCCTCCAATTCCAAACTTGCCTCCGATGTGTGACTGGTTACTGGAGACCCCAAAAACACTGTTTCATATAGTTCTTGGGTAATTGCCAGCTGCTCTAGGGGAGAGATGAAATTCTGCACCTCACCACTCTGCCATCTTGCCCCTCCTATCCATAACTGTTTCTTAATGTGTAATAAACTTTATCAATTAGAAATGAATAGTACATGGTTCTTGTAGAGATGTACCCTCATTTTCACTGGTTGATAAGGACAAACAGAATAATGCTATGAGAGACATATTCAGAGGAGTACAGAAAGGGAAAATAGGCTTAAAATAAATTGCAAGTATTTGTGAATATTTTGGCTGCTGATGTAACTGTAGAAATTAGATAGTCTAGAATTATTTGAAGCTGTTAAAAAAAAACTTTCATAACAACCCAATTACTACTTCTGGAAATAGGATTATAGTGACATATTGTACAATCTAAGAAATATAGAGCTATCATACCTGGGATGTTCTTCAAAATAACCTATAAGGAAGCATATGGGTATGGGTATATATGAAGCAAGATTGGACATATATTGCTGAAAGTGGGGGATGGATACAATAGATTTATGGTTTCTGTCTATTCCTGTATATGTTTGAAAAATTCTATAATAAAAAGTTAAAAATAAGTTTTTAAAAGAGAAATGTTCTTTGCTTACATTGCAAGAAGGGGAAATTAAGATCATGCAAGACAAAAGAGAACTCAAAGAACTGAATAACGCACAACCACTCCACCACTGCCAAAAGGAAGGATTCTATGGCTGTGCTATAAAGTAATGAGAATAAATGAACTACAAAATATACAAAAATATATAGTTCAATCTTAAAAACCTAATTTTGAACAAAGGAAACTAAATTTATGTACTTTATGATTCTAATTCTATTTATATAAATTTCAAAAATAGGCATAACCTATCTGTGGTAGGTTGGATTATGTACCCCAGAAAAAAAAAACATGTTCTTAACCAGTGGGGAAAGAAGAACAAATTAAACTCTTCCTATAAACCCATGATTCTGTTATTATTTAATAATAGTACCAATATTATTGTAAATTAAGTAGTTCAGCATGCCACTTTATGAGGCTTTTTACTAATTAAGGGTTTTGATTCTAATTAAAAATCTATTTTATAAAAAAGTAATTTTTAACTAAAGCTATTGAATCTATGGAAGATTTTGCTTATTAAAAAGAAAACTCTAAGAAATTTTAAGAAATATATGATTTTTTTAAACACAGCAGAAACAAGAAAGATGTTTTCTTAACATTTTTATTTAATAACAATACCAAAGTTTCTGAAATGACAATGGGAAATTGGTGCCATTAATGGGGCACATTAAATCACTCTTAATCAAAATCGGCTATTTTGAAAGTAAAAATCATGAAAAAACTAAAAATATGTGAAAATTCTAAAATATATATTGTGCTATAATTTAAGAGAAAACTATGAGTAGCTAGAGAATTTAAACCCTAAACAAACTGATCACATTCCTGGCAACTTGTCTGGCCATACACAGACCCTGTGCCCCACCTCCTAATGGTTGCTGTGTCCTTCAAGCCATTTAGACCTCCTCTTCTTCCACAACCCTTGAAACATGGTGCACACATCCATGTAGCAAGAATACCACCACTGTCAGGGAAATGCTGTGCCAAGACAATCCCATGAGCTATTTTAAAGTATCAAATTATCTTTAGAAATATAAAAATTGCCTTTAGGAATAGGCCAAATCATGAATTCGTGTTGGAAGTTACAGCAGAAAGTCACTGACTGTCCAATGGAAAATCCAGGTCACCTGGTGTTCTAGTTTGCTAATGCTGCCAGAATGCAAAACACCAGAAATGGATTGGCTTTTATAAAAGGGGGTTTATTTGGTTACGCAGCTACAGTCTTAAGGCCATAAAGTGTCCAAGGTAACACATCAGCAATTGGGTACCTTCACTGGAGGATGGCCAATGGTGTCCGGAAAACCTCTGTTAGCTGGGAAGGCATGTGGCTGGCATCTGCTCCAAATTCTGGTTTCAAAATGGCTTTCTCCCAGGATGTTCCTCTCTAGGCTGCAGGTCCTCAAAAATGTCACTCTTAGTTGCACTTGGGATATTTGTCCTCTCAGCTTCTCTGGAGCAAGAGTCTGCTTTCAACGGCCGTCTTCAAACTGTCTCTCACCTGCAGCTCCTGTGCTTTCTTCAAAGTGTCCCTCTTAGCTGTAGCTTCTCTTCAAAACATCACTCACAGCTGCACTGCATTGAGTTCTCTCTGCCCATCAGCTCACTTATATGGCTCTACTGATCAAGGCCCACCCTGAATGGGTGGGGCCATGCTTCCATAGAAATATCTCATCAGAGTTATCACCTACAGTTGGGTGGGGCGCATTTCCATGCAAATCTAATCAGCACCAAAACGTCTGCCCCACAAGACTGCATCAAAGAATATGGCTTTTTCTTGGGGACATAATACATTCAAACCGGCACACCTGATAACCCTGGTCTTAGGAAGATGAAGGACAGAGGTGGGAGCAGCTTCACACCAGCCTTCTCTATTGTTATGAATTAAGGATTCCTAAATCAATGGTGGGGTCTCTGTGTGTGTGTCAGAGTTCGGGTGAATGCAATGAACAGCAAACCCTCAGAGATAGCTCTGGAGAAAGAGTCACCAAGGGAGCAAACTTCTTCATGAAGTCAAGAGTGGTTAACTGAGAAAATGTGTGAGGAGACCATAGTGCAAGCTACAGAAGCCCTGGAGGGAATGAGGTGAATTTTCCAGTGCAGTGCTATTCTAGATTAATTCTATATGTTGGTGTTGAAAAAGTTGATTCTATGGGGAGAAACTGCCCCTAGATTTGGAAGAGGATTGGGTCACATTCAGTCTGGCTCCTGTCATGAAGACAACACAAGCTCCTGAAAAAAGGAAAAGACCTTCTGTTGGATTTGCCAATCACCTTGACCTTCCCTACTCTCCTAGACTACTGGGTCACTAAGTTAGTTATGGCTCCTTCAGTTTACAAACACAGGTGTAATCTAAATTCATATTAAAATGTAAAAGTAATTGTGGTAGATTAAATAATGTACCCCAACAAAAGACATGTTCTTAATCTTAATCTGCATTCCTGTGGGTCTGAACCCATTTGTAAATACAGGAGGTAAAAGAAGAACCTACTTTTAAAGAGTCACTGTAGGAAACAAAGGTTGATATTAGATAATAGCTGCTAAATGTTCTCCATAAAATTTAAGAAAACAACTCTATGGAAGAAGAGATAAAATATTAGATGATACAACAAAAATAAAAAATAAATAGGGAACTTGTAAAGAGACAAACCAAAAAAAAAAAAGAAGAAATTGAATTAAGTATTAGATAATTCATGCAACTAAACATGTGACAATATAATATAGATTGAAATGTTCAGAAATTAAATAATAGTCATTGTACCAGTTTGAATGTATTATGTCCCCCCAAATGCCTTTATCTTTGATGTAATCTTGGATGGGCAGACCTATCAGTGTTAATTAGATTGTAATTCTTAGAGTGTTTCCATGGAGATGCACCCCACCCAACTGTGGGTGATGACTCTGATTGGATAATTTCCATGGGGGTATTGACCCGCCCATTCAGGATGGGTCTGAATTAAATTACTGGAGCACTGTATAAGATCAGACAGAAGGAGCAAGCTTGCTACAGCCAAGAGGGACACTTTGAAGAAAGCACAGGAGCTGCAGATGAGAGACAGTTTGAATACGGCCGTTGAAAGCAGACTCTTGCACTGGAGAAGCTAAGAGAGGACAATTACCCCAAGTGCAACAAAGAGTGACATTTTTGAGGAACTGCAGCCTAAAGAAATATGTCCTGGGAGAAAGCCATTTTGAAACCAGAACTTTGGAGCAGATGCCAGCCACATGCCTTCCCAGCTAACAGAGGTTTTCCGGACACCATTGGCCATCCTCCAGTGAAGGTACCTGATTGCTGATGTGTTACCTTGGACACTTTATGGCCTTAAAACTGTAACTGTGTAACCAAATAAACCTTCTTTTATAAAAGCTAATCCATCTCTGGTGTTTTGCATTCTGGCAGCATTAGAAAACTAGAACAGTCATAAAAGACCTTAACTTAAAATTAATAAAGGAGAATTTTTAGACATGTGATGGCAATTAAACACTACTGAATTTTCCTACTTTTTTTTTTAAGTGTTCAAAGGCACTCAGACAAATGGATCAGTCACAAGGCTACAAAACAAAATCCAATCCTCACTTACAATCCTGCCAAAAAAACACAAATAAACAACAACAACAACAAAAAACAAACAGAAAACAAAATCTAGAAATGTTAACATTATATTTTCTTATAATAGCATCATAGAATAAGCTGAATAAAACTTGCATGTGTGCATTTGTGTATATTTTTGAATCAAACACATTTTACCTTTCAATAAATACTTGATTAAAATCTTTATTGACTCAAATTTTGTTAAATGAAGATTATAACACTTTCCTCAATTTCATTTATAATTCTTTCAAGAAAGTGTTTGGAAATATTCTACACCTATAAGTACTTGGGAATAAATTTACATTATTTACAAATTTTGTGTTTCCCCATTCAGAAGAATGTTATGTCTCTCCTTTTATTTAAATATTCTATTTATGACTGAGTTAAAACTTTTAAATCTAAACAGATCATTTAGAGGCAGGTACAAGCTAACTATCTTATTCTACATGTCCATGTCTTTTAAAGCTCAATATTTTAAGAGTTTGAACTTTGTCTTTAATTCTTATCTCTCTCCTCTCTCAAGATTTTCACTTTCTAATCATTCTTGGCACCTACAGATATTTTACTTTCCAACAGCTCAGCATACACTTCAAAATTTCTCCAAGGATTTATTTTTCAATATTTTCATGTATTCTTGACTATAAGGATTTCTCTGGATCTGGTTTGCTGAAGTTAGTTGTTCATTTTCTAGCTTATTTTCAATCTTTCTCCTTTTCTTTTTTTAAATAAATGTATCCAAAGCTATATATTTTCTGCCTAAATACATCAACAAATATTGGCATATAGTTTTTATATTGTCATTCAAATTTGAAGAATTTCAAAATTTCATTTATGGTTTCCTTTTTATTTCTAGTTTGCATTGGTTGTATTTTTTTTCCCCAATACCACCACATTTTTTACACCTTGCAAGGCTGAAATTCATTTGTTCTCCCTTATGTAAAATCATATTTGTGCATTTTATCACAATTGTTGAATACTCTAGATTTCACTGAGTTATATATTCCCAGTCTTTATCTTTCCTCTTTCCTTCTGGTGTCCCACATGTTCCTAACCTTCCTCTTTCAACCATACTCACAGTCATCTTTGTTCAGTGTACTTACATTGTTGTGCTAACATCACCCAAAATTGTGTTCCAAACCTCTCACTCCTGTTTTTTCCTTTCTGTCTGTAGTGCTCCCTTTAGTATTTCCTGTAGAGCAGGTATCTTGTTCACAAACTCTGTCATTGTCTGTTTGTCAGAGAATATTTTAAACTCTCCCTAACATTTAAAGGACAGTTTTGCCAGATATAGGATTCTTGGTTGGCAGTTTTTCTCTTTCAGTATCTTAAACATATCACCCCACTTCCTTCTTGCCTCCATGGTTTCTACTGAGAAATCCACACATGGTCTTATTAAGCTTCCTTTGTATGTGATGGATCACTTTTCTCTTGCTGCTTTCAAGATTCTCTCTGTCTTTGACATTTGAGAATCTGATTATTAAGTGTCTTGGTGTAGGTCTATACAGATCTATTCTGTTTGGGGTATGCTGCACTTCTTGGATCTGTAATTTTATGTCTTTCATAAGAGATGGGAAATTTTCATTGATTATTTCCTCTATTATTGCTTCTTAGAGGCATAAAACACCTTGCAAGTTTGAAATTCATTTGTTCTCCCTCATGTAAAATCATATTGTGCATTTTATCACAATTGTTGAATACTCTAGATTTCACTGAGTTATATATTCCCATATGTTTCTTTTCTTTTAGCCTTCCCTTCTCCTTTTGGGACACCCATGATATGTACATTCATGTGCTTCATGTTGTCATTCAATTCCCTGAGATGTTGCTCATATTTTTCCATTCTTTTCTCTATCTGTTCTTTTTTGTGTAGGCTTTCAAGTGCCGTGTTCCCAGTTCCTGAGTGTTTTCTTCTGCCTCTTGAGATCTGCTGTTACGTGTCTCTATTGTGTTTTTCATCTCTTCTGTTGTGCCTTTAATTCCCATAGATTCTGCCAGTTGTTTTTCAAACTGGATTTCTACCTTATGTTTGCCCAATGTTTTCTTTATATCCTTCATCTCTTTTGCCATATCTTCCCTGAATTCATTGATTTGGTTTTTTAATTGATTTAGCATATTTCTTTGACAATCTTTAACTTATTGTTTCATTGAAGTGAAACAATATCTCAACTACATCTCAATTGAGGTGTAAGTTTGTTCCTTTGACTGGGCCATATCTTCATTTTTCCTAGTGTAATTTTTAGTTTTCTGTTGTCTAGGCATCTGGTTTCCTTGGTTACCCCAATCATATTTTCCCAGACCAGAATGGGTTCAGGTCTCAGAATGGGGTTATATTCAGTTTCAAGTTTCCCTAAGGGTGTATCTCAGAAGAATGACAGACTTTCCTGTGAGACCTCTAGCCACTGTGCTTTTTCTAACCTGCCCAGCAGGTGGTGCCTGTCAGCCTATCGCTCCCAACTGGTGTAAGGAGGTATGGAACCTTTAGTTTCTGTTTTGGCTGTTTTCCCCCAGGCTCTGGGATCTGAGTTCTGAAGGGAATGCTGGCACTAGAGCTGGTCCCCACCTCCTTCCTCTTAGGGAAGATATACCCACTAGGGAGTTACCTTCTGCATTTGAATTGTTCCTTTGTCTCTCTGACTCTGTTATCTCCACCCCTGTCTGGGTCAGATTGCTGCAAACTGAAAATGGCTGAGGCTCTCTCCACTGAGCCACTCAGGTTGAGAGAGAGAAAAATGTAAAGAAAGCCCCTTTCAGAGCCAGTCCACAGCCCCCCAGTTTTGCCCATTGGTCAGAGACAGCACCTGATCTTCTGGGCTCCCTCTCCCAGGGTACAGGCATTTTCTGGATCTTTAAGGTCAGTCATCTGTAAAAGCCTCTGTCTGCTTGTTAGGGGTTTGTCTATGTTTGTAGCTTGTATTCAGCAGTCCACATTTGTTAATTAAAACCCCAGTTGGAGCTGGCTGGCCTGAGCTATATTCACTTGCTCCAGGACTGCTGCTTTCTCCCACAACAAGGTCTTGCAGCTCAGCCTGCCATGGGGGGAGGGGGCTCCTAGTGCAGCTCTGCAGTTTTTACTTACAGATTTTATGCTGTGATCTCAGCCATTCCACCCAATCCGGGTTGGTGTATGATGTGTGGATAGTCACAGTTGTCCCCCAGCAGTTGTTCCAGATTATTTACTAGCTATTCCTGGTTGTTTATTAGTTGCTCCAGGGGACTAACTAAATTCCACTCCTCTCTGTGCCACCATCTATGGTTTCCTTTTAATTGAAGGGTTATTTAACAGAATAATTTTCTAGGTATATGAAACTTTTAGCGCTAAACTTTTTGGTACTAATTCCTTATTTTATTGAAGTTGGTATGATATATGGCCTATGGTAAGATTTATTTGACCTTATATAATGTTTATTTTGTGAATGATCCAAGTTTCCTTGAAAGGAGTTTGATAGCACTAAAGTTAAAATTTTATGTATTAGATGGAGCATATTAGTTATATTACTTCTTGATATCCTTGTTTAATATATGCCTATTTGAAGTAGTTAAATTAGTAAAAATACATTTACAAATATTTGTTGTTTTTTTCTCATGTCTCTCATTTGTAGCTGCATTTAACCTGAAGAAATATTGATAATTGTATTTTTATTTATGATAATTACTGTTTTATTTATTATTATGTTTATGGTATTAAAAACCCTTTTATCAAGCATGAAGGTTTTGGCTTAAATTTTTTGTCCATGTTAAAAATAATTAATTATTTTGCTTTGCTTTATATTTGCTTATTATGTGTTTTTTCCATTTTTTTGTTGTTGTTATTTGTTATTATGTGTTTTTAAATCTCAATATTTTCAATCTTCCTGTATTTTTCTTTTTAAAGTGTTTCCTGTAGAGAAGAAATCTCTGATTCTTGATATTTGTTTAGTCTTAGAATCTCAAAATTATGACCATTGAGTAAACATGTTTATATTTATTGTAATTGCTGTGTTATGTTAATTTTCTTTCTACTTTCTTATTTTTTTAAATTTTTTGAGTTTCTGTTTTTCCCTTTTCCTGCCTTCCATTGATTATGTCAAATTCTTATGTGCTGGTTTGAGAATTACATACCCTATTTTTTTTCTCCTAGTGGTTACTCTTAACTTATTGACTCTAAAACTTGAATTTATTTTGCCTTCAATTTTTAGATATGATCAATACCTTTATCTTTGTCCCAAATAAAGCAAGACGTTCAGTTTATTGTCATCTACTTCTAGTCTTTCCAATGCTGCATGTTTTTATGTCCTAGGGTTTTAAATTTTATTTTCACGATATATTGATGTTCTTTTTCTGCCAGTTTGCTGGAGATTGACTCATTTCCTACACAAAAGTCATGTTCAGGTCCCATCCCCTGGTCCTATGGATGTGAACCCATTTGTAAAGCGGAACTTTGTTGAAGTTTTAGTTGTCTCCAAACTGAATGAGGGTGGACCTTAATCCAATATGGCTGAAGTCCTTATAATAAAATGAAATTGAGTTCAGAAAGGGACCAGCCAGAAATTGGAAGTCAATGGAACCCAGAGGAGAAAGGGGAAAGCCACCACATGCATTACCATGTAAGTGAAGAGCCAAGGAACCCCAAATATTTCTGGCCAACCAGAAGATATTGGCCTGAGAGGAAGCAAGCCTTGTAGCCTCTGAAACCATGAGCCAATAAATTCCTCTTCTTAAGCCAACCCATTATATATTATTTATTTAACAGCCAGGAAACTAAAACAGAATTTTTTTGAGACTCCACAAACTTTACAAAACTCCTTATTAAACTTTACTCCATGTAAGTTACATAGGTATCTCCTTATTTCTCCTTAGTCCATTTCAAATTTTACTAACACATCCTCTAAAACTTCCTTGAATAAAACTCCATGTATATTAAATATTCTGAAACCTTATATGCATGAGAATATATTTATTTAATCTGCATATTTAGATAAGTTGTAAAATATAAATAAGTATCCATTGTGTTTAGGTTTATAAACTATTGGAATGGTGTTATTTATGACATTGTGAAGGGAAACTGAAAACTATTTTTGTTCTGAATATCAGAAGATACACTGAACATTAATATTGAATGAAGAAAAGAACCAAGTCCTATATATGAAAAAAACTGCTGAGTTCATTTTTAAGTTTATTTACTTCATCAATGAATAATAAAAAATATGATTGAGCCATCATTAGTATTATACTGTAATATTTTATGATTTCATGTAACTATCATGAACCTTGAGGTCTGTACAAGCATTATGGATAGGAAATTGTAATTCAGATCCATCTAAAGACTCTATAGAAAATAATTTAACAAAAGAGAGTTGTGATTTCTTGAATTGAATGTAAAGAAACTCAGTAATGATACCCAGTCAACATTTATTGAATTTATATGATAAGCCCCATTTTATCCTAAGTGCTTTAAATGTAAGTCCTCATTTAATCACAACAATCCTAAGAGGTGGCTAATATTATCAATGTTTTACACTTGAAAAAAAAGTTAAACACAACCCTAATCACACAACCAATAAACAGTGGAAACATGATTCATTTCCAGCTGCTGAGACCAGGGATGAGGGTTTTTTTTTTTTTTTAATTTTAAAATTACTTTATTAATCAAATAAAAAAAATTTTCCAAACAAAATAAAGCAAAGCAATTGGAAAAACAATATCCTGAAATAACTTCATTCCTGCCAATATACTCTTACCATACCAAAAGAAAATTAACAAACCATAGTCTTAACTACGGGGTCTTAAACATACGTGAAATGCTGTCTATGGGGGAAACTCATTAGAGACTCAATGTCCAGAGTTTTTATTGAGGGCTGGTCACATTTTTCCTAGCTAATATCAAAATTCCAGATTGCCAGAAGGAAAGTAGGTGGTCATGATAAATCACCATGTTTATACAAACAGCTTAGGCGTGGTTGCCACTCTTATTAGGGAATGATTGGAACCCTCTTGAAATCCAAGATCCCGGATGCCAGCTAAGGGCCAACCTTGCAAGGTGGCCTTTCTAAGGATAGCAGTCATGGGCATGCTGGGTAAAATTTTTTCTGCATAAATGCAGCTAAAGCAATGCTCAGGAGCAACTCAAAGACTTTAATACATACAACAAAAAAATATCCAACTCAGGAAAGTCAGGAAAAGTACATCAAAATAAACTAAAAGTAAGCACAAAGGTTAATTAGAGAGGGAAAATTCCTAAATGCTGGAATTGATGAGTTAGAAAACACATTTTTTTCTGAGATGGCAAAAAATTAAGATATGCCAATAAAAAACCTAATCAGGAAAGAAAAGTGTGGTGGGGGACAAAGCACAAATACACAAGCTTGTATCTTTGCAAATAAATTTTGAAACTAATATGAAATGGTAGGAAAATATATCTTAACAAATTCCAAACTCCCAAAAAAAAAAAAAAAAAAGAAAAGAAAAGAAAGAAAAAAGAAGAAGAAAACATACTAATTTCCATAAAGAAATAAGAGAACATTGTCAAACAGTTAACCACCCTCCCCTCAAAAAATAGAAGCTTTGGCTCAGATGAAAACCAAATTCTACCAGATCTTTAAAGAACAGATAACTCCACCACTATGTAAGTTCTTCTAGAGTATAGAAAAAGAGAAAAACTTCCAAAATTTTTTATGAAGCAAGTTTTACTTGATACCAGAGCCTGACAAGACTGAACATAAAAAGGAAACTATAGTCCAATTCTACCTCTTGGCTTTGAAATGTGAATGTGGTCTTAGTTCATTAGAGCTGCTATCACAAATACCACAAACAAGATTTGGTTTAAACAGCAAGCAATTATTTTCTCATGGTTTTGAGGCTGGAAGTCCCCAAATCAAGATATGGGCAAGGCTTACTTCTTCCAGGAGACTAGTATTCTGGTGTTGGATGCTGGCAACTCTTGGGGTTCCTTGGATTGTATTTCTACCTCCTGTGACACGGCAATGTCTTCTCCCTTCTGGCTTCTGTGACTTCTGGATCCTCTTTATGAGACCTCCGGTAATCTGGATTAAGACCTACCCTATTCAGTTGGGCCACACCTTAACTAAAAATAGTATTTTCAAGGGGTCCTATTTATAGTGGGATCATACCCACAGGAATGCAGATTAAGATTAAGATTAACATATTTTTTTCAGGGGTACATAGCTAAGTCAACCACAATATCAATATAAAAATCATAAATAGAATATTAGCAAGTAGAAATAGTGACGGTTTCCCTAAAATAATGGTACAACAAGGCTAAGTAGAGTCTAAATCAGGAATGTAAGAATAATTCAATATTAAGAAATCTACCAAAATATTTGATGATATTTGTAAATCCAGAGGAAAATGCATATTATCATCTCCATAAACTTGGAAAAGACAATAGACGAGTGCTTCACTCATTCTTGAAAGAAACACCCAATAAAATAGAAATCTGTAGATATTTAATTACTGTAGTATTAATGGAGATGTGGCCAATTTCACAATCCCTGCATGTTTCAAATCTTTGAGGATGGAACTAATGTTGGCAATTCTCCCAAGTATGAAGTATTGCTTTGGTTTCTTATGCTGGTAAGAAGGGAAATTCAGAGGCTTCTACTTGAAACTTTGACCTTAGTAGCCATTAGCCCATGCATATGAGATCCAATGTGGGGATTTTTTTCCAGTTTTTAGGTATATCTATTCCAATTATCCATTCAGGAAATATAAAAACCACACAGTGGATCCATGAGACCTACCTGGGGCCACTATAATTAAAACTTTGGCCAATTCCTCACTACCATAGCTCTGTTTTTGCTGGTGTACCATAGTGGTGTTTGGGATCCTCAAGAATTAATGTCAACATTAGAGTTAAGGTCTACTAATCCCTTAGGGTTTGAAGTATTTTTCTGAGTCACCCTAGTAAATGGCAGCCAGGGCAGTCTCAGAAGATCCATGTATTTGTGTACTTGTGACACTGCTTCAGGGTCTTTCCTCAAGAGGTTCTGGCTTCTTTTTCAGTCAAAGTGCTCTGTATTTGTAAAGTTGTTTAGGACTGGAAACAGGTGAAAACCATGATTTCTTTGTGGCAATTCAAGTCATTTTTCCAGCTTCCAGACCCAGAATGCCTCTTACTATAAAGATCAAGTACGGTTTTTGTAGACTGCCCAGCTCTTTGATTCCTAAAGATACCATGATCAATCAATTACGCACCACCAAGGATACCTGAGGGTCAAAATATTCTAATCATCTAGTCTTTACTTTTCAATATAGTCTTCATGTCCATCTTGTCTCTACTGGCTAAGCACTGACACTCGAGCATCTCATCATCCCCACTGAGTTGTTATAAATTCTCCTATGCAGTTAGTAATAGCCGTACCACTCACAGACATTTTAGTCATCATTAATGCATTAAGAGTAAAAGGCAGGAGGCGGGGCAAGATGGCAGACTGGTGAGCTGTATGTTTTAGTTACTCCTCCAGGAAAGTAGGTAAAAAGCCAGGAACTGCGT
The DNA here is from genome assembly GCF_015220235.1 of Choloepus didactylus. Lineage (NCBI taxonomy): Eukaryota > Metazoa > Chordata > Mammalia > Pilosa > Megalonychidae > Choloepus > Choloepus didactylus. The sequence continues at coordinate 122,197,723 of NC_051314.1, forward strand.
AGACTGGACACCACAGAGCAATCTGTCTTTGGGCATACTTCATACAACACTCATGAAAACGTGGAACTGCTGAGATCAGCGAAATCTGTAAGTTTTTGCGGCCAGGGGACCCGCGCCCCTCCCTGCCAGGCTCAGTCCCGGGGGAGGAGGGGCTGTCAGCTCCAGGAAGGAGAAGGGAGAATTGCAGTGGCTGCTCTTACCGGAAACTCATTCTACTGATTCAAACTCCAACCATAGATAGACTGAGGCCAGACACCAGAGACTCTGAGAGCAGCCAGCCCAGCAGAGAGGAGACAGGCATAGAAAAAAAACAACACGAAAAACTCCAAAATAAAAGCAGAGGATTTTTGGAGTTCTGGTGAACACAGAAAGGGGAAGGGCGGAGATCAGGCCTTGAGGCGCATATGCAAATCCCGAAGCAAGGCTGATCTCTCTGCCCTGGGCACTTTTCCTTAATGGCCCTGGTTGCTTTGTCTATTAGCATTTCAATAACCCATTAGATCTCTGAGGAGGGCCGGTTTTTTTTTTTTTTTTTTTTTTTTTAAATCCTTTTTGCTTTTTCTAAAACAATTACTCTAAGAAGCTCAATACAGAAAGCTTCAAAGAATTGAAATTTGGGCACGTCAAGTCAAGAGCAGAACTAAGAGAGCTCTGAGACAAAAGGCAATAATCCAGTGGCTGAGAAAATTCACTGAACAACACAACTTCCCAAGAAAAGGGGGGTGTCCGCTCACAGCCACCATCCTGGTGGACAGGAAACACTCCTGCCCATCGCCAGCCCCATAGCCCAGAGCTGCCCCAGACAACCCAGTGTGACGGAAGTGCTTCAAATAACAGGCACACACCACAAAACTGGGCGTGGACATTAGCCTTCCCTGCAACCTCAGCTGAATGTCCCAGAGCTGGGAAGGGGGAGCAGTGTGAATTAACAGAGCCCCATTCAGCCATCATTTGAGCAGACTGGGAGCCTCCCAACACAGCCCAGCAGCCCAGAACTGCCCTGGGGGGACGGCACTCACCTGTGACATAGCACAGTCATCCCTCAACAGAGGACCCGGGGTGCACAGCCTGGAAGAGGGGCCCACTTGCAAGTCTCAGGAGCCATACGCCAATACCAAAGACTTGTGGGTCAGTGGCAGAGACAAACTGTGGCAGGACTGAACTGAAGGATTAGACTATTGCAGTAGCTTTAAAACTCTAGGATCATCAGGGAGATTTGATTGTTAGGGCCACCCCCCTCCCCGACTGCCCAGAAACACGCCCCACATACAGGGCAGGCAACACCAACTACACACGCAAGCTTGGGACACCAATTGGGCCCCACAAGACTCACTCCCCCACTCACCAAAAAGGCTAAGCAGGGGAGATCTGGCTTGTGGAGAACAGGTGGCTCGTGGACGCCACCTGCTGGTTAGTTAGAGAAAGTGTACTCCACGAAGCTGTAGATCTGATAAATTAGAGATAAGGACTTCAACTGGTCTACAAACCCTAAAAGAACCCTATCAAGGTCAGCAAATGCCACGAGGCCAAAAACAACAGAAAATTATAAAGCATATGAAAAAACCAGACGATATGGATAACCCAAGCCCAAGCACCCAAATCAAAAGACCAGAAGAGACACACCTAGAGCAGCTACTCAAAGAACTAAAGATGAACAATGAGACCCTAGTACGGGATATGAAGGAAATCAAGAAGACCCTAGAAGAGCATAAAGAAGACATTGCAAGACTAAATAAAAAAATGGATGATCTTATGGAAATTAAAGAAACTGTTGACCAAATTAAAAAGATTCTGGACACTCATAGTACAAGACTAGAGGAAGTTGAACAACGAATCAGTGACCTGGAAGATGACAGAATGGAAAATGAAAACATAAAAGAAAGAATGGGGAAAAAAATTGAAAAACTCGAAATGGACCTCAGGGATATGATAGATAATATGAAACGTCCGAATATAAGACTCATTGGTGTCCCAGAAGGGGAAGAAAAGGGTAAAGGTCTAGGAAGAGTATTCAAAGAAATTGTTGGGGAAAACTTCCCAAATCTTCTAAACAACATAAATACACAAATCATAAATGCTCAGCGAACTCCAAATAGAATAAATCCAAATAAACCCACTCCGAGACATATACTGATCACACTGTCAAACATAGAAGAGAAGGAGCAAGTTCTGAAAGCAGCAAGAGAAAAGCAATTCACCACATACAAAGGAAACAGCATAAGACTAAGTAGTGACTACTCAGCAGCCACCATGGAGGCGAGAAGGCAGTGGCACGATATATTTAAAATTCTGAGTGAGAGGAATTTCCAGCCAAGAATACTTTATCCAGCAAAGCTCTCCTTCAAACTTGAGGGAGAGCTTAAATTTTTCACAGACAAAGAAATGCTGAGAGAATTTGCTAACAAGAGACCTGCCCTACTGGAGATACTAAAGGGAGCCCTACAGACAGAGAAACAAAGACAGGACCGAGAGACTTGGAGAAAGGTTCAGTACTAAAGAGATTCGGTATGGGTACAATAAAGGATATTAATAGAGAGAGGGAAAAATATGGCAAACATAATCCAAAGGATAAGATGGCCGATTCAAGAAATGCCTTCACGGTTTTAACGTTGAATGTAAATGGATTAAACTCCCCACTTAAAAGATATAGATTCGCAGAATGGATCAAAAAAAATGAACCATCAATATGTTGCATACAAGAGACTCATCTTAGACACAGGGACACAAAGAAACTGAAAGTGAAAGGATGGAAAAAAATATTTCATGCAAGCTACAGCCAAAAGAAAGCAGGTGTAGCAATATTAATCTCAGATAAAATAGACTTCAAATGCAGGGATGTTTTGAGAGACAAAGAAGGCCACTACATACTAATAAAAGGGGCAATTCAGCAAGAAGAAATAACAATCGTAAATGTCTATGCACCCAATCAAGGTGCCACAAAATACATGAGAGAAACATTGGCAAAACTAAAGGAAGCAATTGATGTTTCCACAATAATTGTGGGAGACTTCAACACATCACTCTCTCCTATAGATAGATCAACCAGACAGAAGACCAATAAGGAAATTGAAAACCTAAACAATCTGATAAATGAATTAGATTTAACAGACATCTACAGGACATTACATCCCAAATCAACAGGATACACATACTTTTCTAGTGCTCACGGAACTTTCTCCAGAATAGATCATATGCTGGGACATAAAACAAGCCTCAATAAATTTAAAAAGATTGAAATTATTCAAAGCACATTCTCTGACCACAATGGAATACAATCAGAAGTCAATAACCATCAGAGACTTAGAAAATTCACAAATACCTGGAGGTTAAACAACACACTCCTAAACAATCAGTGGGTTAAAGAAGAAATAGCAAGAGAAATTGCTAAATATATAGAGACGAATGAAAATGAGAACACAACATACCAAAACCTATGGGATGCAGCAAAAGCAGTGGTAAGGGGGAAATTTATAGCACTAAACGCATATATTCAAAAGGAAGAAAGAGCCAAAATCAAAGAACTAATGGATCAACTGAAGAAGCTAGAAAATGAACAGCAAACCAATCCTAAACCAAGTACAAGAAAAGAAATAACAAGGATTAAAGCAGAAATAAATGACATAGAGAACAAAAAAACAATAGAAAGGATAAATATCACCAAAAGTTGGTTCTTTGAGAAGATCAACAAGATTGACAAGCCCCTAGCTAGACTGACAAAATCAAAAAGAGAGAAGACCCATATAAACAAAATAATGAATGAAAAAGGTGACATAACTGCAGATCCTGAAGAAATTAAAAAAATTATAAGAGGATATTATGAACAACTGTATGGCAACAAACTGGATAATGTAGAAGAAATGGACAATTTCCTGGAAACATATGAACAACCTAGACTGACCAGAGAAGAAATAGAAGACCTCAACCAACCCATCACAAGCAAAGAGATCCAATCAGTCATCAAAAATCTTCCCACAAATAAATGCCCAGGGCCAGATGGCTTCACAGGGGAATTCTACCAAACTTTCCAGAAAGAACTGACACCAATCTTACTCAAACTCTTTCAAAACATTGAAAAAAATGGAACACTACCTAATTCATTTTATGAAGCTAACATCAATCTAATACCAAAACCAGGCAAAGATGCTACAAAAAAGGAAAACTACCGGCCAATCTCCCTAATGAATATAGATGCAAAAATCCTCAACAAAATACTTGCAAATCGAATCCAAAGACACATTAAAAAAATCATACACCATGACCAAGTGGGGTTCATTCCAGGCATGCAAGGATGGTTCAACATAAGAAAAACAATCAATGTATTACAACACATTAAAAACTCGAAAGGGAAAAATCAATTGATCATCTCAATAGATGCTGAAAAAGCATTTGACAAAATCCAACATCCGTTTTTGATAAAAACACTTCAAAAGGTAGGAATTGAAGGAAACTTCCTCAACATGATAAAGAGCATATATGAAAAACCCACAGCCAGCATAGTACTCAATGGTGAGAGACTGAAAGTCTTCCCTCTAAGATCAGGAACAAGACAAGGATGCCCGCTGTCACCACTGTTATTCAACATTGTGCTGGAAGTGCTAGCCAGGGCAATCCGGCAAGACAAAGAAATAAAAGGCATCCAAATTGGAAAAGAAGAAGTAAAACTGTCATTGTTTGCAGATGATATGATCTTATATCTAGAAAACCCTGAGAAATCAACGATACACCTACTAGAGCTAATAAACAAATTTAGCAAAGTAGCGGGATACAAGATTAATGCACATAAGTCAGTAATGTTTCTATATGCTAGAAATGAACAAACTGAAGAGACACTCAAGAAAAAGATACCATTTTCAATAGCAACTAAAAAAATCAAGTACCTAGGAATAAACTTAACCAAAGATGTAAAAGACCTATACAAAGAAAACTACATAACTCTACTAAAAGAAATAGAAGGGGACCTTAAAAGATGGAAAAATATTCCATGTTCATGGATAGGAAGGCTAAATGTCATTAAGATGTCAATTCTACCCAAACTCATCTACAGATTCAATGCAATCCCAATCAAAATTCCAACAACCTACTTTGCAGACTTGGAAAAGCTAGTTATCAAATTTATTTGGAAAGGGAAGATGCCTCGAATTGCTAAAGACACTTTAAAAAAGAAAAACGAAGTGGGAGGACTTACACTCCCTGACTTTGAAGCTTATTATAAAGCCACAGTTGCCAAAACAGCATGGTACTGGCACAAAGATAGACATATAGATCAATGGAATCGAATTGAGAATTCAGAGATAGACCCTCAGATCTATGGCCGACTGATCTTTGATAAGGCCCCCAAAGTCACTGAACTGAGCCATAATGGTCTTTTCAACAAATGGGGCTGGGAGAGTTGGATATCCATATCCAAAAGAATGAAAGAGGACCCCTACCTCACCCCCTACACAAAAATTAACTCAAAATGGACCAAAGATCTCAATATAAAAGAAAGTACCATAAAACTCCTAGAAGATAATGTAGGAAAACATCTTCAAGACCTTGTATTAGGAGGCCACTTCCTAGACTTTACACCCAAAGCACAAGCAACAAAAGAGAAAATAGATAAATGGGAACTCCTCAAGCTTAGAAGTTTCTGCACCTCAAAGGAATTTCTCAAAAAGGTAAAGAGGCAGCCAACTCAATGGGAAAAAATTTTTGGAAACCATGTATCTGACAAAAGACTGATATCTTGCATATACAAAGAAATCCTACAACTCAATGACAATAGTACAGACAGCCCAATTATAAAATGGGCAAAAGATATGAAAAGACAGTTCTCTGAAGAGGAAATACAAATGGCCAAGAAACACATGAAAAAATGTTCAGCTTCACTAGCTATTAGAGAGATGCAAATTAAGACCACAATGAGATACCATCTAACACCGGTTAGAATGGCTGCCATTAAACAAACAGGAAACTACAAATGCTGGAGGGGATGTGGAGAAATTGGAACTCTTATTCATTGTTGGTGGGACTGTATAATGGTTCAGCCACTCTGGAAGTCAGTCTGGCAGTTTCTTAGAAAACTAGAGATAGAGCTACCATTCGATCCAGCGATTGCACTTCTCGGGATATACCCGGAAGATCGGAAAGCAGTGACACGAACAGATATCTGCACGCCAATGTTCATAGCAGCATTATTCACAATTGCCAAGAGATGGAAACAACCCAAATGTCCTTCAACAGATGAGTGGATAAATAAAATGTGGTATATACACACGATGGAATACTACGCGGCAGTAAGAAGGAACGATCTGGTGAAACATATGACAACATGGATGAACCTTGAAGACATAATGCTGAGCGAAATAAGCCAGGCACAAAAAGAGAAATATTATATGCTACCACTAATGTGAACTTTGAAAAATGTAAAACAAATGGTTTATAATGTAGAATGTAGGGGAACTAGCAGTAGAGAGCAATTAAGGAAGGGGGAACAATAATCCAAGAAGAACAGATAAGCTATTTAACGTTCTGGGGATGCCCAGAAATGACTATGGTCTGTTAATTTCTGATGGATGTAGTAGGAACAAGTTCACTGAAATGTTGCTATAGTATGTAACTTTCTTGGGGTAAACTAGGAACATGTTGGAAGTTAAGCAGTTATCTTAGGTTAGTTGTCTTTTTCTTACTCCCTTGCTATGGTCTCTTTGAAATGTTCTTTTATTGTATGTTTGTTTTCTTTTTAACTTTTTTTTTCATACAGTTGATTTGAAAAAAGAAGGGAAAGTTAAAAAAAAAAAAAGAAAAGAAAAAAGACAAACAAGGAAAAAAAAAAAAACAAAAAAAAAAACGATGTAGTGCCCCCTTGAGGAGCCTGTGGAGAATGCAGGGGTATTCGCCTACCCCACCTCCATGGTTGCTAACATGACCACAGACATAGGGGACTGGTGGTTTGATGGGTTGAGCCCTCTACCATAAGTTTTACCCTTGGGAAGACGGTTGCTGCAAAGGAGAGGCTAGGCCTCCCTGTATTTGTGCCTAAGAGTCTCCTCCTGAATGCCTCTTTGTTGCTCAGATGTGGCCCTCTCTCTCTGGCTAAGCCAACTTGAAAGGTGAAATCACTGCCCTCCCCCCTACGTGGGATCAGACACCCAGGGAAGTGAATCTCCCTGGCAACGTGGAATATGACTCCCGGGGAGGAATGTAGACCCGGCATCGTGGGATGGAGAACATCTTCTTGACCAAAAGGGGGATGTGAAAGGAAATGAAATAAGCTTCAGTGGCAGAGAGATTCCAAAACGAGCCGAGAGATCACTCTGGTGGGCACTCTTACGCACACTTTAGACAACCTTTTTTAGGTTCTAAAGAATTGGGGTAGCTGGTGGTGGATACCTGAAACTATTAAACTACAACCCAGAACCCATGAATCTCGAAGACAGTTGTATAAAAATGTAGCTTATGAGGGGTGACAGTGGGATTGGGAATGCCATAAGGACCAAACTCCACTTTGTCTAGTTTATGGATCGATGTGTAGAAAAGTAGGGGAAGCAAACAAACAGACAAAGGTACCTAGTGTTCTTTTTTACTTCAATTGCTCTTTTTCACTCTAATTATTATTCTTGTTATTTTTGTGTGTGTGCTAATGAAGGTGTCAGGGATTGATTTAGGTGATGAATGTACAACTATGTAATGGTACTGTAAACAATCGAAAGTACAATTTGTTTTGTATGACTGCGTGGTATGTGAATATATCTCAATAAAATGATGATTAAAAAAAAAAAAAAAAAAAAAAAAAAAAAAGAGTAAAAGGCAGCAGTCACTTAATTCTCCAGATAAATAAGGGAAATTATCATTTAAATAAAGGTGGCATTTGAAAGCAGGGGGCAAAGATGGCTTACCAAATCAATATAATTGGAGCAAGTGGATAACCTTCTGTGGCAAAGAAAGAAATTCAAATGGCTCTTAAATATAAGAAAAGATACTTGAATCCTAACCTCTCCCAGTGAGTGAGATTCTTTGTCCCCAGTTCTTATATTCAATTTCTGTTACTATCATTATTCTTAGAATGCATACGCAAATGATGCTGGGACATTTGTTTGAGATCATCTTGTGCTCTTTTCCTGACAGAGCTGCTCCTTCAGTTATACTGTCAGAAAGCTTCCAGATTAGATGTTAAGTTGGTGAAATATTGAAGTTTTAATTCAAGAGGATCTCAGTATGATTTGGTTCTTTGTTTTATGGATTTAGATGCTGTTTGTTTTAAATCATGAAACCAAAAAAATATTGATATCCAAATAGTAAAATTCTGATCAAATATATGTTTTGCCTTTTGAAATGTTATGTTCTCATGAAAGCTCTATAATGTAGGTTACTCTCATATTTAAACAAACCGTAATACAAAAATAGATTCTAAGGTGCAACTCCAGTAAGAGTTGATTGGCAAAACTAGAGTGTCTTCAGTGTTCAGTCTCCAGAAGTACTGGGTGAAAGAACTGTAGGTCAAATAACTGAGAGATGAGATTTTGGAAATGAAAGATACATTCCTTACCACACCTTTGGTGACTAGGGAAGGGGTCTATGCTTTTCAGAACATTCTTTATATTGAATAAAGCCAAAGATAACAAATAGCCTTTGGTGAGCAATTTCATTTTCTAGGTAGAGTGCTTGGCAAAGCATATGTCTTATAAAAACTGTATCTTTTAAAGAAAATTGAAAACCACTATTGTCTTACCTGAATTATTTTAATTAATGAAGTTCATGTGTTACTTTGAGGTTTAAATTATTAATGCTAATTGACTACACTTTTAATTTATCAATTATTTTTAAGCCCCTAAACCTGCATTTGTACAAAATAGACTACAATTTTGGAGCACTTTACAAGTAAGTATAGATAGCGAGGATGCCAAATTAGTCCATTTCCAATTTTTATTTTAGCTGTGAATTCTAAGTAATTGATTCCTTCCTGAAGTTTCTGGTCCACAGTTCAGATTGATGAATTCAAAATATAAAAAGTTTAAAATGAGAAAGGTTATTCAAATTCAGGAAATCAGATTCATTCTCATTTGTATCTTAGAGCCTTTCGATCATCACTACACATGATGGAAATCACTGGCTTCAATCAGTGAAGGCTTCAGGCGGTTCTAACCCAGAATAGAACCGGCCATCTTAACCCAACTGACTCAAGGCTGACAAAGAGTACAGAGAAAGACGCTGCATCATCACCCAAGTGGCAGGCATATTTAACATTCTTCACTGGTAAGCTAGATATCAGTTCATCATCAGTGATAGTCAAAATCAGAACTCTCTGCTGACATGCCAAGTACAAAAGAGGCAATATATATGATCCTGATTGCTGGTTGATTGATGACAGGGATTTGGGGAAATGGATTCATTGTGCTGGTTAACTGTATTGGCTGTCTCAAGAGGAGGGATATCTCCTTGATTGACATCATCCCAGTCAGTTTGGCCATCTCCAGAATCTGTTTGTTGTATGTAATTATCATTAGATGGTTTTTGTGATAATGGTGCTCTTTCCAGAAATATATGCCAGTGGTGAACTACTGAGTATTTTGGATGTTTCTTGGACACTTACCAATCATTCAAATGACAATCATTCAAGATGGTCAGCAATCTTCTGATTACTCAAGATAGCCAATATCTCCCACCCACTTTTCCTCTTGATGAAGCTAAAGATTAACAGGTTGGGATTCTTCTTGGGTACTTTCTCATGCTCTTATTTATTAGTATTTTAATGAGCAAACACATTTGAATGATGATTTCCATTATTACTTCAGAGTGAATCATAAAAAAAAACATACCTTGGAACTTCAAAGAGAATAAATTCCATAGGGCTTTCAAACAGATCTTCCTGAACATGGGGGCTGCAGTCCCCTTTATTCTATCCTTGATCTCCTTTCTCTAGTTACTTTACTCCTTGTTTAGACACACCAAGTAGATGAAATTTCATTCCACAGGGCCCAGAGACCCTAGCACAGAGGCCCACATGAGGACCATAAAGCTGTGATCATCTTCCTCCTCCTTTCCATTGGTGTACTATGCATTCTTTCCTGTAGTCATATCTAGCTTTCTGATTCCTCAGGCAAAATTAACGTTAATATCTGGTGGAATGATACTGTCATGTTCCCCTCAAGCCATTCTTTCCTCCTGATGATGGGGAACAGCAAGCTGAAGGAGGCTTTTCTGAAGGTGCTAAAGTTTGTGAAGGGTTTCCACAAAGGAAGGAAACCCTTTGTTTCTTTGAGGGCCCTGGAGAGAATCCTGAATAAAAGGAGAAAGAGATCATCAAAAGACTTTCTCCTTTCTCCCAAGTGACTGCATTCATTTTTTCCTTATGTACTTTTGGAAACCATTAATATCTATCATTATTCTAAAGATTCCTTTTGTGTTTCTTCACATTTCTGACTTATTTTTTCATTGAATGCTATCATTGAACCCCTATGTTTTCTTTGTCCTTGCAGGAGAAGCTTATCTACACCTCATACTAATTATTCATATCATTGCCTAAATGCAAAGAGGTTCTACTTCTTTCTGCCATATGCTGGGAATATGAAGTCAATGAGTGGAAAGTTTCAGGCAATCAGTCTGTGGGGAAGAGATTTTAGAACACATCAGCTGTTCCTATAAAATCAGTATAAAAAAACAGTCTACTTTGTCTGAACCTAACGCCAGCCTTGCCTTTTCTGCCCTATTCTCCTTCATTTCTGGAATAGTTTGTTCTGATCAGGAAGAGAGTAGGGCAGTCTTTGGTGATATTCTGCCTGGGACAAAATACAATGTAGGAAAAGAGGTGTGATCTCAAGAATGAAAGTTTGACCAGGAAACGGGAGTTCATACTAGGTTAGGAATGTTTATACTGGAAGCACCTTGAGAAAGATTTAGAGCCACAGTGGTCAGGATGCTCCATAATTAATCATAGCTGACAATGGCAGTTTTGGGATCCAGTTCTGAAAGATTCTTCAGAACACTCTCTCTACCCTTTCAGACTCAGGATCTTTTCCATGTTTTTTCCTTTGATTCATTCTTCCTTCTGTTTTATTTCCAGTGATATTTTATAGATAACTTGCTTTTTTTTTTCAAAATTATGAATTTCATGCTTTCCTATTACACATTAGGTAAATGTAAGAAGTAGGAAAAATACTACATATGCTGTTCACAATGGAGAACTATTTAAATGCAAGAAGAAATACCCTAGTTTATTGTGATTTGTAGTACATAGATTCTACTTCATTGTGGGCCAAATCATGTTTCTCCCCAAAAAATAAATCTAATTTAATAGTAGAATTAGTCCTGTTCCCTGGAATTTTTTTTTGTTTTTGGTAAAAGAGTATTTATTTGTTTATGTGATTGCCTCATTTAGAGAAATGAATATAATGTGAATTGTGAGATCATAAGTCTCATAAAAGGAATTGATCAGAATTAGAATAAAGTGTGAATTTCCTTAATTTTAGATGAAAACGCTTGTTATTCAACAAAGTTTCAGAAAGTGACTTGTCTTGGAGAGCATTTCTCATATTAAAACTAAAGATAACAAATCTTTGTCTTACATCTTTCACTACTAATAACCGACTGCACAGAGAGCAAATTTATAGTAAATATTACCATGTGCCTGCCTAATAAAACCATGTCATTTATAAATAGATCTGTATTGTATCATCCCCTAATTAACCATTTAAATTGAGACAAAAATTGTTATCCTGTGGCTGAATGTTAAATATCTACAATCAGATTGCACTGAACATTTCCAAAACTAAAATTAATTTCCATATAGGAGACCTGATTTCTAGATGATGTATAACTTGTGGTGATGAAATGAAGTTTCATTTATGAAGTTTGATTTTTATCAAACATTTATGATTTTGTTTGCTTTTTGTGGCTCCCTATTCAAAATGCAATTGGAAAAGTCCAACTATGCAGAACTTGAGGCAAGCAGCCTATTTCCAATTCATGAAATAAAATTTCTTTGCATTTGCATGAGAGCAGGTTCAGCCAAAAGCTTCCATTGTCACTTACTAAAGGATGATAATTATAATTTGCCTAGGCTGCAAATTACTGGGTAAGCTGTTTGTTTGGAACAACAGTTGGTTTGATCTTCATGCATAAAGAAACATCCTATTTCAGAAGTGAGAGATGAAAACATTTCATGATTCAAAGAATTTATATATATCATTTTCTAATTTGCCATCTGTAAATTAGCTCATCTGCAGGGACATTTGAAATCAGGTGTTCTCTCTACAAACATGCTCTGTACAGAAGATACCTTCTTTATAATGATAATAATTGGAGAATTCATAAAGGGAATATTGGGAAATGGATATATTAAACTAGTAAAATGAATTGACTTGGTTAAGAAGAAAAGATCTCAATCAACTACAACCTTACCGGTTTAGCTGTCTTCAGAATTTGTTGCTCTGTGTAATGGTACTTAATGGCTTCATAATGGTTCTCTACCTAGAGGTTTATGAAAATGATCAACTAAATATAGTCATTGATGTCTTCTACACACTCATCCATCACTTACGTATCTGGTTTGACATCTACATCCATGTTTTTTCTTCCTTGGGGTAGCCAATTACTCCCACCCACTTTTTCTCTGGCTAAAGAAGAGAATTGACAGATCAGTACACCAGATCCTGCTGGAGTGCTTGGCCAACGCCTTGTTGATCAGCCATGTACTAACAAGGATACTGGGTTATGCTTATAGGTTTCATATCATTGGAAAACAGATACACCACTGAAATGTTCCATGAGAGTAAAATTCAACACTTTAATGTACCAACTCTCTTTAACCTGTAGGCAGTTTTCCCATTGACTGTGTCATTTATCTCAGTTTTCTTTTTAATTCTGTCCCCATTGAGACACACTGAGCAAATGAAGCTCATTGCTGCAGGCTGTTAGACCCCAGCACAGAGGCCCATTAAGGAACCATGAAAACTGTGACTTCATTTCTCTTCCTCCTCTTTATATACTATTTATGTTCTCTTTTGGTGACCTTTAGCTACCTTATAACAGAAAGCTAGTTAGCTATGATGTTTGGAGAAACTATAGCAACTCTTTATCCCTCAGGTCATTCATTCATTTTAATTCTTGGAAATAACAAGCTGAGGTAGTCATCTGTCAGTGTGCTGAGATGTGGAAAAAACAGCCTTTGTGATGTAAAAATCATAGCTTTATTAGTGGACTTTAAAACCAAATCTTATTTCTAATAAAAAAATCTAATTTTTTTATAGATCTGTTATTTTTTCCAGTTAATCCATTTATATTGGATGGATATCTTTAAGTGTTATTATTACGATCTATTGAAAAACTAATGTGCTGGTTTGAATGTATTATGTCCCCCAGAAAAAGCCATATTCTTTGATGCAATCCTGTTGGGCAGACATATTAGTGGGGATTAGGTTGGATGTTTGGATTAGGTTGTTTCCATGGAAATGCACCCCACCCAACTGTGGGTGATAACTCTGGATAATTTCCGTGGAGGCGTGGCCCCGCCAATTCAGCGTGGGCCTTGATTAGTTTACTGGAGCACTATATAAGCTCAGACAGAAGAAGCAAGCTTGCTACAGCCAAGAGGGACACTTTGAAGAATGCACAGAAGCTGAGAGAGCAGCTGCAGATGAGAGACAGTTTGAAGATGGCCATTGAAAGCAGACTCCTGCTCCGTAGAAGTTAAGAGAGGACAAACACCCCAAGAGCAACTAAGAGTGACATTTTTGAGGAACTGCAGCCTAGAGAGGAACATCCTGGGAGAAAGACATTTTGAAACCAGAACTTTGGAGCAGACACCAGCCAAATGCTTTCCCAGGTAACAGAGGTTTTCCGGACACCATTGGCCATCCTCCAGTGAAGGTACCCGACTGCTGATGTGTTACCTTGGACACTTTATGGCCTTCAGACTGTAACTGTGTAACCAAATAGACCCCCTTTTATAAAAGCCAATCCATTTCTGGTGTTTTCATTCTGGCAGCATTAGCAAACTAGAACAACTAATAAATACATCTGTTATGTCTCTTTATAGCCCAAACATTCTCATTTTCACACTCCCTTTTCTCTGAAAATTTCAAAGAATTCACACTTCTTTTTTTGTCCTCTCACTACAAATGTTAGATATGTATTACCTAGTTAACTCCTTTAAGATTTTACTTTGGACCATCGGCAAAGTTCACATGAGCTACCCTTGCTGATTTCTTGCTCTCTCTTTCTCTTTTTTTTAATCATACATTTTCACTTCTGGCCCCTGATTGTGCACCTTCATGGCTCTGCTGAGTCAACAAGACCCTCAGCTCTCCCCCTGTGAAGGGTTCAGTTTCCTGGTTAAGTATATCAGCTCTCTGCTAATTGAGTGATGCCTTAGGTGGTCTCCCAGGTAATACTTCCTGGTTAACCTTACTCTGGCATCTCCTATTCATTTCCTTTGAAACTAAATTTCCTCTCAAATAACTTGCTTTTCCTATAACACCCAGATAGAATAGCACTCATTCAAACATCTCACTCCAAGGGGTGTTCCTAAGTTCCTCTTCACAGTCTGGATAAAAGGATGGGGATAACTAACTATCAGTCAGATTGCTTCTCTCAGGTTCCTTTCCTTAACAAGTCCTGCAGGGGTTCTTTTCATAAGGACTTTAAAAAAGAAATTAATTGTGAAAAAATTAGCATATGCTTTGGAATAACTAGATACTGCTACTAAAAAAGTAATGTATGCCCATAATACATACATACAGAGTAAATTGCAAAAAAATAGAAGAAAAACAAAAGCCATTAATAAAATGTGGTGCTACTGTGAGCATCAAACCCTTCCTCACTAGAGTGTGATTGAAACACTTGGCCCAGCACGTATAAGTCATGTCCCTTCTAATCCGCCACGCATTTTGACTTTTATTCCCAGCATTTTCTATTTCTAATTCTGGTCCATTTCAGTCAACTTATTTCATTTTGTTATAAATAAAATACTAATTTCCTGATTATTACCATTTTTTTGGCTTACAATTAGGCAAAATTCACTCTGTAAAAGAGTGGTGTTTCCAGCTCTGGGTACATAAATCTCTTTGGATATATTTCTTATACCCTAGCTATGTATATTTATCTTTGCTGTGCAAGGCAGAAGAATTGAAACTCCTTTGATGGAATATATTGACATATTCTATCAGGGACCTGTAAATTCTGTGTTGGGATAAATTTTATTATCTTCTGCAGGTTTCGGTGAAATAAAGAAATGTTTTATAAGATTAATACTTCCAAGAAGCTTATTCCTCCACTAGTCTGAAGTACTTTTTTCCATGTTTTTGTTCTTGTCTTTTGTTTTTTTCTATTTCACAACAGCAAATGTCTTCAATGATACTGGGGTTAAAAGTTGTCTGCTTGTGACAAAAATGCTCTCTTATAGAATTTATTTTTTCTTAACAATAGCGTTTTTGTATCCTCCATGCCATACGACACTGGCATGCATAAAATGTAAACTTACATGCATTAAAACAAAACTATATGCAGGTGAAGGTATCATCATAGTTACTGTGAGCATGTTATTTACTAGGACACATTGTGGAGAAGAAAATGCTATGCCTAGGTCAGAGACCATTTCCAAATCAGAGGAAGGTAGTCTTGTGTGAACATGGCTACATAATGAAGCAGTTTGTTCAAAACTCAGGGCTGTGTCTCAAGAATGAAGGTTTGTCCTTCAAGGATGGACAAGACGAGGCAGGCATTACCAGGAAAGGTGTGAGCTCCCTAGTATTATTCTGTGGAAACACTATGTAGCAAAGTATTTCTCAGTAATTCTAAATTAGACGATCTATTTCAAAATAAGAATTAGCTTGCAGACATGAGGTAAATTTAACCATCAGTCCCCTCCTGCCTAACAAAAAAGAAAGAATGAGGGGCTAGATACTCAGAAAAAATTTGGTATGAAGAAAGGTAGACGATAGAATGAAACGCAGGCATTTTTCCTCCTCTCTTGTACATACAACTGCACTTGAAAACATCTTAAATGAAAGGGAAAATCTAAAGGTAACCAATACTTTGATTTATCATTTATGTACCTTATTATATATAGCATCACACACTAAGTAACCATCAAATGTTGCTTGACTTAGGAGGCAAAGTATTATTTTAAGAGAGATTGTGGCATACAATTGCCCATCTGAACAACTTTGAGAAATACTTCTCTTGGAACCAAATAATCTATATTCAGTGATAACCTTTTAAATTCCCTGAAAATATGCAGCTCTGAATATGTACCAAAACTTTGAATTCTTTACCAATAATCAATATTACTGTTCATCAACAAAATGAAGATTCTTCCACAAATTTCAATTTTTGTCCATTTTCTAATTTCTAGCAGATCCTTGAGGTTTAGGTTTGCCAGATAAAATACAGTATCCCCCAGTTAAATTTCAATTTCAGTACTTCCTGGAAGTACTAACTTCATGAAATTTGGGGCACACACTAAAAAAATCATTCATTGTTTATCAAAATTCAAATTTAACTGAGCATCCTGAATTTTTATTTGCTAAAACTGGAAACCCTATTATGAGAATGCATCACAGAAAAATAAATCCCAAATTCGTTAAACTGCCTCAGAAAGGCAATGCGGAAACACGAAAGGGAATCAACCCAATTTGCATCCTGGTAAACACAGCTCAGCCTGAATTAACCATATGTGGAAAAGTACAACATGCTGAGGAGGTAAAAGGACCTATAATACCTAGACTGGGGATCACCAGCCACATTGTCAAGACTAATTAGGATTTAATGAAGATATCTACAGTCTCCACTTAGCATTCCAGTCTCCATCACAAGACAGACTACAATAAAAGAGGTAAAGAAAATTAGAGCAGAATATAAGAAACAGCAGTTGGTATCATACTAAATCAAGTCAACTAAAAACTGGATATTTCTCTATTTCCAGCATGTCAGGTAAAGTGGAGAGCACCTTGATGTTCATGGTGGCTGGAGTGTTTTCAGTAGGGATCTTAGGAAATGCATTCATTGGGTTGGTAAACTGCGTGGACTGGATCAAGAACAGGAAGATCATCTCCATTGATTTAATCCTCACAAGTCTGGCCCTATCCAGAATTGGTCTGTTGTGTATACTACTACTAGATTGTTTTATATTGGTGCTGTACCCAGATGTCTATACCACCAGTAAACAAATGATAATTATTGACTTCTTCTGGACACTAACTAACCATTTAAGCATCTCTTATGCCACCTGCCTCAGTGTCTTCTATTTCCTCAAGATAGCTCATTTTTCCCATCCCCTTTTCCTCTGGATGAAGTGGAGAATCGACAAGGTGACTCTCAGGATCCTGCTGGGGTGCTTGGCCCTCTCTATGTTTGTTAGCCTTCCGGTCACTCAGAATTTCAATGATGACTTCAGGCTTTGTGTCAAGGCAAGGTGGAAGAGAAACTTAACTTTGAAATGCAGAGACAATAAAGCCCAATATGCTTCCACCAAGATTCTTCTCAACCTGTTCACGCTGTTCCCCTTTTCCGTGTCCCTGATCTCATTTCTCCTCTTGATCCTCTCCCTGTGGAGACACACCAGGCAGCTGCAGCTCAGCGCCACAGGGTACAGAGACCCCAGCACAGCAGCTCACGTGGGAGCCATGAAAGCCCTCGTCTCCTTCCTCCTCCTCTTCTTCGTCTACTATTTGGCCTTTCTTGTAGCCACCTCCAGCTACTTTATGCCAGAGACTGAAATAGCTGTGATCCTTGGTGAGTTGATAGCTCTAATCTATCCCACAAGCCACTCATATATCCTAATTCTGGGGAACAATAAATTAAGGCTGGCATCTCAAAGGGTGCTGCGGAAAGTAAAGTATATCCTACAAACAAGAAAATTCTAACAACATAAATTGATCTGAAGAGAAACTATCATTTCCAAAGAAAGATGACACATTTCTTAATTTTCTTCAACTCCTCCATTAATATTGATTTTATATGGTGAATTGCTCTTAAAATTATTTAATATACTTGTAATTTAAGGAATCTCTCTGAGAGAAGCTAAAAGAAGAAACTGCATCTTCCCCTCCCCCTCTTCATCCCTACCTTCAGAGTTTTTAAAAACATGTTTCAGAACAAATAGAAGGTAATACCCTAATATTAACTGTGAGGAAGGAGGACATTTTCATAGCTCTAAATCATTTCTCCCAACGCAAAGTTGCATGGCCAATTCAGAACGACTGCAATAGCATCTTGCTGTTGGTTGCATTGCCTTGAAAAGCAGCTGGCACATCCTCACGGTCCTACTTAGGTTTTTCTTCTTATATCAACTAAGTTTCACCTTTGGAAAAGAATCAGTAGGGTCTTTTCTAGTTCTTAATCAAATGCTGTGGGATTCTATGAATGTAGCAGAAATTAATACTGATTATAGTCACAATTAGGACATAAATTGTGATTAGAATACATATTGTCACAATAGTTCGAAGGTTATCTTAGGATGATAGGTTAATGGAAGAAAGACACTCCATAAAGCATGAGGGAGGGGGAGTAGATGTAGAAAATTTCTGTAAAATAAGATTGGCTAAAGAAAGAGCTTAAATAGAATTACATATTGCTTATCAAAGGACATTTCTCCATAAAAGACATGTGTAAGCTTATGTTTAGCAAACTAAGAGCACTCCAGGCATTTTGTAAAATTACTCTGATAAAATGAGATCTTCGGCCAAAAGCTTATGTATTGAAATAGAGATCAAGTGATGGTAGGAATTGCAAATAAAACAAAAGTGTGTTCCAAGAAGGTGTTCATTAAGTTCAAGGGTGTTAATATAGGTATGAATTCTGCATGTTCGGGGATGGTGAGGAGTCCCCAAAGGACTGGGACAGATAATAACAGTAGATTGCATATGTGATTCATAGTACACTGATTGCTTTCCATGCCTAAGTTAAACTCAGCCCTGAAAAATAAGTATTTCAGGCTTCTGAAGGCCAATTTGCTCTTCCTAAAATTCTGTTTCCATTCCATTCTTCTTTTTCTCATTGAAAATCTTCAATAGCTACCCTTAATCCGTAACTATAGTGTTTGTTACAGAGAAATTGGTGTTGAATGTTCTTTTCCAATTTGTCTGAAATCACATTTCTAGCCTTTTCTCTCACTACTCCCCTATTAAGTTTCACAGGTGCTACATACTCTGTGATACATTAAAAACTGAATGGAGAAATCTATCTTTACCCAGTTGAAGAATTTTAAGGCCCTTTTGATTTTTAAAGTTAATGTTGGGTTTTGAGTAATAATTATAGTGAGATCTAGTTCATTAGGAGCTGAATTTGGAATGAAATTGCAAATGTTCTTTGAGCAAAGTAATCACAGAAATCTCTACCATCTGGCCTTTATTTTATATTTTAACTATTTTGCTTAAAGTACTTTTTGTTAACTTTTTATCCCAGTAACATAAGTACAACTCAGAATTTCCCATTGAAACCACTTTCAAGGGTGCAATTCAGTTGTATTATTGCATTCACAATATTGTGCTACCACCACCAACATCCATTACACAAACTTTTTCATCACTCTGCACCCATTAAGTAATAACTCTTCCTCCCAGATGATCTACTGTCTGTCTCTAAGTATTTCATATCAGCAAGATCATACAATATTTGTCTTTTTGTGCCTGGCTTATTTTACTCAACATGACGTCTTCAAGTTTCATCCATGTTGTCACATGTATCAGAATTTCTTTACTTTTTAAGCTGAGTAATATTCCATTGTATGTATATACCACATTTTGTTTATCCATTCATCTGTTGTTGGCCACTTGAGTTGCTTCCATCTTTTGGGAATTGTGAATAATGCCTGTATGAACATTGGTGTGTACGTGTATGTTCGAGTCCCTACTTTCAATTCTTTTGGGTATTGTTCTAGTTTGCTAATGCTGCCAGAATGCCAAACACCAGTAATGGATCAGCTTTTATAAAAGGGATTTATTTGGTTATAAAGTTACAGTCTTAAGGCCATAAAGTGTGCAACGTAAGTCATCAACAATCTGGTAGCTTCATTGAAGGATGGCCAATGGCATCCGGAAAATGTCTGTTAGCTGGGAAGGCATTTGGCTGGTGTCTGCTCCAAAGTTCTGGTTTCAAAATGGCTTTCTCCCAGGATGTTCCTCTCTAGGCTGCAGTTCCTCAAAAATGTCACTCTTAGTTGCTCTTGGGGTGTTTGTCCTCTCTTAGCTTCTCTGGAGCAGTAGTCTGCTTTCAACAGCCATCTTCAAACTGTCTCTCATCTGCAGCTACTCTCTCAGCTTTGTGCATTCTTCAAAGTGTCCCTCTTGGCTACAGCAAACTCGCTCCTTCTGTCTGAGCTCATATAGTGCTCTAGTAAACTAATCAAGGCTCATGCTGAATGGGTGAGGCCACACCTCCATGGAAACTATCCAATCAGAGTCATCACCCACAGTTGGGTGGGTTGCATCTCCATGGAAACACTCAAAGAATTACAATCTAATCAACACTAATATGTCTGCCCACACAAGATTACTTCAAAGATAATGGCATTTTGGGGGACATAATACATTCAAACCAGCACCAGTATATGCCAAGAAGTGGAATTTCTGGGTCATATGGTAATTCTATTTTCAATTTGCTGAGGAATTGCCAAACTGATTTCTACAATGGCTGTACCATTTTACAATGCCACCAGCAATGTAAAAAGATTCCAATTTCTCCACATCCCCATTAACAATTATTATTATCTGGGTTTTTTTTTTTTTTTTTTTTTAATAATAGCCATTCTAGTGGGTGTGAAATGATATCTCAATGTTGTTTTAATTTGCGTTTCCCTGATGATCAATGATGTTGAGTATCTTCTCATGTGCTTATTGTGCATTTGCATATCTTCTTTGGAGAAATGCTCCAAGGAGTTTTCCCATCCCCTAAACACACATTCCACAGTGCTCTCTTTCTTTGGAAAATTCCAAGAATTCTTAGCTGGGCCATTCTCATAGTGCTTATCATAAACTGCCTTATTGTATGACCTTTTACATGCGTTTATGTAGTCTCTGGAATCAACTGTCCTTGAGTGAATCAACTCAGTGTCCTTGAGTGAAGGGACTATGACTTACATGAATTGAACACAACCCTCCCCCCCCCAAATTAAATTACATACATTGCTTGAACATGCACTATGCATAATGTTTATTAACTGATTGCACTACCCACCCCTACCCCATACACTATCCAATCTCTTCATTGTAGTCAGAAATTAGAGACATAGATTTTATCACTTTGTATATTTCATGCTGTCTGCAACAAGGTGGCTTTAATTTTCCCTGAGGAGGATTATAATTCAATACTAAGGAAAAAAATGCAATGGTGTGGAGTTTATTTCTCCACCCCTTGAATCTTTGTTTGGCCCATATGACTTACTTTGGTCAATGGAACATCAGCAAACATGACATAAGCAGAAACTTGGCATGTGCTGGTGCACTGGAGCTTGTTCCCTGTCTTGCTGTGTTTTATAACCCTGCTGCCCTATGGATGGAAAAGCACAGAGCAACCTGCTAGACACTGGAGACATGAGGCCTATCACTCCATTGCCGTGGTCACCCACACACATACAAATGAGGCCATCCAGGACCAGCCAGCCCCCAGCCAACCTACCAGCTGTCTGCAAGGGCATGAGTGAGCCCAGGCGAGACCAGCAGAAGAACTGCTTAGCTGAGTCTAGTCCACACTGCTGATCTACAGAGTCATGAGCTAGTAAATGATTGTTTTCATGCCTGTAAGGTTTTTTTATATTTTGTTACACAGCAAAATCTAAGTAATTTAGTAAATAATAATATCAGAGTATTAAAAATTAAAAAATAATTGTACGTGTTGAGATGTTAAAATGTCCAAACTATCAAAAGAAACATTGATTCAATACAGATCATCTCTACACCCCAGGAGAATATTATTTGAATTGTAATAAGTCATCTATAAGATATCTATTTGGATGGTGGCAGTAGGCAATTTGTTAAGGGGTAAAGTCCATATAATGTGGTGATAAAGCTGACAGGTCTTGTAGATTAACTAGATATAGGGAGAGAATTGAAGGAAAAGAGGATTAAAAAAAACTTTTAGATTGTTGTTACTTAAACAATTGGGGATATACTGCTACCAAAGATTGAGGGAGGAATTGTTAATGGCAATGAAAGACTAGAAATCAAAAATTCCATTTTGTGCATATTGTAGGTATGAAGGCCTATGAAATGTCCAAGTGAAGACATCAAATAGCGAATTGGATATATGGATCTGTAATGAACAACAGAGATCAGAGATATAAATTTGGAAGTCATCAATATACAAGTGGATTACTTGAAAAAGATTATTCATAGAGAAGGAGTCCCAGAATGGAGCCTGGAGACATTGAGCAGAAAGAACTGGCAAAAGAAAGTGAGAAGGAACTATGAGGAAGATAAGAGGAAAGCAGGAAAATGTGGCATGGAAATAAGAGATATTTTGTTGCAAAGAGGGAAAGATCAGCTGTGTCAAATGCTGCAAAGGAAAAAGTAAAGTTGATATAGCAAGGTAATCACTGGGCTTGGCAATGGATATAATTGGTGCCCTTAGCAAGAGCAATGATGGTTAAAGGTAGGGGCAGAAGCTGAATTCAAAGGGGAGGGAGCAAAACGTGAGGAAGCAGAAATAGGAAGAATATATAACATTTAATAAGTTTTATTATGAAGGGGTGTAGAGAATGGAGCATGGAAACAATGATAAAATTGTGTTGTTTTCATTGGTTCTGTTTTTAAGTAGGATTATGCCATGACTGAGTACAAATGGAAGGGATTCATTAGCTAGGAAGACAGAAATAATATACGAGGTGCTGGTAATTGCAGGAGCAGCTATGTTCAAATGTTGAAACAGAAAAAGGTGGAGCCCTCAGACCTGGGATAGGGATGTTTGGGTGTATGAAATTGAAAACGTGGAACCCCTAGATTCCCTGAAACCTCAGGGCCAACAGAAAAGACCCTTCCTCCTTGCAAGAGGAGAGCAGCTCCTCCACACCCTGGAAACTGTTCAATTAATTCAATCCTGAAGCAAGTTAATGGTTGTTCTCCTCAGGATTGCTTAGGATCAAGATTTCACCACAGCCCAATCAGGTAAGTACAGCTACTGTTCCCGGAGAAAATACCTTCAAGCCAATACTAGCACATGTTGTTAATAAACCAGCAGGAATTAGGGAACATGCTGGGAATGGACCTTGAGGGTGGTAAGCCAAGGGGTCCTCTTTATTTAGTCTGGATATGGAGAATTTATTGACATGGGAGCCTTTAGTCATGACTTGGGATTCAATATTCTGGCCAGGACTCATAGAGCCAGTCCTAATTGTCTGTTGGGATGGCTCCGTGAAGCTTAGACATAAGGATGACCTAGTACATAAGGTGGAGTTGCTATAACTTCCCTGACATAGTATTCACAAGAGATCAGGAAGTTGAAGGAGAAGGGAATGTCAGAAGGGATTTACTGCATAACACCTGAGAACCCACCCAAAATTCCCCAGGATATCCCTTCACTGAGGCAATAAAGAATATTCTGATGAGGGGAATTCTGGCATCTTTGACAACTCGGTAATGAACTCTCTTATGTAGGACAGAGTTTGTTGGTTAGAGAGGCTGCCAAGGAATTGGGTTCCCAAAATCAATGAGTATGTTGGAATTGCCAGGTGCGGCACTTAATCATCATTACCATATCAGGCAGCAAATCTAGCCAGAGTGCTAATCAGGGACCTTGATCCAAAGGGATCTGTGGCAATGGCTGATAGAAATGGTGTTCCTATGATTTGGATAGATAGACAGTCAAATAAGGTGTTTCTTGAGCTATATAATAAAAAAAGAAATGTCAAGGTGCCACTGCAATGGAAAAGCACGGTGAGTTTACAAAGAGTTAACTTATTGAAGAGGAGGCTGGTTCTCAGTGAGGAAAGACCCTGCAAAACCACTGCAAGCTTTCATGGTATATGTTTTCCCAATCCTTCCCAAAAGGAACTGCACTTAATTGTGAACAGGAGAAAGAGGGACAATCAGATATTTTGGGATCTGTTGAATACAGGATTTGGCATGACACTGGTATCAGGACAACCAAAATGCCGTCATGACCTTCCAGTAAGAGTGGGGGCTTAGGAAGGCTGGGTGACAAATTCCTCAGTGGTTCCAGGAGGCCCACAAACCCACCCCATGGTTATCTCCCTAGTTCCCAAGGATAAACTGGGATAGATATACTTAGCAGCTGTCTGAACACAGTATCAAATGTTCTTAAACTTCAAATGGCCTGAATGACTCATGCAGGGGATATCAGCAAGATTTTGTTCTCAGCTATTCGAGTTTTGAGTAGATGAGTTAAAACACATGTACTAATTGGGTGCCAGGAAGGAAGAGATACACATAGATCTGGCTTTTACAGAAAGTAGCACTTGCATAGTAAAGGGTGGAGGGTCAAGTTTTTGCTTGGTCTAATTCTTGCATTTCTGGGCAGATATTGGCAGTGACCATGGTGTCTCTGTCTACTCTATAATCAGACATATGGTTCCGTTTCAAAAGATAAGTTATGTACAGATAACCAGTTCTGATTCTTAGTCTAGGCCCTCATCACTGTGTTTTTGAAAATTCTCCCCCAAATCTGATCTGATTCTCTAAGTGCTGAATAATGAACCAGACAAACTGGCATTTAATTTCTGATCTGTTCACTTTGTCTGAACTTAGCAAATTCCCTTACTGGTCTCAAGAATGAGTTGTTTTTGTTTTCTTTTTTGTCTGTTTGTTTTTAGTGTATTGGTGGTAGTTAAGCCCTCACAAAATTTAAAAATCTGAGCTCCCAAAAACACTGCATCTATACAGAACATTTGGAATCTGGTAAAGTCCTTGTGTCTCCTAGCCCATTCTTCTTGTCCCTTGACTGACAACCCTAACCCTAGAAGGAAAACAAGAGCCTGGGATTTAATGCTGATGAGTTTATTGATGTTTTGAAGTCAGAGAAAGGAAAGGCCAAGAAGTTTCCACAGCTGAAAGTTCCATGATCTTCAACTGATAATTTAATTTTCTGAAACAAAGAGCAGGATTTTAGACAGTAGTAATAAATTGGCCTGGACATGATCTATGCCTGACATCTCTACCATTTAAAAATGTCAAGACATCATACTGAGAGAGAGAGAGAAAAAAGGAGGAGGAGGAAGGGGTAGGGGGAGAGGGAGAAAGAAAAGGAGATGAGGAGAAGAGAAGGGAGCAGAGGAGAGGGGAAGGGGAAGGCAAAGGAGGAAAGGAAGGGGAGAGGAAGACATTGGGGAAGCCCTGTGATAGTATGGGAATAAGATGGTCAAAAGAAGGTCAGAGTGGAAGTAAAACTTCCTCCTATGGAAATGGAGAAGACTTTTCTATGAGGAAAGTTGCAACAAGGAGAATCCTGGCAAAGAAAAATCTTGGCAACCGGTTGAAAAAGGGATGGAGGTCAAGATACTAAAATGAGATGAAAGAACAGAAACAAATAGAGAGAATTAGAATTTAAAGAGAAATTAATAAAATCAGTACCTAGGGTATCACTGGAGGCCATCTTTAGTTTGTTTACTTTGTCATTGATCACCAGGACGGCCACCACACTGACCACCCTGGCCACCTCTTCTACGTTGACCACCCTGGCCACCCTGGTCACCTTGGCTATTCTGACCACCTCTTCTGCCCTGGCCACCTCGGCCTCCTCGGCCTCCTTGGCCTCCTTGGCCTCCTTGGCCTCTTTGGCTTCGTCGGTCTCCTTGACCTCCCTGGCCTCTTCAGCCTCCTCGGCCTCCTCGGCCACCCCCACCAAGTGGGCTTTCCTCGTCTCCCTCAGCATTCTGGCTGCTACAGCCACGCTGCTGACCATGGTCTTTCTTTCCATTTTTGCCCTTCTTCCCACGCTGACCTCCAGGTTCTCCTTGGGGATTAAACTATATTTCTTCTAGACTTTCTTCAATTTCTTCACCTGTTTAGGGAATAGAACACAAATCCAGGTAAAGAGAGAGGCCAGCCATACCTTTAAAAAAGCAATTATGGAAACTACCATAGGCTAAATGTAAATAGTAGTGATATTTTACTGATTTAAATAGTATTAGGTAGTGACCAGGACCCAGTGCCTAGAAGAAAGAGGTAAAGAAATCCTGGTCTCCTCAGGGTTCAGAGTGCACACACTTAGTCTGGCCCCTCTTCTTCACCCCATCGCCATTTACTCTCCCGGCTGATTTCCCATGATGTTTGAGAAAAACTACCAGATAGAATCACTATGTATCTGTAGATATGCACAATATCTTGACATAAGTCTATTAAACAGGGGGAACTATCAGCCACTCTGCCCTCCCCAAGAGCAGAGCAACCACACAAGTTTCAATACCCACTCTCCTTTTCATCACCATCCACCAAATGTACATAAAGCCCATACTATAATATCTCTTTTTGCAAAATCACTTCATTATGATCTCATGACCATCGCTCTTACTTATAATCATTCTCTGGTGAATTCAACAGATATATAGTGAATGTCCTCTACATGTCAGATGCTATGATTCAAAACTTAAAACACATAGTCCATGCCCTCAGCTGCTTATTCTTCATAATTAATCAGATCAATAAAGAAATTATTGGGTTGCTCCCCTATTCTTTGTGCCCATAGAATAAATTTCAAATTAAAATTTCCATTCCCAACATCCTTCACAATCTGGAACCAACTCACATTTCCAAATTTTTCTTCCTATATTCCCTTCAGCCTTCCTGGATTATTCCACATTCCTAGACCATTGAAAATATTATAATATATTCATAGATTTAGCCATGCATTTCACTCTGCCCTCTCCCACCCCTCCATTTTCCAAGGTCCAGATCACATGCCACCTTCCCTAGGAGGTCTTCCCTTTGTTACCCTACTCTGAACTTTCATACCTTCTTTTGCTACTCTGTACTGACAGTGATCATGGTTCTGCCCTAGATATATCTTCCATTAGATTCTGAGTTGCTTATGAATAAGGGCAACATTTCATTTACCTTCACATCCCCAGTGCCTAGATTGGGGCTCTGCCACCATGATTCTTAAATAAAATGGTGCTAAATTTTATTTCATTAATGTTAGGGGAAAGATTGCAGATATTCAAAGTATTTCTTTCAGAAACCCCCAAACTGGCATGCCCTCATAAAGGCAACCAAGACCAGGTACCATAGACAAGAAAAAAATCAAAAGGAAAGCAGAGACCTCATCTTGGATCTGAGAGACAGCTCTTAAATATAAAGAAAACCACTCCTTTTTGTTGCCATTTTTGTCATTTTTTGTCTTTTGTGCTCCTGCTGTAACGTGGAACTAGCAAGATTAAACTACACAGAAAAATTGTTGGGAAAAGAGAGTCTAATGGTTAAAATGATTTCTTCATTAAGCAAAAGTTGTAGAAATTTTGGATTAGAACAATGATGAAGAGGTTGTTAGAATTCATTTATAAAGATTCAAAGAATTTAAAATTCATAATTCAATAATCAAAATAACTCACTTGTCAGTGGTGGCTCTTCTTCTTGCCCTTGAGGAGCTATTGCAAAGAAAGAAAAGAAGGAAAGAAAGAAAGATTGAAATGTTTATCATAATAGGAGCAGAAGGGTCATTGACAAGTCAGGAATATTTAAGCATGAATATGTTTTCTTTAAGCAACAAAATTTTTGGATGACTCATTTATTCAATTCTGCCACTCTTCTTTGGTGGCATTACTTATGACCCATTAGCTTTCTCATGTACTCTTTTCCCTTCTAAGCTCTTCTTACTACCCACACTGTCACACTGGCCATTAAAACTGACTTCAGATTTTTCATTTGAAATATGTGTGATGAATAATGCCTTTAAATTTTACCTACACTGAGACAAATTAACATTTAGACAGATAACAAAGCTTTACACCAAAGGAAGGAAGTCTTACTGCTGTAAATTCAGAGTGGAACAAGAAGTAAGGATAAATTCATTGACTCTATAACTATTACTTTAGGTAAATTACATGGCATCTTTGTGTTTCAAATTGGCCATATGTCAATGGAGAGAATGCCCTTACAATTATAAGGGATTTGTGTTCTCTTAGCCATTGGTTGTAGAAGGATTTAAGAAAAAGCATTCACAAAAGAGTAGGGGGTCATGATTCTGCTAATGTTCAGACACTATTTAGATCTCTGACACAAGAGATTCCAAATGTGAAAGGAGAGGAGATGGCCCTTATCAAACATTATCATTGAGAACCACTACAACTTAAGTGTTTGTTATTCCCCTTTGGAATGACTCTCTAGATCCAATTTTGAGAACTTTCAAGAGACAAAACACAAACCAAAGAAAAAAGCGTGATAGGTTCTGAAGAAAGAAAATGAAAAGAACACCACGTTGAATAAAATAAGCCAGACACAAAAGGACAAATATTGTATGATCTCACTGGTATGAAATAATTAGAATAAGCAAATTCATAGAGTCGGAAACTAGAACATAGGTTACCAGGGGCCAGCATGGAGGTGGGGAATAGGGAGTTAACACTTAATTGGTACAGAGTTTCTGTTTGGGATGATGGACAAGTTTTGGTTAAGGATGGTGGTGGTGATCGTAGCACAACATTATGAATGTAATTAATACCACAGAATTATATATTTCAATGTGATTAAAAGGGGCAATTTTAGGCTGTATATATGTTATTAGAATAAAAGTTGTTTAAAAACCATGGGACTGTACAAAACAAGTGGTGAAATCTAATGTACTATAGTTAATAGTACAATTATACTAACGTTCTTTCATCAGTTGGAACAAAGGTACCACACTAAAGCAAAGTGTTAATAATAGGGAAAACTATGTGTAGGGGGTGTACACAGGAATTCTTTATTTTCTGCATGGTTTTTTCTATGAACCTACAACTTCTCCAATAAAAAATAAATTGAAAAAAGAGAGACAAGGAAGGAAGAAAGGAAGGAAGGAAGGAAGGAAAGAAGGAAGGAGGGAAGGAAGGAAGGAAGAAAGGAACTCATCCTTGAACAAGGATTTACCTGGCTCTCCAGGAAAGTCTTCAGCAGCAGTACCTAGGATTTAAAAAGAAAAAAATAATAAAAAGAAGATATATTTTGAAGTACCTGATAAGACCCCAGCTATGCCTTTGTAGAATAACAAATAGGTTTAGACAGATGCAATTAAGAAAATGCTTAAGAGAACTTTAGAAGAAAAATATAACATAAGGTTTAGATGCAGTGAACCATCATTTGTTGAACCCTCATCCCAATCATTGATCCTGAAGGTGGAATGAACACTGGGTCAGATATGAGTGAGACTAATTCTGTTTTCTACATAATGAAATGGAAAGCTACAATGTTTATAGACACAATAAAAATTATGAGACGGTGGAACCGAGAAAATCTGAGAACTGAAACCATCTACAACCACACAGCTTACTGTCTACATTAACATGGATTTACTATTCCAGATAGCTCTTGCTCATTAAAATAAAAGTTTCAAATAACTAGATTAGTGTCAAGAACTTCCCCCAAATCCATTTAAACAAACATCAATCCGTTCAACTCTTCAGTAGCACGAAGCAATTGGTTACTCTCCAAGACTCTCTTCACATGAACTGTTGCTTCCTAAACTCATAAATCATGAACCTTACCCTAACTAATCAAATCTTCCTTAAACCAGACCCCCAAAATCTTATTTATAAATATCCTGACTTTTCTTTTGCCCCTCCGAGACACTACTAAGACAAAGTAGCACTCTCCCTTGCCACATTAAAAATGAACACATCATTGCTTTATCAACAGGTTGTTTTGATGGTATTTGCGGGCATCCAAC
Source organism: Choloepus didactylus (assembly GCF_015220235.1). Lineage (NCBI taxonomy): Eukaryota > Metazoa > Chordata > Mammalia > Pilosa > Megalonychidae > Choloepus > Choloepus didactylus. The sequence goes on from NC_051314.1 coordinate 122,227,504, forward strand.
ATTTGGCAATCTTTTTAGCTATGTTTTTATTTGAAACATGTTTCGATAAACAAATACTCCATGAAATTCTTGGGGAAACATAGCACTGGGATTTATTAGACTTTTATGCTACCCTCAGGCAGTAATGAGTTGGGGAAAGAAAGCAATTTGGGAACAAGAAGAAATGTAAAGCAAAGGAATTTATGTGGCAAATAGGGATATTAACTTGAAAATCCCAGCCATTCAACATAAGTAGGACAACTGGAAGCCATTTTGGATGAAGAAAAACTAAAAGGGAGGTCATAGAGTGAGGTAAAAAGATTGAGGGCTTTCAAATCTGACACGGTTGAGTCTGTAATACAGCTTTGCCACTTCCTAGTTATGTAAGCTCTGCAGACTATTTACTCTTTTAGGGTTTAAATGTAAAATATGGGTAATACCTACTTCAAATGGTTATAGTAATTAATCAATGGCATGCCATATGTAATAGACCAGGCTCAGACTAAAAAGTCAGTAAATTAAAAAAAAAAAATCTTTACTCAGATTTTTACTATTATTCCTCATCTAATATCCAAATCATCACAAGTTGTAGAGTTTGAAGACTCAAAGGATTTTATCATACACTACCCTTTTATGGATGCCTTTCATATGAATCTTACCATTTTAGAATTCCCTTCCCCATTGGCAGAAACTTTGTCTCTGTATATGGCAAGAGGGTAACAACTCAAAAAAAATCTATTACAATTTCATGTGTTTGTTTAATATTCTTATTTTCTAGATTTAGGCTGCTTCCATGTAATGCCAAAACATTTGAGAAGAATGTTTTGACAAGAAAATAAAATTTTGATAAGAATTTGATAAACAAAAATAAAATTTCATTCCAACTTCTCATTGTTTGTCCTACAAGATACCTGATGTCTGGATGCTTGTAATCATTTAAACCATCAGTTTGATTTTTGCTTTGCATCCGGATATTTTTGGTAAGATTATCTTACCAAAGATTATCTGCTCTAGTTAAAAGAGCCACAGCCTGAGAAAGAACTAGCCTTCCTCTTTTATTATACCTAAATTCCTCCATTATGGCTAAAATTCTTCATTTCTAGGATCCTTAAATTTACTATAAATGCATGCCTGAGAAACAGTTACATGACCAGAACCATAAGTACTAAAATAAAATAAAATAAAATAAAAAACAGTCATGAAATGAAGAGAAGAATTTAGTGCCTGCTTAAGGTAAAAAAAAAAAAAAAAAAAAAAGATAAATTAAATAAAAATTTAATCAAAATTATTAATATTTCTGAATGTTTAAGTGTTTGATGTCAAGGAAATGACACATCTAGATGAATTACAGAGTTTTCACCCAATTTAGTTGCCCTGTTTCACACAAGCAGAATGAATATCCAAAAGCCCTTATATGTTGGAGTAGCAAAAGTTGCACCATGAAGATGCTGGCTGGGACTCAGGCCCAGGTCTTTGGAGAGGTATTCGCAGTCAGTGGAAAATGGAAACTAATGTTGTTTCCTTTCTTATCAACCTACTGTCTGAAAATGAATAACTGACTATTTGAGAAGAGTCCATCAACCCTACTCCTCTTGCAAATTTTGACTGTTATTCCTCATCTAATATCCAAACCATCACAAGTTGTAGAGTTTGAAGACCCAAAGGATTTTATCATACACTACCCTTTTATGGATGCCTTTCACACGAATCTTACCATTTTAGAATTCCCTTCCCCTTTGGCAAAAACTTTGTCTCTGTATATGGCAAGAGGGTAACAACTTAAAACATCTATTACAATTTCATGTGTTTGATTAATATTCTTATTTTCTTGATTTAGGCAAACTCCCTTGGTTTAGGCAAACTCCCTTATGTGATGCCCCCTTCCCCATTTACTGTCACCTCTTCTCTGAGCTGAGCTCAGGGCCAGCAGGGCCATTGAGATCAAGAGTAGCAGCATCTTGGGGGAAGCCATGGTATCTTCTCTCCTGATGCTCTAGGAATCTCAGACACTCTCCTTTATAAGACTAAGGAGGACAATGTCGCCTTTGAAGCCTATGTCTTGGGCATGCTTGCCCATATCTGATTTTCCATTTGGGCCTCAGCCAGCTTGCTGAGTTGGGTACAAGGACTGGTCAAGTTTCTCAAGGGAAAACTATAAAATGAACTGGTTCTTTAAAATCATTGTTCATCCTCCTCAGTTATTAGTAATAGTCTTCCTTTTGATAATATTCAATCCAGAACTGTAGTTCTCTGTTCTATTACCATGTACAACATGGTTTAAATTGTCCAAATGTCAATTACTTCAGGTCCCTTTCCTATAGAATGTGCCAACAAGATCATCATGATATCAAAGGCTAAGATAACAGAAATATAATCACAAGATGAAAGAACAACAAAAGGTCAAGAAAGACTAGAATAAGCTATCTTGCACGGCTTGAAAACATTAAAGCAGTTGCCAGTAGGAGGCTGAAACAACTTCAGACTCAGAAGCCTAGTTATTCAGAATACGCTTGAGTTCACAATTTGAATGGCCTGTGAAATCTTAAAACTAAAAATGATCAGAATAATGAGTGGATTAGAAAACAATATCATGCAAGGAGTCATCAAGTAAATTAGGGGTGTTCAGCCTGGAAAGAGAAAAATAAAAGTAAACATGATGTTTGGACTTAGTGCCTTTATATATAATTTAATCTTTATATATATGAACCTATTTCATACTTACAGTTACAACTCACTGGTTCCCATCACCACCTGTCATCCAGCATTTCTCTTGAGGTTACCAGTAACATCTTAATAGCCAAAAGTATATTTTCTCTTTTGACTACCGTATACTTTCTGAATTTCTTCCATAATTTCTACCAAACTTCTGTCGATATGTTTTTCTGTTACCTCTTTATTTTCTTCTCATCCCCCTTTATTGTCTATTTCTTTCTCCATCCAGACATTAGCCAAATGTGATTAAAGGGAAAGTGTTGGATTGTATGTATGGTAACAGCATGAAAATTTTTTAAAAATCCATGGAACTGCACTACACAGACAGTGAACTGGAGAATACCCTCAGACTTCAATTAACAGTACAATTATAAAAATGTGCTGTCATCATTTGTGGCAGATGTTCTACACCAATGCAGGGTGTTGGTGGTGAGGTAGTGTAGGGGAATCCTGTATTTCATGCATGATTGTTCTGTAAACCCACAAGTTCTCTAACAAAGGAAAAAAACTGAGATGGACTGAAAAAAATGAAAAATTAAAAAAAAATAAAAATAAAAAAGGAGCAGGTACCTTTGGTATAATCATTTACCCTTTATTGTTGGCCTTTCTCCTTCTCACTGCCTTTAATGCCTTAAATTTTAAAACCATCATGTGATATGGGGTCACAACATGAGAGAGGATAAATGTCAACATGTTTAGTATGGTCAAGATGAAAACAGAAAAATCCCTAATCACTGAGAGCATAACTAAACTTCTGTATCAGCCCTGGCTTTTGGACATTTTGTTATTTGAAGAAAAAAAAAAGATTAAATTGCTAATGTTAGAAATACAGCAGAATGAATGCATTCCTAACTGAAACATTAAGCTTCTAAGTTTGACCTTGTCAATATCAATCATTTCCATCATTTCAACGGTCACATCTATACAGATTTTTCTTGCAGTAAGCTGCTTGTTGGGGTGGAATGCAAATGTTTATGTTTATGCAAGCTGCTAATATGACTAGTGGTGGAGAAACTAAGGAGACCTGAAGCCATGTCTCCCAATTATAGGACTAATCATTTGAATGACTTTTCTTAGGTAAATGAGAGCTAATAATGTGCTGTTGTGAAAAGAGTGAGACAGTCACCAACTAACCAGTAAATATTCTTTGATATGTAAAGTTCTGAGGGTATGGTTTCAGAATGATTTGCATAAGGAGCCCAGGTATCCTCTGGGAAGGAAAGAAGAGAGAAGACTAAAAAAATCTTCTCTCTGAGATTCTAAGTTGAGGAATCCAGTCAGAGAAGACTTAAGTTTCTCCCTCCAAGGCCCAGTGGCATGGAAAAACAATGATTCCATGTGCATAGAAAGGAATGGAACAAGTAGTCTATCAGCTGCCTTATGTTTACATCAGGAAGAGGGAAGAAGGTGATTCTGGAGACGAGTTTGCAAGAGTCTCCTCCTGAAGGCATGGTTGAGTTTTGCATTGGCTGTCTGACTATGTGATCCAATTAAAGTGGCCACTACTTAAGATTTCTTGAACAAATTTGGCTTCAGACACTCCTGAGAAAACCAAGAGTTAAGATATAGGAGAAATCAAGGAGCCTAGAAAAAAAAACTGAGAAGTCAACAGTAAGGTCTCAGTAACATCAACAGAAGAAAGTATCAATAAGTCATTTAAGGTGAGGAATGAATAGTAGCCATTATGAGTGAATAACACAATGTCTTCAGCAGACAACAGGATAAGATGAGATTTTAAAAAGTAGAAGCGGATCAAATAAGAAAGGCTGTCAAGGAAAGTAAAAGTATAATAGTAAAATTAAAATTCACATTGGAGGCAATAAGGAGCAAAAGTAAGATTTTCATGAGAAAATCAAATAGCACATGTGGATTATAATTAGAATATCTACGCAGTATAGAATGTTGACTAAAAGTCAGAGATTTGAAGTCAGACAGCCAGAATTCAAATCCTGATTCTGGCACTTCCTGGTCACATAACCTTGGGGAAATTACTCAGTCTCTCTGACCTCTGTTCTGTCATGTGTAAAATGGAAACAGTCATAGATCTTACTTCTTTGGGTTATCAGGAGGATTAATGTGTTAAAGCATGTAAATTCCTAGAAGGGTGTCCAGCATTTAGTAAGTGCCCAATTAATGCTAGTTATTATGATGATGATTATGTTTCCAGAATGCAGTAGAAAAGGTCAGAGAGATGAATATTTTGAGGTGATAACAGAAAAGGACAGAGGATGGACAGTCAACGTTTAGATAATTTGGCACAAAGCAAAAGATCAAACTTAGATTTGGAGGAAAAAAATTCTTGGAAGAAAAAGTCCATGTAGATGAAAGGGGGAAAAATGATAAAATTCCAAACTAGTTACAACTCAAAAAAAAAAAAATACTAAAAATACAATTATTTTAATTCATAAAAGTAGGGACGGGGTCATATCAATATGCCTAATCAATATAAGAAATTGTAATCAACCTCACATAAAATTAAAGGATTGTACATTAAAGCTAAGAGATACCCTTTTCCAAATATTAAATCAGCAAGAGTTGAAAGTTTGGTGAAGAATATGAATTGATATAAGCACCTTGTCAAATTGGCACTATGTACTAAAGCTAAACATAGCTGTACTTTATGACCTAGCAATTCTAGTCCAAGATATATAGACAGCAATAATATATACGCACAAAATGATATATACAATAATTAGCATTGTTTGAAATAGGCCAAAGTAGAAATAATCCCCATTTCTAACAATAGAATAGATAAATAAATGTAGTATAGCCATAGGTGGAATATTAAACAATAATGAAAATAAACACACTACTTCTACACTCCTAACATAAAACTGAGTGAAAAAAAAAAAAAGCCTAACTCAAAAGAGTATGTGCTCTATTATTTGTATAAATTTCAAAAATGGTAGAAGCAATCTTTAGGGAAAGACATCAGTACAATTGTTCCACTTGTAGGGGCATTGGCCGTAGTACCTGGAAAAGAGTACAAGGGGTTCCTTTGGTTCCATAGGACCAGGGCTTTGGAACTGCACATGCCTTTTTGGGGGGACATGATTCAATTGCCAACGTTTGCTCTCTGGACCCCCAAAAGACAGGTTCTTTCCACATGCAAAATACATTCATTCTTTCACAACATCCCAAAAGCCTTAAGTCAGTTCAGCAACAATGCTAAGCACAAAGTCTCATCAAAATCATTTACGGGTGTGGTCCATCCTGGGGCAAAATTCCTCCCCAAAGTACTTGTAAAACCTAGAAAACAAGTTATCTGCTTCCAGTTTTCAATGGTGGGGCAGGCATAGCATAAACATTTCCATTCCAGAAGGAGAAATCAGAAAGAAAACAGGGGTCATGGATCACAAACAAGTTTGAAAACCCAGCAGGGAAAACTCCATTAGATTTCAAGGCCTGAGAGTCATCTGTGGTTGGATATTTTGTCCTCTGGGCCTGATTGAGTGGCAGCCCCACCCCTTCCAAGGACTTGCACAGTGGCCTTGCTCTGGAACAACAAGGCACAAGACCCACCCCCTCCAAGAGCCAGGGCAGTTGGTCAAATCCACCTTTTCCACACATGTGGGTGGGCCCACTTTCTTGGCCCATGGAGATCTTTTCAGTCCAGACCTTTATTTCCATAGTTCAGCCCTTGAAGTCATTCTTCCTTCAATTCATCCCTTCTCTGCCCCTTTCATTCCAGGCTGCAGTGGTTCTCCTCATACAAATTCTGCAAAAATCTTGTCAGCTTTGCATGTAGTTCAAGCAGGTTCAAACCATAAGACAAAAGAGCTTTCCACAGATCCTCCTGGATAATAGCATTTACTATCCTGAATTCCACTGAAATGGCTGACTGAATCCATGTTCAGACACACCCTCTTTAGTAAAGGGCTGTTCAGTTAAACCCTCACAGGAAGACTTGTTCTCCAGGGACTCACTTCCCTGAAGCCCAGGGAGGTCCCTGATAGAGCTGCTTCTGGCCGTAGCTTCAGAAGCTATTTGGATAGACTGAGAATTTTTCAAATTATTAATTCCTGGTTTCCTTGTGCTTAACAGTTCAATCCTCAGTTTATCTCTTTCTTCTCTTATTTCACTATAAGCTGAAAAGAGAAACTAGGCTGCAATTTCCACACTTACCTTGGAAATCTCCTCAGCTAAATATCCAAGTACTTCACTTGCAAGTTCTGCCTTCCATCTGACATCAGAACTCGATTCACTGTCAAGTTATCTGCCACTTTATAACATGGATTGCTTTTCTTCCAATTTCCAATGACATGTTCATCATTTACTTCTAAGGCCCCAAAGTCTCTTCAAAGAAATTTAGGTTTTCTTCTGTAAGCAGCTCACAATTCTTCCAGCTTCTACCCATTACCCAATTCCAAATTTTTAGGTATTTGTAATAGCAGCATCCCAGTTTCTGGTATCAAAAATTGTTTTAGTTTCCATGTTGCTAAAACAAATACCACACAATGGTTGGTTTAACCTCAGAAATTTATTGGCTCACAATTTCAAAAGCTAGAAGGCCTTTGAAAGGTTTCCTCCTGGGGTCAGTATCTTCTGGCTGGCCAGCAGTCTTTGGGGTTCCTTGACTTTTCCATGCACATGATGGCGTCGTCTCCTTCTCTGTCGGGTTCCACTGACTTCCAGCTTCTGACTCCTTCCAGGTCCAATTTTCTTTGCTTATAAGGACTTCAGCAACTTTGGATTAAGGTGCACCCTTAGTCAGTTTGGGCACACCTTAACTAACAACATTTTCAAAGGTCCTATTTATAAATGGGTTCACACCCACAGGACCAGGGATTGGGAACTGATCCTGCCTTTTATGTGGGACATGATTAAATTCCCAAACAATGACCTATCAAACTTTAAAGCAAACCTGATGTTTTATCCAGAAATCTCACTCTTAGAATTTATCCTGCGAGTATTATTGTATAAGTACATAAATAAAACAATAAGAAAGTTTATTGCAGTGCTGCTTGTAAGAGCAAAATACTGGAAACAATATAAATGCTTATCAAACTGGTTAAATAAATTATGGACCACCAATGCAAAAATATGACTCAACCATTAAAAAAGAATTCAGTGGCTGGAGACGTATGGATATGGAAAGGTATCCAAACTACATTTTTAACTGAAAATAAAGAGAGAGATGATCCCATTTCTGTATAAAAGAAAGAAAAAGAAAGAGAAGGAATATTGAGATTTGTGTTTAGAAAATATCTGAAATATAGACAAAAAATTTTTACCAGTGATTTTTTCTGGAAATGAAATTGTTGTGGTGGAGGTAGATAAGGCCACCTTTTTCTTTTCATTCTTCTGTATTGTTTAAACTTTGTTACACTGACTGTATATTATTTATATATTTAATAAGTACTAATAAAAATGAAGACCCTTGCCTGCGAGCTGTAGTCTGACACAACCAGTGAGGGCCTCCCCACACATTAGCCTCTAGCCTCAACTTCCTACTTCTTTGTTTGCTTCTGCCAAGTTTTGATCTTGGCTTTTAACCACAACCTCAAGTCTACTTTTGTTCCAGTCAACACTTGGCACCTTCCTTCCCATTATCCAATAATTGACTGGTTCCAACCTTAACTCCACGTGGCCCTACCTGGCTATGACATTTAGCTGCTCTTACCTGATAATTGACCTTCACATTATTCCTTAACTGTAGGCTTTCCTACAGATGTAATTTTACTTTCACTCACTGCTCTTTAGAACTGATGACCTTGGTGTCACTATCCATATGCCCAACCTTCAGGCTGACAATATGTACTGATTATTAAATGACTTATGAAACCTGAGTTCCATGTCCTAAGCATTGTATAAGTTCTATTAAGTTTATTATTCACTCTAATCCTGACAACCTTGCAAATAGGTGCTATCATTCAAATATGAAAAACAAATAATCTGAGGCATACATTATATTTTTGAAATTAATTTTGGAGCTGGGATTTGAATTGAGGTCCATTTGATCCAGAATCCATGCTTTTAATCACTTCATTATATTGTATACCAGACTTTGTCCATTCCATATTTTATTCTACATCATATTTGTATTTGTGTTATATTCTTTATTTACTTGTAAAGTTATCAAACGGACTAAAAAGGTTTTGGTCAAGGGGACATTCTCCCTTCAGTTTACTTTCTACTTTTGGGCCCTAACTTCCTCCTATTTTGTGAGAGTGATAAAAGATATAAAAAATGCAATATTAGTTTGTTGATGCTATTATGATCAGGTCAAATACCATATTGTAAGGCATTCATAATCAAATCTCATTCCATAATTATCTAGCTTAGTGGGAAATGTAGTTGTCTAAGAGCCAGAATAAATGTGGGCTAGCAACAAATAAAAAGTAAATGATACTTGAATTTTGAAGGGAAGATTTGTGTCAGATCACCAGCTCATTTAGAACTCTAATTTTAAAAAATTATTGATAAGTGTACCTTCTTAAAGACTCACCCATTCATATAAACTTTTCTGATTTAAAAGTTCATAGTGATCACAGCTTTCCAATCGGTCAACTCTGATCATTAATATGGAGGGAAAGAGAAGGAGAGAGAGAAAGGGAGAGAGGCAGTATATTTAATAAAATACTTCAAGAGAATTTCCATTTTCTTGGGTAAATCCAAAATTTCTGCATACATTTCTCTGCTTATTTAGTGTGTCTTCTCACCTGTTTTTCTTTTACTCCTTACATTACTAAAGAACACTTGACCTCAGCAATTATCCTTGCTCATTTTGACCCAGAACATTTAATCCCTTTTAGGGTACTCTCTTTTCCATGGAAGTTTGGCAAATGTCATTCCTGGAATCTGAGTAGTAAACTGTAATCCAGATATAAGACCTCCCCATCCCCCCAAAGAAACAGAGGAATAAGTTTTGTGGCCACGTCTATGTGTATTAAAGAGAGAAACCATTACAAAATCCAAAGCTCAATGTAGTGCTTATTCAGTACAATTACAAGAGAAAAAAATTGATGATTACATTTATGCTTTGGGGGAGGAAAATAATTTCTTAGACAGGACCCAAATGCACTAGTAATAAAGAAAAAGGTTGATACATTTGACTACATTAAAATTAAGAAGATTTGGATTCAATAAAATACACCATAAAGACAGTGAAAAGAGAAGACACACAATGGATCAATATTTACTATATCTATATCTATCTATCTATATACATATGTTTAACATTTAATGTTAGTAACCAGAAAGTATAATGAACTTCTACAAATCAATAAGAAAAAGATAGCAATCCAATAGATAAATTAGGAAAAGGCATGAAACAGACATCTCACAGAAGAAGCAAACTCATATGACCAACAAATATGAAAAGAAGCTCAACCTCATTTATAATCAGAGAAATGCATATGAGACCACAATAAAATACAATTTTCCTCAACCATCTGACTGATAAAAAGTAACAAGTCTGACAAAACCAAAATGGCAAGGACATGGAGCAAAGAAATTTTTATTCTGGGTGAGAGTACAAATTATTAGACCACTTGCTTGAGCAATTTGGCATTATCTTTTACCCTATGACTCAACATTTCTACTCTTAGTCATATAGTCTGAGATATTGTTGTTCCTGTGTTCCAGGGCACATATACAAGAATGCATATAACAATATTTTTCAATAGCAAAATACTGGAAGCAGTTCAAATGTCTATTATCCACAGAACACATACATAAATTATGATGTAGTCACCCAACAAAATAGAATATTGCAGTAAAAATTAGTTAATTACAGCTAGAGACAATATGGATGAATCTTAACAATATTGAATAAGAAGAGCATATCTTACATGTACAGTATTACACCATGTTATAAAGCTCAAAAACAAGCCAAACTAAGCAATATATTATTTAGGAAAACATGCATGCATTATATAATTACTATAAAAAGCAAGGGCATGATAAGGGAAAATTTGAGCTTGTGCTTACCTGCAGGAGGAGGCAGAGCGTGGAATGAGAGATGACACACAGATAGCTTTTACTCCATTATTAATGTTCTGTTCCTTAAGTTGGGTAAGGGGCTTATGAGTTATTCTATTATGATTTTTATAAGTTACTTTCATAACCTACAATATGAGACATATATTCTTATATAAAAAGATTATGTAACATTGTCATAACAATACTAATTTAGGCCTGTGAGGGCCCTATTTAAAGGCAGGGGTAATAAAAAGAAAGGAAAAGCATGATTCTATATGACAATATGAAATACTAACTTCATTGTGACAGTGAGGTACCTTTCCTGTCATGAGCCAGCTAGGAAAAAAAATCGTTTTTCCCTATTTGCCCATAAGTTCAGGCTGTACTCTTTCTGAGAATTAATGCTTGTCCTTGTAAGATGGGTGTGTGTGTCTCCACTTGGCAGAGTCAGTATTAGTCGAGGCAAGTGAAACACCAAAACATTCAGTAATCAAGGTAAATAACAATTTAATGCAACATGCAAAAAAATAAAAATTGACACAAAAAACTCCATAATGAACAAAATGTTAAAATTTTAAATAAATACCAGTGCTGTGTTGAGCTATATTGGAATCTGAGGCAAAAGGAAAAAAAAGTCCATAGTTATATAAATGTTTTCATGTACTTTTTAATGTTACTTTTTCCCAGAACATAAAATAGTTGAAAAAATACTGAATAATGGAAAAGCAGGTGTATTGAAACTTACGACATTAGTTTACATTTAAACGTTTTATTTATACCGAAAAACAGAATTTGTTATCATTTTCTTTTCCTGGCTTTAAATGGAAGCAAACACTTCAATAACATTTTTCAAAATTTACTTCTTTGCTTCTCTTGTTTTCATTTAAGAAAATTACCATGTTTGGCAAGTTCTTTCTATCAAGTGAGTAAATAAATTTTAATTGACTTTAGCTAGCTGAAAACTTCTTTCATAAGAGGCCACTGTGGCAGATGTTTAAAGCTACTTTTTCTCTTATAGGTATTTTTATTCTTTTTTTTTTGTATTGAGAGTGGGGACCGAAGAGTGATTCGTTTTCACCAATTCCGCTTCCTCTGATGGCAACTTGCTTGACACAGCCAGCCCCTCTTCATCAGCTGACAACTTCTGACATCTCCACTCCCTCTTAGCTCCTGCCCTGAGCCTCTCTCTGCTTTTCCAGGCAGCTCTAGATGAGTTCTCTTCTCTTTGTGGCCCACTGCAGCTCCATAAGAAACATGCACCTTTCATCCACTGGGGCTGGGTATCCAGTTTCTTCCCAAATGCTGCATTCTCTACGGCCAGAAGTTGTGTCAGCCAGAGGTTGTTTCCACCAGCCTCTCACCTGCAGACTTTTTGTTCCAGGGATAATTTAGACAGCAGTTTACTGGGCCCCTCTAATTCTAGGGAGGTATATTAAGCTCCTTGAGCCCTTCTCAATAAACTGGCAGTGAAGGGAAAGCATTTTCCACAATCCATCTCCATGGGGGAGAGAGGAAATTTGCTACAGAACTTCCATGACTTTTTCCAAATAACTTGTCTCTCTAACCTCCAAAATAATTTGCCTTGGTGTAAGTAACCTGAAAGTACACAAGCAGCATTGGTCTTACATAGGTTTTCAGCCACATAATTTGCCTGGTCTGCTTAGGACGACCAGTACTTTGGAATGTAGAGGGAGTTAGCTACAATTATCTAGGGGGTTTTATAAAGCTAGGACAGAAAGAGTCTCATTTTGACATTTGTTACATAGGCATGCTGGTAATTCACTATTGTGGAAAGATGGCAAAGAGAACTCACCTCCGAGGACCCACCCTTCCTCATACACACTACAACTTGGTATGCAAATTAACCACCTGACTTAGCTTCCTGGTGTAGCCATAACAAAATGCCACAAACTGGGTGGCTTAATAACACAAATTTATTGTCTCCCAGTTCTGGAGGATGAAAGTGCAGGTGTCAGCAGGGCCACGCTCCCTCTGAAACTTGTAGTGGAGAGACCTTCCTTGCCTCTTTCTAGCTTCTGGTGGTTTGCTCACAATCCATGGAGTTCCTTGGCTTGCAGCACTTCAGTCTCTGCCCCGGTTGTCACACGGCATTCTCCCCTGAGTCTGTCTGTGTGTCCAAATCACATCTTCTTATAAGGACGCCAGTCATATTGGATTAGGACCCTCCCTAATCCAGTTGGGTCTCATCTTAACTAATCACATCTTCAAAGCTCCTACTTCCAAATAAGGTCACATTTTGAGGTACTGGAGCTTAGGGCTTCAGCATATCTTTTTTGGGGTGTGGGAAACAATTCAACCCATAACACCTCCACACCCATCCTTTCCACCCTGTTCTCAAGAATTTTAGAAATTATTGAAGCAACAAACTTCACCCTCTGTCTTGCTGAAAATCTGTGAGGGCATTACTCTAGATTGAAAGGTTAGTCTAAAACGGGGATAGCTCATGCAGAGTCTTGTGAGATTTCAGGGACTTTGCTTTAGGTGATGAGAAGCCACAGAAAGTTTTAAATACAGATGAGTAACATCATCAAAGTTCCGAGCTCTGGAAAAGCAACTGGTAGCAGATTAGAGTATAAAATACATAAAAGGGTTAAGGCAGCAAGATCAGTTAGGACATTATAGGTATAGTCAAGGAATGACAAGAGTCTGAACCTATTAGCCAGGTAAATAAAGAGGTAATGGTTAAAGAAATATTGGGGAGGTCTATTTAATAGGATTTTTCATAACAGATTGATGAGGAAAATAAATAGAAGCTAGACTCTGATCTAGGCAATTGGATAAATGATGGTATCTTTAATTGCTATTGGTAATAGAGGAAGGGAAGCCAGGTTGGATGTTGGGAAGGGAGAATTATGAAGTCAGTTGAGAATGCATGTGAAATATCCACAGGTAGTTGTAAATACAGATCTGTCTACAGATCGTTCTAAACTAGAACTAGAGAGACAGATTTAGGAAATTATCTAAAATACATGTGATAATTTCATGTCAAAGAAATAGATTAGAAAAGGTACAAAGAGGACTCAGAATGAAATTCTGAAGGATGCCACCATAAAAGAAAAGGGCTGAGAAAGAAATAGTAAAGGAGAGTAAATAGAAACAACAACCTGGCAGATCAGAACAAATTGAGAAGAAAGTAATGTCATCAAACCAGAAGAAGCAGGAGTTTCCAGAAGAAAAGGATAAACAGTAGAGTCAAATACAACCTCACTGAGGCTCATGGAGTTCATTGAAAATTTTGAGAACTGGTTTTAATAGGGAGATGGCATTGGACAACAGACTACTGCTGGTTGAAGAGTAGTTAAAAGTGAATTCTACAAATGAAATATATTCTTTCAAGAAGTTGGATAGTGAGCTGATATATAGGTAGCTTGAGGACTAGATAAAATTCATTTTTCTATTTTAGATAAGGTATGGTTTAACTGTATTAATGGGGCAGAGGAAAGTTGACAAGGGAAGAGGAGAGAGCAGATATGAATCGGGGGAAAACAAATATGCACACAACTCAGCATAATGCTTTAAGCCTGCTTTCTTGTGATGATTTTCTTGGAGGGAAGAGCTTACTATATTTGAGCTTGTTATCATTGTGATGATGTGGCTCAATCCATTTTTATTATGTCATGTGAGAGGCTAGATTGCCACACTGTGGTCACTGTCAATATAGCTTCTATATTATCCACATTTATACATTGTATTTATAGAGATTGACTGCAATAGTCTTCTTGAACTTTTTATTTTGTTCTTAACATAGCTTCCTATTTTAAGTTTATTTTGAGTAATAGATAGCATTAAAAGAAAATAAAACACCAAATATACAAAAATATGTAAAGGCATAAAAGATAGGGGGAATAATCAGAATAAAAAGTATTTACAAGACCAAAATATATAATGTTAAAATGTAGTTGTAAACTTTGTAATAACACCCGAGGTTAGCTTGGAAATCATTCTGATTTTTAATTTGTTATTTCTATGTGAACAAATGTTACAACTTTTAAAAATAAAGAACCATGAGAATGGAAAGGTTTAAATGATATACTGCAATATTATATCATTGTAGTCTTATTCCAAGCACTCTTTTCCTCCATATTCATCCTGGTAGAACAACGTCATATAATAGCTGCACTCCTAGTTATGGAAGAGTCTTTCAATCAAGTATTCTCCATGATTGCCATATTGACTGACCCTTTTTGATCTTTCTTTGTACTTGCTTCCACCAACATATTCATTGTCTTAGCCCTCCGGGTGCAGGATGCTATGTTTAACTTGCTTATTCTACATAGTCTAGCAGTAAAATATTGAACTTCATACTTCTTTACATACTACCTCACTTTGTTTTCTAATGGTTTTGTGTCTTTGAGTCTTACTTTCCCATGAAGTTTGCCTGTTCCTTGAGGGCAACAAGCCACACAACATATTTCTTTTATATCCTCCACATAATAGATATTCAATAAATGCAGACTGAAAAGTGACATTTTTCTAAAATGCTGTAGAAAAAAAAAAAACTGCTTGATCAATTTATTTTAGGTTCTAAAAACTTAATTTTATTGACCAAAGTAAGAGTAACAACCACAAATTGTCCTTTAATTGATTAATTCATTTAACTACTAAAAATATTATTCAAAATTAGCCAAATCTCCCCCTAAAATTTTAATACTATCTGACTAAAGTAATAAAGGGCTCTTGAGAGCTGATAAAGAAATTTAGAAGTGTTAATCCATATTGATCGTTAATCTGTATTAGTAATTAGAAGCACTGGCATCTCAAATAACTGATATAGGAATTGACAGATTTAAAGAGCAAATATGTAATGAAGTCATGGCTTAACAGATTTTCTGCTGAGTAGACTGCCTCTGGAAAGTTATTATTTTGGAATTAGGGTTGATATATTAATCTAACTCTATTACCTCTTGTTCTCTGATTGTTCTAGGAAAAAGGAGAGCAAAAAATTCACTGAAGATACACCATCTAGTTTGCTAACTTGTCCACTCATCAAAACTTTACCATACATGGACTTACCACTCTCTTGATTTTGTACTTCTTGCTGGGTTGTGCTCAAAGCCAGCAAGGTAGCTAAAAGAAAGAGAGAAAGCATCTTTAAAACAGAGTGGTAATCTCCTCTCTGCTGGGGGAGTTTGGGGAGCCTCGCTTATATAGCTCATAGAGAACAATAATACCATTGCTACCATAAGGAATTGCCCCCAGGGTCTGTGATCTGATGGGGCTGCTTCAACCAGTATATTCCCTCCATATGATTTATCACGCATCTCCTTGTGTTCTATGTAATTAAAATTTTCAAATGAAAACATGACTTTGGCTGTCTTCCTTAACTGTCATAAGAATGACAAATAATAATAGATTAAAATGATACAAATATAATTGCTTGCTGACAAAGGAACTACTTTGTGGAGGATTTGTCAGTGAAGGGCAAAGGTATCACTAAGTAGTGCCAGAGCAAGAGTCTATAATGTGGCATCCTATATTAATATATACCATTTCTTATTTAGCATCTAGATTAGTTCATAAAAAATTGGCAGAAAGTGAAGATACAATCTATGACATCAGATTCCCTCAGCAAAAACTTTGGAAGTTGGGAATTGGAAGTTGTAATGAGGGCCCAGAGTCTCATCTGATGGTGGGATGGCCCTTTTCACAACACCTTGCAAGGGAAATTAAGACAAACTGGCCTCATTGAAGGGAATAAAGGAGATAAAAGGAAAAAAAAGTTGGCATTTTTGCACAGACATGAAAAGTCAAATCCAATGATTTCCATGAAATTAGAATCTGGCTCCTCCATTTGTTATCTCTTTGACCTTGAGCATTAAAACTGAGAGAGCTGAACTAAATGTTCTCTGAAGACTTATGCTTATCTCATAGCTAGGAGTCTGAACAGAGTTTCTAAGGGTAGAAACTGCTGTTTTATTCATTCCCAATGAAAAGTTACAAGGAAACAAACAAAAAATAAGAGTATTTTTAGGCATTTGGAAAATGCTTGATTGAGAGAGTACACCCCAAAATGAAACTTTCCCTTGGCTCCAAGCAGTAGAATATAGGGGTTAAGAGTGTGTTCTGACGTCTGATGTGATTTTAAAATCTGACTTCATCACTTATTAATTGTACAGTTTGGGCCAACTAATTAACCTCTCTAAGCTTCATTTTCCTTAGCCATAAAAGAGAAATAGTAGTACCTAGCTCATAGCATTTTTGTGAGAATTAAATGAGATTATAGGTAAAAAAATGCTTATCCTGGCACATGAAAATGCTCAATAAATGTTAATGATGATAAAGATGGTGATAATGGCAGGGATGTTCTTTAGAATGCGTGCATTCCTTCTTTGGGGTGTTTACAGCTGGATGAAAGAAAGAGGATTCCTTCCCACCTACTGATAGCATGTAACAAATAGTATATAGGGGGAGGGTGAGTGGGTTGATAAGAGAACCAAGGAACAGGTTAAACCAGAGACGGGAGCTGAGGCAGCAGAGGCCATGAGTTTGGGGTGGGGGGTGGCATCGGCAGAGAAGAGTCAGCTTCATAGAAAGGAAGCCACACCGCAGTCAATTATTTTTTTATTTCTATATTTTACACAAGGGCAGAAATTAGAAAACAAGTAGGATATTCAGTGCCAAGGAGAGAGTTGAGAGCCACACAGCATCAGGTGCGAGATGGTGGGTTTGTGGTACAGCACAGGTTCAAGGAAAACAGGGTAGCTTTGGGGAGCAGTGACCAGCTGAGCATTGCTGTATTTGGAAGTAACACAAAAGTACTACTTATCAGGGTGCAGAGCAACAGTTAATATAAACATGGACCGATTTCACATTGAGGTTCCACATCTGTCTTTTGTTGAATCCTGTATTCTTATAGTGATGAGGCCTTGAGGTGAATCTCTATAGATATCTCAAAGTTTAATCCAAACATCGACCTCATTCTTTCCTTTTTTTTTTTTTTACTATTTCAAATAACATTTAATGAGCATTAGATGTGGCATGTACTGTGATGAACGCTTAATCTCACTTAGTCTCTATAAAAATCTCATAAGTAGGTACTATTATTAACTGTTTTGCAAATGAAACCACTAAGTCTAAGAAAGTTAAATACCCTGTCCAAAGTAATACAGCTACTGATCAGTGGGATTCATACTCAGGCAGTCTGATTTTCAAAGCCCCAGCATATTAGCTCTTATTTTGGTTATGACAGCTATTTGAATTAGTTAATAGTGAATATAAAACAAGCTGGAAAAGGAGAAAAGGAAAGAAATCTGGCAGTTAGTAAGCAGCTGCTATGTGCAAGGCACTGCTGATTTAATCCTTGCCAAAATCATGAAAACTATGTGAAATTTTCCCCTTTCAGTGAGTGAGGAAACTGAAGCTCAGAGAGGTTAACCATCCAAAACTAAATGTTAATCAACCACAGGGAAAGAAATCCATTTGAGATATCTCTGGATTGTTGAACTTCCTTCTGTTTCTGCTTAAGTCCCCAAGACTTGCCTGAGAGATAGTCCAGGCTCACTTTTCTGAAAGAAAACACTAAGTAAGTGGGCTGTAATTCTTTGCCTTGAGTTGCACAATGAGGATAAAAGACTATTAGAATTGCAGTTTAGAAAGTCTGAAAAGCTGTCTAGTTGACTCCAAAGCAAGATAAAGGGAGTAAGAAAAACAGTAGTGAAAGTAGAAGCAAACCATCACCCAACTTGGCACCCTGTTCATATAAGACCAATTTAAGGTGACTTTAACTACAAGAGAAGAACTCGATTCCACATGGATTTTATTTGAAATGCAATCTTGCACTTCAAATCTGAATCCTCCAAGTCCCATCTCCTGAAATGCTACCCCTTCAAGGGCTCCACCTAGTGGTACACATTTGAGAAAGAACACGTCCTACCTATGGGGTAATCAAACGCTGAGTTTTCTAAATTGACTTCTACCATTTGTGTTGTCTTTATAAAGCAACACTTTCTAATGAAATGAAAAATGTGCTCATACTTAAAACTAGTCATCAGTCACTACATACAGTCTTTATTTTCTACTTTAAAATCTACATTAATAAACTTAAAATGATAAAGCTGAAAATAATATCATACAATGTTTTACCTCAAATCCTTAATTTTAAAATGAGGAAAGTGGAGTTAAACCCAGAATGTTTTAATGACTTTCCCAAGTTACTTGTAATAGATTGGACATCTCCCAGGATTGCTTTCTTTCTGTATGCCGTATATATTCATAACAATTTGAAATAGTTGTTACCATAGATAAGTTTGGGGATCTCTTGCCTTGAGTGCTTCTTTGAATCCAAAGGCTTATAACCTTTGTTCTACATCTTTCATTTAAAAATGGTAAATTTCCATCACAGCCCTTCAGGAATTGGTGTTTGTACAGAAATAATCAGTAGCTGTTACCTATCCCTGGACACTGAACTAAGCCCCACATAGGCCGTGAAATACAAGGACAGGGAGAGAGAGGCACAGCATTATTATCCTTATTATTTTATTGCCATGAATTATTAGTGGATGATAGCCTGATACTCAGTGTCTCCTTATAAGAAAATTTTCCATCACAGGATTTAGAAAAGACTTCTCTTTCAAATTTTTCCATTGTTGTTGAGATTAGCAAGTGAGTTAGATATTACAAGAAAAGTTAAAGTACAAAAGTAATAACACTAAGTGGAACGAAAGAGAACCACTAACAACCACCAAAGGCTTCTGATATTCCTAATGGCGAGAGGAAGGTTCTGAAAGAGCGTGAAATCAATCAGCTGTTACTGCTTCTACGTTACTGAGCTGAGCTAGGCTTCTGTCCCTACCTACGAGGGCTAAATACACATGGTTCATTTTGATTTTCTTCCTTCTATGCTTATAACTACACAGAGCTCCTGAGAATTTCTTCAGGGCCATGCACCATCCACCGCATTCCACCAACTGCAAAATTGGAAGTCAAGGGACTGCGATTATTTTTGCTGATTAACACAATTAGTTGCTTAAAAGGATTAGACTGTTGAGAGCAAATAACAACATTCTACTGAGTTCAATACCTGTTTAATTTAGATATGCTAAGCTTTCCACTATGTCTTCTCAGTTGTTGTTGCTTTTTTATTTTGTTGTGTTTTTGTTTTGTTTTGTTGCTCTTTAACAACTACTTAATCTAAAGGTCTAAATTTCTATTTTAGGAGGATTTATTCCCTCTTTCAAGGATGACACTTAAAGAAGGATGATTTCTGTTTAATGCCTTCACTTACTTTTATAGCATAGGACTTTTGTTTCAGCTTCTGTTTTGTTTGTCTTATTTTGTTTCCTTTAATTTTTCCTAGTGAGATCTGAATCAGTTTATCTGACCTTGTAACAGTTACTCTTTATCCATGGGATGGGAGAGGGAGAATCCTCCTCTAGAAAACAGGACTCATAGGCATAAGGGATTTCACAACAGATGGTAACAGTGACAACTGCTGTCATATAGGGATAAAAGCTCAGGGACTCTTGCTGGAGCTGAAGGCACACAAAAGCAGAAGTCTTGCAATGAAGACTAAGGTGTGCTTGGACCTACTTTTTACAAATAAGGGTACCCTGCTCAAAAATACTGTGGAAGAGCTCATATTCCGATTACTATTTTGATGTAAGAAAGAGGAGGCTTAAAATGGAAATGAAAATTGAGAGGTTTCTAATATGCTAAATTGTCACTAACAGGAAGAAGAAATCTTTAAGTAAGTAGTAGATATTGTTTATTAAAGTGGAAGGATGACACAGAGTTTTAAATTCCATCCTCTGAGAGAGGACATATAGAAAAGAGATAAAATCACTATTAAGCTCTTAAAGGAGATGTTTCTTTCAGTTCATTTTAAGTTCAGATTTGTAGACCATGGACATCTGGTACAAACTAATTGATAGTCTGAGTTGAAATCAAGATTTTTCTCTTATTTTTGTTTTTTCTTTTTTTCCATGCTCATACCTATGTGGCTGGCGATAGCAATGAAGGAACAATGCTTTTTGCTCATAAAGTGTTATGCCTCAAGGCAAATTTTTTAAACGTAAGTTAGCAATATTTCTGTAATATTCTTTTAGGTCCAATTTTCCTTCTTGCTCTTTGGAAAATGGGACACACAAGAGACTGGGTGGAGAGCAATGGGACTTTTATCAACTTTGGAGAGTCAAGAATATAAGATAAAATTATCCAAGTGAAAGATGACTTGATCTGAGCTACAAGGAAAGGAAAAATAAAATCTATTCTAGTTAGGTTCTATTTTTCCTTAATGGCCTAGATAAGACTGAGAAGACAAAATTGGAGAGCAGAGTATTTGGAATTGAGTTTCTTTAGGATTTTCATTCACAAGGCATGGGAATATTTCCTTGAAGAGTTACTAATAGGAGGCATTTTCATTATAAAATTTGGGCATATTTAGTACCTATAGGACAATATGTTTGCAATAGGGTATTGTGTAAAGAGGGACATGTTTACCCTTCTCCAGTCACTGCTGTCCTTTTTCACATGCCTTTAACCATTTCTCCCACCCTTTATCCTCCCCTCTCTCCTCACCTCCCTTTCTGGCTTCCTCCAAAGAGAGAAGGAATTACTAATATGATTGTTCAAACCCAACCATATTGTGATATTAACTGGTGCATATTTTGGGGGTAGATTTGCCCTTTCAGAATCCTTGTGTAGAATGCTCTTTTGGTCAGCCATTTTGTGGAGTACATCCTAGACGGGCTTGCTCCCTTGTGGCAGACTCGTTCTCTTCTCTTCATTTGACTAGGCCGATAAGTAGGCAAGGATCCCCTCTTGCGCCCTGCCTTGCCCCTTGAGGGACAGAGAAAGTCAGAGGCCTCCCTCAGGCCTCCAGACTTCCAGTCCAGTTTGTACCAAATAGTCCTACATTGCCCAGTGCTGACCCAAATATTTTTAAAATAGTACAATGGAATCTTACTCTACACACATTTCATTTACTGAAATGTCACATATACATTGATCATCATTTATGCTAAGTACAATCAAATTGAACACAGTCAATGCATATCGGCAAACCTGAGGAAGTAATATGCAATTGATGCAAAGTATTTTTCAGATAGAGAGTCAGAAAAAAAAGAAAGAAGACAAGAAATGTATAGTTCACATGACCAGACATGTGAGTGGTAACGGATTTGTCAATATTCTTGAGAGAGGTACTGAAGTATTAACTAAGGACATAAAAACATTGACTAACAAAGGGCTATGTTGTGAAAAACAAAAACAAGTGCCAAGTACTTTAACATGGGGCAATTAAGAGATTATCATGGATAATTCTGTTAATATGTGATTTTTCACCTTGTGGTCTGACTTTGGTTCCCAACTTTGTGTTGGATGTAACTCCACTGCAGTGCATTTGTCTTTTGTCCACAGTCCCTTTCATATAAGTTCCTTAGTCAGGAGCCCTGAGGTAAAAATCTGAGTGACAGGATCCTGTATGACTGTTTTAATGACATCTAAAGCCACCATATCTTACTTTGCTAACACTACTTCCTTAACAGTCTTTCACTTCAATCCACTGTAACCTGGCTTCAACTCCCACCAGTCCATTAACATTACTCTGGAAGGTCATCCTTCCCCTCCACGTGCTCTGAGTATTTTGCCTAGAAATGGAGATGGCTGGTGATGCATGGTGTGATCAGTGACTGCCTGAACCATGTACCTGACTGCAAATGAGTGTGTAAGTGTAGTTGCTTGTTAACGGGTAAACTGAAGGTATCTAAGACCAGCAAGATTCACTGGGGCAAGCAAGAGAATTATCACAGCCGTCTTCTTGCTTGACGAAGCTCAGTTGTCTTTAGTTTGCCCTAAGTTCTATCATCAGAATCAGGAGCCTGCTCCTCTCTCAGCTTTGAGTCTTTACAAAGAGAGGGTGAGTAAAGAACAGCATGTATTTACTATTGACTTAATTAAAACACATTAAGATCAGGGATCTTCATCTGTTTTGTTCACTAATATATTCCAAACGCTCAAAAGAATGCCCAGGCCATGGTAGGCAATCAGTATGTAGTTGAAAAACTTATATAAAGTTAATCATTAGAAACTGGAGACTGTTTCTTATTAGCTTAACTGTGAGTGAAACAGTTTAATGACCCAAGTGATTAAAGGATTCTTGTATTCAGCAATCTCTGATCAATATATAGAAAGTTTTCAGTTTTGCTTTCCTAACCTACTATTTACAATGCCTGAAATTATGCTACCTGCTGGATTCCTTGTTTCCTACACTTGAATAATGAAAAATGAAAATGAACAAGTTCTAGGCTTTCAATTTTTCTGATAGAAGCCATGAAAACAATGCCATCATTTTCCAACAATTTTAAAGCAATTGTATTCCAGGCATGCCTTCAGGAAAATAAAAATCCAGTCATCATGATAGAGCTTGAGTAGTTCTAAATCTTTTGAGTAGTACATAGCCAAATATTTCTTGCTCTAAAGCCCTTAGTGCAATTGTAACAACTTTGATTTAGTATAATCATTTATTTAATGACTGTCTATCCTTTGAGAATGTAAGCTCCATTAGAGCCTGGAGTATCTGTCTTGCTTAACAATATTTTTCTGACTCATTTTGCAGTGACTAGAAT
Organism: Choloepus didactylus; assembly: GCF_015220235.1. Classification (NCBI taxonomy): domain Eukaryota; kingdom Metazoa; phylum Chordata; class Mammalia; order Pilosa; family Megalonychidae; genus Choloepus; species Choloepus didactylus. The sequence continues at coordinate 122,250,702 of NC_051314.1, forward strand.
GTAGGAAGCTCCAGGTTGATCTACAACTGCAAACAGTTAAGTAGTCATTTCATATACGTGTGCATGTGTGTATTTGTGTATATCTGTACTCTGGCAGAGTTCTTTCTTATCCTGACCATATTCCAAAATTCAAAAGGGTCTTTAAACTTGGACTTGCAGACCAATTATATACTGTAGTGAAAGAATGCTGAATGTGATGTCAAAATAATAGTGATAATAATAACAGTCACTACTATTTGTAGTGATATCTTATGCAATATGCATATTATGTGATTAAAATAATGTAGATCATTTTGGATAGTATTGGCATCTTGACAATATTGTTTTCTAATCCATGAACATGGGCTGTCTTGCCACTTATTTAGATTTAATTTCATTCAGTAGTGTTTTGTAGTTTTCATTGTATGGGTTTTTTCTGTCCTTGGTTAAATTTATTACTAGTATTTTATTCTTTTAGATGCTATTGTAAATGGAGTTGTGTTCTTAATTTCATTTTTGGATTGTTCATTTCTAGTGTATGGATACCTAATTTATTTTTTATGTTGATCTTATACCCTTCCACTTTGGTGAGATCATAGCTCTAGTAGTATAGTATTTATAGTTCTAAGCTCTTTAAATTTAATCTTCATTAGAATATTTTGAGGAAAGTATTATAATGAATACTATTTTACAGATGAGAAACTGAGAGATGGGGAAATTAAATAATTTTCTGATGGTCACACAAGTATTTGGTAATTGGTAAAATTTGATCCCATAACTGTACGACTAAAGATTCTGTGCTTTTAACATCTATGCTACCCTGGACATTCAGTCTTTTTCAGCTACATTCTAATAGTGTGAATATTAGTTAATCATTGAACTTATTTTTTGCAACTTGAAATTACAATAATCATCTCAGGATTATTGAGAGAATTAGGTGATATAATTTATGGAAGTGTTAGAGAAATGCAGAGTGGTATTGATTTATATAGAATGGGTTATAATAATTACTCATTTTTAATTCAATTCAATGTTTCTCTGATCTAAGAGTTGATCAGAGATTACTGAATACAAGTATTCTTTCATTACTGATATGTTTTACTAATAGTTGAGCCAATAAGATAGCTAGAAATAGGAAAACAATAAGTAGATATTAATAATTAATAAGTGGCTATTAGTAAAGATTCGATCAATACAGCAGAATGGGCAAATGCAACAAACTACACCTCATAACAAATCTTTGAAAAACATAAAGAAATAAAGAAAAAATCATTAACCATGTTGAAAAAAAGAATGTCATTAGAAAACCAGAAATGTTTACATATAGCTAAAAGATAGAAATCTGACAGAATTGAATTGAGAAAGGAATTCTTGATGTAAAGATAGACACACTGGATAAGGTGGCTGATATAGGTGATATTAGCTCTTGGGATTCCTCCTAACTCATATTTATTGCAAATAAAGAAGAGTAGGGAGCCAAGAATTCATTAGGATGAGTGTATAGAGAAGGAATGTAAAGCAGTCAGACAGGTTGGCCCTGCTTCCACACCCCTTTCACACACACACAGACACACACATGCAGTCAAGCAGTAAATGGTTCTGCATCTGCTTCCAGACTGAAGAAATTAGCATGATAAACTGGGTCACAGAGGTAATATGGTGTTCCAGGTAGCTGGCAACACTCAAAAGGAATGGAAAAGATTCTCTACTAGCAGATTCCAACCATTTCTGCTCCAACACTGAAGGCAGACAATAGTAGATTAAAAGAAAGCATGTACAGTCAGGGGAAAAGGAATTCTCAAATGCAAATATAAGCTTGTGACAAGATTGACAACACACAGGGAAAAAACAATTTCATTAAAAAGCAGCACCAAATAAACAGATAATAAGAAAGAAAATGAAGAATACTACTAGAGCTAATAAATGAACTCAGCAAAGTGGAAGGGTACAAGATCAACATAAAAAATAAATTGGGTGTCTATACACTAGAAATGAACAATCCAAAAAGGAAATTAAGAAAACAACTCCATTTACAATAGCATCTAAAAGAATAAAATACTAGTAATAAATTTAACCAAAGACAGAAAAAACCTGTACAATGAAAACTACAAAACACTACTGAATGAAATTAAATCTAAATAAGTGGCAAGACATCCCATGTTCATGGATTGGAAAACTTAATATTGTCAAGATGCCAATACTATCCAAAATAATCTAGAAACTCAATGCAAACCTATCAAAATTCCAGCAGCCTTTTTTGCAGAAATGGAAAAGGTGATCCTCAAATTCATATGGAACTGCAAAGGGCCCCAAATAGCCAAAACAATCTTTAAAAACAAGAAGAGGGTTGAAGGGCTCACATTTCCCAATTTCAAATTGTACTAAAAAGTAACAGTAATCAAAATGGTGTGGTCCTAGCATAAAGATAAACAAATGGATCAATGGAACAGGACTGAAAGTCCAGAAATTGATCCACATACCTACAGCCAACTGATTTTCAACAAGGGTGCTCAGGGGAGTGAATCTCCCTGGCAACATGGAATATGACTCCCAGGGAGAAATCTAGACCCAGCATCGTGGGATGGAGAACATCTTCTTGACCAAAACGGGGAAGTGAAAGGAAATGAAATAAGCTACAGTGGCAGAGAGATTCCAAAAGGAGCCGAGAGTTCACTCTCATGGGCACTCTTATGCACAATATAGACAACCCTTTTTAGGTTCCAGTGAATTGGAGTAGCTAGCAGTAAATACCTGAAACTATCAAACTACAACCCAGAACCCATGAATCTTGAAGATGATTGTATAAAAATGTAACTTATGAGGGGTGACAATGTGATTGGGAAAGCCATATGAACCACACTCCCCTTTGTCTAGTTTATGGATGAATGAGTAGAAAAATGGGGAAGGAAAACAAACAAACAAACAAACAAAGGCACCCAGTGTTCTTTTTTACTTTAATTGCTCTTGTTCACTTTAATTTTTATTCTTGTTATTTGTGTGTGTGTGTGGTAATGAAGGTGTCAGGGATTGATTTTGGTGATGAATGCACAACTATGTAATGGTACTGTGAACAATTGAATTATGCTTTGTTTTGTATGACTGCATGGTATGTGAATATATATCAGTGAAATGAATTTAAAAAAAACTTTTAAAAAAATTTTAAAAAGTCAATTAATTGTACACTTTAAAAGGGTGAACCATATGGTATGTGAATTACAACTCAACTAAGCTGCTAAGAAATACTCTCCTACCTAAGAGGAAAGAGTTTTCAGTAAATAACAACAAATAAAATTAATGAACAACCAAAAAAAAAACAAGGGTGTTAAATATATACAATGCACTGGTGGGAAAACTAGATATCCCATGCTGAAGATTGAAATTAAATCCCTGCCTCACACCATATAAAAGAAATTAACTCAAAATGGATCAAGGACCTAAATATAAGAGCCAAAACTATAGAGCTCTTAGACGGGAGGATATCTTCGTGATTGGTAATGGATGCTTGGATATAACACCAAAAGCATGAGCAGCAAGAGAACCATGAATAAATTTGACTTCATCAAAATTAAAACTTTTCACATCAAAAGACATTATGAAGAAAATGAAAAGACAACATATAGAATGGAAGAAAATAGTTGCAAGCCATATGGCAGATAAGGATTTGATATCCAGGACAGAAAAAGAACTTTTAAAATGCAACAACAAAAAGACAAACAGCACAATTAAAAAAACTGCAAAGGACTTGAATAGATATTTCTTCAAAGAAGATACACAAATTCTCAATAAGTATATGAAATGATGCTCAACATCATTAGCCATTAGGGAAATACAAATCAAAACCACAATGTGATCCTACTTCACATCTACAAGCATGGCTATTATTTAAAAAGCAGGGAGTAACAAGTGTCAGAGATGATGCAGAGAAATTAGAACCCTAGTGCACTGTTGGTGGGAATACAAAATGGCACAATCACTGTTGAAAGCAATATGGCAGTTCCTCGACAAGTTAAATATAGAATTGGCATATAGCCTGGCAATTCCACTTCTAGGTATATTCCCAAAGAACATGAAAACAAGGTCTCAAACAGATACTTTTACACCATTGTTTATACCAGCATAGTCACAATAGCCAAAAGGTAGAAACAACCCAAGTGTCCATCAACAAGTGAATGGATAAACAAAATGTGGTACATACACACAATGGAATATAATTTGGCCATAAGAAAGAATGAAGTTCTGAGACATACTGAAGTATGGAAGTACCTTGAAAATATTACCCTCAGTGAAATAAGCAGGACACATAAGCTAAATATTATATGCTGTCACTTAGAAGTCTAGAAATAGCAAATCCTCAGAGACAGAAAGTAGATTAGAGGTTACCAGGGGATGAGAGGAGGGAGAAAGAGGAAATTTATGTGCAGTGGATATGAAGTGCGTGTAAATAAAATGAATAAATAAAAAAGAAAAAATGAATAAAATAAAAAGTACAGATATTGGAAAGAAAGGAAGGAAAGAGTCAATACTACAGAAATATAATTGCCTTCATTGAAAAGTCAAGATAAATCAAATGAAAAATTATTCAAATTAATAAACAAGTTCACCAGGTAAAAGATTCCTAAAGGACTTAAAATAATGCATGGCACATAGTAAGTACTGTGTATGTGTTAGCCACTATATACAGCAGTGACCAATAGAAAATTTAAGTTTAAAAAAATTTACAAAACTTCAATGTAAGAACCTTAAAGGAAAAACCATAAATATTACTGAAGAACATAAATAAAAAGTTTAATAAATAAAATGATAAATGATATTTAAGAATGGGAAGAACAAATATTGCAAAGATGTTCATTCTCCCTGAATTCTTATTTAAATTCAGTGAAATCTCCATCCAAAATAGAACAGGATTTTCCTAATAACTTTACAAACTGATTTAAAAGTTTATCTAAAAGATTAAATGGGTGATAATTGTGTACATCAAGAACAACCTTCCCAATTCAAAGACCTGAGAATTCTAGATATAACCTAAAAAAAATTTTTTTAAATGCAAGGACAAGCTGGCAATAATCAAGGGATTCCCAGAGATTTAAAAAAAAAATAAAGTGAAAGCAAAAATTCAGGGAGGGAAGGAAAATCTGAAATTGGGGCTTGACCAATCCATGATAATCTTGAGCTTCTATTTTTATATCCCAAGAGGAAAGAGGACAGACCTAAAGCTGAGACCCACACAAGTTGGGGAGACTAATAGAAAACCCCCAGTGCAGACCCACATGTATCACAGGGCTACACCTTATTGGAGGGTGAACAACAATAAAAACCTTCAAAAACCTTCTTACTCAAAAAAAAAAAAAAAAAAAAAAAAAAAAAAAAGAGTATGACAAAGCAATTTACTGCAGGTTTTAATCTTGGAAATGAGGAGAGAGAGAGAAAATCGACTCCGTTAAGAATTCATAACCACAAACCAGCCTTTAAACATGTTGCAACATTTAGTCCCCAAAAACCTCAACCTGAGAATTTTTTTTTATTAATTTTTTTATTGTGATTGTTCACATACCATACAATTATCCAAAGATCCAAAGTGTATAATCAATTGCCACCAGTATCCTCATACAGCTGTACATCCATCACCACAACTAATTTTTGTTCAATTTTTAGAACATTTTCATTATTCCAGAAAAGAAATAAAGACAAAGAAGGAAAAAAAAAAAAAAAAAAAAAAGGAAAGGAAACTCAAATCCTCACATATCCCTAACAAACCCCCTCCATTGTTGACTCATAGTATTGGTATAGTACATTTGTTACTATTTATGAAAGAATGTTGAAATACTACTAACCGTAGTATATAGTTTGCAATAGGTATATATTTTTTCCTATATGCCCCTCTATTATTAACTTCTAGTTGTAGTGTCATACATTTGTTCTGGTTCTTGAAAGAGATTTCTAATATTTGTACAGTTAATCTTGGACATTGCCCACCACAAGGTTTACTGTTTTATACATTCCCAGCTTTCCTTCTGGTGACATACATGACTCTAAGCTTCCCCTTTCCACCATATTCATGCACCATTCAGCACTGTTAGTTATTCTCACAATTTGTACCGTCACCTCTGTTCATTTCCAAACATTTAAGTTCATCCTAGTTGAATGTTCTGCTCATACTAAGCAACTACTCCCCATTCTTTAGCTTTGTTCTATATCTTGCTAACTTATATTTCATGTCTATGAGTTTACATATTATAATTAGTTCCCATTAGTGAGACCCTGCAATATTTGTTCTTACGTGTCTGGCTTATTTCACTCAGTATATTGCCCTCAAGGTTTCATCATCAACCCATTCTTTTTTAAAGATGTTTTTGTTCACACACTGTACATTCCATCCTAAGTAAACAGTCGATGGTTCCCTGTATAGTCACATATTTATGTGTTCACCACCCTTACCACTATCTATATAAGGACATCTACATTTCTTCCACAAAGCAGAAGGAAGAGTCAAAGAACATAGAGAAGCAAAAGAAAAAGAAAAAAGAAACAGAGAAAACAAACAAACAAACAAAAAATGACAGCTAGGAAGCAGCAAAAGGAAAGATAACCTTAGATCAAAGTAGAATAAAGAGTCAGACAACACCACCAATGCCAAGAGTCTCACACACCTCCCTTATGCCCCTCTCTTATCTGCATTTACCTTGGTATATTGCCTTTGTTACATTAAAGGAAGCATAATACAATGATTCTGTTAATTATGGTCTCTAGTTTACCTTGATTGTATTTTCCCCCCAATACCTCCCTATTTTTAACACCTTGCAAGGTTGACATTTTTGTTCTCCCTCATGAAAAAACATATTTGTACATTTTATCACAATTGTTGAACACTCTAGGCTTCATTGAGTTATACAGTCCCAGTCTTTATCTTTCCTCTTTTCTTCTGGTGTCCCACATGCTCCTAACCTTCCTCTTTCAACCATATTCATAGTCATCTTTGTTCAGTGTACTTACATTGCTGTGCTACCATCATCCAAAATTGTGTTCCAAACCTCTCACTCCTGTCTTTTCCTATCTGTCTGCAGTGCTTCCTTTAGTATTTCCTGTAGAGCAGGTATCTTGTTCACAAACTCTGTCATTGTCTGTCAGAGAGTATTTTCAAGTCTCCCTCATATTTGAAGGACAGTTTTGCTGGATATAGGTTTCTTGGTTGGAGGTTTTTCTCTTTCAGTATCTGAAATATATCACACCACTTCCTTCTTTCCTCCATGGTTTCTGCTGAGAAATCCACACATAGTCTTATTAAGCTTCCTTTGTATGTGATGGATCGCTTTTCTATTGCTGCCTTTAAGATTCTTTCTTTGTTTTTGATGTTTGATAATCTGATTATTAAGTGTCTTGGTGTAGGCCTATTCAGATCTATTCTGTTTGGAGTACACAGTGCTTCTTGGATCTGTAATTTTATGTGTTTCATAAGAGATGGGAAATTTTCATTGATTATTTCCTCTATTATTGCTTCTGCCCCTTTTAGCCTTCTCGTCTCCTTCTGGGACACCCATGACACATACATTCCTCCATTTTGTTTTGTCCTTAAGTTCCCAGAGACATTGCTCATTTTCCATTCTTTTCTCTATCTGTTCTTTTGTGTGTAGGCTTTCAGGTGCCTTGTTCTCCAGTTCCTGAGTGTTTTCTTCTGCCTCTTGAGATCTGCTGTTGTATGTTTCCATTGTGTCTTTCGTCTCTTGTGTTGTGCCTTTCATTTCCATAGATTCTGCCAGTTGTTTTTTTGAACTTTTGATTTCTGCCTTATGTATGCCCAGTGTTTTCTTTAGAACCTTTATCTCTTTTGCGATATCTTCTCTAAGCTTTTTGAATTGATTTAGCATTTGTTGTTTAAATTCCTGTATCTCAGTTGAAGTGTAAGTTTGTTCCTTTGATTGGGCCATAACTTCATTTTTCTTAGTGTAGGTTGTAGTTTTCTGTTGTTGAGGCATCTGACCTCCTTGGCCACCCCAATCAGGTTTTCCCAGATGAGAGCAGGCTCAGGTCCCAGAAGGAAGAAATATTCAGTATCCGCTTTCCCTGATGGTGTGTCTTAGAGGATTGACACACCCTGTGCTTTTCTGCCCAGCAGGTGGCCCCTGTCAGCCTGTCACTCCAGGCTGGTATAAGGAGGTGTAGCCTGTGGCTGTTTTCCCCCAGGCTCTGGGGTCTGGTTCTGAATGGAAGGCAGGTAGTAGAGCTGGGCCCCACCTCTTTTCTTTTGGGAAGATATGCCCCCTAGAGTGAGGTCATTTGCATATAAATAGATTCTTTGTTTTTCTTACTCTGCTATCTCCACCCTTGTCTGGGTCAGAGTGCTGTGAGTTTAAAATGGCTGAGGCTTTCTCTACTGCAGAGCACTGCAAGCCGAAAATGGTTGAGGCTTTCTCCACTGAGCTGCCCAGGTTGGCAGAGAGAGAAAGGGACAGAATGTCCCTTTTCAGGGTCAATCTTCAGTCCCCAGATTCACCCATTGGCCAGAGACAGCACCCAACCCTTTGGCTCCCTGTCCCAAGACAGATACGTCCCCTGACTCTCCAAGGTCAGTTGTCACCAAAAGCCTCTGTCTGCTTGTTTGGGATTCACAGTCTGCATTGAGTGGTTAACATTAAAACCCCAGTTGGATCTGGGCTGAGGTATATTCGTTGTTTAGAGAGTGCTGCTTTCTAGCACCATGAGGCTTCCGTGAGAGAGGAGCTCTCAGCTCGGTTCCACAGTTTTTACTTACAGATTTTATGCTGCGATCTCAGGCATTCCTCCCAATTCAGGTTGGTGTATGATGAGTGGATGGTCACATTTGTCTCCCTGCAGTTATTCCAGGTTATTTACTAGTTGTTCCTGTTGCTTATTATTTGTTCCAGGGGGACTAACTAGCTTTCACTCCTCTCTATGCCACCATCTTCTGTGTATTCCTAAGAATTTGTTTTAAAGTGATACCTTCAGTTGATTCTAAGAAAGAAACAAACAAAAAATCTCTGTGGAGAAAAGCAACTTCAACAAAGTTCCCAAAGCATTCCGTAGATAAATACCGGGGGTGAACAGTGTGAAATAGGGGTGGGGGTGGGAGTGGAGGGGTGGTAGTCACATACCCACATGTGCACAAATGAGGAAACAGGTTGCCCTGGTAAAAAATGAGTAGCAACAAAAGGCAATAATCTGCTACTGTCTAAAATAAACCATAGTTTTTTCTGCTTGCTTGGAAAGATGAACAAGTTATATAAAGGGGAAGAAAGAAAACAGGGAGGCCCACTATGGATCAAGAAATACATATTAATCGTGAATATTTGGCGAATTCAAGTGCTGGCAGTAAAACAATTAAGACATAGCCTTTGCTTGCAACGAGATCATGGTCTAGCTAAAGAAATAAGAAATGCATGCATTAAAGCAACTTATAAAATCCAGTAATATGAGGACCAAACGGTAGAGTGGGAGCCACTGTAGTGAAAGACTTGGAAGAAATAGGTGGAATGAAATAGGATTTGCATCGTATTAGAGAAGTGGAGGATATTTCAGAAAGTGGGAAGAATATACAAAGGAAGAAATTTGCAAGAAGTCTTCAGGGAATAGAGACAGGCTCTTGAACTGTCACCTCCAATACATCCTCAAAAAAGAATAAAAAAAAAAAAAAAGAAGAATGTTCAGGAAATGTTTCTAAAGGAAGAATATTGGCAGCACCCAGGAAATAGACTAGCAGAGGGCAGAATCACATGTAAATTCAGTGCTTTGAGGCAAATTAATTTCCCAATTACTACCTATAAAATAAATAATGAAAAAATAACCATCAGCTAATTGTAAAAACAAGCATCTATTATATAATTGTGTAAGTGGGAAGTATGTTCAGTTTGGAAGTCAGGCTTTAAGTTCTCATCTTTGATTTACCACTGGCTAGCCCTGAAATTCAAATTATTTGGGATTCAATTTTTATATTTAACAATTGCAGAGTGGGGAGATGCATGGAGGGAGCGGGGATTAATTAATGATCTTATTCATGCTTGCAGTACTACGCTGAACTTCACAAGGTCAAATGGAAAGACCGACTGCGCTCATTTCTCCAGCCAGAAGAGGGCGCGCTCAATGACAATTGAGATTCACTATTGTACAATCGCTCTTAATTTTTCAGGTTGCATATCGTTACCCCAGAAATCCACAGGGTGGCAACAACACTGAACAAAAAGTAAATTCCGTGTTGAAATCCCAAGAAACAGGCTTCTTCAATGGCTACTGTTTGCAGATTCCCCTTCCCTACTTCTATGATGTCACTGAGGCCAGAGAAACAGGGAGAACAAAGGCTGCACACAAAGCTTGAGAGTGATGACGCTGACGCCAACGGGATAGCCTGCTATAAACTAGACCTTGGCAATCCTCAGAGCTAGGCGAAGGAGACCTGCCGTCACCGTCCTCATTTTACAGAAGAAACTATAAAAGAGAGATCGTGTAAATTATCTGGTAAGTGATCTGGCCAGAATTTAAACCTCATTGTGTCTGGTCAGAGTCCGTGGCCCCACACTGTGCAGAGAGCTCTCAAGAAAACCCATTTAACTAAAACACACTGGACTTCCTTCCTAGACACCCCCATCATTGGTACAGAAATGGGACTTTTGCTATTTCCTTTATAACTCAAGGGAAATCTAAAAGATCTGACCCGTTTTTAGCATAGGATAATCCTAATAACTTTCCCAGCCACCATTAAATAATGGTTTGATAGCTACAGCAACTTCAATTATAGGGTTTATTCCAGAATCACTCAGTTTTCTCTCCTGCTACTTAAATGGCACAGGAATATTTCTTTACTGGCTGTAATCTTAATCAAGTCACTTTGGGTTGGAAAAAAACAGAATTTCATTCAAATTAAGCTAAAGGAAAAAAAAATGGGGGATTTTTAATGGAATAAAGGGATATTACAAAGAATCAAATGAAAAGAAGTTTCTTTAGGTGATACAGAAGATTAGAATGAAGAACCAGAAAAACCATCAGGGAATATAGAAATTGCTTTTTCTCTCCACATTCTCTCATCCATACTTTCTTGGCCTGTCTGGGCTATTGCCTCTTTTAACAACTGGCTTTCTCTTCTCTAGACTCCACAGCCCCTGGATTCATATCCTCAGTTCCATGACCAGCAGAGACTGAGCCACATCTTTGAATTCTAATTCCAAACCCATAGGAGAGAGAATCCAACACATAACTAAATACAAACATGGGTGGTAATTATCAGAGAACAATATTTTGAGCCCCAAAGATACCCAAGAAAAATGTATGCTACAGCTCACTAAATATCCTTCTGAGAAATTAGAAAAGAAATTAGACATGCCCCTGTGCTGCTGGTGATAACGTTTATAAAACCGTAATTCGGGAAACAGATTTTGACAAATTTTCAAAATATTTGAAGTCATGCCAAAATTAGGAAATCCTGAATTTATATTTGTAGCATCAGTGCCTCAGTTTGCCCTTTATAAAATAAATTGTTGAAAACAAATTGTGCCCTGATTATACAGCAAGTAGAAATAGACTTAAATTCACAGGTTAATTTAAATTTGACATACAGAAAAACTTCTGACTAAAATTGGCATCACTGATATTGGTTGCCACTTGCAACTTTCTTGAAAATCATTCACAAATAATAAAGCAGATCTAACAGGGATATTTAATATCCTGACTAGAACAAGTTCAGGGAAATTAAAAAAAAAAAATGTCATCCTCAAATGGTTTACAACCAACGTTTATTATTCTAGTTCACAAAAGAGAAATGGAAAAGTTATCAATGCATTACAAATATAAACTATTATAAAAAGCTAAATTACATGCTCCTTATACAGTCTATCAGTAGTTCTCAAACTGTAGCTCATTTCAGAATGTCCTGGAGGGCTTGCTGAAACACGACAATGTTGCCTCACCCCAACCCTGGGTTTCTGATACATTAGGTCTGGGGTAGGGTCTGAGAATTTACATTTCTAAGAAGTTCCCAGATGACGCTGATGCTCTTTGGTCCTGGGCTTGCACTTCAGGAACTCCTGCTCTAAGCACAGGACAGAGGAACTGACGTTTTTCTGGGTTCCTACAGAACTGTACCAAATACAACCAAATGTACCTGAAACCACAAGCAAACAAACAGCAAAATGTCCCACTGGCCTACTTCTCAGGGTCTTGGTTTACCTAAATTGGAAATGAAATAATGGTGGTTGGGAGACTTAAAAAATTTATAGACGCATCCACAAAGGACACTCCTTTTCATCTCAAGCATGAGTGGAAGCTCAAAAGCTGTAGTCAAGGCTAGCACAAGGCAAAATGAAAAGGCAAAAAAAGTGTGTGTTCACGTTGTCACATGTTTGTGAAGGAGTATGGTATAATGGAATCATTATAGATTTTGTTTGCAATCTTCCAGAGTTTAAGGCCTAGGTCTGCCATTTTCTAATTTTGGAATTTGAGGACTTACCCACCTCTCGAAAGCTGTTTGTTCAACAGTATATTGGTTTTCACAATACTTATTAAAAGTGATGTTGAGAAAACTATATCAGATAACATATATTAAGGTGCTTGGCACACAGCATTCAAAAATAATAGCCACTATATATTAGGGTCCTATTATGTGCATTAGTTCATCTAATCCGCACAAGAACCTTTTGCGTTATTCTTGTTCTTATTATTCTCATTTTACAAACAAGAAAACAGAATGCCAAGATCACTTAGGCAAAACTTTAAAGTCACACCCAAAATAGTTTGAGGCCAAAGCTGTTTCTTTACAAAGATGAATTGCCTTATCCACCTTGTCTTCCCCACCTCAAGTTCCCTGGCTTGAATGCAGCTTGAGTCTGCTTTCCTTATCAGTCAATATTCCATGCCTTCCCTTAGCTGTTCTCTTTCTAAGTAACATTCACTACTTTTATATCTTCTTCCATGAGAACCTTATTTGCAGACCTACTTAGGCAACAATAAGATGTGGGGAAATTTTTTTTTTTGCTTATCATTTTGGGTAGCTATATAAATTGTCACTTTCAAATAATAAACATTAATTTACAGTATTACTATTTATAACTTTTTTTAAAAAAAATTCAGTTTTATTGAGATATATTCATATACCATACAATCATCCATGGTGTACAATCAACTGTTCACAGTACCATCCTACAGTTGTGCCTTCATCACCCAAATCCATTTTTGAACATTTTCTTTATACCAGAAAGAATAAAAATAAGAATAAAAAAAAAAGTAAAAAAGAACACCCAAATAATTCCCCCCATCACACCCCAGTCTTCATTTAGTCCCTGTCCCCATTTTTCTACTCATCCATCCATACACTGGGTGAGGGGAATGTGATCCATAAGGTATAACGTGGTTTTTTATACACCTCATTTTGTCTTCATAACAGCCCTTTTTAATTTAATTTTTTTTATCAGAGGAGTTGTACATTTACAGAAAGATCATGTAAAAAATATGGCGTTCCCATATTCCCTTCCCCTATTATTAACAATTTGCATCAGTGTGGCACCTTTGTTACAATTGATGAAAGTATATTAAAATTGTACTATTAACTATAGTCCATAGTTTACATCATGCTGTATAAAATGTGGGGAAATTTTTAATTTTGATAATCCATTCTCCATTTCTTTATACATTGTTGCAATAATCACTTTTGTCTTTTCACTGTCTGATGCTGTTCCCAAGGGTGGGGAAAATCTAACCCTGAACTTCTACAGCATATGTGCTTATCTTCTCTGCCTATTCATTCAACAGAGCCTGTTTGATAGCGTAAACTCGTTTCTATTGTATTGTCAGTGATATGAAATGATATAAATGCCTTCTGAGGCAACCTCTCCTACTCTGCCTTCATTAGGAGATACCTGCCCAATGATCCCCTCTATCTCCCCCAGTCAATATATTGTCTGTTAGTCAAGGTGTCACTCAGAGGTCCTTAATTTCCTTAATGATTCTTTGCTTTACCCCAGATTTTTCTTACCCTCCAAATCCTCACAATGCTTAAAAAAAAAATTCACCTGTCTTGTTATTTTTACCATGATCAACTTTATATATTAAATACCATTTATTTTCTTATCTTGCACTAGATTATGATTTTCTTGAGAGTGGACTTTTATTCATTCCTAATTCATTCATTGCCTGCTTTGGGTCAGGTTCTCTGCTTGTGCTACAGAGACTGTGGGGTGAATAAGGCTGAGAACCAGATTCCCAGAGGCTCACAATCTAATGATTTTGGAAGCTTTGAGAAGCTAGGGAAGGTTCCATAGACAAGCTAAGTTTGCACACAGTCTTGAAAGAATAATGGAAGTCCCTAGATATGCAGAAGGGGAAAGGACATTCCACATAGATGAAACAGTCTGTAAAGTTGTTTTGAGATGTGAATAAAAGAGGATTTTTAGAGGTGGCAATATATTTACCAGTGAATGGCAGATCTGACACAGGAAATGTCTCCAACTTGTCCCTCATGTAGCCATGCTAGACATGACTAATGCACCAAGGTTCTCCTTCAAGCTGAGCTCAGATGTCCTCTCAGAGTCCTTCCTAACAAGGCAACTCAGGGGGCCATTAACACCAGTTGAAGTTTATATGGAATATGAACTCTGTGTACCAAATACTATCCTCGCAGAAATGCATGAATTTCTATTTGGTAGGACTTCAGTCTAGTGGGGGGCAGAACTTTTATAGTAAAGGAAGCTTTTAGTGTAATAAGTCAGATCTGTTTTCATAGATGATAGCCTTCCCTGCCTGTATGTGAGATAAGACGAGAGTTGCGAGTGTTGCAGAAGGGCGGACTGGAGGCTGGGAGAAAGGAGCATGAAGAAGCATGCTGAGTCAAACTCTGGAAGTTTCGTCAGGTTTTCTCTTCCTCCTACCATTGGGTGAGTGACAGCAAACAGGCCGCATAACTGGAGCAGTAGGCCACTCCCAGAAACAAACTGCCTGGGCTATGTGAACATCTACCTTTCGGCAACTGTTTTGAAATTTTGTTTCATTACTCATTTGATTCTGCTCAGGCACATTGTGCATTGCTTGGGGAATTATGTCCCCAAATAAATGAATATCAGTAGCTCACATCTTTATTGTCACAATGCTCATACACAATATTTCAGAAAGCTCTTTATTGCCTCTGGCAGATCAGTCTTGAAAACTCTCCTTCATTTCCCTCTTTGCAATCTGGTTCTACAGTGTTGAATAAACACCCTGTCAATATTAACTTACTTATGAGGCAGTCCCATGTTATTGAAGTCTTTAACCACTTTTTTTTACAAGCTACTCCTCAGAGCACTGATGAGAAATGGGTCAGCATTGTTATGGCCATTTGCAGATAGGAAAAGAAGCTTCATTTAACAGGTTATTTTCTGAAGGGCTGGCAATGAAAATAGCAGAGTCTTTCTTATAATTAGGATCTCTTTTTCCTTTTGATCATAAGCACTGTAAATGATCAACAGGAATAAATAATGTTATTTTTTTTTAACTATCTTGAAATTTTATTAAATCTTCAAAATATGTTACATGCTGCACAGATTACAAATCTGGCCTATATTTAGATGTATAAATAACATAAAATGTTCAATGTTAATGGCCTTAATTGTATTTGATGTGTTTTATATTTTAATTTGGGTGCTTAGACATTGTAAGAAATTCACATTATGCTATTACTTCTCTTCATCAACTTCATTTTGCTCCCTTCCACATCTGACCAGGCTATGACAATAATCATAATCAATTACAAACATACCATACTCTCTGCTTTCAGATCTCATACTCCTTGGTGCACCCTTGAGAGCCACTCCAATTCCTATTCAGTGCCTATCTCTGTGGTTTCATCATAGCAAGCTATAGATTAATAAATTTTAAACATATTTAATTTTTGTAAAGACAGAAAAATATATTTGATGTATATGTACATACACATATTAGTAAATGTGATGGTCAGGTTCATGTGTCAGCTTGGTAAGGTGATGGTGTCCAGGTGTCTGATCAAGCAAGCACTGGCCTAACCATTATTGCAAGGACATTTGTGGCTGGTTAATAAATCAGAAGGCTGGTTTATTAAATCATTAGTCACTTGACTGCACCTGTGACTGATTACATCAACAAAGGGCGTGTCTTCCACAATGAGAGAATTCAATCAGCTAAATTTAATCCAATCAGTTGAAGACTTTTAAGGCAGGAAGAGAGAGGACCTTCACTTCTTCGTTGGCTAGCCAGTGAAGCGTTTCCCGAGGAATTCATCAAACACCTTCTTTGGAGTTGCCAGTTCGCTGCCTGCCCTACGGAATTTGGGCTCATGCATCCCCACCGTTGTGTGAGACACATTTTTAAAATCTAATATTTACAGATATCTCTTGTTGGTTCTGTTTCCCTAGAGAACCCTAACTAATAACAGATTGGTACCAGGAGTGGTTTTTGAGAAACAGGATTTTAAAATGGGGTTTTACAATTTGTTTTCTATACTGATTAGATTCAAAGGCAATAATACTCCATTTCCAATAATCAAGATGGCACTGACAGTCCGTGGTGTGAGTTGGCAATGGAGGTATGCAAAATATCACCACTTGATTCTCCTAATCATACTCCCGTATGAAGCAAGCTCTGGGTAACAGTGTTTTGACACTTGAACAGAGTTTTGTGGAATTAAGAGGTATAATGATGTTGGCTTGTTGCTCTTAGATACGCTGGATAAAGTTATGAAAAAGGGATGAGTTAAAGTCTTCAAATTTGAAACTTAAGTGCTGTATGACAGATGTAAGGTTTTCCATGTGTTCTCTGAAAGAAATTTTATTTCCTGTCGCCTTGAACTTGAAAATTCTGAAAACCAGATCCAGAGTTTCATTGTGTGAGTAGCAGATTTACAAAATAAGCTAAAATCTCAACCTCTCAGGTTGTCTGCTGTTGAAGTAAAGGCATTGATTGGGAAAGAATGGGATCCTGACACTTGGGTTGGTGATGTATGGATTGATAGTAATGGCAGTGAGGACACTGGAACCCTGGATTCTGCTGAGTCTGTGCTGGATATACCTGTAGTGGTCTGCCCTGAAGAAACAGCCCCCCTCCCCAACTCCAGTCTGCCCTGAGGAGCCTGACATCCAACTTCCACCTAAAGAGATTAACCCTTCGGTGGCTGCTAACCCTGTAATCAACTCCCCTGAGAAAGCAGCCCTCATTACTCTGTCTGGAGAGATGAATCCTGTTTCACAAGATGAAACTGCAACAGAATGTCCTGAGGTAAATGGCTTGAGGGATGCTTCTAATTCTTTTCATGACCTACCCCCACCACCAGTCTTTGCTTCAAGACCTATAACTAGACTAAAGTCTGAACAGGCCCTGAAGGTAAGGTACAAAGTGGGACCCATGAGGAATTATGCTATACTCCAAAAGAACTGCATAAGTGTACAGACAGAAATCAGGAGACTACATGTGGGAATGGATATTAAGGGTAAAGGGATAATGGTGGAAGGAATATAAAGTTGGATCAGGCTAAATTTATTGATATGGACAGATTAAGCGGAGGTTCTGCATTCAGTGTTGTAGCTCCAGTGGTTAGAAAGGGCGTTAACAGTTTGTTTGGGTGGTTGGCTGAAACATGTATCAAAAGGTGGCCAACATTACCTGAGGTTGAAATGCCAGAACTGCCCTGGTATAGTGTAGAGAAGGGGATTCAAAGGCTTAGAGAGACTGGAATGTTAGAGTGGATTTATCATGGAACACCTGCTCACATGCCCAGGAATGTCCAGAGGACATACCTTTCACCAGGACTGTGAGGAATAAATTTTTGAGACTAACCCCATTATCCCTGAAGAGTTATGTGGTTGCTCTTCTCTGTAGGCCAGATAATACTGTGGGAACAGCTGTCATTGAACTTGGATCCTTAAACACAATGAGGATGATCAGATTCCAGGTTGCAGAAGCCAAATGGCAGAACTTAATTGCAAAAGATGAGGCAGGCATGGCTACCATAATGGAAAATAGGCTCAAAGCAGCTGTCAAAATAATCTGACTCACAGAGACTTATGGCATTGGCTAGTAGATCATGGAGTACCTAATAGTAAAATAAATGGGCAATCAACTAAATTCTTGTTTGAACTACATAAGCAGAAGAATTCTAGGTCAAGTGAACAAAAGTCTACCTTGAATTACAAAAACAGAGAGTCACTGTCCCTTAATCAATTCCCAGACTTGAGACAGTTTACAGATCCAGAGCCCCCTGAATGAGGGGAAGGCCGGGTACCCTTGGGGAAGGACCCCGTTTCACTGCCAAAAATTTATACTGTTAATCTTCCTCCCAGTCTTCTCCTGGGGACCTATGGTCTTTTACCAGGTAACTGTGCATTGGGGAAAAGGAAATGATCAGATATTTTGGGGATTATTTAAACACTGGCTCAGAAGTGACATTAATTCCAGAAGACCCAAAACATCACTGTGTTCTACAGTCAGAGTTGGGGCTTAAGGAAGTCAGGTGATTGATGGAGTTTTAGCTCAGGTCCATCTCACAGTGGGTCCAGTGGGTCCCTGGACCATTCTGTGGTTCTTTCCCCAGTTCTGGAATGCATAATTGGAATAGACATACTCAGCAACTGGCAGAATCCTCACATTGGTTCCCTGACTCATGGAGTGAGGGCCATTATGGTAGGAAAGGCCAAGTGGAAGACACTAGAACTGCCCCTGCATAGCAAAATAGTAAAACAGAAGCAATACCAGATTTCTGGAAGTATTGCAGAGATTAATGCCACTTGTAAGGACTTGAAGGATGCAGGGGTGGTGATTCCCACCACATCCCCATTAAACTTTCCCATTTGGCCTGTGCAGAAAACAGATGGGTCTTGGAGGATGACAGTGGATTATGTAAGCTTAACCAGGTGGTGACTCCAATTGTAGCTGCTGTTCCAGATGTGGTATCACTGGTTGAGTAAATCAACACATCCCCTGGTACCTGGTATGTAGCTATTGAGCTGGCAAATGCTTTTTTCTCAATAGCAGTTAGTAAGGACTACCAGAAACAGTTTGATTTCAGTTGGCAAGGCCATCAGTTTACATTCACTGTCCTATCTCAGGGGCATCTCAACTCTCCAGCCCTATGTTATAACATTGTCTGGAGGTTACCTTGATCATTTCTCTCTCCCACAAGACACCACATTGGTCCATTATATTGATGATATCATGTTGATTGGACCTGACCAAGAAGTCGCAACTACTCTCAATTTGTTGGTAAGGTATTTGCATGTCAGAGGATAGGAGATAAATCCAACAAAAATACAGGGGCTTTCCACCCCAGCAAAACTTCTAGGTGTCCAGTAGTGTGGGGCATGTTCAAGATATCCCTTCTAAGGTGAAGGATAAGCTGATGCATCTGGCCCCTCCTACAACCAAGAAACAGGCATAATGCCTCATTAGCCTCTTTTGATTTTGGAGACAACATAGTTCTCATTTGGGTGTGCTACTCCAGCCCATTTACCAACTGACAAGAAAATCTTCTAGTTTTGAATGGGGACTGGAACAAGATGAGGCTCTGTGACAGGTCCAGGCTTCTGTGCAAGCTGCTCTGCCACTTGTACCATATGATCCAGCTGATCCAATGGTGCAAGAAGTGTCAGTGGCAAATAAGAGTTGCTGTTTGGAGCCTTGGCAGGCTCCTTTAGGAGAATCATAATGCAGGCCGTTAGAATTTTGGAGTGAAATCTTAGCATCCTCTACAGATAACCACTCTCCATTTGAGAAACAGCTTTTGGACTGCTATTGGGTCTTAGTAGAGACAGAATGCTTAACCATGGGCCACCAAGTTACCATGAGAACTGAGTTACCTATCATGAGCCATGAAGTTGGGTGTGCACAGCAGCTCTCCTATAAAAATGGAAATGGTATGTATGAGATAGGGTTCGAGCGGGTCCTGAAGGCACAAGTAGATTACATGAGAATGTGACCCAAATGCCCAAGACCCTGCTCCTTCCACCTTACATTCTCTGTCCCAGCCCATAGCTATGGCATCTTGAGTAGTTCCTTACAGTTGATTGAGGAAGAGAAAACTCAGGCCTGGTTTACAGATGTTTCTGCATGATATGCAGGCACCAACCAAAAGTGGACAGCTGCAGCACTGCAGCCCCTTTCTGGGATGTCCCTGAAGGAAGTGGTGAGGGGAAATCCTCCCAGTGGGTGGAACTTTGAGCACTGCACCTGGTTGTTCATTTTGCTTGGAAGGAGAACTGGCCAGAGATGCATTTGTATATTGATTCATTGGCTAATGGTTTGGCTGGATGTTCAGGGACTTGGAAGGAACATAATTGGGAAATAGGTGACAAGGAAGTCTGTGGAAGAGGTATGTGGATAGACCTTTCTGAGTAGGCAAAAAACATGAAGATATTTGTGTCCCATGTGAATGCTCACCAGAGAGTGACATCAGCAGAGGAAGATTTTAGTAATCAGGAGGATAAGGTACCTGTTTGATGGATACCAGTCAGCCTCTTTCCCCAGCCACTCTGCTGTCATTGCCAAATGGGCTCATGAACAAAGTAGTCATGGTGGTAGAAATGGAGGTTATGCATGGGCTCAGCAACATGGGTTTCCACTCACCAAGGCTGACCTGGCCACAGCCACAGAGCAGAGACTCATACTCAGTCCCTGATACGTCACCATTCCGCAAGGTGATCAGCCTGCTACCTGGTGGCAGGTTGATTATATTGGACCATTTCCATCAAGGAAGGGGCAGCAATTTGTTCTTACTGAAATAGACACATACTCTGGATATGAATTTGCCTTCTCTGCATGAAATGCTTCTGCCAAAACTACCATCCATAGATTTACCAAATGCTTTAACCACCATCATGGTATTCCACACAGCATTGCTTCTGACCAAGGAACCCACTTCACAGCAAATGAAGTGAGGGAATGGGCACATGCTCATAGTATTCTCTGGTCTTACCATGTTCCCCATAATCCAGAGGCAGTTGGGTTGATAGAACAGTGGAACGGCCTTTTGAAGACTCAACTATGGCACCAACTAGGTGGCAATACCTTGCAGGGCTGGACAGTGTTCTCCAGAAGGCTGTGTATGCTCTGAATCAGCATCCACTCTCTGGGGCTGTTTCTCCCATAGCCAAGATTCATGGGTCCAGGAATCAAAGGGGTGGAAACAGGAATGGCACCACTCACTATCACTCTTAGTGATCCACTAGGAAAATTTTAGCTTCCTGTCCCTGCAAGCTTAAGCTCTGCTGGTCTACAAGTCTTAGTTCCAATAGGAAGAGTGCTCCCACCAGGAGACAACAATAATTCCATTGAACTGGAAGTTAAGACTGCCATCTGGCCACTTTGGGCTTCTCATGCCTCTGAAGGAACAGGCAAGGAAGGAATTACTGTACTTGATTGTGACTATCAAGGGGAAATAGCACTGCAACTACACAGTGGAGGTAAAGAAGAATTTTCCTGGAATACAGGAGATCCCCCAGGGTGTCTCTTACTACTGCCATGCCCTGTGATTAAAGTCAATGGAAAACTGCAACAACCCAATCCAGGCAGGACTACCAATGGCCCAGAAACTTCAGGAATGAAGGTTTGGGTCACCCCACCAGGCAAAGAACCACAGCCAGCTGAAGTGCTTGCTGAGGGTAAAGGGAACATGGAATGGGTAGTGGAAGAAGGTCATGATAAATATGAACTATGACCCATGACCAGTTACAGAAATGAGGACTATGATGGCCTGAATATTTCCTCCTTGTTTTGTTATGAATATGTTTATATTTGTCTGTAAAGCAAATATCTTTGTTTTCTTCTCTATCTTATCCCCTTATCCTATGACATAAGTTGAATTGTTTCATTTCGCAGTATGTAAGTTAAAGGAAATCAAGTTTAAGAGTCAAAGTCACCCGAGGACTTGCAGCCTATTCTGGAGAGATTTAGTGCATTTCCGGTTGTATGCAGGACAGCTGAGTATTGTTAGGCAAAATATATGTCTGTTATTGCGCTCTACTTAGAGACAAAATATGGCTTAAAGTGATGTGTATAACTGCCAAGTTGACAAGGGGTGGACTGTGATGTTAGGTTCATGTGTCACCTTGGCCAGGTGATGGTGTCCAGGTGTCTGGTCAAGCAAGCACTGGCCTATTACATTTGTGGCTGGTTAATAAACCAGAAGACTGGTTTATTAAATCATTAGTCACTTGACTGCACCTGTGACTGATTATGTCAACAAAGGGTGTGTCTTCCACAATGAGAGAATTCAGTCAGCTGGATTTAATCCAATCAGTTGAAGACTTCTAAGGGAGGAAGAGAGAGGACCTTCACTTCTTCTTCAGCTAGCCAGTGAAGCATTTCCCAGAGTTCATCAAACACCTTCTTCAGAGTTGCCAGTTCACTGCCTGCCCTATGGAATTTGGACTCGTGCATCGCCACCTTTGTGTGAGACACTTTTATAAAATCTTATATTTATAGATATCTCTCATTGGCTCTGTTTCCCTAGAGAACCCTAACTAATATAGCAAATAATTTCAAATTGCCATAAAAGTTGCAAGTGTAAGAATAGTCTGAATAAATATGCACACACCTTTTACCCAGACTCACTTATTAACATTTTACCCCATTTGCTGTATTATTATTTCTTTTTCCTTGAACCATTTGAGGATAAGTTACATAAATAATGGCCTTTACCCCTAAGCTTTTCAGTGTGTATTGCCTAAGAAAAGTAATATTCTCTTACGTAGTCATCGTACAGTTACTGACTTCAGTAAATTTAACATTGATATAATACTTTCATCTAATCTGCTGTCTGTATTCCAATTTTGCCAATTGATCCAAAAATTTCCTTTATAGCATTTTTTTTCTTCTACTCTACATGGAACTAGTCTCAGATCAGGTACTGCATTTAATTGTCATGTCTCTTTAGTATTTTTTAACATGTACTATTTCCATTGCTTTCTTGTGTCCCTTAAAACTGACATTTTTGAAGAATAGAGTCTTCCTCTTTTTAATACAACATGCCTCATTATTAGACTTAAGTTAAGCATCTATAGCTGGAAAACTGAAAAAATGATGTTGTGTCCTCAAGATAACTTACCTAGAGACACAAGGTGTCCATCTGCCCCTTGGTGGTGTTAATTTTGATCACCCGGTCCAGGTGTTGTCCAATTTCTCCACTGTGTAAATACTGTTTTTTCCCTTCCACTTAATAATCTGTAGGGAGACACTTTAAATCCATGAAAACATTGAGCTCCTCATCAAAGTTCCATCTTGGCTAAGTGTTCGTTGATGAATCTTACCTGATCCATTTGCTAACATGATGGCTGCAAATGCTAATTTACAACTCCACTCTCCCTTCTCATTCACCAGCCAGGCCTCAGCATTCTGTTGTTCTCCTCATTTATTTATTTTTTATCAGTATGACTTATGACCTATTTTTTCAATGGTTTACAATTTATTACTGTATTAAGCTATGCAAAACAAACTTTTAATAGTGGTTATCTCTAGTGGGTGGTATTTGGGGAAAAGGGGTAAAAGAAAGAGATTTAAACTTTTTACTTGATATAATGCTTTACTATAAACTTTTTACAATAAGGGGTATGCATTCCTCCTCCTTTTTTTTTATTCGAATGAGAAATGTAGAGTTATGAGAGAAAGAAAATCCTCCTGGAACACTCTAGAGACAGCAGGAAATAATGACATGGCCTTGGGAAGGTGGCCATTCCTAATTCTTTGCTTCTTATATAAATATAAGTCCCAATATGAGAAAGGCAACTTTTTAGATTTATAATTCCAGTAGGGGATGTGACTATGGTTTCTAAATTAAATCCATTTGTAATCAGCTGGCTCAGTATATAAGGTAAGCTAGTTAAAATTGGTCTATAGTGTGGGGCTTAAGAAAAGGTAGAAGCTAAATTAGCTTCTACCAAGTCATTCCTATTAGAGCACTTGGAGTGGTTTCAAGAAGGATTTGAAGAAATAATAATATGAATCTCACATAATCAGATATTTAAGAATCGTCACATTACTATATTTTCCTTAAAACAAATCCAAGCTTTCATGCAACCAGACTAGCAAGGAATTCAATTTCTTATTATATTTTAATATATTGCTTTGCCCCATTCCCACTATCAATCCTTGCATCTCTGCAAAGAAAGAAAATACCCCATCCTCTTGTCCACTTCATAACATACACACACAAAAATAAACAATTTTAAACCTGAGTGAGACTTGTTTCGAAGACAGGAACTTTGTAAGGGAGATATCTTCCCTGAGCGTCCCAGGAGCAGAACAT
This sequence comes from Choloepus didactylus, assembly GCF_015220235.1. NCBI lineage: Eukaryota > Metazoa > Chordata > Mammalia > Pilosa > Megalonychidae > Choloepus > Choloepus didactylus. Next base: position 122,274,913 of record NC_051314.1, read on the forward strand.
TGTGAGTTAGGCACAGAGGATATTTCCTTTCTGTTATTTCAGGAATTGAGTCCTCTTGGAAAGTTTTCTTTCTCTCAGAAGAGTTGCAGATCTACCCATTGACAGAGCTGGCTCTGACATAGTGTTAGCCCCAGATAACTTGGAACGGAGCAGCCATGTGGGGTTTAAAGGCTGTGACCTGAGGGTTGGTTGGTGGGAAACAATGTGAGTTGCTCGCTCACACCAAATCTTCAGCCAAGCCTCTGCATCTTAGAAGCAACACTCTCTTTCCTTTTCCCTCCACCTTTTGGGAAACGGTGCCCTCCTTGACCATCGTCCATTACCAGCTGGAGGTTTATACTGTTTCTCTTTCCCTTTCCAGGTCCCAGATTATTTATTATTACCTGAAAATCTTCTCCAAATCACTGTAAGCTCCCCAATAGATAACCGAGTAACAGCTAAATACCTTCTCCCAGTTCCTTAGCAGTTCCTGACCAGACTCACTCTGTAGAACTAATCTTTTTTTCTTGATTAAATCTTTATTTTTTATCATCTAATCTTAAAAATTATTTTATTTATTCACTGTTACATTGTTAATTTCATTGAAAAAAGAAGACAAATTTTTCAATTGCCATTGGTTGTTCATGAAATTATTCTTTAAAATATTACTATATATCTAACAAACAATACATTTATGTGGTAAAAATTCATCCAATCTGCCAATTCCTTTTCCCAGAGGCAAGCACCCTTAGGACTTTCTTGTTTACCTATATACATATAATATCCTCTCCCCAAGTTTTAATTATAAATCAGACCATTGTCTTCTTCCTTGTTTCTTGGAAGTGCTACATTTATCTGAATCTTAACAGATGCATCAAGGTTTGCCAGGCAGAGAAGGGCAAGATGGGCAGTCATGCAGGGCACACAGCACGTGAGAATGGACGGAGGTAACTGGGATGATCATCAAAGATCTTGGTGATGAGGAAGGATGAGCAATTCAGAAGCATGGGTGACAGAGAAAAGGCAGGAAATGTTCTCTATTGTTTAATATAACGGGGCTATATAGAACGAAGAGGCAGAAAGTCTAAAGACCCTCATGGTATAGTGAATTTATCATATGCTAAAGATGGGAAAAAATGGATTAGTCAGTCAATAATGCTGGGGCAATGTCAAAGCCACCTGAAAAAAATAAGCTTATTCCTTTCCTTACATCGTGTATCTCTAAAAGATTCAAAGGTTTAAAAATTGAAACCATTAAAGTAGTAGGGGATGTGCTTTATAACATTGGTTTGAAAAACACATTTTTAAAATTCAGTTTTATTAAGAAATATTCACATATCATACAATCATCCACAGTGTACAATTGTTCACAGTACCATCATATAGTTGTGTATTCATCACCACAATCAGTTTTTGAACATTTTCATTACTCCAAAAACAAAAATAAGAATCAAAGTAAAAAAGAACACCCAAAACCTCCCATCCCCCTCTATTACACATTTAATTTTTGTCCCCATTTTTTATAGAACTAATCTTAACTGGGATTGATCATAAAAGGGCTGAGTTAGGGCTGTGAGTCAAGCAGTAGTGGTGCCCATTGCAGGCGGCCTCTACAGAGATGAGTGGCCCCACTTCCACTCCCTCTTCTCGAGAACTCCAAAGTATACTCAGCACTTTCATCACAGGCACTCATTGTGTGGTCACTCATGGAAGAAAGATCTTCCTCAAAAGCACAATCAAAGAAGGGTGATTGTACTCTAGACAGCTTTCTTGTAAATGTGTCCCTTTTGATTATGATAATGATAAACTTATATTTACTGAGTATTTTCCATGTGTCAGGTATTATTCTTAGACCTTTTTGTATATTATGTCATTTAAGCATCACAATGACCTTTTAAAAGAGGTACTATTATTATCCCCATTTTACAGATGAGATAAGATGATCCCCAAAGTTGCATGGCCCAAAAGACTGACATCCAGGAACTAGGCCTGGGACCTCCCCACTTAATAACTACAGACGCTGGTCAGGGCTAACCTCACTATGGTGCCCAGTCTTCTCTGTCAAGTTAAAGGCTCTCTGCATTGGGGCAGGTTAAAGTCTATAACTATTCAGTAGGGTGCCAGGCTCCACTCATCACAGACGAACTGGAGAAGGGGATCCACCCCTCGTTGCCTAAAATTTTGAAAAGTGGTGTTCAGGGATTCTAACTATCATGTTAACTCTCCACGTATTCTCTCACAGGGCCTGAGACAGTTCATTGAAAGGGATGTGCCTCTGCACCCCACGCCCTTGCTAGGGAAGGAAACGTCTTCTTCCCTCTCTTTCACCCTCTTTACTAGTCGGAGAAGTTTGGGATGCAACTGAGTTCAGTCAGATGAAGCTTTGTGCAGGGGCCAGCTCCACGCCTCCCCAGGCTTGGAAGACCTGTGCTGTCCATGACAACGTGGGCTTTCTTAGCTCTTCCATCTGTTCCAACATGTTAAACCACGCAAACCTGGAAACGTCGAAAGCTTGGCTTTCTTCTTGTAACATGGAAAAAGAAAATCGCAGAAAACAAGCCCATTTAGTCAGAATTCATTCTGATTCTTCTACTGCAATATAAATAACATGTAACTTAAATTATGTTAATCATTTTAGAAATTTACATGGAGTTTGGGGTGACAAAGCAGAAGGGGAAATTAAGGTTAATACTGACTTGTAAACTACAAACAAGAGAAATATATATGAAAACAAAGAAAATTGCTAGATAAAAAGAAGAAAGAAAACAGCCACAGCCTGGTCACTTAATTCATTTCATGTAATCCTTCTCCCTCTTCTCTTTGCTTCCAAGGGTCTGACCCCTGGAAGTTGTTAGAAATGGGAGGAGGTGAGCAGATACAGCATCCATGTAGCGATATAGTTTCATATACAATTTTCACATGAACTTGGGTCTCTGAATATAGGCTTGATAACTTTCTAGACCTGAAAGCCTCACAATCTATAGGGATAACTGCCCAAGGAAGAGTCATACAGAGCAGATGAGATGGCCCTGGCTTTGGAGCTGAGTTTGAATCACTGTTCTAGGATCCCCTCACTCCCTTAGGTAAATCACCTAACCACTCTGAGATTTGGTTTCCTCGTTTGTAAAATTAGGATAATGACAACAACCTTGCACAGCTAGTGTGAGCTTTAGATAAATGGTGCCTCCTATTAGTATCCAACTAATGTGCCACCCTCACTACCACAAAAAGCCATTGGAGGGAAGGACCTGAGAATTTGATGGATTCAAAAATAAACTAGCCTGAGAGTTGAAGATAAGTGAAATGATAAGAGTGATGAATGAAAGAGAATAAAATGTCTCTACCAAGTTGTTAACTTTGTCTCTTCTTTCACGTTTTTTTGTCTGTTTTATGTTGTTTTGTTGTGGCAGGAGGTGATAAGTGGGATGCTCTGCTTCTAAAGCTTACTCTCAATATGAGTTTGGTCTCCAACTAGAGGAAAAGGTACCAACAATCCCCATCTAGCATTTTCTTGACAGATTTCTGTCTCAAACAACACTGTGATATACTTCTGTCAGTATTTCCAGCTTGCTTAAGAGTTTCAGCCATAATAGAGGTCAGGAAAGTGCCAACTAATCTTGAGGGACCAGAATACATTGAGATCAGAAACAGAGGCCAAGGCGTGCCCAGTTATGCCTGTTGAACATCATAGTGAATCTTGCCATGAAGAAGACACTGAAGAATTGAAAGGCGGAATAGAATGTGGCTCACCCTCCAGAGCAGGCTCCTGCTCCTTTGAAATTAGGGTAGTAAAGTACCAGTTAGGTATGTCCCTATGGGCTCTTCACAGTAAGTGGAGGCTACACCACCCACCAGCTCCCTGCCCACAAAGATTATCATTAGAACCGTCTCAAATAGGGACATCTCAAATTCATTTTGTCATATGATTGAATTTCTCATCATCTCACAGTTAGATGGTATTAAACTGAGATCCTTCTTGTTATAAGGCAATCTGTGTCCTTCTGTTCTATTCACATGAGATGTAAGGAAATAACTGGTTAGTATTAATATACACTAGTGCAATTAAAATAAAACGGCATTCTTCTCTTTTCTTAGGTCTCAAAATGCCAGCTGGGTTTCTTTAAATGCCAGGTGGTTCAATGCTTTAGCTTTAGGGCAATATTTCATGTCATAGTGGTTATAGGTCATGAATCTTGAATCTGAATAGAAATTCATAAGATTGACATACAGGAGAATGGGAGCAGCCACAGCCAAACAGTATAATACATGTAATACATGTCTTTACTGTAATATTGCCCACATGATGACATATAGGTTTTTAGCTTAGTGATTTTTTTTCTGGATAACAATCATGAGAATGATGCAAACACACAAAAATCATCACCTCACCATCACCACCAAAACAAAACAAAACAAAACCCCCAGAAAACAAACAAAGCTGTTCCACTTGATTCTTGCAATCTTGTTTTTAAAAATTTGTCTGCATTTAAGCTTTCCCCCTTGACATTGCACAACTTCTGGTATTTCATTTCCACGTAAATCTCACCCTTGGGGCTCCCAGATTCATGTATTCTTAAAACTCCAGAACTTTTGCTTTCATCTTTAAAAACTCAAAAATTGCATTATACCAATGAAACCACTCTTTTTTTCAATTATCCTCTTCTGCCTAAAATGGCATAAAAAGCCAAAAAGAAGAAAAAAACTGGTTTGCAAGTCAAAATATCACAAATCACTCTAAGCTACCTCAATCAGAAATACAAATAAAGGAAAAAGTATTTTACTAAATCTTCTTTAGAAAAGATATTTTATTGGCTCAAACAAAACAGCACTAGGAAAATGATTGAATGCAATACACGTTTCTGGACTGGATCTAATAACGGAGGAGAAAATGCCTAAAAGGGTATTTTTGGGACATATGAAAAAATGGAATATAGACTGTAAGCTTTATATCAATGTTAAATTTCCTGAACGTGATAACTGCGCTTAAGGTGTTGACGTAAGTGAATATCCATGTTCCTAAGAAAAGCATATGGAAGAATTAAGTATTCAAGGAGCATATGTATACAACCTATTCTCAAATATTTAGAAAATAGATGGAAAGCAATATGAGAAAGAGAGAGATAGCAGGATGGGTGGATGGATGGACGGATGGACAGATGGATGAAGGATGGATGGAATGATAGGGCAAATGTGGCAAAATGTTAAAAGTTGGTGGATCTATGTATTGGTGAGGATAAGTTGGTGGGGGTATCTTGCAATTCTCTGAATGAGTTTTGTATTATTTTTGCAACTGTCCTGTAAGTTTGAAATTATTTTTCAAAACATTTTATTTCAAAAAACATTTACTTAGAAACAACAGCACTAGATGGATGCATATCTGGAAACAGAAAATGAGCTTATGTAACTGTAAATTGTAGTAAAATACAAACTAATCAGGACACACTCATCCCATCATAATACTTATTTTTCTCAAACTCTACTCCTATTCCCCACATCCTATACTTAACTAAAAGACCAGTAACAGGGATGCAAGGGATTCCGGCAAGGAAAAGTACTAGAAATAGTTTGCTCATAGTGCAGTAAGATTTCTGGAGTTTGAAACACTAGGCAAAGAGGTAGCTATTACCCTCCTTGCTTTATATTTGGTCCATAATATAAGAATAAATACACAATATTACTCAGCTGCACACTGGAAAATATTTCCACTCTGTGGTAATTTGTAAACATGGTACTTGTCCTTCAACGCTGTGACCTTGTCATATAGAAGTCAAAACTTTAATGGTGCTTTCCTAATCTCTCTCACACAATTAGGAGCCCATTTTTTCCTTACCCACCCCCCCAAAATAGTGCACCACCACCCCCGCCCCCCAAAAAAAGATAAGTCTAAGCTAAACCCCAGAACTTGTGAATGTGACCTTATATGGAAAAAGGGTCTTTGCAGATGTAACTAAGGTTCTCAAATGAGCTCATACTGAATTCAGGGTGGGCCCTAAATCAATAACAGGTGTCCTTATAAGAGAAAGGCAGAAACGCAGGGGAGAAGGCCAGGTGAAGACAGAGGCAGAGACTGCAATTATGCAGCCACAACCCAAAGAAACCTGCAGTCACAAGAAGCTGGAGAGGCAGGAGGAGTCTCTCCCAGAGCCCTCCCTGAGGGTACAGCCCTGCGGGCACCTTGATTTCAAGTTTCTGCCAACCAGAACTGTGAGAGAATACATTTCTGTTGTTTTAAGCCAACAAGTTTGTGGATGTTTTTTAAAGGCAGTCTTAGGAAATAAGATACCATTCAGTTTTTTCTCATTCTCAATTTCTACCCTAAAATTGTCAAGTTTGAGGAGCATGAAAATCCAATTAAACAAGTGTCTCTGAAAATGAATACTAAATAGATCAGTGGAGTGAGAAGTTAGGGATGCTAATAGAGCTCAAATGGAAGTCTTAGAGAAAGAATTCAAGTTAAAGAAGAGAAGAGAAATAATTTTGAAGGGCAAAAGCTGAACAGGATCCTTTTCCTTTTTTCTTTTGCTGACTGAGAATATGTTTCCAAGAATTAGCATATCTACCAAAAACATTGTATCTTCTAGAGGACAAGACTCTAGCTATCTCATGAGATTTAATTCCAAAATAAGTGAGGACACAAAAAGAAGTAATGAAGATGGAAATGAATAGGGAAAGCAAAATTAGGACAAGAAGAAAAGAGGAGTAATATGTGTAGAAAGAGAAGAAAGCTTTTTCAGGAAGAAGAGAATATATATTTTTTTGCACTGTTTGAAAGAGTTGGTTCCAAAATGCTGTAAAACAAAATCAGGCACAGATGTTTGGTTTCCTTTCCACAAGTCCTAATTGGAAAGATATGGGCATCTTTCAGAGGCTAGAGAGCCTTGCTCAATTGATTCTACTTCTGAGGTGAGTTCCAAGTGTTCACGGGTTTCTCTGCAGGGTTCTAACATTTTACCAGATTCTAATTACTGTGTACTTAGAGAGGACAGATACCACCAGACTCAATGGAAGAGCCCTGGGACTTCTCCAATACAATTCTGATTGTATTGGAAGCACTGGACTGAGTGTAAGGAGGTTCAGGTTCTGGCTTTAACTTTGCCACTGAATAGATTCATCATTTTAAGAAAGTTGGTTAATCCCTCTGAACCTCAATTCCTCACTTATATCTAAAACGAGTTGGGCTGAAATGGTATCTTCTAGTACCAGTTTGCTAGTCTTTAAAGAAAGATTAAGACACTGTCAAAATAGTTCACTAAAACAAAATTAGAAGCAAAACAAATGCAACAAAGTCTTTTAGAACCTGGAACTTTTGTTCCCAAATATGCTGAAATCAGTTTACCTTTTAATATTATCACAGGTCTAGAGGTGCAACCTTTTCTGATCCCTATTATCCAACTTCCCATAGAGAAGGATTAAATCACAGTGAACTCCCACCTCACTCTTAGCTCTCACAGTATACCTTCACTTTGGTATGTCAGTATATATTATTTAAAGTAAAAGAAGGAGAGTGTATGTAATGCAAGGGTAGTGGTGGCATGGAACATAGTTGAAGGGAAATGGATATTGTAAATTAACTTTGTTTACATATCCTAGAGTTTATCAGTGACACTGTCATAAATTATTCAGAATTATAGAATTATGGTTCATTTAAATCCTTTCGAAGAGTCATGAATTAAGCTCAAAACACCCTAACAGTTAGGATTATCTTGATGGATTATCACAGATTGACGTGTGGTTCAGATTGTAGGTCCAGAGCTTTTTCACAATAGCCACAGGTAAATTGGCTCCTGGGGAATTATTCAGGTTAAATTTCTGATTGTCTAGAAGATTTGTGATGCTCAATTTAATAGCTGTCAGTCACACTGAGGTGTGTAATAAATGTAAAATACACATTGACATTTGACTACAGTAGCAAAAAAAAATGTAAAATACATTATCAAAAATTTTTATATTAAATGTTAAAATGATAATATTTTTGATATATCAGGTCAAGTAAAATGTATTAAATTTAATTTCACCTGTTTCATTTTACTTTTTAAAATGTGGCAACCAGAAATTTAATATATAGCTACTAGAAATTACTTATGTGACTCACCTTTGAGGCTCAAATTATATTTCAAATGTGCAGTGATGGTCTAGACCATAACTCCTTGAATAAAGGAGCCATTCCCATCTTGTTATGTATGATATCCTTAATACCTAAGGTGAATGATCAATAAATGGGTTTAATGCATTATTAGTGAATGCCGAACAGAGCACATCTTCCCTGAACATTGCTGGAGACACCATGAAAAATCTTTGCTCTCTTACTCCTCTGCTCTTTTATTCCCTTTTGTGTTGTTTCAGAATAAATCAGATTTACTTAATACTTCACTGTTTTACAGTTTCAGATACGCTAATGTATCAATGCTTCCTTACTTTAAGTTCTAGTCCTTTAAATGGCTTGACGTGTTCTAAATCTCCTTAGTCAGTTAATTGCATTTTCTCTCTTAGGGTGATGTGCTGGATAGTCTCCTATCACTTATCATTAGCCTCTTTAAAGGCAGGAACTACATTCCCCAGGATCTCCTTCCCTGCCTTGTTCTTAGATTGGAATCTGTCGATGAGAGGCACTCCTCAAGATTTAGAAGGCAGACAGGAGATCATTATTTTCTAGAGTCAGTTATAGGAAGATGCACAGGCAGATGGAGATTCTAAGCCGATAACAGATACACACAGATGAACCTGCATCTGTGTTTCCAACCGAGATAGCAGGTGCAGGGGTGGGTTTGCCATGAGGTTAATGAAGTTTAAGCTTTGGGGTTTCTCTCTTCCATGGTTCCTTCTAAGACTCTGGGAGTGGCCATAGCTATTTTGTATGCATAATTTTATATTACTTTCTTAAAGAGGGCTCTCTAAATTGTATAAGGTATGGGACTTACAAAACTGGGATCTAGCCCTGAATGACTGGGAGTTTTCCAGAGATCCTGTGATTCCAATGGCTTCAGGAGAGCTCTGGAGAACTACCTTTGAAGTTGGGGCTACAGTCAGATATCTTCAGTCCAGCCTCTCTGACTTCCCCTCCCCCAGCCCTTCCAACAATTGTGCAAGCTCTAACTCCCCTCATACTAGAAACAGAGAGGCTTTTGTTTTCATGACCAAACCAGTCATTGCTAAAAAATGATTGCTGTCAACAATTAGATTATGATTATTTTTGTCCCACTTAATCCTCAATTTAAGAAAAAATGATATTTTGCTTACAACAGAATTGATGGTAGTGGAAAAAAGATTATTTAATATAGTATCAAGAAAACCTTAGAACAAGCTCTGTATTGATCAACTTTGGGCACTCATAATTTCACACGTCGGCACATATGCCAGCTTAATAAATATGTGCTAATAAGTATGTGAATTAATGAGTGAGCGGAGGAATGGATGAATTTGTGTGCTTCTGTGTTCATGTTGCTCTGTACTTATGATTATTAAAACAACATAGATTATGTTTGCTCTAATTAATTCTCTCTAGATTTATTTAGCACAGTACCAAGAACTCCCAGCTGCTTGCTGCTTTTTTGGATGAAAATGATGAGTAATTATGGGAGTCATTCCAGCACAAATTCTAAGAAATCCCAGCATGCATCTGTAATTATTTTAGGGTCTTCCAGAGGTTGGAGACCACACCTGTTAGTTATGATTTGTTTTTTAAGGGGGCATATAAAGAAAGGGGGTGCTGACTATTGGATCAGAGACTGAAGAGTTCAACCCCTCTCATTTTTTTCCTTGCAATCAAATTCTTCATGGTAAATAGCAATGATAATCATATTGTTGCATAAAAAATCAATGGCCAGTCCTCAACAGAATAAATCATGCTTATAGGATAATTTTAATTAAGACCATAACCTTTAAAAATTAAGATGTCATTTAATCATGTTTAGAATATTAGACCAGCCTTTTAAAAGCATCTGCATATGTATAACATTACTGTATACTCCATATTGAAAGCAAATGAAAATATTTGAAATAGGAGTTTTTAATTTTAAAAATATGTATTAATCACATGGAAAAGCCAAAACGTCCATAATTTGCTAATTTTTTTTCTAAGAATTGATTAATTTGTATTTTTCATGGATGGAATAACAAAGAAAAAAGGCGGGATAGTCTCATACTAATTGATAATGAATGTGTAGATAAGCAATTGAATTTGGAAGATTTCGGTCTTTTTTATTTTTATTTTTTCATTTAGTAAACATTTACTGTGTTCTAGCCCTATGCTAGGTACTGTGCTAACCAGTGAGGATACAAAGATGGATTAGACTTGATTGCTACCCTCCTGAAGTGGGGCAGACAGCATTCTAGGAAAACATAAGGACATGCTTTATGGGGAGGAGCTAATTGAAAGTTAATATTTGTGTTGCATATCACCTCATCTACTTTTTACAGCACCTTTGAGAAACTCTCATTTCATAAAGGAAAAAATGACTGGGACGTTGAATCCCTTGCCCAAGTAAACTCCATTAATAAAGAGCAGAGCCAGAACTCATAGCTAAGCCTTGGTGGACACTAGAGGCAAGGAACATAAAAATCCTCTATTCTGGATATTCTTTGGGTACAAGTCACAGTCGCTCTGGCCACGTGTTTAGCATAATCCAGACCGTTCTCTACAGGCCACGTGGGTTCTTCAAACGGGGAATAACCTTTATTGGGTATTCTGTGTCTGCACCTCTCATCCTTGAGGCTAAGAGGGCTCAGTTGCAGAATTCCTCTTCTGCAGTTGGAGCAGAAGGTAGGGCATGCATTAATTTAAGTTTTTTCAAGTACACTATTAAACACATTGACAGCTCATGGTTTGTTTGCGTTAAAGTGGTTTAAACTCTGACATTTATGTTCGTTCTTTGAGGTCTGGACTTCAATTACCTCACCTGTGGGTTATAAATTAAATTATCCCTAAACTACCTTTGAGGAATAAATGGCCAAAGAGATTTGAAATTTTATTATTTTAGTTCTTCAGTGCTGTATCAGAAATAGTTCCTGGTGCTTGGTAAATGTTGAATGAATAAATGCAAAGGATTTAAAATGAGTATTGCAAAGAGTGAACCGGAGCGCAACTTGGATGTCCCATTTTACCTCTCCTGAGTCACTTTCAGGCGTCAAGAGGTTGTGAGGGAGGAGAGCCCTCTATCCAGCTCCAACACAGTGACAGTAGTGCGTGGTCCTCAAAAAACTCCAGATCACAGTCCAGAGTAAAGGTCGCTTCTTTTACTCTCCAGCTCGGCCCCTGCGCTTCAACCTCGGGCGGGTTGGCGAGCTGGAAAGGGCACCAGGCGCCTTTAAATGCTAATGAGACTGGATGCCCAATTCGGGAGCCAAGTTTCCCCACCCTTTTCCCTCGCCCGCCCTTTCCTCCCGGGCCCGTGCGCCGCCTAGAAAAACTTGTGCGGGGCCATTTTTGGGGCAGTAAGATCGAGCTAGGAGCCTAAGAGCGAGCGCGCAGCCCGAGAGCTCGAGCCGCCTCCGCCGCGAGACCCCACCTCGGCCGCCGCCGCCTGCGCCGCGAGATCCGCACCGGCCTCCCCGAGAGCGAGCCCCGGCCGCCGCGACCACCAGCCGCGCTAACCGCCGACCAACCGCCACCGAGGTGCCCGAGTGAGAGCAGAGGAGGCGGCATGAGCGAGGCGGGCGAGGCCACCACCACCACCACCACCCTCCCGCAGGCTCCGGCGGAGGCGGCCGCCACGGCCCCCCAGGATCCCGCGCCCAAGAGCCCGGTGGGCAGCGGCGCGCCCCCGGCCGCGGCCCCGGCGCCCGCCGCCCTGGTCGCAGGAAACCCGGGTGGGGACGCGGCGCCCGCAGCCGCGAGCACTGCGAGCACCGCGGCCCCCGCCTCTTCGGCCCCCGCCGGCAGCGAAGACGCAGAGAAAAAAGTTCTCGGTGAGTGCGGGCCGGGCGGGCGGAGCGGGCGGAGCGGCCGGCCGCCGAGCACGTGTGCGCAGCTGCAGCTCCCGGCGGGAGAGGCTGACAGTCCGGGGTCCCCCGGGACCTCGGGTTCCCAGCGCCGGTGGCCTCTGGCCACCTGCCCTGCAGCGCTCCCAGGTGAGCGTGCTGCGCTCCTCGCCGCCCGGTGCGCGTCCCTCCTGGGCCAGCAAGTTGGGGACTTAACTTCTGTCTCCCAGGCGGGCACTGTCGCGGATTCCCGTCGTGGAGGATGTCTCATCCGAAGAGGGGGGGAGCGGCGGTCTGGGAGAGGGGACTCGGAGTAGGGATGGATGTGAATGTAGCGGAGGATCAGAAAACGTGGGCCGGGGACTTTGGAGTCCTGGCTTGGGATCTGGAGGGAAAGAGAGGATTTCCTTTGGTGAGGAGTGCGGTGCCAGATGGAGACAGGGAGGGCTTCTTGCCGGGACGGCTCAGGTGTCTGTCCCTGATGCCCTTCCCACATGGGCATGAGGGAAGACACCATGCTGTTGTCAGCCACATGCCGACAAATAGGTGTTGTAATCCTTTCCGCGTCTTCCCCCCTCCCAGTGTGCCCCCTGCTGCCAAGAGCCATCACGTGTCCACCAATCGCTACACTTCTCCCTTTTGCTGGACTGTGGGAACGCACGTGTCGCGGCAGCTGAAAAACTTTGTCGGAAGTGTGGATGTGACGTTTGCTCAGAACGTCGATACCTTGGGACTTGAAATTTAGGGAAACGGATGAGATGGTCAGGTTGGGGTGGCAAAGATTTTCTGTGGTAGTGGTTGTCTTTGCCACATATTTCAGCGTTCTCCTCCATGAAGTAACGCCCTGTGAGGCCTTACACAGGCTTGCAAAGCTTGTGGGTGGTGAATAAGCTCACTACAGGGTGTGTGACTAAATCATTCACTCTTTCTTTCTTAAACTGGAAAGTTACAGGTGGGTGTAGGATGCTTCAGAGAAATTTTAAATATTTTGGGTGGGACGTGTTGGTCTAATTTCTCTGAGCCTGGTCTGCCAATTAGGAAGAAATTGGGATACTATGAAGAAAGTGTTACATGATTCATTGTCACCCAGCTTGAGAGGCCTGTTTTCTTGTTTTTCCAGTGCATTTACTCAGTTCCTGCCAAAAAAGCTAAGTGTACCCTGTGTAGGTTAAGAAACAAAATATCCCTCTTTTTGTTGGATAAAAGTTGCCTAAACCCCAGCCAATATTGTATTGTGATATTGTTTCCAGCATATGTTTCTTGGAACACTTCAATGCAAAATGGGGAGAGAAACAATCTTATTCAAAGCCCAAAGCAGGGTGAAACTTCTTAATGATACCTATTTTATATGAAGCAGCTTTTGCAGTTTTTTTATTGGAACCCTCTACTCTTCTGAGATAGGGCAAGCAGATGTTATCTTTAGTTTAAAGATGAAGAAAACAGATAATTTAAGTTAATTCTTCAATCACCGACCACTATTAAGCGTCTCCTGGATTCCTGGTGATGAGTCTGAAGGTCTTTGGTCTTTCTACTTTAACACCAGCTTTCAAAATGAAAGACGACCTTCTACATGACATTTCTACACCGTCTCTGTGTGTGCTGCCATCTGCCTTCCTTTGTCAAACACTGTGCCTAAGAGGTTACGGTAGGCACAGTGCTATCTGATGGGGAAATTGGGGCTTTGCCCATTCTGTTTTTATACACAGGCCTTAGATTCAGTATAGAGCACCTAGGTCAGGGAAAATTGTTTACATTTACAAAACTTCCCTCCTGATGAACATTGTAGAAGCCTTAAGGTCCTCTGGCTGCCACCCCTCTCCCTCTTGCCTTTGTGTATGTGGGGTGGTTTATGGATTTAAAGAGGCAAGAAGTGTGAGTGAATGTGTTTGGCAACATGAAGTCCTTGGAAGTATTAGTGGAATTAGAAAAAAAAAATTTTTTTTTAGCTACATTGAGGAGTAATAATAATTTTCAACCTTCATTGAAGTAAGACTTGAAAATCATTTATTGTCTCCCCTCCCCCAGTATTTAGGTTGCTTTTTAAATCAAGAGTATTATTTTGACAGCGCTAGATGTTAGCTATATAAAAATGAATCAAGACAGCAATATATTTTCTTAGGTCATCACTTTTGGGTCAAATGAAAGAGGGAAAAAATGGCATATCATTTGGAACAATGTCTGACTTAAAAAGTGTATAATTTATCAAAAAGTGGCCCATTCTGTGCACATTTGGATCTAAAACATCATACTTTGTTCCTCCTTTGCCCCGCTGCTCTAATTAGAATGGCCTCAAACTGAAGATTCCAGTGTTTTGATCTCTTCATTGGAGAGATGGAGAATGCTTAGTCAATATGGGCTGAATGAATTTGCTTCGAGGCATAAAGAGTTTTATTTTGTTTTGTTTTGTTTTTTTTACAAAAGACTAAAATATTTGCCAAGCTTATCAGTCTAGCAAAACTTAGATCTAACCCTTCCCCATACAGAGTAAGCCCTAATTACTATGTTAGTTCTGAATTTAAAAACCAAAGCCTTACTGTTTATATTTGGAAATTATAAATTTTGTATTTGAGAGAGGCAGCATGGATTAATGTTAATTGTTACTTTTTGTTCTCTATTAAGCTTTTTTTTTTTTTAAGGTACTCTATTGTCCTGTTTCCTGTTTCTTTGAGTCTTGATAATTGCTTTATGCATTTCCTGAATTAAGGCATAACATTTCCTGGAGGGACTGAATTTGGCATTCACAGCTGCTTCAAAGGGCCATATTTGAGATGGTTGAAATAAATATGAATCTACAAAGTACAAACAGTACCAGGTTTTTTTTTCCCCCCTTAATTCCTTCTCTTAAGGAATCCTGTTAAAATCTGGTGTTGTGGAGAATTGGCCTTGCTCCTGACAGAAGGCAGGAACAATAACTAAGTTAGAGAGGAGGGGGGTGGTTTATAGAAAGTGCTGAGTAGGGTTCCCTCCAAATGCCGAGTAGGGTAAACAGTGAAACAGAAGCCCAAATTCATCACTGATTTGAAAAGGCCTGTTGCATCACGGTGCACGTGGTAAGTACAGAACTGGATTGAGACAGCAGCAGTTCTATTATTATTCTTGACGCCTGTTGGGCCCCCATTTGGCAATTAGACAAGTTACTTTATGTCTTTGTCGATGGGTTATTAGCAAGGTGCTACTGTGTTTGCCTACTATTTCAAAGGGTGAAAGTGACCCGTTAAGCACTTTGGCATCTCCCTCCATTTGCTTTCATTGGACCCGCTTCTGGGAGAGGTCTCTTTTGGGGCTCTCTTGCTTTACTTATTTATTGCAGAATTGCATAGACTGATGAACATCCTTAGCTTATGAATTTCCTGAAAAGTTTAATATGGAAGGAAGGTTTAGTCTTCCCTGAAAGGTATTTCCTTGTATCTTGCCTTGCTCTCTTTTCTTTTCCTTATTTTGGAATTAAGCTTTTAATGGTTCTTCGGATATGTTTAGGCTTTCATATAATGCTATCACAATTGTAGTGATATGAGATTTATCTCTTTGTAGGTCAGATACTAATTTATCTGCTTAATCCTATTTTAGCCACCAAAGTCCTTGGCACTGTCAAATGGTTCAACGTCAGAAATGGATATGGATTTATAAATCGGTATGTGTGTGTGTATATCTCTATGTTTTAAATATGTACTTATGTTGTGGCACCAGCAGTTATAAAGCCCTTTCCATACTTTAAGCTTGTTTAATTTTAAGATTTCTAAGCACTGTAAATATTCCCATTTTTAAACTACTGGTCATTAAAGTACATTTCCAGAACACTAATAGGCAACTTATTTCATATAATGTAGTTATTAGAGGGGAAGAAAAGGGTAGTGTAAAAGAAAATCAGAAATGAGGAAGGTCCTTAGGATAATAGAGTCCATATCTATAAGTTCACAGATGGAGAAATGGAGTCCTTAGACTGGTTAAACAACTTCTCTGAGGTCACACAACTAGTGAGTGAGTAGTTGAGGTGGATCTGTAACCCAGTTCTGGTCCAAGTCCTGTGTAGAAACTGTTGTATTTTCTTCCAATATGGTAACTTACAACCCTATAAACTTTTGAGAGTATTAGGATATTTTTAGATGATATTGTTATTTTCTTTGCATTTTTTTTTTTTTTTTTTTTTCTCTCACTTAAAACAGTTCCTCCAGTTTCTTCCTTGGCTGTTTTGGTTGTGTTGGGGCTGGGCTGGGCAGGGTGGTGGCAGTGGTGGGGGGTTGTTTTAAGTTTCACTGTAAGGGGAGCCTAGTTGACAGCTGTGCCCTGTCCTTTTAACTGTCTTGCTTTGCTTTTGCTGGGAGGAAAATCCAGGGCTCTGATTACATATCACATGATTTAGAAAGAGAAGAGAGGGAAGGGATGTTTCTGCATATAGGATTAAAAGGTTGGATCTAAACACTGTGGTGATGGTGCACGATATGGGGTTAAAAGTTTTTAATGATCAATTCCAGGTTTTTTAATTGGGCTTAAAGAATAAACAAAAATGCATGTCGTGTTTGAGATCATGTGATCTAAATGCAGGAAACATCTGTTCTTAAGTTTTTCCACATACCTAAGTACCTTTAATTGTGAGCTTTTTGTCTTCTAACAGAAATGACACCAAAGAAGATGTATTTGTACATCAGGTAAGAGGAATAATAAATGGTAATATTTGTTATGTGAAGAGGAGTGTCTGTAATCTGCTGTCATCTCTTTCTCAAAGTGAAGTCTTATAAATTATTTTTCTACTCTAAACTCTTTGTGATTTTTATTTTGGGAAGAGAGCTCAAATCTACAATTTTAAGATTGACAGATAAGCTCTTCCGTCCCATTATATTGCTGTTTTCAAACAAGGTTTTGTTTTGCAGTTGGATGAAGTAATAAGACCACTTTCTAATTTTTAAAGACTGAGTAGTTAGTAAAAAGCCTCTGCTTCCACCTTCGCATCCTATTCTCCTTGCTTTGTGGTCTCTTCTTAGTGTTTGGCTGGAACGTATCTTGCTTTGGGTGGGGCAGGGTGGGGAAGTAGGGGGATATTGGTTAAAGCTCCTCTATCAGGGCAGCTGTAACTTGAAGTAAATAGTACAGAGAAGCAGATGGTTAAGGGCGTGTGTCCCCAAGACATGAGAAAACTCCAATTCCCAGGGTAGTCCTCACTCCCGTTAAAACGACACATGATTTAGCACATGTCCAGATCAAAAGACCCACATTCCCTTCAATTTGAAGGAAATATTAAAAAGGGTGAATGGGTAAGATAGGGAAAATGTGGGCTTCTCTGCAACAGGTAGCTTAGTCCTTCTTTACGTTATTTTATTAGCCTAGGATATTATTTATTTTATTACTTATCCTGGACTTGTTTTACAAAATGGGTTAAAAGAAAAAAAATACCTTTTGTATTACTGTGCCTTTTGTATATTTAGTTTTCAAGGAACTGACTGAAATATGTACGTAGTTAGCGTGTAACAGCCAGGAAAGTAATCGGTGCCGGAACATTTACCTGTCAAGCATCTGGTTTTCGATGTTTTTGTTTCTTCTGTTTGGGTTTGTGTGTGTATAGCAGTGAGGATTGGAGATAATGATATCTAAGAATAAAGTCTCTGGTTGTGGTTTCTTTTGTTTATATTTCTGCTTGACTGGATGTATTTCAGTCGCACCTAGATAGTTGGCTTAGTTTTCCTTTTGTTTTGTTTTGACCTGGTGACTTTTAAAGTCGTGACAGGCTGGAAGGAAGTGTTGGTCGTAATACCTGGAGGTTAATAGATCTTTGGTGGGGAGAACTCGACATGCGGTGACTGCTGGAGTAAAAGCCCTCGCGAGTGTCCACGCTGGTGGACAGCTGCGTTAGCCCTGAGTGACCACCCGGTTCCCGCCCCCTCGAGGCGGTGGTGAGTCAGTCACCTCTGGAGGTTGTGGCCTGCCCAGTTTAACAGGAAAAAGGGGACTAGCCTAGCCGGCAGGGAGGGGCTGTTTTTGGAATGGCTGAACGTTCATGCTGCCTGCGTGTATATCCTGTCCTGAACTGCCTTTTCCCTTTGTGGACGAGGTCTCTGCTCTATTGGCTCACTCTTTTTTTTTTTCTCTCTCTGCCTCCTACTCAGAGTAGGGGAAGGGCGGGACATGCCTAATCGTCTTATAAAATAAGGTTGACCTAGTTCCATAGAAACTCAGAGCCCCTTTAACTGTTTAGAGGTAACCAGTCCAAGAAATGGAAATTATTGCGGGGAGTTATCCTCGTCCTTCCTCTGTCTGAAAAAGAGGCATATTCATAAGCAGATGTTCAGAGGGTTGTTTTTAATGCAGAATAGCATCTTCATTGACTTTTTAAAAAAATTAAAATAATTGTAGATTCACAGAAAAAATCACGCAGAAAGTACAGAGTTCCAGTATACCCCTCTCAAACACACAGTTTCCCCTAATCATTAACATTTTGCATTAGTGTGATACCTTTGGTTACAATTGATGAACCAATATTATTATAATTATACTATTAACATAGTTACATTAGGGTTACATTGTTGGTCATTAGTTTACATTAGGATTCACTTTTTGTATTGTGCAGTTTTTTTTTTTAATTCTGATAACATATATAAAACCTAAAACATCCCATTTTAACCACATCCAAATATATAATTTAGTAGTGTTAATTACATTCACAATTTTGTGCAGCCATCACCACCATCCATTACCAAAACTTTTCCATCACCCCAAACAGAAATTCTGTACCAATTAAACATTAACCTCCCATTATCTGCCCCACCCCACTCCCCTGCAATACTGGTAACCTGAATTCTAGTTTTTGACTCTATGAATTTGCTTATTCTAGTTATTGCATATAAGTGAGATCATAACAATATTTATCCTTTTATGTCTGGCTTATTTCACTCATTAACCTTTTAATATATTATCAGAGAACATGTAGGGATAAGTTTAATATATGAATAGTGTGGTGGGAAAAATATTGACTAAATATCATATAGGTACAGTGCAGTGATAAGAAATTTTTCCCACATAGTTGTTATATTTGTGACTTAAGATAAATCACTCCATAAAATTGAAGGGTGGGGCTGGGGGACTGGGAAGCTAGATAATCACTAAGTTTTGGTTCCTGGGGTAATTTTGTATATTCTATCAGAAATATTTATCTTCTTGGCATTTTAAAAAATTCTTCACACACCATTTGATCCTTTTGAGGTGCAGTTTTCTCTTGTCTGCAGAAACCTCTGTACTGAAAGCGTGTGTGTGAGAGAGTGTGTGTGCGAGATATCACGTGAAGGTATATCCCTCCTGCTGATGGAGCTAGTCAGAATCTCAGAAGCTTAATAGTTGGAGGTAACTAGTATCTACTATATGGTGACTAGGTGATCAGGTTGTAATGGAACTGTGCAGTACTCATGTTCTGTTTAATCCGCCTACCTAGATGAATTTCAAAGAGTAGCATGAATCAAAAAAGTAATGTGTAATATAGTTTTATAGTGTTTTTGTTTTGTTTTGTTGTTGTTTTGGAGATTCAGGTTAGTGGTAGAATGATAATTTTAAAATAATAATAGTTCAGCCGTTTCTTCACATTCTCTCCAGTAAACTTGAAAGTGATTAAATATGTGGCCAAAATTGAAATAAAACTCAATTAGAATTTTCTTTGCTCTTGACAGACTGCCATCAAGAAGAATAATCCGCGGAAATATCTGCGCAGTGTAGGAGATGGAGAAACTGTCGAGTTTGATGTGGTTGAAGGAGAGAAGGTGAGGGCAGATTGCCATTGGCTGTTTTTCTCATCTGTTTTGTATCAGAGTGTGCTCCACAGAGTTTTGTTGCACAATAAATGCTCTTTCAGCCCCTTATAAATTATCATCACTTTGGATTTTTTAATAATAGGATGAAGTGCTTTTTTAAACAAAAATATTTTAGATTATTGAATGCCATTATAAACATGATTCAATATATTATAAAAGACATTTTAATAAATGAACACTAAATTGTGGAAGAAAAATCATAATTTCTTCAAATTTAAAACAACAGGCTTTATTTTGGTACCAAATGTATATTCAAGTATAGATTAAAAGTAACTGTTTTCTAGCATTAAAATGGATAGAAGCTGCTTGGGGGCAAAAGATTTCTTTTTTTCTAAGAAAGTTTTCAGGCTGCTATTTGTAAGCATTTCTGCACACAGGAAAGCATGTAGTAATCTCAGTAAAAGAAGATTCAAATTGACTTTAATCATTGTGTTTTCTCCCTTTGGCATGGATTTTGGAAAGCTGAAGGCATTTTGAACCGACTATAACAATTTTGATCAGATGAATTCAATCAACCCAAGGATCTGGTTGATCATCTTGAAGTATATCTACAGAATTATTTTTGTCCTATTTTATATTTAATTTCAATATTAGTAGTGTCCTTTTTTGTTTTTTAATTGGTAGTCCATTTATATATATATAACTAAAACAAGAAAGACTAAGAATGAAAATCTTAAACTGTAGATGGGACAACTGTCACAGCAGCTGAGTTAGAAACTGAGTAACTAGTTAACCACCATGTGTGTGCTCTTTCCACATACCACCATCCCATATTTTATATTTTCAGGGGCTCTCAAACTTCTTTTTTAAAGAAAACAATTGATTATTTAAAATTGATAAAGAAATTTAAATGGATATTTTTACCAGTGGGATCCCCTGGTATCTTGCAAATCTCTTGGGAGTTTCAAATCACCTGCCAGGAATTGGGTGGCCTGATGTGATCTCTGATACCACATCTAAATCTTTAAAATTTTGTCTTATGGGCTAATTTTACCCACTGTATATATGTTCTCAGAACTTGAGGTTTTATAGATTGATGTAGGGTGGGAAATGTACTCTTTGTATCTCCCTTGTCCCATTTTTTTTTGTATTTTTTATAGTGTTATTTTATCCACATTTGTTCCTGTGAGAGTAAGAATTATATGTCTGTTTCACAGTTTATGGAGGGTCTATCAAATAACTAGATGGGTGGAAACCTATGCATTACTATACCAAGTAACTGTTGCTGTCAAGATGGGAGAAGTTTCAGTTGCAGTAATCCAGTGTGGGGTAGAGCTGCCCTGTGAGTCCAGGAATAGGGTTTTCTTAGTACTTAGAGTAACATAGGTTTCAACATTTTCTAGGAAGATAACATATTTCAGTTCTTTTCCATTAAGGACTATTCTTCCCCATCTAGCATTACCTCTGCTTTTATAGTTACATTTATAGTTACATTATTTTTACCAGCTGATGTTCTTTAAAGAGGTGAATACTGCTCCTGAACTTAGCCTGAGTGCACAGGAAGAAGGCATAGGCCATGTGAGCAAACCAGAACTGTATACATTTAAATCAGAATGTCAAGCACTTTGCTCACCTTTTTTAAAAGTTGAGGGTGTTTTTGAGGACTCAGTAGGAATTGTTAGTATGTTCTGCCAATCTTGCACTCTGGCTGTTTAAGGTGTTAGTCTGTTTTAGCTTCCTTTTAAATTTGAGGCCATCCTTGTTTATTTTCTTTCTTTCCCAGGGTGCAGAAGCAGCCAATGTGACTGGCCCGGACGGAGTTCCTGTAGAAGGGAGCCGGTATGCTGCTGACCGCCGCCGTTACAGACGTGGCTACTATGGCAGGCGCCGTGGACCACCCCGTAACGTACGTTGCCTCTGTTACTAATGAGTGCTTGAAAACTTTTCACATCTAAAATTGTGAACATACTTGGAGGAAATAAGTATCTTCTCTTAAGCCACGATAAGCGACTTCTTTGTTATTGGTTTTGTTTGTTTGTTTTTGGGGCGGGGGAGGGGGTGTTTGTTTTTTTGAGAGGAAATTTTCAGTGCCCAGAATCCATCTGTAGCCACGAGTCTCCTCTCATTGGAAACCTGCCATTCAGAAGTTGTACCAGTTATGGTGTATTTGGCTGCAAGTAACAGGGCATTTAATTATCTTGGAGCAAGAAAGTCTAATTAAGGTAGGCAGTGCCAAAGTTGTCAAAAAAGGCTTTTTCTCTTGATTTGACTCTTACTGGCTAGAACCTAGTCCTGTGGGCAGTCACTGGTCAAGGGGGATGAGATTTCCATGATTGGCTTGAACTTCCGTTTGTTCCTCCAGGCTGGCACTGTTGACCTCTGAGCAAATCAGTGTTTGGTTAGCAAGGGAGAATGGGGAAAAGCTCTTGGGTAGCAATAAACAGTGCTGCCCACAGAAATATTAAATAACTTACCTTAGTTAAGTAGCTTTTTTATTTTAGCATAGAATTTTCTCACTCTTTCGAAGTAAAGAAGCGGTAAGTAATTCTCTGACTTGTTAGTTCTTTACATTGGTCCCAATCTAGTTGAAAGGATTTACAAGGAAGTCTGGCTGGAATGTTTTTATGATGCTCTCTTAAATTAGGAATATTCTCAAGACATCCAAAATAAGCTTGTCTTTTATGGTCATAAGGACCTTATTAGATTTGAATCAAGTGTTTTTGTTATTTCTAGAATTAGTACCTGGGATTGACACCATTGAATAAAACTCAGGATGCTTTAGAAAAACGTAAAATCTCGCCAGAATAAACTATCTAAAAATTGAGAATAACATATCACTGTTTTGACAGATTTATATATTTCTGTTTTCCTAATTGCTTTTTGCTTTATTTTGCCATCTTCTGACTCTACCCAGATTGATTTTTTTTAATCAGATTCTTTAGAATATCTCATTGTTCTGTGTTTACCTTTTTCTTGCCCTTGCTTTGCCTTATCTTTGCTTTTTAAATAGGAAGTGGTAGGATGGGGATATGGGGGGTGGTTGGAATGAACTATTGTAGTGTAGTATTCACTACATCATGTTAAATCTTTCAAGTTCATCTGACTCAGGGAACTCTCACTGTGATTATTTTGATTCCTAAGTTAATCCAGAAGCAAAAATGGTAGAAAAGCCTTGAGTAAAACTTTTCCTTTAAAGACTTTTCCTCTCAAACATCTCAAAATTCTCAAGTCACACTTAGATATTTGGAAATAAAATTATCAAAATTCCAAAAGTGTACATAATTTAAGGATTTCTGTGTAAAGACATTAGTCTTGACAGCTTATTGGGTACCTTTCAAGAGTGTGTTTAGAGATGGTGATGCCATTGTTATTATTGTTTAAACTCTTGGGTATGTAAAATCAGAAGATATAGAAAAGCCTAAAAAAGGAGAACAGTTTATACAGTCTTCCACATATTTTTTTCCCTTTAGTTTTCTTTTTAATTCAATTTTATTGAGATATATATTCACATACCATACAGTCATCCAAAGTATGCAATCAGTTGTTCACAGTACCACTATAAAGTCGTGCATTCATCACCACAATTAATTTTTGAACATTTTTATTACCCCCCACACACACAAAAAAAAGAAAAAGAACACCCAAAACATTCCATCCCCATCCCTCCCTGTTACTCATTTAATTTTTGTCCACATTTTTCTACTCATCTGTCCATATACTGGATAAAGGGAGTGTGTGCCACAAGGTTTTAACAATCACACGGTCACACGGTGTAAGCTATATAGTTATACAGTTGTCTTCGAGAATCAAGGCTACTGGGTTACAGTTCAACAGTTTCAGGTATTTCCTTCTAGCTATTACAATACGCTAAAAACTAAAAAGAGATATATCTATAACGCATAAGAATACCCTCTTGACTCCATTTGAAATCTCTTAGGCACTGAAACTTTATTTTGTTTCATTTTTATTTCCCATTTTTGGTCCAGAAGGCTTTCTCAGTCCTACAATGCCAGGTCCAGATTCATCCCTGGGAGTCATGTCCCACGTTGTCAGGGAAATTTATACTACTGGGAGTCAGGTCCCACATAGGAGGAAGGGCTGTGAGTTTACCTGCAGAGTTTCCACTTAATATTTTGGTGAACATTTTCAGTACAAATATATCTTTACATAATTGGGGATCTTATCTCATAGGTGGTATGCAGAATGGAATGGTTTGATTTTTCTGGTATTAGATTATTTAAGGCTATAATGGATACTTCTTCCTCTTGGGAATGAGTTGACCTTGTAGGCCTGTGTCATAGGGTTCTAAAGCTTGAAAAAAACCCTTCCCTAAAGAAATAGGTCTTTTTGATAATCTTTAATTTATTCATTTTTAAAACCTATTGCTACTTTTAAAGACTACTTTTTGACATTTGCATGTATCCCTTTAAAGTAGGATTTGAACTCACAAATTCCTTGAGGGATGTTTGGCTGTTTGTTTTTACGTGTAAAACATTTGTATGTAATACAGTAATTTAAATACAGGAAAAAACTCTAGATAAGTCAATCCCCTTTAATAAGGTCTATGCTTAGAAACTCCCTCTATTAGGACTTAAAACCACTGTTTTCCTAAACAGAGTTCCAACTTATGGTTCAGGACCATTTATACGCTTAAAACTTATTGAGGAACTCAGAGCTTTTTTTTAATGTGTGTTCGTGTCTATTATTATATTTGAAATTAAAACAGAAAGATTCATTAATTGGTTTAAAAATAACACACACATTACATGCTAATCTAAAACATTTTTTTAAAGGAAAAAAAACCTGCTTTTAACATTGAGTACAAAGACCCATATTGCTTTACATTTTTGCAAATCTTTGTCCAGTTTTACAGAAGACACATGGATTCTCATATCTGCTTCTGCATGCATTCTGTGTGTTGAGAGAGCACTTGTCATTATAGTCTCTAGAAGGCACCATCATATATTTAATGAGAGGGAAAAAGGCAAATCACTTCTCAGTAGCCATATGAGAATAGTTTGATCTTGCCGATGCCCTTAAAGGGTCTCAGGAACCCCATCCACACTTTGAGAACCGTTGCAATTAAATGTACCACTTAGGACAAACCTGCTGATGTATTTTGCCCTGACTTTGCCCCAGTGGATGGTAAATGTTGGGGGAGACACACTTGGCAGAGCTGAGTATTATCGACTCTCCAGGTAGCCTTTGGGTGGTTGATCAACAGATATTATCAGTTCTCATAAGATGACTATTAAAATTAATTATAGATTGATTGCACCTGCTTGTCTGCTTCCTGGTATTTTATCTGCACAGACCTACTGCAATCTTAATGTAGTTTATCCCAGGTAATCACATGATAATCTGGGCTGAATGCAGTTTGTCTTTATATACTAGAAGGGATTATTCCTTCTAGGAGATTTTTGCTTTTGGTGATATTCATCCTAAATAGTATTCTCTGGTTCTTTCCTTGCTGAAACTTCTTCTGAATCTTTGTTTCTTTGCTTCGCTAGTACGCTGGGGAGGAGGAGGAGGAAGGGAGCGGCAGCAGTGAAGGATTTGACCCCCCTACCGCTGATGGGCAATTCTCTGGGGCCCGGAGTCAGCTGCGCCGCCCCCAGTTCCGCCCTCAGTACCGGCAGCGGCGGTTCCCGCCGTACCACGTGGGACAGACCTTTGACCGCCGCTCCACGGGTTCTTTCCCCATCCCAACAGAATGCAGGTAAATTGCACCTGGGACTTCTCTTCGGCAGTCCTCAACCCCTCGGTCCTTCCTCTGCCTCCTCTTCCTCCTCCTCCTCCGCCATCAACTGCGGAAATAAAACCTGCCTGTGGCTTCCTGATGCTACAAAAGCTGAGGCAAGGCCTTTAGTTGACTTTTTCAGAGCCAGTCATTCCAGTAAGGTATTTCTAAAAACACACAGCCACATGAGCCATGCCTTTGATAGGGGCCCTTGTGGCGAGGGTAAGTTTCTCCTTTGTAAAAAGAATAAAGGAAGTAAGGTAGACAGGCAGATGGTTTGTTTGAAGTCAGATCAGGCTGGATTTGAATCCTGCCCCTGCTAACTTGGTCAAATCTTGAGAAAACTAAGCTTTAGGGACATTAACTTGTCCATCCACTAAATGGAAAAATAGTGTTTGCACCATAGGGTTAAATTCAAATATACAACGTTTAGCAAAATGCCTGCAATGTTGATAACATTTATAAAGTGCTTCATTTAAAATGACATAGTGTGGATTAAGAAATCTTATCATGGTACAGAGGTTGTTGATTATCTATATGATTCTCCTCTTGTACTGCAAAATATTAATGCAGCTGTTGGGAACATGATCTGTGATTCTTCAACTTTATACCAACTTCTTCAGTTCCCAGGAATCTTGAAAAACTAGGGATAGATAGGTCATTTTTGTTACCTCCAGCTACAAATTTTTCTTCCTCAATGTGCTTGGATCTTTTTTTTTTTTTTCTTTTCTCTTTCCACAAAAATGTTCTGATTGAACGTTGTGTTCAGTTCTGTCCTTTGCTACCCTTTCCTATCCAATCATGCATGACTGTGTTCTTTTTACATTGCTACTTGTTTTTCCCTCTCACTCTTCAGCAGCTGCCCCTGACAAATGTGCTAAAAATAACAAGTAGACTTACATATATGGAGGGATTGGGTGCATGAGGCATAGTAGGTTTCTTTAGGGCAGTGCTCTGGGTGTCTAGGAAATGAGGACAGGAAGAGTCAGTGAGATTGTACTACACATTTATTTTTAGTGTGTTAGTAGTGCTTTCCTGAAGTAATCGTTTTTGGTTGTTTACCATATACACATATATTTGCTGAGCTCATGATGGCCTATTCTTTTCCATCTCTTTTGAATAAAGGTATATTTCACTTGGGAAATGGAAGGTTCAGAGCAAAGTGATTCCTTAGAGTCATGTAGAACATCATTTGTAGAAACTGGTTGAAAACTTAATTTTAAAAATGTGTGCTTATTCTCATAAATTAAGTGCATTTAGTTTTTAATGCAGCCTGGATTTCTTACTCATTGGAAGTCTGAATGAAAAGCCATCTTAGATTCCTTCAACAGTTTTGTCTTAGAATCTAATATATACTATGTTTGACAGTGACTGAGAAGACTGTCTAAGCCCATGTGAACAGCATCAAATGAAAGTTCTTGAAACTTTCTTCCATGTAATTAAGCTACTTCAGGGTTTTCAGTAGAATGGGCATAGGTATAGGTAATCTCTAGGGTAGGAAAAATTACTGAGGTCAAGTAGAAAAGTCTTTGCCACTGTTTTCTACCATAAAGAACACTGGAATTTATTGGCCACAACAGGGGAAAACTAGTATTTGTCTTTAAGTACCAAGGACATAATATAGCATGAAGGATTTCCATTTTTAAAGATTATTAATAGTTCCACATATTTTTTAATTAGAATTGGTCACTGGGCTAATATCAACTACTTATAGCTTTTGAGAAGATAATTATTTGATGAAGGGAAGAACTCCACATTGTTTGGCATCTACCAAACAGCAGGTATTTGAAGTTGATTCTTATTCAGTCCTGCCAGCAGCCTTATGAAATTGGTGGTGGTTTACATACTTTTGTTGTTGAAGAAATTTTAGTATTTTAAAAAAAAAAAAAAAAAATAGAAACTTACCTAAGATTATGTGGGCAAAAAGTAGAGCTTGACTTAAACTCAACCTGTCTGACTCCAAAGCCATGTTCTTCCCATTCTACACTTGATAATAGATTCTCATCCTTTATACATGTTAATTTAATTGCTGTTTCTGTCAGTCTTTTTTTGTGTGTGAAATAATGTTCCTGAGGGAGGGGGTGGCTTAACCTGTTCAGGGAACTAAAGGGAGATTCGTGTGGTTGGGATGGAGTGAATGAAGGAGCGGGGTGGGAGGTGCAGTCAGGGTGATGTCTCAGGGCAGATGGGAAAGGCTGGTGGACCATAGTAAGGACCTTTGACCTATTCTAAATGTGATGAGAAACCATCCAGGGAACTGAACACCGAAAAAAATAACACAGTTAAAAGATCATTCTGGCTATTTTATGCAGACTAGATAGACCATAAGGAGCAGAATTCAAAAATAGGGAGACCACTTATTGTAATTTCCCAGAGGACAGCTGATGGAGGCTTGGATTAGAGGGCTGGCAGTGGAAGATGTGAGAAGTGGTCAGATCTGGGAGATGTTTTAAATGTAGAGCTGCCTGCAGTTGATGTTGGAGTGAATGTGTGGTGTGAGAAGAGTAAACGATACCTCTGTGATTTGGGGTTTAAACAAAAATGAGGAAAACCTAGGAAGGATTGGGTTTGGGGAGAGGTGGAAATCATTTGAAGGTCTTTTTGCCACAGTTGATTTCACCTCTAAGTGAAGTTGTCAAGTAGGCAGAAAAATAAAGCAGAGTAAAGAGATAGAAAGCAGCCAGAGGGAGGAAGTTGTAATTTTAGATAGTGTAGTTGAAAAAGTCTTGCAGGCTCCTTAAGTGATATTTAAGGGGCCTAAATGAAGCAAAGGGAGCAAGTCATTCAGGTATTCTGGATAGGCATGAATGGTAAAGGGAGTCCAAAGGGGGAAATGGGGCTGCAGAGAAAATTTCGGAATCATAAACTATGGTGTTTAAAGGCATGGGGAAGGACCAGATTAATTATAAAATGAGTAGAGGTGGAAAAATGATCCTAGAACTGAACTCTGGGGCACACCAACAATAAACGACTGAGAAGTTGAGGAGAACCTGGCAAAGAATGGGAAGGGGCAGTTAGGGGAGGATGTGTTTCAAAAAGAAGATGTCATTAAATGCTGTTTTAAGTGGAGGGAGCTAGGCTGAGAACTGTGGTAATTTGGTGGTCAAGGGTATGTTGAAGACAGAAGTCTAAAAGTGAATTTTCAAGAGAGAACAAACGGTGAGAGAAGAGGAAAATCCCTTTGAGGAGGTTTCTGTGGTGGTGATGATGGTTTTTCTTTAGTGTGCATATCTATAAAGGAACTCAAAGAAATGTGGGAGGATGTGGGGTTAAGGCAAGGTTTTTGTGTGATTTGGTTTGGTTTTTACAATGGGTGACTGCCCCTTTTTTCTTCCTTGTCCCTTCCTTACCAACAACTTAGTCCTAAAGCCATTAGGTAGGACAGATCGAGGTTCGGGGAAGGGAGTGGTAGGTGAGATGGGAGACTGGTTGCATATAAATAAGTAACTAGCTTAAAGATAATAAGCCAGACTTCTGTCAGAGAAGGAATACGAACGTAGAATGGGAGAAAACTAGAAGGAACCCTCTGACTCTGTTGTTGGATTGGAATTGAAGTTATTGGTAAGAATCTATGGGTTTATACACACACAGACCGTATCTATATACATATATGTATATATATATACCACACATATGTACGTATGCATGTCTATAAGCACACATGTGCATGCATGTATATTATGTGTACATTATATAATTATTTGCCTATGTACATTTGTGTGTATTTCCTTAAGACTTTCTACTTAAAGGACCTGAAAGCAGTGATACTTCAATAGCATTTGGTCATACTGAGCCCCCAATTTTTGGTTGCTAAATACCATTCTCCAATAAAAATGAAAGCCCTTTGGAGAAATGGCTGATTCCAGAGCTGGGGCAGAGAAAATACGATATAAGCCTGGAACATCTTGTTGTGCCAGGAAGCAAGGAAGTACTCAAAGAATGTTGGAAGCATGTCAGAAGAACAGGAGCCAGCTTGAGGGAGTTCCTATTGGCTAGTAATGATAGTAACAGATTACAGCCCATTGAATAAAATAGAAACCCATGTGTGCATATAGATATAAATAAATATATGAATATATTGAAAATCTGATGAGTAATGGGGTATTTCCATACTTTTGGAAGTTCTTCCTCACAAAATACTCATTAACTACAAAAGGGAAAAGAGTAAGCTTAGAGCGGAGAGGTCTGGCAGACCCCACTTTGACCACTTATGAAAGTGAACATTGTCAGTGATGGTACAAATTGAAACCATGTGCCACCTGGCAGCTTGCTATGAGAATACTGCAGTGCCCTTCTGTGACTTCCCTGCCAAAGATACCTAACCTGAATCTCATCATGAGGAAACATCAAACCCAAATCGAGGAGGTATTCTACAAGCTAACTGGCCTGTAATCTTTAAAGGGATCAAGGTTACAAAAGCCAAATGAATACTGAAGAACTATTCCAGACAAAAAGAGACATAGCCAGCTAAAATTCAATGCATGATTCTAAACTGGATTCTTTTGCTGTAAAGGAGTTGTTTGGGACAACCGATGATACTTTGATCAGATCTGAGGAATTAAATTCCATACTTCCAACTTTTCTGTAAGGTTGAGTACTTCAAAAAAAAAAAAAAAATGGAAAAAGTTGGGTGGTATTTCCACTTGTTTATATGCTTCAGGGAAATGATCAAGTAGAGAAGGGAAAGAACATATAATAGAGAGAAGTAGAGGATAGTTAAATTTCTCTAGTGGGCAAGAAGAGATGGATTGGCTTTGGGTATGAGCATAGACTGTTCATTCATTGTAATGGGAGAAAAAAGAAAATTGATACAAATGCAGGGATGTTGGTAGATTTGATAGAGAAAAATGTGGAAGTTGTCTTCTGATTGTGTCTGTTTTCTTAGTGAAATATGAAGGATGGTATTCAGCCCATGGGGAGAGGGGGAGCGGGGAGGGGAACGAAGGATAGTAGTTTTGAAAAAGAAAAGAAAGATGAGACATGGCTGTACTGTGAAGACTTTCAGAGATTGTTGGTGGGCTTTTTTGTTAGCTTTTAGCTATTCTCCGGAAGTTTAGCTATTCTCCGGAGTTAATTTTATTCCTCTAGCTTAAAATAGATTTATTATCAGAGAGGTATATTTTAGTTAAAAAAAAAAGTTATACTTGAATAAATGATGCAGGCAGACAAAAGGGGAAAGCTTGTGAAAGGAAGAAACCAGGTGCAGGTGAATGTAGAAACCAGGAGTGGTAGTTAGGGGATACCTAGTTTGTAGAATTAGTGGGTCTAAGTTTGAAAAGATTGAAAAGAGTTTGTAGTTCAAGTGTAGTATATCATTCCATTTCTTTCATAAAATAGGACTTCCTTTCAGGAGATGAGTGGAATGGTTGAAGTTTCTAAGTGTTAAATGAGGATTGTGAAATAAAATTAGATGCTCTGGGATAAGGCATAAGACTGTTCTAGTAGGCCTGAGTTTTTCTTTGTGTATCTCTTATATTCTGTAGCATGACACTCATTTTCAGCTCTCACTGCCCTTTTCTAGGCTGGGGAGATTGGAGAGATAAAAGATGGAGTCCCAGAGGGAGCACAACTTCAGGGTCCAGTCCATCGAAATCCAGCTTACCGTCCAAGGTACCGTAGGTATGTAACGTTTTTCACCAACTAATCACCAGGTGAAGAACTCGTGAGGGACACTAAGATGGATCAGGATATTGTGAGTCTGCTTTGTGAATTTATTATACAATTAGAAGCTGTGGCTGCTTTTGCTACATGCCAGAGTTTTTCAGACACCCTTGAGTATATGTTTTCAGATGGCAGTGTGATCCGTGCTCCCCCCCACACACAGGCTTAGCAACTACAATTTTTAATTATCCCTGTAAGAAAGCATTATTTGTATTCTATAACTTTCATATGATGTAAATTAATGATTTTTATTAAATTGAATGAAACAAATTAATTGAGGAACTCAGCAGTAGTGGTACAAATGGAGGAATAATTGAATGCCAGAGAGTATTTGGTTTATTAAATATTCTAATAAATGAGACAGCGTGAGGGGTTATATCAGACTCTTGATCAAATTACCTGTGTTTAAATTTCCATTTCGCAATTGAGTAGCTGAATGTCCTTGGATAAGTTTCTTGACTCTTAAGTCTCAGTCACCAAGTCCGTAAAATGGACCTTAAGGCATTACAATTGCTGATACAATTAAATGTATCAATACATCTAAGATAATTAGCGTGGTATCTAGTAGAGTAAGCCCTCAATAGAAATTAGATATTATGATTTCCAGTGATGTTAATATTAGTGCAGGACTGTATTTTATTTGTGCTTTATCCCTTGTAAAGACTGAGAATTGGGCTCAATTCCCGAAGATAGCTTTTAAACTTTATATATTATACATCTGTCTGTCCCTTTACCTTATCCTTGAGGTAAGTTGGGAAGGTAAAACTTCCTTCCTCAATGACATTT
Organism: Choloepus didactylus; assembly: GCF_015220235.1. Taxonomy (NCBI): domain Eukaryota; kingdom Metazoa; phylum Chordata; class Mammalia; order Pilosa; family Megalonychidae; genus Choloepus; species Choloepus didactylus. The sequence goes on from NC_051314.1 coordinate 122,306,725, forward strand.
ATACTACCTTTAAATTTGTCAATATCAGTTATTGAAAGGAGAGTAAATACAATATTTTGGAAAAAGTGTTGTACAAGTCTATGTCCTTTTCTCTCATAAGATTCATTGCAATTTTAAACGTAATCTTAGTTACTAAGAACTTTCAAAATAAGAGAGAGTTCATAGAAAGGTCTCATTGAAACAGAAAAGAGTATTGTATGTGAATCCCAGATCTGTCAGTCCCCAGCTATGTGATCCTGGGAAAGCCATATCTGACCTTTTTTTTTTTTTTAACCCATAAAAGCAACAATTTCATATGGTTCCACCAAATTCTTGCCCTCTCTAAACCTTAGTTTCCTCTCTGTAAATCTAGCTCAGAGATTTACCATTTCAATTAAATAGTTAATGTGAAAACATAGCTTGCACAGGCCTGGCACATCGTGGGGCTTGTGAACTTCCTTCCCACGGTTAATCCCCCTGGTTCCCACTGTGTTTATGGAGGGCAGATACTAGACGGCTTTTCTCCCCCCACCCCCTTATTGCTATCAAAGTGCCGGTCAGGAATGTAGAATGTGCTCAGTGTGTTTATTTACTATGCATGTTTATTCAAATACAGGGAGGAAATGATGGAAAACAGGGCCCTTCACCAAACCTTTGTTCTGTTTTAGCACAGGCTTGTGAATCATTTGTTAGCAATAAATACTGACACTTGATTTTGTATCTTTAAAAATAAATAAAACATGATATTCTTGAGGATCCCTGTCTCGTGGCACTTGCTCTCTTTTGTTGTGTGCTCTCTGACATAGGGGAGCCCCTCGCCCACGACCTGCCCCAGCCGTTGGAGAGGCAGAAGACAAAGAGAATCAACAAGCGGCCAACGGTCCAAACCAGCCCCCTGCTCGCCGCGGATACCGACGTCCATACAACTATCGGCGTCGCCCCCGTGCTCCTAATGCTCCTACACAAGATGGCAAAGAGGTAAATCCAGCCTGTCGGAGGAATGGCTGCCAGGTCATCCCGTCAGCATTCCAAGAGCGATTTTATAATCTGACAACCTGACACTTAAAATATAATAAAATTTTTGCTTAAGATCTATGCATAGAGTGCCCTGTATATAACACAAACCAAAATATTTGAATTCAACTAATAAACCTTTTCTGAAAGAATTACCCGTACATTTAGGGCTTCCTGAATTAAAGACAGAGAGAGGCGAGACTTCCCCTAAGCACATGTCAAAAGCATGTGTACATCACAGACCTTTTTTTGTGACTGATGATAGTGTCGCGGCCCTTTGGAAGCTGTTCTTCTGATATTAAATTCTGACTGATACATAAGAATAGTTAAAATTTTGCATCATGATTTACCTTCTTCATAGGCAGGCAGATTCAAACTTCTGAGCCTTCTAGTTGTGAACTCCCACTGTCATCTGGTTTGTGGTTTTGTTTTAGGCCAAGGCAGGTGAAGCACCAACCGAGAACCCTGCACCAGCTACCGAGCAGAGCAGTGCTGAGTAACACCTGGCTCCCCAGGCACCTATACCATCAGCAGGTAAGAGTTTGGGCAGCCCAGTCTTGCTCTGATATTTTGTTTTAAATGCCATTGAGTTTTCAACAGTTGTACTAATCGGTCTAAATTAGCTCTGTGATTCAATCTGTGCAAAACCTCTTGCCTGCACTGGGGTTCTGTGTAAAGGATGACTTTGGTGGTTATATCTCCCTGGGATTGACTTTATTTAGACTCCAGGACATAAGCATTCAGACAGTGTTGATGACAGTCAAATTCTCTTTTCTAGACAGTTTTTAACTTAAGAAAACTAATATTTTACTTTAGTGACACCCAGTGGCCAATTTGATCATTTTAAATTTCCTGACAAAGGCGCCATCTTATTAGCAGGAGACGATGATGTGCAGCATAAACTAGGGTTTTCCTAACGTTTTTCCTTTGATAATGATCATTATTTATTTTGAGGCAATGGCAGTATTATAAAGGGTTTATAATCAGACCACCTGGTTTCCAGAACAGACTGGGTGATCTTGAGCCGTTCATTTATACTCAGCCTCAGTAGTCTCCGCTGCTGCTAAGCTGGGAATACTAACTGCACTTACCTAGTAGGATTATTACAAAGATTGAATGAGATATATGCATAAAGTGCTTAGAACAGGACTTGGAAAAATAACCTCTTGGATAAAAGGTTAATTTATTATCACTGTTGTTGTTTCCTACTTTTTTGTCGTCTTGTTAAAGATCTTGAAAATTTTATTTATGTAGGTAGAAATATACCTAGAAAGACCTAGTTATGGAGGCAGGTTTTGTTTTTTTTTTCATTTTTATTGAGATTGTTCAGATACCATACAATTATCCGAAGATCCAAAGTGTACAATCACTTGCCCCTGGGTACCCTCATACAGCTGTGCATCCATCACACTTAATTTTTGTTCAATTTTTAGAAACTTTTCATTACTCCAGACAAGAAATAAAGTGAAAGATGATAAAAGAAAAAAAGAAAAGGAAACTCGAGTCCTCCCCTATCCCTAACCAACCCCCCTCAATTGTTGACTCATAGTATTGATATAGTACATTTGTTACTGTTTATGAAAAAATGTTGAAACACTACTAACTGTAGTATATACTTTGTAATAGGTATATAGTTCTTCCCTATATGCCCCTCTATTATTAACTTCTAATTGTATTGTCATACATTTGTTCTGGTTCATGGAAGGGATTTCTAGTATTTATACAGTTGATCATGGACGTTGCCCACCATAGGATTCAGTTTTATACATTCCCATCTTTTGACCTCCAACTTTCCTTCTGGTGACATATATGACTCTGAGCTTCCCCTTTCCACCTCATTCACACACCATTCGGCACTGTTAGTTATTCTCACATCTTGCTACCAACACCCCTGTTCATTTCCAAACATTTAAGTTCATCCTAATTGAACATTCTGCTCATACTAAGCAACCACTCCCCATTCTTAAGCCTCGTCCTATATCTTGGTACCTTATATTTCATGTCTATGAGTTTACATATTATAATTAGTTCCTATCAGTGAGACCCTGCAATAATTGTCCTAATGTGTCGGGCTTATTTCACTCAGTATATTGCCCTCGAGATTTTGTCATCAACCCATTTTTTTTTAATATGGTTTTGTTCACTCACCATAGATTCCATCCCAAGTAAATAATAGATGGTTTTCTGCATGGTCATACATTTATGTCTTTACCACCTTCACCACTATCTATATTAGAGCATCTACATTTCTTCCACAAGGCAGGAGGGAGAGTCAAAGAAGGTAGAGAGGCAAAAGAAAGAGGAAAAAAAAATGACAGCTAGGAAGCAGCAAAAGGAAAAATAACCTTAAATCGAAGTAGAATAAAGAATCAGACAATACCACCAATGTCAAGTGTCTAACATGCCTCCCCTATCCCCCCCTCTTATCTGCATTCACCTTGGTATATCACCTTTGTTACATTAAAGGAAGCATAATACAATGATTCTATTAGTTACAGTCTCTAGTTTATGCTGATTGCATCCCTCCCCCAATGCCTCCCCATTTTTAACACCTTGCAAGGTTGACATTTGCTTGTTCTCCCTCGTAAAAGAACATATTTGTACATTTTATCACAATTGTTGAATACTCTAGATTTCACCAAGTTACACAGTCCCAGTCGTTATCTTTCCTCCTTTCTTGTGGTGTCTCATATGCTCCCCACCTTCCTCTCTCAACCATATTCATAGTTACCCTTGTTCAGTGTACTTACATTGTTGTGCTACCATCTCCCAAAATTGTGTTCCAAACCACGCACTCCTGTCTTCTATCACCCTGTAGTGCTCCCTTTAGTATTTCCTGTAGGGCGGGTGTCTTGTTCACAAAGTCTCTCATTGTCTGTCTGTCAGAAAATATTTTGAGCTCTCCCTCATATTTGAAGGACAGCTTTGCTGGATACAGGATTCTTGGTTGGCGGTTTTTCTCTTTCAGTATCTTAAATATATCACACCACTTCCTTCTTGCCTGCATGGTTTCTGCTGAGAGATCCGTACATAGTCTTATTAAGCTTCCTTTGTATGTAATGGATTGCTTTTCTCTTGCTGCTTTCAGGATTCTCTCTTTGTCTTTGACATTTGATAATCTGATTATTAAGTGTCTTGGCGTAGACCTATTCATATCTCTTCTGTTTGGAGTACGCTGCACTTCTTGGATCTGTAATTTTATGTCTTTCATAAGAGATGGGAAATTTTCATTAATTATTTCCTCTATTATTGCTTCTGCCCCCTTTCCCTTCTCTTCTCCTTCTGGGACACCAATGATACGTACATTATTGTACTTTGTTTCATCCTTGAGTTCCCGGAGACGTTGCTCATATTTTTTCATTCTTTTCTCCATCTGCTCCTTTGCGTGTAGGCTTTCAGGTGTTTTGTTCTCCAGTTCCTGAGTGTTTTCTTCTGCCTCTTGAGATCTGCTGTTGTATGTTTCCATTGTATCTTTCATCTCTTGTGTTGTGCCTTTCATTTCCATAGATTCTTCTAGTTGTTTTTTTGAACTTTTGATTTCTGCCGTATACATGCCCAGTGCTTCCTTTACAGCCTCTATCTCTTTTGCAATATCTTCTCTAAACTTTTTTGAATTGATTTAGCATTAGTTGTTTAAATTCCTGTGTCTCAGTTGAAGTGTACATTTGTTCCTTTGACTGGGCCATAACTTTGTTTTTCTTAGTGTAGGTTGTAATTTTCTGTTGTCTAGGCATGGTTTCCTTGGTTATCCAAATCAGGTTTTCCCAGACCAGAACAGGCTCAGGTCCCAGAGGGAAGAAATATTCAGTATCTGGAGGCAGTTTTAAAAGAGTTTATGAGCCATAGTTGATTTTATTCTGGGTATTTCACCTAGTAATACTCTCTTTAGTGAGAATTTCTTTTTTTTTTTTTTTTTTTAATTTTATTTTGAAATACTTTCAAATTTACAGGGCAGTTAGAAAAATAATACAAACCTCATATGGGGAACTTTAAATGCCCCATCCAACTAGGTATCCAGATCCACCAATTTCAACATTTTGCCACCTGTCTATCCACCTGTCAGTTGATCCATCCATCCGTCTGTCTATTGTTATGTATAGATTTCCCCAGTTTATTTTGCAAATCTGTAGAAAGTGTATAGATTTTGTTTAGCACTTCAATTATGTCCTTTTGAAATTAATGTTGTTTTTTGGATTATTGAAAAACTGGAACTTTTTGCCCATTTACTATTCTGTACTTCTTTGTCATTTGGCACTCTTTATACATTTGATTTTACTTTTTTTCCAGGTGACCTAAAGAAATAATGACCATTCAAATATAAAGCAAAACCAAAAGCAGACCACGACCTTACCAACACCAAAGAAACATCCAAGCAATAAAGTGGAAGACTAACCAAGATTGGACATTGGAATGTTTATTATTATTCTTTAAGAAACAAACAACTACAAAAGGAAGATGTCAGTGAATTTTCCAGCAAGCTGAGATCCCGGGAATGCCTGCACAGAAGACAAGAGAGCAACCCTCCCCAGTTTCAGCAACCACTAGGTTTATATTTTTTTTTCCTGGTTTTTATGTTTTTGTAATATGAAATTGAACGAAGAAATATTAATATCACGTGGGGAGGAACCCCAGCCAAAGAAATATGAAATATATAGCAAATGCTTTTTTTCCTTTTTTGTTCTTTTTGGATGCTGGTGCTAAACTTCCAAGTGTCGTGATTTAAAAAGAAATTTTATGCCCTTCCTATTTATTTCTAGAATGAGGGGAGTGTAACATTTTTGCTTTCTTATGTGACTCCGTTTGAAAATGTGCGGTATGAATGACGTTCCTCAAAAATAAAATTTTTACCCTTCATGGGAAAAAATGTATAGCTCAAGTATACTTTCCTATCTTAGGATGTGTTTCCTCCACTTCTTTCATTTGACTTAATGAAGAATAAATTCAAGTCCACGTATAAAGGTGGATTAGTGCCATTTAATAAGTGTGGGCATATGAGTTGGAAATCAAAGAAAATGGGATCCCGTTTGGAAGGGACAGTGGAAATTAGCAAGTTCAGGATTTAAGTTGGGTAGTAGGCAGGTTTTGTTTGTGTTGGTTCTCTGTATCTCTTGAGTAATCTTAATCGAGATGACCTGATGGCAATTAGATTAACCATTTCAGATTCAATGTTAATTTTCTTTAGATTAATGAAGAAGTTAGTAATTTTAATATCCTTGAACTTCCAACCCAGGGATTTCAACACCAACTGCTGTGTTGTATGGGTATATGTGGGTCTTGCAGAAAAGAGGTAGAGAAACTTTTTCCAACTGCACTACAAATCTCTCCCCTCCCAGAGGGAGAAGGTGGTGCCCCCCAGGTTGAAAAACACTGCATTATATGTCATTGCTATATAGTTGCTTCTCACACCTACTGCACCTTCAAGTTTATTCATTCCTTAAATCAAGTATGTATTGCACCTAGCTTTGTGCCAGACACTGCTCTGGCAGCTAAGAGGGAACAAACCCAGGAGGTTTGAATATTTGATGGGACAGTACCTATTGAGAAGTGTTATACAACTCAACATATTTGAATGCCCACTGTGAAACAAGCATGATGCTAGGTGATTTCAGACCACACATATCCCAATTTTAACAGTACTTTAGGAGGTCTTGTGTTTATTGTGAAGATGCAATTTTTAAAGCCCTTTTTTTTTCTCAGTAGAGAGAAAAAATGTATTTTTAAAGACTCCTATTTTATTTGACATTTTGAAGTAATAAAGTTTTTTAAATCTTGAAGCCAGCACAGATTGAAGCTCCTTGGCGCTAACACTTGGCTTCAGGTATAAAACCAGTTGAAAAGCGGAGAACAAAAATCTCTTGACGTCAGAGGAGTAATTCATGTATATTATGGCATAAATGTCTTATTTAAAAGGAAAAAGTCTAGAAAGGAAACAGGTGCTGGTACTGTGAATCTGAAAAGCAGGTGAACTTTGCAGTGGCAGTAGTAAGAATTCATCAGCGTTGTGATTTTTCCCACGGTAAAAGCATTTTTTTCTGATGAGTCAGCTCTAGAATCACACAGATGCTGTAATGGGGGTGGGTCCAACACTGATCACGTGGCGCAGGGAGCTTAGCTTGCAGATCCTTCCCTACACCTCTTACGATTTGGACAGCATTTGATTAAAGAGGGTTTGGAGATGAGGCATGTGAAAAGAGGGACTAGAAAACCACTTTGGTACCAAGCAGTAGCATCCTTTCAGGTACTGACCTCATTTATGGAGGCTTTCACATACGGGCTTCCCGGTGACTCCTGCAGTAGCTTCACGGGCCTGGCACCATTGGTGAAAAGTGCCTCTCATCAGCTGAGAACAACACTTCCTGTGAGCAATAAAAATACTGAGAAGAAACAGGTGTGTGTGTGTAATTCCTTTAGTATTTTTAAAAATTTTACTGTAGTAACATATATACAACTAAACGTTTCCCGTTTTAACCCCTTTCAGGAGTACAATTCAGTGGTATTAATTGCATTCACAATATTGTGCTACAATTGCCAACATCCATTACCCCTCCTTTTTCATCACAAACAAACTGTTCACCCATTAAGTAAACTTCCCCTTCCCCCTACCACAACCCACCCCCACCAACGCCAGCCCCTGATAAGCTATTATCTGCTATCTTTATGAATTTGCTTATTTTAGGTATTTCATATAGTATTTATCTTTTTGTGTCTGGCTTATTTCACTCAACATGATGTCTTCAAGGTTCATTCTTGTTGTCGCATGTATCAGAACTTCATTCCTTTTTACATCTACATAATCCAATCATTGTATATACCATGTTTTGTTATCCGTTCTTCTGATGGTGGACACTTGGGTTGCTTTCCTTTTTTGGCTTTTGTGACAAATGCCAAGAACATTGGTGTACAAATATCTGTTCAAGTCCTTGCTTTTCATTCTTTTGGATGTATACCTGAAAGAGGGACTGCCAGATTATATAAGCCAGTGTTCAATTTTATGAGGAAATGCCAAACTGATTTTGACAGTAACTGCTCTATTTTTACATTTCCAACAATATATAAGGGTGGGTATGAGGTGTATCTTTGTGGTTTTGATTTGCATTTCCTTGATGACCAGTGATGTGCATCTTTTTGTGCGTGATTGGCCATTTGTATATCTTCTTTGGTGAAATGTCTGTGTCATCAATTGTCTTGTTGGATTCTTTTTTTAACATTGAGTTTTGAAGTTTATATAATCTAGATTTGAATACTTTGCTAAAGATGTGGTTTGCAAATATTTTTTCCCAGTCTGTAGCCTGTCTTTTTATCCTCTTGGCAAAGTCTTTTGCAGAGCAAAAGTTTTTAATTTTGATCCATTTTATCAAGTTCTTTTTTTCCTTTTTGAATTGAGTTAATTTTTGTATAAAATATAAGGTTTAGGTTCACTTTTTTGATTATGGATGTCAAATTGCCCCACCATCTTTTGTTAAAAGACTCTCCTGGTTTTAAGACTGGTGAATGTTTGGCCTGGAATGCCGCTGGGGAACAGGTGACTGGAGCCGTCTGATGAGCACGGAGGGGAGCAGCCTTCCATGACCCGAGCACCCTCCTCAGTACTTGGCCCGTGTGAAAACTCTTCACAGACACTCAGCAAGAGCCCCCATGACAGGGATTGGCAGTTAGGGCAACAGTACAAGGGGAAAGCTTTCCATGCCCTGTGTGGCCATCTTTGCAGTTGGCTGGGGAGATAACCCTCCACAGCTCTGCAGCCAAGAGCCTCCTTGAGGGAATTCGGGATTTGGTGGGCATGTGACAGCATCCACACTTCCTCCACAGAAGCATGCAGCGTGCACAGCCTAGAGGCGAGGGTGCCACACAGAAGTGCCAGGAGACCTCCCCCAATCCCAGGGACTTGGGGGTGTATGGCAGACAGGGACTGTAACACATTTAAGCTGGAAGGTGAAACTCACTGCTCTGTAGCCCGAGTACTCCACCCACAGCCCAGGGAATGACTGGGACCATCATGTCCTGGAGCAGACTATGCCAAACTGCAGGGCATGCCCCTCCACCCACAGGACTGGTAGTCCCCAGTGCACATGGAAAATTGGTGCACTGATTGGACTTCCACATGGTTTGTACCTCCTCTTGGTGCACAGATGAATTTGGGGGTGAACTGGCTTGAGGGTAAGAGGTGGCTCAAGAGCTCCATCTGCTGGTAGGTCAGGGAAAGTGCACTCCACCCATGTGTAGCTCTGCCAAATTATAGATAAATGTTCAAATAATCCTGCACATGCTAAAAGAACCCTATCTAGATAACCAAATGCCAAGAGTCCAAAAAGCAACAGAAAATTATAAAGGATATGAAGAAAACAGAAGATATGGATAACCCAAATATCCAAATTAAAAAGCCAGAGGAGACACAGAACTTGGAGCAATAAATCAAAGAAGTACATGCAAACATCAATGATATGGCTCAGGATATAAAGGACATGAAGAAGACCTTAGAAGAGAATAAGGAAGAATTTGCAAGAGCAAATGAAAAATAGTGGATCTAATGGAAATAAAAGATACTGTGGATAAAATTAAAAATATTCTTGAGACACATAACAGAAGATTTCAAGAGGTAGAGGAACAAATTAATGACCTCAAAGACAGGACAATGGAATGCAAATGTGCAAAAGAAAGTGGTAAAAAAAATTGAAAAAATAGAAGTGAATTTCAGGGAAATTATGGACAACATGAAGTGCACAAGTATAAAAATCATTGGTGTTTCAGAAGGGGAAGAGGAGAGTAAAGGGCTAGGAAGGGTATTCAAAGAAATTGTTGGGAAAAATTTCCCAACCCTTCTAAACAACATAAATAGGCAAATTAAAGATGCACAAAGAACTCAAAAAAGAATAAATCCAAATAAACATACTCTGAGACATATACTGATTAGATTGTTAAATGCTGAAGAGGAGAGACTTCTGAAAGCAGCAAGAGAGAAGCAATTCACCACATACAAGGGAATCAACATAAAACTAAGTACTGACCACTCAGCAGGCACCATGGAGGCAAGAAGGCAGTGGTATGATATATTTCAGATTCTGAAAGAGAAAAATTGCCAGTGAGAATTCTTTATCCAGCAAAGCTCTCCTTCAAAATTGAGGGAAAAATTGAAATTTTCACAGACAAATAAACACTGGGAGAATTTGTTAACAAGAGACATGCTCTGCAAGAAATACTAAAGGGAGCTCTACGACATGAGAAAAAGAGAAAGGAGAGAGCTAAGTCTGGAGAACAGCACAGAACTGAAGAGTTTTTAATAAGGGCAATTGAAAGGGAAAAAACACATCTAACAACTAAAAACCAAAGAATAAGATGGTTGGTTCAAGAACTTCCTTCACAGTAATAACTTAGAATGTGAATGGATTAAACTCTCCAATTAAAAAATACAGACTGGTAGATTAAAAATATGAACCACTGGTATGCTGTTTACAAGAGACTCATCTTAGACACTATGACACAAAGAAAATGAAAGTGAAAGGATGGAAAAAATATTCCATGTAAACTGCAATGAAAAGAAAGCTGGGGTAGCTATACTAATACTGGATAAAGTAGACATTCAATGTAAAGATGTCATAAGAGATAAAGAAGGACACCATATATTAATAAAAGGGATAATTCACCAAGAAGAAATAATTATAAATGTTAAGCACCTGTGCTGGTTTCAATGTATTATGTCCCCCCAAATGCCATTATCTTTGATGTAATCTTGTGTGGGCGGACTTATCATTGTTGTTTAGATTGTAATTCTTTGAGTGTTTCCGTGGAGATGCACCACACCCAACTGTGGATGATGACTCTGATTGGATCATTTCCATGGAGGTGTTACCCCACCCATTCAGGGTGTGTCCAAATTAAATCACTGGAGCCATATAAATGAGCTGACAAACAGAAGGAACTCAGTGCAGCTGAGAATGACATTTTGAGGAGGAGCTACAGCCAAGAGGGACACTTTGAAGTATGCACAGGAACTGAGAGAGGAACTTCAGCTTACAGAGACAGTTTGAAAATGGCCATTGAAAGCAGACTCTTGCTCCAGAGAAGCTAAGAGAGGACAAATACCCCAAGTGCAACTAAGAGTGACATTTTTGAGGAGCTGAAGCTTAGAGAGGAACGTCCTGGGAGAAAGCCATTTTTAAAGTAGAACTCTGGAGCAGATGCCAGCCATGTGCCTTCCCAGCTAACAGAGGTTTTCCGGATGCCATTGGCCATCCTCCAGTGAAGGTACCTGATTGTTGATGTGTTACCTTGGACACTTTATGGCTTAAGACTGTAACTGTGTAATCAAATAAACCCCCTTTTATAAAAGTCAGTCCATTTCTGGTGTTTTGCATTCTGGTGGCATTAGCAAACTGGAATAGCACCCAATCAAAAAGCTTCAAAATACATGAGACAAACATTGGCTAAACTGAAGGGAGCAATAGACATTTCTACATTTGTTCTAGTTTGCTAATGCTGCTGGAATGCAAAACACAAGAAATGGATTGGCTTTTATAAAAGGGGGTTTATTTGGTTACACAGTTACAATCTTAAGGCCATAAAGTGTCCAAGGTAATGCATGAACAATCAGGTACCTTCACTGGAGGATGGCCAATGGTGTCTGGAAAACCTGTTAGCTGGGAAGGCACATGGCTGGCATCTGCTCCAGAGTTCTGGTTTCAGAATGGCTTTCTCCCAGGATGTTCCTCTCTAGGCTTCAACTTTTCTCCAAAATGTCACTCTCAGTTGCTCTTTGGGTGTTTGTTCTCTCTTAGCTTCTCTGAAGCAAAAGTCTTCTTTCAAAGGCTGTCTCTAAAATGTCTCTGTAAACTGCAGTTCCTCTCTCAGCTCCTGCACATTCTTCAAAGTGTCCCTCTTGGCTGTAGCTAGCTTGCTCCTTCTGTCTGAGCTTATATAGTGCTCCAGTAATTTAATTCAGACTCACCCTGAATGGGTGGAGCAACACCTTCATGGAAATCATCCAATCAGAGTCATCACCCACAGTTGGGTGTGTTGCATGTCAAAGAATTACAATCTAATCAACACTGATACATCTGCCCATACAAGATTACATCAAAGATCATGGTGTTTGGGGGGACATAATACATTCAAACCAGCACAGCCCATATCAGTAAATTCAGCCTGATCCAACTTTATATTTCTTCCACCATTATCCCACACCCTGAATATCCATTCCCACACTTATTCCCCTGATTTCTGTCTATATAAATTGGAAAACTCATGAAGTTCTTTTGGAATATAGCATACTTCCTCATGGGTCACACTTTGTACCTCACCCTTCAGGGCCTGTTTGGACTTTAGTTTAGTTAAGGTCTTGAAGCAAATACTGGTAGTAGGGGTGGGTCATGAAAAGAATTAGAGTATCCCTCAAGCCAATTACCTCAGGATATTCCATTGCAGTTTCTTGTGGTGAAACAGGATTAATCTCTAGACAGAGGAGTGAGGGCTGCTTCCTCAGGGGAGGTGATTACATGTTTAGCAGGCACTGAAGGGTTAATCTCCTTAGGTGGCTCCTCAGGGCAGACTGGAGGTCAGGAAGCTGTTTCCTCAAAGCAGGCTGGAGGTTGGGTAGCTGTCTCCTCAGGGCAGACTGGAGGTGAGTGTGCTGTTTCCTCAGAGCAGACCACTACAGGTATGTCTAGCAAAGACTCAGCAGAATCCAGGGTTCCCATGTCCTCACTGCCATTATTTTCAATCCGTATGTCTCCACCCCAAGTTTCAGCATCCCATTCTTTTCCAATCAACATCTTTACTTCAACAGTGGACACCCTATGGGGTTTAGATTTTAGTTTACATTGTAAATCTGGTACTCACACAATGAGGCTCTGGGTCTGGTTTTCAGAAATCTCAAGTCTGCAGCTCAGCAAATAAGATTTTCTATCAGGGCACACATAGAAACCTTTACATCTGTCATACAGCATTTCAGTTTCAAAATTGAAGCCTTTAGCTCATCCCTTTCTCTTATAACTTTATCTAGCATATCTAAAGGCAACCAGCCAACATCATTATATCTCTTAACTCCACAAAACTCTGTTAAGGTGTCAAAAACACACTCACCCAGAGCCTTGCTCCCTACAAGAATCAAATGGTGATATTTTGCATATCTCCATTGCCAATTCATGCCATGGACTGTCAGTGCCATCTTGATTATTAGAATTGGAGTCATTAGTATCTTTGAATCTAATCAGTGTAGAAAACAAATTGTGAAAGTCCATTTTAAGATTCTGTTTCTCAAAGACCACTCCTGGTACCAAGCTGAATTAGTTAGGGTTCTCTAGGGAAACAGAACCAATAAGAGATATCTGTAAATATAAGATTTTATAAAAGTGTCTCACGCAACTGTGGGGATATATGAGTCCAAATTCCATAGGGCAGGCAGCAAACTGGCAACTCCAATGAAGATGTTTGATGAATTCCTCAGGAGACACTTCGCTGGCTAACCGAAGAGGAAGTAGAGGTTCTCTCTCTTTCTCCCTTAAAATGTCTTCTACTGATTGGATTAAATCCAGCTGATTGAATTCTCTCATTGCAGAAGACATGCCCTTCATTGATGTAATCAGTCACAGCTGCAGCCAATTGACTGATGATTTACTAAACCAACCTTCTGGTTTATTATTGAGCCACAAATCTTTTTACAATAACAGGTCATTACCTGCTTGACCAGACACCTGGGCACCATCACCTGGCCAAGTTGACGCATGAACCTAACCATCACAGCATGTAACCCACAGAGTAGCACCACAAACCTAAATAAGTGTTAGGTTGATATACTTACAGGGTATGACACTGGTGCAGAGGGTTAACAACATAGTGTTATATTGAAAAAATACCCATTACAAATTAAAGACATCAATAGAAATATCTTACCAACACTACACTAATACTAGGGATGAATAATCAGTAGCTGATAAGAACTCTGGAATGTATTATGGTAGGATAATGGTTTAAAGTTGAGATTGATGATGATTGTACAACTAAGTGAAGATAATATAAGAAACTGACCATTTATCTTAGGATAGAATATATCTTAAGTGAAATTAAGAACCCACTACTTAATAAATCAAGCCCTCACCTTGAGGCTTGCTTTGTGAAATTTAGGTTTGTAAACGGGAGGCTATAATTATGCCTAAGAGTCACCTCCAGGGAACCTCTTTTGTTGCTCAGATGTGGCCTTTCTCTCTCTAAGCCCAACTCGGAACATAAATTCATTAAACTCCTCCCATCATGAGGGCCATGAGCAGGGGAATGAATCTCCCTCATTATATGGGACATGACTCCCAGGAATGAACCTGGCCCTGGCAGCAAGGGATTGAATATGCATAGTTGACCAAAAGGGGGAAGAAAGAAAGGTAACAAGCTGAGGTCACAGTGGCTGAGAGATCCCATATAGAGTTCAGAGGCTATCCTGGTGGTTTCTTTTATGCAAGTTCCAGCTAAACATCCCAAATTGCCACAGTATGCCAGACCCTTACCAACAGTAGTCCCCAAATACATAGGTCCCTACCTGAGATTCTACAAAAGATTCACTCACTAAGTTTTATCTCTCAGAATCTTAAATCCATCAGTGTGTTCCTATGACAGACAAGTCCTAAAACCCAGAAGCAACAATCTCTTTAAGAACAACAATCAGATGCAGTCCCCTTCACCAAACTGTTGACACCCCCTTTGAAGATGAAGAAGTTAGGTCCTCACTGCCTAGACACCCCTGAAGATGGAGAAAGAGATTAAGTGAGAGGAAGGGGTAGCAACAAACAAGATAAGATTTGACAAAGGTCTACAAATACTGAAACTTTATGTAAATGTGTATATATATCCTATATATATATAGGATGCTGGGGTGTTGGAATAGCTGGAAGGAGGTAAATGACATGGTGGACTGTACCCTAAAACATCCTTTGAAATTTGCTCTATAGCTACTCATTGAATTGTGCTTTGTTTATTCACCTTTCTGTATATATCCTATATTGCATAATAAAGAAAGAACTGAAACTGTGAAACTGTAACCCATAACAATTTTTGAAATTACCTATATAACTGCTTGTTGAGCTGTACGTCAAAAGTTCACACCTTTCTGGATGTATGTTAGATTTTACAATAATGGAAATAGCTGAAGTTGTGTAACTTTTGCCCATGACATTCTCTGAAGTTTGTTCTGTACTTGTTAAATCATACCTTGAAAGTTATCACTGTTATGTACATATTTTAAAGTTCACCATAAAAAAATGCATTAAAAAAAAAGAATGGATACCTGCTCCTGGCATACAATTAATTGGCAGCTGGACAAAGATTAAACCCAGGATTTCTGAATCCCAGGTCTGTGTCTTCACACTGTGCTCACTGGTTCACCAAATAAATAAATAAATAAATAAATAAGTCTATCCTTACTCAATTGAATTGCTTTTGAACAAATTGCTTTTTTGTGTAGGTGTATTTCTGTGGTTTCTGTTCTGATCCATTGGTCTAATTTGCATATTCCTCTGCCAATAACCCATTATCTTGATTACTGTAAATCTTAAAATCAGATAGAGTGATTCTTCCCACTTTGTTCATTTTCAAAATTATGTTAGCAGTTCTAGTTACTTTTCCTTTCCACATAGATAAGCTTATTTATTTCTACAAAAAATCTTGCTGGGAGTTTATAGGAATTGTGTTAAACCTATTGATCAGTTTGGGCAAAACTGACATATGTTTACTGAGTCTTCCTTCCTATGAACATGGAATGACTCACCATTTATTCAGATCTTTGATTTCTTTAACCAGCATTTTTCAGCACACAAGTCCTGTACATGTTATGTTAGTTTTATACCTGTAAGTATTTTGTTCTTTTTTTTTCAGAGATTATGAATGGTATTGTGTTTTTAATATCAGTTTCTATTTCTTCATTGCTGGAATACACAAATCTAATCAATTTTTCTATGAAGACATTGTATCCTTCAACCTTGTTAAACTTACTGATCAGTTATAGGGATTTTTTTTTGGTAGATACCTTGGGATTTTCTTCATAGATCATATCATATTTCATCTACAAATAAGGACAGCTTTATTTCATTACTATCTATGATTTTTATTTCTTTTGCTTGCTTTAGTGTGCTAGCTGGGACTCCTGATACTATATCATGTATGAGTGTACGAGTGAAAATTCTTCATTCTTCTTGATTTTAGGGGGAAAGGATTCAGTGTTTCACCATAAAGTAAGATGTTAGTTGTAGGTTTTTGTGTAGATACTGTTTCTTCAAATTGAGGAAGTTCTCTATTCCTAATTTTCTGGGAATTTTTATCATGAATGGGTGTTGAATATTGCCCAATGCATTTTCTCCATAATTGATGTGATCATACAATTTTTCTTCTTTACCCTGTTAATATTGTGGATTGCACTGATTTTCAAATATTAAACCTAGCCTTATATCCATGGAATAAATCCTACTTGGTCACCATGTATAATTTTTTTTTTTTTTTTTATGTACTGCTGGATTCTATTTGCTATTATTTTTATTGAGGATTTTTGCATCTATTTGCATGAGGGATACTGGCATGTTGTTTTCTTTTTTGGGTTTTGGATGTCAGGGTACTACTAGCCTAATAAAATGAGTTGGAAAGTATTCCCTCCTCTTTCATTTTCTAGAAGACACTGTGTAGAACTGGTGTTAATTTTTCTCTAAATATTTGGTAGAATTCTACAGTGAGACCATCTGAGCCTGGAGATTTTTTTTCAGGTATTTTTAAACTATGAATTTTATTTAATAGATGTAGGGTTATTCAAATTATCTATTTCATATTAAGTGAGTTTGGCAGTTTGTGATTTTAAAGGAATTGATCTATTTAGTCTACATTATCTAAATTGTTTATTTTATAAAATAAACTGTTTGTAAGTTGTTATGTTACATACACATAAACAACATGCTTTGCAAATTATGAACCTCTTCACTTCACACAATTGCCATTCTTTCCTCAAGATCCCTCATCTTCCATATATGATACACAACCTTCTTTCATACAGACCCAGAGGGTGTGTCACCATCACTCTATTATAAGAAACGTTAGTAAAGCTTACTTTCATATATTTCAAGATAAAAAAAATGCAAGCAAATCTTTGTGTTCTCTTCCCAGTTTATATACATCTTGCTAAGTACCAAGTACTGTAAATATATTATTACTTACCTTGACTGTAAGACATACTATTTCCATTTTACCAGTGTGGAAACCAACAGCTCTAAAAAATTACATAATATGCCTGCATTCCTCAGAGTAATTAATGCTAGCCACTGTAACAATCGACCTTAAATCCCAGTGGCTTAATATAATACATTATTTTTCTCTTGTGGACATGCCTGGTTGGATGGCCCTCCTAGGCAATTCTCTCCCTAGGGTCTCTATAGGAGTCAAGTCTCCTTCCATGCTGGTTCTGTCATCTTTAATATGTGGGTTCAGCTTGTGGACTCCAACCAGTAGATGCAGATATAAGAGATCAAGTGTGGGGAAGGCACAAGTCACTCTTAACTGCCTCAGGCCAGAACTGATATATCACTAATGCCCAAGGTCCGTGGACAAGAGCTAGTCACATGGCAGGGCTGAGATTTAAGGGGGCTGGGAAAGTAGGTTAGCTGTGCACCCAGACAGGAGAAATAAATCTGGGGAGCAGAACCAGTCTACCACAGTTCTGAGGCAAACCGTTAAGAAATAGATCTGTGTTTCCATCATGGTCTGCCTGACTTTATTATTCAGGTTTTTCTTGTTACGCTACCATGTCAGTGCAAGGCAAAAGGAAGAATCCACAGAACAACTAGCTGACTCTTCATGTGGCACTTTATAGGGTCTGGTCTTCAGCTTTTCTCATTTGTGAACTTTATTTTTTGTCAGTTCACCAAGAGGTATGTAGCTATGATTACAAATCAATTTGTAAGGAATGACATTTTAATAATCTAAACTGAAATGCTTCATTGGCTTTATTGAATTTTTTCCTCCCTCTTTTGGAAAGATTTAAGATGGCTTAATATATGTAATATATATGACACAAAAAGATAAAATAAGTGAAAAATTAATAAGAGAATGAGACAAAGGGCAAATAAAGTTGGGGCCAGAAGCGAGGTAGAACACAATATGTTCACCATGAAATCCTATTCATAGTGCATAGTAGAGGGGACCACAAATTTGATTCCGAGATTTGTAGCAAATTTGGCTTTAAAAGATGGAAACACAAGCAGTTATAAGGTACATTGCATCTATGAGATGAATGCAAACCATTTGCTTAAAAAGCATGTACAACCAAACCTCAGACTAAAACCAGAAATAAATATAACCCATGGGTCATTCATTCATTTATTCATCCATCAATTTCATTAATATTTATTGAATGACTACTGTATGCCAGATACTGTTTTAGGCTCTGGGGTACATCTGTGTACAAAACAAAATCCTGTCCTTATGGATTGAGGGAAGAGAGATGATATGTACAAAGTACTTGTATGCTGGGGATGATAAGTCCTGAGTAAAAAAAGAAAAAAAAAAAATAAGCACATTTTCCCCTTGGATAACATGGAACATGCAACTAATTTCACTCTTTAGCTCTTCTTCTGGATCTATTAAGACCACTGCATTATTATGATACATCCATAATGGGATTTGGGCACCCTGTTTTCAGTGTTTCTTAATCACTTCTTAGAGACTAGTATATAGTTTTCTATTTTCTAAAGTTGATTTTTACAAGAAAATTTTTCATATCTCAGTACAAATATGTATTTCATAAATCATTTGACTTGGAAAGAGAATGTCATCAGTTCGTGGCCCTGCAGTTTACTATCTGTGTGACCACGCACGAGCCGCAACCATTGAGTCCTCATTTCCCCACAGTAAAATTTAAAGATACATGTCCTTTGCCATACCTGTCTTCTGCCTCACTAAGTTGTTATAGGGATGAAAGAAGCTGATGAATTGGAGATAATTTCAAGGCTTCCGTCTAAAATTACTGCTTTTCTGTTGTCTTCCCACATTTGACAAAATATGTGCCAGGCCCTGTGCTAGGGTCTAGCTATGGAGACAGATTGTGGTCTCTGCCCTCAGAGAGATAAATGTCTGATAGGAGAAGCAGACAAGTAAACTATTACAAAGGAGAAACGTACTGGGTGCTAAGAACACAGAGAAATACAGTCTGGGTAGGAGGGGATTCTGAGTGAAGTTCTGGTCCTTCTTGGAGGTGCGCTGAGTCCTGAAGAATCAGTAGGAATCATTAGGCAAATTAAGAGGGGAAGAATATCACAGAGAGTGGGAACAGAGTGTGCAAAGCTGGTGGGGTGAATGGACATTGTAGGGAATATGACTAGTTAGTATGTCTGGAGGATATTGGGGAGTAGAAAGAGATAAGGTTAGTGTTTATGGAGATTCATGATCATCGAGAGATTTCATTCTGTAAGAATTGAAAGATTTTAAATGGGGGAGGGGAGGTTACATGGTAAGACTTACTTGTTGGAAAGGTCATTCTGGCAGCAGTGTGAAAGTTGGGCAGGAGCGTGAGACCGAGGAATGGAGGCCAGTTAGAAGACTCTTATGGAAATTCAAGCAACAAACGAAGAGGGTATGAACTCTAACAAATGAGAAGAGCAGGAGATAAAATAAATTCTAGAGAGATTTAGAAGGCAGAAGGCAGGTGCCCTGTACTTGATGCCGTTTGCTGGGATAAGGTGAGCGTGAAAAGAGCAATAGCATGTAGGGCAGTTCTCAGATTTCTAATTTGCATGGTTAAGTGGATGTGGTACTCTTGATTTGAATCTTACAGCCCCTTAGGGAAACTGGTAGCTAGTTGGAAAATCATAATCAAAGAGTATTTATCAATTAGTATCAATCTTTAAAGAACTATTTATTTATTTATTTTTTGGAGTAATGAAAATATTCAAAAATTGATTGTGGTGATGAATGCACAACTATTTGATGATACTGGGAACACTTTGTACACTTTGGATGATTATCTGATATGTGAATATATCTCAATAAAATTGTATTAAAAAAAAGGCTGTTTTGACATTGAGGACTGGCAGTTTGATGTGTTGAGCCCTCTAACATGGGACTTGCCCTTATGAAGCTCGTTACTGCAAGAGAGAGGCTAAATTTGCATATAATTGTGCCTAAGAGTCTCCCCCTGAGTACCTCTTTGTTGCTCAGATGTGGCCCTCTCTCTCTCTCTCTAACTCAGCCACCTTGGCAGGTGAATTCACTGCCCTCCCCCCATGTGGGACCTGACTCCCAGGGGTGTAAATCTCCCTGGCAACGCAGGATATGGCTCCCGGGGATGAATCTGGACCCAGCATCATGGGATTGAGAATATCTTCTTGACCAAAAGGGGGATGTGAAATGAAATGAAATAAAGTCTTAGTGGCTGAGAGATTTCAAATGGAGTTGAGAGGTCACTCTGGTGGACATTCTTATGCACTATATAGATAACACCTCTTAGGTTTTAATGTATTAGAATAGCTAGAAGTAAATACCTGAAACTATCAAACTCCAACCTAGTAGTCTGGACTCTAGAAGATGATTGTGTAACAATATAGCTTCCAAGGGGTGAAAGTGTGATTGTGAAAACCTTGTAGATCACACTTCCTTTATCTAGTGTATGGATGGATAAGTAGAAAAATGGGGACAAAAACTGAATGAAAAATAGGGTGGGATGGGGGTGATGATTTGGGTGTCTTTTTTACTTTTATTTTTTATTCTTATTCTGATTTTCTCTGATGTAAGGAAAATGTTCAAAAATAGATTGGGGTGATAAATGCATGATTATATGATGGTACTGGGAACTGTTGATTGTACACCATGGATGATTGTATGGTATGTGAATATATTTCAATAAAACTGAATTTAATTAAAAAAAAAAAAAAAAAAAGCCTGTAACTGCAAAGGAGAGGCTAGGCCTGCTTATAATTGTGCCTAAGAGTCTCCCCTTGAATGCCTCTTTGTTGCACAGATGTGGCCTTCTCTCTCTAGCTAAGCCAACTCGGCAGATGAATTCACTGCCCTTCCCCCCTATGAGGGATCTGACACCCAGGGGTGTAAATCTCCCTGGCAAGGTGGAATACGACTCCTGGGGAGGAATCTGGACTGACATCATGGGATGGAGAGCATGTTCTTGACCAAAAGGGGGATATGAAATGAAATGAAATAAAGTTTCAGTGGCTAAGAGATTCCAAAAGGAGCCAAGAGGTCACGCTGGTGGGCACTCTTACACGCTATATAGATAATTCTTTTTAGGTTTTAATATATTGTAATAGCTAGAAGTAAATACCTGAAACTATCAAACTACAACCTAGTAACCTTGAATCTTGAAGACGATTGTATAACAATGTGGATTATAAGGGGTGACAATGTGATTGTGAAAGCCATATGGACCACACTCCCGTTTATCCAGTGTATGGATGTATGAGTAGAAAAATGGGGGCAAAAAAAACTAATGGAAAAATAGGGCAGAAGGGGTGGATGATTTGGGTGTTCTTTTTTTACTCTTTTTTTTTATTCTTATTTTCACTTTTTCTGGTACAAGGAAAATGTTTGAAAAAATAGATTGGGGTGATGAATGAACAACTATATGCTGGTAATATGAACAATTGATTGCATACTTTGGATGATTGTATGGTGTGTGAATAAAAAAATAAAACAAATGGATACATTAAAAAAAAGTCTGTTACTTTCACTGGTATTAAATGAGATACATGAAGATACAGAAAGATTTTTGAAAGAATCAGTTTGTAGTTCACCAAATCCCAATAATACAGCCAGTAAGGTACACATTGGAATTTTGATACAAGCTTATTTTTAACGTTTTAGCTTCAGGGGGCTGAAATAAACAAGATGAAAATTTTTAAAGATAAATATACAGCCCAAAAAGATGGCAATAGAAGTATATGTTAATAACAATCTAGATTATTATTAATGCTAGATAATATGACAATTAACATTTATGGCATGCTTTTGATTTTAAGAAGTAATTCCAAGTGTATTTCTTTTTGTTGTTGTTTCACTTTGAGTGTTTTACTTTATTTGTTAAAAATACAAATATGTATATAAATATACATACATAGATATATGATTGTACTATCTATATGTACACTATATATATGCATATATATATTATCATTCAATGAATATATGTATCATCATACAAGGTTGGCATGCTTTTCGGTAAACATGTTGGTAAACCACGTTTAATTTTCTTAAAATACTAAAAAAAATAGGGATTTCACTACTTGCAGACGGAGGATGGACGTAGAGGCCCTTCCGATGCCGGTGCGTGCAGTAGTATTCACTTTCTATCGCCAGGCAAGAAACGTGACAAAGAGAACCTTTTGGAGATCATCACGGCTGATGAAGTTCATTATTTTTTGCAGGCGGCCACCCCAAGGAGCGCATCGAGTGGGTCAAAGCCATCCAGGAGGTCTCCTGAGTGGGAAGTGAGAGCACTCCTGCAGCTTCTCATCACCCTCCCGAGGGAACCCCACAGATAAGCTTGGTCCAGAACCTGTCCTCTCATAGGACAGAGCAACAAGGAAGGGCCCAGGGGCGGGAAGTTTTGTCTGCAGGGCATTCTGAATGTAATTACCATGTGCACCACGTTCACCAGCAGCACCTTGCTCATCAACACCTCCTTGCTACTATCCCTGCACCCCAAGCAGATAAAAGAAGCTGCATGGCCTGGGGATGCTGCTTAACATCTCCATGCCTCGGCTCCTCTTCTGAAAAAAAACGGAGCTGAACAAGCTTCCTGAGGTCCTTCCCAGCTTAAAAAAGAAAATGCTTGTGATTCTAATACCCGTGGAAGTGAAAGTGCCCCCAGCTGTCCTTCTGGTATCTTCCCATGGTTTAGTCTTGGCCTTTGGCTGTATCCAAGCGGGCCAGAACCAGAGAGAACCCTTCCTTCTAAAACAGTGCTGCAAATCTGTACCAAGAGCACTTGGCGGAAACCCCTTTGGTTCTCTATTTTAGCCCCCTTTGGCTTGCACCTGGCCAAGAGATCAAGTAACAAAACAAAAGGGAGCTCTCTTCTTCCTTCCTTACCCTACCCAAAAACTTCCTGAGAGTCAGCACTGAAGTGATGGCTTTTAGGCTTAAGCTTTCAATCACTTACTTTGGTCTGAAAAGTCATGTCTTCAGAGAAAAAGATCCGAGGAAGCCAGAAATAGATGAAGGTCAGTGTTTTCCTGGAAGCAGGTGTATTCTATTTCCATTGAAGATGCTCTTTCCTTTTCGGGAGCATTTCTCTCCCATTTATTATCATGCCTGATTAGGAGGGGAAACCTTAAATCTGTGAGATTTTGTTTCATTTGAATATTTAGGGAAAAAAATTGGAAGGATGGGTTCCTTCCATAGGTGAGGAGCCTGGGCAGCTGTCAGGCTCACCCAGCTCCAGAGGGTGGGGAGGGGCAGGACTGCAGGCTGCTGAGTGGCGGGTATATACAAAGCCAGCACTGAAAGGCCTCTATCTAATATAGACAGAGATCGTGGTGACAGCCATCAACATTGAGGAGTGCCTTCAGTTCTCCAGTTAAGGATGTTGCGGTCCCTGCCTGAGCTTTTTTTTTAAATACAATTTTATTGAGATATATTCACATACCCCACAATCATCCACAGTGTATAATCACCTGTTCACAGTACCATCATATAGTTGTGCATTCATCACCAGAATGAAATTTTGAACATTTTTCTTACTCCAAAAATAAATAAAAATAAAAATAAAAGTAAGAAAAACCCACCCAAAACATTCCACCCACTCCATCCCGCCCTATTTTTCATTTAGTTTTTGTCCCCATTTTTCTACTCATCTGTCCATACACTGCATAAAGGGAGTGTGGACCCTGAGGTTTTCACAATCACGCAATTACACCCGATAAGCTACATAGTTATGTAACTGTCTTCAAGAATCAAGGCTACTGGGTCGCAGTTTAACAGTTTCAGGTATTTCCTTCTAGCTATTCCAATACACTAAAAACTAACCAGGGATGTCTATATAGCACATAAGAATGCCCTCCAGAGTGACCTCTAACTCCATTTGAAATCTCTCAGCCGCTGAAACTTTGTTTCATTTCACTTCCCCCCTTTGGTCAAGAAGATTTTCTCAATTCCACACAATGTCCTGTGCAGGCTCATCCCCAGGAGTCATGTCCCACATTACCAGGGAGATTTACACCCCTGGGAGTCAAGTCCCATGTAGGGGGGTAGGGCAGTGAGTTCACCTGCCCTGTGGAGTCAGAGAGAGAGGCCACATCTGAGCAAAAAAGAGGTTCTCTGGGCAGACTCTTAGGCCCAATTATAAGGAGGCCTAGCCTTTGCAGCAACAAGCCTCACAAGGGCAAGCCCCAAGATTGAGGGCTCGGCCCACCAAACAGTCAGTCCTCAACATTTGTGAGAACACCAGCAACAACCCAGGTGGGAAAGTCCAACATTTCCACATTTTTCCCCAGTTCCCCAGGGGTCCCTGCAAATATATGCCCAGATTACTTTGGGATATATTGGAATTTCACACTAACCTGTACAAACCTACCTTATTCCTATTCAAAAGTTCCTATTCAAATTTAACTTATTTGAATAGGAACAAGTTAAATTATTTAGTGTGCTACAGAAAATACAGATCCTGCACCAAATAAACATCTCTTCCCTTGGTCTCACAAGTAAGCTGAAGTTTTAAAACACAGTCAATATCATCCTTTACCCTTTGGGCTGATTTGCCTTAGTCCTAACAAGATCCCTTTCATTCATATCTCTAATTGAGGTCTGAATTCTCAGAGTTTGCACATTACAATTAGTCCATATTGGTGAGGCATTATAATGTTTGTCTTTTCATTTCTGATGTACTTCATTCAAAATGCTGTCCTTAAGATCCATTCACCCACAGTGTCATTCCTTCTTGAAGCTGCTCAATATTCTGCTGTATGCATATACCACAGTTCAACATTCTGTTACTCAGTAGATGTACCCTTAGGCCACCTCCATCCATTGCAAATCCTGAATACCACCTCCATAAACACCAGTGTGCAAATGTCCATTCCTGTTCCTGCTCTCAGATCTTCCAAGTATATGCCCCATAATGAGGTTGCAGGACCTTATGGCCCCACATACTTAGCTTCTTGTGGAACCACCACTGTCCTCTAGATAGGCTACTCCATTCTACTTCCCCACCAACAGTGAATAGGTGCATCCCTCTCTCCATGTTTCCTCCAGCACTGGTTCTATTTTTCCCTGAAATTTTATATAGATATATTCACATACCACACAATCATCCACAGTGTACAGTTGTTCACAGTATCATCATATAGTTGGGCATTCATCACCACAATCAGCACTTGAATATATTCATTATTTCAGAAAATTTTTGAAGTATTACAAAAAGGATTAAAAAAATTAAAATACCATACTTTACAATATAATAATAAGGTCAGACAACAACACCACTGCCAAGAATCCCATACCCCTCCCTTATATCCCCCTCTCATACACATTCAGCTATGGTATATTGCCTTTGTTACATTTACTGGAAGCACATTACAATGTTACTGTTAACCATGGACTGCAGTCTGCTTTGATTATATTTTTTCCCCAATACCAGCCACTTTCCAACACTCTGCATGATTAACATTCATTTGTTCTCCCACATGCAGAAACAGTTTTATAGTTGTACATTTAGTCATAGTCATTGACCACTCCAGGTTTTGCTAAATTAAACAATCCCAGTCTTTATCTTCTATCTTTACTTCAGGTGTCATACATGCTCTTAGCCCATGTCTTTCTTTTTTTTTTTTAATTTAAAATTTTTTTTATTTATTGAAATTGTTCACATACCATACAATTATCCAAAGATCCAAAGGGTACAATCAAACAATCAATTGCCCCCGGTACCATCATACAGCTGTGCATCCATCAACACAATTATTTTCTTCCAGTTTTTAGAACATTTTCATTACTCTAGAAAAGAAACACAGACAAAAAAAGGAAACTCAAATCCTCCCACACACCTAATTACTCCTCCTCCATTGTTGCCTAATAGTATTGGTATAGTACATTTGTTACTGTTTATGAAAGAACATTAAAATACTACTAACTGTAATTAGTTTGCAATAGGTATATTTTTTCACTATATGCCCCTCTATTATTTTTTTTAAGTTTCAGAATAGTATTTAATTTTCAGATACTTATAATCATCTTATCTGATATCACAAAATAGTGGCCATGTTATAAATTTTACAGATGAGGATATTGTAGGCACTATTCTCACCATACATAGGTTGCAGTATAAATCTGAATACAGATCAATACTTCCCCTTCTTCCTCCTTTGTATATTTACAAACATGTCTGCACATAACCCTTGCTATTCAAATTATTTGTATCTAAACCAAGGAGCTAAATGCATTGAGATAATTTTGTTTTGTTTATAGGAATTGTCACTGTAAACTATACAAGCTTAGGGATCAGAGAGTAAGTAGATTTTTTTTTTTTTTTTTTTTGCCAAACTGTCTATCTGAACTCAGAAGCTAAAATGGTTCAGTATTTTTCATTAACTATGCAATAAATAGCAAATCTTGGGTCTACAATTAATGTTCTTTTGTTTCAGTGTATGAAATAGAAGTTAATAATTGCCACTTAAATTTAGTGGTTCAATGACTATAATAACAGATGTCTCTCCATATATAAATAGACGTTTTCACCAACACTGCTCTCTATATGCCTTTGCTTTATATATCCCATACCTATCTCCAGACAATGGCATCTCATCTACACCAACCAATAAAACATAATTGAGAATATACATTTTTTAATGGTCTCAAAAAGTTAAGAGTATTCCTTTGGATTTTCACAAGAAGTCTATATTTTCAGACTTAAATCTGATAGTTTTTAATTATTCTTAGTCTAATTCCTGTTTTATCAGTTAGGAAACAAAGAGTCATCTTACAAGTTAAGTGAGAGGACCACATTTACAATCAGCAAGTCAGAAAAGTGATGCAAGTATCTCCATCTTCTGACTTCTAGTGTTTCAGAAAGAATGCCATACCATAAACCTGAGTTATCCATTTGAAATAGTGTGAAAGAAATGGTATCATGGAATAGGATGTGTTACCAAGTATGTTTTCTCCTTCATAATGTCATCATTCTGCAATGTCTGTTTATTCCTCTCTGAAATATGGAATTAAAAATAATTTAATATAGGGTTGTGTCTTATGATGACTATGATAACAATAAAGCCAAACTTATATTCAGTGGTCACTATATGGCTTAAACATGCATCTTCATCTAATATTATGGAACCTTTCTCCATATCTCACTCTCCTTTATTTGTTTCTCTATTGGTAGGGCTCCCTTTAGTATCTGAAGTAGGGCACGTCTTTTATTAGCAAAATCTCTCAGCATTTGTTTGTCTGTGAAAAATTTAAGCTCTCCCTCAAATTTGAAGGAGAGTTTTGCTGGATAAAATATTCTTGGCTGGAAATTTTTCTCTCTCAGAATTTTAAATATGTCATGCCACTGCCTTCTCACCTCCATAGTGGCCGCTGAGTAGTCACAACTTAGTATTATGTTTTTTCCTTTGTATGTGGTGAATTGCTTTTTTCTTCCTGCTTTCAGAACTTGCTCCTTCTCTTCAGTATTTGACAGTCTGATCAGAATATGTCTCAGAGTGGGTTTATTTGGATTTATTCTATTTGGAGTTTGCTGGGCATTTATGCTTTGTGTATTTATGTTGTGTAGAAGGTTTGGGAAATTTTCCCCAACAATTTCTTTGAATACTCTTTCTAGACCTTTATCCTTCTCCTCCCCTTCTGGGACACCAAAGAGTCTTACATTTGGAATTTTATTTTATCTATCATATCCCTGAGGTCCATTTTGACTTTTTTGATTTTTTTCCCCATTCTTTCTTTTGTTCTTTCGTTTTCCATTTTGTTGTACTACAGGTCGCTAACTTGTTGTTCAGCTTCCTCTAGTCTTGTACTATGTTTATCCAGAATCTTTTTAATTTTGTCAACAGCTTCTTTTATTTCCATAAGATCGTCTATTTTTTTATTTACTCTTGCAATTTCTTCTTTATGCTCTTCTGGGCTCTTCTTCATGTCTTTTATATGCTGTGCCATGGTCTCGTTGTTTGTCTTTAGTTCTTTGATTAATTGCTCCAAGTACTGTGTCTCCTCTGATCTTTTGATTTGGGTGTTTGGGTCTGGGTTACCCATATTGTCTGGTTTTTTCATATGGTTTAAAATTTTCTGTTGTTTTTGGCCTCTTGGCATTTGCTTTACTTGATAGGGTTCTTTTAGGATACATAGGCTAATTCAGAGACTTCTCTCTAATTTGTCAGATCCATAGCTTGGTGGTGTACACTTTCTCTAACTAACCAGCAGGTGGCATCTGCAAGCAACGTATTCCCCTCAAGCCAGTTCTCCCCAACTTTGTCTTTGTGGTGCGTGGGGGTCTGATTCTTGTGGGGTCCAATTGGTGCACCAAGCTTGCATGTGTAGTTCGTGTTGCCCACCCTGCATATGGGGCATGTGTCTGAGCAGTTAGGGAGGGGTGAGGCTTTAATAATAAAATCTCCCAGGTGTTCCTAGAGATTTAAAACTGTTGCAATAGTCTAATCCTTCAGTTCAGTCTTGCCACAGTTTGTCTCTGCCGCTGACCCACAAGTCCTTGGTATTGGCATATGGTCCCTGGGATTTCCAAGTGGGTCCCTCTTCCAAGCTGTGCCCTTCTAGGGCCTCTGCTGAGGGAAGGCTGTGCTATGTCACAAGTGTGCACCATCCCTCAAGGGAAGTTCTGGGCTGCTGAGCCAGGTAGGGGCGTTCCCAGCCTGCTGAAAGGATGGCTGAATGGGGCATGCCAATCTCCCCCCTTTCACACCACTCCACCCCCCCAGCTCCGGGACAACCAGCCATGGGTGTGCAAAAGGCCACTGTCCATGCCAGACACTGTAGCATGCATGCATTGCCAGAAACACTTCCCATCGCACTGGGTTTCCTGGTGCAGCTCTAGGCTGTGGTGCTGACACTGGGAAGATGGCTGCAAGGGGTGTGGTTTCTCTCACCTTTTGGCTCACCTCTGCCTTCCTCACTCAGAGACAATTAGCAGTGGGTGAGTGAAAGGCTGTCGTCCACACCAGATACTGAGGTGTACCCACAGGTTGTGGAGATGCTGTTCCTGCCATGCTTCCCTGTGCGGTCCCCACCGCTGTATCCACAGCTGCTTTGGGGCTTTTAAAAAGAACTACTCTGACTCCAAATGTCAACCCACGGCTTTCCCACACCACTGGACATTCAGCAGGCCCACTCACTCGCCCCAGAACGCAGACTCCTGGCCTCACCAAGTGCACAGTCCCTGCGGATCCAGCTGTTGTGTTCTGGGTGACCCTCTGGCCTTTATCTAGTATTTTTCATGGAGGTGGTTTTTTTGCCCTGTTTCTCTTAACTGCCATCTTCTGGAGGTCTGGATCTATTTTTACTTACAGATTTTATGCTGTGATCT
Organism: Choloepus didactylus; assembly: GCF_015220235.1. Lineage (NCBI taxonomy): Eukaryota > Metazoa > Chordata > Mammalia > Pilosa > Megalonychidae > Choloepus > Choloepus didactylus. Next base: position 122,336,210 of record NC_051314.1, read on the forward strand.
CAGGCATTCCTCCCAATTCAGGTTGGTGTATGATGAGTAGACGGTCACATTTGTCCCCTCGCAGTTGTTCCAGCTTATTTACTAGTTGTTTCTGGTTTTTTAGCTGTTCCAGGGGGCTACTTGGCTTCCACTCCTCTCTATGCTGCCATCTTAGATCCTTGTAGCCCATCTCTTTCAACTTTACTCATGGACATCTTTGTTCAGTGTAGTTACAATATTGTGCTACCATTACACAGTATTATGCTAGCCTTATCAGGACTATACAATCAATCCTGCTGAACATTCTATACTCCCCCAGCATCAAATGCCCAATCTCTACCCTCTTTCTATTTGCTTATAACCTGTGTTCTCAGCTTTTTGACCCTCAAAATTTGCTCATTAATGTTAGTTCATGTTAGTGAGACCATACAGTATTTGTCCTTTTGTTTCTGGCTAACTTTGCTTAACATAACACTCTCAAAGTTCATCCACTTTATTATATGTTCCATGACTTTGTTCTGTATATATACCATCATGTGTATATACTACACTTTGTTTATCCACTTGTCCATTGGTGGACATTTGCACTGTTTCCTTCTCTTGGCTATCGTGAATAATGCTGCTATAAACATTGGTGTACAAGTGTCCATTCATGTCTTAGTTTTCAGTTCCTCTGAGTACATACCTAGAGATGGAATTGCTGGATCATACAGCAATTCTGTACTTAGCTTCCTGAGGAACTGCCACACTGCCTTCCAGAGAAGCTGCACCATTCTACATTCCTACCAACAGTGAATAAGTGTGCCTCTTTCTCCACATTCTCTCCAGCACTTGTAATTTTCTGTTTTATTGGTAATGACCATTCTAGTAGGTGTGAGATGATATCTTATTGTGGTTTTGATTTGCATTTCCCTAATAGCCAGTGAAGTTGAACATCTTTTGATGTGTTTTTCATCCATTTGTATTTCTTCTTCAGAAAAGTGTCTATCCATGTCTTTTGCCCATTTTTAAATTGGATTGTTTTTCTTTCTGTGATTGAGTTGTAGAATTGCTTTATATATTTGGGATATTAAACCCTTATCTGATATGTGGTTTCCAAATATTGTCTTCCATTGGGTAAGCTGCCTTTTTATTTTTCTGACAAAGTCCTTTGATGTACAAAAGTGTTTAATTTTGAGGAGGTCCCATTTATCTATTTTTTCTCTTATTGCTTATGCTTTGGGTGTAAGGTCTAGGAAACCACCTCCTATCACAAGATCTTCAAGATGTTTCCCTACATTTTCTTCTAAAAGTCTATGGTCTTAGTGCTGATGTTTAGGTCTTTAATCCATTTCGAGTTACTGCTTGCATAAGGTGTGAGAGAGGAGTCCTCTTTCATTCTTTTGGAAATGGATATTCAGTTCTCCAAACACCATTTACTGAAGAGGCTGCTCAGTCCCAGTTGCTTTGGCTTGACTGCCTCATCAAAGATCAGTGGTCCATAGATGAGAGGGTCTGTTTCTGAACACTCAATTCTATTCCATTTGCCAGTGCATCTATCTTTACACCAGTACCATGCTGTTTTGACCACTGTAGCTTTATAGTATGCTTCAAAGTTGGGTAGTGTGAGACCTCCCACTTCATTCTTCTTTCTCAGGATATTTTTGGCTATTTGGAGAACACTGCCCTTCCAAATAAATGTGGTTATTGTTTTTTTTTGTTTGTTTGTTTGTTTCTGCAAAGTAAACTGTTGGGCTTTTAATTAGTATTGCATTTGTTAGCCTAGCTAAGCGTCCATCGATTTTATTGATTTTCCTCAAAGGACCAACTTCTGGTTTTGATGAGTCTCTCTACTGTTTTCCTGTTCTCAAATGCAATTGTTTATGCTCTAATCTTTGTTATTTCTTTCCTTCTGCTTGCTTTGGGATTAATTTGCTCTTCTTTCTCTAGTTCCTCCAGGTAAGCAGTTAATTCCTCATTTTTTTCTCTTTCTTCTCTTTTAATATAGGCATTTAGGGCAATGAATTTCCCTCTCAACACTGCCTTTACTGCATCCCTGAAGTTTTGATATGTTGTGTTTTTCATTTGCCTTGAAGTATTTACTAATTTCTCTCATAATTTCTTCCTTTACCCACTGGTTGTCTAAGAGTGTGTTATTTAGCCTCCATATATTTGTGTATTTTCCAACCTTCTGTCTGTTGTTGACTTCCAACTTCATTCCATTATGATCCAAGAAGGTGTTTTGTATAATATCAATTTTTTAAAAATTTGTTGAGACTTGCTTTGTGACCCAACATGTGGCCTATCCTAGAGAATGATCCATAAGCACTTGAGAAGAATGTGTATCCTGCTGTTGTGTATCCTCTATAAATGTCTGTCAAGTATACTTCATATATCATACAATTCAACATCTCTGTTTCCTTATTGATCCTCTGTCTAGATGTTCTATCCATCTATGAGAGCTATGTATTGAAGTCTCTAACTATTATTGTAGAGGTATTTACTTCTCCCTTCAATGTTGTCAGTGTTTGCCTCATGTATTTTGGGGCACTCTGGCTTGGTGCATAAATATTTATGATTGTTATGTTTTCTTGATGAATAGTCCCTTTTATTAAGATATTTTGTCCTTCGTTGTCTGTGTTAATTGTTTTACACTTGAAGTCTAATTTGTCTGATACTAATACAGCTACTCCCACTTTTTTCTCATTGTTGTTTGCATGATATATCTTTTTCCAACTTATTTTCATCCTTGTGCTAAAGTGATTTTCTTGTAGACAGCATATAGATGGGTCTTGTTTTTTAATCCATTCTACCAGTCTATGTCTTTTTATTGGGGAGTTTAATCCATTAACATTTAGCATTATTACTGTGAGGGCAGCACTTTCTTCTACGATTTTGTCTTTTGATTTTTATCTGTCATATCTTATTTTTTCTCTCTCTCTCTCCTTTTACCCTTACTGACTGTCTTCATTTCCACATCCTTCTCCAAACCTCTTTCTCCTGCCTTTTCATTTCAGCCTGTAGCATTCTCTTCAGTATTTCTTGAAGTGTGGGTCTCTTATTCACAAACTCTCTCATTGTCTGTCTGAAAATATTTTAATCTCTTCCTCATTTTTGAAAGACAGTTTTGCTGGATATAGAATTCTTGGTTGGAAGTTTTTCTCTTTCAGTATCTCAAATATACCATGCCACTGTCTTCTCACCTCTATGGTTTCTGTGGAGAAATCTGAACATACTCTTATTCAGCTTCCCTTGTATGTGATGGATCATTTTTTTCTTGCTGCTTCCAGAATTCTCTGTTTATCTTTGACATTGGACAGTCAGATCAGTAAATGTCTTTTTGTAGGTCTATTGGGCTCTATTCTCTTTGGGGTATGCTTCACCTCTTGAATCTGTAATTTTATGTCTTTCATAAAAGACAGGAAATTTTCAGTGATTATTTCTTCTATTATTCTTTCTGCCTCTTTCCCCTTCTCTTCTCCTTCTGGGACACCCATAACACACATGTTCATGTACTTCATGTTGATTCAGGTCCCTAAGAGCCTGCTCATATTTTTTCATTCTTTTCCCTTTCTGTTCTTTTGTGTATAGGATGTCAGATGTCCTATCTTTAGTTCACTTATCCTTTCTTCTGACTCTTCAAATCTGGTGTTGTAAGTCTCCATTGTGCTTTTCATCTCTTCTATTGTGCCTTTCATTCCCATAAGTTCTGCCATTTGTTTTTTCAAACTTTCAAGTTCCTTCTTATGTTTGCCCAATTTCTTCTTAATATCCTTCATCTCCCTTGCCATATCTCCCCTCAACAAGATGATTTGATTTTTGAATTGATGTAGCATGTTTGTTTGGACATCTTTAATTAATTGTTTCAATCCCATATCTCAGTTGAAGTGTTAGTTTGCTCCTTAGGCTGGTCCATGTTTTCATGTTTCCTAGTATGGCTCATTATTTTTAGCTGTCTAGGCATCTGATTTTCTTGATTAGTTTATTCTGGAGCTTGTTGTCCCTCTCCCACCTGCCATTTTCTTGTTGATTGGCTTTGTTCTCTATCTGTTCTTGGCATGCAGTCCAACTTATTATAGACCTCTAACCTAGCTTCTTTTTGGTTGACTAGAATTTTTCACCTCTCATTTTTCTGGTTCTTGCCCTGGGCCTATGTAAACTTTTTGTGAGAGGGTCTCCCCAGATATGATCGATCCAAAACATTTTCCTAGCCCAGGGAGGCCCAGTTCTCAGGAAGAGAGTATGAAGTTTCAGACCCTTCTGTGAAGTGTCTAGACCCTGTGCTTTTCCTGTCCTGTCCAGCAGGTGGTGATTGTCAGCCTGTAGCTCCCCACTAGTGTAAAGAGGTGCCACAGGCAACTTTAATTCTCTGCAGACCCTGTCCCTGCCAGGGATGCAGCTGACTCAAACTGGTTTCTGTTTTCCATCCCCTGGGGTCTGAGTTCTCTGAGGGATGGCTGCCACTTGAGCTGGGCCCAGCCCCCTTGTCTTCTTTATCTCTCATACCTATCTTAGCTCCACCCTTGCCTGGATCCAGGGGCTGATTGAAAGTATCTGAGGCTTTCCCTAATGAGCTACTTAGAATAGTTGCTTCAGAAAGAAAGAAAGAAAGAAAGAAAGTTAGAAAGAAAGAAAGAAAGAAAGAAAGAGAAAGAGAGAGAGAGAAAAAAAGAAAGAAAGGAAGGAAGGAAGGAAGGAAGGAAGGAAGAGAAAGAAAGAAAGAAAGAGAAAGAAAGAAAGAAAATCCTACTCAAGACCTTTCCCCAGTCCCCAAGTTTTGTCAGTCTTGGTATGAGCTATTTAAAGATAAGCACTTCAGGCTCTTACCTCTTTCACCTGAATAGTTACTCTTCAGATAGCTTTAATTCTTAATTCCACACTTGCCTGGGGCAGTGCTGAAGCAGGAGCTCTGGTGGGCTATTGAAAAGTAAAAAAGTAAAGAGTTGGAGAGCAAGAAACTGAAAAAAAAAAAAAAAAACCTTTTCAGAACTGGACTGCAGCTCCCTGGGTTTGGAAGCCAGAGCCTGATTTGGTAACCATCTCTTTGCGTCCCTTTTTCTTAGACTCCAGCCCTTTTCCAGTATTCCAAACACCCCAACTCCAAAAGTCTCTGTTTTGTGGTGGTTGTTGTTGTTGAGGATGTCAGCCCTACCTCCTGTCTGCAGGACTGATTCCTCAGGTTCATGCCTCCTCCTTGCTTATCTGTGCTCAGAGCTCTTATTCAGCAGTTCAAATTTGTTAATTAATTCTGCAATTGGTGCCAGATTGAACCCCCTTTCTCATTCCCAGCACAGATTGTTTCTTTTTCCCTCAGGGAACTGGCTCCAAGACAGTCTGCCATGCCTTGGGGGGAGGGGCACCAGTGTCCTGGCTGGGGAAACTTACTGGTTTTTGCTGCAATCTCAGCAGTTCCACCCATTCCCCTTTGGTGTGTGATGTGTGAGAGACCACAGAAGTCCCTGGAATGGCTATTCCGTACAGCTCCTGGCTATTTACCAGCTGCCCTAGAGGAGTAACAAGATTCCACACCTCACCACTCTGCCATCTTGTCCCACCTCCCCAAGTGTATTTCTTGAATTTGTCAACAACTCACATGAACTCATATGAAAAGTGGGGGTATTTTTCATTTCCATTTTACATATAAATTGGAGTTTAAAGATGTTAAGTCATATGTTCTACTTAGTATGAGCAAAAATATTCTAATAATCAGAGACATATTTCTGCTCCAGGACCAGTAGTTGTAATGAGCAAGTTTATGACACTCAGGAAAGTGGGGCTGGTCCTGGCCAGCCACTACTCCAGATGCGAAGCTGTCACCTCTACAAGCATTAATGATGGCGCTATGGCCCTATGGCCATGTCCTAGTGGCTGGAATCAACCGCTACCCCACAAAGCCTCAGCTGTCCTGTGCCAGAAGAAAGCCGCTAACAGATCACAGATCAAATCTTTTGTGAAAGTTTATAAACACAATCACCTCATGCCCACAACGTACTCTGTGGATACCCCCTGGGACAAAACTGTTATCAACAAAGATGTTTTCAGAGACCCTGCTCTTAAATGCAAGACCCCACGTGGGGCCAAAGCCAAGTTCCAGAAGAGGTACAAGACAGGCAAAAATAAGTGTTTCTTCTAGAAGCTGTGATTTTAAATATATTTTTTGTTTCAATCATTAGAAATACAAAAAAAAAAAAAAAAAGGTGGAACACTTTCCAGTCCTGACATTGGCAGCCGAACCCAAAGTAGTTTGTGGCAGCAGCTGCACATGGTCAGGGCATTACACTTCCTTCCCATTTTACTCCACTTGCTCGGAAGGCAGAAGCTGCCCCAGTGGTGGTGGCGGGAGAATGCCCCTGTGACCTGCTCTCTTCCTCCCGCGTGACTGCCCAGCTCAGTGGGTCTGTCCAGCTTCTATGGTTACTCTGGGGCCCACTCTCAGCTTGTGCTCAGCTCCTGCAGGGAATGTGCCCAGGCTCAGTGGGCTGAGAGCCTCTTTGCTCTGCCGGCAACAAGCCTGTGAGCCTCTCCTTGCCTCATCATGGCCTGAGAGGTGGCCAGGGCTGGTGGTCGCATTGCAGAGAAGGTCGCCAAGTGGCTGGTTCTTATGGCCAACAAGAAGCCCAGCAAGAACATCATCCAGAGCAGCAACATCACCAAGACCTTGAGAAATGCCCCCGAAGAGAAGGCATCCATAGGACCTTGGCTATTGGTGCTCTTCATTTTTTTGTTGTTTGTGGCTCTACAGTTTTCCAGATTAGAGTATCAGGATGGGCATATGAAGTACTGACCTTGAGATATGTCCATTCTCCTGTGACTTTTAACTTGAACTCATTCCTGATGAGTTAAAAACAATTCGGGAAAGCCTCCTGCCTTGGGAAAAAAAACACAAAATAGCCTTGGGAGAGTTTCCATAGACATTCTGCTGTGGGAAATTGTTCCAGGAGATGAGTTGGATCAGATGAGTTTTTTGTGTTTTCAGGATTGGAGACTCATGGAATATGAAAATTGAGATGGTCTGGAGCTAATCTGGTCCAACTTCTTCATTTTACAAACCAGGAACTAAGGCCCAGGAAGGGCACCCTGCCCAAGGTAATGAGGTATGGATTCTGGCAGAAGGTCAATGATTTTAAAACTACAATAAATGATTCCATGAGAACCTTGGGGAAAGGAGGAAAAAGAGAAGAAAAAGGGAGAGCCAAGAGATTGGCAAAATGTCCCAAATCAGCACATTTGTCCCTATGGGGATTATGGATGTTCTTTACCAGTATAAGTAGTTGGCAAGTGGGGCACTTCTTTTGTGGTCAACATTTATTGACCTTTTACTATGTGCAGGAAACAGAGAATACACAGATGCCTGTGCCCTAATCCCCAGAACCTACAAATATGTTACCTTGCATGGCAGAAGGGAACTTGCAGATATGACTGAGGTTACTGACATTGAGATGGAAAAATTATCTTGGATTATCTCTGCAGGCCCAATCTAATAAATATATGAGTCCTTAAATGTGGAGAAATCTTTCCAGTTATGGTCAAGAAGAGAGATGTGATGGCAGAAGAAAAGTCAGAGAGACATGATGTGTAAAGGACCTGATCCACTGGTTTGAAGAGGGAAGAGGAGGGCTACAAGCCAAGGAATGCTGGTGGCTCTAGAAGCTTGTAAAAGCAAGGAATGTGATTCTCCCCTAGAGCCTCCAGGAGGGAACACAGTCCTGCCAACATCTTGATCTTAGCCCAGAAAGACTTGTGTTGGACTTTTAACCTACAAAACTGTAAGGTAATCAATTCATATTATTTAAGCCACCAAGTTTATGATAATTTGTTATAGCAGCAATAGAAAAACGGTTTGCAATGTATAAAGAAACTATATATTTATGGAAAATTCAATATCCATAATCCATATTTCCTAGGACACAGTGGGGGGTAAATGTAGAGTTGGACTGATAATAATAACCCACCTTCCCTTGTCTCTGGCTTTAGTTGGTTACAGGACCTCTGATCTTTCTTAAAAGATCCCTTCCATAACTGTCCCTGGGAATCCTCAAAGCAGTGGGGGAATCTCATAAATTTTCATCAACCCAATCCCCAGTTATTACATGGAATCCATCATTTCCCTCCTCTGGCTTAGGTTGCTTCTAGCAATGTCTACTTTTCTCTCGGTGCTTGCAAAGTCCCATTTAGGTACCAGGCATTGCTACAGAGCCTCTACTGCTGACTCAATATATAGCTCCCATTAAAGTTGCTCTGTTCCTCTGTGCCAGGGCAAGCTTCCATGAGCCTGTGGAGCTTACCTCCATCAGTGGACCACTGCTGCCCTCCTGTGGCAACGTTGCGCAGTGTTTTCAAAGTTGGAAGCCTCTATCTGCCCCACTTTTGCATTAAATTCCTTTGAAACAATTCCAAAGCAATGCTACCCGTGTACCCAAGGTCTAATTCAGTTTTTAGTGAGATAATTCTACCATGTTTACTTACATCCCCTTTTCATGGGCTTCAGTTATAAGTCTGTACATCATCTTTATTGACATCCTAATGGGTATCCAGCAATATGCTAGGATGCTATAGGAATTACATAAAGGAGTAAACCAGTCACTTCCCTCAAGGAGATTAGGGTGACTGGGAGGTAGAAGAGGAAATTAAATAATATAAAGTTCAAATCAGTTCATCTGACTTTTATTAGTCAGTTTTGATATAAAGGAACAATTGACTGATGAAACTTCATCCCACTGTTTTCTTTCCTTTTCTCTTCTTTTTGTAGCATATCCTGTTTTAAAAGATCTCTGAAGGAAATCAATATTTCAATGGAGGAGACTCTAGAGAACTGAAGTAACTTAGTCTGTAACTCTTCCACCTTACGTAGTACCCAAATTCTTTCTGCTCTAAAGAATGCAAGTTTCTGCTTGGTATACTATTTATGCTTGACAAACTGGTCACATAGTCAAGTAATCTATGACCTATAGTCCTTTAATAGAACTTGTCTTATATATATATTAGTAGATCTAATTTGGAATACCTAATTTTAAAGCTATGCTCTTTCTTGATGTTTCTATGATTGCAAATTTCATCTTGGCAGGTACCATAGCTACCTTGTTCACCACTGTATCTCCAGAAGAGCCTGGCACATAATGGGTATTTAAAAAGCATATTAAAAAAGGATGTTTGATTACCTACTCTTGGGATTTTTATTTCCATTTATTCCTTATACGTTCCCCAATGTAGCAACAGTGATAAAGAGTATCTTGCACGCCGCAAGGGCAGGGGTGGAGGAGACTAATCAACTTGACGTTCTAACGCTGATGGTTTTAAGCACCGATGAAGGCAGCTGCTATGGGGTGAGACAAGAGGTGGCGCTATTGCCCTTCATCATAGCTTTCCGTTCTCACCTCGAATGGAGTCTTCTTTATACCTCACCGTCTTGCAATCACTAGAGTAGGAAATGAGTATGCAGATCACCCCAGATCCAGCCTTTACAGTTTCAGCAGAGGTTTCCTGCAGGCTAGTGTGTGGTGAGTCCCGGAAACCTCAGTGCCCGCGCACTTCCCTTTGTGGGGAGCCTGCCCAAACTCCATCCTTTGCTGGCGGCCACGCCCCCAGTGGGAAGGCGGGACACACAAGCATCTCCCTGAGGCTGGCAAACATTGCCCTACCCACCTGTCATATAGTTATATATGTATTTTTTCCTGACTGGGCCAGTTCCGTCCGAAACCAGAGTGCCCGGAGGAGGGACACGGTAGTGATGGGGTCTTTGTGGGTAATGAAGGGTGGAAGGGGGATAGCAGTGATGCAGCTAGCGCCGGACTTTGAAGTTGGGGAAGAAAAAAAGGGAGGAGGGTGGGAGTAGGCCGATGGTGACCGGCTCTTTGTGTTTTATGTGAACGAACTGTAATAACCGGATGGATTAACCTGTAAACCTGTACAGATTTCTCTGAAACAAGCTTCTTGAGGTTTTTGGCTTCTATGTCTTTAAGAGACTAAAGCTGACTCGGCAGTTTGGTGAAAAGAGCAGCATCGAGAAAACTCAGTGATGAGGACCCTTTGTTATTCCCGAGATGGAGATGGGTAGTCAGAAGGAGGAGAAACAGTGCTGGTGAAGGAATTACTTGTTGGCTTATCAGGTTACAAAGTCCTCAGATGTGTGGCCTTGGGCTCACTGCTCTCATCTTCAGCTTCCTCTGTAAAGAGTCAATGATAATGTCATTACCTCTTAGAGTTATTGCAATATTTAAATGAGATACTATATGTGACAATGCTTTAAAAACTCTGTGGTGTGATACGCTGTTCCTTGTTGACTAGAATTTGTTTTCTTCCAAATGTCTTCCCTTTTTCTGCCTCACCTTTCTCAATATCAATCCTTGAACTTCGACCCCATTTCGATTCTTTCCTATCCTTTACATTTCCCCTACCTCCTTCTGGGATTTGCAAACTCCTTCTGTAGTGAATCCTCTTTCAGATTTGCCACTACTTCCCACTACTGCGTGAGAGCCCTCAGTAGTGGGGGAAATAAAGAGTTGAGCGGCTGTTATGCGCAGCATGCCCAAATTGAAGTGCACCTGGAAATAGAACTTTGTAGGAGTTGTGGCTGAACCTGGTCTTTCCTCCTCAGTGCCCCAGAATCTCCACCCACAGCCAGGCCATCCAGGTCTTTCAAACAGACATCGTGGAGTATTTGCTTCAATGAAAATTACATCCTTTTCCTTTGGTGCCTCCATTACTAAGTCTCTCATTATGCATGTGCTCCAAGTTAGTTGAGCATGGCTGTCTTCTGCAGAGCCTTTGTTTTCCCACCTTCCCCACCTCATCACACACAGCCCACAAGCATGTGCTCTAAACTTCCACCTGGATCTGTGTGATGCTGCAGCTGTCTTTTGTTTTAACCTGAGCATATTAGTTTCCTATCGCTGATGTAACAAATCACTACATATATGGTGGCCTAAAACACAGATTTATTGTCTTACAATTCCATAGTTCAAAAATCTGCAATGGATCGCACTAAGCTAAAATCAAAGTGTGAGGAGGGCTGCATTTTTTCCTGGAGGCTCTAGGAAGGAATTCATTTTCTTGCCTTTCCCTGCTTCTGGAGGCTTTGGCTCCCTTCCTCCCGAATTCAAAGCCAGTAATGGCCAGTTGAGTGTCACATTGCGTTGCTTTGATGCTGACACTTCTGCTTCCCTCTTCCACATTTAAGGACCCTTGTGATTACATTGGGCCCAGACAGATAATCTAGGGTAGTCTCCTTATTTTAAAGTCAGTTGATTAGCAACCTTTATTCCATCTGCATCTTTAATTCTATCTACAACCTTAATTCCTGTTTGTCAGGCAACCTAACATAGTCACAGGTTCTGGGGATTCGGACAGACATCTTGTGGGGGGTGAGGGGTGGGGCAGGGGGATAATTCTTTCCGCTGTTCCTGAGCTTTCTCTGGCTGGGTTCTCTTTATTGTGTTTATTGTCCTGCTTTTACGATGAGGGATCACTGTTTTGCCTGTGATAACAATTGAACTTTGTATCCCTTTTACAGGAGAAAACAGCACTATGCCAGATGACAGAACTAAAATGTTTCCCCCTAAGCAGAAACCTGAGTGCCCAAATAATACTATTAAAATTTATCCCATGTATACCCTTCTTGTGCCCCTCGTCTTATAGTTAAATCCTTCATGCCCAATTGATTAGTACAGGCTGTTTTTTTTTTTTTAAAGAATTTCCTTCAAACCCGATGCCATTTTTATAGGTAAATTTAGCTATTTTTATTCAACATTCATATGAATCCAGTCACTGTTCTAGGTGCTTAGAGATACAGCTGTGAACAAAAATTGCCAAAGCCCCTATATTCTTGTTCTCATGAAAGTTGCATGCTTTTTCTTCTAATTCCATTATGTTTTTCCTCCCTGGCAGCCTGGGTTTAGCTGGTCTCCATGTCCCCAATGTGCTTTCAGACTTTAGATGGGGCTAGTGCTCTCTGCCTACTTTGGGGCTGTACTAATGAGGGAAATAAAAAAAGATGACTGTCCTCAAGGAGATTACTCTCTGATTGGGAAGGAACAGATAATAATAGGCACATTGATAAGTGCTGAATAAGTAGATTAGGTATTAAATGCTGTACATTCATATGTCATATCTTGGACACAGTTTCTAACCGGGGGAAAAGTAGAAATAAATGAATATGCACAAAGAAAAATCAGCTAATCACACGGGCATCAGTATGGAGTGGAAAGAGTTCTGATCTGAGTCTTGGGACCTGGAAACTGTTTTAAGCTCCTGCATTCTCTTCGTGAGCAAAGAACAAGGCACCTACTCTACTAGTCCTTTGTTGTTTCTTTTATCTTTTACTCAGAATATGAAGGGTAGACTGGGAAGTCTCTGGGGATTGTTCCAGGTTTAAAAAAGAATTCTTTCATGTTTGAACTTCTCAGCATTCTTCTGAGTTTCCTAACCTGAATAATAATAAGGAGATAGGCTAGAGTTTAGTTGGGAAGACTCACCACTGGACAAGACAAGGCAGATGCAGATGGAGTGAAGGGGTTCCCATTTATCGTGACCTCAACCCCATTTTCTGAGGTTTCTTTTCCTCCTTAATCCAGGTAGCCTTCTCCACTACATTTCCCACCCCACTTCTTCAACTGAATTGGGCATTGTGGATTCCAACTATATTATATTGTGAATACCAATTCCGAAAAGTGAGGAACAGTAGGACTTCATGATGATCCCTTCTTCTTTAGCCCCAATTCAATATGTTTTCTCATTTATAATAAGCCTTCTTGGTATTGTGGTAGCAAGGCAGATAGATAGACAATTGCCGTGGTCAAAGCAAATTGAAAATAGTGATTGCACTTTTCAGACCTATAACTTCATACTTTTATGGACTATATTACTTCCTAGATTTGAAAACAAAACCTGCTTTAAATTTTTCTTCTACAGTTATAACCATTTTAGGTCCTCACCCACGGTAAACTGCCAATGGTTTACTAAAATTGTTCAGGTAACAGAATATGCTGCAACAATGGTGCTATTTCTAATGGTGCTTTTCATTGATCTACATGAAAAGTATTATAGGTATTAAATTCTAGCCTAAGGTGGTTACAGTTCTAGTAAAAACAGATAGTAGCAGATGCTAAAGGTTTAATTTAGAAAATGTTTCATAATATACACTGTGGCCATAGGAAAGCCTCAACTCTATACATATAAATGCTCATATTTTAAGTCAGGTAGTTTTACGGTGAAAGCTTCAAATTGATTATCTGAAATCTTCACTTAGATGTTGAACGATTTAACCGGATTACAGAGTCTTTGGATAAATGCAGAGTGTTGTGTTGTACAACTCCGGAGACACCATTTATGCTATATTCATATTATACCACCAACTGAATGGTGAAAAATATTTGCTAAAGGTGGTAACTTGAGGTTCAGAGAAGTCGATCCTAAGCCATTTTATTCTAACAACAACCAGCTATCAGGACCAACTGATGCCAAAAGTAGTCTATCTCACGGAAACTCCAAAGTGTCTCAAGCCAGATTGGGCTGTTTTGGCACAAATAAGTAAAGCTCCTGGTTGACCCGTGCCTAAGTGCTGCACGACCCCTCTGCAGCCTGTACCCCAAATTTAGTGCTGCCTCGGGCCAGTTAGAGGCTACAGCAGTAGGAAAGGACTTGTTTGTTTGAGTAGTATATGTGACAGGCCTGGCCTGTGGTTCAAGGAACAAGGAGAGGGGGTTAAGACAATGCCGAAAATCTGTCTTGACCACTCAGTGTTCCATCAAGTTTATAACCAGATTCCATAAATCCAGCCAGTCTGGTCTGAAACCAGCTGGCTGACCTGCCTCTTACCTCTCTGGACTTTCTCCATAAATCTCGCTCAATACCTGGCTCCTTTAGTGCTCCTTGGGGCCACCTTATTAGGAGTCAGAATAAGTTCTGGTGGAGGAGGAAGATGGGAGTGGAATATTCACTAAATATTCTTAAAGCTACCAGCAATGAAAATGTGTGTGCACACACACATACACACACACACCCTTGGAATTTATAGTCTCTAGTCCTCAACCTTAGGCCTATGTATATTTCCAGAGGTAAATACAGATAAATGTTCATTCCAAAGCCCTAGCAAGCGGAGGAAACTATGAAAGTATATGCACATGATGAATTCCAAGAACCAAGATCCTGCCCCTCCTTCTCATCCCTACTTCACTGAACAAACAGAGACTGAATTTGTAAATTGCAGGGGAAAGCATACCTGATGAAAATGTGTGACGCCCAGTGCTAGTCTTAGCTTAGTTGCTAATTAACTATTGGAAAGCCCTTACCCTCTGTGCCTCAGTTTCTTCATTGTAAGTTGGGTTGGATTTTTCATTGTTTTTAAAGGGCTCTTCTGGTTTTACATGTCTAGGGTTCTATGGTATTTGTGGAGCATGTGCTGCATTTCATAGTGCGCTTATCATGGAGCTTAAGAAATGGAAGTCAGGGTTGCTGGTTTTTTGTGTTTATTTTTGTTTTCGATATTTTTAGCTGAGGTGTGAACAGTGGCACAGAGGGTGGGGAGTGATTACTGCCTTTACTTATGGGAATGAAATGGCTTTCTGTCACTCAGAATTGAGCTCACTGGGTTTGCATCCCTTCCCGAAGGCTCAAATGGCTTCAGTTTCACTCCTATCTTTATTATTTTCACCCATGCTCCGTTCTTAAGGATACTCTAACAATGAATCCGTGATCGGGAGGTCCCATATGTGACTAGATCTCTGATTTATTTTGTGACCTTTGGCAAGTCACCGTCTCAGTCAGACATTAGTCGTCATATACAATATGGGGTTGGGTTATTCTGAAATGATTCTCTATTATGAAATGAAGATAATTTTGAAGAATATTGCAATTTTGCAGGATTGGGAAAAAATCCGATAAACCAAAAGTGATTTATAATTATCTATACTTTCTCTTCCCCCATTCACCAGCACACATTCATCTTTCTTCTTCAAAGTCTTCTTTCCTGGGGCTAATATTAAAATTTTAATTCATTGAGTTAACATTGATGTGGAAATAGGGACAGGCTGACTTGAAAGTACAAGTATGAGCTTAGGCTATTTACAAGCAGATGAAACAGATGGGCAATAAAGATTTGATAGTATCATAATTGGTGACAGGTCAAAGGTCTATAGATATTCAGATAGTGTATAAGATAAGTCACTCACAGAAAGAAGCTCATTGAACCCTGCAATAGTGTGCTAGATGGCACGTCATTGTCATATCTGACTTATGGGTTTAGCAGTGGAATTGGAAGGTAGAACCTTGTGGCTTTCTTTCAAACCTCAATTAAACATCTGTTGGCTGCTCAGGGAGTAGGGGTCTCAGTAGGAGGTTAGATTTGGAGCATTTATGTTGATAGGAAGCACATTTTTTTTTTTTCGGGAAAACTTTCTAGTCCCATTTCCTAACAACATGAGAAATTTAGATCACCTAAGGCTGTCAGAGAAAATGGGTCCTGACACCAAGAGAGCTACAGAACATGGTACCCTATATTCTGTGTATTTATTCAGGTAAGAGAAAGATCACTAGTGGCCTTATAATACTGCTTTGTACTTGGTCTAGACAGCATGTCTAGACAGCCTCAAGGAGACACATATTGTCCAACCTGTTCTAGGACTGATTCTCGCAGAGACAGAACAGTCTGGCCTCACCAAATCAAACATAAATCCTGGTTTAACCTTTGGAGGCCATGGAGCTCTAATTTTATCATCAATAACCAAGTGAGACTTGTACACTGAAAACTAAGAAAAATAATTGAAAGAAATTAAAGAAGACCTAAATAAAGGAAGTATATACATGTTAATGGATTGGAAAACTTAATATTGTTAAGGTGGCAGTACTCCCCAAATTGATCTACATATTCAATGCCATCCCTGTGAAAACTCCAGCTGGCTTTTTTTCAGAAATGGGCAAGCTGATCCTAAAATTCATATGGAAATACAAGAATAGTCAAAACTATCTTGGAAAAAAAAAATAAATAAAGTTGGAGGAGTCATACATCCTGAATTCGAAATTTATTGCAAAGCTACAGTAGACTGTGTGGTACTAGCGTAAGGGTAGATATATAGATCAGTGATACAGCATTGAGAGTTCAGAAATAAACCCATACATGATGGCCATTTGTTTTTCAACAAGGATGCCAAAACAATTAGGTGGGGGAAAGAATAGTCTTTTTTACCAATTGATGCTGGGACAACTGGATATCCACAGCATATGCAAAAAATTAATTCAAAATGGATCACAGACTTAAATGTAAGAGCTAAAACCAAGAAATTCCTAGAAGAGAATATAAGTGTAAATCTCTGTGATCTTGGATTAGGCAATGGTTTCTTAGATATGACAAAAGCAGAAGCAACAAAAAAAAATTTAGATAAACTGGACTTCATCAAAATTAGAAATTTTCTTGCTTCAAAGAACACTATAAAAAGTGAAAAGACAACCCATGGAATGGGATATATATATATAATCTAGAATGCAGGAAATATAAACAACTTTGACAACTCAACAATGTAAAGACAGCCCAATTTAAAAATGGGCAAAGGATTTGAATAGACATTTCTCCAAAGAAGATATACAAATGGTCGATAAGCACATAAAAAGATGCTCACCATCATTAGTTACTAGGGAAATGCCAATAAAAACAATGAGATACCATTTCACACCTACTAGGATGACTACAATAAAAAAGACATGTTGTTGAAGATGTGAAGAAACTGGAACCCTCATACGTTACTTGTGGGAACATAAAACGATGCAATTACTTTGGAAAACAGTTGGTAGTTTCTCAAAATGTTAAACATAGAGGTATCATTTGACTCAGTAATTTCCTAGGTATATACCCAAGAGAAATGAAAACATATGTCCACACAAAAATATATGTGAGTGTTCAGAGCAACATTATTCATAATAGTCAGAAAGTGGAAACAACTCAAATGTCCATAAACTGATAAATGGATAATCAAAAAGCAGTACAACCATATAGTGGAATATTTTTTGGCCACTGTGCTTGTTTGTATATATTACATCCCCCAGAAAGAGCCATATTCTTTAATGCATTCTTGTGGGGGCGGATGTATTAGTGTGGATTGGGTTGGAACCTATCGGTTCAGTGTCCATGGAGATGTGACCCACACAACTGTAGGTGATAAATCTGGATAATTTCCATGGAGGCATGGCCCCGCCCATTGAGCATGGGCCTTGTTTAGTTTAGTGGAGCATTATATAATCTCAGATAGATGGAGCTCATAGGTACCTGGAGCTGAGACAGACATTGTGAAGACGGCCGTTGGAAGCTGATGCAGACATTTTGTAGAGTGCCATTTTGAAACGTAACCTGGGAGCAAGCAGATGCCAGCCACGTGCCTTTCCAGCTAACAGAGGTTTTCCGGATGTCAATGGCCTTTCTCCAGTGAAGGTACCCTTTGTTGATGGACACTTTATGACCTTAAGACTGTAACTGTGTAACCAAGTAAACCCCGTTTTATAAAAGCCAATCCATTGCTGGTGTTTTGCATTCCAGCAGCATTAGCAAACCAGAACAGTCACAAAAGGAATGAAGTACTCATTCATGCTACAACATGAATGAACCTTAAAATCATTATGCTAAGTGAAAGAAGCCAGATACAACAGGACACATATTGTATGAGTTCCTTTATATGAAATGTCCAGAATGGACAAATCATTAGAGACAGAAAGTACATTAGTGGTTTCCAGGGACTGGGGGTAGGGAATGGGACACTACTGCTAATGAGTACAGTGGTTTCTAAAATTAGAAAATGTTCTAAAATTAAACTGTGATGATTGTACAACTTGTGAGTATTCTAAAAACCACTAAATTTTACACTTTAAAAGGGTGAGGCATTTTTCTGGGTTAGTGAAAATGCTCTGAAATTATTTTGGTGATGATCACACAATATTTCTGGTAAACTTACCAGAGATACTGGATTGACTAATTAAAGTGTATGGCTTTATGGTATATAAATTATACCTCAATAAAGATAAGATAAACACATATACACAAATACATAAAATGGTGAATTTTATGGCACGTGAATTTTAGGTCAATTTAAAGAAGAAACAAAGATAATATTTAATGATAATACTAATTTTGCACCAAAAATAAAAAAGGTCTTTGAGAATCTACAAGAGAGGCAGTATAGTACAATGTTTAAGAACAAGTACTCTGCTACCAAATAACCTGGATTGGAATCCCATCTTCAATGCTTACTAGCTGTGTGATCTGGAGCATGTTAATTAACCTCTCTGTTTCCCAGTTTCTTCATCCGTGAGAATTAAATGAGTTACTATATGTAAAGCACTTAGAACACTGCCTAACCATGGTGAGCAAAATATATTGTTTGTCATTTTAACTGGATGCAATAAACTGTACTAAGCAGCAGTAGAAGCAAAAACCAGTATCAAGGAAGCTTGTGCTGAGCATAAATGTTAGTTGAGGAGAAGTAGATCAGGGTGGAGTCCAAAACAGATTACTCCACTTGGTTTATTGTCTGAACTCTGCTCCATGATGAAAGAGACTGAATTGAGTGGAAAATGTGGGAGAGAGGAGATGGATGAAGGATAAGACACCTAAATTTCACCTTCTTACTTGGGTCCTGGAAAAAGTTCCAAGAAATACAACCCATGAGGCATGGGGAGGAGGAAACCAGAGCAAGGGATGGCGAACAACAGTTCATGTATCTTTGTTCAATTTAAATAATTATTAAGTGAAGACTTTGTGTTTTTTTCCTCTGGAAATAGACACTACAGTCATGATCTTTGTCCTTCTGTCCTGATTTAAAGATATCTTTTTTATTGCTGTCTTTATTGGTCTTTCATTTCAAAAAGTAACAAATCTTTAAAAATTCATACCACTTCCATGGATTTTCTCCAAAGTACTTCTCATATCACTTCTCTTTAGATGCATTAACATTTGTCTCTCTAAAAATTGTTAGTAGTGATAAAAGAGATGAGAAAAAATAGGATCAACAAATGATAAAGACTTGAGCTCAGCTGGCTTGAAATTACCTGCAGTACCAAAGCCTCAACCCAGTTTAACAGGTCTCCAAATAATTCACTAAAGGAAAGCTTTAACTTTGGGTTACAAGGGTACTTCAGAAGAGATGGCAGTGGGCACACATAATTATGTGTGTGCGCATTTGGGGGCAGGGGGGAGGCTGTGAAAGATAATTCTACCTCAGATTTATGAAATACATTTATTCTAAAATTTTATGAAGTCTTTTCATATGTTTTATCTCATTTGTCCTGTCACAATATCTCTGATTGGGTAGTACAAGGATTATGATCCATTATTTTATAGATTAGGAATAAAGACCTAGGAAAGTGATGAAACTTGCCCAAAGTTACGTGGAAAGGCAAACAGAGAGAGACCTAATTCTAGAATGGTGGCTGCCAGTTTAGAATCTTATCTACAAGTTTGTGAATTTCCTCTAGATTAAGAAACAGATGATGATAAGGATTCAAGACAGGGGTTCCCAAACTTGGCTGCACATTGGAATTGCCTTGGGAGTTTTAAACAAATCCCATTGCCTAGTTTTTATGTCCAGAGGGTCTGATTCTGATTTAATTAGTCTGGGATACACTCTGGGCATTGTGCTTTTTGCAAAACTCCTCAAGTAGAAACACTGGTTTAAGTTTTGGGAGTTAGGGTCTAGGAAAAGAAGTCTAAACACTTTAATTATAAGTACATGATACTTGAAATTCAAAAACTGTGAAGCAATTTACAAAAGAGAACAGGACAGCTGAAAATTTAAGATAAAAAAATCGGATACTTTGCAAAAGAACAGTGAGAAAATTGTACTAGAAACCTAAGTAGATTTCACATAAGAGTACATTAAATATAGATCTCAGGAAATAATTCTCTTATTTCTGCATAAAATAAAATATTATGTTTTGATATTGATGCTGCATAGGTTGAAGGAGAGTTCATTTGAAGATATCATAGTTTGAGGATTGACAATCATGATAATTATTATTATAGAAATATTAGTAATTGCTATTATTTACTATGTGCTAGGGATTGTTTAAATGCTTTATGCACATTATATCATTTTATCTTTACAATGGTTCAAAGGGTAAGATAATATTGTAAAGCCATTTTAACAGATGAGAAATCTGAGGTTTGGGAGGGATTAAGTAATTTACTCAAAAGTACACAGCTAATTCATAATAGAGAAAGGCCTCTTTGATTACAGAATTGGCCTAATCACTAGGTTATGCCTCTGAGATTTGTAATAAAAATTGGAAGTGAGCTGAAGACTAGGAGTATTTGCTTTTTAACCTTTACCATGGAAAGTATAACAGACCATAAAGAAAGAAGGATCTTAAAACAGCATTTTTTCATGCTTACAAGTTCACAGCAGAGAAAATAAAGGACAAAAGCAGGCAACTGAGGTTTGACCAACTCTTGGGCTGCAAGTGTAGATACATTAAGAAGTCATGGATAGTAGAATTGCACTCCACTTAGGACAACGCATGCGTGAGTGTGCACATACACAGTGGTTCTGTACTTACTCACTGAATTTATTTCCCAACTATTCTATCTTAACATTTAGTGAGTGTTTTGGCACTTTCATTGTATCACACCTGTGTTGAGAAGAAAGGGATTTTATCCACATTTGTGCCAGAGCATTGAAGGAAGGCTGCCCACCCTTCAGATCTCGGTGGTGGAGGAGGAGTAATCAAAGTTAGAGAACCTCAAATGGAATGGAAAATTCAGGAACAGAGCTGGAAGCCTTCGGTCTGATAACCAATTATGTTACACAAATGTGCAGGCACGATTATCTTGGTTGTACAGATTAGGAAACCGCGGCTTCAAAAGGTTGACATAAATGTATCTCACATCTCTGACTCCAGTCCTTGTTCTTTCTGCTGCACCACAGTTTGATGGAAATGATAAACTAACTTTGTTCTTGGCAGTTCCAGCTTGGCTGTTCCCCAGGTTGGCTAGATCATGCCTGTAGCAAGCAACAAGGAAGAACTCGTTAACTTCCACAGGCTTCACCTTGACTTTAGGCCAATAACGCTCTCTTTGAGACCATAAATCTTGATTTAGTGATTCTACCTCATCTTTACTTCTGATCATTAGTTCTTTTGGAAGACTTTCCCCTCCTCCAGTCCTTTCTGTCACCCTCAGTATTTTCTTTCGTCATTGTCTCTGCTTTCAAACTTTTCTGGCTCCCAGCCTTTCTTCCTTTCCTTTTTTTAAATTATAAAATAATTAAGGCTTAATTCAGAAGATCTGGAAAATAAAAGTAGTGCAAGGAAAAAATTATCATACCATCACCATCGTTGCAGTAACATTCTGATATACTTCTCTTTGGGGTTCCTCTGGACTGGTATTTCCCCCTAAACTATATGGTTATGCTCTTCCTGTATAGGCATTTTTATAATCTGCTTTTTCACTTAACCCATTAACATAAAAATGCCCCATGTTATTAAACATCTCTGTGAACATAAATTAATAGATTTAAAGCATTCCATTGTCCAGCTATTCAAAGATAATTTGAGACATCTGCCCTCTTGAAAATTTATTCCTATTTTTAATTTTTTTATTATTGAAAATGTCAAATATATACAAAAGCAGCAGAAGTAGTATGCGAATTTTATATAAATGGAATCAGATGGTATATAACCCTTTAGATATTTTTTTTACTCAGTGAATGCCCTTAAACTACATCCAATTATTGCACATTTGACCCTTTTTATTGCTGAGTAGTCCCAACAATATCTTTTTATTTTTTTATTTTTTTGGTACTTTTTTTTAATAATTCAATTTTATTGAGATATATTCACATACCATACAGTTCATACAAAGTGTATAATCTATTGTTCATAGTATCACCATATAGTTGTGCATCCATCACCAAAATTAATTTTTGAACATTTTCATTACCACACACATAAAAGTAATAAGAATAAAAATTAAACTGAAAAAGAACAATTAAAGTAAGAAAGATCACTGGGTGGTATTTTTTTTTTTTTTTTTTTGCCCCCATTTTTCTACTCATCCATCCATACACTGGACAAAGGGGAGTGTGGTCCACATGGTTTTCCCAATCACATTGTCACTCCTCATAAGCTACATTTTTATACAATCATCTTCAAGATTCAAGGGTTTGGGGTTGTAGTTTGATATTTACTGCTAGCTATTCCAATTCATTAGAACCTAAATAGGGTTATCTATATTATGCGTAAGAGTGCACACCAGAGTGACCTCTCGGCCCCTTTTGGAATCTCTCTGCCACTGAAGCTTATTTCATTTCCCTTCACATCCCTCTTTTGGTCAAGAAGATGTTCCCCATCTCGCGATGCCAGGTCCAAAACTGATCATGCCACTTTCTACTTAAAACGTTTCAGTGGCATTTAGAAAAAAAAGAGCAATGCTTAACATGGCCTAAAAGGTGCCTCTGATTTGCATGTGGCCTACTTTTTTGAGGGGGTGAGGGGGAGGCTTTTTCAGTGGATGTCTTACATTGTCATGTTGATGATGTCACTCAAATAAGCTTTTTTTTTAAATTCAATTTTATTGAGATATATTCACATACCATACAATCATCCATGGTGTATGATCAACTGTTCACAGTACCATCATATAGTTGTGCATTTATCACCCCAATCTATTTTTGAACATTTTCCTTACACCAGAAAGAATCAGAATAAGAATAAAAAATAAAATTAAAAAAGAACACCCAAATCACCAACCTCATCCCACCATATTTTTCATTTAGGTTTTGTCCCCATTTTTCTACTCAGCCATCCATACACTGGATAAAGGGAGTGTGATCCACAGGGTTTTCACAATCACATTGTCACCCCTTGTAAGCTACATTGTTAAACAATCATCCTCAAGAATCAAGGCTACTGGGATGGAGTTTGGTAGTTTCAGGTATTTACTTCTAGCTACTCCAGTACATTAAAACCTAAAAAGTGTTATCTATATAGTGTGTAAGAATGTCCACCAGAGTGACTTCTCAACTCCATTTGGAATCTCTCAGCCACTGAAGCTTTATTTCATTTCATTTCGCATCCCCGTTTCGGCCAAGAAGATGTTCTCAATTCCGGGATGCCGGGTCCAGATTCATCCCCGGGAGTCATATCCTGTGTTGGATGTGGCCTACTTTTGCAGTGTCATCTCTTATTATTTTCCCCTCTCTTTTATTGTCCAGGCCCAGCAACCTTCTCCAGTTCTGAGAATGCGCCCAGACTCCAGACCTGGCCTCTCTCCCCCTCCTCTCTGCCCATCTCTATCTGGTCAGCTGTTACCCATCATTGTCTCAGTTTAAATATCACCTTTTCAAGGAAGCTTTCCCTGACTCCTCTTTTCTAAGACCGCTTGGGTTTTCCCTTTCACACTTTTTTTTACAGTGCCCTGTACTTCTCCTTCATAGGGAAATATACTTAAGAATTTGTATGATTAATTGTTTTACAGCTGAGTGAATGACTTAGAATGAGGCTGGGCTTCTAGGAGAGAATGACTTGAGATAAACTAGCTAGTTTGGAGAGGTGGACTCTAGGTAGAGGTGGACAATTCAGTTATAGGGTCAAATTTAGGCAACAGTTGGCAAGTTGGATTTTCAGTGTGGTTGGTGGGACACAGGGTCAAGGGGTCCAGGTGACTGTGTGTGGGAATGACATCGAGTGGGGGTAGTTGGTGGTCAGTATTTAGGCATTAGACCAGAAGGGAGGATTTATCTGGGAGGTGTTTCCATTCATAGCAGGAGCTCAGTAACTGGAATATAGAGCAAAGTTTTAATCCCATGAAAGAGAATTGATTGAGGCAAAGATAGGACAACAAGGTCTCACCCACCTGGGTAGCATTCATAATTGGACTCCAGATTTGGAGGGGGCTTGGATACAAGTCCCAAGTACTGGACAAATCATGTGAAAATGGATCAGGATTAGCTCTTTCCCAATTGGGGAGTATGGTAAGAAGAATGGAGAGAAGGAAGCCTCAACTTTTGACCTCCTCACTGCCTCCCTCAGGATTGGTTCAGAAACTGGGTGGATGTTAGCAACAGATGGTAGGATTAATGGAATCAGCTACGAGAGCTGAGAAATTTAGAGGCAAAGAAATAAGGCAGATGCAACACCTTTTCCCCATTAATTAACCTAATACTACTGAGCATCCTTTCAGTTTTTATGCCTTACTTCACAGCATTATGCTGTCTGATCCAACTTGTTTAAATTTCTTTTCCACAACATGATTGTCAAATTCAGAGATCTCATGGCAGCTGTAATACTTAGGCTGTCAAATCAAACCTAGTTGAAGTTCAAGGAGTTTTGAAACCCATGTTAGCTTTATGGTTAAAGTCTCCGTCTTCCCTCCCCACTCATAGGAATGCATATAATTAGATCCAAATATTAAAATATTACAAATATTTTGACAATAGGTTCTTCACTGCCTCAGGAGAGAGGCAGTTTTCCTGGTCCTTAAGATAGGAAGAGAAGGAACAACAAGGTCGGGTAATATGCCTCGGATGCCAGTGACTCACCTACCAACCTGGAACTAGAACTCCAGACTTTGACTCTGAGGGGATCACACCAAGTCACTGCTGATTCCACGTTGCCAGCTCCCAGCCCACTCGGCTCTGAACCCCACAGATACACTTCCTAAGAGAGGAGTTTCCTGTTTGCTCCTGGCTGGGGAGGAGGAGGTGCTTTGGTGCTCCTAGAGGTGTCCCTCTCCTCTTGCCGGGCATTTGTTATTGTTTACGTGGGATTAAATTCTATGTATAGACTCTTTGGAGTGACACACCTGGATGACACAGCACTGAGGTAAATGACTGCTGGATTGGTTTCCTGGTTGCAAAAATCTCCCGTCCATCTGTCTCTCTGCCTGGCTGGGCCTGTAACTTATTTATCGGAGAATAAGAAGGCGTGTGTGTGTGTGTGTGTGTGTGTGTGTGTGTGTGTGTGTGTGTGTTTCTACAGTCTTGTAACCTGCCTCCTCCCACCGCCACAGCTTGGGCCCTCCTCTCTGCCACTGGGCAGTGTGCTAGAATAGGCTGGAGGAGTTGCCAGCAAACAAAAAATATCTCCTCATAGGAGCGTGTAGACAGCCAAGAGGTTTTTAAAGTACAAAAGTTCTTCCTTAGAAACCGAGCCTAGCAGAATGAGTAACCAAGAGGGCGACTGATCCTTGGAAATGC
The DNA here is from genome assembly GCF_015220235.1 of Choloepus didactylus. Taxonomy (NCBI): domain Eukaryota; kingdom Metazoa; phylum Chordata; class Mammalia; order Pilosa; family Megalonychidae; genus Choloepus; species Choloepus didactylus. The sequence continues at coordinate 122,361,334 of NC_051314.1, forward strand.
AGTGTGACTGACAGCAGTAGGAAAAACGTGTTGGAAAGAAGCCCCAAGCTGCAAGTGCAGGTCTCTTCCTGTGTATTAATCAGGTAGGAGAAAGGAGACACAGATGGATCGGAGGCAATTCTGGGTGAATGGCTGGTGGTGGTGTGTTCTTGGATTTTCTCTCTTACTGATGTTCCTTATTCCCTCAACAGGGGAAACTGTTGTTGATTAGTAATTACAGTAAAAGAAAATACTCAGCAAAAGAATATCTAAGATAAGATATTTTATTTCTGGGATTTGGGGCTTGGATGTGGTAAGATGGAGCATTATACAATTGGAGATATGAAAAATAGAATGATAATATTAATACAGATAAAACGTCTTGAATTTGTATAGCACCTCAAAGGAAATAAAGTGTTCTCACCATGTAATTGCATTTCAAATCCTACGCTGTTTGCAGAGTCTGTGACCACTGCATTTCTCATTTGGGTGTAATGGGTGGTGTTTCTTGCAATCACTTTGCTTCTCTAAAAAGCAGACTTTCTGTGAGGTGCTGGAGTAGACAATCAGGCTTCCTCATCTCTACTGAACATCACATGTGTTTCACGAATTCCTGCAGCTAGGTGAAATAAGAAGCAAGAAAAGCTGATAACCCTCAGTCTTACTGTCAAGAGATCTTTGTTTAAACATTTTCAGGGTTCTAGGCATCAAGATAGAGACTCTATCCCAAGAGTTTCAAAGTGCATTTCAAGTGCTGGGTGTATAGGAAGGTGGGGGAGGGCAAAGATCAAAAAAATCACAATCCCTCAATAACCCAGGAGAGCGGGAGGATAAACACTTCCCTCTAGGTAATGTCTTTGCTTCTCCACCTCATTGATCTGGAAGATATCACAGGGCATAAGGCAAATTATCTACATAACTCTGATTCTCTGGATTTAAAGAGGATCACTTTGTCACGGGCCTTTGTATCCACTCTTTGTCCTCTCACAAGTTTGTTTCAGTAGAAAGGTGGAGCCTGGGGCACTGAGCGCCTAGCACGGTGATCTGGATTTCTAGGTCAGCGCTCTGGTCACAGGGATTTCTGGCCCTTTCTTGACTCTCCGGCTCACAGTGAAAGACTGCTAGTTCTGGAGACTGGGTCCTTTCCCTCAAAAAGCAGAAGATAGAAATAGGTGTGGTGTCAGCTCGAGGAAAATGAGCAAAGGAAAATAACTCAAGATTCCATTGTTTGGTGAGTACTGGGGAAAAAATTCTGATTCTACCCTTATTTGCAGAATGCACTTTGAAGGCAGACATGCAGACATTGTCTGTGTCCCTCTAAGATCTCAGAGAACACACCTCTAGGCAGATTCTATTCACCAGTTCTCTCAAAATTATGCTGTATTTGTTGATGAAATTTGGTTTCAGCATCCTGGTTTCCATGTTTCTTTTGGATTCTGACATAATTCCTTCTTGATTCTGTTGGTTTTGTTCATTTGGATGACAAGGATGTAGATGTAGTCAAATAGTTTAAAAAAAATTGCCTTTGTAATTAGAAGACCTGGGTATGAAAGAAAACCATTTATTGGTTTTTTTTTGAAACTACATCTAGATCTTAAGTTCATCTCTCTGAATCTCAGTTTCCTCCTTTGAGTGAAAGTGATTAGCACAATACCTGGCATGCTGTAGCTGTGCTCTCTCTCTCTATGTATATATCTATAGATCTGTAGATATTTTTTAGAGAGAGTTGTTGTTTACAAAAAACCATGCATATAATACAGGATTCCCACATACCACCCTATTATTACCACCTTGCATTAGCATGGTACATTTGTTACACTTGATGAAAGCACATTTCTATAATTGTACTATTAACTTAGGGTTCACTGTTTGTGTAGTGCAGTTCCATGAATTTTTTAAAAAATTTTTTATTCTATTAACATATATACAACCTGATATTTCTCCTTTTAAACATATTCAGATATATATTTCAGTGCTGTTAATTACATTCATAATATTGTGCTGCCATCACAGCAATCCATTATCAAAACATTTCCATCATTCTAAATATGAACCCTGTAAATTTTAAGCCTTAACTCCCCACTTCATATTCCCACCCCATCCTCTGGTAACCTATCTTCTAGATTCTCACTCTAGATTCTTATTCTAATTTTTTTCCTATCAGTGAGATCATATGATATTTGTCTTCTTGTGTGTGGCTTATTTCACTCAGCATGATGAATGTGATGTCTTCAAGGTTCATCCACCTTGTAGCAAGCAAGCATCAGAACTTTATTCCCTTTTATGGCTAAATAATATTCCATTGATAGATATACCAAGTTTTGTTTATCCATTCATCTGTTGATGGGTTTCTTCTGTCTTTTGGCAATTGTGAATAATGCAGCCATGAACATCGGTGTGCAAATATCCATTTGAGACCCTGCTTTCAATTCTTTGGGGGATATATCTAGAAGTGGGATTGCCAGGTCCTGTAGTAATTCTATACTTAACTTTATGAGGATCCACCAACTTGTCTTTTGCAGCAGTTATCTTTCAGAGTGTCCGCAACATTTTACATTGCCACCAGTAATGAATGAGTGTATCTATTTCTCCACATCCTCTCCTACACTTGTTATTTTCCAATTCTTTAATATTAGCCATTCTAGTGGGTGTGAAATGGTATATCATTATGGCTTTGATTTTTATTTCCCTAATGGCTAATCATGATGAGCATCTTTTCAGGTGCTTTTTGGCCATTTGAATAGCTTCTTTGGAGAGATGTCTATTCAAGTCTTTTGCCCATTTTCAAATTGGGTTGTCTTTTTGTTGTTAAGTTGAAGAATTTCTTTATATATACTGGATATTGATCCTTTATCAGATATGTGGTTTCCAAATATTTTCTTCCATTGTGTAGGCTGTTTTTTTTTTTTTTTTTTTTTTAACTTTTATGATAAAGTTTTAAGAGGAACAAAAGTTTTTTTATTTTGATGAGGTCCCATATATCTATTTTGTTACTTGTGCTTTGGATGTAAAGAAACAATCACCTAACACAAGGTCCTAAAGATGCTTCCCTGTGTTTTCTTTTAGAAGTCTAATAGTTCTAGCTTTTCTATTTAGGTCTTTGATCCATTTCAACTTGATTTTTGTATATGATGTGAGATAAGGGTCCTCCTTTTTTAAATTTTTTTTGTAAATGGAGATCATGTTTTCTGAGCATCATTTGTTAAACAGATTTTTTCTTGCTTGAGTAATCATTGCCACCTTGTCAAAAATCAGTTGGCCATACATACGAGGATTGATTTCTGAGCTCTCACTTCTATCCCATTGGTCTATATGTCTGTCTTTGTGCCAATACCATGCTGTTTTGATTAATGTGCTTTGTAATATGTTTTAATTCTGGAAGTATGAGTCCTCCAACTTGATTCTTCTTTTTCAAGATTGCTTTAGTTATTCAGGACCCCTTACCCTTCTATATAAATTTGATGATTGGCGTCTCCATTTCTTCAAAGAAGGCTGTTGAATTTTAATAGAGATTACATTAAAACTAAAAATTGCTTTAGGTAGTATTGACATCTTAATGATATTTAGTCTTCCAGTCCATGAACATGGAATGCCCTTCCATTTATTTAGGCCTTCTTTTATTTCTTTTAGCAATGTTTTGTAGTATTCTGCATATAAATCCTTTACATCATTACTTAGATTGTGGTTTCCTAAAGCCGCCAAAATACAAAATACCAGAAATGGATTGGCTTTTACAATGCGGGTTTACTAGTTCACAAATTTACAGTTCTAAGGCCAGGAATTTGTCCCAATTAAGGCAGCAACAGGATGATACCTTTTCTGAAGAAAGGATGATGGCATCTGGGGTTCCTCTGTCACATGGGAAGGCCCATGACTGGAGTCTGATGGTCTTCTCCCGGGTTTAGCTTCTGGTTTCTGTGGCTTTCTCCAAAACATCTCTGGGCTTCTGTCTTAGCTTCTCTCAGCTCCTGTGTGTCCTCTTTGCTTCTCCTGGGAGCAAACTCTGGATTACATATCTCAGCTTCTCTCCAAAACATCTCTCTCAGCTTCTCTTGGCTCTCTTTCTCTGTGAGCTCTCTTAAAGGACTCCAGTAAAGGATTAAGGCCCACCTTGAATGGGCTGGGTCACATCTCCATGGAAACAATCTAATCAAAAGGTCCTATCCACAGTAGGTCTGCCCCCACAAAATTGGATTAACAGAACGTGGCCTTTTATGAGGTAACCAGCACAGATAGTATTGACTTCTTAATGATATTTAGTCTTCCAGTCCATGAACATGAAATGTCCTTCCATTTATTTAGGTCTTCTTTTATTTCTTTTAATAATGTTTTGTAGTATTCTGTGTATAAATCCTTTACATCATTATTTCAATTTATTCCCTGATATTAGACTTTTTTAGTTGCCATTGTGAATGCAATCTTTTTTTTTTTAATTTCTTTTCCAATTGTTCATTGCTTGTGTATAGAAAGGCTACTGATTTTTAGATGTTGATCTTTTACCCTGTCACTTTGCTGAATTTATTTATTAGCTCTAGGAGCTTTGTTGTATATTTTTCATGATTTTCTGTATATAAAATCATGTCATCTGAAAATAGGGAAAGTTTTCCTTCTTCCTTTCCAATTTGGATGCCTTTTATTTCTTTTTCTTCCCTAATTGCTCTGGCAAGAACTTCCAGAGGTGAATAACCATGGTGACACTAGGCATCCTTGTCTCGTTCCTGATCTTAGAGGAAAAGCTATCAGTCTTTAACCATTAAGTCGGATGTTAGCTGTGAGCTTTTCATATATGCCCTTTATTATGTTGAGGAAGTTTCCTTCTTTTCCTAGTGTTCTAAGTGGTTTTGTCAAGAAAGGGTGCTGTATTTTGTCAAATGCCTTTTCTGCATCAATTGAGATAACCATGTGGGTTTCTTTCCCCTTAATTCTGATAATGTGGTGTATTACATTAATTGATTTTCTTATGTTGAACCAACCTTGTACACCAGGGATAAATTCCATTTGATCATGATGTAGAATTTTTTTAAACATGATTTTAGATTTGGTTTGTTAGTATTTTCTTAATGATTTTTGCATATATATTCATAAGACATATTGTTCTGTAGCTTTCATTTCTTGTGATGTCTTTAACTGGTTTGGTATGAAGGTTATGTTGACCTCATAACATGAGTTAGGGAGTGTTGCCTCCTCTTCAATTTTTTTGGAAGAGTTTGAGCAGAATTGGAGTTGAGCCTTCTTGGAATATTTGGTAGAAATTCCCTGTGAAGCCATTTGGTCATGGCCTTTTCTTTGTTGGGAGGTTTTTGATTATTGAGTCAATCTCTTTATTAGTAATTGGTTTGTTGAGATCTTCTATTTCTTCTTGAGTCAGTGTAGGTAGTTTGTGTGATTCTAAGAATTTGTCCATTTCATCTAGATTATCTAATTTGTGGGCATACAGTTGTTCATAGTATTCTCTTATAGTCCTTTTTATTTTAGTACGCTCAGTAATAATATCCCTTTTCATTTCTGATTTTCATTGTGTTCTCTGTCTTTTGTTCTTCTTTAGTCTAGCTGAAGGTTTTTCAATTTTATTGATCTTTTTGAAGAACCAACGTTTGGTTTTGTTGATTCTCTCTGTTGGTTTTGGTGTTGTCTGTGTCATTTATCTTCATCCTAATCTTTGTTTTTTCCTTCCTTCTACTTCTTTGGGTTTAATTTTCTCTTCTTTTTCTAGTTCTTCCTGTTTTGAGGTTAGGTCTGTGATTTGAAGTCTTTCTTGATTTTTTAATGTAAGCATTTAGAACTATAAATTTCCCTCTCTTCACTGCCTTCACTGCATCCTCTAAGTTATGTTGTATTTTCATTTTCACCCATCTCAAGATATTTCTTAATATCCCTTATGATTTCCTCTTTAACTCATTGGTTGTTTAAGAGTATGTTGTTTAATTTCAATGTATTTGTGAATTTTCCCTATCTCATGCTGTTATTGATTTCTAGCTTCATTCCATTGTGGTCAGAGAAGATACTTTGTATGATTTCAATATTTTTGGATTTGAGACTAGTTTTGTGACCTCAAATATGGCCTGTTCCAGAGAATGATCCATGTGCACTCCAGAGGAATGTGTATTTTGTTGTTGGATGATGTGTTCTATATATGTCTGTTAGGTCTTGTTTAGAGTATCATCCAAGTCTTGTATTTCCTTATTGATCATCTGACTAGATGTTCTATCCATTTTTGAAAGTAGTGTATTAAAGTATCCTCTATTAATGTAGAGTCATCAATTTCTCCTTCAGATCTGTCAGTATTTACTTCATTAATTTTATGGCTCTGCTGTTAGGAGCATATAAATTTATAATTGTTATGTCTTCTTGTTGAATTGACCCTTTTATCAGTATAAAATTACTGTCTTTGTTCCTTGTAACTGTTTTTGATAAAGTCTATTTTATCCAATATTAGTATAGCTAGCCAGTTCTCTTTTGGTTACTACTTGCATGGTATATATATTTTTTCCATCCTTCCATTTTCAACCAACTTGTGTCCTTGAATTTAAGGTGATTCTCTTGCAGACAGCATAGAGTTGTGCCATGCTCTTTTATCCATTCTGCCGATCTCTGCCTTTTGACTAGAGAGTTTAATTCATTTACATTTACAGTCACTCCTGATAATGTAGAACTTCCTTCTGCCATTTTGCTATGTAATCTTTGAAAGTCTTAGAACTTCTGGTCTCTCCGTTCTTATCATACCTATTTTTATATTCATTTGATATTTTGTGTTGTACCATATTGAATACCTTCTCATTTCTACCTGGATATATTTTTCATATATTTCCCTTTTGTTTACCATGGGATTAAAATGTAGCATCCTGAATATATAACAATCATATTTGTTCTATGACTTCAATAGTTGACACATACCCTTTTCCTATACCCCTCCATCCCCCCACCTTTTCTTTGTACTTGATACCAATTTTATCTTTGTACATTCTGCATCCCAAACCATAGACTTATCATTTTTTATGTATTTGCATTTTAGTACCTGTAGGAGGTAAGAAGTAGAGTTACATACCAAAAAAATAATACAATAATACAATACAATAATACAGCCATTTATAATTACTCAAATGGTTACCTTTACAAGAAGTCTTTATTTCTTTATAACACTTTGAACCACTGTCTAGTGTCCTTTCATTTAAGTCTAAAGAACTCCGTTTAGCACTGGTCATAGGGTAGGTCTAGTGGTGATGAATTCCCTCTTCTTTTGTTTATCTTGGAATGTCTTTATCTCTCCCTCATTTTTTGAAAGAATGTTTCACTGAATACAAAATTCTTGTATGGCATTTGTTTTCTTTCAGCACTTTAAATATATCAACCCACTGCCTTCTTGTCTCCATGGTTTCTGATGAGAAATTGGCATTCTATCTACTTGTACATAACATATTGCTTTTTCTCTTGCAGCTTTAAGAACTCTCTCCTTGTCCTTTGAATTTTATAATGTTATCAGTTTATGATAGGGGATATTTTTCTTCATGTTTATCCTGTTTGGCGTTCTCTGAGCATCTTGGATGTACATATTCATGTCTTTTGCTAAGTTTGGGAAGTTCTCTGTCATTATTTCTTTGAATAGTTCCTCTGTTCTTTCTTTCTTCTCCTTCTTGGACTCCCATAATGCATATATTGTTACACTTGATGGTGTCTCAGAGGTCTCTTAGGCTATTTTCACTTTTTATGATTCTTTTTACTTTCTGCTTCTCAGTCTGACTCATTTCAATTGTCTTGTCTTTGAGTTCACTGATTCTTTCAGCCCTAATCTGCTGTTGGAATCCTCCCTTGAAGTTCATTTCAGTTATTGCGGACTTCAACTCCAGTAGTTTGGTTTAGTTCCTTTTTAAAATTTCTATTTCTTTACTGCAATTGCCATATTGTTCATTCATTGTTTTCCTGATACCCTTTAGTTCTTTCGCTATATTTTCCTTTGCCTCTTTTGGCATAATGAAGATCATATTTGAAAGTCTTTTTTTCTGGTATGTCCACAGTCTGATCTTCTTCGGTGTTGTTTTCTGGATTTGTATCCTCTTTCTTTGGATGCACTGTCATTTCCTGTTTCTTTATTTGTGTTATAATCTTTTGTTGCACACTGTATAATTTTAATATTTTAAATAGTTAACTCTGGGATTTATTTCCTGCAATGTCTGCTTCTTGATTTTGTTACCAGCTGGTGATAGGATAGATTTTCATGGGTGTCAGCCCTCCTAGCAGGAAGGCCCGCCAAGGGGAATGCCTAAAGTGCAGGGTCCTCCCTATCTTTTCTGGGCCTGTGTTTTGTCCTGGGCTTGTACTTGTTAATTGCTTTGGAATTCCTTTGTTTACAGGAGTTTGGATGCCCCGCTGTTTCCCAGGAGGCAGAACTTCTCCCTCTTGGGGTATTTAAAGCAGGTAGTCCTTTTCCCCAGGCCATCTGCCTCCATCAGTTCTTACACTGCCTTGTTGTCTCAAACTGCTTTCACCTGGAGGGCAAATTCTGGAAGGGAGGGGCATGCCAGAGAGGCGTTTCCCAAGTCAGTCTCTAAGCCTTTGCCCACAGTGATCTGATGTCATTAATCAATCAGAAGTCATGAACTGCCCTGCCCACCTGTGATCCACCCTGCCCACCCCTCCTCTTGGGGAAGTGGATGTTTGTGTCCCTTTCTGTAACTAGGGGGTTAGCCTGGGGCCTGACCCCAGGAATGCCTGCCATGAGAGTTGGTGATGGGTGCTGGTAAGGGCAGCACTGAAAGAGCAATTTACTAATCTAATCTTTATTGTAATTTACCAGCCTCTTCCTCCTGCTCTTCCCTGTGTGTACACTGTACTTGGACTCTGGAGTTTTGAAATAGTTGTTTCAGACAGTTCCTGCCTGTTTAGCATTCATTCTGATGGAGGGACTGAATCCCGGAGCTTTCTCCTCTGCCTTCTTCCCCTACCATCTCCACAATATATTTTTCTTGGATTCTGAATCAGCTTGTTTTTCAGAATGTTGGAGATAAGGAACTCTGGAATCCCCTGGATCTGAGCAGTTCTTCCCTAGAGATTTTCCTAGAGCATGAGAGGTAAGGAGGAAATAAAGAGAAGAGAAAGCTGAGTGAGTAAGAGAGAACACTGACTGTCTCAATCTGGGGGCTGCTAACTACCTATTTTACCTCCTCATTTTATGTCTTTGGGTCCCTGGCCCATAGCCCGTAGCTATTAATAACTTCCTTAACCCCAATGTGGCATGCATCTGGGAGGGTGGGTCACTCATCTATCTAAGAAGACAAGCATATATTGATAAGCAAGTGGTAAGGTTGAGGGTGAGGCTGGCATAACAGGTCTGATCACAATCGAGGTGGCCCACACCTAGAATGGGCCAGATTTTTTCTCAAGTTCAATCACAGAAGTTCTCAGAATACTTAGGCAGGCAGGGTCCAGGAAGATGAATCTGACTTTTAGAAGTCCTAGTTGTAGATATATTTTGGTAAGAAAGGCTTCTTCTAGACATTCATGGATAAATTACTAATTGTATCTGGGGAATTATATTGTATTTATTGAATAGAAATGTCACTAAGTAAGGGTTGCTTTATTGTTGCATATAGAAATGTCTTTGAGTGTACTAGGACAGGTGCAGAGATGTAGTGTGGCATTATACTGTGAGCATATATCTAAAAGTTTGGAAAGTTAATTTTTAGTTCAATTCCAGTTATAATCATTGACTTCTCTGGTCTACAGACTATATTGTTGCAGAGATATGGGGTGGACTTCACTCCTCATCTTCTCTTTCATTCTCATCCTATTTATTGTATCTCCTTCTTTATGGTGCTCTTTATCCTTCTAGATTCTCAATGCAAGCGTGGAGCTAAATCCTTTAATCGTATTGCATCCAAAGGTGGGTTCTCTGTAACTAAGTGTGATATCCAGGTGTATCACAAACGAGGAAGTAATATTGTTTAATTAGAACCCTGCCTGAAGAGTTTTGGCACTGTTAATATAGGTGTGTGTAAACTGTAGAAAAGCTATATGCAAACATATTTTGCAACTGTCAAAGTCATTATTGTAATGAACAATTTCATAACTTCACTAGACCCTTGATTCCAGTGCCCTTAATTTAGTTATGCATGACCATCAAAAAAGAACTGTGAGATAATGCTTTTTATACTTAAGGATTTTGCAGTCCAGATAAGAGAAGCAGTAGTCAACATACATTGGTTTTGTTTGTTTAAAGCAGTGGAAATAATGTCTAGATATAATTAAAGGGGAAAGAGTCTTAGAAATTGTACAGAAATGTTGGCCAAGACTATTCTTCTAATGGTCAGATGGGTTAGAATCTAATCCATTGAAAGAGTCAACCTAGAAGAGTTTGGCATCAATGCATGACGTTTCTCGATTTGGCACACAAAGTGGGCAGGCAAAGTCATGTGGGAAATGAATATTAATTGTACAGAGAAAAGTGACAGAGAGAGGAATATTGTGGCTACAAATGAATATGAGAGTCTTCTGATATAAGAACTTGGGTGGGTTTTCTGTGGTGAGGTTTTCTCTGTTGGCTTTCATTGATAAGTGGGTATGCCTAGTATAGATACCCTAAAAATCCTAGACTTATTTGGAATATTCCATGTGCTGCTAGGCAAATTGTAGTTACTGGAAGGAACTTACTGTACAAACATCTGAAAGTGAGTTCATGCATTGGGCCTTATCACATATACATTTGTCTGTTTGCCCCAGCATCCAATCTCATTGGGCTGCTAGATGTTAATAAGCCTAGCCTCTCCAAACTGCCCTTGCACAAATAAGACTGGTGAGAACCTGCTGTAACAAAAGATCATATTGCATACAAAGGTGGGTTCTCTGTAAACAACTAAGTGTGATATCTAGGTGTAAAGATATAAACATGTTTGAGTCATTAGGTGAGGGTGTGTTTGACCATGGGCTTATAGTTGAGTGTGGGCTACGATGAGCGGTTCCAGTCAGGGATGCATGTACACACAGAACTTGAATTTACTTCCTTCAGTATGTGTTAGTGGGTGTGTGGTTTGGTTTCTGGGCAGAGTTCACAAGTCTGATCTGGCTACTGACTGGCTCTTTCCTTTACTCTTACTATGGTAAGAGAGATTATGTTCACAGAACCTACTCCCCAGAGAGCCAAACTTGTTAAGCTGGCTGCTCCCTGAAGGAAAATAATTGCATCTGATAATACACTGATAAAAGAAGCAAGAGGAAAGGGAAATAAGAATAAGGATAGTGGTTAGAAATTTTCAAGTAGCTTCTGAATTCTCCTAACTGAGCTAATGTTTTATTTTCAAGACCTTCTCTTTTGCTTTACCCTCTCAAGGCATCCTGTTTTTTGCCTACTTGCTAGTATCATTTCCTTCTATGTTGTCTTCCTCTCTTTTCCCACATAGAATTGTGAAAACCTTCTCAGCTACCTTTTTGCTTGCCTTTTTGCTTGCAAATTAAATGAGATGGACTTTGCTGTCTAACTATTCATTGACTTAATAGATCCCCTGCTGTGTACAAACACACAAATAAGAATTATCCTCTCCTCTCCGCAATTTTCCTCCTTTTAACTTCTCCACTATTACAGTAAACAGAAGACCCAGTGGGCTTCTGTCAACCAACCACACAATCTGTCTCACTTTTGTGTCCTCAGGAATTGTTTCTTTAACTATCATCCTTACATACAAGGTCATGGAACTCCAGGAAAAGTGAAAAAGGGGTCAGGTTGGAACTGGGAGGTTTCTTTACATATGTGTTTCAGGCACTGAGAGACTCTGCCTCAGTAAGTACACTAAGTACTTAATAAGTACTAATAAGTTATTAGTATCAATGATAAAATACAACATTTAATGTGGCAATAAAAGATAGCATAATATGACTAATGTAAAACCTGTTCGATGTGGTATAATATCATACAAGTGACAATACTAATTTTTGTTTTAACTTTTTATCAAATCAACATGAAATTGGCTCACATATTTAGTATTACCGGGACAGTAGGAAATCACATGTTGTTTCAGATCAATCAGAAAAAGAAGCAGGCTCTGCTGATCATAATACCAAGAGAGTCTTGTCAAGCAAGGGCAAAATGTAAAGTTTTTAGCACATGGAAGAGAGCTAACCACGAGTTCTCTTCAGAAACACAGAACCAGTTTTCTGGAGATGTCATTTCAAATATGTTGCTGATAACATAGACTCAAAAGTGATGCACATAAAGAATCTCTAGCCAGATACACAAGAATTAGTAGGTACAGTCTTCTTGGAGGAGAATTAGGTACTGGATAAATGGAGAAGGATGGGATGGGAGAAAGATTTTTATGGTATACCATTTTGTGTTTTAATTTTTGAGCCACATAAATGTATTTCTTTTTTATTTAAAAGAGAGAAAGAGAAGATGGTTTGGTACTGACACTCCCTGTACAAGATGAGTGTCTGTGTCTATTTCTGATAGGCAGGGAAAGCTTCTTGGAATGCTGAGAGCTACGAATTCGATAGTTTTTATTGATAAATGCTGCCTGTTCGTGGGTTGTGAAGGTGCAGAGGGGAGATATTTCAGAGAAAGTAAATGCATAATTCATTTCCCTTGAAATCTGCCGAGTCATTATCTGAATAAACTTTGCATAAAAAATGAAAATTAAATGTTTTGTTTAACAAATAAGTGATGCAGAGCTACAGAAAATTAGACATGAACGAGGACTGTAGGTAAGGTAGGTCTTGCCCACATAAACAGGGACCACAATTATTACTAAGGCAGATGCTGTGAAGAGGTCTGGTGGAGCAGGCAAGTATTGGCTTTAAAATAATTTGCCTAACAATGGAATGAAAGAACATGACCAGGTCAGGCCTCTACTTTGCTGTCTAGTAGAGAAGAGAAAATCCCAGAAAAACAGTTCTTACAGCCTGAGTATCAGGTAGGTGGGTTGAGATAAATGGATGGCTCAGAGGGTTCCAGGTGGTCATGTGCTTGATAACTAGTCAATAGGGGCATTTAAAAATTCTGGGTGCTCCATTCTATTTTTAACAGAACCACTCAATCCTTGGGAATTACGCCTATGCTCTGTGCATTCTCCGTGGGGCCAGCACAGGAGTAGGCCATGGGAGACGTGAGGGGGATGACACGGATGCTACTGGAATGCAGTCTGAGTGACAAGTTGTGTGGTAAGTGCAGACAACATAAATGTCTTCTGACTTTAGGATTATGGAGACTTAAGTTCTGGACAGAGTTCTTGAGGGAGGATGATTTGATTTCTAGTAGAAATGAAGATCGTGGTAAAAGAGGAATGGAGCCTAGAAGCCAGTGTCTCTGATGTGGAGAGTGCAAGTGCCAATCAAAGATCAGGTGCTGCATCATCTATCTGGTAGGACAAATGACAGTAGAGGCACAGGGCACACTTGATAGGATAAAAAACAAGGACATTGGGGTTTCTGATTAGAGTTGCTCCAATAATGGTTAGTGATTTCATTGTATGGATGTGGGGGAGAAGAAGGAAGAGATGATCTTTTTTTTTTTTTAATAGGCAATTTTTTAGAGCAGTTCTAGGTGTACAGAAAACTTGTGCAAGAAGTACAGAGAGTTCCCATATACCCCCTCCCTTCAACAACACACACACGCGTGCGCACACACACACACACGAACAGTTTCTTCATTTATCTTGCGTTAGTCTGGTATGTTTGTTACAATGAATGAACAGATACTGATGCATTACTATTAACTAAAGTCTGTGGTTTACATTAGGGTTCACGTTTTGTGTTGTGCAGTTCTGTGGGTTTTGACAAATGCATAATGTCATTATCCAGCATCACAGCATCATACAGAATAGTTTGAATGCCATAAAATACCCTACTGATCTTTTTACTGTCTCTATAGTTTTGCCTTTTCATGTAGAATGTCATATAGTTGAAACCATACAGTATGTAGCCTGTTCAGACTGGCTCCTTTCATGTGCATTTTAGGTTCCTCCATATCTTTTCATGCCCAGATCGCTCATTTCTTTTTATCACTGGGTTAACATCCTGTTGTTTGAATGTACCACAGTTTGCTTTTCTCTTCACATAGTGAAGGGCATCTTGGTTGCTTCCAAAGTTTGGCAACTATGAAAAAAGCTGCTATAAACATTCATATAGCAGTATTTTTTCATGGTTATCAATTTAAAACTCATTTGGGTAAATACCTAGGAGCATGATTGTTAGATTGTATGTATGGTAAGCCTATGTTTAGCTTTCTAAGAAACTGCCAATCTGTTCTCAGAAGTGGCTACCATTTTTCATTCCCACTAGTGATGAATGAAAGTTACTGTTGTTCCTCCTTCTTGCCAGAATTTGTTGTCATCAGTGTTTTGGATTTTAAATAGGTGTGTAAGAGATGATCTTTTTGGGTATAATGAGCTGAAGACTGGTGGGTCTGGTAAATTGTGTGGACATCAGGTGAGTCTTCTTCACACTCTTCCTGATTATCTATCTACCCAGTGCTCCAGGAGCAGCAGTATGAGATCATTATTGTCCCTACCCTCCTGGTTGGCACCTTCCTCATCCTTCTCGGGGTAATCCTGTGGCTTTTTATCAGAGGACAAAGAGCTCAACAGCAGCCGCGTCAAGTTGGAGGTAAGACCCAAACTTTGGAGCTGGGCAGGGGCATAGGGAGGATGGAGACTGGACAACCCAAGTCCTAATGGCTCCATGTCCAGAGGTCCAGTCCCTGCAATGGGACAGACATGGGTCCCCCTCCCGTGGAGGTAGACGAAATGGACTTTTCTCTGGGGAGCCCATAGTAGGAGCCCAATAAATGGTTTTTGACTGAATGGAAGAGTAGGCAAAGGAGGCGTCATGTGACCTGTTCCTGTGTCTTTGTCCTATTAGACTATTAAAACCATTGTCCATGTGAGTTCTGGGGGCTGGGGAGGAAGACCCAGGGTTTAATGCCCAAGGCTTTGTTCCTAGCCTTAAAAGCTGACATTTTACCTTATAATTCATTCCAGTTCTACTCTTTACCTCTGGAATATATGATGAAGAAGAAGTGGCCCTCGTAATAGTTTTTGAAGTGTGAACAGGCAATGAAAACAAGTGTTTTCGAGTACCACCAAACATATAATGAAAAGAATCAGCCATCTGTGAAACTAAGAGTAAAAAGAAGGAAATAATCCCTGACAGTGATGTGAATTCTATAGTAACTCATCCCTAATCCTTCTCTAAAAATTTACCCCAATTATCTGCTCGGTCTTATGAAAAACACTTCATAGGAGTTGTTTGAACTCGCTCACTACTTTGATTCTTTACATACCCTCTTTTATCCTTATCACTCCACCCAAACAGCTCTTGCCAAAATCAGCAAGGACATCTATGCTGACAAATCCAATGACCAATTAATTTTCAGTCCTCATCTTACTTGACCTATTAAAAGCATTTGATACAATTCTTCCCTCCCTTCATCATGAAATTCTTTAAAAATGTTTTTAGTGTAATTACTTCCTGAGTCTCATGGATTCAAATACTTTATTCTGCTCATGGTCCCCCCTTGACCTTCTAGTTCTTATATTAAACTTCCTACCCACTTGGATATAATACACACCTCATATGCAATATGTCCAAATTTCTTTTAAGGAATAAGCCATTTGTGTAGCTCTCTGTTTGAAATTCTGCTTTTTAAGGAGTGGGAGCGGGTAGCCCCGAGGGGCAAGGGCTGTGGGCAACGAGGCAGGGGGCCCAAGTCCAAAGCACAACTGGAGGGATCTGAGCCAAGGCACTAGCTCCTCCTCACTGAGGGCTCTGAGGTTTTCCCCAAAGAGCCGATTCCTTTCTTTGTTCTCCCCTTTTTTCCTAGATGACTTTAAAGCTTTTCAATAAAATTTTACCAATGGAACAACAACAACAAAAACAAATAAATTGGGGCAGCTTGACGTATGCCTCATGAGTAATAGCCTCCCACCTCACTCAAAATTTAAAAAAAGAGAAAATTCTTTCAGTGGCAGGACTGTATATGATCTGTGACATCTCTGGCCTCATCTCCCCCAACTCTCTCTCTCTCACTTGGCTCCAGCTGCAATGGTTTTCTTGTTCTTCCTCAGATATACCACGACTGCTCCTTCCTCAGTGCCTTTGTATTTGTTGTTCCCTTTGTCTACACTATGCTTTCTCATATCAGAATGGTTTGCGCCCCAATTTCTTCCAGGTCTCTTCTCAAATCATCTCAACAAAGAGGATTTTCCTGACCCTCAAATAAAAATATAGCACCATGGATGCTTCTCATTTCCCCCATCCTGTGTTATTTTCCTCCATAACACTTGTAGCCTGATATATTTTTTCTCATTTCTTCTCCCCTATGCTTAGAATCTAGTCTTCATGAAAGTCTGGGCATTGCCAATTTCCAGTACCTAGGACAGTGCCTGGCATGTAGTAGGTGATATTTATTGAGTAAATGGATGAATGAACAGATGGATGGATGGAGATTTAATAAGAATGAACCTCTCTTTTCCAACTGGAGTGCAGTTCATTCTGGATAAAAAAGGAGGAAAATAGCAGAAGATTTTTGACTGAGATACTAGAAAATATGAAATAATTTGACTTTTGGGACAAGTTGAAGGAGGAAAACAACTACAGCTTAGAGTTGAATAGCCATCCATACCTCCCCTCCACCCCTGGAAATCATTTGACTGATATAAATGACACTTCTCACTTGCAGTTATCACCACATTTAGACATCTGTGGTCCGAGTACCTATTCAGGAACCTCCTTAATTTTTTTGTATTGCACTCATGGGGAATACTGAACTGAAATCCTGAGGAAGACAGAAAGGAAATATCATTAACAGTTTCCACGGATCCATCTTGTGTTGTCCTAGAAGTGATGGGGATTATTATAGACATTCCAAGAGGTTGATATTAATGTTGGTTCATAAATACCCACATTGGTCAGAGAGAAAATTGCCAAGGAAAGTTCCTTGCCAAGTTGTTCCAGGCACTGCTTTCTTGGAGTCCGAAGGACAGAGAAGAGCTTGTTGGTATCATCTCTTTGTTCTAGGCATTGCCCCCATGTCTTCATCAAGGGCTGTAAGCCAGGAAGCAGCAGGACTTGGAGGAAATGTGTTTGTGCCACTTAAGGAAACATCAGTGGAGAGCCTTCTACGAGCCACCACATCAGCCCTGGCTAAGCTGCAGTTACCCCGAGAGCAACTCTCTGTTATACAGCAGATCTACAATGGTAGTTGTGGGGCCATCTATAGAGCCCAGATGAACACTGGAGACCCAGCTACGTCCAAGAGTGTTGTCCTCAAGGCTTTAAGAGGTAAAATGAGAAGTTTTTGACTTCACTTCCCCTTTTGGAGCCCTAACCAGTGAATGCCAACAGGCTTTGCAAACATTAAGATGTTAATCAACAGATGGTGGTGATCACATTGCATGCAGGAGAAAAGGGTGGGAGCTTGAGGCAGAAATGTTCTTCTTGGGTATTTCACCCTCTTCCACATTCTTGCTTATGTAGGTTGTTAGAACTGAGTTCTCAATATTCTATGTTATTTGCACTAGGATTCCAATGCTATTTCTTCATTTTTCTTTATTATTTGGTACCTTTTCCTGATACTGTTTTTTTCTTTTTTGCTTATACTCATGATATGGTCCAGTGATGGTGGATACATTAAACAAATAACAAGGATAAGGATAAATAAAAACACTAATCTAAAGGCCTAGACACTGATACTAATTTTTAAATTTTTATTGTGGTAACACATATATAAAATTTCCCATTTTAACCACTCTCGAGTATATAATTCATGGTGCTGACTACATCCATAAGATAATGTTGAACATACCACTTGTCATTTAGGCAAGTGAAGGCCTATCCCATTCTAAGATCCATGATTTTATGTTACCTTTGACAACAGATCAGTGACATTGGGGATATCATGATCTTCTAGCTGGCTCCCTTTCTATTTACTTTTTGTCTACACTCACCCTGCTGCGGAGCCTTGAAAATTCCCATCTGTGGTTGCTTTCTGCGCCGGGCTTCCCCTTCGTTGGTGGTGATTTGGCTGCTCACAGCCCCTGGCTCTTCTGTCCTCCACAGAACCAGCTGGGCTCCATGAGGTGCAGAATTTCTTAGGGCGAATCCAGTTCTTTCAGTACCTGGGGAACCACAAGAACCTGGTACAGCTGGAAGGCTGCTGCACAGACCGGCTGCCGCTCTATATGGTGCTGGAGGATGTGGCCCAGGGAGACCTGCTCAGCTTTCTCTGGACTTGCCGCCGGGTAAATAGTAGGGTAGAGGTGTTAGGAGGAAAAGGTTTGACATGGCTCATCAGCTGTTCACATACCCTTTAGCCTGGCAAATGACAAAATATAGAGACATTATAATAGCATAACAGAGTGATTGAGTAGTGCTGTCCAATAGAACTTTTTCAATGGTAGAAATGTTCTATATCTGCTCCATCCAATATGGCAGACACTAGAAACATATATGTGGCTTTTAAACACTTGGTATGTGGCTAATGTGATGGAGAAACTGAATTTTTAATTTTATTTAATTTTAAACAATTTAAATTTAAACAGCCACATGTGGCTGATTGCTACTGATTTGGGCAGTGCAGGTTTAGAGAATTGGCTTTAGGCTCCACCTCCTACTAATTGTGTGACTTTGGGTATCACCCCTCTGAGCTTGAGTTTTCTGAATCTGTAAAATGGGAATAATAATGTTATTATAAAAATTAAAAGAAATTATATATTTAAAAACATAAGCAATTATAGGTATATAGTAGGCACTCATAAAACTGTAGCTGTTATAATAATAATAACAAACTGTTGTTAATAATGATTGTAATTTTGTCTTTGCTGTTGTTGTTATTGTTAAATATGTCTTCCATTCTGTAATATCATCCTAGCATTCAGGGCTGACTTAATGAGAGATTGAATTTGTAAGTTTTTGCACCTTGAACTCATATTTTTAAAAATTAAAATGTACAGAAATTTTCAGACAAAAGTGCACATGCTGTTTCTTACAACTTCTCTGGTTCTCTACATATTCTTCTTTCTGAAATCCTACCTGTTTTCTTGGTTGGTTTCTCACTTACTCGTTGACCAGTTCAACATTAATTAAGCCTCCACATTCTACTATTGAAAATACATGGAAAAGGGACCCTGTCAACATCTTCTATCTAGTGACAAAGATTAGACCATTTACAAGTCTGTGTCATTTTAAATCTTTTAAAGAGTTTATTCATCTATAACTTGTGCTCCAGGCACACTACTTTCTTTCAGTTTCTCAAACCTACTGTGCTTCTCTATTTCACATGATTTTCACATGCTCTTTTTGTTACACCAAAACTCTCCCTTCTTTTCTTGGCATAGTTAATGCCTACTTATCCATCAGATCTCATAAGAAACCTTCCCTGCCAAGTTCTATATTTTCTGCATTATCCTTCTGTAAACCGACCACTTCTCTAGTAAAAAAAAAAAAAAAAAAAAGGAAAAAAGAAAAAAACCCTTTTCCTGTCACTTCAAACAATCAGCTGTCCTCCCTGCCCCCCATCACATGCTCTCTTACCACTCTGAATACTTCCTTTATGGCACTTATAGATTTGTAACCACGTATTTAGGTATGATTATTTGATTCTGATTCACATGTATCTGCCACACTTTAAGCTCCAGAAGAAGCAGCCATATTTATTTTCCCTCTCTTCTATTCCCTGCTCCTAAAACGGTATCTGGCATATAGTAAGCATTTAAAAAAGATGTTTTGCATCAATGTGCTAAATTTATCTCACACACACACACAGTGGATAGTCTTATATATACTTGTATTTCTTGCCTGCTACTCTGTACTTTCCTTATTCTGCTATTCATCTGCATTCTTTATCATTTTCCCAGTCAAATGAATCATTGCACTTCTTTGTATATCTGAGATAGTCTCTCTTTGAATCTTAGTCTCTTATGTTTTTGTACCTTTTTTTTAGTTCTGATTTCTACATTTCATAGTATCTATGCCTCTTTTTTTTTTTTTTTTGGTAATCTCTGCTAATGTCACTTTGATATAATGCTTTTTTTTCTCTGTCTTTTTAGGATATGATGACCATGGATGGCCTTCTCTATGATCTCACAGAAAAACAAGTATATCACATTGGGAAGCAAGTCCTTTTGGCTCTGGTAAGGCTGGGCAAAATTACAGTAGAAGGCAGGGAATTTTCTTGTTAGCCTGGTATTTGATGCCACATTTCCTAATTCATGGTCCTAAATGAGAAAGAAATATAAGTAAAACTAACTAGAAGTTAGGAGACAGAAACTCAAGTACTGAAACTGTTTGTAGTCCTTTATGAAATAATTTAGGTAATATACAGGATTGGTAATTCCAGGCCAAAAGAAGTCAATTTGGGATTATTAGAAGGAAGAGATTTCTCAGTCTAAATATTCAGAAACCAGAGCCAAGAGTTATATATCCATCTACCTAATACCCCCCTTTCCCCGTATATGCTAATATTAATAGATGTAGAAGGGGCAAATAGGGAAGCAGGTTGGAAAGATTTGGGAAATAAAATTGAATGAGTGGAAAGCTACAGAACCAGAAGGAACTAAACACTTTTATACATGAAAAACAAGTTCAGAACATGTTTAGTTGGAGGCTAGGTTTGATAAGGAATGTAATAGAGAAAACATATACTTAAAAAAACAATAGAAACAAATGGAAGAGAAGAGGCAGCAATAAGATCATTCCTTCATTTTAAACAGACAAAGAAGTAAAAGAAAGAACTCAGGGTTTAAGAAAAAAAATTTACCTTTACTTGAATTATTTAGGAAATTCAGATGGTTATTTCTATGTGATTATTTTGGATAACTTTTTAAAATTAACCTTTGCTATAGAAAATCAGGTATCTATGAAGTTACTACTTTAGGTTTGTGATAGATATTACCAAATTGAGGTGTGAAATATACCATGGATCTAAATGGAATCAGGGAAAGCTTAGATAAAAAGAAGTAGTAGATGAGAACAGAGTAGTAGTTTCAGCTGAAGTTCCCATGGTGCACGGGAGCGAACACACCGTATAGATGAACATTGTCTATGGCGTTTGGAGGACCTAGTTATAAAGGTATGTTCCCTTTATAATGTTAGGGTGTCAGGACACAGCCTACTTTGTATTCTGAACCATAATTGCAGAGGTGACTTCTTACAGGGATGCGTTGTTCGCATTTATGATCATTCATCAGGGGCCCAGGTAATCTGTTACATGGTAACATCATACTACTTTTCTTACTTTTAACAATTTCAGAGTCAGTATATTGTACAAAGTATAATTCCTTTGTTTTAAAGCCTCATCAGAAAAAGAAAATTTGTGGTCACTGTTTCCCTCATCGATGACTGGAAATTATCATCGTTGTAACTGTTTGAGTTTTTAAAAACCATTCTTATATAATAACGTAGATCTCAGTCTCTAGCTTTTCAGTCATGTATAGCTTTTCAACTTCTTTATATGCCTTGAATAGCTTGATGTTGGGGAGGAAGGACACTAGAAAATCAATGTCAGCCAAGTGATTCTCAAATGCCTTTTTGGCTGCATTGGAATAATTTAGGATAATTCTTAAAGATATAAGATTACCAGGTCCCTCTTCCGAGATTTTGGTTCATGAGTGAAAGTCCTATGTTTTCACAAGGCTCTCAGGCTATTTGTAGCCTGGTTTCAGGATTAATGGTAGAGTTTGTAGTACTTCCTGTGAATTACAATACCTACTTCTGGTAACTACCACTTTATAACTTTGTGGACTTGTGAAATAATTTAAATTTCTCTAAAAGATACTTCCCTAACTCACCTCCTCTAGTTATTTTAGGGACACAATGAGTTGGTGTAAAACTCCATATAAATCCATTGTTATGACACTCAGTTTTGCTGTTCATTTGCTACCTTGTTTTTAGGACCACTGCTAGAAACTTGGAGCCTACTCTTTTCCAGTGTCTACTTGGGTCCTAGCTAAATGAGAGGAATGTTAAATCTGGCAGGAGTCAGGGCTTGACAGAGAGTGGGTGACTATATTTTCAAAACCCAGTATTAGTGACATTATGATCACTGTCTCAAGGTTGGTAATAGTAAACACAATACAAAAATGTCTGGTTCATTAGCATGAATGATCTGGATGTAATATGTCATTATTAATGAGACCTGTTCAGAGTAGAAAACGTACTTCTCTTTTGAGGAGTCTAGGACTGGCTTTACTTATCTGTGACCCAAGCCGTAACCTCAGACAGTTGATCCATCTTTGGTCTTATCTTGACAGGAATTCCTACAGGATAAGCATCTATTTCATGGGGATGTGGCGGCCAGGAATATCCTAATTCAGTGTGATCTCACTGCCAAACTCTGTGGGCTGGGCCTAGCGTATGAAGTCCATGCCCGAGGGGCCATCTCCTCTACTAATAACATACCTCTCAAGTGGCTTGCCCCAGAACGGCTTCTCCTGAGACCTGCTGGCATCAGAGGAGATGTGTATGGTTTGTTCCTACCCTTTGGACTTCTTCCCTTCATGATGTGCATATCCATCAGTCCCCGAATATGATCGGGTCCGCTGTCAATTATGCCTACAAATGAGATCTCTGTTGAGAAGTCAGACATACTCTGAAGCAGAAATATTAAGTGACAGAGTTCATATTTGGCATCTGGCTGCAATCTTTTTAGTGCCTTTTCAAGTATTCCTTCTATATTACATCAGCAGTCCTAATTATAAGAAAAAAAAAGACAAATGAAAAGAACATTCACACTGATATGTGAGGACATAATCCAGCAGAAGTCCTCTTATTTGAAAGTGGTAGCTCCACTTAATCAAAAGGTCAGTTAAGCTGGGAATTATTAAAAGAAAAAGAAATATGGTTTAACTCAAATATTTTATTTTAATCTAAAACATATAAATGTACATTTACTTACCTGTTAAATGGAGTTAAATGTTGTGTTTCTTGATAAATAGTGTCTATAGTGAATTATTTTTTGAGTTCTGGTTTGGGATGCTTCTAAACAGAATGAGAAATTTGAAAACAAGTTTAAAGCAATTTCACTGCAAACTTCCTTATTTTCCCTATTTTCTACATTGTTCTCATCCATACTTAAATTGACTGCACTTTCTTTTTAGCAGCTTGCTTTTATAGAATACTTTAAAAGCATTCAACTTAATTTTCAGAGATAACACCTTTTGCATTTACAGTTATTCGGTCTACATAATATTTGATTGCATAACTACAGTTACATGTGTAGTTGGCATAAATAGGATTGTAAGGAATCACAATTGATTGTTGGTAACCATATAACTCGATTGCTTGGAGAAACATGTAGATATCATGTAGAATATCCTACCAGCCATGAAAGTCATGGGCAGCAGAGGACATACAGGATGTCCATTAATATGGTGAGTCAGTTAAAAGACTTCCATTTTATCACTTTACTGACATCTGCTTTTCAATAGAGATCTGGGGGTAATAGGTTTGACTGGAAAATACTACTCACTAATGATATAGAATCGTAAAGTACATCTCTCTCAAATAATATTGTTTAGGCATACACCAATTCCAACTAAGTACAAAGCTTTCTCTGTTAATATTTTTCCTGGATTGAGTAATTGGATCTGCTGAGGATAGCGGATAAATGGTAAGCCTTGTTTGGCTTAGTGACAAGAATAAAGTCTGGAGTTTATCAGGGAGGGTAGAAAGGATGAAAAAAAGAGGCAGAGGTGAATTTCTTCAGGTTTGGGTGAATGTGTCTACATTTTGTATATACATACAATTTAGTAAATGATAGTCAACCATTATTGTGAAATATAGAAGGAGACATAAGTCTTCTCAAAGTGGTTGGATGGGAATTCTTTCTAATGGGGCTATTAATTTGCTCATTTTATCAGACATCCACCCTCAATTCTCCTTCATTGCCTTCTTTTTTCGGGTTCTTACTGAAGGCATCTGACATTTAGGTGAGCTCCCTTTAGGAAAGGCGGAATAGAAATTAAGCAAATGGCTTTGTTTCTTTTACAGCTGGTCCTTTGGGATCCTGCTCTATGAAATGGTGACCCTAGGTAAGGTTGATTCCCAAAGTAGTGTGTGCCTGTTTGCAAATATGCAAGTATGTTTATTTGGGTGGTGGATGGTGTGTGCTTCCAGAAGAGTTTTCAGTACAAGCTCTGAAATTTGAACTGGGCTGACATGAAATCCAAGCCTAATCCTGCAAAATGTCTTATTATGAAGTGATGATTTCCTTCCTAAGCCACTCTCTCCCTTTCTTTCCTCACCTTAATTTTCTTTTTTCTCTCTACCACTTTCTTCCTTCCCCCACCCAGTTTTCCCAATTCCAAGGATGGAATTCAAATCCAAAACATAATGTGCAGAGTGATATATCTTGAAAAGATTCTCATGCTTCAATACATAAAAATGTGTTGTCAATCTAAATAATCCATTTGATAGAGAAACTGCAGCACCTTTCCACATTTGCGGTGTGGAATGCAGGTCTTTTTTTTTCCCTTTGTCTTATTTTGTTACTCTCTTAAAAACTCAGAATTTCTCTAACTTATTCTTTCCCACTCCCCAACAACCTTCTTTTCTCTAAATTCTCTAAGCCACATACTTACATGGTCACTAGGAGCATCTAACCATACAGTATCTGGTATCCTTTGCAAGCAATTACCTGGAGTGGATGGAGTATTAAGTTATAGTTCATATTCTAGAGGACCCTAAAGTGTTTTTTTGCCACTCTCATTCTTTACATAAACCGGCAGGGGCTCCACCGTATCCTGAAGTCCCTCCTCCCAGCATCCTACATCACCTCCAGAGAAGGAAAATCATGAAAAGACCCAGTAGCTGCACACACACCATGTAAGTGACTTTTTAAAGTCCTGCTCTTCTCTCACGCCAAGCTTTTTTTTTCCTCATTCAGTTATGCCCCTTTCAAAGTGGCCATTAGCTTTATGAGCTAATGTATAGCCTTAGACCAATCATGCCACAAAACACATCTGCTCTTAAATTTATATTTATAGACAATGTTGGGGCAACCATTGAGAACTATATTAGGAATCTAAGTCTGATAAAATTTAGTTCCTCAGGAAGCTTCCTAAATAGGTAAGAAGAGGACCAAACACAAAGCAGGTACAGTTGTGTTTTATTTATTCAATTGTCAGTCTTCTGGTAGCCTCGGTTATAAGGTTGTTGTCATAAAATGCATTGCACTAGAGTTGCTCATTCAGAGTTTACTGGTTCTTATTTAATATTTAATTTTTAAAAAGTATTGACTGTCTGTTTTCCCAGCTCTCAACACATTAGATTCAAACCAGAACAGAGTAAGAAATTAGAAAGGGAGGAGAAAGGGACGGTTGCTGAACCAATTTAGAGGAAGAAAATAGAAAAATCAAAAGTGACACAATTTTATTATCAATCAAGTAGAGAAAAAGAATTGTTACAGAACTTAACAAAAGGTTAAATTACCTTTAAGAAGGCAAGAAAGAATGTAATGTATTGATGAACATTTCTATTGGAATTGTTGATATTTTGTAAATATTTGAGCACTGAAAAGGTAAATTTTTAGCACTTGGTTCCCCATACAATAAAAAAATAGTTACTGTATTAAGCAAACTACAAGATAAGATATCATGACTATACAGACATATACAACTAAGGTGATGCTGGTTGAATATACTGGAATGAAATCCTGACAAATATTTATTTCAGGCTTACTATGTGTAAAAGTTGTCCTTGATGGTAAAGAGAGTTAGAAACTGACAAGGCACATGACCTTGAAGCCCTTAACATTTTGAAGAAAAGATATCTGAAACACTAGGAAAATGAATATGAAGTGTGAGACAATATAACAGAATGGTTAAAAGCTCAGTCTCATGTCCTAGAGTTAAAAAAAAATAGAATCCAGTTCCAGCCCTGCTACTTACTGTCTGTGTGGTCTTGGGCAAATTGTTTATCTTTTCTGTACATTGTTTCCTGATGTTAAAGTAGGGATAATAATAATCCCACCTTAAAGTTATCATAAGGCTAAAATGAAATAATGCATTTTAAGTCCCATTACCATGCCTTACATATAATAAGCTCTTGGTAAATTTTGGAAGTATTAATAAAGTAATATCATTTACAAAATCTTATTGATACATCTATGAATGCGGGAAACAGATTAGGCTGAGGTTTAAAATAGAAGACTGCTCTTTCTCACTCTTCGCCCACCATGGTGGTGTGTGCATTTGACTGTCAGCTTCGCCATGTCTTCTTGTAAGACTTTTAGAATCAAGTGATTTCTGGCCAAGGAACAAAAACAGAATCGTCCGATTACTCAATGGATTCAAACGAAAACCAGCAATAAAATCAGGTACAACTCCAAGAGGAGACACTGGAGAAAGACCAAGCTGGGTCTGTAAGGAATTGAACATGATGGCACATATGTTGATTTTGTATCAAGTTCACTAGTGACTTCAAGTTGAAAAAGTCCGCTTTCTGAATAGTTGGACTTATATTATTGGGGAAAAACCTGGTTTGTCTTTGTTTTTATGCTTCTGCATAAATAAGTTGGTTCAGTAATAAATATGTGAGACCTTTTGTTTGAAAAAAAAAGAAAAAACAGAAGGTTTTAAAGAGGATTTGAGATTTAAACCAGCCCTGCAGAAAATGGTGACCATGGAGAGGATATTTAAAAACTGGGTATGGCATGAGCAAAGGCAGGGTTGGACATTAGTAACCACATCTAGGGCATGGCAAGACACTGATATGGCTGGAGGAGAGGGATTTAGTTAGGCAGGGTCTATGAGGTAGAGAAGCTAGAGGGTAAGATGTGGACTTCATATGGGAAGCAATGGGAAACCACTGTAGGTTCTTGAGCAGGAATGGGACACGATGAAAAGTGTTTCAAAACAGATTACACTACAAATTTTCTGTAGGCTGGACTGAAGAAAAGACAGATTTAAAGTGGTATATAATTTTATCTTAAGGCGACTTCTTAGAAAAGTTAGATTTTTAAACTAAAATTATAAAGGTGGAAAATGACCTAGACTGATGGAAACATTTGATCACATCATTTGAGATCAGTATAAATCACATTATTCCATAACTTCTTATTTTACTAACTGTCATGTAGCTTTTACTGGTAGATTAGTTATAGCAATGATCCGGAATGTTGCAAGTTAATAACAGCTAAAGAAGAGAACACTTAACTTCTGAAACAGTGATTGGCTGTAAAGTGAAAAAGCTCTACTGTCATACTGGTTGTGGTATGAAAAATCTTGAGTCCTGTTGAAAACATGATATTAAGAAACTCAATAATAAGAGGATGAGAAAGAATGTCATTAGCCTCTGGGAAGAATATGAGGGACAGAGCAAAGAGAATTAGAGGATTGCAAACATTTTTATTAAGGTTTGTTGGGAAAGGAACATGCCCCTCGTACTTTTTTTTTTTTTTTGATAAGGAAGTCAGTTTCTCTTGTTTCCTTTTCAGGTATTGTCTTATGAAGTCCTGCTGGCGCTGGAGTGAGGACAGCCGCCCCTCACCTAGAGAGCTTCGCGTGCGCCTAGAAGCTGCTGCTCGAACTGCCAATGACAAGGCTGTATTGCAAGTACCAGAGTTAGTGGTACCTGAACTGTATGCTGCTGTGGCAGGCATCAGCGTGGAGAGCCTCCCCTACAACTACAGCATACTTTGAGGACCCTCCAGAAAGAAACATTTATGGTTGATCTTATGCTCTTGGAACCAGTTCCTCCAGAACAGACAGTGGATTTTCTAGTGGGACATAAAGAGAGAAATGGATCCTGGGTCTTCCCCAGACATTTCCCTAGAAACCTGAAATGATACTGATTGAGGTTCTACACACCATACCCTTGAGGCTGAGAAATACTGTCAGCTCATTTTTTCTAGCCCAATCCTCAAAGCCATCTTAAAGAACTGGGGTAGAAGTGGTGGATAGTGTCACTGCAAAGGAAGCTTTGGAAATCTGCAATATTTGTTGGGGCATGGCACAAATAAGCTGGTTCCTTCCCACCCCAAACTAGTTAACTCCTGAAGAATGCTTTTATCTAGACTATTATAAGATCCAGAGAAACTGGAATCAAATAAGGGAATTGGAGCCAATGAAGGATTTGGAGAGAAAGAAAATTAAAGGTTCTCTTTGCTCAAAAGTAAAGATGTGGACCAAAGCCATCCTTTGAAGAGAAGATGAGGAGGAAGGACATAAAGTTCTGCAGTCCTGGTCCCTTCATGTTGGGCAGAAAAAGAACCATGAAGGGAAACTTCTGAGTTTCCTCTTGGGTATAGGTAGGAGAAAGATGGTCCCTTTTATCTAATTCTGAAACAGGGGAGTCCTGTTGGTACTGCTTTTAACTAGAAGGTTAGAAGAGTCAAATCATGAATAATATTTGATATGTATTGTTCATCAGGCAAACTTTCTAGTCCTTGTAAGACTAAGGAGACTGACTGAGCCTTTTGAGAGTCAAAGTTGTCAGTGACGAAAATGCTGAGTGTGTGTGTTTAATAATAGGAAACATGCAAACTAAGTGAGAAAACTTAGTAGCTCGGGTCTTTAACAAGGGTTAGAAAAGGAAATAATCTGAGGGGGAGGTATGATAGCTTTTAATTTTGAGTCATCCATTGATGTACTGTGAAACATTTCATTAAGTTAATATTTATTGAGTGATGGTAGATTCTGGCATACAGCTGTGAAAATCTCTACACTAGAGTTGATAAAAGTAAATAAACGGAAGTTAATGTTGATGGAAAATTTCAAAAGACAACCTACATTGTCAGCGAAGGGATTCTTTATGTGTGTGATGGGCACAATACCTACCTCACAGGGTTGTTGTGAGGAATGAAGGAGCATGTATACTGTATACAGTATCTGACACATAATAAATGCTAAATAAATGTTAGATTCCTCTTTTTCCCTTCCTGTCCCTGAACTTTTCGTATCTTTTTCATTTAAAATCTACCAGAGCCAAGAAGAGAACCTTAGTCTGTCAGTCACACTTCAAGGCAGGACATGCCTAAAGATGATGCAAATACCGCAGGACTAAAATGATGACATCATCCTTTTTGTGTGAGCTTCTGAATGGTGATAATAGTCCCCCATTTAAAATACTGAAGATAACATGATGATGACAATTCAGTAGAACATGGTGATCTATGATTTAAAGAATACTCTAGGTACTCTGGGAGTGACTTCTAAGACATCCCATAGGGAAGATGACTGGCAGTTGAAAACTTGATAGAAGTTGGAATCCTGATGAAGTCATGATGAGCCAGCAAACTGAATAAGGATGCTTGTACCTGCAGAAAATACCACAATGACTACAAAGTCGGAATTTAAATGGGGGGTGGTAGGGGGAAGGAAGGTAGTGTCTTAGCACACAATAAGAAAGTCCTATGGAATCCCACTGTTACCTCTCAGCAGATCACTTAAGTCAAATTTACGGAGTATTTATTTATTCAAATAACTTCTTAAAAATTGAGTGCTAGGGCCCACTGTGCCAGATACTGTGTTAGGTGTGGGATAAAAGAAACAGGGCACTTTTTATTACAGTCTAGAAGGTTAGAGAGACTTTAGGGAGAAAGTGGCATGAGCTGAAATGGGGTATCGCTCTTTCACACTGTATCTTTGCATTTGTTTTGGTAAGAGGGAAAGAAGCAGACAACTGCTATTTTAAATTTTTATCCTACATTTTATTTTATTTTTCTAATTATAGGTCTGAGAAACTGGATACAGTAATTCTTTACTCTAAGAAAACGTGGTCTTTTGCTCACTTGGCCAGGTTTTTTTCTAAAACAGTGGCATCTTTGATCTGTCAGCCAAATGAACGGAAATTAACGGAGGGCAATGAATGGAAAAAATAATTAAAATAGTTATCATTTAATCCAGGTTAGGATTTGTTTTACTGTTTTGATTCCTGCCTCCCCCAATCTTGTTTGTTTAATCTATGCTTTATTGTTAAGAAATTTCCAACATATCTAGGAACTGTGAAAATACCTACCTGGATACAGTATCTAATGGAAACTTGATAGCATAGTTTAACTTGGAATGGTCTGAACTATTAGTTCTCAAATTATGCTCAAGCAGAACATTAGTATTCTTACACTAGATTTAGGTATTTTGTTGTTGAAATTGAGTAACAGTGGGGAGTTTTCAATGTTTTTAAAGAGAAAAAGTTAGTGGATAGAATTTTATTAATCTTAACATTGCTGTAACATATTTTTAAAACATTTTTGGTTTACCATAACTCATTTAAACAATTAAACAAGTACCAGATACACTGAAAGACCAGAAGGTCTATGATTAATTTAACAGACTGCTTTGTTGTTGTTTTGGACATAAGAATTAGTGGTTATGATATGTGTTAGAAACATACAATATTGTCATACTCTAGAAAAAATTCTTAGTTTGAATAATGGAATTAAATCTATCATGCCTTGATAATCTAAGAATTAGCTCTAAGTGCTCACCATACATGAGCATATCTGAGAAAGAAGGGTATGGAAATTTTGGTGTTTCTACATGATAGTGCTTCTCATTTAAAAAGTAATACCACTGAGTGGTTAAAAAGACAGACATGGTTAAAATTCCATATGGTTAAAAGTCCATTACAGAAGAAAGAAGATAAGGGTAAACAGATGGAATAAGGACTGAAATAGACCATCTCATTCTGGCTTTTTTTTTTAAACCATCTTAGAAGTTATTTTAGACCCTTTACTATTCTTACTTTACTACTCTGATCCACCTAACTGAATGAGATAGCCCTGACATCTTTTGTTCTGCAAATACAAAATCAAAATTTTTCAAAAGGCATCAATAAAATAAAGCAAGCAAATGAAGTGAACATCATCTCTAACGTTTATCACAGGAAAGCTAGTACATGTTTCTGAAAACTGGAAGTAGGAATGATTCGATCATTTTAAATACAAAGGCAAAAAAAGAGGTGTAAGGACAGTAGGGACATGAAACAGACCAAAAGAAGAGAGAATTTTAGATGTAGGAAAAATCAGCAGAACATTTTAAAGATTAAATTAATAATGATAAGAAAGAACCATCTCTGACCCTAGCCCCTTACCTGAAAGCAAAAACTTTTAAAGAAAAACTCTAGTGGGTTTGTCAATTTGAATATTGTGCATTTGATTAAATCACTGAGTTTCAATTTTCACTGGAGTGAGAAATCAAATGCCTATTTTCTATCTACTCCACAAGGGTGCTTTGAAGCTGACCAAAGATAGGTTGTTTTAGTAAAGGCAGAAACAGCAGTCCAAATAAAATACTTTTATTTGGCTTCATTTAAGCAACCAAAACTTTTATTTTCATAAGTAAATTACAGTGTTATTAGTAAGTATGCCCTAATGTGAGGCCTATAGCTACTGAAATTTAAAGACATTCACAAGATATTTTCACTATTCCCAGCCCAAATAAAACTGTAAAAAGAAAAAAAGGGTCTTATACAATTGTACTATACATCACAGTAGTCACTACTTAAACATTAATTTAGGTTAGTAAAAATTAAATAATATTTAAAAATTAAAAATTCAGTTCATCAGTCACACTAGTCACATTTCAAGTGCTTGGGGTCCATACAGAACATATCCACATTAATGTTGGGTAACATCCAAGAAGACTAAAAAACACAAATGATTTTATCATTTTGCAGTCTTTACCATGATTAAAAAAATACACACTTTGACTTTTTTTTGGCTTAAAATATGAAGAGTTAAGTAAATATATTTTCATATTATATCATAAAAAGAGGTAGAGGTACAGGGGATTAGTCTTGAGCTTAAAAGCTTTTTAGGAGGGTAGAGACCAAAACTGGCTCATTGCCAAAGACCTTAATATTTGTGTATTCCATAAGCTTTATTTACACAGTAAAAAATTCTAGTATCCAAACCTCTCTTTCGGTAGACATGAAGATGAACAGTGGCACATGTGCCAAAAACCTGAAGGAAATAATTTAGGGAATCCAAAGATGTTGAATGAAGTTTATAAAAACTAAATTGTTTCAGTTTCCTTGGCTGTTCAAGTAAATACCATGCAATGGCTTGGCTTAAACAACAGGAATTTATTGACTCATGGTTTTCAGTCTACAAGTCCAAGTCAAGGCGTAATCAGGGCGATGCTTTCTTCCCCAGAGTGGCATCCTGGAGTTGGCTGTCACCGATCCTTGGTCCTTGGCTCCTATGACAGATAGCAGTGTACATGGGGGCCTCTTCTGGCCTTCAGCTTCTTGCTTTCTATTGTTTTCTGTCTATCTGAATTTCATTCTGCTTATAATTTGATGTTAAATAAAAGCTGCAGTGTTTCCTCTGAGCTGGATGATCATAGTAAATTTCTGATTAAGTTGGACCACACCTTAATTGAAGTAACCTCTTCAAAAGGTCCTACTTCCAATGGGTTCACACACTCAGGAATGGATTAATTCTAAAAACATATTTTTTTCTGGGGTACACAGCTCCAAACCACCACACAAACCAAATGGATTATAGTCAATATTTCAGAGGTGTATGGAATATTTTGGTCAAATTTCAGTGGGTTTTTCATGTGGTAAGTATGGTGACTACCCTGTCCCTGTTTGGGACTTTCCAGGTTTTAAAACTGCAAGTCCTGCATCCTAGGAAACCTTACAGTGCTGGGCAAACTGGAATGGTTAGTCTCTCAGCGGTAAGGGATGGTGCTTTATGTTTCTTACGTATTTTCCATAATGGTAGCCCATAGTAGTTGGTACTGAATAAGTTCTATATTAACAGTCACACAATAATTCCTTATTTATAAGGTCCAACTAACTTGGTCCAGTCTGCCTTTCTAGTCAGTCTACTTCCATGAATCTTATGTTCTATGTGTAATTTCTTGGCTTTCCCAAAACCAATATTTTCATACCACTGTGCCTTTGCCCAGGCCATGTAATCCCACTGAAGATATACTGAACTTATCTGTCAAGGTCCAATTCAAATAGCACCTCTTTTCACAAGCCTTCCCTGATACTCCTTTCTTCAACTTCGTTTCTCCTCAATACACTTGCTCCTCTGCTGTACTAGCACAAGCAGTTGCTCCCTTGTGCTAATATTTGTCTTCATGTTTGATTTCTCTTCTAGACTACAAGTGCAAAAGGCTCTTTCTGTTTATTACCAGTGTCCAATTGTTTCTAACAAATATGAAATGCTTGTTAAAACATGTTAGGTAATGTTTTATAAATTTCAAAGCTTATTTCACATATATTACCCCATTTATTCCAATCAACAATTCTGTGAGTTTGGCAAAGGTGATTAGTGTACCCATTTCCTTGATGAACATACAGACTTAGAGACAGTGACTTGACCAACGTTAGGTAGTCTTCTGAGTGCTACTCTTTCCACTAAATTCCAATGAACGTTAAAGGGTCATCCATCAGATGGGATAACTCTGTGTGTCGGTAACAGAAGGATGATCTATAATATCTGAAAACCAGACTCTGTAAAAGCTCACCCTGTCTTCCCCCATCTTCAAAACCATCCTACAGTAGAGCTTTCCTTCACTTTTCTCAATTTAGTTCTATCAG
The DNA here is from genome assembly GCF_015220235.1 of Choloepus didactylus. Classification (NCBI taxonomy): domain Eukaryota; kingdom Metazoa; phylum Chordata; class Mammalia; order Pilosa; family Megalonychidae; genus Choloepus; species Choloepus didactylus. The sequence goes on from NC_051314.1 coordinate 122,394,787, forward strand.
GCGAGAAACATGGGCCAAACCATTATTTGACCTTGAGTCAAACTGCCAAAATTCCATAGGCCACTAAAGGTTAATACTTGCACAGTGAATGAAGCACCTTAGGAGTTTCTACTATTAAAAATAACTTTTACTCCAAGGCTGTCAGAATTTTCAGTTTCCGCGCGCTTTTCAAAACTTCAGACCTCTCCTCCAAAGGTTACTTATACTTTGTTCTCTATTAGTACAGGCTTCCAGCTCCCGGAGAACTTAACAATCATTGTCCAAAGGGAAAAGCCCCGTGTTACGGATCACGAAGGAGAAAGGAGTTATATTCTGAGTCTGCCATTGACACGGGGCTTTACCTTCACTCACTTCATCAGTTAAAGGGGGGTAAAGCCACATCCACCATACAGAATTGCCATGAATCTTAAGAGACTCAAAAAATTAAAGCGACTTGCAATCCTTAGGTCTAAGGGCACAAAAAACACTATATTTTCAGAGATTTCTTCTGCTAACACAACAGAATCTGTTTAGTCTTTAAAATAATGCACTTCTGATCTTCACAAACAGCTCAAGTCACTGTTACCCTCCCTTCACCATCTCTGGGCCTCTTCCTCGAGACGCCACCACCCAGCACACCTCTACAGGATCTGGGAGGCGGAAGCGCCGCGGCCACAATGACGAGCTTATCCTGGATCGCTGACGTCACTGCTAGGCGCCGGGCGGCACGTTGCCCGGGCCTTGGGCGGGCCACCCAGGGACAAAAATGTCTATGTCCAGCGATTTCTACCTGCGCTACTACGTAGGGCACAAAGGCAAATTTGGACACGAATTTCTGGAGTTTGAGTTTCGGCCGGATGGTGAGTAAAGGAGGGGCCGCCGGCACCGCAAACTTGCGGGGTCTCGGGAAAGGGGAAGCCAGGCGGCGGCCGCGGAGGACTAGGGAGGTGGGGTGGGGCGAGCGAGCCGCGGTGGACTTGAAAGTGTTCTGTGGCAGCTGAAGCCACTGTTTGAGGCGAGGTATATACTGGCTTAAGAGTATAGAATGCCTAAGTTGATTTTGTGAGTAAAAGGATTAATTGGTGTGATTTCAGAAAAGCTAATACTGACACATTGAAAAGTTGAACCAACGGTATTCAGTAATCTAGAATCAGTGCGTCGGACGGGACCTTAAAGGACGTGTAGTTCATCAGCCGGCCTAATATTTGAACATTTTTAACAACACTCTACCTAGCATTGGTCCAGTATATGCTTAAAATTTTCCGGTGATCTTTTACTTTTCGACCCTCCCATTCATTTACTTTTTTCATTCAGGCAGTGTTTGTAAAGCAGTAGGTCTAGAAAGAGAAGTGACACCTGCTCTAAAGGGGAGAGACCCCGACGTATAAACAAATGAGTATATGATGTGTTTGGGGTGTTTAACTGCAATTGTCTACCACAGGGTACAAAAAAAAAAATACCACAGGAGTACAAAAATGGGAAATTATTAGTTCTACCTGACGGGGATCAGAAAAACCTTCCTGGAGGTGAGTTTTGGAATGAGAGTAGGTATTGTCTTGGCTGTCGGGGGAGATACACAGTCCAGACTGCCCAAATAGCACGAGCAGAGGGCGAGATGAAGCTCCCAGCTTCCACATAGTGTGCAGCAAATTTGATCTGTTGATGACTCTGACTCTCTTTAGAGTGGTTTATTGCATATTGAACTCTGTCTACCTGCAACAGTACTGTTCAACCTGATAGATTTTTCTTTTTTGAATGCGTATTTTGTGCTGGGGCAAAATGTTACATACAGAAATTAATAAGGGATTATGTCTTGGTGGAAGACACAGACTTGGTGGAAGACATAGAGCTGCTTGTTCTGGTTTGCTAATGCTGCCTTTTTGCAAAACACCAGAACAGGATCGGTTTTTATAAAGGGGGTTTATTGGGTTACAAGGTTACAGTCTTAAGGGCATAAAGTATCCAAGGTAAGGCATCAAGAATTGGGTACCTTCACTGGAGGATGGCCAATGGCATCTGGAAAACCTCTGTTAGCTGTGAAGCCACGTGGCTGGCATCTGCTCCAGGGTTCTGGTTTCAAAATGGCTTTCTCCCATGACATTCCTCTCTAGGTGCAGTTCCTCAAAAATGTCACTCTAAGTTGCTCTTGGGGCTTTTGTCTTCTCTTAACTTCTCAGGACCAAAAGACTGCTTTCAAAGGCTGTCTCCAAAATGTCTCTGCAAGCTGCAGCTCCTTTCTCAGCTCCCGTGCATTCTTCAAAGTGTCCCTCTTGGCTGTAGCAAGCTCACTCCTTCTGTCTGAGCTTATATAGTGCTCTAGTAAACTAATCAAGGCCCATGCTGAATAGGTGGGGTCACACCTCCATGGAAATTATCTAATCAGAGTTATCACCTACAGTTGGGTGGGTCGCATCTCCGTGGAAACACTCAGTCAAAGAATTACAATCTAATCAATACTAAAATGTCTGCCCACACAAGACTGCATCAAAGATAATGGTGTTTTGGGGGACATAATACATTCAAACTGGCACAGTGCTATAGTCATGCTTTGGACAAGGTTCTATGAAAGAAAAATTAGGGGGAGGATCACATATTAGGAAAGGGGAAGAGTAAAGGCATTTTAGGCAGGAATCAAGGTAACTACTGCTCTGCAGATATTTAGAAACCTTCATCACCTTGTTCAGGCTTGTTTTCCCCATGTCTCTTCTAAATTTAGCTAAGGAATTCTTTATCAATTCTTTCCTAAATGGATATGGTTTTCACTAAATATCCCCTCACCTGTAAACACGTCCAGCTTGTCAGTATCACTTTTAGCTAGTCACACAAATCAAGTACCCTGATACTGTTAGGAGGGAATTTTCATTCCAGAATAATGGTTCTCATCCATATAACTGCTGGGAAACCAGTCCTCATACTTGAATCAGTAATCGTGAGTCACAAAGACAATTCCTAAGGGATACATATGAGTAGGGTACCCTATCACCATTAGATGATCAAGACCACATTACATCTGTACCTGGGCAACTGATTGACTATAAGGAGAAGTATGTATCAGGTAATATGAAAGTCATGGTGGGTTAAAATTAAATATAAACCAGCCAACAAACTGGTTAACTTTCATCTGGAAGCAGCACATAGTTTGCACACTTTCTAATCACAATTCTAAAACATTAGCATTGCCATAGCATATAAATATATTTACTTTGAAGGAAAATAATTAAAATAACATTTTGGAGTAGTGGAGAAAACATGAGTATTGGAAGATAGTGTATATAGAGTTTAATATTGTGTGGCCCTGGACAAGATACTTTGTTTACTCACCTATGAATAGGGATAATTAAACCTACTTCTTTTTTAGGGCTGTTTTTAGATTAGATTAGATGCTCTAAGTAAAGCACTTAGCACCAATGCAGACGTATGACATAAACTGAAAAAGAAATGTTAGTTCCTTTACCAAATTCCCTTTCTGATTGATGACATAGCTTAAGAAAATGGGCCTTAAAAATGACCCTCTCGTTATATATTGTAGGCATGGAATGTTTAAAAATTTGGCTAGCTTCAGCTTCAGCCAACTTACCAACAAATATTTATTAAGCATCTACGTGCCTAGCATCAATCTTACACTAGGAGGGAGGAAATACTAATAAAAGTAGTAGCATAAAATGGTCTGTTCTAGTTTGCTAATGCTCCCAGAATGCAAAACACCAGAAAGGGATTGGTTTTTATAAAGGGGGTTTATTGGGTTGCAAAGTTACAGTCTTAAGGCCATGAAGTATCCAAGGTAAGTCATCAACAATTGGGTACCTTTACTGGAGGATGGCCTTTGGTGTCCAGAAAACCTCTGTTAGCTGTGAAGGCACGTGGCTGGTGTCTCCTCCAGAGTTCTGGTTTCAAAATGGCTTTCTCCCAGGACATTCCTCTCAAAAATGTCACTCTTAGTTGCTCTTGGGGCGTTTTTCCTCTCTTAGCTTCTCCGGAGCAATAGTCTGCTTTCGAAGGCCGTCTTCAAACTGTCTCTCATCTGCAGCTCCTCTCTCAGCTCCTGTTTGTTCTTCACAGTGTCCCTCTTGGCTGTAGCAAGCTTGCTGTTTCTGTCTGAGCTTATCTAGTGCTCCAGTAAACTAATCAAGGCCCATGCCGAATGGGTGAGGCCACACCTCCATGGAAATTATCCAATGAAAGATCTCACCCACAGTTGAGTGATCACATCTCCATGGAAACATCCAATCAAAAGTCTCCAATCCAATCAATGCCAATAGTTTCCTGCCCACACAAGATTGCATCAAAGATAATGGCATTTTGGGGGACATAATACATCCAAACCAGCACATGGTCTTTACCTTTAAAATTGCTTACAATGTCATTTATTTGTTATTATTATTATTTTTTAGCAGTTTTTGCTGTTACAGATTGAATTTTTTTCCACTCCCCACAGGAAAGCTTAGATATGCCAACAACAGCAATTACAAAAATGATGTCATGATTAGAAAAGAGGTAAGTTCTTTCTGAATATTAATTCTTACATTTAGCCCTTTTTTCATGTCTTTATAAAAAGTGCATTTTGAATTTACAAAAGTACATTTAATTCTGTTGAAAAAAGGAAGCAAATTTATAGATTAAGAAGAGATTCGATTTAGATGAAACAATTGTAGCCTCTGTAACATCAAAAGAAGTAATCTGAATATATTAAGTGGTAGCATGTAATTCATTTTATATTATATTCATTTTAATTAACTTTGTTTTCTGTTAGCCATTTAAAACTATTTAAAACTAATTAATCATAATGATTTAAAAATATATGAATTTTAAATCAAAGGCTCAAAAGTTAGGTCTAAAAAAATGTTCACAGCACCGACCGCTACGTGTCCTTGGCATTTGCCTCAGTGTTGTCTCGTTAACCACTCTGAAATATTTGAGTCTCCATGTTTCAACGGCAGAATTTTTAAAGGCAGGTTTTAAAAGGGGGCCAAGGATGAGAAGAGTGAAAATAGAAATTAAAGGAAAGGGCTGGAGAATGAAGAAAAATAATATTCATAAGAAAAGTGAATGATTCCCATCCTATACTTCTGAAATCAGAATTAAATTTGTTTCTATCATATTTTATTTGAATATTCAGGGCTTGTAACTTTTTTTTATCATTTCCTTCTGAATTGTGGGAAGAAATGGGCAGACATCATGAAATTTTATTATTTATTTTCAGGCATATGTACATAAGAGTGTAATGGAAGAACTGAAGCGAATTATTGATGACAGTGAAATTACAAAAGAAGATGATGCTCTGTGGCCTCCCCCTGACAGGGTTGGCAGACAGGTTTGTATTTAGTGATTCTTTAAATGCAGAAATATTAAAAATTCATAGTATATTTCTCCTTATTTATTTAGAATCATTCACCATTGATTCTTTGGTTTTCCATTTTCTGTGCTATATCTTAATAGTAAACAAGTAAATGTGTAGCTCTGCATTTGGACATCTTACTTCATAGTCTTTCTGTGCCACCCCAGCCAAAATTAGGATGGTTTTACACTGTTATGAATAATTTATATTGTGTGTTAACCACTTTTATTAGAAATAAGTACAATTGTTGCTTATTAAATTTGAGACTTATGATTCTCATTGACTATGTAAAATTCACTTTTCCCAAATTTATAACTTTCAAAATTCTTATTTACAACCTTATGTCCAGAGAGGCATTTGATTGTTTTCTTTGTTCAAACTGACCATTGCCTTTACCTCCTATATTCCCTTCAGAATAATTGATGTTTCTCCAAGGGCTTCTGAAGATCTCTGAAGGCCTAATTTCACTTTATAAAAAGACGCTATGATTCTGAATTGGATCTTTTCAATTCTTGGAGAAATGAGATACCACCTCCGGAAGGAAGAAACATTTAATTTCACTTTTGTTTATTCCCGAGAAGTATACTTTATATTTCCTTCTTTGACTAGAAGAAAATGTGGAGAAATCTAACAGATGCTGACATTCTGTAACAGTAATTTATCATATTTAAAGAAACAGTATTTAGGAATGCAAACAGTATTTATCTTATGCATTGTAATGTTTTAAAAATAGATTTAGACTTTAGTTTGTTTTTCTGCACATATGTACTAAAAAATAGAAACAACAACAGCAACAAACCTTTCATATCTGTTAGATTCAGGGAGAGCCCCACTTTTTGTCTGTCCATTTGATATTATATGTTCATGTGTTTTTGTTAGTGGGGAGGATTGGGCATGCTCCAGAAATTGTCTGTTGGATCATTAAGTTAAAGATGTTATGATTGGTTGAGAATTTAGTTGATTCTCCATTTGGTGCATGCCACAAACTATACATATTTAGGTTTGCTGATCAAATATATAGGTAGGACTGTCCTTGATGGTATCTGTTTGTCAGTATGACTTGAAAACTCACTAAAGACATAGCCTCTTGATTAATGATTTCAGATTTGCAGATAGACAGTATAGTGAAAAACTTATACAGTAATTTTAACACACTAGAAGCATCTACTTCATGTTATATTTATTAGTTCTTAATTTTAATTGTTTTATTAAGTTAAAAGAGTATGAATCTTGGAGTCTTAGTGTTTTGGGTTCAAATATCAGTACCATCACTTATCAGTGCTTGTAAGTATCAGCAACTTTTCTTTTCTATGCTTTTTGAATCTTGGATTTCACACTTGTAAAATTAGACTAATAAAACCTACCTAATAAGGATATTTTAGGGATTACAGAAAATGTTTACAAAGTCCTTAGTACCAGGTTCTGACACTTAGTAGGTACCAGAGTGATAGGTATTATTAATATTATGCAGTTTTGAAGAGCTTGTTAGAAAGGGAGAATGGGGGGTTGGTGGGTGGGTGGGGATGTGTGTGTTTTGGTCTGGCATATAAGAGCCAAACCTACTGAGCACTTAATAATTTTTGATGCCATTTAATAAGAGCTACTATGTGCAGTATTTATTACTTTCATAATAGGTTTATACTCATATACTTAGTTTTACAACCTTATGCTTCAAAGTGATGCCTTCAGTTTTTGTTGACATAAGAAACATTTCTATGTCATTCTTGAGTATTTTATTAATTTCATTATACAGTATCTTCTTTATGAGAACTCTGAGAAGCAATTCTTGCTTGGTCCTAAAATTGGGAGTAGTGCTCCTGAGCGGTCAATTAGATTTTTATTAAGGATATGATTTTATGTATAACAGGTCAAGTTTCTCTTTTTTTCCTCAATTACTACTAGAAAACTTGGAGCCAGAATTGGAAGCTCTTTGTACCAAGTATACAGATATCTCTTTGATGGATTTTTTTTCTATTAACTACATTTTTGGGTCTATTTTATTTTTTTTCAGGAGCTTGAAATTGTAATTGGAGATGAACACATTTCTTTTACCACATCAAAAATAGGTTCTCTTATTGATGTAAATCAGTCAAAGTAAGTATGTTAAGCACTTTGGGTAAATTAACAGTCTATTACAGAAGTTCATTTTAGAACTACAGCCAGTTTATTTGCTAAAATTATTTCAATGGCATCCTATTACTTTATAATATACATATAATTCTGATGTTTATTTTATTAAAGACTAGTTATCTTGTCTGTCAAAGAGAAGAGAATGCCACTGATTTCCAAAAAAAATCTTAATTCAAAAACTATGTTCAGTATTGCCTAAATTGTATTTGCTATTTCATGTAAAAATCTGGAAATAGTGGCACAAAATTTAAAGAAAATGAAAATAAATCCTTGTTGAATTATATCAGCTGTTTTAGCCCACATCATATCATTCTCTTACTGGGGTTCAGTACTTGAAAGAAGTGGGAAAAATCCAGTATACCTTAAGTAAGCCTTTCATACCCAGGTCTTCTCAAGTTTTCTGGGCCTTTGAAAAATCTTTGTTCTGTCTCCAGCCATTTTTTCCTATCCACTCCCGTCAAAATGTCTCCATAGTGCTCTTACTTTTTCTGTCACACTAAATTGTACTAACTTATTTGTCTGCTTTACTGGTTTGTATGTTCTAAAAGAACCTTTCTCTTTATCCAAAGTTAGCTTAGTGCCTGGCACATAATAGGTGCTTCATAAATATTTGTTGGAGGAAAGGAGGAAGGAATGGATGTTTAATAACTATTGGACACAAAGCCGTGTTCACAGAGACCAACCAGATGCTTTTTTTTTTAAAGCAATTTTATTGAGATATATTCACATACCATGCAGTCATCCAAAGTGTACAATCAGTTGTTCTCAGTATCATCATATAGTTGTGCATTCACTACAATCAATTTTTTGAACATTTTCATTACTCCAAGAAATAAAAAGAAAATAAGAATAAAAATAAAAAGTACAAAAGAACACCCAAAACATCTCATGCTCCCCCCCATTATTCATTTGCTTTTTGTCCCCCTTTTGCCTACTCACAACTAGATGCTTTTAAACTATTTTAAAAATGCATTTATTTTCTCACAGTTTGTGAGGATGTGGCATTTATTCCCTACTGGTGGGATTGTAAAATGGCGCAGTGTATGTGGTAATTTATGTTAAAAACTTAACATTTTTCACTCATTTTTGGCCTAGTAATTTTGTTTCTGGGAATCTATACTAGGGAGATATTCTCAAATGTTGGAAAGCTTTGTTATGCAAGAAAGTGTTCATTGAGGCATTATTTATAATTAGAAAAGTCTAAGTGTATAAAAAGAATTGTTAAGCTAAAAATTATTAGTGAATTATTTTTAATGTCATGAAAAAATAGTATGAAAAGGGCACAGGAAATAATTTCAGTTATGGAAAAAAATGGAGAACCATGCTAAAATATTTATAGTTACTCCCTGAGAGTGGTGGCATTATAGCATTATGAGTATTATTTTTTCTTCCATCTTTATAATTTTTGTGTTTACATACTTTTGTGTGACTTAATGTGTTTTATAAAGGAGATAAACACTTTAAATATGAAAATGAATAGTGATGAACAAAATTATATATTTTTCCTTACAGATAGGATAGAACTGTTAACTACCAGCAAAATCCTTCCTTCCTCCTGACTTTAACTTAATTATTTCAGAATTTTTCTTTTGTTTTGTTTTAGGAATTAACTTAGAAACTTATGTTGTCTCATCTTACATCAAAAAGGTAACTTTTATCTTTTTAAATTTTAGGGATCCTGAAGGCCTTCGAGTATTTTACTATTTGGTACAGGACCTGAAATGTTTAGTTTTCAGCCTTATTGGATTACACTTCAAGATTAAACCAATCTGAATTGTCTGGTTATGAAGCTGTCTGTATATTTAGTTAAGGGATGGGTAAGGGAGGGTTTATTTTTCATTTATAATATTGGGATTTTTATGAAAGTGAAGCAAGTTTCTTTTTATACGCAAACTGAAAATAAGAAAATACATAAACAGGCTTTCCTTACTTGGATCCAAGTGTGTTACAGTCCCTACCCATTAAATTCTGTAAATAAAAGCTACCTGTCATTGAAATTTCTCTGTAATAAAACATATCAAAGCCTGGATGAAATCATTTGTTGTTGTTGTTGTTGTTGTTGTTTCCTCAGGAGACTATGTCTCTGGTTCACTTTAAAGATACTAAGAAATCATAATTCACTTGCTCCAGGGACTAGTCAGGACTTGCTTTGGAGTAGACGAATTAGTCTCTGAAGCCTTGTCAGGACTTCTAAGCAACCAGGCTCGAGAGAATCTCTGTCCAAAAAACTCATCTGGTTCTCTGTCTGTGCAGCCCCTTGGGGAAGCCATGAGCTACTAATGTAACTAATGCAACTGAATTTTTGGTGTTATTTAATTTTCATTAAATGTAGATAGCCACAGGTGGCTAGTGGCTACCCAATGAACTGTAGAGTGGCTTGGTAGCCTGTTTGTCTAGGAGACCAGTCTGGTCCTTTCCGCTGCTCAAAAATGCATGGCCATCCTTCAGGTTTGCCATGGAAAGCCACCTGCTCTCCATAATGCAACACTGCTTTTGTCCATGTCAGGTCTCTCAGAAGAAAATGTTTCTGTTCAAGTTGTAGGCCCTGATGAATATGCAGTATAAATTTGCAGCCTAATTTCTCTTGCACTTTGATGTCAACCTCAAGGAGAAAGGAACAGTTGTTCTTTGAACCTCTTGTGGGCCTACATGAATAAGGAAACCGCAGTGTTTGGTTGCTCTCAAAAATCTTCAATCTGTGGTTCCTGCTGAATGATGATCCACTTAAGACTGAGCAAGACTGGGGAGAAATAGTCCTTAGATTTAAACAATCTTTCCTAAACATAGAACTTGCTGTCCTAATTCTCTAACTTCTCCCTAGTGCTGATTTACTTAATATGCTCATCCCCTGCTGTGGTATTTTGAAGGCTCTGTGTACCCCAGAAAGGGTATTTCAATTGAGATGTGACTCACCTCATTCAAGGTAGGTCTTAATCCTTTTACTGGAGCCCTTTATAAGAGGATAAAAGCCACAGAGAAGCTAAGAGATAAAATCAAGAGAAACAGAAAAAAGGCCCCAGAGAAGCTGAGCCAAGGAGACGTACAGAGGCTCAGAGGAGACCACTGAAGCCAGAAGCTGGAAGCAATGAAATCCGGGAGTAAAGAGGAGACCAGCAGATATCGCCGTGTGCCTTTCCATGTGACAGAGGTGTCCAGATTGCCAGCAGCCTTCTGGGAGAACGTATCCTGTTGATGCCTTAATTTGGACATTTTCATGACCTTGGAACTGTAAACTTGTAAGCTAATAAATCCTCATTGTTAAAAGCCAGTCCATTTTGGTATACTGCATTTCTCAGCTTTACCAAATCAAAACACCCCACATACAAGTAAGGTTTCTCATATTCAAAACAGGATTGAAGAATTAGGATAAAGAGATATTGTCTCTGCTTTTTTTTTGTCTTATTTGAACTGGTTCTTGATTGAAAGTTACTGGTGGACAGTGGTCATATTTTTAAAAATTCAATTTTGTACAGCACTAGTTTTATGTAGAGCTAGAGTTTTACAGCACTCAGGCCGGTCGATAAATGTTTTGTGTTTTTCCCATAATAATTAAGGAGACTTCTTGCAATAATCAAAATTCTTTTCTAAGTATGTACTCATTCTGTACTTCCCCTGCTCTCTTCCCCTTTCATGGGCTGGAATGTCATCTACATAATAAGTAGCACAGTCTTATCCATACTAAGGTGCTTAATAAGTTTGTTGAATTAGTTTTTGTTTTGTCACTGTCATCAGATTATTGTCATTGTCGTCAGATTATTTGTCTTTGTAATTTAGTCTAAGGTGGTTCTAGGGAAGTCATGCTAACCCCTTTTCTTTGTGTGCAGATTTTTCTACATATTTCCATTTCATAGCCCAAGTGAGGGGTTAGGTCTAATGGAAAGAAGGCCTGACCCTACCTTGCACCGTAAGCCTTGGGAACAAGCAGTCCCAGCTGCTTGCCAGGGCAGGAACTATGCACAAAGTTTGCTTGACACATTCTTTTGCTCAGTGGCAGGTCCCCCTCCCCTTGGGGTAAATACATACCCCTTTCAGGCAGCACAAACTTGTCTCTCTTCACAGACATGAAGTGGGGCATGCAAAGCTGCCACCCACAGACCTTGACTGGAGTAGTTTGGCCTACCAGGGAGACTAGCCACTGTGGAATCTCTTCCCCAGCTCTTTTGGACTCTTTGTACTGTGTAAGTATAAAGCAGTCATTTCCTGAAAGTTTCTGTTGTGCCTGAGCATGTGTGTGTGTGTATAAACAGACACACACATGGGCATACTACATGTTAAGTTCAAACACATAAGGATATTTCTTTTAGATGTGGCAGAACTGTGATTCTAATTCTCACATGTAGTTTGAGGAGGGCACTTTGTTCAATCAAAGCAACAAATACAGCACAGCAAGGAGGGCGGGTGAGAATCAGATCTGCCCCGAGCTCTACAAATCTGTTTTATTTATATATTTAAATTTGTGTTTCCAGATTTTGTGCCTTTGCTTCTTACAGTTTAGGTGCAGGCAGGTATCATCGATATCAGTCTGGTGTGTTCGTGTGGACATTTTAAATAAGACATAAAAGCTGAGATTTATTTTATATAGCCTCTTGTTAGACCACTCTATTGTGATTTGAAATGTGTAAAACCTGTGAACATGGGTTGTGCTATAAGTTCAACCACTGGCCCATAAGATTATTTTAATAATGTGAATCCTACCATTAATGGATAATGAGCTACAATAGAAAATACAAAATAAAATAAAATAAAATAAAATAAACAGCAAAGATAAATGAATGATTTGAAGGTGAGCTCAGAATCGCCTGAGCAGACTCCCATAATGATGAACAGTAAAACTTGAGAATCACTGGTGGACATCTCTGGTATCTACCTTGTTCTATTTCTCTGAACCAGTGTGACATAATGGAGAGAAAACTGATTTAAGAATCAAAATTCTTAATTATGGATCACTAGAACTATTTTCAACTTTTGAATAGACTTTATCCCTTAGCAGCACAGGGCCCGAATAGCCATGTTAAATCCTGTTATTATTTTATCAGGCTTACATAGTTTCTGAGGTGCCCTCTCATTTGGTTACTTAGAAATTGGAAGAAGGGTGGTTTCTGACTGCTCGAGACCTGGTTGAGGTGATACAGAGGATTTTAACTCTAGAGCATTAGAACAGCTTTTATAGTAAACACAAGTGGAGTGGTTAGTGTAACAGGAAACCTCAAACAAGAGGTTTTGGTCTTTTCAGTTTTTACATTAAGAACCAGGAAATTTAGTATTGCTCGGTGGCCTAAAAATTAAGCATTAGACTAAATAAGCATGGAAGTGGGACCTTGACCAGGTGAGGTTACTCCTCCCAATACAGTACTTCAGACCATCTTTCCCTGCCAGCTGATGATTATTCCATACATTTACTTCAGGTTAGAACAAGCATGCTGCTGTGAAATGACCAGCCACTGAGGTTGGAAGATGTGACTGGAAAGTGTGAAGGTGTGACTAAGCAGCTGTATGCTAAGCTTCTGGCTAACACTATGGGTCAGGAAGGAATGGGTAAAATGTGTGGTTTCCCAAACAAACAAAAAGGCTTTTGTAGCAGAGCAGCCAGGAAATAAAGAAATGAATGATTGGCATATTAATATTAAGAGTGTGTGTGTGTTTGCACAAAAATATATTCAAAACATTCTCTAATTTTTTGTTTGTTTTATTAACAGCAGTTGAATTAGATGAAGTTTGGTGCTTAATTTTTTTGCATCTTTTATCAAAGGACTTTGCTAGGAGTTTCAATCAATCCCCTCTGAAGTTACTATTGTTCTCTTCTAATGCTGATTGTCTTATTTAAAGAAGAAATTTGCCTTTTTCCAGAAATTCAGAGCTTAATAATAAAAAAAAACAGTAGGATTTAGAGGGAGTAGCTACATAATTTGGCTTTCTAATCACTAATTCCTTTCTGCCTCTCTGTAAAACTATGAAAAAACTAGATGTTTTAGTCAGTTCTTCTCAATGTCAGTCACTTTGCTCATCAGGAGCATATGTAGGTAAATCTCTTCTATATACTGCAGTTACGATAATGAACAGATAGATGTGGGACTCACACTTATGGAGTTCATAGCATGATAGAAGAGAAGTGTAAGAAGTGTAAAAAAAAGTGGGAACTGCCCTTCTCTAACCTCCATCATGAGAAGTGTCTACCCTCTCACTGTCTATAAGGATATAAATCAAAAAGATTTATTGCCTCCATGGGGCAGTAAGATCTAAGTCCACATTTCTGAGGATACAGGCCACAGAATGGATGTAGACAGGTAAGGGTATGCTGCCACATGCTCCCCAGCTCCTAAATTGTAATGCCTACCCCCATGACTCCATTCTAAAAGGCACCTGTGCTCCAAACCTAACATCATAGGATAGAGAACCTAGTGCAGTTATAGACTTTCTAGATTGCCTCTTGTGACACTTCCTCCAACTGTTTGTAGAACCTTGGGAGAGAAAATAAAGATTAGTGAACATTTACTTCTTTGGAAGTCTGAGAAGTCCTGTCTGTCATGCTAATCTCATTTAATTCTCACAAGCCTGTGAAAAGAGTGATATTCTGATTGAACACATGAAGAAACAGACTTGAAGATTTGGAGTAACTTGTTCAAGTTTTTGCAGCTAGGAAGGACTTGAATCTTGAATTTCAAACAAGATTTCATATAGAGTAGAGCTTTCTTATATATGTGCTTGGTTCTGGCCAGACACATTATATACTTCATCTCATTCAGTCCTCCCAATAACAAATAGTATCATCACTATTTTACTGTGGTGAATCCAAGCTTAGGGAAAAGTGAAGTGACTTGCCCGAAGTCGTAGGAGCTGAGGCTGGTATTTCAAGCCCAGTCTGACTGATTCCAGAGTTCATGCTTTGTTGTAAGAGCTTTGTTGAAAACCCAGGCCTTTCTAAGTCCACATCCCATGCTCTGGGGATTCAGTCAGGTCTGATTTTAAACATAAGTCAAAAATTAACATACCACGTCCTTAGGCAAGTCAACTTCTTTGAACATTAGTTTCTTTCTTTGCCAAATGAGGACAATAGTAAATACCTGTCACGGTTGGGAAGTTTCAATATTGTTATGTTTATAGTAGGTGCTCCAAAAATAATAGCATCTCTCTGTCTGCCACCTTCTCAACCACCACTGCCACTTTCACCGCCCCTACTCCCAATCTTCTTTCAGGAGAACTTCCTTTATTTGTTTCTGGCATTGGATTAGAGAGTTTAAGGACCATCTTTCTTTGGTTTTGAATGACAAAGCCAATCCAGGATTAGTGGAAAGAGAAGAAAAGACCCAGCAGCAAGTATTCCTAAAGTATCCAGATTCCATCCATGTACCTTTGGTTACGTTATTGAGTTAAATTAGTATCTGCACATGATAAATGGAAGACCTCTGTGGTGATTCAGAGATTAAGGATTGTATTGGGGAACAGAAGTAGGTCAGTGGTGGGCTAAACAGCAGTCAGCCTGTTCCGGTTTGCCAATGCTGCCATTTTGCAAAACACCAGAAATGGATTGGCTTTTAAAAAGGGGGTTTATTTGGTTACAAAGTTACAGTCTTAAGGCCATAAAGTGTCCAAGGTAAGGCATCAACAATCAGGTACCTTCACTGGAGGATGGCCAATGGCATCCAGAAAACCTCTGTTAGTTGGGAAGGCACATGGCTGGCATCTGCTCTTCTGGTTTCAAAATGGCTTTCTCCAAAATGTCTGCGTCAGCTTCTAATGGCTGTCTTCAAAATGTCTGTATAAGTTGCAGGAAGCTCCTTCTGTCTGAGCTTATATAGTGCTCTAGTAAACTAATCAAGGCCCATGCTGAATGGGTGGGGCCATGCCTCCATGGAAATTAATCAGAGTTATCACCTACAGTTGGGTGGGGCCATACCTCCATGGAAATTAATCAGAGTTATCACCTACAGTTGGGTGGGTCACATCTCCATGGAAACAACCTAATCCAAAGGCTCCAACTTAATCAACACTAATAGGTCTGTCTGCACAAGATTGCATCAAAGAACATGGCTTTTTCTGGGGGACATAATATATACAAACCAGCACACAACCTAACCTAGACTGGGTTCTAGTGGTCGTAATATGCAGCAGACTGTGTTTGTAAGGTGGTTTGGAGGAGAGGGGTGGAAGGCATGAGCAAACTGAAGAATGGGAAGGCTTTCTGGAGTATGTAGTGTAGTAGTGGGCTAGAGGTTGGTAAGGGAAAAATAAGCAAGGAATTTGGTCATAGCCAGGTGAAATACAAGTGGGGTTTGTCTCTGCATCATAAACAATTTCCCTGCTATTTTCTGTCTCGCTCCTCATCCCTACACCCTTCATTAGACACCCTTCATTAGACATTGTTCAAAGGGCAATTTAAGTTGGTGTCATAGAACTGTACTTCAGAAGATTGGAAAGTCCTGAGTTAAATGAAAGTGAACTTTGATGAGAGATTTGGGTATATGCTGGCAAGGTCTGGCTCATAGTAACAAAGTTATAGAAACAAATTTCTTTTTAGTCTTCAACATGTATGGAAATATGAATGGAAATATGAGGCCTAGCTTTAAGTTTGTAGAGGCAGATCTTTGAAATAAGATTCGTGAGTGGGGCTAATTCACCAGTATCTCATCTTAAAAAAGAAAACGTGAACATTTTCGTACACAATTGATGGAGTATAAACAGGAACAACTTTTCTGGAGGACACTTGATAACAATTATCGAATTTGTTACATTTCTAGAAAATTTTCCTCAGAAAATATTCAAAAGTACAGGTCAAATATTTTTTATACTAGCAAAAAATTAGAGCAACCTAAATGTCTTGCAGTAGGGAATTGCCTACCTAAATTACAGTATATCCATGTGTAGTAATAACTATATGTGGTTTTTAAGTGCATGGTTTAAAAGTATATTTTTTAATGAGAAAATTTATTTTATTAGGAAAAACATTTGAAACATTGGATGTGTAAAATGTAAAATGAAAAAAATGAATAATATATATAAAAGTTATATGGAATATAGTATATACAGTGAAATTATGGATGGTTTAAAATAATTTCTATAATACATTTGTCTGTAATAACCATAAATCAAGAAATGAATAATCTTTTCAAATAGTAACAAATAAATGAAAGTTTCTAACAGAGATGCTGTTATTAAAACTAAGACTTGAAGAATTTAATCATGAAATTTTTGTATGTATGTATATGTGTTTATATATTTACACATACGCATTTTAATCATCTGTTTTTACTAGTAACTTTTAAAAAGTAAGTTAGTTTTTTGCTAAAGATTTTAGTTCCTGTTTTCTTCAAAGCTGTGTTCCTTTATCTTCTCAGTCCTCAAAAATGGATTTTGAACGATGTTTTATAAAGAGTATTGCGTGGTTGGTTGGTTGAAATGAAGGAAGTTGTAGTCCACGACCGTCTTTCCTCTCCCATCAGCATCAGCTTTCATCAGACAATTTCCTCTCATCACTTTGATCAAGGGGAGGGGCTAAACATTTAGAGTTGGAGTATTATTCAGAGGCAATTCATTTCTGCCTTTAGTCTTACAACTCCATCCACCCAAGGGAACCAGTCCTGGAAAGGCTAGCCTCTCCCACCTCATTTTGAGTCAGCTTTGTCCACCTGCATCACAGCACAGCACAGATACAGGTAATATCCATGTCTACTCCTTCAGATCTTTGTACCTGATTATCCTATTGGTTCTATTTATTAGAAAAGACTCTAGGAAAAACAAGAATCTGGCTTTTATTATTATTTTTTTCACAAATGACTTGGCCTGAGTATGGGATTCTCATTCTCTGTTGATTGCTTTTGAACTGCCTTAACTCTGAAGGATGTGAAAAATGTTTGCCGTTCAGCATTCATAGAAAGTTATTTTCTCTTTCTCAATATGCTCCAATTTTTGCTTCATGTTATCAAAATAAAGAAGAGGGGTGTATTAATTTCCTGGGGCTGCTGTAACAAACTACCACAAATTTGGTGGCTTAAAATGAAAGAATTTGGAAGCCAGAAGTTTGAAGTCAAGGCTTTGGCAGATGGTCCTTTCTGAGGCTCTTGGGGAGAATCTTCTCCATGCCCCTCTCCTGGCTTCTGGTAGGTGCCGACAAACCCTTGTTCTTCTTTTGCTTGAAGCTGAATGGCTCCAGTGTCTGCTTCCATCTTAACATGGGTTTCTTTTCGTTTGTTTTTGTGTCTCACATCTCCCTCTCTTTTTTCTTATAAGGGCACCAGTCATTGGGTTTATGTGCAATTTGTTTTCCATATTTCCTGTTTCTTGGATATCATTTTCTTTTAAATTCAGTTTTATTGAGATATATTCAAATACCATACAATCATTCATGGTATACAATCAACTGTTCACAGTACCATCATATAGCTGTGCATTCCTCACCCCAATCTATTTTTTAACATTTTCCTTACACCAGAAAGAATAAGAATAAAAAATAAAAACAAAAAAGAACCCCCAAATCACCCCCCTCCATCCCACCCTATTTTTCCTTTAGGTTTTGTCCCCATTTTTCTACTCATTGGATATCATCTTTTAACACTGATTAATGTTAGAAGCCAGGTAAATTTTAAATATTTACTATTTAATAATTTCTTTCTATGTTGGTATCATTAATAGATTGAATCCTATATGGATATTATCTGATGACTGCCTGTTGACAAATTTTATTTTCACATATGCTTCTCTGGTAGTAACATAATGTACCAGAAGTTTTTTTCTAAAATTTAATGTATAATCAATCATTTGTGATTAAAAATACAAGTGTTTGGGCTCCAACCTAAGAGATTCTTATTTAACACATCTTGCATGGGGCATTGGAACTTGAAAAATTAACCTATTCCCTCAAATAATTCCTTTGCAGATGGTGTGTGAGATACACACTGAGAAACACGAGTAGCGTCATGTAATAATTGGAAAAATGCAAGAACTTAGTTTATATTTGTATGTAGGTCAGAATGTGTGCATTGAAGAGAAAAAGCATTCTGTGTTTGTTTTTTAAGCCAAGAGACATATTATTTATGAATGTAGAATTTGTTTTTGCACCTTAAATTGGTAGTTTTAAAAGTGTTTCAGTGATTTGAGACAGTACCAATTTTGCTTAACATATGTACATGTATGTTGAGCATTTTGAACATTTTTAACATTTGACTGGGTGAAGAGGACAATAATTTATTGGAAGAATTTTGAAATTATTTCCATACTTCCTAATAATAATGGCAGTAAGTACCATAAGCGGAAATGATTTTAACAGAAATGTTGAAAGGTTTTCAATTTCGTATATAAATCAGACTCAGTTTATAGGCTTTAGGCATTTGGAGGAGTTAATAAACACACACAAATTCTTCTCAGCATCAAATCTTGGTATTCTATAGGCTGACATTTTATTTTTTCCCTGGACAGGAATCATCCTATTGCAAGTTTTTAATGCAAAGTATTTTCTCTTCTAAACCCAGAGATGAGCGATCAGGAAGTGATTTATTCAACCGTGAGTTTTCTTCAATCTCCTTCAGAGTCACAGAGCAGATTAAGGCATGCTGGTACTCAAAAGCCCGGGAAAACTGATCACAAAGGTATATTCTAAGCATCTCGATTCACCTGTCTCTAGTAGATTGTCAAAGGTTCGATGTTTGAAAAAATTTTTTTCTATTTGTATTTCAGGTTTTCATCTGGTAAAATGAGGATATAATGCAATAGAGTAGAACAGAAGTCTTTTTATAAACTTTGCTAAAGTAATTAGCAAATTACTTTAAATTTGAGAAGTAATAGAATGTTGTCTTTCGAATCTGGTCAGAAGGAATTTGTGATGCCCTTAAAAGTGAAAGAGGCTAGAGTCTGAAGAAATCACTTCATCTCCTACAGAAATAAAAATGAGACAATGTTTAAGAAATGGAAAATATGTGCTAACAACGTTTTTTATTCAGACAAAGGATATTTTAGGAGTCTTCAATCTATAAAACCTTAGTGACAGTGAATCAGCAAACATGTTCAAATCAAAGGGGCTTTCTAATTTTTCTATTTTATCTCTGCATCTTCAAATATTATCAAAAACTCTAATGTGGGAATAGCTTTTACTGTTTTATCTTAGTGATAAACAGATACTAACTTTCAGATACTTAGCACCTCAAAGTAAGAGGATAAATATAGTACTTTCTAGGGGAAAATAGAATTAATGGAAATCAGGGAAAGTTGATCTTTAGAAACTCCTTTTAGGATGGATTCTGATCGTATCTCCAACTTCAGGTGAGGGCCTCAGTATATCCACTGTTGGCTACCAGTGTCTCGAATATGATGGTGGCTTTTTTCTCTCCTTTTCATGCTTGGTTGTGATCACTGGAAGGCATATACATGCCAGTGTGAATTCTCACAAATTAGTGTGTCAGTTGCCATCTGCGTAAGGGATGTTTTTGAAATCTTATAACTGTTTTAAGTAGAATTTCTGCAGTGGGTGAAATGTGAAACTTTAAAACGGGTAATTACAAGGTTACAAATTTAAGTCAATTTGTATGATATAATTTTTTTTTTTTTAATTTTAGAGAAGACTGTCATTGTTTCAAATGGTGTCCAAGGTTAAAGATAATAGTGGGTCTGCCTCTTTTCTGATGATTATTTTCTCCCTTTTTCTTCAAAGAGTTTTCAGTGCCCTGGCATCTCATTGCAGTGACTCTGGGGACCCTCTGTTTACTACTGTTGATCACAGTCACAGTGTTGGGGACAAAGAGTGAGTAATGGAACTATATCCTTCTGCTCTGAGTAACAACAGCAACCACCATCAGTTGTTCCCTGGCTATAATCAGGGGATGTCCCAGCTGGCTATGGACTTCTTTGTGTCAGTTTCCTTTTATTTACCTATTCCCATCGACTGTAGCTGTGAGAGCTGTTTCATTCTGTACCGAATGTGGTAATATTCTTCCTGATAAAGGACTTAGAAATATTCTGCCATTGAGTTTAGATCATTCTGAATCTTAAACATTTGAGAAGCAGCTGTTCAAAAGGAATTATGCCTTCCTCTTGAGTCTCTACCTACATGAGGAAGTGGTTTAATAGAAAGAGTGATTCCATACATGGACGTTAAATAATCCTCAATTCAAGCCTCATCTTTTATTTGATTTCCTTGATATATTTAGAGAACATCACCGATAACTTACACTCAGACAAAATTATAGCTCTGGATCTACTCACTTTCTTTTCTCCTATGGATAGCCTATCTGCTCCACTAATAATTGTGCTCTCTCTTCATGTTTCTTAGCTCAGATTTTTATACTCAGAAAATGAGTTGCTAAATGTTGACTGACTGAGTTTTATATTGGTACATATGTGCAGATGATGTGCTATTAAAAATAACTTAAACAGAAAGGGAAGGTATTGCCATGATAATTTTATTCACATATCTTATTTTATTTATTCAACACTTAAGCTACTAATACTGAGAAATTTGATGTTTCCATTTCTATGGTCAATTCATTGAGGTGTTACTTTCTAAATGTCAAATTACTAATTAAAGTAATGAAATGGATGGTTGACAAAGTGAGAACATTTCTTGTGTCTTCAATTTCAATATTTAAGCATTATGAGTAATTTTTTGTTATAGCTGTGTTATTAATTTTAGTTTTTCAGTATATTCAGGAAAAACATCAACAGGAGGAAATTCTACGAAACCTCAGTCAAAACTACCACATTATGCAAAATGACAGCTACTTAAAGGAGCAACTTTTGGCAAATAAGACTTCAGAATGTGACATTCTCAAAAATGAATTTCTTCAGCACAAAAAGGAACTGGACTCAGTCTCTGAAAAAAAGAAACGTCTTAGAAAAAAGAAGATCTTTTTAAGATCTTTGCAAAATGCAGGTATGAGGGAAATCTAAATGAAAGTTTACATAATTTTGCCCTATGTCGTCTCCCTCCATAAGTTTTGAAATTTGATAGGCAGGTTTATGATATATGCCAGTGATCTATGGGTCTCCTGAACAATTTTTAAGTTCTCTCAGATATAAGAGAGGGTATTTGGGTCTGCTTGTTTCAGTTATGGGATTGAGAACCCCGGGAGCCGTGTTTGAATTAGTGGAACCCTATCTTTCCTGAAACTCAGTGGCAGTTCTTGTATTCCTGTTGTTCCCAGAAAAGTTTCAGTTCCCCCCAAAATTTAGATTATTTTGGACCTGTGGGGAAATTAGAGACTCCGACTTTGTTGCTGACATGGAATATAGAAGCTGGCAGTAAAAATTTACTTTGGCTAAAGTGGACAGAAGTGGCTTTTATTTGGATGTAGTTGTGTGTATTTTTCATATTCTTCCTTGATTTTGTAACAAGTATACACTTCCTGAGGTACATCTGCAAGATTTGCCATAGATTTTATGTTTGTGCAACTCTGCATGATGATGCTATTAAAAATACCCTACAGAGTTACACTCACACAGTAAACTCTGTTATCTTGGGTAATGATGGAATGAATTGATCTAGGTAATCAAATATCTGTGTAGTATTTAAATTTCACAAATAGCTTTTGGATACTTAATCTCCTTTAGATATAGATATAGTTGTTAATAGAAATTTATTGTCTCTATTATTAAAGGATTAATAATATTTTTAAAATTTGGGATATTATAAAATATATGAGGAAAAGGAGGAAAAGAAAACAATTCTAAAAAATGTTTCTTTTATTTAGAATGCACTCCAGAATCTTAATGAACCTCATATTATCATTATATTTAGTAAGCTTTTATTTAGGTATAAAGGACTGATAAATATATGATTCTGATTAATACCAGATGACAAGAAGTTTAATGATTCACCTTATATATTGTAGGTGTCCTCTGTGAACACAAATGGTTTTGTTGGGATCTAAAATGTTATTCTTTTATCACTGGATATAAACAGTGGAACGAATGTAAACAGATTTGCAAAAAGTATGGATCATCCCTTTTGAAGATAGATGATAAAGATGAACTGGTACTATAGACTGTTACATTCACTTTTGTTCTCTTGGACTCTGTCTCTCATCCTTGGACCCAAGATATTGAGGACAGTGGGGAATGCAGAGGGAGGAAATTGCAGCTGTTCTTTTTGTTGTGTATGTGCTTGAGCAAAACTTGTATAATTTCCCAGGAGACCCCTGCCTGCTAATAGGCATATGATCTGCTACTTACTAAGCATTCAGTGCATATCATCTATTATGATGATGACTATTATTAGCCCCTTTAAGATGCAATTTGTATCTTAGAAATCATCTCCCTTTTTTAGGAGTCTATAGGAGAACCCCACCCATAAGAAGTTATGCTTTTCCCTTGATAGAGTACTTAACCCTTTGGCAAATCGCAGCTAGGAGCCAGCAGCTATTTATCTCTCTAAGGTGGCAATGAAGAACTTTGTGGCAAGATTGTCTAGTAGTTTCTGTTAGGAACCCAGGAGCCAGTCTACCTAGGATCAAATCTAGCTCTGCTGCTTACTGGCTGGGTGACCTTGGGTAAATTACTTAACTTCTCTGACCCTCAGTTTCCCCATTTGCAAACTAGAGATAATGTAATGATGAAAAGAAAAGCAATAACAGTTTTACAAATTTGCCTCCTGGTGATTTTCACTGCACCTGTAAGTTGTATCTACTTGATCAATATTCTTACATATTACATCGAGATGTTTATATTTTTCAGAAAGAATTGTAAAAAGAAATATGGTAATGACAATATTGAAATTGTCTTTTTTATATGTTACTATTAAAAACAATTCACCTGCAAAATGTGTTTTTACAGAGAAATGTTTGCATAGATCAGCCTGAAACCTTTATTTATCATGTAGAACAAAAGTACAAAATTTATATGCAAAACTAACAGATGTTTTAAATCGCTACATAAAAGAATTCATGATATTAGGTCATGAAATAATTTTTTGTTCCATGCAGTGAAAAGTAGTTAAATTTAAACGTTTATTTAAAAATATGTTTGGTCACTTAATCAGACATTATGTACTGTCTCTCTTTTGGCTTACACATTTTTGGATAAACATACTGCTCCTTTTCCGTTCACTCTTTAACTTATGAACACACACACATACAAACTTTTTATTTTAAAAAAATTGTTTTTATGATCATTTTTTCACTTTAGAATATATGATGATCATTTTCCTACATATTTAAATATTCTTCTGGATCATGATTTTTAATGGTTGCAAAAGTGTTATAAATGATTTTTTAAATCTTCCATTGTTGGTTTATTTAAATAATTTTCCATATTTTAAATAATCTATTAGACTGACACCCATTTGTAACATAAATAAATAATCTACTGGTGGGAAATTATTTCAGATAATGAAAATATTGGGATTGAGGGGGAGATGCTTTTCTAGGAAGCTGAGAACTGAAGGATAATACAGAGAGTAGCAGAGTCCTGGCCATAGAAGTAACTGACCCCTTTTCTTAGCCTCTTTATTCATCTAACAGATGGGAATTCAATCATATTTTATTTACTTTATAGGATATCATTCAACCCCAAATTTGTGGAAATAACTACTGGATTGGCTTGTCATATAATGAAAAGGAGCGCAAATGGAAATGGGAGGACAATAGCGCATCTGAAGTGTAAGTCTGGAATACATTCAAACTGTACCATGGGTGTGGGGTTGGAAGGATTGTATCAAAGAAGAATCTATTCTCATTTCCTTCAGCTTTACTAATATTCAAGTAGAAGTCACTGGTAAGAATGAGTAGAATGATTACGAAAGCGTTCCATGAAGTATAATTAAAAAGGAAGAGAAGTGTCATCCAGAGTTATTGGTAATAATGAAAGTGTGATGCTACATTCATTCTCCGAGTTTGTGTGATGAGGTACACAAATAGGAAACAAAATCATAAAGCAAGGTGATGTGAAATGATTGGGGCATTCTGACTAAGCCACAGCAACCTTACTCTCAACAACAAATAAGTATCTTGAATATCCTAAAAATTCATTTGGAGCGCCTTTATGTTATTAGTTTACACATACACACACACACACACACACATTATTTTTCTAAGACTGGCAGGTATGAAGTAGGTACTCAAAAGATAGATTTTAGCTAATTAACTGAGTGCAAGGATTACAGCTTGTGCCTCACTATAATTCTTCTATTTTGAAGTGTGGTACTTTATTAAATAATAAAAATAAACGATGATGTAGAAACAGCCTCCATATGAAAATAGATCACTAGCCAAGTCCAAGACACATCAAAGTGGGTTCCATATCTCGTTAACTCCATCTGAGCTGATAAATCTCCTCTGTAGTCATAGAGGCTGCTTGAGGTTAGACCCCAGGCCAGGCTTTATCTACCATGCTGGTAGGCAAGATGATTAGGATCTGGAAAGTCCATCTCCCATTTGTATATCAGATCAAATGATTAAACATAGGATTTGGGCTGTGGGTGTGGGTTCTGTACAAGCAGTATTTGTATTAACCACCATTTAGTAAGTGCCAGACTCTTTACTTGTATTATTCATAACGCTTATGAAATATATAAATATACACCCCAAAGTCTCTAAGATAGGTATCAATAGTCCTATTTTACAAAGGAGGAAACTAAGACTTAGAGATGTAAAGACCTTGCCAAAGATCACTCATTCAGTAGAAGGACTGGATTGTGTTGTGAATCCAGGCTGCTTTCCCTCTGAAGCCTTTTACTGTGCTACAGTGGGGTGGAATATGAGGGATTAGAGAGGGATCGTAAATAATGTTAGTTGGGAAGTGTAATGTTAGTTGGTATTCCGGTATGCTAAAGTTGATGTTATGCAAAATTCCAGAAATGGTTTGGTTTGGGTTTTATAAAGGGGATTTATTATGTTACAAATTTACAGTTCTAAGGCCATAAAAAGGTCCAAACTAAAGCATCAATAAGAGAATCCCTTCACCAAGGAAAGGCGAATGGTGTCCAAAACACCTATGTCAGCTGGAAAGCCATGTGACTGGCGTTTGCTGGTCCTTTACTCCCAGGTTCTGGTTTCAAAATGGCTTTCTCCAAAATGTCTCTGGGATCCTGTCTCTCTTAGCTTCTCTTTCTTTCAACTCCTGTGCATCTTTACTTGTTCTCCAAGGGCATTTCTCTAAGCTTCTGGGGGTCCTCTCTTAGCTTCTTTGGGGCAAACTCTGGATTACATATCTTAGCTTCTCTCCAAAATGTCTCTCTCGGCATATCTGAGCTCCTTGTTTCCCTGAGCTCTCTTAAAGGACTTCAGTGATCTAATTAAGACCCACCCAGAATGGGTGGGGTCACATCTCCATGGAAATAATTCAATCAGAGGTCTCACCCACAGTTGGGTGAGTCACATCTCCATGGAAACACTCAATCAAAAGGTTCCACCCAACCAGATTGGATTAAAAGATCATAGCTCTTCCGGGGTCCATAACAGTTTCAAACCAGAACAGTTGGCTAGGGATATTATGCAGCTCAAGTGGGCACTAATGTGGTCTGGATATGGTTAAATTAAATTTTTATTTCATACAATGCTAACTGAATTTTTTAAAAAGTTAATTTGTCATTATTTGGAGAGGTTTTGCCCTAGACATGTCTTTTTAGTTTAAAATATAGCTTATCTACAAATAGTATTTGTAATGTTGCATTCATACGGTGTATTTCGTTCATACTGTTTTACTAACAATAATAAAACCAACACCTAAGAACCCATCAACCAGGCCCCAAATAGAAAATTTCTATATTCCAAAACCCCTCTAGCCCCTGCCTGATCAAACCATATTATATTAACAAATCCATTGTCTTTCTTATAGTTTTTAACCATCAATGTATATATCCCTAAACAATACATTGCTTAACTTTGTCTGATATTAAACTTTATATAAATGGAAGCATACCACGTGTATTCTTTTATGGCTTGTTTCTTTATCTTAGTAGCATTTTTTAGATCCGTCTATATAGATGTGTATATGGATAGTTGATTTATTTTCATTGTTGTAGAGTAGTCCATTGGATAAGTACACTACACTTTATCCATTCTACTCTCAGTAGAGCTCTGCTTATTTTTCCTTTTGTTTTTTATGCTATAAATGCCACTTGAAACATTCTTGTTACACATATGCAAAATTTTAAGTTCTATACAGTTGCACAATCCCTTATCTAAAATCTCTAAGGCCAATGTGTTGCAGCAATTCAGATTTTTTTAGGTTTTTAAAAGGTGCTACAGTGTTTATTTTGTATATTTTTAACATCCTGAGTAAGGTCTAAGATAGCATACATAATCAAACCCATTATTATTCATACAAGGACTTATAAGAAGATTCCCATTAGGTGGGATACATTTAAATTTAGTTATATATATTGGTTTAGGTGAGGTCTTAACACAGAATGTATTTCAAGTTTTCCATAAACGTAAAAAACTTTGGTTTTCAGAGTTTTTAGATTTTGGAATTGCCTATAAAGGGCTGATGAACTGTTAGAAGTGGAATTGCTTGATTGAAGTGTTTGAAAATATTGACTAGGAATTCCAAAGGGATTTCAGTGTGGTCTTACCAAGTATATTTCTACCAGTAGTGGGATGAGAATGGCCATCGATCCACCCAATGATCAACATTTTTATAGTCTGACTTTTTAATTTTGCCAATCTAGTATGTGCATATGACATCTTCTTGTAGTTTTAATGTGCAATTCCCTGATTTCTAATAAGTTTGAACACTTTTCATGTTTATGGGCTGTCTGTACTCCCTCTTCCATTAAATGATCATTCTTTTCTTTTTCCCATTTTTCTGTTTTAGCTTATCTTTTTCCTTAATGATTTAAGGAGTTTTCTATAAGTTTGAGATACCAATCTTTTTTTTCAGATATATGTGTTAATACCTTCTCCCACTTTGTGGCTTATCTTTTCTTTTTTTTTTTTTTTTTTTTTTGCTATCTTTCAGTGAACAGATGCTTTTACTTTGATGTAGTTTGATCTGTTTTTTTTTATGTCTTGTGGTTTTGAATTTTAAGAACTTCTTCCATTTTTATCTACTAAGAGTTTTATATCTTTGTCTTTTTAGTTCTTTAATTAACTTGGAATTGATTTGTGTATGGTGTGAAAAAAGGAATTAGGGATTTATTTAAAATTTTTTTTTGTATAGATTATCCCAGAGTCATTTATTAAAATGTCCATCCTTTCCCCACTGATCTTTAGTGTTACCTCTGCCATTTATCAAATGCCCATGTATATGTGTTTTTTAATCATTTTTTGTTGTCAAATATAACATACATATATAGATAGAAATGATAACTTTCCAAGAGCAATACCATAGAAATACATCATGCAAGCACCTATCTATATTTGTGATGCTGATCTGTGGGAAACAGGCTTTTAAACAACCCCTTTCAATCCTATTTGCCTTCAATACAGCTTTGATACTTATAATCCCATTAACAAACAATTGTCACCCCTACCCATTGCCATACCTTTGAATTCACCATCATTATCATATCTGAACTTATTAGATTATCATTCTCCTTCACCAGCTACTGTCTATCACTAGGTCCCCAATATTCTATATTACAAGACATTGATTTTACATTGTTCAGGGAGGTTCATAGAAGAGGTAATATACAATATCTTTCCTTTTGTGGCTGACTTATTTCATGCAGAATTATATCTTTAAGTTTCATCCATGTTGCCATATGTTTTAGGACCTTGTTCCTCCTTACTGCTGCATAGTATTCCATCGTATGTATATAACACATTTTGTTTATCCACTCGTCTGTTGAAGGACACTTGGCTAGATCCTTCAAGTGCTTTATAATTTTCTGTTGGCTTCAGGGCATTAATTGCCTTGATAGGGTTATTTTGGGAAGTGCAGAATTATTTGAGCATTTGTATATAATTTGGTTTGCTGGAGTGCAGTTTCTCAGTTCTACCAGCAGGTGGCACACTCACGTAGGTGTTCCCCAAACTCCTCCTGTGTGGTGGGTGGAGTCCAAACCAGGTGGGGAACCAAGCAGTGCACCTGATCTCCCTGTGCTCTGGGGAATGCCTGTCCTGGGGCTGCAATACACCCCTGAGCAGGTAAGTAGGGAGACCAATCAAGGGCACGTCGCCTACGCCCATGAGTCTCTGGAGTGTGGGAGTGACCCCTGATTGCTGGCAGGGCGCCTCTGCCTTTTCCGCTTCTTGCACCCTCGACACTTCCGTGGGGGGAGGAGAGCAAACACTAGGCACTGGGTTCCCTCAGGGGAGCTCCCTGCTCTCTGTCCTTGGAGAATCACCCGCCAGCAAACTGTCTAGGTAGGTGCAGGGGAGTGGAGAGCTGCTGCTCACTCCCTTGCCTGGCGGAGGTGGTTTTGCTGCTGTCAGCGGATGGGAGGGGGTGTGTGGGCTGTCTGGACGGGGAACAAACTCACCGCGTCCCCCAGCCGCCTTCTCTCCTCCGTTTTTTGTCGGTGTCCCCTCCTTGTACAGTGGGGGACCCTCTATGGCCGGTCACCCCCAGAAACCGCAGTCCCTGGTGTCCTCCGCCCCCTTTCTAGTTGCCTTCTCTGAGGAGAAGCCCATTCCACCTCACCTACTCCGCCATCTTCCTGGAAGTCTGTGGGTTTATTTTTGTGTTTTCTATTCTGATTCATTGGTATATGAGCCTGTCCCAGTTCTAATAAGACACTGTTTAATAATTATAGCTTTCGAATTAACTTTGATATATGATTGAGCATGCCCCCCTACCAACTTGTTCTTCTTCAGAAAGAGGTCAGTTTTGGAATTTTGGACTTCCGTATGATTTTATAATCATGTTGTTAAGCTCCATCCAAAACCAACCAACCAACCAACCAAACATCAACAACAACAGCAACAACCGAAACTCTTGGGTTTACATTTAATTCTAATCTGCTATTATGCTGTTTATTGATTTTTTAAAAATCTTAATTATTATATGTTTTATTTCTAGGAATTCTGTTTCATTTTTTCAAATCTTTCTACTTATTCATATTTTCAAGCTGTCTTTTATTTTTGGAATGATGTTAAAAATACTTATTTTACACTCAGTAGCTGATAATTCCAATTTTATTGCTTTTGCTGACTTTTGCTTATGATGCAATTTTCTTTCTGTGTTAAGTGATTTTTTTTCTTCTTGAGCTGTGTGGAAATTATCTGAGGCCTAAGATTAAGATGGCTTCCTCCAGAAAGAATTTGCTTTTATTGGATGCCTTGGTGCACTGTGAAACTGGGCTACTTTTAATTCTAAATTTGGGCCCCATAAGTTGTGCAATTTGGGGGTGCAAACCTACAAAAGGTGTCATGCAGGAAATTACCTTGATGTAATGGTAGCCTCCAAGTTCACTCCCAGGCAAACTATCCCAGAGGTTACAGAACAAAAAGACTCATAGACCAAATTAAGATGCTCAAATCACAGTTTATTAAACAACTTAAAACACACCCAAGACTTGAGATAAGGCACAAATAGGTGAAAAGACCACATTACCTCAATACTGCCTTATACACTTGTCATATGGCCTAGCTCCTTCCCTGATGACGATGTGGTTTCTGTTATCAGACTTGAGGTTCGAGTAGCAGGCCCAACGGACAGAAGGCACTTGTGGGCAACACACATTTTCTCTATTGGGAAATGCAGGAGCATGTTCCCCTGGCTACAGCTGCAGCTTGCTAAAGAACCTGAGGACAGTTATGAATTTTATTTGCATTTCTTGGGCTAAGGGCCAGGATGGATATCACCAAAGGTTGGTGAACTTAACACCCCATGTATGTTGAGTGCCTGTGTGTCTCATGCATATTTTGTGCATGAAATTTGGTGTCTACTTGGTGTTTTCTTCCTTTTTTGTCTACATTCAACATGCAGTGCTCTACTTACTTTATCTAGGCCTGATGTCACATAGATTGCTAACTTTCGCTTATCCATACTTAACACATCTAATGAGTGCCTCACAAACTTCTTGATTTCATTTGCAAGCTACATGAGGGATGCCTTATGATTTTGGATTCCTTAGATGAGATTATTCTTTGCCCTTCTGCTTAAATGCAAGGTTCAAGATAGGCCATTTAAATTTTATTTTTATTGAATTCTTTTTACTATTCTGTGATGGTTGATACTGAAGGTGTAGCTCTTTGCAGTCCCAGCTCTATGTAGCTAATCTTATGTTTAGAATTCCTATCTTGAATGGACCTTGGGCTTTGTCCTATATCCCCTGAGTCAATGAGAAAGCAATGCTTAAGTTCATTATCTTCAGCAAATCTTGATCAAGGAGAAATTTGGCTTCAGTACATCACTTAACCTTCTGGGGTCCCACCTCTTTTGAAACCTTAGCTTGAGTGTGAATCTGCTTTTTGCCAGTTTATGGATTTATTCAAAAAGATTTTAAAGAACTATTTCATTAAGCATTTTTAATTGTTTTCAATATGAAGGTAGTTCTGGCACATAATCCACCATTTTTCAGAAAGAGAAGTCCTGTTCTAGGTTTTTTTCACTGATCCATTTTGTTTTAGCTATAGCTGTTAAACCTGTGCCCTATGGGGTAGGGGGAGGAAAAAAAAAACAAAATAAAAGAAAACATCAATTTAAAAAACCTCGTCTCTATATTCCAATTCATTTTTCTGTTTGTGATATACACATATCTCATATCTACATGTCTCAAATATACATAACCTAAAATTTCCTGTTTTAGCCATATTCAAATATATAATTCAGTGCTGTTAATTGCATTCACAATGTTATGCTACCATTACCACCATTCATTACCAAATCTTTTTCATCATCCTATTTAGAAACTTGTACAATTTAAGCATTAGCTCCCTATTCCCTATTCCCACTCCATTCCCTGGTAACCTATATTCTCAATTCTGACTGTATGAGTGTGCTTTTTCTAATTGTTTTATATCAATGAGATCATACAAGGTTTATTCTTTTGTGTCTGGCTTGTTTCATTCAGCATGATGTCTTCAAGGTTCATCTATGCTGTTGCATGTATCAGAACTTCATTCCTTTTTATGGCTGAATAATATTCCATTGTGTGTATACCACATTCTTTATCCATTCATCAGTTGATGGACAGTTGGGTTGCTTCCATTTTTTGGCAATTGTGAATAATGCCACTATGAACATTCGTGTGCAAATATCTGTTTGAATCCCTGCTTTCAATTGTTTTGGGTATATACCTAGAAGTAGAATTGCTGGGTCATATGTAATTCTATACTTAACTTTCTGAAGAATGCCAAACTGTCTTCCACAGGGGCTGCACCATTTTACATTGCCACAAACAATGAACAAGTGTTTCCATTTCTACAAATCCTCTCCATCACTTGTAATTTTCTGTTTTTTTTTTAGTAGTAACCATTCTAGTGGGTATGAAATAGTGTCTCATAGTTTTGATTTCATTTCCCTAATGACTAATGATGTTGACCATGTGCTTTTCTGTACTTTCTGGCCATTTGTATATGGTCTTTGGAGAGTTGACTATTCAGGTCTTTTGTCCACTTTTTAATTGGGTTGCTTGTCTTTCTGTTGTTGAGTTGTAGGATTTCTTTATACATTCTGGATAATAAACCTTTACCGGATATGTGGTTTCCAAATACTTTCTCCCATTGTGTAAGTTGTCATTTTACTTTCATGATGAAGCCCCTTGATGCACAAAATTTTTAATTTTGATGAGGTTTTGCTTATCAGTCTGTTCTTTTGTTGCTTGTGCTTTGGGTATAAAGTCTGAGAAAGCATTCTCTAACACAAGGTCCTGAAGATTCTTCCCCATGTTTTCTTCTAGGAGTTTTTTTTTTTTAAATAGTTCTGGTTCTATATTTAGGTCTTTGATCTATTTTGAGTTGATTTTTGTTTGTATATGGTGGGGAGGGGCCTTTTTTTTTTTTGCCTATGGACATCCAGTTTTTCCTGCACCATTTGTTGAAGATGCTATTGTTTCCCAATTGTGTGGTCTTTGCTACCTTGTCATAAATCATTTGGCCATAAATGTGAGGGTTGATTTTTGAACTCTGAATTCAATTCCATTGCTCTATATGTCTGTCATGTGCCACTACCATGCTGTTTTGATTACTGTGGCTTTGTAAGAAGTTTTAAAATTGGGAAGTGTGAGTCCTTCAACTTTGTTCTTCCTTTTCAAGATTGCTTTGACTATTTGTGGCCCCTTACTCTTCCATACAAATATGATGATAGGCTTTTCCATTTCTGCAAAGAATCCTATTGGAATTTTGATTGGGAATTGCACTGAATCTGTAAATTGCTTTGGGTAGAATTGACACCTTAACAATGTTTAGCCTTCTAATCCATGAAAAGGGGATGTCCTTCCATTTATTTAGGTTTTCTTTTATTTCTTTTAGCAATGTTTTGTAGTTTTCTGTGTACAAATCCTCTACGTTGTTGGTTAGATTTATGCCAGGTTTTGTATATTTTAATTCTACAGCAATATTGCAAATAAATTTTGCCTTTTGACTAAAAATTCCTGTTGTGCAATAAATGGGAGATTATGGGTGAAATCAAGAGGCCATTATTCTATTTAATGGTCTAAGAGCAAAGGAAGCTATTTTAGTCATGAAATGTGGTTAACATTGTCACATTCTAGATGTTTAGGCAACAGAGTGAAAGAAAAAAATCAAGATTTAAGCAATTGACCATCTGTGTTTTCTGTTCTACAGTAATTTTGCCATGAGTTTTTCTTCTGGGAGAGGACAATGTGCATTTTTAACCTCAACAAGAGTAACAGATATTGATTGCTCTAACACCTACAACTGTATCTGTGAGAAGAGAATTGATTGAACCTCCCTTGGTTCCATAGAGCTAAAGATGACAAAGGTGAAAATGGAATTTTTTTCACTTTTTGTTTGTTTCCTGTGTTAATTTTGATTCCTTACAAATAAACGTTTTGGACTGTAGTTCTTAGTCCATTGTGGAAAGATATAGAGATGATTTGGAAGAGAAAGAAAACTACTGCTCTTTTGGATCACAATTTGAGAAATCAGATGCTGTCTTGCTTCATGGGAAAAGGAAAAGATTTTGTCTTTGGAAATCAGGTGTTCCTTTCTTTAATGGCTCTGAGAAATTATTCACCATTTTTATTTCCCTGCACCACCCAGAGAAGCAATTAGAGGTCCCTGATAAAGGGTCTGGTCTTTTCCTTACCATTAGTAGGATAAATGCTTTCAATATCCCCTGGCTTTGATAGATAGCACAATTAAAGAACTGGAAAATATTTCTTTTAGTTTTTTCCATCCAGAAGCTTACCTCTCACTTTTTTTTTTTAATTTAATGTTTTACTGTAAGTTCAATCTTACAGAAAAATTGCAAGTAAAGTACAAGGAACTTCAATATAACATTTACCCATATTTACTACTGTGTGTATTGCACTCTACCTGCGCTGGAGTTCTCTTTCTTTCTCTCTTTGTCATTCTCAATCATTGCTGCTCCATTTGAGAATAAATTAGGGGCATTCTTTCCTTTTGTCCTTAACTATTTTCTAAGAACATGGACTTTGTCTTAAATAACCAAATTATCAAAAGCAGGAAATTTAGCATTGATATAGTCCTATGATCTAATCTATGATCTATTTAAATTTTGTCCATGATCCTGATAATGCTGTTTACAGGTATTTCCCCCTGCTCAGGATCATGCAATGCATTTAGTTGTAATGTCTCTATAGTTGCTTTTAGTATGGGACAGTTCTTAAGGCTTTCTTTGTCTTTCTTGACCTTCACATTTAAAAAATCAGCTGTATCAAGGCATATATTACATATAAGAAAACACACCTGTTTAAGTGTATAGTCAATGGGTTTTAACAAATATATACATCTCTATGGCCTAATGGTACAGCGACTGATGAACATAATGGTGAACTGTGGTGTATGCATACAATAGAAAATTGAGCAACTACAAGAAGAGATGAAGTTGTGAGTCATGTAACTAGGTGAATGGATTTTGAGGACAGCATTTTGAGTGAAGTACGCCTGAAACGAAAAGACAAGCATTATAATGCCTCATCTAATATGGACTAACTATAATGTGCAAACTCTGAGAATTGAATCTTAGAGCACAGGTTATCAGGGGAAGGCTTAATGTAAAGGTCCCTAGATTGTAAGCTCTTACAGCAGTCACATCTATTCCTGAGTTGTAAAGATTATCCTTAAGCTCTG
This sequence comes from Choloepus didactylus, assembly GCF_015220235.1. NCBI lineage: Eukaryota > Metazoa > Chordata > Mammalia > Pilosa > Megalonychidae > Choloepus > Choloepus didactylus. The sequence goes on from NC_051314.1 coordinate 122,429,314, forward strand.
AGATGCTGAGCTCTTTGTGTATAGCCTTGTCACTCTGGAACTTTGGGTATATGTGTAATACCTGAACCTCAGAGCTAGAGCTCAGCAGCTATGAATGTCAGTATTACCTTATATGGCAACTGTTAAAAAAAAGCTGGAAAAAGTTCAGAATTCAATTAGAGATATGAATGAAGCAGATCTGGTTAGGACTAAGGCAAATCAGGCCAAAGGGTAAAGGACGATACTGTATTTTAAAACTTCAACTTCTATGCGAGACCAAGGGAAGAGATGTTTATTTGGTGCAGGATCTATATTTTCTGTTTCACACTAAACAATTTAACTTGTACGATCAGTTTATTTAAACACCATTAGTACAGGGAACTTTGAATAGGAAGTGAGAGCTGGTAGGTTTATACAGGTTAGGATGAAATCCCAATACATCCCAAAGTAATTTGGGCAGAGAATAAAAATGTATTTGCAGGGCCCCCCTGAGGAACTGGGGAAAAATGCGGGAATGTTGGACTTCCCCACCTGGGTTATTACTGATATTCTCACAAACATTGAGGAGTTCCTATTCAGTATAACAAGCCCTCGATCTGGGGGTTTTCCCTTATGATGCTTGTTACTGCAAAGGGGAAGGCTAAGCCTACTTATAATTGTGCCTAAGAATCTCCCCCAGAGAACCTCTTTGTTGCTCAGATGTGGCCTGTCTCTAAGCCCACTCAGCAGGTAAACTCACTGCCTTACCCCCTACCTGGGGTGTAAATCCAGCTGGCAACGCAGGACCTGACTCCTGGGTCTCTGGACCCGGCATCATGGGATTGAGAAGATCTTCTTGACTAAAAGGGGGATGAGCAATGGAACAAAATAAAGTTTCAGTGGCTGAGAGATTCACATGGAGTCGAGAGGTCACACTGGAGGGTGTTCTTATGTGCTATGTAGATATCCCTTTTTAGTTTTTAGTGTGTTGGAATGGCTAGAGGGAAATACCTGAAGCTGTCAAACTGCAACCCAGTAGCCTTGATTCTTGAAGACAATTATGTAACTATGTAGCTTACACAGTGTAACTGTGTGATTGTGAAAGCCTTGTGACTCAGGCTCCCTTTAGTGTGTGGACAGATGAGTAGAAAAATGGGGACAAAAATTAAATGAAAAATAGGGTGGGGTGGGGGGATGGAATATTTTAGGTATTTTTTTTTTAATTTATTTATATATTTTTTGGAGTAAGGAAAATGTTCAAAAATGGATTCTGGTGATGAATGCACTACTATAGTTGGTACTGTGAACAATTGATTGTACACTGTCGATGATTACAGGGTATGTGAATATATCTCAATAAAGATTATAGGGTATGTGAATATATCTCAATAAAACTGTATTAAAAAAAGAACACTCAAAAATATATATACACCTCTTTAACTACTGACACAATCAAGATACAGAACATTTTCATCACCCTCAAACTTCCTTCCTTCTCCTTTATGGTCAATTACCATCCACTCTGGCTCCAGGCATCCAGTGATCTGCTTTTTGTCACTATAAATTAGTTTTGCCTATTCTAGAATTTCATATAACTGAAAACATACTCCATGTACTCTTTTATATCTGGCTTTTTTTGCTCATTATGGTTTTGAAATTGTCATATTTTTTTGTCTATCAGTAGTTCATTCCTTTTTTAACTGAGTAATATTCCGTTTTATGAATATACCACAAATTGTTTATTCATTCACCAATGAACATTGGACTTTTTTTTCCAGTTTTTGACTATTATGAATAAAGCTGCCATGAACATTTGTGTGCCAGTTTTTGTGTGGGCATATATTTTCATTTCTTTGGGGTAAATAAGAAACTACCAGACTGTTTTCCAATGTGGTTGTATCATTTTACTTTCTCACCAGTAACATATGAGAGTTCCAGTTGCTCCACATCCTTGCCAACACATGATATGGTCAGTCTTTTTAATTTTGGTGGGTGTGAAGTGGTATTTTATTGTGGTTTTTAATTTACATTTCCCTAATTCCTAATGATATGGCTCCATGTGTTTATTGGGCATTCCTATATCTTTTCTTTTTTTGTAAAGTGTCCAAATCTTTTGCCCATTTTAAAAAAAAATTGGGTTTGTGTCTATTATTATGGAGTTGTAAGAATTCTTTATGTAATGTGGACATAAGCCCTTTGTCAGACAGATTTAGATACAGATCCTTATAGCAAACATTTTTCTCCCAGTCTGTCTTGTCCTTTCAATTCTTATTGTGTGTTTAAGAAGTTTTCAAATTTGATGAAGCCTAATTTATCAATTTTTTTCTTTTATAGTTCATGCTTTTTACGTCCTGCCTAAAATATTTTTGCTTACATGAAGATCACAGAAATTTTCTCCTCCTCTTACTTCTAGATGTTTTATGGTTTTAACTTATATAGCTTAACTTATAGCTATTTTAAGTTAATTTTTGTGCAAATGTGAGATAAGGGTCAAGGATCACTATTATTTCATACAGATAATATTTTATTTTAATTTTTACAGATTGAACCCTCTTGATTACTTTTCATGGGGTACACTAAAGGCTCAGTTTACACAGTGAAAATCAGAGACAAAAATCACTTGAGTCAATTCATCACAGAAGCATGAGCAGGAATTGATGGAAATGTGAATTAATGTACCACATTTGTTCCTGTTTTGCACAATACATTGCTAATAAGGAACAACACATTGAACTTGTAATGTCATTTTATTGTAATGTGGTAGCAATATATATATTATCATGTAGCTTTGCTTATGTTTCCAGATTTGTGGCTATGTCATATATATACATATATAGTTGTATCATACATATGTATTATATATATTATGTATGATATAAATATTTTGACCACTATTCTTTTATTCTTTTACTGAAAGATTAGAGTTGTACAGTCTCTCTTCCAAATAATTTACCAAAGCAATGACACCTATAAAATGGCAATATGTCAGTATATACAATCGTTGGAAAATTGAGGTTTAGTTTCTTTCTGATAAAATTTGAATTCATAATTCTTTTCTAAGCAGAGAATTGTTTTGTGCATTTTCTTTAACTGTCTGCCACCCTGGAGGTGAGATCAGACAGGACATTCTTGTCTCCTCTTAGTTTTCTCTTGGATTTTCTCTGTCATCATGCAAAATCTGGGAAAAGTAAGACCTTTATATGGAAACTACATGTATAGTGATTACAGAGATTCTTAGCTAATTCATTCACAGTTTGACTAGATTATTTCCTATCATTCTCTTCTCTCATTCCTCCTTTCCCTTTTTTCTCTCCAGCCTTCCTGCTTTCCCTTCCTCCCTTCCTTCCTCCCTTCCTTCCTTCCCTCCTTCCTTTCCACCCTTCCTCCTTTCCTGACTTCCTCCCTTCTTCCCTTCTTTCTTTCTGTCATCTATGGTAATATTTTTTTCTTCATTTATCAGTCACAAATACTTATTTCATAACAGCTTGTCTTTGGCTCCATGTTGTAGATGGAGAAGCAAAGATCTGTTTGTTGTTGTTTTCATTGTAAACTTAAGTGAGAATTCTGACTAGAATAGCTTTCAGAATAGCTCTGAATATTTTTAGTTATTCTTGATATCTATTGTCTTCCTGCTCAGTATCTGTCAGGGAAAGCGAATCACTCTCAAGTCTATTTCTGACCAAACTATCTGCCTATGAAACTTTCAGGTTAGGACAGAGTTGTCATCAGCTAGAGGTTTTGTTAACATCCTTAATTTTATCTAATGGAGATTGATATGTGAAATTCAAGAACAATGAGATAAACACAGAATACTAATATTTTAAGGAAAGGGAGTGAATCTTCTGGATTAGAATATTTTCAAGTAGAATTGAGTTAAATTACAAGCAGGTCATCGAGTGCAAGAATTTCTAATCTGGTAGTGGAATAATCCCGAAGCCTCCAGGGTTTCTTTCTTGTAGAACTGAATAAAGTGAGTTATGCAGACTGAGAAGAGGAAAGTAGAGCAGTAAGTTTATCTTTTCCTTTTTATAGAAATAATTTTTATTTTTTGTTGAATGTTTGTATCATTCTTTTTAGTTGTCCTTTCTTTTTAGTTCATAAACTATAATTATATAGGGCTTCATTTGCTCTCTGGAGGAACAGAAACTACTGGTATATGAGGTTTTTTTTTTTCCTTATGTGTTAAAAACTTTTTTTTTAGATGAATAGTTCATATTTTGTTTAGAAACCAAGCCATTCAAGGAAATCAAATTATTCTTTCTTAGCTACTGAGTCAGAATTAAAGAATTCTCTTTCTTTTGTGTTTTCTTTGCTTTAAATGTTTCCTTTAATAGAGCATTCATTTATCTCTTTATTCATTTGCTCAGTAGTTGTTTAACTGGTACTTACTATGGGCAGGGCATAGCACTTGTCACCTGAAATTGTAAAATAAATAAGTCACAGCCCTTTCCTCTAGGGAACTCAAACTTCCGAGGGCAGAAATATCTACAAACAGTTGAAATGCAATGTGAAAACAAATAATTGGGGCATAATTAAGGTGCTCTAAGAACTCAAAGGCAGGGTGGAGTTAACTTTGCTAAGACACGGGGTGTTACCAGGGGAACCTTTTCAATGGAATCCACTCCAGTTCAGTCTTGAGGATGAGTATGTGTTTTGCCAACTGGACACAACAGGGAATAGCTTTTCACTTAGAGTGATTATTGCACAAATGTGTGATTTATTATGGACTATTAAGCACAGCTAGAGGATAGGATTTGGGGAATTGCTTAAGGAGTTATAGGAAGGGATGACAACGTAGTGTTCAGCTGGTGTGGGCAAATAACAAGCATTTATTTGTTTAAAGAATGGATGTCTGAATGAAAGCTATAGAGAGATCAGAGAATCCTAAGATTTTTGCTCAGGCCCAAACCACTTTGCTCTCTTCATGATGCACATCACAGATACTCATCCTGCTTCCCTTTTCCATTTAAAGTTGTTACTACCCATGCTATATCTTAGTATAACTGCTAACCCTGACACACACCCCTGATGGAAGTTTTCTAACTCAGATTCTTTTAAAGGATGTTACTGACAGCAGCTACAGGCAAACTGGCAGAGGACAGCAAATACCATACAAGTAATATAGTTGTAAAGTTTTTCTTTATCCACTATATACATTGTTATGTCATTCCTAACACCCTTTCTGAGAAGTAAAACAACACTCTTTGACCTCTGGCCTTCACATATATTTTGGTGTATAAATAGTAGTAGCCCTTTAAAATTTGCTAATGTCTAGTAAAATCTTGTCTAACCCTTAATTTTAAGATGGTGGAGACTGCTGGCCAATCCATGGACCATTTCAAATCACCTTTTCTCCTGCCATTTCCTCAAGTTACTCACTTTCTCAGTTCCCCTGGCAGCTAGAGTGTCCTTGTGACCTGCCTCTGGCTATTGAAACTTATGATAAAGTTGGCTAGGGGATTTCTGGAATGGATTGCATTGCCTCTATTTTCTTTTTGCTGTCTTAAATACTGACAAGATACCTGGGGCTTTGGCAGCCATATTGTGGCCATGAGGTTGTAAACAGGCCAAGGGTGGATGATTGGAAATATTTAGAGATAATTTACGTTGATGATGTTGAGTCACTGGATCAACTTCTGAACTTACTCTTATGTATATCCAGATATATGTCTAAGAATCATCTATCATTTTTGTTACCAACTTCAGTGGGTCCCTCACCACAGCAAAGAGGAAACTGACACCATTAAAAATGCAAGCAAGTGAGAATGGACTTATATGAAAAACAGGATGGAAAAATCAGAATAATTCTGGATTTATCATCACTGTAAATATGAATTATGTGTCATTACAGTACACAGGACGTGCTATGCTACAGAACAAGATGTGCTTGAGATTAAAAACAAAATGAAAGCAAGAAATATCAAAGTAGGAAAACCTTGTGATTTGTGATTTAAAAATAAAAGGGTCTTAAATCTCCAAAGGTGCAGCTTCTTGGCCTCCCTTTTTCCTGACAGCTCTGCTTTTATGAATTCTGTTTTAATTTTCTTCTGATCATAGCAGAGGGAGAGCCTCTTCAAAATGGCAGTCCCTCATCTTATCACCATATAGTTTTGCCCACTCAAATCAAATGGTTTCTCTATCTATCACTAGCACATCAGCTTTCCTCAAATCTATAGAAGACTGCACATGTGGGAAACTCTAATATAATTTTTGCTTAGGAAGGGCCTTCAAAGGAATTCTTATAAATGAGAAAGAAAGTCTACTTAATATATGGTTTTGATCAACAACTATTTCCCATAGATCGTACAGGATGTATGAATCATTACATAAGTTTTTCTTTACCTGTATCTTACTTCAATATTTTTCTCTCCTCTCCAGAAATGACTGAGCAAGATTTACACAGAAGTGAAGATTCCTATTGACAAAAGGAAGAAAACACAATCCAGAACTTTTGGCAGGAAATATGATTGTTGTTAGCATCTATTCTCATAGAATCATCAGAATCATCAAATCAAAGATTTGAACAGGATCTTAAATGTTCAATAATCTATTGAATTTGTAAATTTCTTCTCTTTCCAATTTCCCTGCCAGGTGGTTGTCCACACCTCCAGGGAAATGGAACTTATTTTTTTCCTAGGTAGTAAATCACACATTTTAAATGCTCTTAGAATATTTTTAAAAATTTTGAATTAAAATATTTCTTCCGGTATCTTATACCCACAAATCCTACTTATAAACCTTTTAATGGTGGAGAACAAGTATTATCCTCAGGAGCATCTATACTGCCTTCTGAGGCTGAAGTCCACAATCTCAGAGCAGCAGGGCATCCTAACCCTGAGAATTAGTTATAGAGCAGAAAAACAGGAAAGACTTTTTTTGTTTAACCTATAGTTAATATATATTCTCTATTTCAAATTCTTGCTATTTAGGGAGATGATGTCAGGGAAGTGTGTAAATGAATTATACAGTATGGACCCTTATCACCATTCTTTGTATGGTTGTTTTCTGACAAGCCTTTTCAATAATTCAAGCGAATTCTCCGTTCTTGGCCTGTTTCCTCTATCACAGATGGCCATACCAGTAGAAGAACTGAAAGAAAACACCTTGGATTTTATGGCTTTGGAAATTCCCAGGAAATTCCTCTTACATATAAAGTGATTTGTAATTGTTTTTGTTCTTGTAGATTATAGCAATTGTCAGCAAAACAAAACACATGCTGTAATATGTGGTGAGTGACATTAGAAAGATAAGCTAAGGAGAAATATTACTCATGCCATTCCACTTTAATGACTTATTAAATGTTACAATTCTGCACATTAGCCAATGATTCTTAGATATTGTAGGAAATCATTATTTGTTGAAACACACATATTTGAAGTAAAGGCAGACACAGAGAATTGCAACCCATTTATATAGATAGCATAAGTTCCTTGAAAAGATTTTCTTAAAGTCATCTTTTTCAAGGTCTTTTATGGGGCAGTGTTCCACACCATGCTACAGCCATTTTCAATGATTTTAGGCTTTGGTAATTTTGTTTTGACCTAGACATTAATATTTGTTTTGTTTGAAACAATGTCACAACAACACTTTTACTGTATATGTTAATTCCTCTCATCTGGTTTATCAGCCCAATATGCTCTTACTTTAACCACAAAACGGTTTTGCAAGTCAAAACGTCCAGGTGCTGTGCTGGGAGGCAGCAATATCAAAAGAAGATGTATTTTTGTTGTGGTTGTTTACTGCAATGCTTTCTTCCACTAGTCTAAAAACTTGAGAACAGAAATTATACCCAAATACCTGGGCTGGTGTATTGGAGATTGTGGTGGATTGAATTGTGTACCCCAGTTTGGACATGTTCTTGGTCTTGGTCCATATTCTTGTGCATCTGAACCCGTTGTAAATAAGATCTCTTCAAGATGTTACTTCAGTTAAGCTGTGGCTCAACTGAGTCAGGTTGGACTTTAATCCAGATTACTCTAATCCCTCAGAGGCAGAGTGAAAGTCAGACAACAGAGAAACCACAGGGAGCAGCCCGAAGCTGGAAGTCAAGGGGAAGCTGGAAGAGAAAGAAGATGCTGCCATGTGTATTGCCATGTAACAGAAAAGCCAGGGACCAAGGAGTGTCAGCAGCCAATCTCAGGGTGCCGCAGTCTTCTAGGAGAAAGCACTGCCTTGCTGACACCTCAATTTTGGACTTCTAGCCTCAAAATCATGAGCAAATATATTCCTGTTGTTTAAGCCAGCCATTGTATGGTATGTGTTTTAGCAGCCAGGAAACTAAAACAGAGATCTAAAAAGAGGCCAGTGTAGGGATGGGGGGAGACTATGGGACATGGGGAGAGTGACAGCAGATGAAGATAGAGAAGTGGTTGGAGTCCAAAGATGATGAAATATTTTCAGATTTTTATCCTAAGTTCAAAGTGTAGTCTTGGAAGGGTTTTAATGGAGGAAAAAAAGGGTAAAACAAATTTAAGAGGATAGTCTGGCTGCAGAGGGGTTATGACAAGTGATCCAGAAAAAGCAGAAGCAAAAATAGGATGATAATACACAATAAGAAAGTAGAAAGGGAGAAATGGAGTTCAATATTGTGTTTTCAAATGATGACAGCCAAATGCCCTAAAAATGGAACTACCTGTACTATTTTGATTCCTCTTTTCCTAGGATATATAATTTCTAAATGACCCTAAAATTTAAATAATAAAATTAAGTATACATAATTTATAATAATGCTAATAGACAACATCAACATATAAGAATGATAAGAAAACACATAATGAAATGTTGACTAAGTGAGAATTAAAACATATATAAGATGGAGGTAATAGGTTATAAGAATCCAAAACTATATGAAAGATGAGAATTTAAAATGTCTTATTTTTGTAATAAATGAAGTTTAAAACAAAAGCCAACTTTATGGCCAGCAGCTTGAGTTAAATCATTCTTGGAAAAATAAACAAGTCCTGACCTCCAACTGAAGATCAGTCATTCGATAAACCATTTCCTGAAACAGCTGCTTTTTGGTCTGGGGAAATTACTGAGAGCCCAGAATGGTGGCAGAAAAAGTATTACTGCCCTGTTGGAAGGTATCAAGTATAATTTTAGCCTTAGAGAAGCCTAAAAAATTGCAGAATACTGAAAAGAGATGAAGTTACAAACTATTGTTTCATTTTAGAATAGGTTTACCTATAAAGCATAGCAATAGATTTTCTAAAAATTCTGTTTGTGTATGTTTTGTTTGCTACTTTGAGGTCTTCAAAAGAATTAAACTTAATTTTTAATTGCAATTGAACATTTGTACAGGACTTAATTTGAATATTAAGTTGAAATTAATTATGTTGAAATTAATGTTTATATGGGTTTCAGGGTATTTTTATGAGTGAATTAGTTATTTATTTTGGTTTAGCAATTCACCTTAAAACTTATCATGCACTTTTTGTGGGACCAGAACCCAGGCATGGCTTTGCTGTGTGTGTCTCTGATTGGAGGTTTCTCACCAGCCTTCCCTCGGGGTGCTGTCCTGGGCTGCCAGTCACCTTGGTGCTCAGATGGGGGTGGGTCTGCTTCCAAGCTCACTCGCGGGGCTGTTGGCACCTGGGTCCTCACTGGCTGTTGAATGGAGGTGATTCCTCCATTCCTAGCCCCATGGACCATTTCATAGGGCTGTTCACACCCAGGCAGTTTGTTTCCCCCCCAGAGGGAGAGGAGAGAGAGGGAGAGATGGAAACCAGAGTCTTTTGGTGACCTAATCTTGAAGGTGACATCACCTCCCTTTTGCCCTATTCCATTCATTAGAAGCTGTAAGTGAGGCATCAGGTCCAGCCTACACTCAAGAGAAGGACATCCAACAAGGCATGAACACCAGGAGGGGGGATTCATGGAGGTCATTTTAGAGGCTGCCTGCCACAGTTAGATGTGTATAGTTAATAAAGATCACTTGAATTATAAATCATAGTAAATATTATTCTCCATTTGCAAAAGCTCTCGGCCATCTAAGTTGGTGTTTTTGTTTTCCTTGGCTGCTCAAGCAAATACCATGTAATGGGTTGGTTTAAGAGAATTTAATGGCTCACCATTTTGAGGCCAGGAGAATTCCAAATCAAGGCCTTGAGAAGATGATGTTCTAGAGTTCAGGGGCTGGCTGCCAGCGATCCTTGGTCCTGGGCTCCTCTGTCACATGGCAATGCACAAGGAGGCCTCTCCTGCCTCTCCCTTCTCTTCTGGTTTACCATGATTTCATCTTCTGGCTGCTCCCTTTGTGGCTTTCTCTCTGTCTGAATTTCATTCTGCTTATAAAGGACTCCAGTAATAGGATTGAGACCCATCTTGATTGAATTGGGCCACTCTTTAACTGAAGAAGACTCATCAAAAGGTCCTATTTATGATGGGTTCACACCCACAGGATGGATTAAGTTTAAGAACTTGATTTTCTGGGGTATCTCTCTCCAAACCACCACAGATGGAAATGATCAGTTTGCTTTCATGTATACCATGTAACTATAAACTTCTTAAGGTCATGCACTGTGACTTCATTTCTGTCCTCAGCATTTAATATAATATCCACCATGAGGGAGGGGTTCTAGAAATTCATATTGAATAGATAATTAATGAGTTTGTACAAGTTTGTAAGTTTTATTTTGTATGGCCCTTGAGAATTTTTAGAGATCCAAAAGGCAAGACTGATTTTTGAAAACTTGTAAGACCCATGATATTTGCTATCACTTGAAAAATTTAATTTTATTTATGATGATTTCCAGAGGATCTTTTCCACTTCTGACTTTGTGTCCACCAGATGGCATCACCACACAAATCAGGCTCCCTCTCTTCTCTCTGTTGAACATAAGGGAAGAAACTTCCTCCTCACTCCCACCTCTTAGTATTTACTTTAGAAAACCTATAATTGTAAACTCTCTCTTTGACTTTTTGAAATGTAATCACCGAAGATATCACTCCTATCTCCTGATTCCAGGAAAAGATTAGCGTAACTTCCAGAAGGCTCCTGGATCCAATTGTCAATGAACTGCTGAAATATCTTGAGAAGGTGTATGTAATAGGTTGTATCTGTTTAGCCACATAAAAGGGGTGAGCTTTCTTTCTCTCTTTGTAAATCGTTGCCCATTGCCTGCGATGCATCATTTTCTGGGTTAATGCTTATTCAAATATAAGATTGTATTTATTTCTCTTCTATCTTTGTGGTGAGGTCTTCTGGGTTGGGAGAAGACTTTGTTTTTAATTATATTTTCCCAACACCAGGCCTCAGTGTTTTTTTTTAATTTTTAAATTTTTAAATTTTTTTAATTGGAGTTGTCCACATACCATACAATTATCCAAAGATCCAAAGTGTATAATCAATTGCCCATGATACCATCATACAGCTGTGCACCCATCACGACAGTTAATTCTTATTTCAATTTTTAGAACATTTTCATTACTCCAGAAAAGATATAAAGACACACACAAAACAGGAAACTCAAATCCTCCCATACCACTAGCCACCCCCCCTCCATTATTGATTCATAGTATTGGTATAGTACATTTGTTACTGTTGATGAAAGAATGTTAAAATACTACTAACTGTAGTATATAGTTTGCAATAGGTATATATATTTTTCCTGTATGCCCCTCTATTATTAACTTCTAGTTATAGTGTCATACATTTGCTCTAGTTCATGAGAGAGATTTCTATTAATTGTACAGTTAATCATGGACATTGTCCACCACAAGATTCACTGTTTTATGCATTCCCATCTTTCAACCTCAAACTTTCCTTCTGGTGACATACGTGACTCTGAACTTCCTCTTTCCACAACCTTCACACACCATTCAGCACTGTTATTCTCACAATGTGCTACCATCACCCCTGTCCATTTCCAAATGTTTGAGTTCATCCTAGTTGAACATTCTGCTCATAATAAGCAACTGCTCCCCATTCTTTAGCTTTGTTCTATATCCTGATAACTTACATTTCATGTCTATGAGTTTACATATTATAATTAGTTCATATCAGTGAGACCCTGCAATATTTGTCCTTATGTGTCTGTCTTATTTCAGTCAATATAGTGCCCTCAAGTTTTCTTCATCAACCCATTTTTTTAAAGATGGTTTTGTTCACACCATACATTCCATCCTAAGTAAACAATCAATGGTTCCCTGTATAGTCACATATTAATGTATTCAGCACCATCACTACTATCCGTATAAGGACTCCTCCATTTCTTCCACAAAGGAGAAGGAAGAGTCAAAGAGGGTAGAGAGACAGGAGAAAAAGAAAAAAAAATGAGAGAGAAAAAACAAAACAAAACAAAACATGACAGCTAAGAAGCAACAAAAGGAAAGATAGCATTAAACTAAAGTAGAATAAAGAGTCAGACAACATCACCAACGCCAAGAGTCCCATACCCTTCCCTTACGTCCCCCTGTATGCATTTAGATTTGGTACACTGCCTATGTTACATTAAAGGAAGCATAATACAATGTTTCTGCTAATCATAGTCTCTAGTTTGCATTGATTGTATTTTTTCCCCACTACCACCCCAGTTTTAGCACCTTGCAATGTTGACATTCATTTGTTCTACCTCATGTAAGAACATATTTATACCTTTAATCACAATCATTGTGCACCCTAGGTTCCACTGAGTTCTACAGTCCCAGTCTTCATTTTTCCTCTTTTCTTCTGGTGTCCCACATGCTCCCAACCTTCCTCTTTCAACCATACTCACAGTCATCTTTGTTCAGTGTACTTACATTACTGTGCTACTATCTCCCAAAATTGTGTTCCAAACCTCTCACTCCTGTATTTTACTTTCTGTCTGTAGTGCTTCCTTTAGTGTTTCCTGTAGAGCAGACATCTTGTTCACAAAATCTGTCATTGTCTGTTTGTCAGAGAATATATTAAGCTCTCTCTCATATATGAAGGACAGTTTTGCCAGATATAGGATTCTTGGTCAGTGGTTTTTCTCTTTAAGTATCTTAAATATATCACCCCACTTCCTTCTTGCCTCCCTGGTTTCTCTTGAGAAATCTGCACATAGTCTTATCTAGCTTCCTTTGTATGTGATGGATCACTTTTCTCTTCCTGCTTTCAGGATTCTCTTTTTGTCTTTGATATTTGATAATCTGATTATTAAGTGTCTTGGTGTAGGTATATTCAGATCTATTCTGTTTGGGGTACACTGTGCTTCTTCGATCTGTAATTTTATGTCTTTCATAAGAGATGGGAAATTTTCATTGATTATTTCCTCTATTATTGTTTCTGCCCCTTTTCCCTTCTCTTCTCCTTCTGGGACACCCATGACATGTACATTCCTCCATTTGTTTTTTCCTTAAGTTTCCAGAGACATTGCTCATATTTTTCCATTCTTTTCTCTATCTGTTCTTTTGTGTGTAGGCTTTCAGGTGCCTTGTTCTCCAGTTCCTGAGTGTTTTCTTCTGCCTCTTGAGATCTGCTGTTGTATGTCTTCATTGTTTCCTTCATCTCGTGTATTGTGCCTTTCATTCCATAGATTCTGTCGGTTGTTTTTTCGGACTTTCGATTTCTACCTTATGTAGGCCCAGTGTTTTCATTATATGCTTAATCTCTTTTGCCATATCTTCCCTAAACTTTTCTGAATTGATCCAGCACTAGTTGTTTAAATTCCTGTATCTCAGTTGAAGTGTAAGTTTGTTCCTTTGACTGGGCTATAACTTCGCCCCTCCTAGTGTAGGTTGTAGTTTTCTGTTGTCTAGGTATCTGGCCTCCTTGGTTAACCCAATCAGGTTTTCCTAGACCAGAACAGGCTCAGGTCTTCGAGGAAGGCAATAGTTTCAGGTCCCCCTGAGGGTGTGTCTTAGAAGATTGACACACCCTGTGAGGCCTCAAGTCACTGTGCTTTTCTGCCCAGCAGGTGGTGCCTGTCAGCCTGTCAGTCCCAACTGGTATAAGGAGGTGGCCCATGGCCTGGGTCTGGTTCTGAATGGAAGGCAGGTAGTAGAGCTTGGCACCACCTCTTTCCTCTTAGGAAAATATACTCCCTGGGGAGGGGTCATTTGCATTTGAATAGTCTCTGACTCTGCTGTCTCCACCCTTGCACTGGGAATTGAAAACGGCTGAGGCCTTCTCCACCAAGCCAAAAAAGGGACAGAAAGACCCCTTCCAGGATCACTCTGTGGCTCCCCCCAGCTCCACTCATTGGCCAGAGACAACACCCGGTCCCCTGGGCTCCCCCCCACCCCAAGTGGTCCCCTGGCCCTCCAAGGCCAGTCACCACCAAAAGCCTCTGTCTGCTTGTTGGGGATCCATAGCCAGAACTGAGCAGTCCATGCTTGTTAATTAAAACCCCAGTTGGAACTCAGCTGAGTTCTGTCGGCCTCAGTGTTTTAACTCAACAGTGTACATGTTACATAGAACATGTGTGGGCAGCTCTTTTTGGAGTGGAGGAGTTACTTTTCCAAAAGCTGCCTTTTGGGATGGTTTTCCCTGTCTAAAAGGAGAGGATCGATTTCATGTGAACAAGCACAGAGACTTGAAGAGTCCTGGCCCCCTGGCCAGCTCAGGTATTGTGAAGACACCGCACTGTGGACCTGAATGTGTGTTGGGGAGATCAGACAGGCTCTCTTCCCGAGATGAACAGAAGACTTTATGCTGAGGGTCTGGTCCAGGGTCCTCAGCTTGCTGAATATTTAAGGTGTAAGCCTGACAAGAAAGAAACCATGAAGAAACATTTTGAAAGCTAAATTGGTGAGCAGAAATGCTTTCAATAGGGTAATTAGAGTGAACTCCTTTTCCTTATTTAGGCTGAAAAATGGTGCTGGACATTAGTGGTTCTCTCCTCATCCTCCACATTTCTGCAGAAAACTCATAATCTGCCTAGTTTTAAATTCTTGTTCTAGCTATTATCCTCATTCATTTTCTGGTATCACTGTAAATTCATACTAGCCATCAGGAGGCGATAATCTTAGCCTGGCCCAGTTTTGTCCTTGTCTCTCATAATTAAATTCTGTGCATGATCTTCAAATGTAAAAAATCAAAGTGATTTTGTAGAAGACTATCTCTTGGAATTGGACAAAACTGGGTTTAATTTCTGTTATTAAGTACAGAAAAGTGGAATGAGAATGGGCACATAATTCATTCATTCTTCACCTATTAAAGTATAAATGAGTATTAAAATATGCTACATAAATGCACAGATGTGCCATTTACAAATTGAGTGCCCTATGGTAAGTCACATAATTTCTCTAAATCCTAGTTTAACTATAAAATAAGGATAACAACCTTATTTGTTTGTTGAGGGTTAGATAAGATGATATATGTAGAACAACAAAACAAAACAAAAATAATTGTGTAAATACTAAAACACAAGTTCAGGACCCAAACATTACATTTTCAACCACTGGACACTTTAATACAGTATCAGATTTCCATGTGACTGTTTGTTGAGGTGAAAGGATTGGGAGAATCCATACTTAAGAGGCCAAATTTGAAGAGTCGTAAGGATTTAAATGGAAATCTTGATTCAATATGATTATTATTATTTTTTGGGTAAATATGCCTCCATTGTGTTTTTCATCTCTTGTGTTGTGCCCTTCATTTCTATAGATTCTGCCAGTAGTTTTTCCAGTCTTTCAATTTTTACCTTATGTTTGCCTAGTGTTTTCTTTATATCCTTTGTCTTTTTTTGCCACATCTTCCCTGAACTCATTGATTTGGTTTTTGATTTGATTTAGCATATTTCTTTGGAAATCTTTAATTGACTGTTTCATTAAAGTGAAATAATATCTCAACTGTATCTTGATTGAAGTGTAAGTTTGTTCCTTTGAGTAGGCCGTATCTCTGCCCCTCCCAGTGTAGTTTGTAGTACTCTGTTGTCTAGGCATCTGGCTTTCCTGGTTAACCCAATCAGATTTTCCCAGACCAGAACAGGTTCAGGTCTCTGAATGGGGTTATACTCAGTTTCAAGTCTCCCAGTTGGTGTATCTTAGAAATTGACAGACTTTCCTGTGAGGTCTCTAGGCACTGTGTTTTTCCTAACCTGCCCAGCAGGTGATGTCTGTCAGCCTGTCATTCCTGAGTGGTGTAAAGAGGTGTGGCCCCTTTAATTCTTAACTTAGGTTGTTTTTGTTTTAACTGTTTCCCCAGGCGCTGGGGTCTGAGTTCTGAGGGGAGAGCAGGCCCTTGAGCTGGGCCCCATCTCCTTCCTCTTAGGAAAGATACACCCCCCCAAGGGAGTTATCTTCTGCATTTCAACAGTTTCTTTGTTTTTCTGACTCTGTCAACTCCACCCCTATCTGAGTCAGAGCACTGTGAACTGAAAATGGCTGAAGCTCCACTGAGCCATTCAGGTTGAGAGAGAGAAAAAGGGAAAGAACTCCCCCCTCTTCAGAGCCAGTCTATGACCCCCCAATTTCACTCATCAGTCAGAGAGAGCACCTGGTCTTCTGGGCTCCCCGTCCTGGGGCACAGGTGTTTTCCTGCTCTCTAAGGTCAGTCTCTAAAAGTCTCTGTATTTTTTCTTCTTTTTTTAATTAAATTTTTTCTCTCCATCAGCCCCACCTCCTCTCCACTGGGAGCAACCTGAGGGTATTTTGCTGCTTGTCTATATTTGTAGCTTGTATTCAGCAGCACACATTTGTTAATTAAAACCCCAGCTGGAGCTGGACTGAGCTATATTTGCTCACTCTGAGAATGCTGCTTTCTCCTACATAGAGGTCCTGCAGCTCAGCCTGCTATGGGGGTGGGGGTGGGGGGCTCCTGGTGCAGTTCTGCAGGTTTTACTTACAGATTTTATGCTGCAATCTCAGCCTTTCTACCCGGTAGTCCAGGTTGGTGTACGATGTGTGGACAGTCACAGTTGTCCCTCAGCAATTGTTCCAGATTATTTGCTAGTTGTTCCTGGTTGTTTATTAGTTGTTCCAGGGGACTAACTAAATTCCACATCTCTCTATGCCACCATCTTAGCTCCTCCCTCCAGACAGTATCTTAAATCCACTCTGTTAGCTGGGAAGGCACGTGGCTGGCATCTGCTGATCCCAGGTTGTGTTCCAGCTCCACTCTGAGCTCCTGTGCATTCTTCAAAGTGTCTCTCTTGGCTGCAGCACCTCCTTCTGTCTGTGAACCTTTTTATAGGACTCCAGTGATTAAATCAAGACCCACCCTGAATGGGTGGGGTAACACCTCCATGGAAATTATCCAATCAAGGGTCTGACAGTTGATTGAGCCACATCTCCATGGAAACACTCAATCAAAGGATACCAACCTAATCAACACTAAAACATCTGCCCTCACAAGATTGCATCAAAGGACATGGCATTTTGGGGGACATAATACATCCAAACAGGCACAACATATATAGCCAAAAGTGTCTCAAGAAGAAAGACAAGGAAGTAAAATGTTGAATTAGCAATTAAAAATATTCCCACAAACAAAAGCCTAAGACAAGACAGCTTTATTGGTGAATTTTATCAAATTTTTAAAAACAAAATAATACCAATCCTATGCAAACACTTTCAGAGGGAATACTTCCTAACTCATTCTTTGAGGCCAGTATTCTTCTGGCTACAAAGCCAGGAAAATACATCACAAGAAAAAATATTACAAAGCAATATCCCTCATGAACAAAGGTACAAAAATGTCTTTATGAAAAAATTAGAAAACCAAATACAGCAACATATAAAAAGGATGACAAAACATGATAGAGATTTATCCCAGGAATGCAAAGTTGATTTAATATCTTCCAAGGAGGGAAAAAAGTCTTCTCTGAGTAAGACTAACTTGGATTAAATTGGAAAATACTGAAGCCCTTTTGAAATTCTATTGTTCAAAAAGCTTTATAAAATAAAACTTTTACAAGAACTGACCAGAAATATCATCCACAATGCCAAAAATTTTAGATGTCAAATATTTGAGTACAACAGTTCAAAATAACCAAAACATCCCTGGATAACCTTGATAGTTTAGAGAGATGAGCCTCTGCCCCTGAATAGGCTCCTTCAGCCCCAGAATAGGTCGGCTGTTTTCTCCAGTTCTTTTCTTTGGTGAGGATGAGCTGCAACTCATTCTTTTTAACGGCAACCTCATAGTCCATGATAAGAATTTACTGTAGTTTATTCAACTAGTCCCTCTTGGTGGGCATTCACTTTGTTCCAAATTTTGACCATTATGAATAACCCTACAACATACATTCTTGAATTTCTGGGTCTAAGAATATGTGTAGTTTACAGGAAATATATTGAATATATTTTGCAAGATTACTTTCTAAACATGAGTTACTAATTTGCATGTCCACTGGCAAAGTATAAGTAGACGTTTTTACACAACCTTGCTAGCAATAAATATTTTCACTGTTCTAATGATTTGAAGTTTGAGGGGAGTAAGTAGCAGGCACTAAACTCTAATTTAAGCAAAACCAGGGAACTTACAGGCTCACGTAACTGACAGTTACGTGCTGGCTTTTAGTACAGCTAGATTCATGAACTCAAGCAATGTGGCCAGGGCTTTCTCCCTTACTATCCCAGTTCTGCTCAGCTCCCCTTGGCTTCATTCTCAGATGGGTTTTCTCCACTGGCAGCCCTGGACTCACACCATTTCAGTATTGGTGGAAAAGTCTGATTAGCCTGCTTTGGCCAGATGCTCTCTCTGTCCCAAACCCCATAAAAGCACTTCCCACAGAAGAAAGTAGTTTTGTTACCAAAAGAAGGGGGAAAGGGTACTGAATACCTACTCAAAGAAAGTTATATTTAAAATATTGGCATATAACTTCTTTTAATAGCTTTTCAAAAAATCGACTCTTTCCAGTGTTCTTACATGCACAGAAACACACACACGAATCTATTTAAGAGAAATATACTTAATGGATATTATCTCCCCACCTCTTTTCCCTATCATTTGGCTAGCTTCCAGGTAATTAAAACTCACTTCTTTTATTCGGTATATAATTCAGATCTTAGCATCAAATATTTGAATTACTATTTATTTAATCAAAAAAACTCTGTTCCTCTCTGTTTTTAAGAGTTCACTTATATAAATCCAAGGACTGCTCTTTGGCAAATGGAGCCTATCTTAATCATAATGATGATTTTTCCAGAAACTCTTAAATTCTTCTCACATGGATCTGAATAATCAAAGCAAGTATAACATGTATGAGACAATATGTAAGATAATTTCACCTAACTTTATGTTCTCTGGAGAACTGAAATAATCATGATATCTAAATTCTGTTAAAAGATTATAATTTCCCTCAGAACCCCAGGTCCATCAGCCCTCATCTACATATGGAGATGTATTAAAAATAATGAGAACAGTATTTATGCACATTAAGAGTTAGAATCACAAGCATGTAATTTCTAAAGTATGAAAAACAAGATTAAAACTATGGGAGAAGAAATTTTATTTTTTCCTGATTTTTTAATACTACATATATTTTTTCTTAATTTTGAAAATAAAAATGAAATCTCTGTTTAACAGCATTATAACTGATCTGTTAACCTAACTCTCTAATATTGGTGAATTTCAGACTTCCAATTTCTTACAAACATCATAAAATCTTGGATAATGATACCCAAGCATATGAGAGCTCCATTATTCATATAAAAAGTAAATGCTTTTTAAAGGATCAGTTACTCATGTGTGGAGTACAAATAAGCATTAGTGATTAAAAATTGGTATAACAAGTTATTGCCAGGCAATCTTGATTTCGTTATTAAACTAATGATCTACAAAAGCTAAGTGTGGTAGAGATATTTTTCATTCAAGGTGATTGCAGTTTTTATTGATCAAATTTAGTAGCGTCTGTTCATGGGCCCATCAGCTGATTGATTTTGCAAATAATAGAAATAAAATAGTTTTCCAAGTTCTTTCAGAGCCAAGTCAATAGCAGATGGGCTCTCTTAGTCTATTTAATTTATGGTATGCATATAGTATAATGTGATTGTTTAGTAGGTTCATATTTGATTATAGGACAATGTTATCCATTGAGTTTTTGCAAAGCTCTACTGATGTATATATGATTCTGCTAAAAGAAAAATGAAACTTCCTTAAAACAGATCTCAACCCCTCACTTGCTCAAGTGGGGGAACTTCAAGAGACAGAAGTTTAAGAGCAATTATATCCTGTTTCCCCAAATCATGAACAACCTGAAAATCCTGGGAACTCCCCTGGAGTTTCTTTAAATTATCATCTGAAACATTCAATTCAATAGGACTCATATCCAAATTTATTTCTCAATTTTGAATAAACATTGTGATAAGACTCTTATCTTTTGTCCATATTACCCATCACTTACAATTGACTCATAATATTCCTGCTCAAGTTTAATTCCATTATCTTGGCTTTGCCTCTGTAAATTAACTTTGAGGTTGACTTTTTAGTAACTTTTTGTTCCTATACTTTTCAGATATCAAAATTCAGTGAGTATATTTTAAACTGTTTATGATATATCCATTTCTCCTTTTAGTTTTCTTAATTTTTCCTTTATTTATTGTGATGCTATATTATTATATGTATACAATTGCTATGTCATGTCATATGAATGGATATTTCAAAAAAACTTTATAAATTGTAAAGGTAATGATGACAATTTGCATTAGAGCATTGTTTTTCAAAGTACTATATACAGCTGGAGTAAAAATGTTGGTGAGGGTAAAATATGTATGAAACTTGTATGAAATTTAAAAAAAAGTAAAAAAAAATACAATGAGTAGGAGAGGAGAAAACAGGATTGTTTTCTGTCTTTAAAAAATAATTATTGTGCTTCTATGAAGCTAGAGAAGAACTGGAGGAAAAGGGTTATTAATATAGGTACAAAAAATAAATGAAGAGAATAATAAGGTTGGTAAACAGTTAAATATTTCTTCCTTTTGCACACATGCTGTGGTGCCATGGCATCATGGAAAAAGCTTTGCAAAAAAGAAAACTACTCTTCCCTTCCCAGCAACAAATCTGTTATTTTTTTTCTTCTGAGGCAGCAACTGGGTGCTCAGATTTCATGGTAACATCTTAGGACTGGGGAGGGTGCCTGGATCACAGCTCCTGGGAACAAAAACTTCCTAGGGTAAGAATCAAACTAATTTTATTTATTTATCTTCTTAAGAAAAGTGCGGTGACACATACAGAAACAAATGGTCCTGCTGTGGAGATAAATGCCGCTATTTTTCTCACAGAGATAAAAAAAAAAAAAAACCTTGAAGAAAGCAGAAATGTCTGCATGGACCTGGGCTCCCATTTTGTGGAAATAAAGGGTAAGAATGAACAAGTAATAAGCTTGAAAATATAATTTTTCACCTTTTATGCAACCAAGGGGAAAATTGCTTTTCCAGTTTCGAAGAACATCTGAAAATGGCACATTCGTTAAATGACAATGACTTAATCTCTGCAAATCAAATGGAAAAAAAGCACTCCCTGGTTATTGGGAACTGCAGTAAATACTGAGTTATATTTTGGCTGCAGATGAAGTTTTAAGCTTTGGTGATAATGCTCAGTGTTCTAGTAAGCAACTGGCCAGTTATCTGAACAAAAAGGCCATCTCTAACAAACCATCATGGGAGTTTCCCTGTTTTGTGTTATCATATTTAAAAGCCCATTGATAATAGTGTATCCTTTAGTCTCTTACTACTTGTGGCCCAGCTGCCTTAATCTTTGATAATGATTGTATAATTATATAGCCTTTATCTTATGATTGTAAAAATCTGGTGTCTGGTCCTCATTAGCAGCCCCTAATCCTGTTTTTCAACTTCAGACTCTTACGATTACAAGACAGCCCCTAGTATTTATTAGTGAAGGAACTGGAGTCAGCCCCAAACTGACCCATCCCAATCCCTAAACTATCTTGCTATGCATGTAATCAATCTACACATGTTCAATAATTAGATCACATCTAATCTAGAGCCATTGTGATCATTATCCTAAAACTTACCCATCTTTTGATACTATAAATTTTTCAGAGTTACTGCAATGGGCGGGGAGTGGAGGGGAGACAGATTTTTAGGCCAATAGGCCATCTGATATCCTGTTTTATGCTTAGCAATAAACTTTCTTTCTTTGAAACTCTGGAGTCTCAGGAATTGGTCATCTGAGTGCATCAAAAAGAGAACCCAATGCTTTTGATCGGTACCATTTGCAAACTGCATTAAAACGAAGCACAATAAATGAGGTATGCCTATATTTGTTAACAACTAAGATATCCCTCTAGTCGTTTTTTTTAATTGACTAAGGAAATGAGTTGCTCGGATAAGTTGCAGAGACCAGGATGCTTTTTAAATGAATAATGATGAATACCGGCTTTTAATTGTTTCTTTGTTTGCAGGTGGATGTTGTGAATCCAAGGATTTCAGAGCTGATCAAGAAGAAGATTTGACCACTAGATGGTAGTAAGACATAAGCTTTATTTTGGCAGCACTTGGACATTTGCCTGGGAGGGGCAGTCCTTCTTAGTGGTAGACCTTCCAGAATCTACTGTGAACCACCCAGAAGGGGATGCAGGGCAAGGAAAGCTTGCAGGGGGGTGGGAATGGGAGAAAGGGCTGCTTGTCTCGGTGATGCCTCTCAGAAGCACAGTGATGAGACAATGGGTCAGAGAACAAAGAAGGGTCAGAGAAAAAAGGGTCAAAGTGGCTCAAGGACTTTACAGTATCAGAATTTTAAGTTATTGGTGGATAGCAGATGTTGAGTGAAATTTTCTGGGGTATGCAAAGCAGGTCAGCTCCAAATGGTTAAAAATTGCTTATTTGGGCCATTTTAAAAGCAATTGGATTGTAAGAATCTGAGTTTAGTTCCTAGCCTGCTGGGAAGAAGGCAACACAAAGCCACACACAAGGGCTACCTTTGACTCTTTATATAGTAGTCAATCCCCTGGTCCCAAGTTGTATTATAATCTGAGTTGTATGCTATTTCATAATGCCTGAGTTTGGAGCCAGCAATAAAGCATCCTAACAACCCAGAATCCTGTAAGTACGTAAACTAGGATTTTAAGCACCATTCATGGCTAGTCTACCCATTAGGTAGGGAAAAGCCATGAGAACTGATCAAATACAAAACATTTTTTCCCTTTCATTAAAATTTTTAAATTTTATTAAAAAATGTTATTAGGCAAGTTACAGGTTTACAAAAAGTCATACAGAAAATACATAACTCCCATATACCCCTCTCCCCATTATTAACACTTTGCATTAGTGTAGTACCTTTGTTACAGTTGAGGAAGCAATATTATTATATTATTAAATATAGTCCATAGTTTACATCAGGGTTCACTGTATTGTACATTCCTGTGTTGGGTTTTTTTAAAAAATTTTATTCTAGTAACATATTTACAACCTTAAATTTCCCCTTTTAACCACATTCAAATATATTATTCAGTATTGTCAATTACCTTCATGGTGCAGTGCCACCATCACCACCATCCATTACCAAAACTTTTCCATCACCCCAAACAGAAACTACACCAATTAAGCATTAATTTCCCATTCCCATCCCCACCCTGGCCCTTGGTAACCTGTATTCCAGTTTCTGACTATTAATTTGTTATTATTTCATATCAGTGAGATCATACAGTATTTGTCCCTTTGTATCTGGCTTATTTCACTCAATATGTTGTTTTCAGTGTTCATCCATGCTGTCACATGTATCAGAATTTCATTCCTTCTCACAGTTGAATAACATTTGTTCAATCTGTTCAGTCAATCTTTATGGTCAATAGAATGGCATTGTGGCCTCTTTGGTACATGTCCCTAATTATCTACAAAACTTGGTGTGTATTATTTTCCCATATGCAGCAAGATACGTTAGTGAGTGCAAAGACCCCTCCTGCAGCAGCCAATAAGTGATCTAGGGCTTTCTATGCAGTTATCTAACACCAAGGCTCGTAAAGTACAATTAAATTCGATCGAGTTCTGGGCTTGAGCTGTTTGTTTAATTTGTGTGGATAACTCTTTGGACATGGCTATCTCTATTGATTTTAATTGTCGGTGTGGTACCCTGCAAGATGCAGTTCTTACTGCCCATCAAATTAGTGATCCTATGGTGGTTAATACCAGGAGTACTATTTGGAAACTTGTCTGTGGTGTTGGAGAGTTGCAACCAGTGTGGATTGTGGGGGTAACTGTTTGGGAGGGATAGTGGGTTCCCACTGCTGAGTAAAAATTTACTGGAAATTTGGGCCAAATCCAAGTTCACGATATACTGTCCGGAGTCCAAGGAGGGGAAGCTTGTGAGAGGCAGAGCTATTTGATCTCTTACAGTCCCACCAGCCTCTCTCTGCTGACAGTCTTTTCTGTGTTCCCAAGAAGCTGAGTTTGTATGGCTTCGTGCAATTCCAACTGCACTTGGTTGGATTTGTCACTTATGTGTGGCTGTAGCTAAGGTTATATGCAGCTTTGGTTTGGTGGGAAATTTTATGTTCTTCCTTGTTCAGATTGGAGTGCACTAGTTGTTTAGTTTCCTGACGATTGCCAATAACTAATAGCATTGGTGTGTTTCTGGGAGCATGGAATAGGCCTTGTAGGGACTCATGGTGGTCTGAAAAAAGTTATTAGAGGGCACTTCCTGGCAGTGTACTGGGTGCTTATTGAAACTGAAGCCCTGACTGGGGCAAAGCCAATTATCCTATCACTCCAAAGTTTTGCTTTGTATTTTTCTTTGATTTTGTAAAATTTTCATTTTAGCCAGTAATGGCCCAGTTTTCTTTAATTGTTCTTAAAAGTAGACCCTTTTTCTTCTATACATATTTCCTTTTAATCTAGTTTTTTTCTATAAAACTTAACAATACTATCCGAGCAACTACTTAATGGAGATATTTGTTAATGTTTATTTTTTCCTTGTAAAATAGCATTTATTTTGGGAAATGTGTTATGGACACCAGATATTCACTTACATTCTCTAGCATGAGGAAGTCTGTCCATCTTAGTATTTAGGTCTTTGAGTTTTCCTGATTTCTCCACATTCATTATAATGGGAGGTTATTAAGAGCTGCATGGGAGATATTATACAGACACAGTTTTGAACTGGAAATGTCCTAACAGATTGTACTAAATATACTTTATTCTATCTCTTTCTTTCACTCAATCTTTTCATCTGAACTATATGTGGTACATATTCTTTAACCAAATTGAAGATTACATTTACATTGATTTTCAAGAACATATTTTTCATTCATTCAATAAATATTTATTGAGCATCTCCTTTACACTAGGCATTCTTCTATGGTCTGAAGAAGTGGTAGTGGACAAAACAATGAAAAAGCCTATCCATGGAGTTTCCATTATAGTGGGAAGAAGACAGACAATGAATGAGTAAATGATATCTGTACTGCATGACCATAAGTGCTAGTGAGAAAAATAAAGCAGTGAAGGGTGCTTTGCAGTGTCAAAGAAGGAATTGCATGTTTGAATAAAGTAGTCACAAAAGGCTGATCCATGATCTCTTTTTTTTTTTTTGCTTTGATAATCAATTAACCAGTCTAAAATTTGACATTTTCTTGGTTGACTATAATTCTGTCTGCTAGTGAAAATGCCTTTCTGACAGCATAATTACTCTTTACCCAAAAAATACACAATAGATTGTTAGGGCTTTAATTTCTGTATACTTATTTAAAAGAATATACCAAAGTTATTCAGGCTCTAGAAATGCAAAATATTTATATTATTCTGCCCTTTTTGTTGTTTTCTCATAACACTTGGGCCATGAGTAAGGAAAATCAAGGCAGAGAGAATTTCAGAAATGGGTAGAGAGCAGAGAATTCTGCTGAAACCTAGGTTCTGATAAAATTGTATAGAGAAAGCCCTGGGGACTCCTCAGGGACAAAAAGAAAACAACAACAACAACAAAAAAACTACTTCCTCTTCAAATTCCCTCTTGAGTTTCCTCTTTGTGTTTTGAAATTTGAAATCCCCACCAAGGCAGCTGACCCAGATAACCAATTAAGCCCCTAGTTCATTACTTTTGACCCAATACAAAATAAAGCCCACCTGACCTAAACCATCTCCTTAGGATGGACAAATCCTTGTCCAATCAATATTGGTCAAACTAACTTCGTTTTTATGTCTACAAAACTCATTTGCCATCCCTATAACTCTGAAGCTACTTCTGTTCTTGCAAGTGATCTGGCTTCTTTTGCTGCGGCAAAACTTTTTCGGTCCTGAATAAAATGCTGTAGTCTGCAAACTCAACTCTGATTTGCCTTTTGACAGTTCTCGTCTCAATTAGATTGATACAAAGAGATAATGGCAGTTGCCTAAATTCAAGTCTCCTAGCATATTCTTAAAAAACTATACAGAGCACATGAAAAATAAAAACACACAAATCCAGGCTTTTAGCATGAATAGGAGACAGAGAACACTAAAACTTCAAATAACCTGTAAGTAGAAAAATAACAACCAATCTCTAGTGGAGTTATTTCTGGATACAACCACTAACATTTTATGGAGTTCTAGGACAAACAGGACTTCCTCCAGAAAGAGGAAGGCACCGTTAAGTGTGGAAATCCTGAAAAGGAGTGCTAGTAGATAGATTTCTACATAGAGGGAATGGATTTACAAGTATGAGCTGTACTCCAGTAGGTAGTTTTGTAAAGACAACACTTTAGGCAAGAAGAGGGTAAAAAAGAAGGAATGAGCACATTTGGAACCTGTGCAGTGTGTGTGTGTGTATATACTGCATTCTGCAAATGTACCATATATATATAAAGTAAATGTATGTGCATATGTGTGTGGGGTCAGGTGAGGTGGGAGTGGATGTTGGGATACTGCTAAACAAAATAACATTCAAAGAACAGAATACAACAAATTTCTCCCCCTTCCCCAAATCCACTCATTTAAGAAGCTGCATTGCACTATCTTGACAGAAGAGGATACTCTTGACATAGGAATCTGACAAAGTACCCCAGTGACCATCCTGGTCCATAAAAAAGCATTTTTTATCAATCAAAGGAAGATGAAATAGGAAGAACACAGAAAATGAGAATCATTTTGAAACGACAAAATTTAAGCACCAAACAAGCCAGGAAACAGAAGAAAACTAACATAATACTCCAAACTGATTTAAATATTCTAAAACAAACAAAAGATAGATACTTGGATCAAAAATTCACAAGCTAAGAATCAAAATGTACAAAATAGAAAGAAACACAACCATTCTTCCATTTTTCCCTGTTATTCTCACCTGTTATTGTGGAGAATTTTGTCATCCAAATAATTGATTTTAACAGCTACAATTCTTTTCCTATTAGGACCCTTTATTTTAGCCTCTTTCTTGAATAAATCTTTATTAAATTCATCATGATGCAAAACTTTTCATCATCCTGGAAAACTTTTCTGAAAATAACCAATTTTGTATAACCTCCTACCTCATCAAATTTTCAGTTCCCGTATTTCAATTACATTCTATCATATCAAATGATGTACTCTAGTCTTTTAATCATCAAACCACTTGTGGTCTATTCTCTTTTAAGTTATTTTCATACCTGCACACTCTGTCATTTTATTTACGTGGAATGAGCCCTTTCTAAAATATTTTAAGTAGCACTTGTCTGACAATTATAGCCCAATCTAAAAGACTCAGAAAAATTGGACCAAGGAAGCAGAAAATGTTCAAAATCAGATGGTCAGGATCACATGCAACCTGGAAGATAAACGTATGAGCTAAGGAATGTGGCCCTGAAAGTTGAAGAACAGTTTCTGGTCTTCAATTCCAGAATGATTTCTTAATAAAGATGCAGCTATGTGTTTTGTTTATTTTGCTTTGATAATTAATCAGGGAATTTTTAGTTTTTTTCTTAGATGGTTGTAATTCTCTAAATTTGCTTTTAAAAGAGGCTTTTCTCAGTTTAATTGCAATTTACTAACCACCCCCCCAAAAAAAGATAAAGCTTGTTTGCCTCAGTTCCTTTTACCCAATGCATCATGTCCAGCTCGCAACAAAAAATTCCAAGGCATGCTCAGAGGCAATAAACACAGTCTGAAGCAACAGGGAAAACATAAAAACCCAACTCAAATATGGCAGGGATTTTGGAATTATCAGATCAAAATTTTAGAATAACTCTGTTTAATATGCTATGGGCTCTAATAGAAAAAGTGGGCACCATGCAAGAATAGATGGGTAATATAAGCCGAGAAATGGAAACTCCAAGAAAGATAAAAAATAAATGCTAGAAATAAAAAACATTGTAATAGAAATGAAGAATGCCTTCAATGGGCCCATCAGTAGATTGAATGTGGCCAAGGAAAGAATCAGTGAACTTGAAGATAAGTCAATAGAAACTTCTCAAACAGAAAAGCAAAGACAAAAAAGACTGACAAACATGGAACAGAATATGAACTAAATGTGGTGACAATTACAAAAGTTGAAACATTTGAATAATGGAGATACCAGTAGGAGAAGAAAGAGAAAAGAACAGAAAAAATGTTTAAAGTGATGACAGCTGAGACTATTCCTAAATTATTGGGAGACACTAAACCACAGATCCAGGAAGCTCACAGAGAACACTAAGAAGGATAAATACCAAAAAAATATACACCTAGTCATATCATATTTAAACCTCAGGAAATCAAAGACAAAAAGAAAACCTTGAAAGAACCCAGAGGGAAAAACTACTTTATTTATAGGAGAGCAAGGATAAAGTTACATCAGACTTCCCTTCAGAAACCATGCAAGAGGAGAGTGGAGTGAAATAGTCATTGTGTTGAAAGAAAAAAAACACACTGACCTATAATTGTGTATCCAGCAAAATTATCCTTCAAAACTGAAGGAGCAATAAAGGCTTTCTTAGACAAACAAAAGTTGAAAGAATTTGTTGCTAGTGGTTCTGACTTGGAAGAAATGTGAAAAGAAGTTCTTCAGAGAAGGAAAATGATACAGGTCAGAAACTCGGATCTACAAAAGAAAACAATAATATTTGAGAAGGAGTAAATAAAGATAAAGTCTTTTTTTATTCTTAACTAATATGAAATAATAATATTTAAAAATATTAATAGCAATGATATATTGAATGATCATAGCTTATGGATAAGTGAAATATATGACAATAATATTATAAGGGTCAGAATGGAAAAATTGGGAATGCTTTGTTATAAGATACCTGGACTACCCAGTAAGTGGTACAGTGTTATTTGAAAGTGGATTTAGATTAGTCATAAGTTTGTATTGCCAACACTAAGGCAGTCACTAAAATAATTTACAAAAGAAGTATAATAGATATGCTGAGAGAGGAGAGAAAACATAATCATATAAAATGCTCAATTAAAACCAGAGAAGGTCAAAAAAAAAAAGAAGAGTGGGAGACAAAAACTAAAAAAACAAAGAACAACTGAAATGAAACCTAAACAGTTACAAATATGATAGATATTAATCCAACTGTATCAATAAGTTTAAATGTGAGTGATCTAAAAATATCAATTAAAACACAGAGACACAGAGAATGGTGTTCTGAGCCATTTTGACTGGGAAAGACTGACTTCAAAAGGTCTCTGGGGTGACCCTACACCCAGAAATTGTCTTCAGGCAAAAACAACTTGAGAAAATGAAAGGAGTGTAAGTCTATAGAGACAGGCAGTCTGGAACAAAGGCCTGCTGGCTTCAAACACCTGGGAGATGGACGTCTGTCTCCTGGGAAACAGAGGGGACAGCCAAACTCCTGTAAACAGGGAAATTCAAAACAACTAATGAGTAAAAGCCCAGGACCAGACAAAGCCCAGAAAGACAGGGAAAACCCTGTGTGCTGCATTCACCTTGGGCAGACCTTCATGATAAGAGGGCTGAAGCTCAAGAATGTCTCTGTCTTATCACTAACTGCTTACAAAACCAATAAGCAGACATCTCAGGGAATAAACCCCAGAGTTAATGTTTTAAAATATTGAAATTTGCAGATGACATGATCTTATATGCAGGAAATTCTGAAAAATCCACAACAAAGCTCCCAGGCTAATAAATGAACTCAGCAAAGTGGCAGTGTACAAGATCAACACCCAAAAATCAATAGTGTTTATGTACATAAGCAATGAAAACAGCAAGAAGAAATCAAGAAAAGAATCCCTTTCACAATAGCAACTAGAAGAATCACATACCTAGGAATAAATCTAACCTAGGATGTAAAGGATTTTTACACAGGAAACCACAAAACATTGCTAAAATAAATCAAAGAAGACCTAAATAAATGGAAGGACATTCTGTTTTCATAGATTGGAAGATTAAATATCATTAAGATGTCATTCCTACCCAAAGCAATTTACAGATTCAAAGCAGTCCTAATAAAGATCCCAACCACCTTCTTTGCAGAAATGGAAAAGCCAACCATTGAATTTGTATGGAGGGGTGAGGGGCCCCAAATAGCTAAGGCATCTTGAAAAAGAAGAATGAAATTGGAGGACTCCATACTTCCCATTCTTAAAACTTATTACAAAGCCACAGTAATCAAAACAGCATGTTACTACCAAAAGGAAAGGCATATTGATCAGTGGAATAGAATTGAGAGCTCAGAAACCAACTCACATTTATGGCCAACTGATTTTTAACAAGATGGAAAAGACCACTCAACCAGGAAAGAATAGTCATGTCAACAATTGGTGCTGGGAGAGCTTTATCTCCCATTTGAAAAAAAAAAAAAGAGGATCCTTATCTCACACATATGCAAAAAACAACTCAAAATGGTTCAAAGACCTTAATATAAGAACTAGAACTATCAAACTCCTAGAAGAAAATGTAGGGAAATATCTTTAGGACCTCGTGTTAGGCAATATTTTCTTAGACTTTATACCCAAAGCACAAGCAACAAAAGAAAAAACAGATGAATAGAATCACACCAAAATTTAAAAGTTTGTGCATCAAGAGACTTTATCATTAAAGTAAAATTAAAAGCTACACAGGGAGAAAATATTTGGTTACCACTTATTTGATACATGATTAATTCTAGAATATATAAAGAAATCCTTCTATTTAACAGCAAAAGGACAAAAAACCCAATTTAAAAAAGTGCAAAAGACTTGAATTGACATCTCTCTAAAGAAGATATACAAATGGCCAGAAAGCACATGAAAAGATGCTCAACACAATGATGCATCAGAGAAATGCAATTCAAAACCATGATGAGATCCCATTTCACACCCATTAGAATGGCTGCTGTTAAAAAAATAGAAAATTACACAAGCATTGGAGAAGATGCAGAGAAATAGGAACACGTGTCCATTGCTGGTGGCAATGTAAAATGGTGCAACTGCTGTGGAAGACAGATTAGCAGTTTCCAGAAAGCTGGGTATAGAACTACTATATGACCTGGCAGTCCCACTACTAGGTATATACATAGAAGAACTGAAAACAGGGACTGGAACAGACATTTGCATGCCAATGTTCATAGCGGCATTATTTACAATTGCCAAAAGATGGAAGCAATGCAAGTGTGCATCAGCTGATGAATGGATAAATAAAATGTGGTATATACATACAATGGAACATTATTCAGCCATAAAAGGGAATGAAGTTCTGATGCATGCAACAACACAGATGAACCTTGAAGACATCATGTTGAGTGAAATAAGCCAGACACAAAAGAACATTGTATGATCTTACCAATTTGAAATAATTAGAATAAGCAAACTCATAGAGTCAGAATCTAGAATATAGGTTACTTGATGTTCTAGTTTGCTATCTGCTAAAAGCAGATACCATAAAATGTGTTGGCTTTAACTTCGGGAATTTATTGGTTTAGGAGCTTACAGTTTTGAAGCTGTGAAAATGTCCAAATGAAGGCATCATCAAGACAGTACCTTCTTCCTGAAGTCTGGCTACCAGGGATCCTGGACTCCTCTGTCATGTGGCAAGGCACATGGCAATGTCTGATGGGCTCTCCCTTCCCTTGCTGTGTTCATCCCTTTCCATTTCTTGCTTCCATGGCCCTCTTTTTCTGAATTTCATTCTATTGTAAAGGACTCCAGTAAGAGGATTAAGGATAGGTCACATCTTAAGATCCTACTACTCACCAAAAGATCCTTAAGATCCTACTTATGATGAGTCCATACCCACAGGAATGGATTAACTTTAACATCCTTTTCTGGGGTACACACAGCTTCAAACCATCACACTCCACCCTCTGGACTTCAAAAAGATATGTTATTTCCATACCCAAAATACATTCATTCCATCACAGTATTAAGTACAAAGTCTCATCAAAATTGGTTATAGGTGTGGTCTTTTCTGGGGCAAAATTCCTCTCTGGCTGTGGATCTGTGAAACTTAGAGAACAAGTTATCTGCTTCCAGTATACAATGGAGGGATAAAATTTCCCTTTCCAAAGAGAGAAATCAGAAGGAAAACAAGGGTCACAGGTCCCAAACAATTCCAAAACTGTGCAGGACATACTCCATTAGACTCAAGGTCTGAATCTATGATTACAACATGACAAGAGGACAAGTTCCATACTCATCTGTGGAACAATGATTTGTCCTGGAGGCTTAATGGACCAGTAACCCACCTTTTCCAAGCACGTGCAAAGTGGCCATGCTCTCCACAAACTCTGGGGTGAAGGCTCCAACATCTTCAAGAATTGAGTCTATGGCCAGCCTCTCTGCAATACCCCATGCACCTGAGAATCCTGGGTGGTAACAACAGTTCCTGAACAATGGGCAGAAGGCCTGCCTTTTCCAAGCTCTGAGTATACTCATCCTTTCCACATACATGGGTGGACCTTCTCTCTTGGCCCAAGAAGGTGTCTTCAGTCCAGACCTCAGCTTCCATAGTTCTGCCTTTGAAGTTATCTTTCCTTCAATCTGTCCTTTTTCTGTCCCTTTTAGTCCAGGCTGGCTGTGGTTCTGTTCATACAGATCTCACAAAAATCTCAGTTTCTCATGCAGTTCACAGTGGCCCAAATCTTATCAGAGAGTAGGACTTTCCACAAATTCTTCCTGGATAACTGCATTTCCAATCCTGACTTGTAGTGAAATGGCTGACTGATTACATGTTCAGTTAAATCCTCACATGGAACACTATTCTCTGGGAACAAGTTTTCCAAAAATTCAGAATTTTCCAAACCATCAATTTCCGGTTTCTTTGTGCCCAAGAATTTGGTTCTTAGCTTATCCCTTTCCTCTTGCATTTTACTATAAGCTTCAAGGAGGAACCAGGTTGCACTTTCTACATTTAGTTTGGAAATTTCCTCAGCCTATTATCCAAGCCCATCACTCTTAAATTCTGCCTTCCATTGGACATCAGGACTCAATTTTGTCAAAAGTCTCTGCCACTTTTAGACAAGGGTTGTCTTTCTTCCAGTTTGCAATGACACATTCATTGTTTCTCTCTAAGGCCTCATCAGAAGTACCTTTAGCATCATATTGATACTGCAGGCATGGCTTTTTCCAATAGAATGGGCTGCCCAATCCGGCACCACAAAGGAGAAACATGTCTCTCAGTGAGAAGGTGCCTTTACTGCAGGTGCACAAGCAAGGAATTGGAGGAATCTTCCCCAAACCATTTCGAAGTGAGGGTGTGAGTAGGGTTTTTATAGGTAAAGAAAAGGGTATAAAGGTCAGAAAAACAAAAACAAACAAACAAAAAACCTAAATGGTGGTTCCATGATACATTCCTGTTAGGTTAGCACATCCTGTTCCAGTTTTGGTGACACATGAACTGCAGTTTAAGTTTAGATGTTCATGTGCAAGCTCCTACGTGCAGGGTCTTCATGATTTTTCTTAACTGATTGCTCAGGAATGTCCAAGTTTTTGCCTTTTGAGGAGGAGGTTTGCCATTCTCTCTGGTTTGCTTTAAGATGTTATCTTATTACTGCAAGCAGAACTGAGAGGATCTGGTTGATGTTCCTCCAGGAACTAAGTCAAAGAGTAGATTGCTAAGATTAGATTAATAGAAAACCAGCTCAGCTAGGGTATTAGAAGATCTAAGCAAAGAAATTTTTAATAGGCATATTTTCCAGCTATCAATATTTCTACCAATAGTCTCTTCAAAGCAATCTAGACCTTTTCTATCAAGCACCTCACAACTCTTCCCAACTCTTCTCTTTACCCATTATAAAGCCTTTTTTAACATTTTTGGTATTTGTAATAGCAGCACCCTAGTTTCCTGGTACCAAACCCTGTTCTAGTTTGCTAAGCTGCTGAAAGCAGATACCAGAAAATAAGTTGGCTTTAACTATGGGAATTTATTAGTTTACATGCTTACAGTTTTGCAGCTGTAAAAATGTCCAATAGAAAGCATGATCAAGATGATACCTTCTTCCTGAAGACCAGCTGCCA
This sequence comes from Choloepus didactylus, assembly GCF_015220235.1. Classification (NCBI taxonomy): domain Eukaryota; kingdom Metazoa; phylum Chordata; class Mammalia; order Pilosa; family Megalonychidae; genus Choloepus; species Choloepus didactylus. Next base: position 122,463,460 of record NC_051314.1, read on the forward strand.
GGGATCCTGGACTCTTCTGTCACATGACAAACCTCCTTCTCTGGTTTTCATTGCTTTCAGCTTCTTGCTTCTGTAGCATTCTCTATCTTTGTCTTAATTTCATTTTCTTATAAAGGACCCCAGTAAGAGGATTAAGACCCACCCTGAATGAAGCAGGTCACATCTTAACTTAAGATCCTAGCCACCAGAGGAGTGGATTAACCTTAAGCACATACTTTTCCAGGATACATACAACTTCAAACCATCACACCAGGGAATGGGGTGGTGATAGGGAATGGGAAGTTAAGGCTTAAAATATATAGGTTTTCTGTTTGGAATGATGGAAGGCTTTTGGTAATGGATGGTTGTTGTGGTAACTCAACATTGTGATCACAATGAACAGCACTGAAATATATATCTGACTATGACTAAAAGGGGAAATGTTAGATTATATATATGGTAACAGAATAAAATTTAAAAAAATCCATGGTACTACACCATACAAACAGTGAACCCTAGGTTAAACCTAAGTTAATAATATTACAATTATTAAAATGTGCTGTTATCAATTTAACAAATGTCTCTCACCTATGCAAGTTGTTGCTGGTGGGGTGGTATATGGAATCTTGTATTTATGCATGATTGATCTGTAAACCCATAATTTCTCTAATACATTAAAAAAATACAGATACTGTCTGAGTGCATAAAACACACAAGCCAACTATATGTTGACTACAAGAAATCAACTTTAAATATAAAGACACAGATTAAAAGAGAAATGAAGGAAGATATTCCATGTAAACACTAATGAAAAGAGAGCTGGAATAGGTATATTAATTCAGACAAAGCAGATTTCAGAACGAGGAAAATACCAGCAATAAGGAGGGGTATTACATAATAATAAAGGGATCAATTCTCCAAGAAGTCAAAGCAATCCTAATGTGTATGTCCTAGCAACAGTGCATCACTGTACATGAGGCAGAAACTGATAGAACTAGAAGGAGATTTAGACAAAGTTACCGTTGAAGTTAGAAACTTCAGCACTCCTCTATGGGTAATTGACAGATCCAGCAGACAGAACATCAGTAAAGATATCATTGAAACTGAACAGCATGTCCAGTCAACTAGATCTAATTGATATTTATAGACTACTTCATCCAACCACTACAGAATGTACATTCTTCTCAAACTCACATGGATCCTTCACTGAGATAGGCCACATTCTGGGCCATAAAACATACCTTAATTAAGTTAATAGAATAGAAATCATAGCAAGTAAGTCCTCAGACCACAGTGGACTTAAACTAGAAATCTGTAACAAAGAGGTAGCAGGAAAATTAAAAAATATTTGAAGATTAGATGATACACTTCTAAAAGCACACGGGTCAAAGAAGACAACATAAATTTAAAATATTTTGAACTAAATAAAAATGAAAATACAACTTATCAAAATTTGTGGGATGCAGCAAGGCAGTACTTGGGGTAAATTTATAGCATTAAATGCACATGTTAGAAAAGCAGAAAAATCTAAAATCAGTAATCTATGCTATCTCAAGAAACTAGAGAAAGAAAAGTGATTTAAGTATAAAATGAGCAGAAGAAAAGAAGTAATAAAAATTACAGCAGAAAGCAATAAAGAAAATCATGAAATAAAAAACTGTTTTTTAAAAAATGTCAATAAAATGGATAAATCTATATCCAAGCTAACTGTTCCGGTTTGCCAATGCTGCCCGTTTATGCAAAATACCAGAAATGGATTGCCTTTTATAAAGGGGCTTTATTTGGTTACAAAGTTTACAGTCAAACCATGAAAATGTCCAAACAAAGGCATCAACAATAGGTTACCTTCACTGAAGAACACTGATGGCATCTGGAAAACCTCTGTCACCTGGGAAGGCACAGGCACGTGGTTGGCATCTGCTCCAAGGTTCTGGTTTCATGACGGTTTTCTCCCAGGATGTTTAGGTGGCCGGCAGTATTCTCTTAGTTGCTCCCAGGCAAACTCCAGACTAGCAAAAGTCTACTTTCAACAGCCACCTCCAAAATGACTCTCTCAGCTACAGCAGCACTGAGATCCTTCTGTTTGTCAGCTCTTTCATATGGCTCCATTGATTTAATTAAGACCCACCCTGAATGGGTGGGGTAACACCTCCATGGAAATTATCCAATCGAAGGTCTTGCCCACAGTTGATTGAGTCACATCCCCATCCATCAAAGGATTCCAACCTAATCAACTGTAATACAACTGCCCTCACAAGATTACATCAAAGAACATGGCATTTTGGGGGACATAATACATCCAAACCGGCACGCTAACCAAGAAAAAAAGAGAGATGACACAAATTACCAATTTCAGAAATGAAAGAGAAAAATATTACTGATCCCATGGGCATTAAAAAGATAATTAAAAAAATGTTATGAACAACTGTTGACAAATTTTATGATGAGTTAGATGAAATGGACCAATTTCTTGAAAGATACAAACTACCAAAACACACATAAAGGGAAGTAGATCATCTGAATTGGCCTATTCCTATTAAATTAATTAAATCAGTAATTGATAGTCTTCCAAAAAAGAAAGCACCTGACTTCACTGGTAAATTCTAATGAACATTTAAGGTGGGGTGGAAGAAATAATAATACCAATTTTCCACAGTCTCTTCCAGAAAAACATTTAGTTCAAAATATTTTAAATTTCTCTTCAGATTTCTTCCTTGATCCATTTATTATTTTGGAAGGGTGTTGTTTAATCTACAAATATTTCAGGATTTCCAGCTGTCTTTCATATTTTGGTTTCCAGTTTAATTCCATTGTAGTCTGTGAACACCACTTTATATGATTTCTATTTTTAAAATTGGATAAGGAATGTTATGTGTACCAAAATGTAGTCTATCTTGGTAAATGTTCCATACAAGCTGGAGAAGAAAGTGGTGGATGAAATATTCTATACTGTCAATTACATCAAGTTGATTGATAGTGCTGTCAGGTCAATTATATCCTTTCCAGTTTTCTTCCTGCTTGATCTATCAATTAGTGAAAAAAATGTGTTGAAGTATACAACTATGATAATGGATTTGTCTGTTTGTCTCATTTTTCTATCAGTTTTTGCTTCACGTATTTTATGTTCTGTTGTTTGGTGCATGTAAAGAATGTAATTCTTTGCCTTCTTGGAGAAGTGACCTCCTTAACATTATGGAATGTCTCTCTTTATCTCAGTAATTTTCCTTGTTCTGATTGTATATGTAATCATAATTTTATGTTTATATAGTAAAAAGTGAATTGGTAGTTGAACAGCTATAAAAATGTTAAAATTTTAATTAAATCTTTCTTAAAAAATAGAAATGAATGAATCGGGTTTGCATGTACTTCACACTAATTCACACTCCATTGTAATAACTTTTTAACTGCATTCACTGGTTTAACTGTAATTTCATACAAGCAATTTTTATTTTAGAGTGCTTGTGGCTGAATCTAGAATTGGGAAGAGCTGTCAGTAAAAGGAGAAAAAGTAGAAAGTAGAAAAAGCAAATGTATTAATCATTTTCTTGTTTGTAAGTGGTTTATTTAAAAAGCATTAGGTTCTGATTGTTCATATTTTACATGCCTTTCCCAAACACTTCTCTTTGTATTCATGCATTTTAGAAGTTATGACTGTCAGAAAAGTAAATACAAAAGAGATAATTAACTGAGTTAATATGTTAAATATCATTTTGTGCTTTTCTATCTGTGGTACAGAATAAATAAAAGTTCTAGAAAATGCCATAAATTCTAAGGCTATTTATTTATTTACTCAACCAGTAAATGTGTTAGTCCCTAAGGTTACAAATATAAGTAAGCATTGTCCATCAAGGCATTTGCAATGTATGGTGAACAAGACATGAAAATTACAGTGCAGAGAAGACAGTGATAAATCTGAGCCTGGGCTGTGTTGACTATGTAATTTGTCCTCATCCAAATGAGTAGGCTGTGGAAAGTCTTCACAGCTGAAAAGAATTTTCTGGGATATTTAAGATTTAACCAAATGAAAGTGAGAGAAAGATATTTCAGACATAAGATACAGCATATTCGAAGATACTGTTTTCTTTCTCAAGGCTTTTCCTATGCTCTTTCAAGTTGACAACAACAAAATATATTTGCTGGTTCTCAGGGGTTATGAGGAATTGAAAAAGAAGCTGGTATAACTCCCACACTCAGGAAATGCATGTGAGTGAAAGACGACCAATAAAATTGAATGTTTAAAAAAGCAGAATATATGTATCACAGGAAAGTAAATAGAAAAATAACTGTGTGTGTGCGTGGGCGAGTGTGTGCAAAGGGCGTTTCTGCTTACGTTTAAGTATACAGCAGGCATTAGTTTTGCCAAGGCTGTGGTAGATTCTCTGTGGCTTTGAGGGAATGTGCAGTCCAGCCTATGAAGAGAACAAGGTCAGAGGTGCTATTTGCTATTTACTGATTATTTGGCAGAAATAAATGGCATGAATTATGTGTGAACTGCTTAAAGGAAAGTGTGACATCTTGCTATATCTGTAAATATATATTTTTGACAATGGAAAGACTACAAAGAACATAATATGGGGAACATTTCTGGAAAATAAGGTAAACAAGATACTGGTTGAGAAAATGAGGTTGATCTAAATAATTCATAAATATTCTAATGATGTTCATAAAGAGAGAAGACTAAGCTTTCATACTTATCAGCATACAAAATTTGACCCTGGCATAAATTATGTGGAGGGGAGTATGAAAACTCAGGAACTGTGTGGGTTTGGCTTGAATCCAAATTAATCACCCTTTTATTAGAAATTAATATACACAAGTTTGTGGATTAGCATTAACTCCATTTACAACCACAGTAATGACACAGAGAAGCTGTCAGCTTCCTTGGGGTCTGTCTCCACTGAGAGAACTGCTTTGTTGGGGAGCATGTGTTTTCAAGAGCAGCCAGCCTCCAGGGGCCAAGCGAGGCAGCCGAAGAAAAGCCCAGAGGCTTGGTTCAACGTGGAAAACTCTGACGGTCACCCCTCATCTTTTCCTCTGCCTACTCCTGCAGACACCTTGCACCCCAAACTTTATCTTAGCATATGTTTATGGAGAACACAACCTGGACATCAGGCAAGGGGCTTTGAAATCTGGGTCCATCACTATCAACAAACAGTGCAGGCTGGATGTCTTTTCCCATATTGCTACCAGTGTGAGCTGTGGGCAGATATGTTTTTTTAACAAATCCTGTTAAAGCAAGCACATGTACTTTTCAGTTGTCAGGAGGAGGCAAATTGGACTAAGGATGAGAAGAATTCACACTGTGAAATAAATTCACAGTAAAATAAAATATTTCCTTAAATTTCAGATATCTTGGTCCTCCTTCAGAATCAATAAGCAGCATTATTTATGTTTTTATTCATTCATTTATCATATAGTCAAATTGGTTCTATTAATAAAACAAGGAGGAACTGATTTGTCAACCTTCACATAGAACTGCAGATGAAGTTGAAAAACAAGACCTCTTTTAAAGACAAAAAGCATCAAATGCAAGAATTTGGAGTCTGTTTTCAAATTCACAATTGTTATATTTCTTCCCATATATGAAATGCAAAGCCTGGAAGTCAAGGCTTTGTTTGGCAATCATATAGAAAGCATCCACCAGAAAAGGCACTGAACAACCTGTTTCTTTTTAAATTGTCCACTTGCAAACATTTACAATAGGAGGCAGTCTACATTGCATCCTGTCTTTTGCTGCATTTCAGCATTTCCTTTAGCCCTGCTTTAAGCACTTACATTTAATTTCAAAATTCTATCTTTTAAAATGCATCTGGTTATTACTTTTCCTTGATTTCATTCAGCTGTATACATTCGTGATCATCTGAATATTTATTTTCCTTATAAATCATCAAAATAAAGAGATGTTTGAGGTTGCCTTAGAATTCCAATTTGCTTGGTTTTCTTTTTTCCAGCTTTTGTTCAGGTGTCTTAAATACTCCCAGCCTTCATAAATACATGTTAGTGCCACAAAGCCAGGTTTAGAAAAAAGTTTGGAGATACTGCTGCTGCTGCTGGTGGTGAAAGTGTACTTTCCCAGTAAAAATCTCTGTGAAAGTTCTGCAGGACACCAGGCAGAGAAAGCAAGCTTAACTGTGTTGCTCTGTCAGTGAATTGAAAATATCTTTTGTTTTAATCTTCCCTGTGGAAGACAAAAACACTGTTCTGTCACCCACCACTAAAGTGTGTCCCAGAGACATAATTCTTGTCAGATTTTCTTCAATTCACTGTGCAGCATCCACGTCTTCGTAGAATATCAGGACTTTGAGGGCAAAACACAGAATAAGGAAAGGAAAGCTATTATGTGCACAGTTTCATTTAATTAATGCTTAATTTTAAAGCATTGCTTAACTCAGGTAAGGCTTAAAAGGAGACATGATCATGTTTAATCAGAAAAAGGAAAAAAATGAATATTAGTTAACAAAGGACTGTTACACTATATAGATAGAAATAAGAGAAAATAATAAAGAAGAAAAGGAATCATTTAAAGCAGACTCAAAACATCTGTACAGTATTCACTGCAGGTTTGTAAAAACAGTGCATGCTGCTTCCTTTTAATCTTTAAATCTTACATCTTCACAGAGTGAAAATATTTCCAGGGAAGACAACCACAAGGCCAAAAGTATGACAAACTTGTGAAATTCTTCCCCTGTCCACTGGAACTAAGCAGCAGCAAGCAGCTTAGGTAGTTAAGCCTTATTCCTTTTCTCTGAGTGTGTCTGAAAAGTAAAAATACTATCATTTCTTCCTCATGCCTGTCAAAATTTAGTAGTAAGATGAGGAGAAAAAGGTATCGGTAACACCCTGGCATTGATATATTGAGCATTATCCATTGCGGAACGCTGGTAACACTGGATCTGATTAGGTACCTGGCAACCAAATCTTACAGCAGGTTACCTCTCAGGCCATGAATTTCAACTGTCATCGCATTATACGGAGGTATTAGCACTACAGGTTAACACTTAACATTAGCCCGACACCGTTTTGTCACACCTTCAATTTGATAAAATCCTTTAGAGCCGTGCAACTCTCCCCCTGATGACAGAATGGTTCCTTGAACTTTAGATGTGGTTTTAGAGAAGATATAGGGCCTTTTGCTCAGAAATGTTTTGGAATCTCACACTGTTCACAGCAAATGTTTCTATGGTTTGGTTTCAAAATGTTAAGGTTCAAAATGTAGAAAAAAAAAAGTTACAAGATGGTTCAAAAAGACACAGGCAGTGCAATCACACTGAACTCCCTCATAATCCTCCATGTCTTGAGTCTTGGATGTTTTGATGGTGGACCATTCATTTTTTGGGTTTTTGTGACACAAGACCTACAAATCCAGTATTGTCATAAGGGTTATGAATAAGGGTTATGAATAGTGATGGATTAAAATGTGGTCCTGGCTTGAAAAAAATCAGTCTCTTTTGTTGAGGAATGGCATTCCAGAGTTGTCATTTATACCTTCTCAACTGCTGCACTTCTTTGAGTGAAGATATTGGGGATATGGACTTTGATCTTTTCAGGTGCCGTCTAGTTAGGTTATTCTCCTTTTCATTGACCTCAGCTTTTAGTTTATCCAGCTTTTTCTTTTGAATCTCAAATCCTTTTTGAAGTCCTTCCATTCTTTCTTTCAGGTGTTCCAACAAAGCCTGTGCTTGGGCAGCATCATCAGATCCCGTACTCAATTTCCGTGCTACATGTATTCTATCCACATGTGCTAAGTGGGGACCTGAACACTGTGTCTACATAATAATCAGGATTTAGAAGGTTTAGAAGGTTTGTAAGTTCAAAGTTTGAGAACAGTTTTCCTAGAGAAACTGCAGGGGATGGATTGGGAGAAACTTCGATTTTGAAAGTATATTTTATATTGGGTTGAGTGGCACCATTCGAGGAGAAGTTGCAGAGTTATTGCCTACTGCCCAACCTGGGGAAAGAGGGTGACAAATAGAGGCAGGACCCATGCTCACTTGCCCAGACATGTTCCGGGAGACAGAAGATGCCCTAGAGTTTGTGGGTAGAAAGGATGAGGGCTGATTCCACATGGCCTGCTTATCTCCTGTTGTGATATTAACTGATTAGGGAACTTAGGTTGATTTCTGTACTGGCTGGCAGCTATGTAACAGGGGGCTGATTTCTATTTAAGACCTGAGCTGGTGTTATCTGTGGCTGGAAAGATTACCAATTAACCATTCTAGTAAGAAATGGATTATATTATTTAAGAGCCTTCATCTAATATATTATATATGTTTTATATAACCAACAGATTATAAATAGTATAGTATTTATTATGAAAGATATTATATAGGTTATTTATAGATATTTCATATGTTAAAAGCTTTAATAAATATATAAAGGGTTTCCATTCTCTTTTTTTTTCCCCATAAACATGATCATATGTATCTCACTAGCATAGACTGAGCTATACTGTTAAGTGAATGGCTTTTTGTTAAAAATATAAATATTGAAATTCTTTCAGTGTTGTTGCATATACATTATTACTCTTATTTTGACTGACTATACCATCCTCTAGCATGTAACACATGATATCTTTAAGCAATCCCATTTTGAAGGACTCAGTCGCTGATACCTGAAAATGCTTTATGGACTTTTTTGGCTCCCCAGATCCATTAATTTTAAATTTTAGTATAAGAAATTTATGTTCATAACAAATCTTTGGATTCGTATACCCCAAACTTTCTAAATAATCCCCTGAAGAACACATTTGCCAGTGTGAGTGTGTCTCTTTTCCAATAAAGGAGCTCATTAGCTTTTGCCAGTCTGGTGATCAAAAACAGTGGTCTTCATTTTATTTTACATTGCATATCATTTATTATGAGGATGGATAAGCATCTTTTCACATTTTTAATTGATTTGTGTTTTTGTGTGTGTATGAAATGCATATTCATGCATTTATAAAGGTTGGCTGCCTTTTTCTTCAGATGTGCTCTTATTATATGTGACTATAAATCATGTGTTACATAAATTACAAGTATTTTCTTTTTCTTTAGTCTGGCCAAATCTGTGATTCTTAAACTTTCCCTTCATTTGTACATTTTCTTGGCCTTTTCCAAACAAAGATTAAACATGCATTCTCATGTGCTTTCATCTCTTATACATAGTTAATGTTTATTATTTCATCCACTTGTAGATTTTGAGACACAGGGAACTAAGTTCATTTTCCCAAAACTATTGGCAATTGTTAAATATACAGCTTATTAAATATTCTGTAATATATTGTCTGATTCACTTGATTTAACATTTTTTGTGTCTACTAAATGTCAAGGTATAAAATGATAGCACCAATGGACCAGAGTCTATCCTCATCACACTTAGAACTTTTGGAGAAAAAACTATCTATCAAATAATCACAGAAATTGTTCCAAATTAGAATTTTGGTTGTTGCCTAAAAATAAAAGTAAAGTATAAATATGATGCTATGAGAAATATAATAGAGATAATTGGCCTGGTTCAGGGGATCCATGAAGTTTTCTCAACAGGAGTGTAGATTGAAGTTAGGTATTATAAGAGAATTCTCATAGTTCCTTAGGTAAAGGGAAGGGGAAGAGAGTGTTCCAAGCAAAAATAGGATGTGTAAGCCCCAGTGGTGTAAGTGAGAATGGCCTGTTCAGTGAAAGAAGGACAATGTGACAAGTTATCAGATACAGGCACAAGTGTAGTATGATGTGGAAATGGACAGGCAGACAGGGTCACACCAGAGCAGACAGTGTGAGAATTACTTATTATTTAAAATAGGCCAGGCCTTGCAGTTGTTGTGGGCATGTAGAGAAGTAGATACCTAGGAGAACTTTCATATTTCTTTCTTTTTTCTTCTTACATCGATTTTATTGAGATTGTTCACATATCATAGAGTCATCCAAAGGGTACAATCAGTTACCCAAGGTACCATCACACAGCTGTGCATCCATCACCCCAATTAATTTTTTTTTCAATTTTTAGAAAATTTTCATTACTCCAAAAAAGAAATAAAAACAAAAAAGAAAACTCAAATCCTCCTATACCCCTAACCACCCCACCCCCATTATTGACTCATAGTATTGGTATAGTACATTTGTTACTGTTGATGAAAGAATGTTAAAATACTACCAACTGTAGTACATACTTTGCAATAGGTATATTTTCCCCTATATACCCCTCTATTATTAACTTGTAGTTATAGTGTCATACATTTGTTCTAGTTCATGAAGGAGATTTCTAATATTTGTACAGTTAATCACAGAGATTGTCCACCACAAGATTCACTGTTTTATACATTCTGATATTTTAACCTCCAACTTTCCTTCTGGTGACATACGTGACTCTAAGCTTCCCCTTTCCACCACATTCACACACCACTCAGCACTGTTAGTTATTCTCACAATAACGTGCTACTGATACCTCTATCCATTTCCAACACTTAAGTTCAACCTAGTTAAACGTTCTGCTCATAATAAGCAACTGCTTCCCATTTTTTAGCCTCATTCTGTATTCTGGTAGCCTATATTTTATGTCTATGCATTTATGTTTTATAATTAGTTGATATCAGTGAAACCATAAAATATTTGACCTTTTGTGTCTGACTTATTTCACCGAAAATAATGCCATCAAGGTTTCTTCATCAACCCATTTTTTTTAGATGGTTGTGTTCGCACATCATACATTCCATCCTAAGTAAACAATTGATGGTTCCCTGTATAATCACATATTTATGCATTCACAACCATCACCACTATTTATATAAGGACATCTCCATTTCTTCCAGAAAGAGGGAGGAAGCATCAAAGAAGGTAGAGAGACAAAAGAAAAAGAAAAAGAAAAAGAAAGAAAAAAATCACAGCTAAAAAGCAACGAAAGGAAAGATAGAATTAAACTAAAGTACAACAAATGAATCAGACAACATCACCAATGCCAAGATTCCCATATCCCTCCCTTAAATCCCCCTTTTATAGGCATTTAGCTTTGTTATATTGCCTTTGTTACATTAAAGGAAGCATAATACAATGCTTTTGTTAACTATAGTCTCTAGTTTGCATTGACTGTATTTTTTCCCCAATACCACCCTATTTTTAAAACCTTGCAAAGTTGACATTCATTTGTTCTCCCTCATGTAAAAACATGTTTGTACATTTTATCACAATTGTTGAGCATTCTAGGTTTCACTGAGTTATGCAGTCCCAGTCTTTATCTTTCCTCTTTCCTTCTGGTGTCCCACATGCTCCTAACCTTCCTCTTTCAGCCATACTTACAGTCATCTATGTTCAGTGTACTTACACTGTTTTGCTACCATCACCCAAACTTGTGTTCTAAACCTCTCATTCCTGTCTTTTTCTATCTGTCTGTAGAGCAGTATCTTGTTGACAAACTCTGTCATTGTCTGTCAGAGAATATTTTAAACTCTTCCTCATATTTGAAGGACAGTTTTGCCAGATATAGAATTCTTGGTTGGTGGTTTTTCTCTTTCAGTATCTTAAATATATCACCCCATTTCCTTCTTGCCTCCATGGTTTCTACTGAGAAATCTGCACATAGTCTTATCAAGCTTCCTTTGTATGTGATGGATCCCTTTTCTCTTGCTGCTTTCAGGATTCTCTCTTTATCTTTGACATTTGATAATCTGATTATTAAGTGTCTTGACATAAGCCTATTCAGATCTATTCTCTTTAGGGTACACTGCCCTTCTTGGATCTGTAATTTTATGTCTTTCATAAGAGATGGGAAATTTTCATTGATTATTTCCTCTATTATTGCTTCTGCCCCTTTTTCCTTCTCTTATCCTTCTGGGACACCCATGACATGTACACTCATGCACTTCATGTTGTCATTCAGTTCCTGAGACGTTGCTCATATTTTTCCATTCTTTTCCCTATCTGTTCTTTTGTGTCTAGGATTTCAGGTGTCTTGTTCTCCAGTTCCTGAGTGTTTTCTTCTTCCTCTTGAAATCTGCTGTTGTATGTCTCCATTGTGTTTTTCTTTTGTGTTGTGCCTTTCATTTCCATAGATGCTGCCAGTTGTTTTTTCAAACTTTCGATTTCTACCTTATGTTTGCCCCATGTTTTCTTTATGTCCTTCATCTCTTTTGGCATATCGTCCCTGAACTCATTGATTTGGTTTTTGAATTGATTTAGCATATTTCTTTGAAAATCTTTAATTGATTTTTTCATTAAAGTGAAACAATATCTCAACTGTATCTCAAATGAGGTGTAAGTTTGTTCCTTTGACTGGGCCATATCTTCATTTTTCCTAATGTAATTTGTAGTTTTCTGTTGTCTAGGCATCTGGTTTCCTTGATTATCCCAATCAGATTTTCCCAGTCCAGAATGGGTTCAGGTCTCAGAATGGGGCTATATTCACTGTCAAGTTTCCCTGAGGGTGTGTCTTAGAAGATTGAAGACTTTTCTGTGAGGCCTCTAGCTGCTGTGCTTTTCCTAACCTGCCCACAGGTGGTGCCTGTCAGCCTGTTGCTCCCAACTGGTGTAAAGATGTGTGGTCCCTTTAGTTCTCAGCTTAGGTTTTTTCTGTTTTGACTGTCTTTCCCCAGGCCCTGGGGTCTGAGTTCTGAAGGGAAGGTAGGCACTAGAGCTGAGCCTTATCTCCTTCCTCTTAGGGAAGATACACCCCCTAGGGAGTTATCTTCTGCATTTGAATTATTCCTTTCTCTCTCTGGCTCTGTTTACTCCACCCCTGTCTGGGTCAGAGTGCTGTGAACTGAAAATGGCTGAGGCTCCACAGAGCCACTCAGGTATAGACAGAGAAAAAGGGAAAGAAGCCCCTTTTCAGAGCCAGTCCACAGCCTCCAAGTTTTGCCCATCAGTCAGTGAGAGCATCCAGTCTTCTGGACTCCCTTCCCAGGGCACAGTTGTTTTCTGGCTAAGACCAGCCGTCTCTAAAAGCCTCTGTATTTTTTTTTTCATTAATATTTTTTCCATCAGCCCCACCCCCTCTCTACTGGGAGCAACTTCAGGTACTTTGTTGCTTGTTAGGGATTTGTCTGTATTTGTAGCTTGTATTCAGCAGTCCACATTTCTTAATGAAAACCCCAGTTGGAGCTAGGTTGCACTATATTAGCTCTCTCCGAGAATGCTGCTTCTCCCACAGTGAGATCTTACAGCTCAGCCTGCCATGGGAGGAGGGGGCTCCTGGTGTGGTTCCACAGTTTTTACTTATAGTTTTTATGCTGCAGTCTCAACCATTCCACCAAATCCATGTTGGTGTATGATGTGTGAACAGTCACGGTTGTCCCCCAACAGTTGTTCCAGATTATTCCTGGTTGTTTATTAGTTGCTCCAGGGGACTAACTAAATTTCACACCTCTCTGTGCTGCCATCTTGCCCCTCCTCTCTTTCTTTTTTTTAATAATTTAAAAGGTTGTGGCATTCATTACTATAGAGACAGATTTGGCAGATGATATCATTGTGGCTTTTTGGTTTTCATTTTGGAGATGTTGAGTCGAGTTGTTAATATTTGAAGTATTAAGAACAGATATTAGTTGACAAGGAAATGTATGAATTCAAATTTAAAGAAGAAATCTTATCAGCTATCTATCTGTCCTTCAGCTTTTTATTTGGAAATGATTTCACCTTAGAAGAGAGTTGCAAAAATAATTCATAACCCACTATAGAGAACTTCAATATACCCTCTACCCACATATCCAGAATTACAAACTTTCAACATTTTGCCACATTTGTTCTATCATTCTATCATCTATCTGTCTGTCTGTCTATCATCTATTTATGTATTTTCTAAACTTTTTAAAGTAGGTGGCATACATCATCCTCCTTGAACATTTAGTACTTCCATGTACATTTTCTAAGAAAAAGGTTAATTATTTAACCTCATTAAATGCAGTTATCAAGTTCAAGAAATTTAACATTGATATAAAGCATAAATCTATATTCCATTTTTTTAATTGTACTAAATACTGTTCTTTTGGGCATTTTCTCCTACATTATTCAATCCAGTCCAGGATCATGTATTGCACTTGATTGTCACTGTCATCTTAGATTGTGGAAACATATGTACAATGTAAAATTTCCCATCTTAACTACTCCCAAGCATACAGTTTGGTGGAATCAATCACATTAACAATGGTGTGCTACCCTCACCTCCATCTGTTACTAAAACTTTTCCATCACTCTAAACAGACAGCATGCATCCACTATGCAATAACTCCCCATTCTTCCTGCTGTCCCTGTTAGCCTGTACTCTACTTTCTGTCTCCATGAATTTGTATACCAAAGCTATTTCAGATAAGTGGAATCATACAATATCTCTCCTTTTGTTTCTGGCTTATTTCACTCAACATAATATCTTCAAGGTTCATCCATGTTGTAGCATGTATCAGAACTTCATTCCCTTTTTGGCAGAATAATATTCTAATGTATGTATATACCACATTTTGTTTATCCATTCATTTGTTGATGGGCATTTGAGTTTCTTCCACCTTTTGGCTATTGTGGATAATGCTGCTATGAACATTGGTGTATGAATATCTGTTCAAGTCCATGCTTTCAGTTTTTCTGAGTATATACCTAGAAATGAGATTGCTGGGTCATATAGTAATTCTTTCTTTAACTTTTCTGAGGAACTACCAAACTATTTTTCATAGTGGCTGCACCATTTTACATTCCCTCCAACAATGTGTGAGGGTTCCTATTTCTCCACATCCTTCCCAGCACTATTATTTTCTGTTTTTTTGTTTTGTTTTGTTTTTAAACAATAGCTATCCTAGTGGGTGTGAGGTAGAGATATATATTTAGAAATCACTTAATAATAGGTGGTAATTGAAACCAGGCATCTAGATGAAGATGCCAAGAAAATATAGACTAATAAAAGGAGTGTTTAATAATAAGGAAGTGCTGAATGGTGTTGAATGCTATTGAGAGCTCAAATAAAAGAAAAATAAAAGCATCCATTTAGTGGGACAGAGATATTGTGTGACCTAAAACAGAGCTGATGCCATGAAATGATAGGGGCAGGAACCAGGTTGTAGTGGGTTTAATAATAAGAGCAAAAGATGAGAAATAGAGTCTAAATGCAGACAACATTTTGAGAACCTTGCCTTTTGAAAAATGGTAGTGAGGGCAGTAGGTATAGAGTGATTTACAGTCACATGAGGTGAAAAATTTTATTTAAACTGATGGGAAAAATGCTACTAGGAAAACACTGAATATTCAAAAGTGAAGAGGAGTGATTGATATTGTATAAGCCCTAGATGGCAGAAGGGGAATGAATCCAAATGCAGATGGAATTAGCCTTATTGAAGAGTAAGAAGAACATATCTTTCTAACAGGATAGAAGTGGTACAGGATACATGCAGATATAAGTAGGTTTGTGTCTTGGTGGTAGAAAGCTGTGAGAGTTTCAGTCTGATGACCAGATGACCAACTTTTATTTCTCTGTGTTAAAGGTCATCTTCTGAGAATATGAGAGGATGTGAAAGAGTAAGATATTTAACAAGAGTGGAGAATTTGTGGTAAAATTGATTTTAGACAGTGCAAGAGAGTGATGACCTGATAAAAGTAGCAGGACTCCTGGCAGCATGAAAGCAATTTCATGTCAGTGACAATGAATTTATGTTCCAACAAATCTGACCTGTTCTAGCAGCATTGCTTTTTTTTTTTTTGGTCAGGCATTCATAGAAACAGATAGTTGATTTCAAATACAGTTATGATTTTGGTGAACAAGTAGGACCAAAGGAGGTTCAAGGGAGTTTAGTGTGTTGGCAGAAGTGTTTTGAAATAGCATGCCACGGAATTAAGCTGACAAAGAGAAAAGTAAAGAAATAAGCAGCCTGTTCCAGTAGATTGGGACACAGTAGAGTTGGCATGGGGCTGGAGATGCTAATGAGATCAAAGCATTTTCAGGTCGGAAAGAGCTGAATGAGCACAATGGAAAGATGAGGCTGTGTGCAGAGGGTGGCAGGTTTTAATATGACATTTGAAGATAAAAAATAATTTAGGTTTGGATGAAGACCAAGGTGCTCCCTGGGGAGTAGTTGACTAAGGCATGATGGAGAAGTTATTTGGAGGTGGGGAGGCAAAGAGACTGAATGGCTGGGGTATAGGAGGATCATGCCCGTGGACATTGATAGAAGGGCTGGAGATGGAGAGGAAGATGTGGTTCATCATTATTGATGAATGTGCAGGATGCGTGGGAGGACATAGCAAGCAGCAGTGAGGAGAGGGAAAGTGAACTTTTATGGGACTTTCATAAATAAGTGGGAGAGGCTTGAGAAGGGTAATATCTGAACTATGTTTCTGAGTCATCAGGTACAAACAAAAAAGAAAGCCAAAGGTAGAAATTTAAGGTAAGGTAACTTCTTTCATACCTACAGACTGATGACCACTGATCTTCCAAATTCCATACAGTTTTTTGCTATACTGTACCATATACTATATTATGCTATAATAAATAAAATGTAGATATCATAGAGTGGATTTGGACATCAGCTACCATTAAGAATTATAAATTATAATTTTAATGAATAAGGCCAAAAATGTAATTTCTGTTATGATAAATCTATACATTTTTCTAGCTATCCTGGGGTGTCCTTATTTCTTATAATCTTTATCACAAGGTGAAATTTTTGCTCATTTTTTTTCCCTTTAAGGCCTTAGACTTGACATGGGTATGTTCTCTCATTAAGCAGTCTTTAAGTCCAACCTTTTATTCATTTATTTTACATAGGAAGATTTATGGTTTATGAAATACTTTTAAAAGTTTCCTAAGTTTATAGCATATTAAAACATCATTTTCACTGCCAAATACTGACAGGTATTTTGTTGGGGAAAGTGGACTACAAATCAGCTGTTATGTGAGAACTTCCTTTGTAGTTTTTCACTGACTCTTTAACAAAATAGCACACGTCATATTCGATTTTTGTTATAACCTAAAGTCTTGCCTGGAGGTTCTTATGCCAGATAACCAGCTGTATGATTTCATTAGTTCCAGTTTGCACCAATTTTATATTTTTTCACACCTATGATTCTTCTACAAACTTTTCAAATATACTCTTCAAGTTGGTGAGTATGATTGCTTTCACTTACTTGCTTCTCTCTAGAAGTTAGAAAATACATTACTCTTGGATATAAATTTCAATCCTTGACGCAGAATGTATTAAACGATAGTTTGGGAGCAAATAATTTCTGTAAAAATATAGTATGTGTTCATTTTATAAATGATGGTGCGAATTCCGAATCCAACTGTTTCTTTTGTTTTGTTTTTCTTGCCTTGGCATTTAATTATAGTTTTATTTTTCCAACTGTCTATCATCTTTAATCAATTAATTCATTGAATGAGCCATATTTTCCCACTGTTTTGAAATGCTGATCAGTATTTCAAATATTATCTGGTTTTGGATAACAGAATCCACTGAATAATAGATTATTTCAGTGATAAGATAAGCTTATATTGACCTGATTTCATACATACAGATACATTATTTTTCAGAAAGGTATGCCCATTTATAGATTAACCAGAAACATGTAATTAAATGCCTATTTTCCTGCACATTGTCCTACTCAGTGTAATTTCATTTGGCTTATCAGTATTTACTGATTTGAAGGGTGAAAGTGATATATCATTAATTTTTTAGTTTGTATTTCTTTGGTGGTGAAATAAGTCTTTTAATGTGCTTATTAATGATAAAAATCTTTACATTCTCAACAAACATGCTTCTGTAGTTTGACTTAACTGTTTTTCTTTTATATTTCTTTCCTCATCTGTATGTAACTAGAAAGTTATAGTTATTTACCTGTACTTTCTTTTAATCCTTTGTTAGTTTTATTGCCTCATGGTTTACATTTAGCATTTTGGTTAATCTGAAATTTTTATGAGTGCATGTTGTGAAATTAGTGATGGAAATATATGTAATGCCCTGTTTTTGAACCAATTTTCCACCTGATTCTATTACTTTTTAAACTTTTCTTAGATAATTCTCATTCTGTTCTCTATCCTCAGCAACAATAGTCATTTTCCTTTCTCTTCTGAGGACAAAATTAGTTTAATTTTTCCAGATATTTAAACAAAATTCTTATACTCCAATATACCTTTAAATAAACCACAATTTCTGCTTGTGAATGTATAAATTTGCCAAACATTTTCAGAAAACAATTTAGCAAAGTATAAAAAATCCTTAATGACTTTCTTATTTTATTCCAGTTTTTCTATTGCTGGAAATTTAAGCACTGCAAACATAGCATATTACAAATTTACATATTAAGACTACTTGTTATATTAAAAAAAATTTGCAGTATTCTAGTGTATAGATGTGCCGTAACTTATTTAACAACTCCCTTAATTGTGAATGTTTCAGTTGTTGACCATTTTTGTTTTGTTTTGTTTTCCATTCTATTTGGTAATAAACCAAAATAATCTGTGCTGTGTAAATTTGAACATCTTTTGAATATTTATTGATGAGAAATTGTGTACAATGGAAATGCTGGTGGACCACTTGCATATTTTATAATTTAATAAGTACTTATAAATAATATTTTACTCACAATCATTTGCCAATTCAAAAAGTATCAGTGGTTTAAAATATTTAGTGAGTTCATGGGTGAAAATTGTTCCATTTTTGTAAATTTCCATTTCTTTATTCATTAATGAGATTGAAGATTTCATAATTTTATGAATTACCTCATTTCTTTTATCTATTTTTTGGTTGTTCATTGGCATTGTCTCTTTAATTTAGATGGTGTAAGTTTGTGTGCTTTTGTGTGTGCGTGATTGTGTAATAAAATACAATCTGGGTGGATAGAAAAAAGATAGCAGGCTGGTAGCTAAAGAGATACAGAGTTATTTTACAAATGTAGAATTTACCCAGTTCCTGAGAGAGATGAGTTTTCCCCCTACAAATATCACAATCCATTGAATAATAGATTATTTCAGTGATGAAATAAATTTTATATCAACCTAATTTTTAAAAAAAGACTTACTATCCAATTTAAATGTTCAATTCTTCATCAGTATAGTTGTGTTTTAGCCACTGTCCATGCATTCTTTGCATTATTCATTATACAGAGAAAAATGAGAAGGAAAAATATATATTCCTTAATCCATTTCTTTCAAAAACTAATTCAGAGAGGAACAGAAATGTTTAAAACTTATTATAGAAAGTTAAAAGCATTCTTATGGATAAAGAGGACTGTAAAGTGAAAAGAAAGATTTAGACTCTCATTTCTTCCCTTTTTTACCCCTTAAGTATTATACCTAAATGCTTATTTGTACATAAGAATGAATGCATTCTTCACTACCTAATCTGACACAATGACTGCTTAACTCTTTTCTTCACATTTCTATTAGACATTAAAGAGAAAAAGCTACAATTTATCAAGACTGAGCAGAAGCAATCCAAGTCTTCCCAGGAAAAAAAAAAATGCCTAAGAATAAGCAAAAAGATATGGTAAATAGGGAAGAGGTAACCTATACAGAACTTAAATTCTCCAAATCTCAACAGAAGCAAAGAATACTCAAGACTGACCAGAGCACTGTTATATCAAGTGAACAGCAAACAAATTATATGGAACTGAAATTTCACAAATCTTACCTCCAGCAAAGAAAATGGTTTGTTAGGGGAAAAAGAAAAGGTATGGTTGTTATTATAAATATTTTGTTAGCTAGATCGTGATTCTTGGTTTGCTTCTCTCTAACTCATTACAAAATTGCTCCATGACACTAATTATCGATCTTCAGCAACTGTTTTAGAATACTGCCATGAAATAGCTTCTCTCTGAAATACTTCTCCACTGTGTTCATTTATTAAAAAATATCATTGACCCAGGAACTGACCGAATTGCTTTACTTATAAGAAGAATTTCTTTAATTGTATGGAGATTGCATAAATTCTAAGCTTCTTTCCCATGCTATTTTCAAACAGTTCCTGAATATTAGCTTTCAATTCTGTGTAGTCTCATTCAGTTGCACAAATACTTAACTGAATTCTTACTTTAGGCTTATCATGGGACCTGCAAAGATGAAGAAACAATGATCTTCAAAGAACATAATTTATTGTTTTATCAAAGACATATAGGAAAAAGTTTTAATATATTTTGGAGGTAAAACTTATAAGACTTTTTGTTTGATTATTGGAGGTAAAGGTGAGATATGAACAAAATATTATAATGAGATTTCTGGCTTAAATGATTTGTGCAGTCATCTCACCCCTTCTTAAGAAAAATAGGCTATAGATAATGATTAGTCCTTAAAAATCAGATGATATGGCATTTGAAATGACTCTTAATAGTTCAGAGGAAACTGTCCATGATGAATTTGGATTTATGAGGCTGCATATCCAGGAGAGGATGGGACAATACTGAAGTATACGAGTAGGTGAGATGGAGACTACATGACTGGAATGAAAGAGGACATGTGAAAAGTTTTACTTGGACCATAGAGCAATTGCTCATCCTCTGAAAGGAAAAGGAAGGAGATAAGAATAGGGCATAAATATATAATGGTAATACCTATATATGCAGGTATCAGTTAAGGGAGTTCTGTCTGCTGGCCGCAATCTTCTTGGTTAAGTAAGTGACATGTCTGCCTGGATTAAGGGCTTGGTATTTGAGTGGAGGATAGTGTTGAGCTACCTAACTGTTTAATCTAAATCCCAGAAGGGGAGGTTGGTTTTGACTCCTCATGCACTCTCTTCCTTAACACACTCAAGCAATCACCAAGCAGAGTATATTCAAACCAACCTGCTTCTCTCCTTGTCCATCATTTTTTTTTTCCAGTATTACTGCGACAAGGGGGTTTTCCACTTCCAATCTAAGCACTTTTCAATCCATTATTTATGATGCAAGCAAAATCACTGAAAAAATTGTCTGCAAAATTTCCTACTGCTCTTAAAATTAAGAACAAAATCCAACAGTATAAGTATACTCAGTCCCACAGAATTTGACTTGCCTACCTTTCCACCTCCACTCCCACCTCGGCTCTCTGAATTCCAGGTGACTGTAATTTCAGTTCCACGTGTGCATCAAACTTGCTCTCACCTTCATAGCCTTTATTGATGCTTCTTCCAATACCTCCCAGGATTCAAGAAATAATTAATTCCTACTTTTCTTCCAACCTTCAATGTAATACCATCTTTTTAGGGAAGCATTTCCTATGCTTATGGGTCTAGATTATAATCTGGTAAACATGCCCATATTTATTTAATTTATAATATTTATTTCTCATCTCAACAAAAAGAAAATTATATCTTGCCGTGTCCCCATTGCACTTCAGTAAATATTGATTAATAAATTTATTGAGGAATAAGTGAATGTTAAAATTCAGATGGAATTTGGAACTCAGTGTTTTATTTGCATGACAATTTAGTTTTCTCTAGGTGTACTTAATTTACCAGTTTACTAGCAGAGAGAGTAAGTTTTAGGTTTGTACAGAGTTTAAAATTCATAGACTAGGTCAAAGATGCTCAAAGATGCTGGCAAAGGTGGTCCAGGTGACATACCCTGGGCCACAAGCTGGACAGAGACAAAGTGAACTCAAGAGGGAACTAACTGCCAGGATGACAATGTGGGGATAAATAACCGGGATTCTTCGTGTGGCTTAGAAAGTTGTAATGAGGATGAGAACATTCAAGAATTAGAAAATGAAGGTTGCCCTCTGAGAGTGAGACACATGGCCTTAAATTTTATATCTGCTTACTTCTGGGAAATGACAAAATTCAATCATTGTCTCTCCTTTGTCAGATCACCAGTCTCCATCATGGAAAGTGATTGCTGGAAGCCTGGGAGTTTTGTTTATGGTCTTGATGACAATAGTGGGTGTCTTGCTTGCAAACTGTAAGTAATTAAGAAAATAATCCATTCTGATTACAGCCAGCACAACAGCAGCATTATATTTTTCAATTATTTGCTATCAAGACTGAATTTTCACTTTTTCTTAATAATTTTATCCTAATAGTACTAATCACTACCATGATTTTTACCACAGTATTTTCTGCAAGAGAAGAACAAAAGAGAAAAATCTCAATAATTCCTACTCTATCTTCTAAAAATGGTGAGTACTAACTGTGCTGAGTTCACTGTTAATATTTGTGAATGATTTGGGGTAAAAGTTAATCATCTTTAGAGCCACAAAACTTTAATGAATCATGGTAGGCAAATGCAGTTCAAGAATTGGTTATTGATTTTTGTATGTTCAGTCTCTTATCAGGGAAATACTTATGTTGGGTAAAATAAGAAAATGACACATGAGAATATGAAAAGACCCAAAGTATTGTAAATATAAGTTGAGTATTATTTCTGATTTTATAATTTAAATGAAAATGTGATTTAATATGTATTGAATAACAAATATATGCCAGTCATATCAAAATCAAGATCAACCAGAGAGGAAATCATCTAGGTAGGAAATACAAATTAAAATCACAATGAGTTACTAGTACACACCCACTGAAATGGTTAAAATGTGAAGACTTGACAGTGCCAAGTGTTGGTAAGAATGTAGAACAACTGGTACTTTCACACATACCCAGAAATTCTGCTCATAGACATTTAAACAAAGAAATCAAAACATGTCTCCAAAAAGACTTGTACACAAATGTTCATTGACATTTTATTGATAATGTGTAAAAAATTTAAACCCTTCAGATATCTATCGCCAGATGAAATGCCTGAGTAACTGTGGTTTAGTCATCTAATCAAATACTGCTCAGCAATAAAAAGTAATGAGATACTGATATACACGATAACTTGGATAAATCTCCCAAACATGAAGATTGAAAGAAGCCAGGTGCAAAACAGTTCTTGTTGGGAAGGATTGCATTTATATGAGTTTCTAAACAAGTCAAAAAATAATCTACAGTGATGGAAATCAGATCCATGGCTACTGGAATTGGGTAGAGCGTGTGGAGGCATTGGTTGGGAAAGAACATGATGAATGATGGAAATATTCTAAATACAATCATAGAGGTAGTTACATAGGCATATTCATTTGCCAAAACTCATCAAAGAGTGCACTTAAAAGAGGTACATTTTGTTGTATGCAAATTAGGCCTCAATTAACTTGGTTAAAAATAGAAGAGAAATATGAAGATCCGATTAAAAGCAGTGATTACCTGCCTTCCTTTTCCTTCTCCCTTATTCTGCTACCCAGGCATAAATGTTCTCAACTCTTCAAGTTCTTTCCTTACTACCTTCACATTTCAAAATAATATCTTTAAGTAGGTAATGTTTGATTTATCCATTTTACTAGTATAAGTTGTTTTCTTCCATTATCAATAAAAAAATCGGGCATAGCTCTTCATTATCCTCTTCCACTTTTTCTCTCACATGCAATCACACCAGTATGTTGATCTCCCTCCTCAAATCTGGATTAACTGCACTCTAGGTAGGAGGCTCAACTACAGGAGATTTCTATGTTATATCTCCTGTAAGGATTCAATCTTTTCCTTTTATAAAGATTTAGTGCACAATTATTTTTTTCTTTAGGAAGTACAGAACTTAGCTACTTCTTAAGAATTGGCCCATGTGAAATATATATTTTGAGTATTTGCATATCTTTAAAAATTGCTCTATTTTGATGAATTAAAAAGCTGAATAGAGATTCTGTTTGAGTAAGAGCCCACTTTGCTGCAGGTTGTTCAGGTGCTTGGTGGCCATTTGGTTGAAAGAACACATATTTACCACCATCCTTCACTTCCTTTAACTCCTTGCAAATGTTACTTCTGTATGAATTTTAATACGTAGAGAAGAATTACAGCCCCCACCTCCCCATATCCACCCCAGGGTTTATAGTCCTGCCTACTCCTGATTTAGAGAAAAAAAAAGGTGTTGATGGAGTAACACTACTAACTAGCAGGTATTTACTTAGTTCTGCTTTCTGCTTTGCCCTTGAGGCCTGCCCCCTACCTCCCTGCTGTTCTTTGGTCTGACATCCCTTTACATCAGTTTCCCAAAGAATTAACATCTTGAACACCGTTTTGCCTTGTAGAGTAGGGCAGTATATTAGAATGGGTTACAGGGTATGGGAAACCAATTATTCTGGACATACTTTCAATCTCTCCCTCATCTCCCTCATGCTTGACCCTTGCCCTCTGGTAAGTCTCAAGGTTTCTGAGAAGTGAATGCTTCTGTTTCCCAGTGCTGGCCATTTATGTTGTCATTTCCCCATATTTGCTTAGTCAGTTAAAGGTAAATTAATTAATGTTATTTACTTTCCGTCTTCCAGGAAGTTATTGAAACAATGTTGCCAGCTTCTTTCTCTGCTGATGTTTCCCCAGTTTTTCTGCATTTCTCTTCCACTTTCTCTTCCTTTTAAAATTTCAATTATTTTAATTATTTTTATTTACATTTTTAATTCCTGTTCCTTCATTGTGGCTTTATTGTCATATCTACCTTCAACAGTTAATAGGAGTAAGGCAGCTCCAGCACCCTAGGAGAGAGGAGGTTCAAGGAGGCTGGGAAGGGAGGGGCCAAAGCTGCTGCCCCAGCCTCTGCCTACGGGGCGGTGCTCACCAGCTCAGACATCCATTCCTGCATGTCTCTGAACCTAGCTTCTCTCTGCCTCAGGTGCCCAGATGGATAAAATTCAAGACATTTAAAAATTTCATATTAATTTCATATCTAGACTTGCAATTAAATGAAGGAAATCACCTGGGGCCAAAAATGGAGAGAAAGCTTAAGACCAGAGTAGTATACTGATTTCTGAAGTCAACACAATTTGGAGATACTTCTCATCTTGGTAAATGTACAGTCTGGGTTTAACAGCTGCAAAAGAGACAGAAGTTCAGGTGTTAGCTGAGCTTGAGCAAAAGAGTTGAAAATTAGATTATTGCATAAGGCCAGGAGAAGTCAAGAAAAAAAATTCTTTATTAATTAGCTGAAATTCTAGTTTGATAAAAAGACTCCTCTATAATTTCTTAGGCAGGTACACTCAGAATTTACTTACATTCCCTCTGCTGTTGTGGGTTGGTGTCACTCCAGATCACTCTGGGGAAAGCACCTTCAGATTATCTCTCTAAGAAAAAAGCTCTAATTCAGGCTCCAGATGATTGCCATATATAAAAATTAACTTAAAAAATCAAGTTGCATGATAAAAAAGTCATGAACAGTTTTAAGCTGAAATAAGAAACAGAATAATTTACATGCCAATAAATTCAGGTGATAGAAATATCAGACACAGAATAAAGGCTAGGTGTCTTTCAAATGTAATAGTTAAAAAAGGAGAATTGAAAATATGAGAAGGACCAATATGGAAAATATCAGACCGAGTTTACAAAAGAACCAAAGGTAAACTTAGTTTTTGCCTGGGTGTGTTAAGAGATAGAGGCTGAGACAAGAAATTAAGTGCTGAAATTTTATCTGGGAAGGGAAAACCCAGGGCAATGAAGAAGAGGACAAAGTGAAAGGTGGGGGCACCGAAGATTGAGGTGAAAAAAAAATGTGTTACAATGTTGGCTGTTGTTTCACAGTGAACAGTAAAAAGTCTCAACCAATCTCTCTGCAAGCGAGTCTGTTTGGGAAAGGCTGCAAGGGGAACTGCTTATGGGTAAGAGAAAAGAAGAAATACTTGCATATTGCAATACTTGCATACTGTGTCCCATTGGTCAAAGTCCTCCTTGATGGAATAAAAAGTTGCTGCATTACTAGGTTGACTCACCCAGTCTCTTCTACAAGATCCCAAGCCCTAGTTTATGGTGTTTCATCCAAACTTGAAAATGGTGCACAGAATCAGCAGTGCCACATGAGGTGCTACTTGCAAATATTTCCAAGGCAAGTGATGAGGTGGCCCCAGCCTAGTGGTCCAGGTGGTGGGCGACACTGAGGGCTTCTGAGAAGTACAAAAAATGTTTGCTGAATGCAACTTCTAAAAATAAAAGTATTAATCATCATAATTAAAATGCAGTAGACAGGATAACCATCAGATTAAACATAACTGAAGAGACAATTATTGAACTAAATGGTAGATCTAAAAATATGAACGAAAGATAGAAGACAAAGAAAATAGACTTCACAAGCCTACCAATCTCTAAACTAAATTAAAGGAGTGTACATAAAAGAGAATGTGGGAGAAAGCATATTTAATGAAATAATGGCTTATAAGAATATTTTCTTATAGACGGAAATCACGAATTCTCAGATTTAGGGAGTACAAAATTGCAAAGCAAGACATTTAGGAGTATCACAGTGAAACTGAAGCACACAAATGACAAAGAGAAGATCTTAAAACTACTATAGAATACTGCCAATTCTCCAAAGACAATGGCATTAAATGGACAGCCCCTTTCTTAACAACACTAGAGGACAGCAGTAGAATAATATTTATAAAGTGCTAAAAGAAAAAAATGGTAAATACATTTCAACCTGGGCTTTTAAACCTAGCTACTCTATCAGTTATTAATGATGATGAAAGAAAAAAATTCCAACTTCGGTAAATTGGAATTATACCACCCATGAATCTCACTGAAGATCTTCTACAAGCCATACCTCAGAGAGAAGGACAGTTACGCCAGAATGATCCTGAATGGCAGTCCATTTAATGAAAATGTGTTCTGTGCATATTGCAAAATGCTCTTCTTGGCAGAGCAATTATGGCCGCGTAAACATGTCTGTCTTCATGATGCTTGCCGCTAATGATGAGAAGACAAAATGTAGGCTTTAATAAAAAAGACTGTTTTTTCTGGATTATGTTATTTGCCATTAAGGAAATACATTTGGTATTTAGATGCAATAGAACCGGAAGAAGTTTTCCATTTTTGTGGATGGTGAGTGAAGACTTCTCAACAACAAGATACTTGAACCGCACAAATCTGTGGAGCGAGGGTGAGCTATCCAATACTTGATGCTGATTCATTATATCTATGAACAAAATAAAATCAAGGTAGACCATCTCGTTCTTTCCATACGCAAAACTAAATTGCAGTCGATGGTTGCAGGTGTGCTAAAAACCTAACACAAAAGAATATCTATCGGAAAATAAAGAAGAAATTACATATATAACATGGGGGTTGGAAAAGATTTACTAAGGTGAAAATAAGACAGAGCAATATAAAAGAGATAGATAAATTTGACTTCATTAAAATTTTTAAAACTCCACTGTAATAGAAGGAAAAGTGAAACATCAACAAAATCAAAGATAAACACCATAGCTTTTTAGAGAGAAAAACTTAAAATTGATATATTAAACAGAAGAGTAGTATCTGGAATAACACATTCATATCAGTAAGAAAAAGAGAAAAAGAACAAATTGTCAGATGAGGGTGGGGGCAAAGGATATGAACCAGAAAATCATAAAAGTGAAATTCAAAATATAATTAATATACATGAAAAGATACTTTTCACTGGCAGTTAGGAAATATTTTTACTATATAATAGCATATCATTTCAAATCTGGTGGATTGGTAGTTTTTTTTAAATTTGAAAATCTAAAAATGCTAGCAAAATAAATAGATTAAAGGAAGACATGCACTATTGGTGAAATTGTAATATGAGTAATAGCAAACACATGCATTCTTTATAAATTATTTTTTTCACTCTTCACTATTTACCTTAAAGAGATTCTTACAGAGTTTCACTGAAAGATGTATCAGTCTTTGACATGTTAAAAAAATTTTTAAAAATATTAACCATAAATTCAAGAACATGGGCAACTTGTGGGATATTCATATTATGACATCTTATACAAATATTAATGTAATTGCTCTTGATCCACCTTTCTCAACATATAAAATTCCTTCAAAAAAGTTGGGTGTAAAAGATGTTATCAAAATAAATTAATAAAAACATAAATAATTTTTTTGGTCTCATATAGTGCATACATGTAAATACTACAATAATTTTGATGGAAACAGGACCAACTAACTTCTTTCCTCAAAGAGAGAAGAAAACGTAATCATTTTCTTCAGGACAAAAGTGACTTTAATTCTGTATTTTTGCTGATTATAAAAAAGATTTGAAGAAAGTATGCAAATTGTGTTTATTAAATAGTTGGAGCATAACTTGTAAAAAGTACTGACAATTTTTTTATGACTTATTTTGTTCTGTATATTTAAAATTGTTAATAAATTCTCCAACAAAATTGGAATAGTTTAATAATTGCTTTTTGTGTTCATATGATGACATATTGTTTAGCCATTTAAATATGCAAGCATAATTTTAATCATGTCCAATATGATTAGAATATTATTTGAAATTACTTTTCTTTGGGGTGCAATTTTATAACAACTTTTAAATAAAAAATTTTTTTACAACAAACAAAATATAAATATTAATTATTGTTAGCGATGGGTTGTGGAAAGAAGGGTTCAGAAGTGTTACAAAAACTCATGTTTTGCTTTCTATCTAATGTATCAATGTATTTGTATTAAAACATATTATAAATTAAGTGATTGTGTTAGTAATAATTAGTACTATTATTATTTTAATATGTTTACAATTTTCTAGAATGTTCCTGTGATCTTTGTCAAGACCACTGGATTGGATTTGGAAATAGTTGTTATCATCTTTCCAATGAAACCAAAACCTGGCTAGAGAGCCATGCTACCTGTGAGGAGCTGAATTCCCATCTTCTGAAGATAGACGTCAGGGAAGAGCTGGTAGGGCAGACACTTCTGCTTTTTCATTTTATGATTACTATAATTGTTTTGGAAGCATCAGTGATTAACCCCATAATTTGGGAAATGGTGATGGTTCTCAAAAGTGTGCAATATTTTCTTAGTCAATTCAAATTTCTTAGGGAGAAATTAGAGAAACTCAATCATTTGAATATCCAGTGCCACCAGGAAACAAAACAATAAATGAGACGGTAACTTGAGAAAATGCCTATTAAAACTAAGGGGAAACACCTGCAAGTCCTTGGGAAAAGTTTTAGCATCAGCCCTTGAGTAAGGAAGGAGTAGATTATAATAAACACAAATTTCTGGTTTATGAATTTTTCCCAATAGGAAATCTTATCAGTGTTTGGAATTGAAGGATGGATTAGCCTCAAAATGAATGAAACCAATGGGTCCTGGCTATGGGAAGATGGCACAAAAGTGGTCCAAAGCCTGTAAGTACAGTGTCTGGAGAGCTGAACTTTTCTGTGAGAATGTGGAATTTTTTTTGTTTGTTTGTTTAGTTACTTGTATAGGGCAAAGAAAGAGCAACCAAGAAAAATAAAGTATCATGGTATATGAGGACCAGTAAGTGGGAAATAATTGAGAGAAATTTTTTGGCTCTTTATAAGTAATTTCACTTTGAGGACATCTGTATTTTTAACTCTGCTGGACACTGAGGAGTAATTTGTGCATTTCATTAGGGAAGTTTATAGAGCACATAAACTTCTATCATATTCATAATATTTCTTATTTGACCTATAACTGTACTTGAACAAATAGGGTGAGATTAGGCACTGTCTAGTATTTTCTGCTAAGCTTAATGTTTTCTATTAAAGACCATTAATTTTCAGCGTCTTTTGTTTTTATTCTTGTTTTGATTTGATTTTTGTTTTTGTTTTATTCTTTTTTGTTTGTTTGTTCTTGTCGCTAATTTTAAGGTAGAATTAAAAATTGACATTTGCATATACCACATTTCCTTTTTTACTTTTTTTTAAATTTTACACAGATTAACATTTCTGGGAAGGAAGAACTATAGTTGTGCATATATAGGAGGAAGCTATATTTATAATGACGACTGTTCATCTAAGAAAAGTTATGTCTGTGAGCTTAGCATATAGCAGTATTTGTTTTACTAATATATGTTGTTGAATCCTAAAGAATAAAATATTTACAAAATACTTTGGTTATTTGTTGCTTTTATAAAATTGTTATAAGTGTTGCTAAATATTTTTTATTGATCTAAGATTATTTTATTTTAATTCTTGAGATTTTTAATGTTATTGGGAATAAGAAAAATTACTACCCACAAATTTTTTGAGGTATTTATTCTCCTTATCATAGCTCATATTTTATATTGATTCATTAATAAAAAGTTAGCAAATACCTTCTATGTGTTAAATACTTTGAAAAACCTTAGTGACACAAAGATAAAAAAATTTCTGTATAAGTCAAGGCTATGGTATGAAAACAGACACCATTTCAGATTGTTCAAAAGATTGAATGAAACGACTACTTACAGAGGTGAGGACAGGTTTAGTAGAACAAACAAGAAAGATTCAGAAATTAGAAACAGTGGGAAGCCATTGCCATTGCCAGGCAGCAGTATACTGAAACTAGCTGGCACTGGCTATGGAGAGCCAATTTTGCACATCTCTTCTCAACTCAATCGTTGGTGACCTTGTGGGGGTAACTTCAAATGGACTATGGTTTTCTATTTGTACTATGGATATCTGCAAACACTCTGGCTTTTGCATTCCAGTTTTTCCATGCTGTCAGTTGGTCAAATCCAATGTGTAGCTAGCAGGAGAGGGAGCCTGGGGGAGTAGAGCAGAGCAGAACAAGAAAAGGTGAACAACAGGGTGGAGTTTTACAAATAAAGAATAACTCACAGGTTCTGCCACTTAGCATGCATTTTAGCCCTTTATACAGATAAAAATCTCCTTGTCGTCAACACAGGGAGGCACATAGATCCTCCAGTCAACCTAAGATGATGGATTAATGTCAATTCAGCACGTTCCCACATGGAACTTAAAATATAATGATAGAAATTACCAGTGCTCCTTGCACATGGTAGCAGCAAAAGCAGGGAGGGAGGGGATATATGCATAGTCCCTGCCTATGTAAATGGTTTTGAGGCTAAATCATAACTTCCTTCTTCACTACCTATTCTACATTTTATTTTTTTCCTGCTCAGGTTTTTTTAACTGGCAAGATGACCCAAAACTACTCCTCCAGTATCCAAAACCCTATCTCCATAGTATTTCTAGTTACCTAGTAATCTTTATCATTGATCATGTGAGTACTAGAAGGCTCCTGAATGAATCACCTGTGTTCCAGGCATAGTTCTACTTATATTTGTTGTGCAATAGCAATCCAATAGTCCCAGGGAAATTGGAATCAATAATCTCAGCTGGTGTAGCAATTTACTTTTTTAAAATTTCTTCTTCAGTGTTATGATGGCTCCAAAAGGATAGAGGATGTCCACAGAATGATAATCTTGTCCACTTGTTTATTGATTGTTTCTTCTGCAGTGGATGTACTCTGGTGGGCATTTGGTTAAAACACACATATTTTCATATTCTTCTTATTCTGAAATGTTCATTCAACTTTCATATTTCCAAGTCTCTGATCAGCCTGCAACCAGTTAGACTCTGTCATTAAAAACAGTGCAAAACAGATGGACTGAGGAACTTTTGGGGAAGATGGCACAGTAGGAGCTCTGTGACTCACTCCTTCCTCCAAAACAGCTAATAAACAGGTGGGGACTCTCTGAAACAACTGTTTTTGGACTCAAGAGGCCAGAAGAACACTGCATAGCATCCAGGGAAGAGTGGGAAGTGGTGATAAGCTGTGGTAGAGAACTGTGAGTAGCTCTCTCTACATGGAACCTGCCAGTACCCATCCCTCACTCTCAGGATGGGCCACTTTGGGATCCAGCCCCTGGATAGCTATTGCTGTCAGGAAGGGACATAAAAATCCTCTTACCCAAGAATAGTGGTGGTGGAGGGAGGAGCATGACCAAGCACTGCTTATGGCTTTTGATTAGCAAATTTGTATTGCTGGGTCCTGGCTCTGATCTAGATCTACTGTTTCAACCTACCTTGCACAAAAGTGGTGGCAACCACAGTTTCAATCCCTCCCCTGAAAGTGGCAGAGGCAGTGAAGGTTTAAAGACACAGTGCCTCCTTAGGGCTTGGGAACAGTTTGCTGAAGGGTGCCATCTGCTCAACAGGCAGCTTTGGGGAGCCATCAAAAGGGCTTTATGGCATCTTCCTTGACCCTGTCCCCAGGGCACTGTAGAGCTAGTCTGAGCACCCTTCATGGGCCCCTGGTCTTGTTTTGGCTGGGAAAGACTGACTTGGGAATGTCCTCTACAGAATTTGCCTTCCAGGCAAAAGCACCTAGGGACAATGAAAGGAGTTTAAAGAAAAAAAAATTATAGAGACAAAACAGAAAGAAACAGAACAGATCAAGATTCCTGAAGAGGGAACAAAAGAAAGGGAATTTTATCCTGGAGTGAAAAAAATTGCACAAATAGTGCAATCTTAAAAATTCTCCCACATATCTAGGGAAAAAATCAGATGAAGAGCTGAAAAACTCTGATCATTTGAACAGGGGCTATCTAAAGGTCTAGAATAAGTTGAACCAAATATCAAAGAAGAGTCTTAACACAAAGCCAATCAACAATAAATGCCTAGGCAAGAGAGAGAAACCGACTTTCAGAGTAAACTCATCAAAATAATCAGATACCTAGACATCAGCAAAAAATTACAAGCCAAACTAAGAAACAGGAAGATATGGCCCAGTCAAAGGAGCAAATTAAAATCTTGGAGGAGATACAGAATTTGAAATAACTAACCAAAGATGTTCAAAGAAATCTCTTAAATCAATTCAAGGAGGTGAAGGAAATATGGATGAAAAGATGAAATATATGAAGAAGACACTATGTGAGCATAAAGAATTTGAAAGTATAAAAAGAAATAGAATAGAATGAAAGGCAAAATAGAAGAGATTAAAAATATTCTAGAGGCATACAAGAGCAATTTTGAACAGGCAGAGGAAAGAAACGAAGTAGAAGACAGGACAATTGAAATCTTACAGAAGGAAGAACAGATAGAGAAAAGAATGGAAAAAAATGAGCAGGGTTTCAAGGATTTGAATGGCAGTGTGAAGTGCACAAATATATGTATCATGAGGTCCCAGAAAGAGAAGAGAAAGGAAATGGGGTAGAAAGAATATTTGAGGAAATAATGGCGCAGAATTTTCTAATTCTTATGAAAGACATAAATATGGATGTCCAAGAAGCACAATATTCTCCAAATGGAATAAATCCTAATAGACCTACCCCAAACACCTATTAATTAGAATTTCAAATGCCACAGATAAAGAGAGAATCCTGAATGTAGCAAAAGAAAAGTAATTCATCACATAAAGGGAACTGCAATATGACTAAGTGCTGATTTCTGTTCAGAAATCAAGGAGGCAAGAATGCAGTGATATGATGTATTTAAGGAACTGAAAGAGAAAAATTGCCAGTGAAGTTATCTAGAAAAACTGTCCTTCAAAAATGAGTGGGAGTTTAAAATATTCACAGGTAAACAGAAACTGAGAGAGTTCATCAACAAGAGACCTGCCTTACAAGAAATACTAAAGGGAGTTCTGCAGGCTGAAAGGAAAAGACAGAAGAGAGAGGCTTGGAGAAGAGTGTAGAAATGAAGTTTATCAGTGAGGTTAACTAAAAGGGTAAAAAAACAAACAGAAATTATGACTTCTGAAAACAAAAGGATAAAATGGTTGAAATAAGTACTGCCTGTACAGTAATAACATTGAATGTTAATGGATTAAACTCCCCAATCAAAAGACAGAGATTAGCAGAATGGATAAAAAATTATGACCCAAATGCATGCGATCAACAAGAGACTCACCTTAGACACAAAGACACAAATAGGTGTGAAGTGAAAGGTTGGAGAAAGGTATTCCATGCAAACAATAACAAAAAAAGAGCTGGGGCAAAATAGACTTTAAATGCAAAACTGTTATGAGAGAAAGAAGGATACTATATATTAATAAAAGTGGCAAACCACCAAGAAGAAATAACAATTGTAAATATTTATGCACCTAACAATGGTGTCCCAAAGTATCTGTAGCAAATGTAGGCAATACTGAAGAGAGAAATAGATGTCTCTACAATAATAATTGGAGATTTCAATACACTACTTTCATCAATAGATAGAACACAAAGAGTGTGAAACAACACACTTTTAAACAATCAGTGTGTCAAAGAAGAAATTCCAAGAGAAATCAGTAAATATCTCAAGAACAGAGTGAAAATGAGAGCAGAACATATCAGTAGTTATGGGATGCAGCAAAAGCAGTGCAGAGGGGAAAATTTATAACTCTAAATGCCTACCTTAAAAAAGAAGAAAGTGCTAAAAATCAAAGACTGACTGCACACCTGGAGGAACTAGAAAGAGAATAGCAAACAAATCCCAAAAGAAACAGAAGGAAAGAAATAACAAAGATCAGAGAAGAAATAAATGAGTTTGAGAATACTAAAACAATAGAGAGAATTAACAAAACCAAAATTTGGTTGTTTGAGATCAATAAAATTGACAAACCCTTAGCTAGACTGACAGAAAAAAAGAGAGAAGATACAAATAAGTAAAATCAGAAATGAGAGGGGAGACAGTACTATTGGCCCCACAGAAATAAAATGGCTCATAGGAGGACACTAAGAACAAGTGTATGCCAACAAATTAGACAAGTCAGATGAAATGGACAAATTCCTAGAAAACACATGAACAACCAACACTGACTTTAAAAGAAATAGAAGATCTCAAAGACTAATTATAAGTAAAGAGATGGAATCAGTTATCAAGAACCTCCCAACAAAGAAAAGCCCAGGACAAGATGACTTCACAATTGAATTCTACCATTCGTTACAAGAAGAATTAATACCAATCCTGCTCAAATGCTTCAAAAATTCCTACGAGGCAGAATCACCCTAAAATCAAAGCCAGATAAAGACACTACAAGAAAATTACAGGCCAATTTCTCTAATGAATATAGATGCAAAAATCCTAAACAAAATATTTGCAAATTGAATCCAAGAGCACATTAAAAGAATCACACACCATGATCAAGTACATTTTATCCCAGATATACAAGGGTGGTTCAACACAAGAAAATCAGTTAATGTAACACATCACATTAACAAATTGAAGGGGAAAACCACATGATCATCTTGACTGAAGCAGAAAAGGCATTTGACAAAATCCTGCATCCTTTCTTGATAAAAACACTTCAAAAGGTAGGAATTGAAGGAAATGATGAAGGGCATATATGAAAATCCCACAGCTAACATCAAACTCAATGGTGAAAGACTGAAAGCTTTCCCTCTAAAATCTGGAAGAAGACAAAGATGCCCACTGTCACAACTCTTATTCATCCTTGTACTAGAATTTCTAGCTAGAGTAGTACACACACACACACACACACACACACACACACACACATGAAAAAAAAGGCATCCAAATTGGAAAGGAAGAAGTAAAACTTCCACTTTTTGCAGATGACATGGTTCTATATTTGGAAAGTCCCCAAAAAATGTACAACAAAGCTATTAGAGCTAATAAATAATTTCAGCAAAATGGCAGGATACAAAATCAACACACAAAAAATTGATAGTGTTTCTATACATTATAGTGAGCAATCTGAGGAGGAAATCAAGAAAAAAGTTCCATTTACAATAGCAACTGAAAGAATAAAATATCTAGGAATAAAGTTAACCAAGGATGTAAAGGACCTGTACACAGAAAACTATAAAACATTGATAAAAGAAATAAAAAAAGGCCTAAACTTATGGGAAGACATTCCACATTCATGGGTTGGAAGGCTAAATGTTGTTAAGATGTCAATTCTGCCCAAATTGATCTTCAGATTCAATGCAATCCAATCAACATTCCAACAACCTACTTTGCAGAAATGGAAAAATGAATTATCAAATTTATTTGGAAGGATAAGGGACTCTGAA
Source organism: Choloepus didactylus (assembly GCF_015220235.1). Lineage (NCBI taxonomy): Eukaryota > Metazoa > Chordata > Mammalia > Pilosa > Megalonychidae > Choloepus > Choloepus didactylus. The sequence continues at coordinate 122,499,033 of NC_051314.1, forward strand.
TAACCAAAAACATCTTGAAAAAGAAAGTTGGCAGACTCAAGCTTCCTAGATTTAAGGCATATTACAAGGCTATAGTGGTCAAAGCAGCATGGTACTGGCATATAGATAGGTAAATTGTCCAATGGAATTGAACTGAGAATTCAGAGATAGACCCTCACATCTATGGACAATTGACATTTGACAGGGCTTCCAAGTCCACTCAACTGGGACAGAATGGTCTCTTCAACAAATGGTGCTTGGAGTATTGGATATCCACATGCAAAAGAATGAAAGGAGATTCCTATCTCACACCATATACAAAAAATTAACTCCAAATGGATCAAAGACCTAAATGTAAGACCAGGACAATAAAACTCCTAAAAGAAATTGTAGGGAAGCTTCTCCAAGACCTTGTGGTAGTGAATGGTTTCTTAGACTCTATATCCAAAGCATAAGCAATGAAAGAAAGAATAGATAAATGGGACTTCCTCAAAATTAAAAACTTTTGTGCATGAAAGAACTTTGTCAAGAAAGTGAAAACACAACCTCCTCAATGGGAGAAAATATTTGGAAACCACATATCTGATAAGACTTTAATATCCAGAATATATAAAAATTCTTACAATTCAACAATAAAAAGACAAGCAACCCAATTAAAAAAACTGGTCAAAGTCTTGAATAGACATTTCTCCTAAAAGGAAATGCAGATGGCTAAAAAGCACATGAAAAGATGCTCCATGTCATTTGCTATTAGTGATATGTAAATCAAAACCACAATGAGATATTTCACACCTGCTAAAATGGCTACTATTTAAAAAAACAGAAAACTACTAGTGTTGGAGAGGATGTAGAGAATGGGGACACTCATGCATTGCTGGTGGGAATGTAAAATGCTGCAACCACTGTGGAAGACTTTGGCAGTTCCTCAGGAAGCTAAGTATGGAACTGCTAATATGATCCAACAATCCCACTACTAGGTATATACCCAGAATAATTGAAAACAAGGACTTGAGCACACATTTTCACACTGATATTCATAGGAGCATTATTCAGAATTACACAAAGATGGAAGCAACCCAAGTGTCCATTAACCGATGAATGGATAAGCAAAATGTGGTATACCTATACTATGGAATGCTATTCAGCTGTAAAAAGGAATGAAGTCCTGATGCCTAATATAACAACATGGATGAAACTTGAGGACATTAGGCTGAGTGAAATAAGCTAGACACAAAAGGACAAATATTGTATGATCTCACTGATATGAACTGTTACAGTTTGCTGAAGTTACCATCATGTAAAATACCAGAAATGGATTGGCTTGTATAAAGGGGATTTATTATGGTACAAATCCACAGTTCCAAGGCCATAAAAGTGTCCAAACGAAGACATCAACAAGAGGATATTGTCACTGAGGAAAGGCTGATGGTGTCTGTAACACCTTTGTCAACTGAGAAGGCACGTGGCTGGCATCCGCTGGTCCTTTGCTCCCAAGTTGTATTTCAAAATGGCTTTCTCCAAAATGTCCCTGGGCTTCTGTCTCTCTTAGCTTATCTCAGTTCTCTGCTTGGTTCTTCTGGGATGTTTCTCTCTAAGCATCTGAGGGTCCTCTCAGCTTCTCCAGGGCAGACTCTGGGTTTCATCTCTTAACTTAGCATCTCCAAATGTCCATCTGTCTGCATCTCCAAGTGTCTCCAAGCATCAGCATCTGTTTTGGCTCCTGAGCTCTCTTAAGTACTCCAGTGAACCAATCAAGACCCACCTTGAATGGGCAGTGTCCACATCTCCATGGAAATAACCCAATCAAAGGTCTCAACCACAGGTGGATGAGGCACATCTCCATGGAAGCAATAAAAAAACTTCCAACCTAATTAAAACACTCGTAAGTCTGTCCCAACAAGATTGCATAAAGAACATGGCTTTTCTGGGAGACATAATATATACAAACTAGCACATGAACTTATTAAAAAGAACAAACTCATAGTTAGAGCCTAGAATATAGATTACGAGGAGATAGATTGGGGTTAGAGAATGAGGAGCTAATGCTTAATTTGTGCAGAATTTCTATTTAGTTTGATTGTAAAGATTCAGAAATGGATGGTTGTGATGGTAGCATATTTCTGTGAATGTAATTAACAGTGCTGAATTATGTATATGAATGTGGTTGAAAGGGGAAGTTTGGGGTTATGTATATTAGTAGAATGAAAGACACAAAACATGGGACTGTATAATATAGTGAACCCTGTTGTGGATGATAGACTGGGGTTAATAGTACACATATAATAATGTTCTTTCATGAATTATAACAAATGCATGACACTAATACGAGGTGGTATATGGGAAAAATACACCTAATGTAAATATGGACTGTAATTAATAGTGCTATTTTAATATTCTTTCATCAATTGTAACAAAGGTACCACACAAATGAAAAGTGTCAACAATAGGGGCTTATATGGGGATGTTGTATTTTTTACATGACTTTTCAATAAACCTACAACTTCTCAAATTAAAAATAACAATAGTTTTAAATAGCATTATTCTAAGTGAAAAAAATGGACATAAAGTACTACATATTGTATAGTTCCATTTAAATTAAATATAAATATAAATAAATCTATAAAGACAGAATTAGATTTGTAGTTATGTAGGGCTGGGAAAAGATTGATTTGTGTAAAATTGTGGCAATGAATGCACAACTCTGTAATTATTCTAAAAGTCATTGATTGTACACTTTGGGTGGATTTTATGGCATATGAAAATGTCTCAATAAAATTGCTTAAAAAAACAACAGGACTTCTTGGAGTTTTGACCACTGGGCTGATATTTATTCCACCGTTTTCTTACTAGTTCGTCTCTAAGTGGACTTTTTTTATTAACAGGGGAGAGAGCAAAGCCTGAATTCCCTGAAGCAGAGGGCAGGAGAGTTTAACAATGGGCTGTGTTGGTTACATGATGTCATCTCCTGTGTCTACCGTCAAGGCCGGGTGGAACATGTTTTGTCTGGATTCTTTAAGGTCAAGATAAGGGAGGTCAGGGGCCTAGAGACAAGAAGAGATCTGTCTAATGTTTAGTCAAGCTAAGATGTCATAAGACCCTCTTGATCTATAACACACAGGTTGGGAGATTTCTCTTGTTTTCCAAGCTCACAGAGTTCAGGTAAAATTCAACATTGACAGCCTGCCTTTTTGTTCAAGATGGATAAAATTCATTTCTCTTTGGACAATTCAGAGATCAGAGATCTGAGTGGGACAAATTAGGGACTAAGAAAGAGTCCCCTGAAGAGTCTTGGCATTGCCCCTGGAAAATCAGTTGAACCATCTTATGATGGGTTGGAAGCTGTCAGGTACTCCAGAAATGGTCACATTCTTAAAGCTAATCCATGCCTGCAGGTATAGGCCTATTGTGGTGGAACCTTTTGATTAGGTTATTTCAGTTGAGGCACGCCCTAGGTGGATCTTAATCCTCTTACTGGAGTCCTTTATAAGAGAATGAAAGACACAGAAACACAGGGAAGCTGATAGAGAAAAAGACACAAAAGCTGAGAAAGAAAGCCAAAGACAGAGAAGCCAGAAGCTGAAAGCAATGAATCTCAGGAGAGAAGGGAGAGACCAGCAGACCCACCATGTGCCTTTCCTTGTGGCAGAGAAGCTGAGATCGCCAGCAGCCTGTCTTCAGGAAGGTATCATCTTGATAATGCCTACATTTGGACATTTTCATTGCCTCAGATCAGTAAGCTTGTAAACTAATAAATTCCCATTGTTAAAGGCCAGCCCATTTCTGATATACTGCATTTCAGCAGCTTTAGCAAACTAAAACACATCTGTTAAGAGGTGATGGTAAAGTTCCGTTGTGGCATCTTACAAGAGAGATGCAAGACTTCCTTAATGACTCAGTCAGTGGCTTGTCTGAGGAGAAATCTAGCTCATGGTCTGCTACAGTGATGAGTCCTGCAAATTGTTTACCAAGTTTTCACTCCTTTAGATCCTCGGGAAAGGTAGCTACAATGCAACCTAGAGTCCCTATAAAAATCTGGGCAGTCAGGTTTTGATTCTCAGTGATGCCAAATGAGGAGGGTGAGAGAAAAATTGGAAACATTGGTTTGGAGAGTTATAGCTTGCTATTGAAGGAAACTGTGAATGTGTTAAGGGCTGACAGTGTGTGCAAAAGGACAGGATCCAGTAGGTGACAAACCTATGCAATTACCTGGAGTTGACAAAGGAGTATAAAACAGCTCAAACACACTGAGCAGGAGCAGAATTTGATAACCCGACAAGACTGTGATTTAGTTTTTGGTTGAAGCACAATTTCTCTCTATAAGTCACCTCACTTTTTTTGTTAATTCAATGTTATTGAGATTGTTCACATAGCATACAGTCATCCAAAGTACACAATCAATTGCCCATGGTACCATCACATAACTGTGCATCCATCATCACAATTAATTTTTTTTCAATTTTTAGAATATTTTCATTACTTCAGAAAAGAAAAAAAAAAAACAAAAAGAAAGAACTCATATCCTCCCACCCATATCCCTAACCAACCCCCTCCATTATGACTCATAGTATTGGTATAGTACGTTTGTTACTGTTGATGAAAGAATGTTAAAGTACTACTAATTGTAGTACATAGCTTGCAACAGGTATATTTTTTCTCATTATGCCTTTCCATTATTAACTTCTAGTTACAGTGTCATACATTTGTCCTAGTTCATGGAAGAGATTTCTAATATTTGTACAATTTATCATGGACATTGTCCACAGGATTCACTGTTTTATACATTCCCATCTTTTAACCTCCAACTTTCCTTCTGGTGACATACGTGACTCTAAGCTTCCCCTTTCCATCACATTCACACACCATTCAGCACTGCTAGTTATTCTCACAATAACATGCTATCGTCACCTCTGTCCATTTCCAAACACTTAAGTTCAACCTAGTTAAACATTCTGCTCATAATAAGCAACTGCTCTCCATTCTTTAGCCTTGTTCTATATCCTGGTAACTTATTTTTCTTGTCTATGAGTTTACATATTATAATTAGTTCATATCAGTGAGACCATACAATATTTGTCCTTATGTGTCTGACTTATTTCACTCAATACAGTGCCCTCCAGGTTTCTTCATCAACCTTTTTTTTAAAGACAGTTTTGTTCACACATCATACATTCCATCCTAAGTAAACAGTCAATGGTTCCCTGTATAATCACATATTTGTGCATTCACCAGTATCTATATAAGGATATCTCCATCTCCATTTTTTTTTTCCACAAAGAAGGAGGAAGTGTCAAAGAAGGTAGAGAGACAAAAGAAAAAGAAAGAAAGAAAAAAAAACAGCTAAAAAGCAACAAAAGGAAAGATAGAATTAAACTAAAGTACAATAAAAGAGTCAAACAACATCACCAATGCCAAGAGTCCCATATCCCTCTCTTATATCCCCATCTTATAGGCATTTAGCTTTGGTATCTTGCCTTTGTTACATTAAAGGAAGCATAATACAATGTTTCTGTTAACTATAGTCTCTAGTTTGCATTGATTGTATTTTTTTCCCCAATACCACCCTATTATTTAACACCCTGCAAGGCTGACATTTCATTTGTTCTCCCTCATGTAAAAACATGTTTTTACATTTTAAAACAATTGTTGAGCATTCTAGGTTTCACTGAGTTATACAATTGCAGTCTTTATCTTTCCTCTTTCCTTCTGGTGTCCCACATGCTCCTAACCTTCTTCTTTCAACACTACTCACAGTCATCTTTGTTCAGTGTACTTACATTGTTGTGCTACCATCACCCAAACTTGTGATCTAAACCTCTCACTCCTGTCTTTTCCTATCTGTCTGTAGTGCTCCCTTTAGTATTTCCTGTAGAGCAGGTATCTTGTTCACAAACTCTGTCATTGTCTGTTTGTCAGAGAATATTTTAAACTCTCCCTCATGTTTGAAGGACAGTTTTGCCAGATACAGGATTCTTGGTTGGTGGTTTTTCTCTTTCAGTATCTTAAATATATCACACCACTTCCTTCTTGCCTTCATGGTTTCTACTGAGAAATCCACAGATAGTCTTATCAAGCTTCCTTTGAATGTGATGGATTGCTTTTCTCTTGCTGCTTTCAGGATTCTTTGTCTGTGACATTTGATAATCTGATTATTAAGTGTCTTGGCATAGGTCTATTCAGATCTATTCTGTTTGGGGTACGCTGCATTTCTTGGATCTGTAATTTTATGTCTTTCATAAGAGATGGGAAATTTTCAGTGATTGTTTCCTCTATTATTGCTTCTGCCCCTGTTTCCTTCTCTTCTTCTGGGACATCCATTGCATGTACATTCATGCACTTCACGTTGTTATTCAATTCCCTGAGATATTGCTCATATATTTCCATTCTTTTCCCTATCTGTTCTTTTGCGTCTAGGATTTCAGGTCTTGTTCTCCAGTTCCTGAGTGTTTTCTTCTGCCTCTTGAAATTGGCTGTTTATGTCTCCATTATGTTTTTCATCTCTTGTGTTGTGCCTTTCATTTCCATAGATTCTGCCAATTGTGTTTTCAAACTTTCAATTTCTTCCTTATGTTTGCCAAGTGTTTTCTTCATATCCTTCATCTTTTTTGCCATATCTTTCCTGTCTCATTGACTTGGTTGTTGAATGGATTTAGCATATTTCTTTGAAAATCTTTAATTGATTGCTTCATTAAAGTGAAACAATATCTCAACTGTATCTCAGTTTAGGTGTAAGTTTGTTCCTTTGACTGGGCATATCTTCATTTTTCCTAGTGTAATTTGTAGTTTTCTGTTGTCTAAGCATCTGGTTTCCTTGATTATCCCAGTCAGATTTTCCCAGTCCAGAATGGGTTCAGGTCTCAGAATGGGGCTATGTTCAGTGTCACATTTCCCTGAGGATGTGTCTTAGAAGATTGACAGACTTCCCTGTGATGCCTCTAGCTGCTGTGCTTTTCCTAACCTGCCCAGCAGGTGGCACCTGTCAGCCTGTGACTCCCAACTGGTGTAAAGATGTGTGGTCCCTTTAGTTCTCAGCTTAGGTTGTTTCCATTTTGACTGTTTTCCTCCAGGCCCTGGGGTCTGAGTTCTGAAGGGAGGACAGGCACTAGAGCTGGGCCCCACCTCACTCCTCTTAGGAAAGATACACCACCTGCGAATTATCTTCTGTATTTGAATTATTTTTACTCTTTTGTCTCTCTGTCTCTGTTCACTCCACTCCTGTCTGGGTCAGAGCACTGTGAACTGAAAATGGCTGAGGCTCTCTCCACTGAGCCACTCAGATTGAGAGAGAAAAGGGAAAGAAATGCCCTTTTCAGAGCCAGTCCATGGCCTCCCAGTTTTGCTCATTGGTCAGAGAGAGCACCCAGTCTTCTGGGCTCCCTTTCCTGGGGCCCAGGCTTTTTCTGGCTCTCTAAGGTCAGTTGTCTCTAAAACCTCTATTTATTTTTTTAAGTATTTTTTTTTTCCATCAGCCTCACCTCCTCCCCACTGAAAGCAACCTCAGGGTACTTTGCTGCTTGCTAGGGGTTTGTCTATGTTTGTAACTTGTATTTAGCAGTCCACATCTGTTAATTAAAACCCCAGTTGGAGCTTGGTTGCACTATATTCACTCACTCCAGGGATGCTGCTTTCTCCCACAGTGAGGTCTTGCAGCTCAGCCTGCCATGGGGGAGGGGGCTCCTGGCATGGGTCTGCAGTTTTTACTTACAGGTTTTATGTTGTGATTTCAGCCATTCCACACAATCCAGGTTGGTGTATGATGTGTGGACAGTCACAGTTGTCCCCCAAAAGTAGTTCCAGATTATTTACTAGTTGTTCCTGGTTGTTTATTAGTTGCTCCAGGGGACTAACTAAATTCCACTCCTCTCTATGCTGCCATCTTGCCCCTCTCCTAAGTCACCTCACTTTTGATTAAAGATATTCCCAAAGAAAAATTATTCTTGATCATAAAATAAGGCTGATTTCATTATCTTATTTACCTAGGAGCAGCAAGAAATGGTGATTTGTCTTATAGGCAGTTTAACTTTGCTTTGCTAGATGTTTTTATACAGACTCTCAGATTGTACTTTCAAAAGCCTCTCCAGGCATGGGAGCCAAGCAAGCCAAGAACTCACCACAAGATTTCACCTGTAGTACTTATAGATTTGGGTGAAATCGTCTTTTCTCAAGGTCTCCAAACTATCATACAGTGTGTATGCCTGCCAGGAAGGGATGTTCCTTACTTACTTGTAAGGCTGGGAACCCTGAAGTCAGGTACCAGGACAGTGTTTCAAAGAGAGCTTTGCAGGGATTGGCTCCATAAAGTCAACCTTTGTTCCTTAAAACTTCCTGATCATATCTGATTAAATAAGCATCATTTTCAAATATGACATTGCAGGCAATGCTTTTGTTATATAATCAATGTCTCCAACTATGTCCTGCTAACAAGGACAGATTCTTACTGAAGCTATACGAATAATTATATTGCCATGAAAATAAGAATTTTCAGTAAGAATTTCTGAGTTCTGGAGGGATCAGGTAGGGAGAAAAAAAGAAAATGTTCTATGAGTTATAGGTAGTTTAAGGGAAAAAAGAAAGGAATTCCTTGTATCTAGAAAACAGAATATTAAAGCACCAGCAATATTCCAAACAAAACCCTGATCATTCTATTCTGCATTAGTTCATTTAGTCCTAAATAATTAATCCTGGTTTGCTCGATCTTGGGTCTCATGAACCCCTCAGCTTCTCCACTAGAGCGCTGGAAATCTTGACATGGTTCAGTGGTTTGGGTCTCAAAGATATTTAAGCAATGTCATTAGAAGCCATAGTCCTTTCCTTATGTCTTTGAGGTAGTCTTTTTTTGTTGAAGACTTGAAGATGAAGCATTGTGGCCTGTTGCTGATTGCAAGTGCTTTGAGGGAAGCATCAGAATAAAAAACTGTATAGATGGCAAAAGACTTAAAATGGCTGTAGTTAATTTAATACTCTTTTACAAATGTGAAAGATCTAATGGGAAATCATTACAAAATAATGCAACTGAGAAAGAACTTTGGTTGTTTCTGTGGCAGGTAGCATATTTTTAAAGAATAGTTGAAATTATGACCAGTAACACTCTACTGTTTTTGCCAGCATCAGGTAGAGCAGCACCAGGACATATATGGAGGACACTGACATGTTTTTAGGAACTTCACATAATTTCTGGAATATTTATAATAATAACATTTTACCCATACAAAAGAGTATCTCTCTTGATTTAACAATGCTTTCCAGGCAATTCATAACTTATCAAATAAACCTAATTATTTTTAGAATCTCTCTTTTTACAAGGCAAAAAATCCTTTGTGATTTTCCAGGGACTCTTTGGGAAATCCCAAAGACAGTATAAAACCAAGATTACATCATTTAGGGTTTGATTTGAGGAAGACAAAATGTCAAGAGTTGTCAAGAGGTTTGAACATTTGGTTAAATAGGAGCATGGGTCACTATGAAACAATCCTTGGTCCCCTATTTAACTGAAGTGACAATAAAAGATTTAAAAAGTAAATAGAGGAGTTACATGATTGTAAAAAAAAATCTTGGCTCTTTTAAAAAAAAAATGAGAATACTTTGTTCTCTTAAACTATAAAGGACTTGAAGAAGTCAACATAAAGCACAGGACATTATTCTGAAAAGACCAAAGTCTTTTGCCTTCTAGGCAGATTACTCAGAAGGTTAAAAAATACCCTTTTTACATCCTCTTACTAAGAGCAGACCTATAATCCAAGAAAACATCATCATTTCAACTAGAATTTTAAAAATTTTAGTTTTGCATGAGTATGCTGAGTAGTATGAAATCTCTTTAAAAATCAAACTCTAAGTAGAATTATAATGCAACAGCTGGATATTTGGAGCCATTACCAGCATCTTGTATGGACCTATCTTTAAATCAAGCCAATATTTTTCCTAGTCTCTTAGCCTACCTTAGATAAATGAGCCATTCTTTTCTCTAAAAAGTGATGGTCTATGACACAATGGGAGCATAACAGTATTCACAGATTCCATAAAGTATCATTCACAAATTACAAAATACAAGTAAAAATTATGTCTGTTTATAAGCCAGAGAATTTGACCAATATTCAAGAGAAAAAATTCAACAGAAAGTGAACCAAAAATAGTTCCAATATTTGCAATTAGCAGAGAAGAGCTTTACAGCAGCTTTTATAAATGCTTTCAAGAACTTGAAATTAAATATGGTTACAATGAATGAATAGGTGTGAATGTTAGCAGAGAAATGAAAACTATGAAAGAAAACCAAATGTGAATGAAAAGAACCATAACTGAAGTGAAAATTTCAATGAAAGGGCTTAACCAAAGATACCTAATGGAGCAAAAAATTGTGAACATGAATATAGATAGAATAGAAATTATCTTATCTGAAGAACAAATCAAAAAGATCTAATAAAAATAGTTAATTGGAATCACTGACATAGATCATAGAAAATGAGGTAGAAAATATTTACAGAAACAATAGCTGAAAATTTTCCAAATTTGTTTATAAAAATGTTTACAATAAAAACCAACAGGCTCAACAAACCTAATGAAAGATACATAAAAGGAAAACTGTGATACCTAGGGATGTCATAGTCAAAAGGCTGAAATTAAAAATAAATGAAGATAACATGTTGAATGCAGCCAAAGAAAAACAACCCATTATATTCAGTGGAAAAATGGTACAAATTATCAATGACTTTTCATTAAAAATAATGCAGAAGAAAAGAAAGTGGAACATCTTTAAAGTACTGAAAAAAATAAGTTTTTAGAAAGCTATCAACCTTGAATTAATATATAGTGTTGTGCTTATAAGCATAAAGGAAGTCTAGCATTGGCTTTGACTTTATACTGGTGCTATGAAATCTCCTATTGTCAGCAGAGTAGAGAAATTTCTTATGAAACTTGAAAAAAATATTATATTTCTTTTGTTAATAATGAGTAGGAGAATCCCAAGTGATAAAATGCTAAATAACTTGGATTTTTAATAATCTTTATTGAGGAGTACTTTGCTTACAATAATATTGACCAATTTTAACTGTAAATTTTAATGAGTTTGACAAAGGAATACAGTTATGGAATCACCGCAACAATCTTGAATATTGCCACCACCACAAAATTTTCTCATGTCCCATTGCAGTAAATTGTTATGGAGCAAGTTGCTATATGGTGCATCATGGGAACACAGGCTCAGGCACAACAGAAATTTTCGGCAAACAACCCCTTTATTATTTATACAGCACAAAGTGTCCAAAAGAGCAAGGGTAAAGAGCCAAAGCATCATAGCCATTTGCCCAGGGAGATCAACTGCCTGGGTCAGGGTCAGTGAATGGCAGCAATACAGGACCCACTTCATATGCAAGAGAAGAGACTGCTGTTTGAGTGTTGAGTATTTAATCCACCCCAGAGAAAGGGCGACCTGCCACTGAGCAAAAAATGTGTATCATGAAAACTTTGTGCAGAGTTCCTGCTCTGACAAGCAGCTGGGGCTGCTTGTTCCTGGTTTCACGGTCAAGATATGGTCAGGCAGTTCCATTAGACTTAACGTGTCCTCTGGGTGGTGCAGTGGAAGCAGATTGAAACATCTGCACACAAAGAAAAGGAGAGGGGTGGGTGAAGATGGGTAGACGGCTGTGAGGTAAGTACATGACTACCCCTGCAATCATCTACTTCCGTCCCTGGCCACTGGCAACCACTGATCAGATTTCTGTCAATATATTGTTTCCTTTTCTAGAATTTGATTTAAATGGAATTTTAAATTTGCATAACTTTGCATATGAATTCGTTTAATTGGTATGATGCATTTGTGATCCATCCATGTAAATCAATGGTTTATTCCTTTTGAGTTGCTGAGTAGTATTCCATTGTATAAATGCATCATAATGTATCCATTCATCCTTTGATAGCCATTTGGGTTATTGACAGATTTTTCAATTATGAGTGTAATAGTTTCTGGTGGCTTTGGTAACAAAAGACCACAGACTTGCTGATTAAAAAAAAAACAAACACATCTTACAGTTTGGGAGGTCAGAGCCTCAAATCAGTTTTATAGGGCATCAGCAGGGCTGTGCTCTCTGGAGACTCTAGGGAATAATCTATTTCCTTGGCTTTTCCTACTTTGCTTTTACGGCATTCTTTGCATCCCTAGGCTCTTAGCTCCTTCCTCCATATTCCAAGCCAGCAGTGTAGCTTCACATGGCCATCTTTTCCTGTGTGGTCATAGCTCCCTTTGCCACCCTCTTATAAGGACACTTGTGATTACTTTTAGAACCAAGTCAGATAATACAGGATAAACACTTCTGCAAAATCCCTTTTGCCATATAAATTAACATTTACAAATTCCAGGGATTAAGACCTGGAATATGTAAAATTGCTGTTGCTACAAGTCTAGAATTTAGCCTCATGGGAAAAAAAGAGTTTGAGAAAAGAAATCAAACATGTAGACCACATCAAAGATAAGATCTGAGAAGAGTTTGATGACCTTGGGGTTCTTGGTTGGCATAATTTCTGCCATTCCTATATTGTACTTAGATGAAATAAAATATTTCCTTTTCGGCCTAAGCTTGTTTTCTAAAGTATCTTATTTATACAAAAATGAAGCATTTATCATAATTAGTGAATAACAAAAGAAATATTGGAATGGGAGGTTATTAAATAAGTCATTCTTTGCTGGGTTTATTTTGACTAATTTTATTTACAATTCTATCCTCAAAGAGTAGATATTTCAATTTATTAAACTGTTATAATTATTAAATTTTTGCATTAAATTTTATTCATTCTTATTAACTGACTATGTCTTAAGAGAACTTCCATTGCTTTTTAACAATTTCTTAAGATATAGTCAGTAATAAGAATGAATAAAATTTAAAGCACAGATTCTAATAATTATGATTGAAAGGCAAAGAGATAATTTTGTGAAGGATAATTTTGTGCCAGAAAATATTAAGTAGCAAATGTTGGTGTTCCTAAGTGTAATTGTGAAAAAAAACATTACCTAACAGTAATGATGCTGTTGCATTTAATATTTATACACATTACTTGAAATGGCTGTTTCAAATGGCCTTGATGATAATACATATAAAAGGCGAATTTTAACAACTTAACCCTGGAGCAGGTCATGGTTATGGATATTCTTAACATATGGTAGGTTTCAAGGTTCATAATTGAGGGGAAAACAACTTGACTGAATGGGTAGGCAAAATTCTCTTTTTTGAAATGAAATGATATATGTGAAACATTATTTTCAATGAGAATAAAAAGACTCTGTGTTTGAGATGGAAGTTGAGTTTAAATTTAACTCACAATATTCAAAGTGTGATCACTTCTTATTAAAATCTTAAGTGAAACTTTGTTGAGTAATGTGGTTGGATTTTGTTTTTCCTATTCTCAGATTTCTCTGCACACTCAAAATCAGTCTGCAGGAACACAGATTATTTTCCAATTTCTTTTTAGGAAAACTAATCTGAATAATTTGAATTAATTATCTTAATACACTTTTTAACATCTTAGCCACCCTTTCATCATAGGTACAAAGGACTCCCCTTGAAAATGATCACAGGGCTGCCTAGCTTACATCAGGTAAGTGCAATTTTATTACATTCTGTTTGTTGAACTCATTTAATGATAGACTGTAAAAGTAGTAAAGTGGACAAAAATTTTAGTATAAATAGACAGTTAATTCAAAGTGGGTAATTGAAACATTCATGCGTATAACTTAGGGGCAAGAGCAAAATTCATATATTTAGGAGGATTTCTTGAACTGCTCAAATTATTACCCTTAGATAATTAGGTAAGTTCATAAAATACATACAGTAGGGACTGTTAGTGGGCCTAGTTTAAAGTGAATTCATGGAAACAGTCTTGAAGATCAACCATTTCTCCAGAATTTTCCTATGATTTCAGGTCTTTTAAAAAAGTATGATATACGTGGGATGGAGAACATCTTATTGACCAAAAGAGGGATGTGAAAGGAAATGAAATAAGCTTCAGTGGCAGAAAGATTCCAAAAGGAGCCAAGGGGTCACTCTGGTGGGCACTTTAATGCACAATATAGACAACCCTTTTTGGGTTCTAATGAATTGGGGTAGCTGGTGGTGGATACCTGAAACTGTCAAGCTACAACCCAGAACCCATGAATCTTGAAGACAACTGTATAAAAATGTGGCTTATGAGGAGGGACAGTGGGATTGGGGGGGGCATAGGGATCACACTCCCGTTTGTCTAGTTTGTGGATGGGTGAGTGGAAAGGTGGGGGAAGAAAACAAACAAACAAACAGACAAGGGCGCCCAGTGTTCTTTTTTACTTTAGTTGCTCTTTTTCACTTTAATTATTATTCTGGTTATTTTTGTGTGTGTGCTAATGAAGGTGTCAGGGATTGATTTAGGTGATGAATGTACAACTATGTAATGGTGCTGTGAACAATCGAACGTACGATTTGTTTTGTATGACTGCGTGGTATGTGAATATATCTCAATAAAATGAATAAAAAATAGTATGATATAGTACTATATATTTTTGTCCTTTTATAATGATACTATCCATAGAATGAATTCAAGTAAATAATTCATGATCAAGTACAGTTTCTCATACATTTATTAAATGTGATGAGTAGGCAGAAAGATTGTTATAACTTCTATAAAAGTTTTTCCTTAAAGAAAATTATCAACATTATAACTTTTTTCCTTAAACAAAATTATCAACATTATAACTTTTATAAAATCTATACAAAATAATGCTCAAAAGGAGTTACATTAGTGAAAAAGACAAAAAGTGATGGTAAAGTCATGATTTTCTTCACGTTCCTGGTCTATTCGACCAAGTACACCACCATGCCAACAATTATTGGCACATATTATATATTACATGCTCATGACTAAGAATGTTTCTAACTAACTCATGTGATCCTCTAAACACTTTTTTTTTTATATTTTATCATATCATTCTCATTTTATATGTAACAATTGAGGGTTAGAGAGATTAAGTTACACATTCGAGTTGATATAACAAAAACAAGATTCTAGTTGTCTTCTCTGCCTCTGTTGCCTGAAGTCTTTACCATTAAATATTCCTGTAAATATTTCTATTACATTTCTCAATTTTTTATGTAGCTAAATAGCTCTCTTTAGTTTTGACTAATCATAGTGTTTTTCAGATAATTGACTATTAGTAAAAACATATTTGAAAAGAAAATTAAAATCTCCAAGTGTGTGTATGTGATTAGTTTATAAAATAATTACTTTGAAGAATTCAATTGCTCTTTACTTGGCTATTATTGTATGTATTTATTATAGTGCATTGTCAGTGACAAATATTTTTATAACTTGTACATGCATTGATTACGTAAAATTTAAGAAATTTCTACAAATAAATTTTTGGTGGAATGAATGAATGCATCACCCAATCTTTTCAAAAGATAAGTGTAAACTCATGGCACTTGAAACAATAAATTAAATATATTCCCTGTCCTTTCAATTCCCTAACTTTTGACCATTCAACTTTTTTCTTTTAATTGGCTTGCAAAATTGTAATGGAAAATTAGATTTTCTTTGATTTTTTAAAATAATTATGTGAATGTTATTTAAAACACCTCAAACATGATGTTGGTTTAAAATATTTCTGTGGAATCTGATTGTGTATCATGTGTTCATTGCTGCTTACTCCCAGCCAGAGTAATAATGATCTGCTGAAAGAGGTAAATCCAGAATCATGGACTCCTCTCCATCAAGGCAAATCAGATAATAAATAGGAAAGATGGCTGAGCCATTTGCCAGTTTTATTCAGTGGTGCCATCATTGTAAAGCTGGGACAGCCATGAGGAGATCCTCTTTAGGCTTCTATCAACACCTATCTTTCATATCTCATATCTCTTTCTCCATGAAAGCTCGTACTTTCATTTTCACCTCCAAGTCCCCTTCTTCTAATAGCCTCCTGAATAATGACTGGCCTCACAGTAACCACAAGATCAGTCTGGGTGGCCCAAGTGCAGGCTTGCCAGGCTCCAGAATGAGCAGGTACAAGAAGCCTTGAGTTGGGGCAGAGTATACCAATTAGTGAAAGACCCAACCTTATTGATCTCAGAGAGAAACCACCTAGCCAACAAACTGACATTCATGGGGTATCCTCAAAGTCCCATTTACTGCTGTCCTTCCCCCCAAAGGATGGAGACAGCATATCCTAGGACCCCTAGCAATGGGTTGGTACATCTATCCAGGCTGGTAGAGTGGGAATGACCTCCTCAGTTGAGCCCACAAAGCCTTGAGTCCTGTTTTGCCCAAGATGCTCCTGTATAAAAGGAATGCAAGAGCAATGAAAAGAATGGCCAAAAAATTAATTCACTCAGTACTTTCCTGTGCACCCAGCTTGCTGCACCAAAATCTGTGGAGTGAGTTGCTATGTGTTGCATTGTGGGAACACAGGCTTAGGCAAAACAGGCATTTCTAGCAAATGCCTGCTTTACTACTTGCACAGCACAAAGGGTCCAAAATAGCAGGGGAAAAGATCTCATCATGGCAGGACTCCTGGGGAGGCTCAGGTCAGGGTCTGTGGATGACAATTCGGCACACCCCACTTCACATTGGAGAGGAGAGACAAACCTGTGCTGCTGGAGGGTAGGATATTTATTCTCAAGGAGAGGGTCCCTACCACGAGAATTCCCACCCTGGTAAGCATCTGGGGTTGCTTGTTGCCAGTTCTCAGGTTTAAGGTATGATTGGACCTTTTCATTAGATCTAACATCTACCCCAGGCTGTGAAATGGAAAGAGACTGAAATATCTGCACACAAATAGAGTAGGAGGTTGGGGTTAGGTGAGGGCTGGGAGACGGCCACTAAGCATGTGTGGCTGTGACTTCTCCAGCAAAGGGAGGTATTGATTCTAAAAGATTTTCTTTTTTTGCAACCTAAAAAGTCTCTATTTGTCTCTAGAAGTGACAGGAGATTGTTGGGAAAATTACCTAATAGAGAATGAGTATTAAATTTTCACGAATGGTCACTATTGGAGGTTTAAAATTTGTGATCAATGAAAAAAAGTGAATTATTTTTAAAACACTCTACCCTCCTTTCTTCTAATGACTTAAATCAGAAGATTCTATTGTGCTACATTACTGTGTATTTCTAATTTTTATGATTAAGTAGTGTTGTTACTTTTTTTTCTGGACTTTTATAGGAAAAGGTTTTTTAAAAAGCATTTAAAAAGTCTAATATATGAGCAAGTAGTGGAATAAGGGTTAGATGGTTTTCATTCACACACATACACACAAATACATTCATATTTATTCTCATGAAGGAATACCAATAAATTTTACATTAAATGCAATTTGCTTTCAAATATTAATACATATTATTTTTCTAGCACCTCATTGTGTGTATTGCCCCCAAATGTGGCTTATTTACAACAGCAGTTGTTATTACTTATTAAATATAGAAAAAAACCTGGAATTAGAACCTGAGGGACTGCACTTTTAAAAAATCAAGACTGCTCCAGATAAGTAGTGATTTTTTATTTTTCTATTTTGAAATATGAATACATATGTAAATGCTCATAAAAGAGATATCTGCAGCTTAACACAACAATAGAAACAGAACCTGTTTAGTACACCCAGGAACATATCTTGAAAAATCATATATGTGTACATTTTTTATAAACATTCCCTTCTTTATCCCTAATGCAACCACTATCCAGACTTTTATGGTAAAAATATTCTTGCTTTCTTCCCTATGATTTTACCATGTACAGACATACTTTAAACAATATAATGTAGTATACTCTTTTGTTAGATTATAAGTTAAATGAAGTTAATTGTATATGTTATTGTATATCTTGCTTTTTAACTCAACATTATGCTTTTTAAAATCCATTCATATTTCTCTATGTATCTAGTTTGACAATTTCATTGCTCTGTAATATTCCATTGTATTAATGTCTATACCCACAATTCTATATCTGAAATTCTGAAAGTTTTTTGGTGTGTTTTTTTGAGGGGGTTATTGTTGTGGTACAATAATTTGTAAATATTGAAAATGTTTACAGACACATAGATATATTGAAATGCAATTGATATCCATACACTAAATTTTTGGCCAAGTGATTTTTGTTAAACATTTTTATTTATGATAGTTTATCTCTGGATCAATTTGAACTTTCTACAATCACAATACATATTCTAAAAATAGTTATTTTTCTTACTTTAAAAATCTATATACCATAAAAAAAAATCTCTATACATTTTACTTCTTTATTCCTGTACTATACTTGCTAGAACCTTCTTTGTCAGGTTGAAGAGAAGAAGTATTATTGCCTTGTTTCTGACCTGATAAATAAAGCTTTAAGTATGAAGTTACTTATTTTAAGTAAGTTCTCTTTTGCTTGTAACAACTTTATTTTTTAGAGCAGTTTTAGATTTATAGGAAACTTAGGCGGAAAGTACAGACTTCTGTATATCTGCCTCCCTCCCCCACAGTTTCCCTATCATTACTATCTTGGATTGGTGTGATACATTTGTTACAATTGATGAACAATATTGATACATTAATATTAACTAAAGCCCATAGTTTATACTAAGGTCTACTCTGTGTTGTATAATTCTACAGAGTTTGACAAATGTATAATGACATGTACCCACCATTAGAATATCATGCGAAATCATTTCATTGTCATTAAAATACCTTGTTCTCCACCTAGTCATCTCACCTCTGACTTTCTGAACCTCTGGCAACCACTGATATTTTTATTATAGTTTTACCTTTTCCAGAATGTCATATAGTAGGAATCATGCAGTATGTAGCTTTTTCAGACTGGCTTCCCTCACTTGGGAATATGCCTTTAGATTTCTTCTGGGACTTTTTGGTAGCTTGTTAGATCACTTCTTTTTAACAATGAATGAATATTTCATTGTATGTATATACCACAGCTTATTTATTCATTCACCTGTTGGAGGACATCTTGGTTGCTTCCAGGTTTTGGCAACTGTAAATAAGGCTGCTATCAACATTTGTGTGCAGGTCTTTGTGTGGACATCATTTTTCAAATGATGTTTGTGGTATTTGTGATCACAGTCAGGAAACTAAGACATTGGTTATCCGTTCAACCGTTGATGGACATGGGTTGCTTTCTCTTTTTGGCTATTATGAATAATGCTGCTATAGTGTACAAATATTTGTTTGAGTCCCTGCTTTTAATTCTTTTGGGTATATACCAAGAAGTGGGATTGCTGGTCATATGAAATTCTATTTTCCACTTTCTGAGGAGCCACCAAACTGATTTGATAGTGGCTGCACCATTTTACATTGCCACCAGCATTGAAGGAGTGTTTCTTTTCCTCTGCAACCTCTCCAACACTTGTTATTTTCAGTTTTTAAAAATAGTAGTCATTCTAATGAGTGGGAAATGAATTTGCATTTCTCTGATGGCCAAAGATGTTGAGCATTTTTTCATGTGCTCCTTGCTATTTTGTATGTCTTCTTTGGAGGGATGTGTAATCAAATATTTTGCCCATTTTTTAATTGTATTGTTTGTTTGTTTTTTTTGTTGATGTTATTAAGTTGTAAGATTTCCTTGTGTATTCTGGATATCAAACCTTTATTAAATATTTGGTTTCCAAATATTTTCTCCTACTCTGTAGGGTGTCATTTTACTTTCAATATGAAGTCCTTTGAGGAATAAAAGTTTTAAATTTTGATGAGGTCCCATTTATCTATTTTTTCTTTTTTTGCTTGTGCTTTGGCTGTAAATTCTGAGAAATCATTGCCTGACACAAGATCCTGAAGGTGCTTCCCTATATTTTCTTCTATGAGTTTGATAGTTCTAGCCCTTATTTTTAGGTCTTTGATTGATTTTGATTTGATTTTTGTATTTGGTATGAGGTGGAGGGTCTCCTTTTTTTTTGGGTAAATGGAGTTCCAGTTTTCCCCACACCATTTGTTGAAGAGATTAGTTTTTCCCAATTCAATTGTGTTCCCTTGTCAAAAATCAGTTGGCCACAAACGTGTTATTTCTGAACTCTCAATTCAATTCTATTGGTTTATGTCTGTGCTTTTGCCACCACCATGCTGTTTTGATTCTTGTGACTTTGTAACATGTTTTAAGATCAGGAGTTGTGAGTCCCCCAAATTCATTCTTTTTGCCCACTTTTTAACTGTTATTTATCTGTTATTGAGTTTTCACAGTTTTTTAAAAATATATTCTAGATCTTAAAACCTTATCATATAATATGATTAGCAATTATTTTCTCCCATTCTGTAGGTCATCATTTCATTTTCATGAGTTTCCTTTGATGTACAAAAGATTTAAATTTTTATGAAGTCTATTTAATCTAATTTTTCTTTTGTTGCTTGTGCTTTTGTTGTCATTTCTAAGAAATCACTGCCAAATCCACATTTTGAAGGTCCCCTCTATATTTATTTCTGGGAGTTTATGTTTAGGTCCTTGATCCATTTGGAGTTAATTTTTGTATCTGTTGTGAAGTAGGTGCCAAATTCATTCTTTTTCAAGTGACTATTCAGTTTTCCTATCATGATTTATTGAAGAGATCATGCTCCTTCCCCAATTTATGTAATTGACATCTTCGTCAAAAATCAGTTTTTGACAAGGGTGTGTGGGTTTATTTCTGAACTATCAATTCTTTTCCATTGGTCTGTATGTCTATCTTTATGCCAGTACCACACTTTTAAAATTAGTCTGGCTTTGTAGGTTTTCAAATTGGGAAATATGAGCTCTCCAACTTTGTTCTTCCTTTACAGTTTTGATTTGGCTGTTTGGGCCCCCTTGCAATTCCATATGAATTTAAGGATTGGATTTCCCATTTTACAGGAAATATTTCTGGGATTTTGATAGGTATTAGATTGAGTCTTTGCAATTGCTTTGGGTAGTGTTGACATCTTAAAAATATTAATTCTTCTTATCTCCAAGAATAAGAATTCTTCTTATCTTGCCATTTATTTAAGTCTTTTTTAATTTCCTCAGTGGTATTTTGTAGTTTTTAGGGTACAAGCCCTTCACCTCCTTGGTTAAATTTATTCCTAGGTATTTTATTCTTTTAGATGCTATTGTAAATTGAATTTTTTTTACTTTCCATTTCAGAATATTCTTTGCTGGTGTATAGAAAAACAACTGAATTTTGAGTGTTAATCTTGTAGCCTGAAGCTTTTCTGAAGTTACTAGTTCTAGTTCTTTTCTTGTGTATTCATGTCATCTGCAAATAAAGATAGTTCTACTCCTTCCTTTCCAATTTGGATGCCTTTTATTTCTTTTTCTTGCCTAATTGCTTTGGCATGGGCTTTCATCACAATGTTAATTACAGTGGTCCGAGCAGGCACCCTTGTCTTCATCTGGACCTCAGGGGAAAAGCTAAAACTGTGTCTTTCACCATTGAGTATAATGTTAGTGAGTTTTCATAAATGACCTTTATCATGTTGAGGAAGTTCTCTTCTATTCCTGTTTTTACGAGTGTTTTTATCATGAATTGGTGTCAGATTTTGTCAAATGCCTTTTCGGCATCAATTGAGATGATCATGTGATTTTTTTTCCTTTCCTTCTGTTACAGTGGTGTATTTCAGTGTCTGATCTCCTTAAATTTTATTTTCTTATATCCATCCCTGCATTCCTGGAGGGTGTATTCTATACTTGTATGTATATTCTCTTCTTGTATGTTTTGTGCATATATGTATGTGTGTGCTGGTTAATTGTCTAGTTTAAATCCTTTGATAGCCTTGCTAAAAAATCAACTTGATCTATAAGTACTGTGAGATAAGTGTTTACATCTCCATTTATGATTATTTGTTCACTTCTCCTTTCAGTTCTGTGTTGAAGCTGTGCTACTAGATGCATACAAATAAAAAATTCATGTTCCTAATGGTTTAGTCTATAATTATGAAAATGCCTCTTCATTTACAATAGTGTTTCTTCCATTATAATAATTTAACTACAGTAGTTTTCTCCTGTTTGTGTTGCACAGTATATTTTTCACATTTTTACTTTCATCTTTCCATTATGCTCATATTTAATGTGTCTCATTAAGCAGAAAAAAGCTACTTTGAATTTCCTTAACACTTGTTGTATTTGAATTGGATAATTATTCTATTTATTTTTAATAGATTGATCATTTCATTTTTTTGTAGAACTCTACCATTTACTATCTTTTTTATAGGTAACTCTAACTATATATTAATTTTCTTTGTTTTTTGGCTTATTTTTGGAATACATATTTTTATTTTTTCACTTTATAAAAGCTTTTTATTCAATATGCTTACATGATTATTTTAATGGTGCTATACACTTTTTAACATAAATTCTTTGCTTATTAAAGTCTAGCAAATTAGCACTTTCACCACTTCTCTGACAGTGAAAAGATGTTAGTATACTCCAATTACCGCTTACTGCCAAATTGCTCCCTTGCATTTTTAACTCAAATATATATTTTAAAATTGGAAAATTTATCATTAATATTTTATGCAGTCACTATTCATTATATATAGTCACAGAATTTAATTTTCTTCAGCACACTTTTCCTTCTTATATATCCAGGCATAAATAAGAGAAACTTAAAGTGTAAGTTTCTCTTCTAATAGAAGAAGATGCTTTAATATATACTTTAGTGGAAGTCAGCAGATAACTATTTCTCTCTTTCTTAAAAAATTTCTTTGGAAATAACTCAATTTTGCCTTCACACTAGGATATTTTCATGTGGTGTTGGTGTGTAAGTTAACCATCTCTAGGTTCTGCCATTATCAGAAATGACACAGTCATATATGTATTTATGTGGTTGTATATTTGTATATATATACATATATACATAAAGGATATTATGGATTTAGTTTATGAAAATATAATAAATACAAATACACTTATAGCTAGTCAACATTAGCTGTTATTATTAAAAGCTCAAGAAATAAGTAGAGAACCCAGGAACAAAACTATGGATTTAAATGCCATACTTCTAGAATTAAGAAAGGTTAAGGTTTGAGTCTATCCTCAATCTCCTAGAGCTGACATGGAAGTGAATTTTCTTAGGACTGCTAAGTAACAAACTAACAAACATTTCTACCTTTTCTTGATTCAAGATCAGGAATGATTAAAATAATTCTATTTGATACAAATAGATCTAAATTATCTATTATTTCTTTTCATGCATTTTTGTCTTTTTGACTTGTGGTTTAAAAGTCTCCTTTTTCTGCCTACCACATTTTTTTTTGTTTAGAAGAGATTAAAAACAAACAAAACAAAACAAAACAAAACTTGTCTCTGTCCTACATAGTTTGATTTGAGTTTTTGTCATTTTTTCTTGAAGATTCCTATTAAAATACAATTATTCAGGTATAGCCTTTCTGGAGACCAGTGTGGTGGTTCCACAAAAAAGCTAAGTATGTGGGGGCCAAAAGGTCCTGCAACCTCTTTATAGGGTATCTACTTGGAAGATCTGAGAGCAGAGACAAGAATGGACGTTTGCACACTGGTGTTCATGGAGGCAGTATTCATGATTTGCAATGGGTGGAGGTGGCCTAAGGGTACATAGACTGAGGGACAGAATGGTGAACTATTGTGTTTGCATACAGTGGAATATTGAGCAACTACGAGAAGGAGTGAAGCAGTGAGACACACAACGAGGTGAATGGATCCTGTACACAGCATTTTGAGTGAAATACACCAGAAATAAAGGCAAACACTATAATGCCTCACCAATATGGACTAACTACAATGTGTAAACTCGGAATTGAATCTTAGAACACAGTCTAAGAGGGGAATGATTATTGTGATGTTCCCTAAATTGTAAGCTCTTACAGCAGTCAAATCTATTCCTGAATTGTAATGGCTATCTCCAAACTTTGAGAACCTGATCCCTTAGTGTGTAACCTGATTGGTCTCTGGAACATTGGGTATCTCTATGACACCTGAAGCTCAGAGCTAGGCTTGGCAGATATGAATGTCAGTACTAGTGCATACAGCAACTTTTAAAAAAAAAAAAAAAAAAAAAAAGCTGAAAAAGAGACCAGACTTCAATTAGTGATATGAATGAAGCAGACCTGGTTAAGACTAGGGCAAACCAGGCCAAAGGGTAAAGGTCGAAACTGACTGTGTTTTAAAACTTCAATTTCCATGTGAGACCAAGGGAAGAGATGTCTATTTGTTGCAGGATCTGTATTTTCTAAACAGTATAACTCTATAGTCAGTTTGTTCAAACACCACAATTACATGGAACTTTGAATAGGAAGTGAGATATGGTAGGTTAGTAGAGATTAGAGTGAAATAGTGACACATCCCAAAGTAATTTGGGCAGAGAATAAAAATATATTTGCAGGGCCCCCCTGAGGAGCTGGGGGAAAATGCAGAAGTGCTGGACTTCCTCACCTGGACTGATGCTGATGTTGTCATAAATATTGAGGACTGGTGGTTTGATGTACTGAGCCCTTTATCATGGGACTTCCCTTATGAAGTTCATTACTGCAAAGGAGAGGCTAAACCTGTGTATGAGTGTGTCTAAGAGTCTCCCCCTGAGTACCTCTTTGTTGCTCAGATGTGGCCCTCTCTTTCTAGCTAAGCCAACTTGGCAGGTGAAATCACTGCCCTCCCCCCTATGAGGGACCTGACTCCCAGGGTTGTAAATCTCCCTGGCAACACAGGATGTGACTCCCAGGGATGAATCTGGACCTGGCATTGTGGGATTGAGAATATCTTCTTGACCAAAAGGGGGATGCAAAATTAAATGAAATAAAGTTTCAGTGGCTGAGAGATTTCAAATGGAGTTGAGAGGTCACTCTGGTGGACATTCTTATGCACTATATAGATAACACCTCTTAGGTTTTAATGTACTGGAATAGCTAGAAGTAAATACCTGAAACTATCAAAGTCCAATCCAGTAGTCTGGACTCCTGAAGACAATTGTATAACAATGTAGATTATAAGGGGTGACAGTGTGATTGTGAAAACCTTGTGGATCACACTCCCTTTATCTAGTGTATAGATGGATGAGTAGAAAAATGGGGACAAAAACTAAATGAAAAATAGGGTGGGATGGGGGGCATGATTTGGGTGTCTTTTTTACTTTTTTTTAATTCTTATTCTGATTCTTTCTGATGTAAGGAAAATGTTGAAAAATAGATTGGGGTGATGAATGCATATCTATATGACGGTACTGTGAATAGTTGATTGCACAGTATGGATGATTGTATGGTATGCGGATATATTTCAATAAAACTGAATTTAATTAAAAAATTTATTTGTAATTTATCCTATGCATTTTAGAGCTGTAAATATGTTTAAAAACTTAAAGATAAGTGTTGGTGTTCTAGTTTGTTAATGCTGCCGGAATGCAAAACACCAGAGATGGATTGGCTTTTATAAAAGGGATTTATTTGGTTACACAATTACAGTTTTAAGGCCATAAACTGTCCAAGGTAACACATCAACAATTGGGTACCTTCACTGGAGGATGGCCAATGGTGTCCAGAAAACCTCTGTTAGCTGGGAAGGCACGTGGCTGGCGTCTGCTCCAAGTTCTGGTTTCAAAATGACTTTCCGCAAGGACATTCCTCTCTAGGCTGCAGTTCCTCAAAAATGTCACTCTTAGTTGCACTTGGGAGTTGTCCTCTCTCAGCGTCTCAGGAGCAAGAGTCTGCTTTCAACGGCCGTCTTCAAATTCTCTCTCATCTGCAGCTCCTGTGCTTTCTTCAAAGTGTCCCTCTTGGCTGTAGCTCTTCTTCAAAACATCACTCACAGCTGCACTGAGTTCCCTCAGCCTGTCAGCTCATTTATATGGCTCCACTGATCAAGGCCCACCCAATGGGCGGGCCAACACTCCATGGAAATTATCCAATCAGAGTCATCACCCACCGTTGGGTGGGGCGCATCTCCACAGAAACACTCAAAGAATTACAGTCTAATCAACACTGATAACGTCTGCCCACACAAGATTACATCAAAGATAATGGCGTTTGGGGGACACAATATATTCAAACTGGCACAGTTGTTTACATTTATAAAAATGTATGGACTTGTACACTTAAGATTAGTTTAAGCATTTTTCATTATACCTCAATAAAAAGTTTTTTTTAAAAAGCTTTAAAAAATACAATTTTTCATGATTATGGTTTGAATAATTAAGTGATAATGAGTGGCTATTTAATATATCAATTTCTAGCAAGGTGATATATTTCAATATTGTAATATGTTATCTTTACAAAAGACATTTATTTTTTATCAGGGGATAACTGAATATTAAATAATTTATTTTAAAATCATAAAATTGAAAGCAAAAACTTTAAGAACTAGGACAGAAGAATCAAGGAGATAAATTTGGATTTATGGTCTTTGTGTCAGCTACATAAGGTAGAAAATGTAGTAATTCTTCAGAATAATTAGTGACAAAAATCTTTACCTGTTGATAATGGCAATATGCTTTTTAGAATATTTGATATCATAATAGAAATGTCATAATAAGGAGATATAGAAAAGAAGTATGTCATGCCAAGATTTAGCAACCAACCCTAAGTATAGGGTTTAGACATCTAAGATAGTGTTAATGTGGCCTAAATTTGCAGAATTTGTGATTGAGATTGAAACACACTAACTGCATGGTGGGTCAAGCCCTCTCTCCCCCCAAAACCCATAGAACATGAGACCATTTTCTTAAAAGCACTTGAAAGGGACCATCTAAGGGACACATTTCAAGGTAGACATTTTACTTGCAACAGGAGTTCAAAGTCCCCTATGTTCTGGAGGTGTGCAATGTGATGAACTGACTTAAAAATAGCCCAATGATGAGAATTTCCTGTTCATACCTTTAAGTGACACATTCATGAGCCATTTATTTCTTACACTCTGGCTTCACTCTGAGTCACCAAAGGCAGTCTGTGAAGAGCACAGATATTGTTGGTTCTTGCCCTGGATTTATACCTTTAAATATCATTTTTTTTTTACACAGCTATAGCAGGCCTCTGTAGGAGAGTCACCAGCCCCCCTACCAATGGACGCATGACTTTCTGGCTGACAAAGGTATGTGCCACTGTCCTCCTGTCTCCCTCATTCAGTGGGAGTTTACAAAGCTGTACATGATACAGCTGTGGTATTAATGTACAATAAAATCAAAGTAGGACATTGGAATCTTTATTGAAATAACTCAGGGTAAAAAAAGTCAAACCTCAAATATGAAGTATGTTGAAGTATTTCTTAAATTATTCAAATTATTACCCATGAAGAATCATCAAATGCATGCACACACACACCTTTGGCTTTGTTAAGCAACATAATTTAAATTGAAATTCTCTAATCATCGTAACAATGAATCATAAATTTTGAATTTTTTAATAAGTCAAAGGAGTGTCATTGGATAATAATGCATTATTTTATATTTAATTAGCCCACATTTTATTACTGCATTCTTAAAAACTAATTCATCGAATGATTCAAGGGAAAACATAATTCCTCATAAAAATTAGTAGAAATACATGCAGTTTGATTTTTTCCAAAAAAAAAACATAAGATAGCTTCCATAAAATGCTAATCTAATCTTAATAATAAAACTCAAAAGTCTTAAAAATTGAAGATAAATATACAAAGAAATGAACCTCACTGTTTTCAGAGACTCTTTTCTAATGAATTATTTTATAATATCTGACTGCTAGGAATCGGAAACTATAACATGGTAATTGTGACTAAAATAATAACTAAATAAACATCTATTGAGAGGTTGATTATTAAATGTTTTACAAGCATTACTATTAAATATTATTATTCCCATTTTAGATTAGAAAACTAGTCCTAGAGACACTAAGTAATTATTTAAAGGCCATACATTTCAAGTTGCGAAGCCAGAGTTAAATTCTAGATATCACTGGTGCCAGAGCCTTTTTTGACTGAATTATTAAATTACATTAACTGAATGGTTACAATTACTTACATAATCAAAGGAATCCTCACTGCCTTTGACAATCATAGTATCTTTCTGGAAGTCTGAACAAATTATGTTCTTTCATAAATGGTCTGCACAATTAGTTATCAACTTATGGTCTTGTATTTTTAGCCATTAAATCAATTGACAGTTATTTGTATAAAATAAATATTTAAAACATCTTTTTTTTGGTGGTGTTCCCAATAGTCTTTACATTGTGGATAAGTTTAATTAGTTTTTCAAAATTATAAAATATTTCCTTAAGTTTTTAATGAGTCCTCAAAACTTTCCATCCATTCATTCATAAGAAAAAGATCATATAAAACCCCTTATCTTCTTTAATAAATATATGAATATCACTAAATCAAAATAATTTAGTGTAATAAATGAAATGTATGCTAATTTTCCATTTCTCCTATCTTTAGAGCACTTATTTAACCTTTATTGTATTCCAAAACTATCATGAAAATTGCATACTTTTTTTGATATAGACTTTTAATATTTAACACATTACAATATTTAAATCTTTTTCTCAAATCTGACACCAAATAAATAAGGCTATTCTTATTTATGAACTTTGTTCCACAATAATTTAGTTTTCCATCACTCCAACCAATAGTATTTTGTCAAATGCAGAATATTTTAACAAATACTTACTACACCATGAAACAGTTGTTTAAAGCTTTATGTAAATTAGCACCAGACCTTTAGATTCTTCAACTGAGAAATGACGTCTGATCTTCACCTCACCTCCTCCCCTTCCCCGTCCGGTTTGAGGATACTAGGGATCTGTTATTATATACATCATGTATCAACTTCTTAAGCACAGTTGTCATTGAGCACAGTCTCTGTCACCACTGAGCTGCAGAGATGAATAACCAAGGTGTAATCTACACAGAACTGAATCTGGCCAAGAACCCAAAGAGGAAGCAAATCAAGCCTAAGGGCACTAATTGCTCCATTTCAGACACTGAGCAGGAAATAACCTATGCGGAATTAAAACTTCAAAATGTTTCTCATGATCCTCAAGGGAATGACGAGAATTCACACTGCAAAGGTAAACCATTTAATAGATTCTCAATATAACTGCTTTAAAATGTGCAGTTGAGATGCAAAGGTGAGGGAAAAGTAAAGATTACAGAAGGGACATGGATAGTCAGATTTAGCGAATAAGTTCATTTATTTTTTCATTTTTGTGCATCAGAGCTCAAAATATGGATATGGTATTCTAGTATGAATTCTGAAAAGTAATTTTATTCAGACTGTTGAAATCTGTAGGCTTTGATCAATACCTCAGGGAGCATTATATTTATTGAAAATTCAGTGGTATTTTCTGAGAGAAAGATAACAATGGAGGATGTGGTTTGGGGGTTCAGCATTTATGAAAATGATTCCCTATATGTAAACCAAACAATTGCCTCCATCTACCCTTTTCTTTCCAAGAAGATTTCCCATCACCTCGGGGAAGACTCATTGCTGGGATCCTGGGAATATTGTGTCTTGTCTTGATGGCCTCTGTTATAACCATGTCAGTCATAGTTATTACTGCAAGTAAGTTTTTGAGTGAACATAAGGGAATTTTTTTTAATGATGTTGAAAATTCCTCTAAATATTTCATAATATTAGGGGACAGAATTCTCATTTTAATGTATTTATTGGGACTAAATATATGTATTTGACTAAATGTGTAAAGGTTATTCTGAATTTATCAAAGTATAAATAACAGAATGTTTGCAGAATTTTTTAAAATTCTAACTACATATATATACTTAATTTTAAGTGTGTGTGTGTGTATATATATATATATATATATATATATATATATATATATATATATATACAGCTTCTGATCTCAAATCACAATTACTTGTTTTGGGAGAAGCAAGTTTATTTAAAAAACTTAGAAATACAAATGAAGATTTGAGAGTCATTAAACCAAATCCCGTACAAGAGGTAGATTTTGGACCATTTGGCTATTGAAATTGTTTCCTCCAAGACTTTAATTGTTAATTAATTTTCCTTGGTAAATATTTTTATTCAATATTGTTCTAATTCTAAATAGTATATGAAATTTCAAGCTAGGAAACTAAAATTATTATTTCTTAGTAGCAATATTAATTTTATAAGAACTACATTCATATTTCTAGCTCCTGAAATACAGGAACTGAAAAATTATTCCCTGATAAAAAGAACCCAGAAAGGTATGTAATCATTTTTAAATTTCTCATATATTGGTGCAGGTTATATTTTGTCTCTGTCTTATGCCACACAAATATGATAATAGTTTTTTAAAAAGTATAAAATTGAGCAATAAATTTTCACAAATAAGGATTATATAAGGGCATTCCTTATTGTCCAACAATAAGAAGTATTCATTTAAAATCACTTTTGTCAATTTGCTGTAATATTCTACTGTTATAATAAAAAGCAAATATTTTACTATTGTAATGAAATGGTATGGCTCAGTGATTTTTCAGGACATGTATAGGGTGGAGTTTTTGATTGATTGCTTTACATGGATAAATAAATTTGGGGTTAAGAGGCTGACCCTTTTCTGTATGTGGGGGCAGTTTGCTTTATATGTGTCAACCTGTGATGTGAGGGTGTGTATACAGGTTATATACATATATATGTTTATACCAATGAATACATGTCAGTTCATTTTCCTTTTTAAAATTCAAGTGGTTTCTGTACCATAATCTTTCTTCAGCCTCTCATTGTGGTCATTGTCCAAAGGAGTGGTTTACATATTCCAATAATTGTTATTACATAAGTGCTGAACGAAAAACATGGAACGAGAGTTTGATGGCCTGTGCTTCTAAGAAATCTAACCTGTTTTACACAGATAATGAAGAAGAAATGGTGAGATTTTAAGTGTTTCTAACATTTTCTTAAAAACTTACTTCAAATGATATCATATTTTTAGGACTCATCCATATATTTCCCATAGTTATAGTTTTTCTCAAGACTGTGTAAAATTCCAACTTGAATTTAGATTTGATTTATATTTTTATACCATTAATGTATATTTGCTTATTTTCAGTTCTTTGTTTTCATGAAAAATAATGTTTCTACAATGCTTTTTTCCCTAAAATTAACTTAGTTTAGTTTCACTATACATAAAAAATTAAAGTTATCATAAATGTGCAGATTGTTCACAAAAAGAATAAATAGACCCATTAACTACAAATCAGGTCAAGAAATAGAAGTTTCAGCCCCATGTATCCCCAACCTGTGCCTGCTCGCATCACTTTTTCCACCCTCTTCTCTAAAGCACTATCCTGACTTAATATATATTTAGCTTTGCCTGTTTTTGAACTTTTTATAAATGGAATCATATAGAATGCATTTTTGTGTCTGTCTGCTTTCAATCACATATATTTGTGCAATTCATCCATATTGTTGCAGTTAACTGTAGTTTGTACATTTTCACTGCTATATTATGTGAATATAACAATAAAAATCTATTGTACTGTGGAAGGAAATTTAGGTTGTTTGTATTATTTGGTTATTGTGAATAATTATTCTCTAAACACACTTGTGTATACTACCTGTATTCATAGGAATGAAATTGCATGGGCATAGTAATATATGTGGCAAAATTCTAAATTATTCCAACAGTTTCCTGTTTGATTGTCAAATACACATTTTATCCATTAGCGACTGGGCATGTCTCTCAATCTACATTCTCATAAAAACTTAGTACATCAGGAATTTTAATAGCAGAAGTTCTGGTGGTTATATAGCAGATAGCGGTATCATTATGATATTAATAGGCGTGTTCCTGATTACAATTAGTTTGAACACATTTTTATGTGCTATTAGCCATTGGAGATATTGAGGGCTTGGTTCTAGACCACAATAAAGTGAGTATCGCAATAAACCTAGTCACACAATTTTTTTTTTTTGGTCTTCCAGTGCATATAAAAGTTAGTCTGTTAAGTGCTCAATAGCATTATGTGTAAAAAAAACAAAAAAACAAAAAACAAAAAATAATTATATACCTTAATTAAAAACTCTTTATTGCTAAAAAATGCTAACCAACATCTGAGCCTTCAGTGAGCTGTAATCTTTTTGCTGTTGGAAGGTCTTGTCTTGATATTGATGACTGCTGACTGATCAGAGTGGTGGTTGCTGATGATTGGGGTGGCTGTGCAATGAAGTTTGCCACCTCGATTGAGCCTTCCTTTCACAAAAGATATCTCTATAGCATGCAATGCTGTTTAATAGCATTTTACCCACAGTAAAACTTCCTTCAAAATCAAAGTCAATGCTTTCGAACATGCCACTGCTTTATCAACTAAGTTTATCTAATATTCTACATCCTTTGTTGTCATATCAACATTGTTCACAGCATCTTCACCATGAGTAGTTTCCATCTTAAGAAACCACTTTCTTTGCTCATCCATAAGAAGCATTCATTAAAGTTTTATTATGATACTGTATTAAAGTTTTATCATAAGATTCTAACAATTCAGGCTCCATTTCTAATTCTAGTTCTTTTGCTACTTCTACCACGTCTGCAGTGACTTTCTTCACTGAAGGTTCGAACCCCTCAATGTCATCCATGAGGGTTGGAATCAACTTCCAAACTCCTGTTCATGTTGATATTTTGACCTCCTCCCATGAATCATGAATGTTCTTATTGGCATCTAGAATGGTGAATCCTTTCCAGAAGGTTTTCAACTGATTTTGTCCAGATCTATCAAAGGATTCACCATCTATGGCAGCTAGAGCCTAACAAAACGTATCTCTTAAATAATAAGACCTGAAAGTTGAAAATTCTTCTTGGTCCATTGGCTCCAGAATGGATGTCATGTTAGCAGGCACAAAAACATTAATCTTGCTGTACCTCTCCACTGGAGTTCTTGGGTGACCAGGTGCATTGTTAATAAACAGTAATATTTTGAAAGGAATCTTTTTCTGAGCAGTGGGTTTCAACTGTGGGCTTAAAATATTTAGTAAACCATGTCATAAACAGCTGTGCTGTCATCTGGGCTTTGTTGTTCCATTTGTAGAACACAGAGTAGCTTTAGTATAATTCTTAAGGGCTCTAGGATTTTCAGAATGGTAAATGAGTTTTGGCTTCAACATAAAGTCACCAGCTGCATTGGCGCCTAATGAGAAAGTCAGCCCATCCTTTGAAGCTTTGAAGCAAGACATTGACTTCTCCTCTCTAGCTATGAAAGTCTTAGATTGTATCATCTTCCAATATAAAGCAGTTTCATCTACACTGACAATCTCTTGTTTAGTATAGTCATCTTCATCAATTATCTTAGCTAGATGGTCTGGATAACTTGCAGCTTCTACATTAGCACTTGCTGCTTCACCTTGCACTTTGATGCCCTAGAGATGGCTTCTTAAACCTCATGAACTAACCTCTTGTAGCTTCAAAGTTTTCTTCTGCAATTTTCTCACCCCTTGCAGTCTTTATAGATTAGAAGAGAGTTAAGGTCTTGCTCTGGATTAGGCTTCAGCTCTAGGGAATGTTGTGGCTGGTTTAATCTTCTATCCAAACCACTAGAACATATTCCATATCAGCTATAAGGATTTTCACTTTCTTATCATTTGTGTGTTCACTGGAACAGCACTTTTAATTTACTTCAAGAACTTTTCCAGTGCATTCACTACTTGGCTAACTGTTTGCAGCAAGAGGCCTAGCCTTCAGCCTATCTTGGCTTTTGACATGCCTTTTCACTAAGCTTAATCATTTCTAGCTTCTGATTTAAAGTGAGAGATGTGTGACTCTTCCTTTCACTTGAACATTTAGAGGCCGTTGTAGAGTGATTTCTTGGCTTAATTTCAATATTGTTGTTTATCAGGGAAGAGGGAGGCCCAAGGAGGAGACAGATGAGGAATGACAGGTCAGTGAAGCAGTGAGAACACATACATTTGTCGATTAAGTTTGACATCTTATATTGGCATGGTTTGTGGCACCCGAAAACCATTACAATAGTAACATCAAAGATCATTGATCACAGACCACCATAACAAATATAATAATAATGAAAAAGTTTGAAATGTTGCAAAAATTACCAAAATGTGACAGAGACACAAAGTGAGCCCATGCTGTTGGAAAAATGGCACCAAAAGACTTGCTTCATGAAGGTGTGCCACAAACCTTCAATTTGTAAGAAATGCTGTATCCACAAAGTGCAATAAAATGAGGTATGCCTGTAATTTTTTTTGTGAAGGGTATGTTCCTGTTCTTGTTAATTTTTCCTACCTGGGTGCTCTTCTTTTCCTTTTAATTAGTTCTTGACCTGTTTTGGATATGAGCTCTTTCTTGATTTTATGAGATTCAAATAGCATTTTTCCCTTTGTGGCTTAGATTTGGGCTCTCATAAATAAACAGAATTTATTAATTGTAACATAATCCAATTCAGAATTTGGGGAGGATTAGTGCTTATTTTGAACCTATTTCAGAAATTAACTGAAGTTCATATTTTCCTGTATTAATCTGTTTTTCCCATTTACTTTATTTCTTAATTAAAAAAATTACTTTATACATTTAAATATACAATCTATTAGGTTTATTTCTTCTGATGCTCTCTTTGGGATGCTGCAAATTAGAATAAACATTGACCTTTCTATATAATTAACTAATTGATGGAGCATAATGCTTAGCAAAGATGATCATTTCTCCATTCCGTTCTATGCCACCTTTGTCATAAGTTAAGTATGTGGGTGTATAGGTGTGAGTATGTGTGTGTGTGTGTTCCTGGATATCACTTGTGTTCCATGGTTCAATTTTTTTTTTTTTTTGGCAGCAAGATCACATGGTCAAGTTTACTGAAGCTTCATATTAATTATTGATATTCAATATATTAAATAATTCCTTCACAGTGTTCTTCTTCAAGAGTACCATGTTATATTGAACTTTTAAATCCCTATATAAATACATTCATAAAAACATGCTGTGATTTTATTGAAATTATATTTTCAACAGATTGTTGAAAATTGACATCTTTTTGATATTATGTATTAACATGGTTTAGTCTTCCATTTATTTTTTCTCAAGACTTTTATAGTTTTGTGTATGTCTTGCACATTCAATTTGCTTTGACTCCAGTTATCTTTTTTTTTTTTTTCAATTTCTCCTCAATTTCTTCTTTAATTTATTTCTATCCATCATCATCCACCAAAACTTTCTGCCTCTATGCAGGCATACATCAGAGACAGTTCAGCTTCAGTTTTAGACCACTGCAATAAAGCAAATATCACCATAAAGCAAGTCACATGAATTTTTTGATTTTCCAGTGCATATAAAAGTTATGTGTACACTATACTGCAGTCTATTAAATGTGCAATAGCATTATGTCTTAAATAAAAACAACCAAAGTAGCTTAATTAAAGAATACTTCATTGCAAAAAATGCTAACCATCATCTGAGTCTTTCACAAGTTATAATTGTTTTCCTGCTGAAGGGTCTGGCCTCAGTGATAATGGTTGCTCACTGATCAGGATGCTGGTTACTGAAGGTTGGGGTGATTGTGGAAATTTCTTCAAATAAGATAACAATGAAGTCGGCCATATCAATGACTCTTCTTTTCATGAAAGATTTCTCTGTATCATGTGATGCTATTTGATAAAATTTTATAAACCCCGGAACTTCTTTCAAGATTGGGGTTTATCCTCGCAAACCCTGCCACTGCTTTATCAACTAAGTTTATGTCCTATTCTAAATACTTCAATGCCATTTAAAAATGTTTACAACATCTTCACCAGAAGATTCCATCTCCAGAAACTTTCTTTGCTCATCCGTATGAAGCAACTCCTCATCCATTCAAGTATTATGAGATTGCAGCAATTGAGTCCCATCTGCAGGCTCCATTTCTAATTCTAGTTCTCTTGACATTTCCACCATAACTGCAGTTACTTCCTCCAATGGAGTCTTGAACCCCTCAAAGTTATCCATGAGGGTTGGAATAAACTTCTTCCAAACTCCTGTTAACATGGATATTTTAACCTCTCCATGAATCACGAATGTTCTTAATGTCATTTAGAATGAAGAATCCTTTCCAGAAGGTTTTCAACTGACTTTTCCCAGATCCATCAAGAGAGTCAATATCTATGGCAGCTATAGCTTATGAAATGTATTTCTTAAATAAGACCTGAAAGTCAAAATTACTCCTTGATCCATGGACAGAAGAATAGATATTAGGTTAGCAGGCATGAAAACAACATTAATCTTGCTGTACATCTCCACCTGAGCTCTTGGATTACCAGGTTCATTTTCAATGAGCAGTCATATTTTGAAAGGAATCTTTTTTTATGAGTAGTAAGTCTCAACAACAGCCTTAAAATATTCAGTCAACGATATTGTAAACAGATGCACTGTCATCCAGGCTTTGCTGTTCCATTTATAGGGCACAGGCAGAGTAGATTTAACATAATTCTTAAGGCCCATAGGATTTTTGAATGGCAAAGGAGCATTAGCTTCAACATAAAGTCACCAGCTCTATTAATTCCTAACAAGAGAGTCAGCCTTTCCTTTAAAGCTTTGAAACCAGGCACTGACTTCTCCTCTCTAACTATGAAAGTCATAGATGACATCTTCCAATATAAGGCTGTTCCAACTACATCAAAAATCTATTGTTTAGTGTTGCCGCCTTCATCAGTTATCTTAGCTAGATCTTCTGGATAACTTGCTGCAGCTTCTCCATCAGTACTTACTGCTTCCCCTTGCACTTTTATGTTATAGAGATGGCTTCTTTGCTTAAACCTCCTGAACCTACCTCTGCCAGCTTTTAACTTTTCTTCTGCAGCTTCTACACCTCTCTCAGCCTTCACAGAATTGAAGAGAATTAGGACCTTGCTTTGGATTAGGCTTTGGCTTAGGGGATTGTTGTGTCTGGTTTGATCTTCTACCTGGACCACTAAAACTTTCTCCTTTTCAGCAATAAGGCTGTTTCAGTTTTTGTATCATTCATATGTTTGCTAGAGTAGTACTTTTAATTTCCTTCAAGAACTTTTCCTTTGCATTCACAACTTGGCTAACTGTTTGGAACAAAAGGCCTAGCTTTCAGCCTATCTCGGCTTTCCACATGCCTTCCTCACTAAGCTTAATCATTTCTAGCTTTTAATTTAACGCAATAGACATGCCATTCTTCCTTCACTTAAACACTTAGAGAACACTGAAGGGTGAGTAACTGGCCTAATTTCAGAATCATTGTGTCCAGGGAACAGGGAGGCCCATGGAGAGGAAGAGAGATGGGGGAACATCCAATCTTCATTGGAGGATGGCCAATGACATCCGGAAAACCTCCATTAGCTGGGAAGACATGTGGTGGCATCTGCTTGCTCCCGGGTTGTGTTTCAAAATGGCATTCTCCAAAATGTCTGCATCAGCTTCCAATGGCTGTCTTCAAATTGTCTGTCTCAGCTACAGCTACTCCCTCAGCTTCTGTGCATTCTTCAGAGTCCCTCTTGGCTGTCTCCAGTTATCTTTTGTATTTACTCTTCAGCTATTGCTAACATATCACACTACAATAGGTTTGTGTACATTGACCTTATATCTTGCAACTTGCAAAACTCACTTTTTAATTCAGATAATTTACCTGTAAATAAATACCTTTAGGTTTTCTACACATACAATTTTATCATCTATGAAGTGCCAGTTTCATTTCTTCCAATTAATATATATTTTATTATTCCTTATTCTTTTCAATTGTAAAGGTTGTCCAGTTCAAAGATGATTGAAAATAGCGACATAGGACATCAGGTCTTATTTACCTATATCAGAAGGGAAACTTTAAACATTTCGTCATTGAATAGGTTTCCTGTTCTTTTTGCTATTGTTTTGGTGATAATTCTATCTGAATGAGGGAGTTTCCTTTTTTCTATTTTAACATATTTTTGAGGTATAATTGATATGCAATGAACTGCACATATTTAAATCACATAATTCATAAGTTTTGATATATGCATACAACTTGTGGAACCATCAGGCAATCATGGATCTACTTTCTTTACCATGGATTAATTGCTATAGTCCAGAATTTTTTATAAATAGTCATACAATACATATTCATCTTATCTGGATACTTTCATTCAAAATAATTAATTTGAGATTCATCCATGTTGTAGGGTGTTTCAAGAATTTATTCCTTTTTGTTGTTGAATAGCAATTGTATAGATATATCATAATTTGCTTATATGTTTGCATGCCAATGTACATCTGAGTATTTATATTAAGGCGGTGATTTCATCTGTTCTTTCTGTGTTTTTTTAAAATTGAGGGGTGATTCACCTGCATTCAAATGCATAGACTTTAAGGATACAGTTCAATCACTTTTGACAAATGTATGTCCCCGTGAACCCAACTCCCCAATCAAGACAGAATATTCCTCCATCCCATAAGGTACCTGGGTATCTATGCCTAGTCAAACGTCACTTTTGAACTTCTTATTTCTGACATTATACCTAGTTTGCCTTATGTTAATGCAGCACATGAATGGAATCAAACAGTATAATATTTTTGTAACTGACATTATTCATTCAACATAGTATATTTTTTTCAGATTTAGCCATATACCAGTAATCTTTTCCTGTGTACTAATCCAGTGAATACACATTCCATAATTTGTTTATCTGTTCAACTGTTGATGGACATTTGAGTTGCTTCCAGAATTTTGCTGTTATATAGAAAACTATCATGATGAATTTTGTACAAGAAATTATGGGAACATATATTTTCAATTTTTGTTGAATTAAATTGGAATTGCTGGGTTAGTTATAGGTGAAGTGCATTTTTAAAAGAAATTATAAAAGAAAAATTGGAATATTGTTTCCTATGTGTTTACATTTTCCTGTCCTAAAATTGTATGTGTGTTCACTTGCTTCACATACTTGTTAACACTTGGCTTTGTTAGTCGTATTTTCAGGTTATCATTTTTTTGAGTGATCTTTGGTGTTTCAGAAAATAGATTTCATCACCCAAATTTCTTGTTCATTAGTATGCAATTGTACATTATATATTTTTAATGCAATTTTATTGAGATATATTCATATAACATACAATCCTCCAAAGTGTACAATCAGTTGTTCACAGTATTGTTGTATAGTTGTGCATTCACCACCACAGTCTTTGAACATATTCATTATTCCAAAAACTAAAATAAAAATTAAAATAAAAATGAACATCCCAAACATCCCATTCCCCTCCTCCTCCCATGTTCATTTACTTTTTTTTTAACTCAGTTTTATTGAGATATAGTCGCATACCATACAATCATGTATGGTGTAGAATCAACTGTTCATAGTACCATCATATAGTTATGCCTTCATCACCCCAATCTCTTTTTTTTTTTACTGCTCACATTTTATTTTTAATTAAATTCAGTTTTATTGAAATATATTCACATACCATACAATCATCCATGGTGTACAATCAACTGTTCACAGTACCATCATATACTTATGCATTCATCACCACAATCCATTTTTTTTTAATTTTTATTGGGATTGTTCAGATACCATACAATTATCCAAAGATCCAAAGTGTACAGTCAGTTGCTCCTGGTACCCTCATATAGCTGTGCATCCATCCCCACACTTAATTTTTGTTCAATTTTTAGAACCTTTTCATTACTCCAGACAAGAAATAAAGTGAAAGATGGAAAAAAAAAAAAAAAGAAAGAAAAAGAAAAGGAAACTCAAATTCTCCCATATGCCTAACTAACCCCCCTCAATTGTTGACTTGTAGTGTTGGTATAGTACATTTGTTACTGTTCATGAAAGAATGTTGAAATACTACAAACTGTAGTATATAGTTTGCAATAGGTATATATTTCTTCTCTATATGCCCCTCTACTATTAACTTCTAGTTGTATTGTCATACATTTGTTCTGGTTCATGGAAGAGTTTTCTAATATTTGTACAGTTAATCATGGATATTGCCCACCATGGGATTCAGTTTTATACATTCCCATCTTTTGACCTCCAACTTCCCTTCCGGTAACATATATGACTCTAAGCTTCCTGTTTCCACCTCACTTACATGCCACTCGGCACTGTTAGTTATTCTCACATCTTGCTACTGACACCTCTGTTCATTTCCAAACATTTAAGTTCATCCTAGTTGAACATTCTGCTCATACTAAGCAACCACTCCCCATTCTTAAGCCTCGTCCTATATCTTGGTACCTTATATTTCATGTCTATGAGTTTACATATTATAATTAGTTCTTATCAGTGAGACCCTGCAATATTTGTCCTTATGTGTCTGGCTTATTTCACTCAGTATATTGCCCTTGAGGTTTTGATATCAACCCATTTTTTTTTTTTAAGATGGTTTTGTTCATACCCCATTCATTTGATCCTAAGTAAACAATCGATGGTTCTCTGTATGGTCACATATTTATGTGTTCACCACCTTCACCACTATCTATATAAGGGCATCTACATTTCTTCCACAAGGCAGGAGGGAGCGTCAAAGAAGGTAGAGAGGGAAAAGAAAGAGGAAAAAAAGACAGCCAGGAAGTAGCAAAAGGAAAAGCAACCCCAAATCAAAGTAGGGTAAAGAGCCAGACAGCACCACCAATGTCAAGTGTCCAACACACCTTCTCTATCCCCCCCTCCTATCTGCATTTACCTTGGTATATTGCCTTTGTTACATTAAAGGAAGCATAATACAATTATTCTGTTAGTTACAGTCTCTAGTTTACATTGCTTGCATCCCTCCCCCAATGCCTCCCCATTTTTAACACCTTGCAAGATTGACATTTGCTTGTTCTCCCTTGTAAAAGAAGATATTTGTGCATTTTATCACAATTGTTGAACACTCTAGATTTTACCAAGTTACACAGTCCCAGTCTTTATCTTTCCTCCTTTCTTCTGGTGTCTCACATGCTCCACCCCAATCTATTTTTGAACATTTTCCTTACCAAAAAGAATCAGAATAAGAATTTAAAAAAAGGTAAAAAAGAATACCCAAATCATCCCCCCCCATCCTACCCTATTTTCCGTTCAGTTTTTAATCCTATTTTTCTACTCATCCATCCCTACACTGGATAAAGGGAGTGCGAGCCACAAGGTTTTCACAATCACACTGTTACCCCTTGTAAGCTACATTGTTATACAATTATCTTCAAGAGTCAAGGCTAATATGGACCACACTCCCCTTTGTCTAGTTTATGGATGGATGAGTAGAAAAAAGGGGGAAGAAAAAAAAGAAAAAAAAAAAGGCACCCAGTGTTCTTTTTTACTTTAATTGTTCTTTTTCACTTCAATTTTTATTCTTATTATTTTTTTGTGTGTGGTCATGAAAATGTTAAAAATTAATTTTGGTGATGAATGCACACCTATATAATGTTACTGTAAACAATTAAATGTATGCTTTGTTTTGTATGACTGCATGCTATGTGAATATATCTCAGTAAAAATGAATTAAAAAAAAAAGAGTCAAGGATACTGGATTGGAGTTTGATAGTTTCAGGTATTTACTCTAGATATTCCAATACATTAAAACCTAAAAAGTGTTTTCTATATAGTGCGTAAGAATGTCCACCAGAGTGACCTCTCGACTTCATTTGAAATCTCTCAGCTACTGAAGCTTTATTTTGTTTCATTTTGCATCCCCCCTTTTGGTCAAGAAGATGGTCTCAATCCCATGATGCCAGGTCCAGATTCATCCCCAGGAGTCATATCCTGCATTGCCAGGGAGATTTACATGTACATTATATTTTGATATTTTTATATCAGTAAGATATATAGGCATTTCCTTTCTTTCATTTCT
Organism: Choloepus didactylus; assembly: GCF_015220235.1. Taxonomy (NCBI): domain Eukaryota; kingdom Metazoa; phylum Chordata; class Mammalia; order Pilosa; family Megalonychidae; genus Choloepus; species Choloepus didactylus. The sequence continues at coordinate 122,540,628 of NC_051314.1, forward strand.
GTGTATAGAATTTATATCTTCTCTTTTTGTTTGATCTGTCTGGCTGGAGGTTTATAAATTCAATTGATCTTTCAAAGAACAATGTTTTGTTATATTTACTTATTATTTCCCACTTTCATTGATTTATGCCCATATGTTTACACATTTCTTCCTTCTTGATTTGGGTTTAATTTTTTTTCTGTTTCTATTTTTTTATGTGGAAGCTAAGATCATTAAGTTGAAACATTTTCACTTTTATTAAATATTCCTTTAAGTCTGTAAAGTTAACTCTCAGTACTCTTTAGATATACACCACACATTTTCGTATGCTGTGTTTTCATTTCATTCTTTTCAATTTTTTTTTTTCTAATTTTCGTTGTGATGCTCTCTTTGACCCCTTGGGTTATTTAGATTCTCCATAATTTTTTATTATTGATTTCTAATTATGTTCTGTTGAATTCAAAGAAAGTACTCTATGGTTCCATTCTTTAACATTTACTGAAGTTTGTTTTATGGCCCAAAATATGGTCTAACTTTGTGCGTGAACTATGTGCATTTGAAGATTGTGTATTCTTTGCTGTTGTGTGGAGAATTTTATACATGTCAATGGTGTCATTCAAATCTTCAATATAGTTAATGATTTTCTGTTTATATGTCCTATGGAGTACTGAGAGAAGAGTCCCAAATGATACAGCTTTAAGAACAGCATAATTAAAAATATATTATATTCCAAAATTTTTAGTAGCTAGCCTTATGTGTAACACTCACGGTAACATAGAATGTGACTTAGATTTTCACTCTTTTGCAGAGTAGCAGTTACAAGAGGACCTCATGACAATTTCAAATGCAGGCTACGAGCTGTTCCAAACTGTATTAACATCTTAAAATTTTAAACATTTGATTTTGAGATAGTTATAAACATGCTATATCCTCTTTGCTAGTGCCGCTGGACAACCTAGTGGCCCTGCAGGGAGGTGTGTCTGGTGCCTTCTGGGTAAAGAGACTTCCTGGGTGGAGCCTTATTATGGGCTCCTCTTTGCTATCCACCCTCCTTTCGTGTCTCTTGGTCGGGGAGGAGAAGCTCTTCCTTCCACTCCTTACTGTTAGCAGAGCTCTTGGTGGAGCCTTCTCTCCAGTAGAGCCAGGTTTACCTGGTATTGTTGCAGGGCTCTTTTTCAATCCAGAGGTGGAATGAACTTACCTGAGCCACCTTCTGTTGCCAGGTTGGGGGTCAGGAAATTCCAGGTCTAAGTTTCTTTCTTTTCTTTCTTCTGTTGGGCAGAGGGACATAAGATACCCTGCCAGTCTGTTTTTCCTCCAGTCCTGGGGTCCCAAATAATTTTACCTTTCTCTTTTCACCTTGCAGAGTTGACTTTTGCTGATGTCTTTCCTCATTTCCAGGGTTTATAGTTGTACTTAGCAGACAGTTGCAGGGGAAAATGCGTTTTGTCTGGACTCTTGGTATTCCACCAATATAGAAACAGATAAAAGGGGGACTAATCTAGTGAAAGAACACAGTGAGGCCCAGAAAACAAATTTTGGCTTTCATGTCATTTATCTCCCCAAGGGCAACCCTTTAATTTCATTCTCAAAAGCCAAACTCTAAGAAACATAGAAAAATTACATTCATTTAAAGGGAAAAATATCACAGTATATGGAAACATTTTTAAAAATCATTGTTATGTTAATTTTATTAACCTGGGTAGCTATTAAATGACATAAATCTCCATTTTTCTTGAAGAAAAATAAAACTATTAGGTAGAAAAATTTATGAGTTAATTTGCAGTCAAAAGTACAAACATTCTGAAAGTTTTTGGCAATACAAAAAAGTGGTTTTCAACTTTAATATATTTGTATTGTTAAAACAGAATCTAGCACTCTCGTTTTGAATTGAAAATTAATGATCATATGAAAGAAAACACTACCTGCCTTTTAAAATATATTAATCTTAAAAATGATTATCGAAATGGAATTTCTTTGTTTTCTGATAGAGTGTGCTAAGTACCCTATCATTAGGATTGTGGGTTGGACTGTCTCGTAAAAGCAGTAATCATCCATGGGAATGGATAAAAGGCTTCATTTTCAGCAAAAAGTAAGTTTTTCTGAATGATGCTATATAGAAGAAAAGATATAAAAAAGAAAAATTCAGAATAAGATTAATAAATCCTTTGCATTATAGATATGTAGAAGCATTGAAAATTAGTGACATGTAATGCCAGTATAAACATTAGTTAAGAATGGTATATTCATTGGTCAAAAGAACCAGTTATTACTAATATTACATGAAAAATGGCATTATCTATTTTTGAAATATTCTTCTAATGCTGTTATTTGAAAAAAGACATTGTTTCATAGATTTCCCCTAAGAAATATAGCTGAATTCTGTACTTTTCTCTATTACAGGGTGAAAAATTCACAAAATCCTACATATAGCTGTGCTATGCTACGCTTAGATGGCCTTCAGGCAGAGACTTGTGTATCTCCAAAACACTATGTTTGTAAGCATGAGTTTTAGAGTTAAAACGCCTGAGTCTGGAGTCCTTGAAGTTACTTTATATATCATGAAATGGAAATAATATGATTGCAACTGTCTTATAATGAATTATATTATTTGTTCTAATAATGAAAATGTATTAAAACACTTATTGAAATATAGTATATAAACAAAAAAAACACGAATCATTACATTACCACTCGATAATTTATCACAAAACAAATACACCCTTGTAACTTTAACATAATTCAATATTAAATAAAATAAAATTGGCAACTCAGAAGCTCCACTCCTACAAGCTCCTATCCACTACATCATGCCCAAACTCACAATCATCTTTTTTTAACACCATAGATTTGTATTGACTTTTAACATTTTGTGTATTGGAAATAATGCTGTAGTAATTATTTTGTGTCTGGCTTCTTTTGCTCAGTTTTATATTTTGGCATTCATATGTCACAAAAGATCACATATCATATGATTTCGTTTCCATGAAGTGTGCAGAATAGGCAAATCCATACAGATATAAAGTGCATTAATGGTTTCTGAGGGCTGAGATGGGAATGGGAATGACTGTTAACGGAGAAAGGATTTCTTTTAGGGGTGATGAAAATTTTCTAAAATTAGATAATGGTGATGATTGCAAACTCTGTGAATATACAAAAAAAAAAAAAAAAAAAAAAAAACCCAGCGAATTATGCAATTTAAATGGCTGAATTTTAAGTTATGTGAATTTCATTTCAATAAAGCTGTTAAATAAATACTCTGCCATGATTTTGTTTAGGACTGCATTTAACTTTTAAAATAATTTGTAAACATATGTTATCTTTACAATATTGAGTCTTCCTATCACTAACGTGAAATATCTCTCCACATTTAAGTTTTCTTTAATTTCTAAAATATTTTATATTTTTCTGTTTTCAAGTCTTACAAAGATATAGGTATTTCACATTCATGCTTTTGTCAAGTCATCCCTGTTTTTAAACTTCCTTTTGTAATTATTTTTGCTGTAAATCAAAATAAAATTGATGTTGGAATGTTCATCTTAGCAACTTTGTTGATTTTATGTATTATTTCTGTAATTTCAAATGTAGATTCTTCTGTATTTTACACAAACAGCTATTTTATTGTTATTTCTTTTTTTGACTTACTTTCACTTGCTATGGTTTCATTTCCAAGGCTGAAGAGAAGGCATTGTAAAGTTTCTATATGCATCATTCCCTATTTTATGGGAAAAAATTTCAACATTTCACCATAGAGATTTATTGATTTTTTTCCCAACATATCTTTCACAGATTCAAACAGTTCTCTTGTATTCCTATTTTTCTAGTAGGTTTTGTAATTAATGAGGTTGCATTTTTATCATTTTTATATCAGTTGGAATGGCAATATATGTTTTCTTTTCATAATGCTCATGAAGTAAAGGACATTTATGTCTTTTCAAATGTTAAACCAATCTTGCATTTCTGAAATAAAGCCACATTGATTGTGCTGTTCTGTCCATTTTTAAAATCACTATATATGTAATATTTAATTTAAGATGTTTTCTTCATCCATGTTAAGAGATTCAATTGATTTTGCTTTTATTTCTCTGTACCTTACCAATTTTGCTATTGAGATTTTATCGGGAAACATTCCTCTTTTTCACTTACCTTGACGCCTTTGTGTAAGTGTAAGTCCTGTATCTTCAAGTGTTATCATCGACTATTTATGCCATCCGTGCTTGTTGATATTTTTGTGTGAAGATTTAAAAAAAAAACCTCAATTTTTTAACACAGGGTTACTCAAAGTTTTTATTTATTACACTGCATTTAGGTAAATTGCATTTTCTAGGAATTTTGTATTTCATATGATTATTAAAATACATTCATAAAATACTTTTATCTGTTAAAATCTGCAAGAACCAAAATGGTGCCTCCATTTTCATTCCAGATATAAATTATTTGTGCCTTCTTTGATGTTTTCTTTAACAATGTCTGTTCTAGTTTGCTAATGCTGCCGGAATGCAAAACACCAGAGACGGACTGGCTTTTATAAAAGGGGGTTTATTTGGTTACACAGTTACAGTCTTAAGGCCATAAAGTGTCCAAGGTAACACATCAGCAATCAGGTACCTTCACTGGAGGATGGCCAATGGTGTCTGGAAAACCTCTGTTAGCTGGGAAGGCACGTGGCTGGTGTCTGCTCCAAAGTTCTGGTTTCAAAATGGCTTTCTCCCAGGACGTTCCTCTCTAGGCTGCAGTTCCTCAAAAATATCACTCTTAGTTACCCTTGGGATATTTGTTCTCTCTCAGCTTCTCTGGAGCAAGAGTCTGCTTTCAGTGGCTGTTTTCAATATGTCTCTCATACACAGCTCCTGTGCTTTCTTCAAAGTGTCCCTCTTGGCTGTAGCTCCTCTTCAAAACATCACTCACAGCTGCACTGTGTTCCCTCTGCCTGTCAGCTCATTTATATGGATCCACTGATCAACTTAGACCCACCCCGAATGGGCAGAGCAACACCTCCATGGAAATTATCCAATCAGGCATCACCCACACCTGGGTGGGGTGCATTCCAAAGAAACACTCAAAGAATTACAATCTAATCAACACTGATAACATCTGCCCACACAAGATTACATCAAAGATAATGGCGTTTGGGGGACATAATACATTCAAACTGGCACAATGTCTTATCAATTTTGTTGTCTTTTTGTTGGAAACACTTTTTGCTGTATTGACCCTCTCTAAAATATTTATTGTTTGTCATAAATTTGCACTATTTATTACTTTCTTCCATTTATTTAATTTTGATGTAATTTCAGTTAATTTTAGCTTTTCAATATTTAGCTTATTGTGATACATACTCAGATAATTGATTTTCTGTTCTTTTCCTAATATAAGCATTTAAAGCAATCCATTTTTTCACCAGATTTTGATATATTTTCCTTGTAATTCATATAAAAATTATGAACCTTCATTGAGACCATTTGTTTATCCCTTCTGTTATTTAGAAATATATTACTGAATTTAAAATTGTATAAGGATTTTCAACTGTTTTGTTATTAATTTCTATTTTAGGTAAATTGTGTCTAGAGAATTTGCTGTAAAGCTGTAAATGTTCTATATCTGTGTATAAATGTGTCTAGTGTGACTAAGGACTGGTTTTTAAAATTTATTTAAATTTAATTGTAAGTTTGAATGCTACATTTCAAATGCCTACTTACCAGAATTGACCTGTGGCTATGATTGACAACACAGATCTATATATTTTGTATTTATTTTCTTGGAAATATGAGCAAATATTTTTTGGGGGAAAGTTCCAGGTGAACTTGAAATATATACATTTATTTTATACTTGTATGTTGTGTGTGTGTGTGTGCATGTGCTGGTTAAATGTCTAATTTAAATTATTCTAGAGCCTTACTGAAATATCTACTTGCGAGATAAAGAGCAAGAGAAAAGTGTTTAAATATCTGTTTTTGATTTTTCGTTTGTTAACTTTTCCTTTCAATTTTGTGTTGAATCTGCATTATTAGGTACAGAGCAATTTTAAAAACATATTCCTAATGCTTCGTATAAACTATCATTATGGAATATGCCTCTTCATTTCCAATCATGTTTCTTTCATTATAATACATCAGTACTTTATCTGTAGCAGTTCTCTTTTGGTTTGTGTTGCATGGTATAGGTTTTCATCTTTTTACTTTCATCTTTCCTTTATGCTTATAGTTAAGAGGTCTCATAAATGTAAAAAACAATTATTTAAAAAAACTTACTGATGTAAAATTCACATAACATAAAATTAACTATTTTTAAATGAACAATCCATGGTCATTTACTACAATCAATATGTTGTGCAACACCACCTATATCTAGTTCCAAAATATTTCCATCCCTCCAAAGTAAAACCTCTTACACATTAAACACTTTCTCCCCATTTCCCCCTCCCAGTCCTGGCAACCACCAATCCATGTCCTGTCTATATGGATTTATCTATTCTGGGTTTTTCGTATAAATCAATTCATGCAATATGTGACCTTTTTATCTGGCTTCTTTTACTTAGCACAGTATTTTGAAGGTTCTTCCACACTGTATTACATTTTAGTACGTCATTGATTTTTATGTCTGAATAATATTTCATGCAACAGAATATAGTACTATTTGTTTATTAAATATGTACTAAAAGTTTTTTATCTTTTCATCCTTTGATGGACATTTGGGCTGTTTCCACTTTCAGGCTGTTGTGAATAGTGCCACTTTGAACATCCTTGTAGTGCACATGTACTTGTCTGCGTATCTTGTTTTCAATCTTTTAGACTATATATCTAGGAGTGGAATTGTGGGGCAATGTGGTAATTGTGCATTCAACTTTTTAAAAAACCACCAAGCTATTTTCCACAGCAGATGAACCATATTCTTATTACAGTACAATAGGGCTTTGATTTTCCACAGTCTCAGAAACATTTGTTATTTCCTTTTTTCTTATTATAGCCATCTTATTGGCTGTGACATGATACCTAATTGTGACTTTGATTTTTCCCTAATGACTAAAAATGGATATTCTTTTCATGTGTTTGGTGACCATTTGTATATCTTCTTTGGAAAAATGTCTATTCAAGCCCTTTGCCCATTTTTAAGTTGGGTAATTTGTCTTCTTGTTGTTGAGCTGTAAAAATATTTCATATATTCTGTATGCTAGACCCCTATCAGATATATTATTTGCAAATTATTTTCTCCCATTTTTAGATGGTCTTTTCACTCTCTTGATGGTCTCTTTAATGCACAGAAGTTTTTAACTTAGATGAAGTCCAATTTATCTATTTTTAATTTTATTGCTCTATTTTTGGTGTCATATCTAGGAAGCCATTGCCAAATCTCAGGTTGTGAAGATTTATCTCTGCATTCTTCTAAGGGTTTTATGACTTTAGTTATTATAATTAGGATGTTGATCCTTTTTGAGTTAATTTTTGTGTATGTTGTGAGGTAGGGGTACAATTTTATTCTTTTGCATGTGGATGTCTACTTGTTCCAGCACCATTTGCTGAAGAGACTGTTATTCTGTGTTGAATGGTCTTGGCACTCTTCTCAAACATCAGCTGGCCATAGATGCAATGGTCAATTTCTGGATTCTCAATTCTATTCCATTGTTCAATATATGCATACTTATGCCAGTACCATGCTAGTTTGATTATTGTAGCTTTGTAGTAAGTGTGAATTATCCAAATTTGTTTTTCATTTTTCAAGATTGTTTTGACTATTCAGGATCAGTTACAATTCCATATGAAATTGAAGATTGGCTTTTCACTTTATACAAAAAGGCTATTGGAATTTGATAGGGACTGCATTGAATCTGTAGATTGCTTTGGCTATTATTGCTGTCTTAATATATTAAGTCTTCCAGTCAATGAACATAGATTGTCTTTCCATTTATTCAAGTTTTCTTAATTTCTTTCAGCTATGTTTTATAGTTTTCAGTGTTCAAGTCTTTTACCTCCTTGGGTGATTTCATTCCTATGTATTTTATTATTTTGGATGCTACTGTAAATGTAATTGTTTTCTTAATTTCCTTTTTTGATTATTCATGGTAGTGTACAGAAACACAGCTGACTTTTGTGTGTGGATATTTACATTGCATTTTGTTGAATTTGCTTTTAGGTCCAGAAGCTTATTTGTGCAAACAGTTATGACAACGCATTCAAACACTGTGTGATGGACAATTTCATAGGTCAACTTGGCCAGCTTATGGTGTTCAGTTGTTTGGTCAGTCAAACACTGGCTTGCTTATTATTGTAAAGGTATTTCAAAGGTGAGATTTGCATCTATAATAAGTTGATTGAAACAAAGGCTGATTGCATCTATATCACCAAAATGATCCCCTTCAGCAATGTGGGGATTCTCCTCATCCAAACAGTTGGAGGTCATAAGAGTCATAAATGAGGACTTGAAAGTCAGAAAAAAGAATTTTGACTTAGCTTCAGCAGCCAGCTTTCCCTAAGGATTTTGAACTCAACTTCAGTATTGGCTCTACTTGGAATTTCCAGACAGTCAGGTTCCCCTGGGGAATTCGGACTAATGACTTAGACATCACCTTTATCAGAATTTTCAGCCTGCCCTATGGAATGCAGACTTGCCAGCCCCCATGGCCATGTGAGCCAATTCTTTATAATAAATTTCTCTTTTTTTAATATAGCCATACATAGGTATATGGATGGATTGTATAGTGGGTGAATATATATCAATATAAAATTACATTAAAAATATATATGTATTTAAATACATCCACATAATTTTGTTTTCTTCAACTCTTCTTTTCTTTCTGCATATCCAAGATTTAATCTGGGATATATATTTCTGTTAGAAAATACTTTAATATTTTCTTTAGAGAGAGTTGCTGGTAATTTACTGTCATATTTTTAATTTCTTGGAAATGAGTGGAGTTTTGCCATCATATTAAAAGAATATTTTCACTTGGTATTGAATTTTAATTTAGCAATCTCCCTGTAAACATTAGATTATGCCACTTTTAGAAATATATAGATAGGTATATAGATAGATCATATAAAGTAACTTTTAACTACTCCTCAGATTTTGACTAATTTTTATCATGTCTTTATGTTGTCTGAGCATAGATTTCATTAGCTGTAAATTGCAGAACTGCCAACCCATATTATTACATATAGCAAAGGACATGATGTAAAATATTACTTAATTGAAGACACCAAAATTGGATTTCTGTAGGAATAGTAAATCTAAATACCTTCAATTTAAAAAGAGAGCATTACATATGTCTGAGACACCTGAAACTCAGAGCTAGAACTCAGCAGATATGTATGTCAGTATTAGTGCATACAGCCACTGTCAAAAAAAAAAAAAAAAAAAGCTGAAAAAGAGCCCAGACTTCAATTAGTGATATGAATGAAGCAGGTCTGGTTAAGACCAGGGCAAGCCAAGCCAAAGGGTAAACGTTGAAACTGATTGTGTTTTAAAACTTCAACTTCCGTGTGAGACCAAGGGAAGAGATATCTATTTGGTACAGGATCTAAATTTTCTAAACGATACAACTCTACAGTTGATTTGTTCAAACACCACAACTGCATGGAACTTTGAATAGGAAGTGAGATACGGTAGGTTAGTATAGGCTGGAGTGAAATAGTGACACATCCCAGAGTAATTTGGGCAGATAATAAAAAATATATTCACAGCATCCCCCTCCCCAGCCCCGAGGATCTGGGGGAAGGTGTAGATGTGTTGGACTTCCTCACCTGGACTGGTGTTGATGTTGTCCCAAACATTGGGACTGGCGGTTTGATGTGCTGAGCCCTCGATCATGGGACTTGCCCTTATGAAGCTCGTTACTGCAAAGGAGAGGCTAAACTTGCACGTAGTTGTGCCTAAGAGTCTCCCCTTGAGTACCTCTTTGTTGCTCAGTGTGGCCCTCTCTCTCTCTAACTGAGCCATCTCGACAGGTGAACTCGCTGCCCTCCCCCCTAGGTGGGACCCAACTCCCAGGGGTGTAAATCTCCCTGGCAATGCAGAATATGACTCCCGGGGATGAATGTGGACCCGGCATCGTGGGACTGAGAGTATCTTCTTGACCAAAAGGGGGATGCAAAATGAGATGATAGTTTCGGTGGCTGAGAGATTTCAAACGGAGTCGAGAGGTCACTCAGGTGGACATTCTTATGCACTATATAGATAACACCTCTTAGGTTTTAATGTGTTGGAATAGCTAGAAGTAAATACCTGAAACTACCAAACTCCAACCCAGCAGTCTGGACTCCTGAAGACGATTATATAATAATGTAGATTACAAGGGGTGACAGTGTGATTGTGAAGACCTTGTGGATCACACCCCCTTTATCTAGTGTATGGATGAGTGGAGGAATGGGGATAAAAACTAAAGGACAAATGGGGTGGGATGGGGGGATGATTTGGGTGTTCTTTTTTCACTTTTATTTTTTATTCTTGTTCTGGTTCTTTCTGATGTAAGGAGAATGTTCAGAGATAGATTGTGGTGATGAATGCATAACTATGTTATCATACTGTGGACAGTGGATTGTATACCATGGATGATTGTATGGTGTGCGAATGTATTTCAATAAAACTGAATTTAATTAAAAGAAAAGTCAAAGAAAAAAAAAGATAGCATTAGTGAGTTTGAATTTTTGGCATCCTGATGAATGATTTTATTGTTTTAATTATATAATGTAGTAATAGAAAAGACAAGCTTATTAATTTAGCTTATGAAATACAAATAAAATAAATAGAAAAATATGTTTCTAATACATAAAATATATGCACTATGCATATATGCATATATTTACATATAGGACTACTAGTTTATATGAAAATATAAAAATATATAGTTAATAGAAATATGTATATATACTTAGTCAACATTAGCCATTGTTATTGAAGGTTCAGGTATTAGTCCAGAAGCAGAACAAAGCTAAGTATTTAAATGTCATTTCTCTAGCTTTAAGAAGGCTAAAGATTTGGGTTGGAATCTGAAGTGAATCCTTGAGAGGGTGCATGAAAGTGAATTTCCGTAGGAATGATAGTTAACAAATTTTCCCCCTTTTCTTAATAAAAGATGAGGAATGATTAAAACAATTCCATTCTATACAAAGTAGATCATTTAAGTTTTAAATTTTGTTTCTGTGGATGCTCATGTGTCATTTCAACTTGTGGTACAGGCCTCTGTTTTCTGACCTCTCCATTTTTTGGCTAAATGATGTGTTAGTTTACCATGGCTGCCATAGCAAAATAGCACAAACTGGGATGGCTTAAAACACAGTTCTGTGCAAGGGTATTGGCCTACCCCACCTCGATGGTTGCTAACATGACCACAGACATAGGAGACTGGTGGTTTGATTGGTTGAGCCCTCTACCATAGGTTTTACCCTTGGGAAGACGGTTGCTGCAAAGGAGAGGCTAGGCCTCCTTATAATTGTGCCTAAGAGCCTCCTCCCGAATGCCTCTTTGTTGCTCAGATGTGGCCCTCTCTCTCTACCTAAGCCAACTTGAAAGGTGAAATCACTGCCCTCCCCCCTACGTGGGATCAGACACCCAGGGGAGTGAATCTCCCTGGCAACGTGGAATATGACTCCCGGGGAGGAATGTAGACCTGGCATCATGGGACGGAGAACATCTTCTTGACCAAAAGGGGGATGTGAAAGGAAATGAAATAAGCTTCAGTGGCAGAGAGATTCCAAAAGGAGCCGAGAGGTCACTCTGGTGGGCACTCTTATGCACAATTTAGACAACCCTTTTTAGGTTCTAAAGAATTGGGGTAGCTGGTGGTGGATACCTGAAACTATCAAACTACAACCCAGAACCCATGAATCTTGAAGACAATTGTATAATAATGTAGCTTATGAGGGGTGACAATGGGATTGGGAAAGCCATAAGGACCACACTCCACTTTGTCTAATTTATGGATGGATGAGTAGAAAAATAGGGGAAGGAAACAAACAAACAAACAGACAAAGGTACCCAGTGTTCTTTTTTACTTCAATTGCTCTTTTTCACTTTAATTATTATTCTTGTTATTTGTGTGTGTGTGCTAATGAAGGTGTCAGGGATTGATTTAGGTGATGAATGTACAACTATGTTGTGAATGTACTGTGAACAATCGAATGTATGATTTGTTTTGTATGACTGCATGGTATGTGAATATATCTAAATAAAACAAAGATTAAAAAAAAAAGCAGGACTTCAAAAAAAAAAAAAAAAAAAAGAGGATACTATGAAAAACAAAAAACAAAAAACAAAAAACAAAACACAGTTCTGGAGGTTAGAAGTCCTAAACCAAAGTTTTGGCAGGATTGGTTCCTTCTGGGAGCTCTAAGGAAAATCTGTTCCATGCCTCTCTCCTAACTTCTGGTGGTTGCCAGCAATCCTTGTTGTTTCCTGGCTTGTACATGCATCGCTGTAGTCTCTGCCTCCATTGTCACGTGGTCTACTCTCGTGTGTGTGTGTGTGTGTGTGTGTGTGTGTGTGTGTGTGTGTGTTTCTGGGTCTCTTCTTATAAGGGCATTAGTGATTGGATTTAGAACCTACTGCAATCTAGTAGGACTTCATCTTAATTTATATCCTAATTACATCTGCAAATACTCTTTATTTACAAATAGATCACACTCACACTTACTGAGTGTAGGATTTGAACTTTTTTTGGGGGGGGGGGACAAAATTCAACCCACAAAAGACAAGATTTTAAAAAAGTACTTTTTCTTGCACTACATAGTGTGACTAGGGTTTTGTGATTTTCAATCAGATGCTCTTTTATATTTTTTTTTTTTTTTTTTTTTTTAATCATCATTTTATTGAGATATATTCACATACCACGCAGTCATACAAAACAAATTGTACTTTCGATTGTTTACAGTACCATTACATAGTTGTACATTCATCACCTAAATCAATCCCTGACACCTTCATTAGCACACACACAAAAATAACAAGAATAATAATTAGAGTGAAAAAGAGCAATTGAAGTAAAAAAGAACACTGGGTACCTTTGTCTGTTTGTTTGCTTCCCCTACTTTTCTACACATCGATCCATAAACTAGACAAAGTGGAGTTTGGTCCTTATGGCATTCCCAATCCCACTGTCACCCCTCATAAGCTACATTTTTATACAACTGTCTTCGAGATTCATGGGTTCTGGGTTGTAGTTTAATAGTTTCAGGTATCCACCACCAGCTACCCCAATTCTTTAGAACCTAAAAAAGGTTGTCTAAAGTGTGCGTAAGAGTGCCCACCAGAGTGATCTCTCGGCTCGTTTTGGAATCTCTCTGCCACTGAAGCTTATTTCATTTCCTTTCACATCCCCCTTTTGGTCAAGAAGATGTTCTCCATCCCACGATGCCGGGTCTACATTCCTCCCCGGGAGTCATATTCCACGTTGCCAGGGAGATTCACTTCCCTGGGTGTCTGATCCCACGTAGGGGGGAGGGCAGTGATTTCACCTTTCAAGTTGGCTTAGCCAGAGAGAGAGGGCCACATCTGAGCAACAAAGAGGCATTCAGGAGGAGACTCTTAGGCACAAATACAGGGAGGCCTAGCCTCTCCTTTGCCGCAACCGTCTTCCCAAGGGTAAAACTTATGGTAGAGGGCTCAACCCATCAAACCACCAGTCCCCTATGTCTGTGGTCATGTTAGCAACCATGGAGGTGGGGTAGGCGAATACCCCTGCATTCTCCACAGGCTCCTCAAGGGGGCACTTCATCGTTTTTTTTTTTTTTTTTTTTTTTCCTTGTTTGTCTTTTTTCTTTTTTTTTTTTTTTTAACTTTCCCTTCTTTTTTCAAATCAACTGTATGAAAAAAAAAGTTAAAAAGAAAACAAACATACAATAAAAGAACATTTCAAAGAGACCATAGCAAGGGAGTAAGAAAAAGACAACTAACCTAAGATAACTGCTTAACTTCCAACATGTTCCTACTTTACCCCAAGAAAGTTACATACTATAGCAACATTTCAGTGAACTTGTTCCTACTACATCCATCAGAAATTAACAGACCATAGTCATTTCTGGGCATCCCCAGAACGTTAAATAGCTTATCTGTTCTTCTTGGATTATTGTTCCCCCTTCCTTAATTGCTCTCTACTGCTAGTTCCCCTACATTCTACATTATAAACCATTTGTTTTACATTTTTCAAAGTTCACATTTGTGGTAGCATATAATATTTCTCTTTTTGTGCCTGGCTTATTTCGCTCAGCATTATGTCTTCAAGGTTCATCCATGTTGTCATATGTTTCACCAGATCGTTCCTTCTTACTGCCGCGTAGTATTCCATCGTGTGTATATACCACATTTTATTTATCCACTCATCTGTTGATGGACATTTGGGTTGTTTCCATCTCTTGGCAATTGTGAATAATGCTGCTATGAACATTGGCGTGCAGATATCTGTTCGTGTCACTGCTTTCCGATCTTCCGGGTATATACCGAGAAGTGCAATCGCTGGATCGAATGGTAGCTCTATCTCTAGTTTTCTAAGGAACTGCCAGACTGACTTCCAGAGTGGCTGAACCATTATACAGTCCCACCAACAATGAATAAGAGTTCCAATTTCTCCACATCCCCTCCAGCATTTGTAGTTTCCTGTTTGTTTAATGGCAGCCATTCTAACCGGTGTTAGATGGTATCTCATTGTGGTCTTAATTTGCATCTCTCTAATAGCTAGTGAAGCTGAACATTTTTTCATGTGTTTCTTGGCCATTTGTATTTCCTCTTCAGAGAACTGTCTTTTCATATCTTTTGCCCATTTTATAATTGGGCTGTCTGTACTATTGTCATTGAGTTGTAGGATTTCTTTATATATGCAAGATATCAGTCTTTTGTCAGATACATGGTTTCCAAAAATTTTTTCCCATTGAGTTGGCTGCCTCTTTACCTTTTTGAGAAATTCCTTTGAGGTGCAGAAACTTCTAAGCTTGAGGAGTTCCCATTTATCTATTTTCTCTTTTGTTGCTTGTGCTTTGGGTGTAAAGTCTAGGAAGTGGCCTCCTAATACAAGGTCTTGAAGATGTTTTCCTACATTATCTTCTAGGAGTTTAATGGTACTTTCTTTTATATTGAGATCTTTGGTCCATTTTGAGTTAATTTTTGTGTAGGGGGTGAGGTAGGGGTCCTCTTTCATTCTTTTGGATATGGATATCCAACTCTCCCAGCCCCATTTGTTGAAAAGACCATTATGGCTCATTTCGGTGACTTTGGGGGCCTTATCAAAGATCAGTCGGCCATAGATCTGAGGGTCTATCTCTGAATTCTCAATTCGATTCCATTGATCTATATGTCTATCTTTGTGCCAGTACCATGCTGTTTTGGCAACTGTGGCTTTATAATAAGCTTCAAAGTCAGGGAGTGTAAGTCCTCCCACTTCGTTTTTCTTTTTTAAAGTGTCTTTAGCAATTCGAGGCATCTTCCCTTTCCAAATAAATTTGATAACTAGCTTTTCCAAGTCTGCAAAGTAGGTTGTTGGAATTTTGATTGGGATTGCATTGAATCTGTATATGAGTTTGGGTAGAATTGACATCTTAATGACATTTAGCCTTCCTATCCATGAACATGGAATATTTTTCCATCTTTTAAGGTCCCCTTCTATTTCTTTTAGTAGAGTTATGTAGATTTCTTTGTATAGGTCTTTTACATCTTTGGTTAAGTTTATTCCTAGGTACTTGATTTTTTTAGTTGCTATTGAAAATGGTATCTTTTTCTTGAGTGTCTCTTCAGTTTGTTCATTTCTAGCATATAGGAACATTACTGACTTATGTGCATTAATCTTGTATCCCGCTACTTTGCTAAATTTGTTTATTAGCTCTAGTAGGTGTATCGTTGATTTCTCAGGGTTTTCTAGATATAAGATCATATCATCTGCAAACAATGACAGTTTTACTTCTTCTTTTCCAATTTGGATGCCTTTTATTTCTTTGTCTTGCCGGATTGCCCTGGCTAGCACTTCCAGCACAATGTTGAATAACAGTGGTGACAGCGGGCATCCTTGTCTTGTTCCTGATCTTAGAGGGAAGGCTTTCAGTCTCTCACCATTGAGTACTATGCTGGCTGTGGGTTTTTCATATATGCTCTTTATCATGTTGAGGAAGTTTCCTTCAATTCCTACCTTTTGAAGTGTTTTTATCAAAAACGGATGTTGGATTTTGTCAAATGCTTTTTCAGCATCTATTGAGATGATCAATTGATTTTTCCCTTTCGAGTTTTTAATGTGTTGTAATACATTGATTGTTTTTCTTATGTTGAACCATCCTTGCATGCCTGGAATGAACCCCACTTGGTCATGGTGTATGATTTTTTTAATGTGTCTTTGGATTCGATTTGCAAGTATTTTGTTGAGGATTTTTGCATCTATATTCATTAGGGAGATTGGCCGGTAGTTTTCCTTTTTTGTAGCATCTTTGCCTGGTTTTGGTATTAGATTGATGTTAGCTTCATAAAATGAATTAGGTAGTGTTCCATTTTTTTCAATGTTTTGAAAGAGTTTGAGTAAGATTGGTGTCAGTTCTTTCTGGAAAGTTTGGTAGAATTCCCCTGTGAAGCCATCTGGCCCTGGGCATTTATTTGTGGGAAGATTTTTGATGACTGATTGGATCTCTTTGCTTGTGATGGGTTGGTTGAGGTCTTCTATTTCTTCTCTGGTCAGTCTAGGTTGTTCATATGTTTCCAGGAAATTGTCCATTTCTTCTACATTATCCAGTTTGTTGCCATACAGTTGTTCATAATATCCTCTTATAATTTTTTTAATTTCTTCAGGATCTGCAGTTATGTCACCTTTTTCATTCATTATTTTGTTTATATGGGTCTTCTCTCTTTTTGATTTTGTCAGTCTAGCTAGGGGCTTGTCAATCTTGTTGATCTTCTCAAAGAACCAACTTTTGGTGATATTTATCCTTTCTATTGTTTTTTTGTTCTCTATGTCATTTATTTCTGCTTTAATCCTTGTTATTTCTTTTCTTCTACTTGGTTTAGGATTGGTTTGCTGTTCATTTTCTAGCTTCTTCAGTTGATCCATTAGTTCTTTGATTTTGGCTCTTTCTTCCTTTTTAATATATGCGTTTAGTGCTATAAATTTTCCCCTTAGCACTGCTTTTGCTGCATCCCATAGGTTTTGGTATGTTGTGTTCTCATTTTCATTCGTCTCTATATATTTAGCAATTTCTCTTGCTATTTCTTCTTTAACCCACTGATTGTTTAGGAGTGTGTTGTTTAACCTCCAGGTATTTGTGAATTTTCTAAGTCTCTGATGGTTATTGACTTCTAATTGTATTCCATTGTGGTCAGAGAATGTGCTTTGAATAATTTCAATCTTTTTAAATTTATTGAGGCTTGTTTTATGTCCCAGCATATGATCTATTCTGGAGAAAGTTCCGTGAGCACTAGAAAAGTATGTGTATCCTGTTGATTTGGGATGTAATGTCCTGTAGATGTCTGTTAAATCTAATTCATTTATCAGATTGTTTAGGTTTTCAATTTCCTTATTGGTCTTCTGTCTGGTTGATCTATCTATAGGAGAGAGTGATGTGTTGAAGTCTCCCACAATTATTGTGGAAACATCAATTGCTTCCTTTAGTTTTGCCAATGTTTCTCTCATGTATTTTGTGGCACCTTGATTGGGTGCATAGACATTTACGATTGTTATTTCTTCTTGCTGAATTGCCCCTTTTATTAGTATGTAGTGGCCTTCTTTGTCTCTCAAAACATCCCTGCATTTGAAGTCTATTTTATCTGAGATTAATATTGCTACACCTGCTTTCTTTTGGCTGTAGCTTGCATGAAATATTTTTTTCCATCCTTTCACTTTCAGTTTCTTTGTGTCCCTGTGTCTAAGATGAGTCTCTTGTATGCAACATATTGATGGTTCATTTTTTTTGATCCATTCTGCGAATCTATATCTTTTAATTGGGGAGTTTAATCCATTTACATTCAACGTTAAAACCGTGAAGGCATTTCTTGAATCGGCCATCTTATCCTTTGGATTATGTTTGCCATATTTTTCCCTCTCTCTATTAATATCCTTTATTGTACCCATACCGAATCTCTTTAGTACTGAACCTTTCTCCAAGTCTCTCTGTCCTGTCTTTGTTTCTCTGTCTGTAGGGCTCCCTTTAGTATCTCCAGTAGGGCAGGTCTCTTGTTAGCAAATTCTCTCAGCATTTCTTTGTCTGTGAAAAATTTAAGCTCTCCCTCAAATTTGAAGGAGAGCTTTGCTGGATAAAGTATTCTTGGCTGGAAATTCCTCTCACTCAGAATTTTAAATATATCGTGCCACTGCCTTCTCGCCTCCATGGTGGCTGCTGAGTAGTCACTACTTAGTCTTATGCTGTTTCCTTTGTATGTGGTGAATTGCTTTTCTCTTGCTGCTTTCAGAACTTGCTCCTTCTCTTCTATGTTTGACAGTGTGATCAGTATATGTCTTGGAGTGGGTTTTTTTTGGATTTATTCTATTTGGAGTTCGCTGAGCATTTATGATTTGTGTATTTATGTTGTTTAGAAGATTTGGGAAGTTTTCCCCAACAATTTCTTTGAATACTCTTCCTAGACCTTTACCCTTTTCTTCCCCTTCTGGGACACCAATGAGTCTTATATTTGGACGTTTCATATTATCTATCATATCCCTGAGGTCCATTTCGAGTTTTTCAATTTTTTTCCCCATTCTTTCTTTTATGTTTTCATTTTCCATTCTGTCATCTTCCAGGTCACTGATTCGTTGTTCAACTTCCTCTAGTCTTGTACTATGAGTGTCCAGAATCTTTTTAATTTGGTCAACAGTTTCTTTAATTTCCATAAGATCATCCATTTTTTTATTTAGTCTTGCAATGTCTTCTTTATGCTCTTCTAGGGTCTTCTTGATTTCCTTCATATCCCGTACTAGGGTCTCATTGTTCATCTTTAGTTCTTTGAGTAGCTGCTCTAGGTGTGTCTCTTCTGGTCTTTTGATTTGGGTGCTTGGGCTTGGGTTATCCATATCGTCTGGTTTTTTCATATGCTTTATAATTTTCTGTTGTTTTTGGCCTCGTGGCATTTGCTGACCTTGATAGGGTTCTTTTAGGGTTTGTAGACCAGTTGAAGTCCTTATCTCTAATTTATCAGATCTACAGCTTCGTGGAGTACACTTTCTCTAACTAACCAGCAGGTGGCGTCCACGAGCCACCTGTTCTCCACAAGCCAGATCTCCCCTGCTTAGCCTTTTTGGTGAGTGGGGGAGTGAGTCTTGTGGGGCCCAAGTGGTGTCCCAAGCTTGCGTGTGTAGTTGGTGTTGCCTGCCCTGTATGTGGGGCGTGTTTCTGGGCAGTCGGGGAGGGGGGGTGGCCCTAACAATCAAATCTCCCTGATGATCCTAGAGTTTTAAAGCTACTGCAATAGTCTAATCCTTCAGTTCAGTCCTGCCATAGTTTGTCTCTGCCACTGACCCACAAGTCTTTGGTATTGGCGTATGGCTCCTGAGACTTTCAAGTGGGCCCCTCTTCCAGGCTGTGCACCCCGGGTCCTCTGTTGAGGGATGACTGTGCTATGTCGCAGGTGAGTGCCGTCCCCCCAGGGCAGTTCTGGGCTGCTGGGCTGTGTTGGGAGGCTCCCAGTCTGCTCAAATGATGGCTGAATGGGGCTCTGTTAATTCACACTGCTCCCCCTTCCCAGCTCTGGGACATTCAGCTGAGGTTGCAGGGAAGGCTAATGTCCACGCCCAGTTTTGTGGTGTGTGCCTGTTATTTGAAGCACTTCCGTCACACTGGGTTGTCTGGGGCAGCTCTGGGCTATGGGGCTGGCGATGGGCAGGAGTGTTTCCTGTCCACCAGGATGGTGGCTGTGAGCGGACACCCCCCTTTTCTTGGGAAGTTGTGTTGTTTAGTGAATTTTCTCAGCCACTGGATTATTGCCTTTTGTCTCAGAGCTCTCTTAGTTCTGCTCTTGACTTGACGTGCCCAAATTTCAATTCTTTGAAGCTTTCTGTATTGAGCTTCTTAGAGTAATTGTTTTAGAAAAAGCAAAAAGGATTTAAAAAAAAAAAAAAAAAACAAAAAACGGCCCTCCTCAGAGATCTAATGGGTTATTGAAATGCTAATAGACAAAGCAACCAGGGCCATTAAGGAAAAGTGCCCAGGGCAGAGAGATCAGCCTTGCTTCGGGATTTGCATATGCGCCTCAAGGCCTGATCTCCGCCCTTCCCCTTTCTGTGTTCACCAGAACTCCAAAAATCCTCTGCTTTTATTTTGGAGTTTTTCGTGTTGTTTTTTTTCTATGCCTGTCTCCTCTCTGCTGGGCTGGCTGCTCTCAGAGTCTCTGGTGTCTGGCCTCAGTCTATCTATGGTTGGAGTTTGAATCAGTAGAATGAGTTTCCGGTAAGAGCAGCCACTGCAATTCTCCCTTCTCCTTCCTGGAGCTGACAGCCCCTCCTCCCCCGGGACTGAGCCTGGCAGGGAGGGGCGCGGGTCCCCTGGCCGCAAAAACTTACAGATTTCGCTGATCTCAGCAGTTCCACGTTTTCATGAGTGTTGTATGAAGTATGCCCAAAGACAGATTGCTCTGTGGTGTCCAGTCCACGCAGTTCCTGGCTTTTTACCTACTTTCCTGGAGGAGTAACTAAAACATACAGCTCACCAGTCTGCCATCTTGCCCCGCCTCCAGATGCTCTTTTAAATACAATAAGTCATAGTAATTCAAGCATGACTGAATGCTTAATACAATGTGTTGTTATTTTTGTGAATCTCTAGCTTGATATAGTTTAGTAGTTTAAGGTTTTGTCTTTTCAAGAGACTTATTTTTATCAGGGAATATCTGGAGACTAAATAATTTGTTCAAAAACAATTAAATTGAATGCAAGAATTTTAAGAACTAAGGCAGAGAAATGAAGGAAATAAGTTAAGGAATGAAGGCCTCTGTGCCAGCTACTATAAGGTTAAAAATGTAGTAATCCCTCAGAATTGGTGACAAATGTTGTTAAATACTTGTTGATAATGGTGCTATGGTTTTTAGAATATTTGACATCATAATAGAACTGTTACAAGAAGATATAGAAAAGAAGTATGTCATGCCAATACTTAGCAATCAACCCTAAGGACTTAGACATTTAAGATAGTGTTAATGTGGCCTAAATTTGCAGAATTTGTGATTGAGATTGAAACATGTTAACTGCATGGTGGGTCAAGCCCTCTCTCTCCCCAAAACCCATAGAACATGAGACCATTTTCTTAAATGCACTTGAAAGACACAATCTAAAAGACACATTTCAAGGTAGACATTATACTTGCAATAGGAGTTCAAAGTCCCCTATGTTCTGGAAGTGTGTAATATGACAAACTAACTTAAAAACAGCCCAATTGTGAGAATTTCCTGTTCATACCTTAAGTGACACATTCATGAGCCATTTATTTCTTACACTCTGGTTTCACTCTGAGTCACCACAGGCAGTCTGTGAAGAGCACAGATACTGTTTATTCTTGCTCTGGATTTACACCTTTAAAAATCTCATATAGCAGGCCTCTGTAGGAGAGTCACCAGCCTCCCTACCAATGGACGCATGACTTTCTGGCTGACAAAGGTATGTGCCACTGTCCTCCTGTGTCCCTCATTCAGTGAGAGATCACAAAGCTGTACATGATGCAGCTGTGATATTAATATATAGTAAAATCAAGGCAGAACCTTGGAGTCTTTATTTGAATAATTTAGGGCAAAAATCAAACCTCAAATATGAAATATGTTGAAATATTTCTTTAATTATTCAAATTATTACCTGTATAGTATTAGTCAAATGCATAAGCACACATACAGATTTGAGTACTTTAATCAATCTCATTTGAAGTGAAATCCTATAAGCTTCTAACAAAATTAAATGAACATTTAATTTTGGACTTTGTAATCCATACAAGATGTGTCATATATGATACAGTATTATTTTTTATTTGCTCAGTCTTTTTTAACTGGATTTTTAAAAGGAATTTATCGAATTATACAAGGCCTAATATAATTTCTTGTATATGTATTTAGATTAAGTAAAAGCAGCTTGATAATTTAAGAAAAATCAGGATTAGGTAACTTCCACAAAAAGCTAATATGAACTTGATAATAAATGCCAAAAGACTAAAAATTGAACAAAAGCATTGCATAAAATGAACCATCAAGTTTCAAGAGAATCATGTCTAAAGAGTTCTTTTATAATTTCTGACATGCATCAGAAATAATAATATGGTGATTGTGACCAAAATAAAAATTAAAGTAGTTATTAACATCTATTGAGTTTATAAGTGCCAGTAGAAGTATTGTGTTTTTATATGCATTACATTGTATTTATTATTATTTCCATATTTGATTAGAATACTAGTTTACTATACACTAAGTAATTTTTTAAACATCACTTATTGTAAGTTTCAAAGCTAGAATTCAACTCTAGATTTCACTGACTCCAGAGCCTAATGACTTAATTTTTAAATTACATTGACTGAATTATTATAACTTACACAAGTAAAATGTAATAGTCATATGATCTTTCTCGAAGTTTGAAACAACAGTGTTGAGCTGTAAATGGTGTACACTTTTATTTATTCATTTACAGTCTCATATTTTAGCCATTAACTCAGTTGCCAATTACTTCTGTTAAAGAAATCTTTTAGTAATCTCTTTTTAAATGGTGGTGCCAATATTCTTTAGATTTTGGATAAGTTTAGTGCATCATGCAATGTTTCCCAACAGGCAAAATATTTCCTTATTTTAATAACTTCTCAGAACTCTCCACCCATTTATTATTAAGAAAAAGACCACATGATAACACCTCATTGTCTTTAACAGATAAGTGTTTACTACTAAAACAAAGTAATTTGGAGCAATAAGTTAATATTTATACTAACTTTCCAATTCCCCTATCTTTGGAGCACTTGTCTCATCAGTGGATTTCAAAATAGTCAGAAAAATTGATAGATCATTTGTTTCCAATACAGCATTTTAATTAACACATTATTACAGTAGCATTAAAATATTTCTGTGGACTCTGATTTTAAATAATGATATTCCTCACTAAATTTTTGCTTTTCATTACTCTAACCAATTTTATTTTGCCAAATGCAGTATATCTAAAGCCAAAATTACTTATTCCACCACCAGACACTTGTTCAAAGCTGTAAATAAATCAGAAACAAATCTTTAGGTTCTACAACTGCAAAATGAGCACTAGCACTTAACCCACCTGCCTTCCCAAGTTTGATTTTGTGATCTTGTCATTATATTCAATGGATATTCCTTTATTTAAGCACAGTTCTTACAGAATACAGTCCCTTACAGCACTCAGCTGCAAAGATGAATAACCAAACAGTAACTTACTGGTAAGCGAATCTGGCCAAGAACCCAAAGAGGCAGATTATCAAACCTGAGGTCACTAATAGCTCCGTTTCCGTCACCGAGCAGGAAATAACCTGTGTGGAATTAAGCCTTCAAAATGCCTCTCAGGATCCTCAAGGCAATGACAAGATTTCACACTGCAGAGGTAAAACATATAATAGATTCTCAATAAAATGGCACTAGGTTGTGCAGTTGCTAAGGCAGGAGGAAAGGTAACGACGTAGATGTGGAACAAGGAGAGTCAGATTGAGGCAATAGGCTCATGTGCTTCTTTTTGAGGCATGGAACTTGAAGTGGAGATGTGGTATTTTAATATGAAATCTGAATAGTATTTTCATTCAGGCACTCCTGATATTTGTAGTATTTGGTGAACAATCATGGAATATTATATTTACTAGAAATGCAATGGTATATTCTTAGAGAAAGATTACAATGGGGATGTTGTTTCAGGGTCCAGATTTATGTATGTGATTCCTCATGCATATTGATTCTCTTCTATGTAAATCCTTCCTTCGTGTTTCCATTTCTCTCTCCACACATTTCCCATCATTTCCAGGGAAGCTCATTGCTGGGATCCTGGGAATACTGTGCCTTGTCTTGATGGCCACTGTGGTAACAATGACTGAGAAATATTCCCTGTAAGTTTTTGAAAGATTCTGAGGGAATATTCCCTTTAAAGATTTGAAAGTGCCTCGAAATGTTTCATGTTATTAGGAAACAGAACTCTCATTTTAATGTATTGATTTGTATTTGTTTAAACTTGGCAAATACAGAATGCCTTGTTAATATTGACTAAATGTGGAAAGAGTATTCACAACTTTTCAAAAAATATAAATAACAGAATGATTGTAAAGAGTTACTTGTTTTTAATTCTGAGTGTGTTTATATATCAGCACTCTAAATATATAATTGTGTATGTATACATATATGTGTATTTTTATGTGAGAGCTTTTATCTTACATCTCAAAGACTTGCTTTGAGACTGAAAAAATTATTGAGAAATAAAAATTAATATTTGAAAGTACTTAAATCAAATACTGTGGTAAATGGTAAAGTTTGGTCCACCAAATTTGTTGGAATGTTTTTACCAAAACCTTCATTACTTTATGTAAAATCATTTTTAATATACATTATATCAATTTTAAATAATATACTGAATTCCAAACTAAGAAATGAAAATTATTATGATTTATTTTCAGCAACATTAATCTTTATAAAAATTGCTTTAATTTTTCTAGCTACTGTAATACTGGAACAGAAAAATTCTTCTGTGATAACAAGAACCCAGAAAGGTGTGTAATAATTTTAAAAGTTCTGATATTAAAGATTACATTTTTGTCTCTAATTTAGGCCATGCAGAAGTTGATCAAAGGTTTTTTTTGGAAAATGCTAAAATTGAGGAATAAATTTTCACAAATGCCATTTATATGAGAGCATTACTTCTTACTGAACAATAAGAAGTATTCATTTAAAATCACTATAACTCTCACTAACATAAACTAAGTATGATGAACAAATGCTGAGAATTGAATTTGAAAGCATAGGTTATCTGGGGATAGAATGGGGGCAGAGATTGGGCAGTCGATGATTAAGGAGTACAGAATGTTCAATAAGGCTTATTGTAAAGGGTCCTAGATTGTGAGCTCTTACAGTAGCCACATCTATTCCTGAGTTATAACTGTTGTTTCTAAATTCTAAGATGCTGAGCTCTCTGTGTATGATGTGGTAGTTCCCTGGAATTTTGGGTATCTGTGTGACACCTGAGACTCAGAGTTAGAGTTCAGCAGCTCTGTAAGTCAGTATTACTCCACACAGCAATTGTTAAAGAAGCTGAAAAAGAGATCAGACTACAAGTAGAGGTATGAATGAAATGGACTTGGTTAGGTCTAAGGTAAATTAGAGTACAGAGTAAAGGACAATACTGACTGCATTTTAAAAATTCAATTCCTGTGTGAGATCAAAGGAAAAGAGATTTATTTGTACACAATTTAAATTTTCTTTAGCACACTATCTAATTTAAGCTGTCTGGTCAATTTATTTAAAGAATGTAATTACATGAAACCTAGAATAGGGAAGGAGTTTTTGTTATTCTGTGCAGGCTAATGTAAGACCCCAATACATTCCAGAATATTTTGGGGAGAAAATAAAAAAGTATTTGCAAAGTCCTCTGGAGGGACCGGGGTAAAATATGGAACTATTAAACTTCCCCACCTGGGTAATTCCTGCTATTCTCTGAAGCAATAGGGACTCCCAATTTAATAAGCCAACCCCTTGATCTAGCAGCTTGCCCTTATGAAACTTCTCTCTCCAATAGTGAAGCTAAGCCTATTATAACTATGCCTAAGAGTCATCCCCAGAAAATCCCTTTTTTTGCTCAGATGTAGCCTGTATCTCTAAGCTAATTTTGCAAATTAACTTACTTAACCCTCCCTCCTATGTGGGATAGGACTCCCAGATGTGTAAGTCTCCCTGGCAATGTCGGGACATGACTCCCAGGGATGAGCCTGGTCCTGGCGTCATGGGATTGAGAATGCCTTCTTGACCAAAAGGGAGAAAAGAAATGAAACAAAACAAAATAAAATTTCAGCATCTAAGAGATTTGAAATGTAGTGAAGAGGTCATTCTGGAGGTTATTCACATGCATTATATAGATATTCCTTTTTAGTTTCTAGTATATGATAATAGCTAGAAGGAAATACCTGAAACTGTTGAATTGTAATGCATTAGCCTTGATTCTCAATGACGGCTGCATAACTATATAGCTTTTATCATGTGACCATGTGATTGTGAAAATCTTGTGACTGACACTCCCTGGATCCAGTGTATGGGCAGAGGAGTAATGAAATAAATAAATATATAAAGAATAGGAGGGGATAAGGGGTATGGGATTTGGGAGTGTTCTTTTTTAGGGGAGTAATGAAAATGTTCTAAAATTGATTGTGGTGATGAATACACAACCATATGATGATGCTGTGAGCCATTAATTGTATACTTTGGATGCATTATATGGTGTGTGAATATATCTCGATAAAATTGCATTAAAAATCATTATAACTTCCCTTTGCTGTTTGGATAAATTTCCTATTGCTATAATATGGTAAGCAAATAATTTTACCATTGCAATTAACTGGTGTTGTTCAGTGATTTCAGGACTTGTACAGGATGGAGTTTTTATTTGTTTGCTTTGTATGAGTATATCAGTTATGGGTTGGGAGGCTGAAACTTTTCTGTGGCTGTGTATATGAGTTTGTGCATTTTGTTTTGTATGTAACAGCCTGGAATACTGCATCCATCCATCCATCCATCTATCTGACTATACATCTATCTATCATCACACATATATGTATGTATACATATATATGTTTATATTTATGCAAATTTGTCATTTAATTTTATTTTTTAAAATTCAGATTGTTTCTGGATAGTAATTTATAATCTTTTCCTCAGAATATCACTGTGGTCCTTGTCCTAAAGAGTGGTTTACATATTCCAAGAATTGTTATTACATTGGTATTGAAAGAAAAGTGTGAGAAGGAAGTTTGATGACCCGTGCCTCTAAGAAATCTAATCTGCTTTACATAGATAATGAAGAAGAAATGGTAAGATTTTAAATATTTGAAACATTTTTATAAGCTAAAACATGCAAAAAGAAATATATGTTGATAGAATAAGTATTTATCAAGAAACATTGCTGATACCTCAGAAGTTTCCTATGCAATTTAAAGAATAAAGTTCCACCTACTTTGTAAACTTACATAAATGGACTTACACTTTATGAACTGTTTGGTGTCTTACTTATTTCAATTGATATAATATTTGTAGGATTCATCCATATATTTGTTTGAACATGTGCTTTATTTTCAAGTCTATATTATTTCATTGTTAGAATTGAGGATATTTTTATACCATTTGCTTATTTCCAGTTCTTGGTTTTCATGAAAAACAATGCCACTGTAAGTGATTTTTTTCCCCTGAAATAAACTTTATTATTATATTTACAATACATAAACTAAACCTATCATAACTGTGAAGATTGCTCACAAAGGGAAGGACCCCATGTAATTACAAATTGGGTGAAGAGATCGAGGTGTGCAGCCCCCCAGCTCTTCTGTCCCGTGTCAGCTGTCATTGTGTCTCATCCTTCTTCACAGTCATTACCCTGACTTTTAATAATCCAGATTAGCTTTGCCTTTAGTTGTAAATGGAATCCTATAGTATGCGTTTTGGTGTCTGTCTCCTTGAACTCACATGTGATATGTATGCACTTCATCTATACTGTATCAGTTAGCTATCATTTGTTAATTTTCACTGCTGTACTTTGGGAACACAGTATATTTTGATCCACTGTATGGAAATTTAGGTTGTTTCTAATATTTAGGTTATGAAATTATTTTCTGAATATCCCTGATTATGTCTTTTGTACACATGTTTCACAAATGCCTAGGAATGTAATTTCTGGGCCATAGTTATATATATATATATATATAAAATTAAATTCTCCCAAGAGTTTCCTGGTTCATTGTACAAATATTCATTTTGTCCTATAGTGTCTGAACACATCATTTGATCCATGTCCTCATCAAACCTTAGTATTGTGAGGAATCTTAATAGTAGTGAAGTCCTGATGGTTATATAGCAGTATCATTATGATACTAACAGGCATTTTCCTGATTACAATAGAATGAATACATTATGTGCTACCAGCCAGTAGGACAGTCTTCTTTTCTGAAGGCCTGTTCCTGTCTCTTGTCCATTTTTCCTATGTGGTTGTTTGTCTTTTGCTCCCAGTAAATTCTTGATATATTTTGATCATGAGCTCCTTCTTGATTTTAGGAGACACAAACAGTTTTTTACCTTCTTATGACTTACATTTTTCTTCTTACGCTTGAGTCTTTTAGTAAGAGGAATTTATTAATGTTAACATAGTTCAATTTATTATTTTGGGGGCATTAGTGCTTATTTTGGACCTATTTCAGAAATTAAGCAAAGATCACGAAGAAAATGTATACTAATCTGTAGATTTTTTTCTTTTTCTTTCTTTCTTTAATTTTTTTACCTTTACATTTGATTACAATCTATATGGGTTTTTTTTGTGCTATTTTATTTATGATGCTATTAGTTAGAAGTCAATACTTTAATATGTCATTATCTAATTGATGGAGCATATTTTATAGCAAACATGATCATTTCTCCATTCTTTTCTATGCCATATTTGTTTCAAATTATGCGTGTGTGTGTGTATTTCTGGATACAGCTGTGTTTCACCATTCTGTTTTTTCTTAAACCAATACCACAGGGACCAAATTACTAAAGCTTATATTAAATATTGATATTCAATATAATAAATAATTCCTTCAAAGTTATTATTTAAGAGTATCTTGTTACATTTAATCCTTTAAATGTCTATAAATCTGTTCACACATTCTGTGACTTCATTGAAATTATATTTAATCAATAGATTAATTGTTGAAAATTGCATCTTTATGTTATTATGTCTTAAAATAATCTGCCACTTATTTTTTCTCAACACTGTTTTCTAGTTTTATATAGAAACCTTGCACATTTTTGTTTGATTGAACTCATTGTATTTCATATTTACTTCTCTATCGTTACAAATATATCACTCTACAACTGATTTGTATACATTGATCTTCCATCAGCAATCTTGCTAAATTCATTTTTATTCTAATAATTTACCAGTAAATTAATCTGGATTTTCTACATAACCAGTTTTATCATTTATGAAATTAATTACAGTTCTGCTATTCCAATTTATTTGTATTTTATTATATCTTTCTTTTTCCCACTGAAAGATGGCGCTGCTTTAGATATATCTGATAAATTTTATTATGCTGTGTTTTCTTTTTATTTTAGTCAATTTTTTTTTCTATTTTCCCCTGTGACATTCTTTTTGACATCTTGGGCCATATATTTTTTAATTATGAGTTCTAGTTATATTCCATTATGTTCAATGAACATACTTTGTTGATTCCAATTCTTCAAAAATTTGTTGAATTTTTTGATCCAAAATATGATCTGTCTTTGTGAATGTACTATGTGTACATGAAAAGAATATATACTCTTTGCTGTTTTGTGGAGTGTTCTATAAATGTCAGTTAGGCCAAAATTGTCAATGGTGTTCTCAAGTCTTCTATATACTTAGTGGTTTTCAGCCTACATGTTCTCTTGAGAACTTAGAGAAAAGTCCTGAAGTCTGCAAGTAAAACTGAGCAGTTTTTATTTTAGTATGCAGCTGTCCTGTATGTTTAGCATGCAGTTCCTGGAGTACTTTTTTGGCTGTGATTCCGATGACATGTTAATTTTCAGAGTCTTTGCAGTACTATTTTGTTCCATTTTGTATTTGGTTCTGGGGTTTCCACTAGTTTCCACTGGTGCTGCCTGAGAGGCCAGAAGAGGTTTCCCCAGGCCAAGTCTCCTGGTGCCACTAGGTGGGTAGAACCAGACAATGGATCAAAGCCACTTCCCTGCCTAGGTATGTGCTGAGGTGGGTTTTCCCCTAACTATGAGGGAAACTGCCTGTCTGCCCAGTTTCTCTTAGTGGCAGGTGAAAGTCCCAGGCCTGCAGTGAGGAAGAGACTCCCCACCCCACTGGCTGCTGCTGTATCCTCCTTGCCACTGTGGCCAGGCTGCCTATTGTCTCTGGAAGGGGAGGGGGAGTCTACTGCTCTTAAAGAGGCTTCCTGTGCTGAATACTTGTCATCATGGGATCTCCTTTTTCTCCTCTCTCATCTACAACTCTGTCATTTTGTGGTGTGGGAGGAGAGGCACTTCCTCTTGTCTGCCTACTTTAGTAGATCACTCGGTGGATCCCTGTGGCTAGTAGTGCCAAGCTTGCCTTGGGTTGTCTTCAGGACTCTCAATCCAGAGAAGGAATGAACTTACCTGAATCACCTTCTATCACAAGGTAGGAGGACAGGACAGGAATCACCAGACGTCACTTTCTTCTGTTAGGCTGATGGACATGGCACCCTGACATTCTTTTGTTTTTCCAGTTTGTCCCAAACCATTTCACCCTCTCTTTCCACATTTCAGAGTTTACTTTTACTGTGTCTTTTTAGTTGTACTGACTGGGGACTAGCAGGAGGGTTTATAGCTGCATTTAGTGGGGAGTAGAAGAAAAAACTGGGTCTGTGACACACCATCTGGACCATTGGTATCCAGCAACACAGAAACAGATAAATGCAGGTCTAATCTAGTTTGGGAACAAGAAAACCAGTTTTTTGGCCTCCATGTCATTTATCTCCTCAACAGCAGTCCCTTGATTTCCTTCATAAAGCCCTAACTCTGGGAAAAATAGTAGAAAAATGCATTGATTTAAAAGGAGGACGGTCACCGTATCAGGAAACATATTTAAATCCTTACTATGTTAATTTTGAGTATCTGAGTAACTTAAATTACATGAATCTTAATTTTTCTTATTAACATAAGAATAACCTTATTAAGTACAAACATTTTTAAGGGTTAATTTTGACTCAAAGGTAAAACCATTTGTGAAAGTTTGTGACAAAATGGAAAGTGGGTTTCAACTTTAATATATTTTTATTGTTAAGATAGAGTCCAGCATTCTTATCTTACTTTGAATATTAATGATCGTATGAAAGAAAAATCTACCTGTATTTAAAAAAAAATCATATTAATGATTATTTAATTGGAAATCCTTTGTTTTGGATAGAATTTTCTGAAGTCTCTATTATTTCTCTCATGGACTGGACTCTACGGTGAATGCAGGGATCAACCATGGCAATGGATAAATGGCTCAAAGTTTAACAAAATGTGAGTTTTTCCTGAATGATGCTAGAAAGAAGAAAGGATATACAAAAGAAAAATTCAGAAGAATACTATTAGCACATTTTTTATAGAAATCTTTTCAGAAAGATATTAAAATGAGTGACATGTAATGTTGATATAAATATTTTGAGTATTGAGTACTCATTGCTCAAAATAACCAACCATTACTAATAGTACATGAAAAATGTTATTTCCCATATTTATAATATCCTCTATTTATGTTACATGAAAAATGGCATTGATTCATGAATTGTCCCCATAAAATATAACAGAATTATTCATTTTCCTCCATAACAGGACAGTAGTTTCATCAAATGAAAAATATAACTGTGCCGTGCTACTGTCAGATGGTCTTCAATCAGACAGTTGTGGATCTTCAAAATTATATATGTGTAGGCATGAGCTTTAGAGTTAAAACACCTCAGCTCAGAATCTTTGGGGTGACATATTTCATGAAATGAAAATAATCTTATGACCACAAAAGTCTTATAGTGAATTACATCACTTGTTCTAATAAGAAAATGTATTCAAAATCCTTTACTGAAGTATAATATACAAACCCAATGATTTATCACAAATGTAACTTCAGTATAATGTAATAAAAGAAAATAAAATAAAACTAGCAAGTGAGAAACTTCCCCGGACCCTTCCTAACCAGTACCTATTTCATTTTGCCAAAGATAACAGTCATTATTTTAACACCATAGTTCAGTATTGCCTATTTTTAAAATGCATTATTGGAAATCATACCATAGGAATTATTTTGTGTCTGCCTTCTTTTGCTCAATTTTATATTTGTTGCTTTCATCTATAACAAAAGATCACATGTCATATGGATTCATTTTTATGAAATGTCCAGAACACATAAATACAGAGAATCAGAAATTGGAAAAGTGGTTGCCAAGGACTGAGAGGAGATGCCAATGGGAAGTGACTACTAATGGGAACAGGGCCTCTTTTTGGGGTGATAAGAATCTTTTAAAATTAGGCAATGATGCTGGTTGCAAACTCTGTGACTATACCAAAATCCAGAAATTATACACTTTTAATGGTTGAATGTCATGCTATGTGAATGACATTTGAGTAAAGTTGTTTAAAAATTGACCATGATTTTGTATGCAACTGCATTTAATCCTTTATGTTGTTTTTGATGTGCCATTTTTACAGTAGTGATCTTCCAGTCAAGAACATTGTATTTATCTTTATATATTTAGTTTTTCTTTTATTTCTCTGTCATATTTTATATTGTTCTGGGCTGGAATCTTACAGAAATACTTTTGACAATAGTATCCTTATTTTTAAATTTCCATTTGTAATTTTGTTGCTGTAAATAGAAATACAATGCAGATTTGCATTTTGATCTTATATTCGGTGACTTCACTGATTTTGTTTTAACTCTATAATTTCAAATATAAAGTCTTCTGGATTTTCTACATAAACAGCTGTTTCATCTGTAAATAATCACTCTTTTATTTCTTCTTTCTGGTGTAATTAAGTTTGCCATGTTTTTTCCCCCCTTTCCCTCTGTTTTCTGTTTCTATGTTTTCTTTCTATTAAATGCATTTATTTGCATTTCCTTTTGACTTAATGTATAATGTTTTTATTGTACTTCTTTGTATAGCTTTTTTGTGGTTGCTGCAGGTATTACATTACAAATACATAAATTATCACATTCTACGCTATAGACAGTTTATCAGAATGAATGAAGTAAGAAAACTTACCTCCCTTTATGTCCCTTTACCATTCATAATATAAATGCATTAAATAGTCCCTCTACCTACATCGAGAATCACACAAGACAGTGTTATAATTTTGCTTCGACCGTCAAACAAAATTTAGAAAATGTAAGGGGAGAGTCTATTGTATTTAGCCATGTTTTCATTCTTTCTGTTGTTATTTTTCCTTCCTGATGTTCCAAAATCCTTTCTTTTAGGGTTTCCTTTCTATCACAGAATTCCCTTTATCCATTCTTTTAAAGTAGGTCTGGTTTTGACATATTTTCTTAGTTTTCCTTTACTTAAGAATGTATTGATTTCATCTTCAACCCTGAAGGATATTTTCACTGAATATAGAATTCTGAGTTGACAGTACTTTTCTTTCAACCCCTGAAAAATGTTGTCTACTTCCTGCTGACCTCCATGGCTCCAGATGTCAATTTATCTTCTAATTAGTGTTGGCTTCCCCATTCCTAATCTCACAGTTCTAGGTAGGAACATCATTTACTTTTACTATACCTAGTAGATAACTATTCTTTTTTGTTCTTTTATCCCCATTAAAAATCAAATCCATTGTCCTCTATGCAGGCCAAAATGTCTACCTGAAGCACACAAATCTGACCTTGTCAATCCCTTGATTAAAAATCCTGAAAGGCTTTTTATTGACTCTGTGGTACTACTCATGCAACTTAGTTTAGATTATGAGTTCTTTTTCTTCTGACCCACATCCACTTCTTATGGTCCAGGGTCCCAGGGTCCATTTCATCTCCAGCTATTCACACCTCCTCTTAATAACCAATATTTAACTGCATATAGCTCCATTCATCCATTCATCCTGTTATCTCTTCATTCTATGTCTTTGACATTTCTGTTCCCTGTACTTGGTACGGTTTAACTCCATTTACCTTATCTCACTTATTTGTTAAAAATTCATGCAAAAATCACCTAATCCAGGAAACCTTCCTAACACCATTTTCTCATAGTTGATATTGGCAGCCTATATGGATATTATCATCCATGTTATTGTCTTCTGTGATTATGTCTACCACTGAAAATTACATATTCATTTAAAATCAGATGCTTATGTCTGTTCTCTCAGTGGATTGTGAGCAACTGTGTGACAGGGATTGTGCTTTATATCTTATTCAACTTTGTATTTTCAATGTCAAACAATATACTTGCCACATAATTGTTCAATAAATAGAGAACAGTGTGAAAATATCAGTAACTTCCTTTTATTATTTATGTATGCATTTGTTTTTCTAGAGCTTTGGTGCTGATAACTCTATTGAAATAATAAAGAGAAATGAAAGTGGCATAGGAAGGTCTGGGGCTTTTTAGCTAAAACCACAGAAGATGCATTGCAAGCTTTTAGTGGTTGTTCTCATACACTCCAAGAGAGTACTTTAAGAGTTAGATTTTAAACCATATGTATTTTTGATTCTTGTGCTCATAAATAAATCTACTGGGGATAAAGGAAGAAGGATAAATCAATCAGAATTTGACTTTATACTACTAGGTGCATAATAGGAAGAAAGAAAAAGGAAGTTGTGATTTGAAAGACATTGGTTCCACCCAGATCCATAATTAATGAGCCATTTTCCTTTAAAGGGGTGCTATCTCCACCCTAGATTTGTTTCCTCAGGCACTTGGGATAAATAATGTCGACATTTTCTCCACACAATTTTATGATTCTTTGATATTTAACACACTGAAGTAAACAAAACATGCAAGATGCAGAAATGGTTAAAGGCACCCTTTCTTTCATGAATATGGAGATTATCACTGTGGCCAGAAATAGAATTAAATGGAACATAATCAAGAAGCAAGCAAACAAACTCATCTGACCCATAAGCCATGACATGATTCACTTGAGAGTAATTTTGTAAACAGTCATTATGTATTTAGGGCTATTTATTCACAACTTCTAAGAAAATACTGTAGGGATAAGTAACTTTTCTGTTCCATTACACTATGTAGATTGCAATTAAACAAACAAAAAATGAATTGTCCTAGCATGGGCTAAGTTAATACAATGAAAATAGTTTTTTTGTCTGTGAAAGAAAATACATACAAAAGAATTGTTGTTTTTTTTTTCCCCAGAATTATAGTTTCAACTGAGATGTGGCCAAGAAATTAGTTAACCACTCGCCTTATTTTACAGCTTGGGAAATTTTGCCAGAAAAACCTCAGTTAATTGCCAAGATGGCAATCTGCATTTCTTTTCTACAAAGCATTGATTACATTCAAGAGTTATGAAATCTTTGCCATGTGTTCATTCTATTCCAGTGTATTAGTTGACATTATATGTGCCTGGCACAGTCTGTAATATCTAGTTGAGGCAAAATAAGTCCTTAATAAATATTTTTCCAGTATGTTTGCTGTTTTCACTTTTATATTGCTCATTTCACTTCTGCTTCAATATTCATATCCAAAGATTCAGCTCTGTTTCTTCTAGACTCTTTTGTTAAATTTTTTTAGTTTATTGAGGTATAATTTTAAGTGTACAATTCAATAAGTTTTAACAAATGTCTATTGTGTAACCATGACCACAATTATGATACAGGACATTTTCCATCATAGTATTGGGGCAAATTTTTTAAAAACACTTCATTGTTGTAATACATATACAACTCAAAATTTCCCATTTTAACCATTAACTTTCAGGTGTAAAATTCAGTGGCATAAATTACATTGGCAATATTATTTGTTTCATAGTCCGTGCGAATTTTGAAATTGATTTTTTTTTTTTGACATGTCTCTAATCAGCCCAACACATTTACAGAAAAGTCAAGATGGCAAAATTTTCACTTTGTGGTAGCCACACGTCTTGTGCTTTCATTATTGTCCAGCAAACACATCTGACCACATACAATTTTGGTGTCACAGCTTGAAGTGAACATCCTGGCCAGAGGACTATTTCCGACCACAAAGCTGCACTGTGGCATCAGCACCTGCTCCCCTGTGGTACACAGGAAGTGCTTAATACACGCTCAGAAGTGCCAGTCAGCCTAGAGCTCACTGGCCAAAAAGGCCAGCTGTTCAGGCCCTGGTGGTTCTTTCCAATTAGCAATGTAATTTCTAAATCATTTGCTATGATTGTTATTCTCAAATGACTTTCATCTGGGCTGTCTGCAGTAATGCTGTGGCTTTCTTTCTCCAATATAAATATGTCCATATGACACTAATACTTATATTTTTGTACACAAACTGTTGTTCTTGCATAAATTCATTTTTCTTAGTCATATTCCATTTATTAGAAAGGTTTTGTGAAAGCTATTCCATGTCCTTTGGCAATTCCACGTATTAGCAAATCCTCCTTAAATATTCTATCATAGTCACAGAGTAAGTATATGCACAGCATTGAGGAAGAAATTGGAATTTTTTTGCATATGTTATTTATTTTTCCAAGTATGTGTTTTTAACTCACTTTTAAAAAAAAGGCTCATCTTCTAGGACTTTTAGAATTTTTCTCTTTACAAGCCTTTCCTCACTCTATCAATTTGGTTAGGTCCTTTATACATGACACTATAGATTACATGCTTAGCTTTATCATGATACTTTCTTCAAGGAATTGTAATTGTAGCCATGTTTTGTGGCTTCCTTGTAGGGCTCTAAGTTTTTTGGGTGCAGGGATAATATTACATAGATTTTGTATTCCAAGTGCCTAGATGAGTGCCTAGTCCAGAGTAAGCACATAATAAACAATTGTTTATGAATTAATATATGGGGGCATCTGTTGCTCCACTGTTTCCTGAAATTGTTTTAGAACTCTTATTATTATATAATTAGAAGTGTTCAAATAAAATCTAAAATGTTATTGATATAAAAGTCTTACATATTTCATTTATTTGATCAAAAAAGTTTATAAAATGATGAGACAAAATCTTACAATTTAGGTAAAGTCACAAGTTTATAATCAGAGTTCTGTAAGAAGTCAAGATTTCAGACCTATTATCTGAACTAGACAAATTTAATAGGCCATTTTGATTCTGTTTATACCTTCTTGCTGTCTTTTTTCTCAATCTTATATTTAAAAAACAAATAACTCCAGATAAATCTAAAGCTATCAGGCAAGTGTGAATCAGATTTCCCCATAAAAAGCCTACACCTAAGCTTCCATTCATTTCCTTTTTTAAACAAAATATTGGTAAAAATGCATTTGCAAGGAAATATCAGCTTACCTTTCCCATATATAGATCTAATTCTACTGTCTATAATAGTTGATGGAAAAGTTTGACCAGCTGAAAAGAATACTTGTATATGAATGTCAGAAGAAAACATTTCTCTTTCTTTGACTTGTTCTATACTCACTTATCTTGTTTATTTTTGAACTCGTTTTATACTTGTTCATTTTCTGTCACCTAAACTAAATTATAAATTCCACTATGACAAGAAATTTTGTCTGGAACACTCACTTCTACGCTCCCAAGGCCTAAAAGAGTGCCTAGTAAATAGTTACTAAAAAAAAGAGTGTTGAATAAACATGTTTATTGTCCAACTTGAAACATCACTACACAACAGCTGCTTTCTTTCCTTATATCTTTAAGAATTTTGAGTTCGATAGTTTTGTTTTTTCTTAAAATTTTATTATGCCTTCTTTTATTGTCTTATTGTAACTTATCATATCTTATCTCAATGATATTTTAAATAAATGAATGAATAAAACGTGTATTTAACCTATGTTATAGTTCTACTCTCACATCTTCACTTATTTTGTTATGCACACTAGGGTCAATATATTTTGGCCTACTTTGTAAACATGGTCTTTTTTTTTTTTCTGTAGTTATTGTGCAGCAACAGCATATCCATTCATTTACAATAGTCCAAGCTGTTTTCACACTACAAGGGCAGAGTAGAGTAGTTGAAATAGAGTCTATGACCTCCAGCCTAAAATATTTTCCACCTGCCCCTTTATAGTAAAATTATGCTGATGCCTATTCTACACTGTTGTTGCTTTCTGGGAGTCCTTTGATGTGTGATAATCCTCTACTATGATTGAGGATTCAGGAGACATATATCTAATTTTATAAATCAAAATGGTAAAATAAACACGAATGTAGCCACCACTCAAATTAAAAGAAGAAATATTATCAATTCAGTTGTCTTTGCCAATATAATGACGTCCCATCTCCCTGCTTCCCACACAGGAGAGCCACCATGTTGAATTTTGGAGTTATCCCCTCCTTGCTTTTATTATTGTACAAAGTTTTATCACATATGAATGCGTACCTAGTAATATAAAGCCATAGCCTACAGAACATCTTGATAACAAGGACATGCACTTTTTTTTCCGGGTAATATTTGTTTATGGGATTTTTTTTCTTTCCTCTCCCACACATCTTTAATTTTTTTTTTTCTTTTTACTTAAACTGTCTTATTGCTGGGTTATCCATTTTCTTAAATTTTCACAGAATCAAAATTGTATTTTAATTTTCTTTTGTACATAATGTACATAAATCTATTTGTATTGTTTATCTGATTGTCCTATTAACTGAAGAGTATTGCCTAATTTTGCTTTATTGATTGATTTGCTGATTGAGGATTTATCGATTGAAGTTTTATTTTTATGAGCACATTCAATGACAGTTTAAGTGACTCCTTTGCTTTTTTTAGCTGTTGCCCTCTAGAGTTCTGTTTGTTTTGTTTTATTCTTCTGTAGGCCCTAAATGTACATCTTCTTCTTTATTTTCTTCCTCTTCTCCTTCTCCTTCTTCATTATTATTTTTACAAGATTAGAGAAGGTCCAGTTACTTATGTTTAAATAAATATTTTATCCTAGAATAGTTTTCAATTTACAGGAAAATTGCAAAAATAGTACAAAGAGTTTTCAGATACCTTGTGGCCAGTGTCACCTATTATTAACATTTTACATTACTATAGTAAATTTATCACAATGAATTAAATATTGCCGATATATTATTATTAACTAAAGTCCATATTTTATTCAGATTTCTTTACTTTTCACCTAATGTCCTTTTACTATTTCAGGATTCTATCCAGGATACCGCATTACATTTAGTCATCATGTCTTTTTAAGCTCCGCTTTGTTGTGAGAGTTTACTTACAATTTTTTAATGTAATAGAAATTGAGTACCTAAAGCTCAGAACATTAAGACATGAGTTGATTGCATTGCTATTCTTGCATGGGATTTGGTATTATTGGTCTGTGTAATAAAGAGGGAATAATATATGGAGCAATGTCCACAAGGAAAAAGGAGATTATTGTCCTTGTTTAGAAGCAGAGATGAATCTGAAACACCGCATATACATAGATGAAATAATATTGGCCATGAGTTGATAATTGTTGAAGCTAAGTGAATGATGGCTTATTATATAATTTTATATTTTGTATAAAGCTTATATTTATATATATGAAAGATAACACTCTCTGGTTCCAACTCACATGATGCAACATATTTGACGCCACTCAAACTTAAAACAGCTTGTGTCACAGGGTGATTAAGAAGTTTACTTAATTTTCTTCTCTATTTACTTCTATACACTTATTACATACATATTACAATAATTTTTCACTTCTGTTTCATGAAGAGATTATATAGTCCCATCACTCGTCTTTCAAAATTCTGGGCTGCTTCTTATCACTGAACCGATCATGTTGTTAGAACCCAACACTTAGCAAAGGCTGCCTCACACCTCACCCACTCTATTGTCAAATTTTCTGTTATTAGGTAGAAGCATTGTGGTTTGTGCTTTGTTTATTCAACAGGAAGATTAGGTTAGAATAATATTCTCCATGTTCTTATCATAGATGGAAATAGGCGGGCATGTCTAACTTTAATTAAAAATTCGGAACTTAGTACATGTCTAAAGTTTCCGGTTATAGAGGAGCTTTTTATACACAAGAACCAGGACCTTCCTTCTCTGAACAGGTGTGTGTCTGTGGGGGGGCGGAGATGGGGTGGGGGGTGCATTTCTATCAAGTGTTCCGCAAGTAACAAAGAACTGTTTCAACCTCAAGAAGGTTTCTAAGACTATTTCTACTATAATGATAATACTACTTGTTTCTGAAGTGTTTGAATAGAATAACCAAGGGCAGGGAATGCTTTTCAATCCTAAACAAAACTAGAAGAAAAAATCTTTATATTTGATATTAGAAGGATTGAGTTTCAGATTCAATTCTGACCCTCACAGGTTTTCTGCTCTTGTTCAAGGCACTTGCCTTCTGTGATGCAAAATTTTACTTGCAAAATGAACAAATTATATTCCTTCCAACTATAATGATCATATATGAAAAATCAGTATTAAAATAAACACTATTCATATTTATTAAATAGCTTTGAGTTTTATGGGAACTCTGTAGACACTAACAGTTTACAATATATGCACATGTGAGATTATTTTTGTTAATGTGATGATGTTGATTTTTGCTATTAGTGATGATAAAGATGATTTATTGTTCATGATGACAATGATGGTTATATAGACAAAAGTTGAAATCAAAAATACTTGGAAAAAACATATAACAAAAATTCATGTCATTCTAAAATTTGGCTAGCACAGCAATTGAATATTACCAAATAAAATGAAACAACTATAGATAGAAAACTATCCAGGTTGTCATTCAGTATCAGTGATATAAAATATTTTTGGAGGTAAGTATCTTAATGGAGGCAAACTTAAAACACCCATTCCCTGTTTTATCACACTTTGAAACCATTGGTTATTATTTTAGAACCAAGTGAAATTTATAAAATTTATTTTACCTGGCTTTCCACGAATCTTCATTTTCATTCCTCCCTTTTTAGTAATGCATCAGGGAAATATTTCCAAATTCTCACTTTTCCAATCAAATTCTTTCATCTCACTAGAGGGAAAAACAATACAGAAAATGTTAATTCTCAATTTTATTTTATTCAGGATTATCTTGCAGAATTAAAACATTTGGATTTGTTGCTGTGTTACATGTGCAGGCATGATTATATGATGGGGTGGATACGTGATCGGAGGTCTAATCACAGCTTGGGTATGTATGTATGTTTCACATGAATGCATAGTTCTTTTTCTGTATTATCTTAAGATACTTGGAATTTTATGCAAACATATAAGGCATAAGGAGGTAATTTACTCTGAATAACTTTGTATTACTTATAAATTGTCTTCAAAAATTTGAACCCTTCTCACCCTTTTCATTA
This sequence comes from Choloepus didactylus, assembly GCF_015220235.1. Taxonomy (NCBI): domain Eukaryota; kingdom Metazoa; phylum Chordata; class Mammalia; order Pilosa; family Megalonychidae; genus Choloepus; species Choloepus didactylus. The sequence continues at coordinate 122,581,609 of NC_051314.1, forward strand.
GTTACCTATAGTAAAGTCACTTATATCTGAGGCAGCTTGGAATAGAGAGATGATGCTGGGATATGGAATCAGATGAATTAAATTTTAATCTATCTTTTACCACACTCTACCTTTGAGATCTGAGGCAATCAACATTCTCTATAGCCTTTAGTTTCCTTTTCTGTCCATAGAGCTAAAATAAACATGCCATACTTACTTGAGTGGATTACATGGGATTCAAATAAGTGACATATAAATGAAAGTGCTTCTTAAACTAAGTGCTATAAATTACTCATGGCTGGCAGTATTATATTAAAATAAATAATATGGTTTTGACCAGCTCTAAATTTCATTTATCTCACTCATAAATGATATCTACCATCTTTACTTCCAAGGTTTAATAATTAAATATTTTATGTGAAACCATGCTTAAATCTAATTTTTAGATATAAAAGACAATGTTATCATTATTGTTTATAAAATGCTTTTTGATATTCAGAAGCTGATTAATATTTCAAGATGAGAGTAAAAATGTTTTATTGTTTTGTTCAGAGGCAAGATTCTTTATTTGTCTTTATCCTAAAACTTTAAACCCTGCTATTTTAGCCTTTGGGTGTTATTCACTATAATGAACACTGGATACACTAGCATTTACTAAGTGCTTACTATGTGCTTGCATTATTGATACTATGTGTATATTATTTCATTTTATTTTTGAAATATCCATACCACACTGTATTGACATATACATATTTGTTGCAAGTCAGGAAACTGGGTTGTGAAAGTTAAATTATTTGTGAGCGTTAGTTTCAATCTATGATTTAGCATCTCTTGCTAGGCTTCTGTTTTTCACTCTATTGCTTCTTTACTATAACGTTAGATTTCATTATATATTATGAATTAACTTATTTTAACTAATTTTGTATTACATGGGATTAATATGAAAGACACTTTGCCATGGAATAAATATAATTTTATTTATATTCCAAACTTTAAACATCGTAAGAAAAGTATAATATAAAATAAAAGTAAATTCATGTTATTATAATTTTAAAAGTATATTCATGGGAAGTATATGTATGGAAATGGCAAGTTGAATTTTAAAATTTATTCTCCATGTAGTGGAAAGGCCATAACTCCTATTGACGTGAATTATTTTTCTCCAGAGATGAGTGAATTTCATAATTATAATTTTGAACTGGCAAAGCATGATGCTTCAACACGAAGGCAACAGAGGAGACCTATGCTAATCACAAGTAAATGCAGAGGAAATCGTGAGTCCTACATTCCATGTCTTCTCTCAGTATCTTGCGGTGAATCTTGCAAAGTATCTGATTAAATCATTGACAGTCATTCACTTTAGTTTACCTTCGTGAGGATGCAGAAATGAAAATAACTCTACTATAATATCAGAATATATGATACAATCAGAAATTATTGGGTTCAGGATCTTTTCATGTCATGAAAAATATGATGAAAAAATGAGACAGGAATTTCTAAGGGATCATTGGATCAAATACCTCTAAGGAAGAGTAAATAGAAATGGGAAGCAGAAGAGAAAAGAAGGAAAGATGTCCTCTACAGTTGTTTGTAAACATTATAGAAGAAATGACTCAATTGTTATTTACAGAACTGTTTCTGCCTATCAGATCTGTGGATTTTAAAAATGTGGATAATACTCAGTGCTGAGGAAAGTGTGGGCAAACAGGCATTTACATTTATTCTTGGTGCTGTGTAAATTGGGCGAACCATTTTGGACTGAAATTTTTGATCATCACAAAAATTTTAAATGCACATGCCTTTGACTCAGTAATTACCTTTGGGGAGATTTCTCCCAGAGAAGTACTCAGAAATGCATACAGCAGTGTGCACAGAATGTTATTCATTGTAACATTATTTCTAATAGCAAAAATTTAGAATTAATTTAACTATCTATTAGAAAAAGTAAAAGTCTGTCAATAATTAGATTTTAATCCATCTATCAGTGGAACACAATACAGCCAGATATTTTATAAAAATGAGGTAACTTTATAAGCCTGATATGAAATGATCACTGGTACATTTTAAGTGAAAAAAAAAAAGAATTCATAGAATATTTTGTATAGTTACTTAAGTACGTGTTTAAAAATGGTGGCTGAGGATTATATTTGTATTTGCTTATATTTATTATTGTATCTGAATAGAAAAAAAATTATGACTGTGATTTATTCTAGGGGAAACTGGAGGATTTGTGGGAAGGACTAGAACATTTTTAGCTTTGTACTCATATTTAAAAACATTTAAAAAGTGCTTACCTATTAGAGTAAAATAATTAAAGCAGAAAAAGCACTAATGCTAAAAAACTAAAAAAGAAACACCCTAAATGTTATCTTTAATAAAAAGATACCTGAACTCTTTATCTTTCTTTTTATAATCTCTTCCTCTCTCTTCTTTTCCCTATGACAGCATCTCCATATTTTCTTGGCTGTTTTATTGCTGCAACTATGGGAATCCGTTTCATTGTTATGGTAACCATATGCAGTATCATTTTCATAAATTGTAAGTGATAACAAACATATGAGTCACAGCATTGTTGATCTAACAGTTGTAATGCATTACTTTGATTAGCATTCAGATGTACAGAAACATAAATTAGCAATATTGAGCAAATGTCCTAATATTTTTGCTATTGGTCTCAAAACTTGTAAGCTATTTCTTGCTTCAAAACAAAATTAAGTTAGTAACATTATGAAACTTTTTAATAATATGATTATTTTAATAGCATTATTCAACGAAGAATCTCCAGTTTCTTTGAAAGGTAAGTGGATGTTTTCTTATTTTGCAGCACGAATGTATACATCTATATTTATTAGGATGTAGATATAAAATGAAGTCAATGACGGAGTGAACAAGGAAATGATTAATTCTACGTCATCATTTCCTGTAGTTAATGACTACAAGATATTCTTTTATATATGTATAATATTATCTATAATATTATCTATATAATATCTATATATTTATAATATTACATTTACATATATAAAATAAGGGAATACTTGTAAAAAGTAGAGGATACTTAGTTTGGCATGTCTTTATATATAAATGTGCAGAGGTGTGTCATTGGGTATGACCATAAAGGTTTTATTGTCCAAAGTTTAAGAGTTGGAATGGCAAAGGCTTTTAACTCGACAAAAGAGAATGGCTATAACAATCAGATATCTGCAGAAATAATATTATATTCTTCTTTTCTAGAAGGCTACTGTGGTCCATGTCCTGAAAACTGGATATGTTATAGAAATAACTGCTACCAGTTTTCTAATGAGAGTAAAAGTTGGTACCAGAGTCGAGCTTCTTGTATGTCTCAAAATTCTAGTCTCCTGAAGATATACAGCAGAGAGGACCAGGTTGAGTATTTGTTTTAACTCCTCTTCCTATATTTAACCCCTAACATATGAGGCAATTCACTGGAATACAAACCTGGAAGACAACTGCTCTTTCTCCTTCAGTTACAAACTCAATGTTTCATCTCAGGCAAGATGTTGAAGCTATAGCAAATTAAATAAAGTCAGATGGAGTAAGACAGTTCTTGCTATATGAGATTGAATAAAATATATATGTAGTACAATATGCAATGAAAAGTTTTAAAATATTACTTTAGTTTAATTATGTAAATAATTCAAAGGCAAAAGCAGATTTATTCACAGTTTTACTAAAAATAAATACCTTACGAAATGTGAGCAGATGAACAGGTACTAGAGTTTTATATGGAATGGATAAAAAAGAATCACTATAATAAAGATGTACATTTAGAGTTCTTGAAAACATAATAACCATTTTACTTCAGTAATGTCATTTGATCCCATATCAACTTGGAAGGAAGGGAGTAGATATAAGATATGTATTTGAAAATATTTTGTACATACTTCATGTGATCTTGGGGAATATCATTAAACTCCTATAACCTCCGGTCTCTTTATTCTTAATAGTTTTGTGATTTATGCAATATCAAATGGGTAGTACATCTTAGAGCCAATACTAGGACTCAGATTTCTAACACCAAATAAAAATCTTTCTGCATTAAAAATAAAAAAGTCCAGAAATTGCAGGTATCATGGATGTGCTAAGTGGGAATTATACTAATTAGGGGATAGAATTCATTTTCCACAGGTGTGGGGAGAAGTGATTAAACGTTTGTGTCCTTGGGCTTGCCAAAATTCTGAGCACTAACATTATTGGTGGTTTATTTGTGGTTTCAAGCAGGATTTCTTCAAATTGGTTAAGTCATATCACTGGATGGGACTAGTGCAAATTCCAACAAATGGGTCCTGGCAGTGGGAAGATGGCTCTATCCTCTCACCCAACCAGTAAGTCTCTCGTCCAGTAAAGTCTGCATTTGTGGATTTGTTCTTAAGCTATTTTCCTTTGTACAACCCCAAGACATTCCCATATTCTAACTGATTCAGCAAAAAATTCATAGGACCTAAATTTAGGAAAGAGGAAATGGAGCAGAGCAAACAACAATATTGTATTGTTTAATTGAGTGCTTGTTATGTGCTAAGCATTCTGCAAAGTATTATGCCCACTTCACAGTTAAGGAGACCTAGGCAGAGAGATTAAGTAGTCTATTAGTTATTTAAAGTTTTAACAACCTTATTAAGGCATAACAGATGTATAATAAACTGCACAATTTGCTAAATTTGGCCTATCTATACCATCTATAGATGAAACCGTCAATGTCACCAAGATAATTAACATATTATCACCTGCAAGTTTCCTCTTGCCCTTTCTGAAATCCTTCTTTGTTCCCCTCCCTGCCTATTTCTTGTCCTCAAGCAACTGATCTGCTTTCTATCCCCATAGATTAGTTTGCAGTTTATAGAATTTAAGGTGAATGCAGTCATGCAGTACAGACTTATTGTTATGTCTGGCTTCTTTCATTCAGCATAATTATTTGGGGATTCAGTCATCTTGTAGAATGTGTAAAGAATTAATTTTGTTTATTTCTAAGAGGTATTCCATTTATGTATATACCACAATTTGTTTATATTTTCATCTTTTGATGGATGTTTGCTTAGTTTACATTTGTTGACTGTTACAAACCAAGCTGCCTGCTTTGAACATTTGCATACAAGTTTTTGAACATTTGCTTTCATTTGTCTTTTGTAAATACCCAGGAGTGGAATAGCTAGATCATATGACAGGTCTATGTTGAACTTCTAAGAAACTGTCAAACTGCTATTCAAAGTTATTGTACTATTTTACATTCCCAGTATGTCAGAATTCTAGTTTCTCCACCTCCTACTAAACACTTGGTGTGGTCATTTTCTTTAATTTTAGACATTCTAAAAGTTGTGTAGTGGTATTTTATTGTGGTTTTAATTTGCATTTCCCTAATGACTAATGATGTTGAACATCTTTTTTGTGTATGTTTATTTACCATTTGTTTTCCTGTTTTTATTTCATTGATTTCTGCTCTTTATTATTTACTTTCTTCTTTTTCTGGGTAGATTTGCTTTCCTTTTTCTAGTTTTTTACAGTGAAAGCTGAGATCACTGATTTGAAACCTTCTTTTCTAATAGAAGTATTCATTCTCTAAATATGTTAGATTTGAGGGGATCATTCTCTATATTTTGAGATACTGTGTTTTTATTTTAATTCATTTTCAAATAGTTTCTAATTTCCCCCTTGCTTTCTTCTTTGATCCATGGGTTATTTAGAAGCATGTTATTTAGTTTCCAATATTTGGGAATTTTCCAGAGAACTTCGTTATTGATTTCTACTTTAGTTCTATTGTTATCAGAGAACATACTTGATATGCATGACTTGAAACATCTTAAATTTATTGAGATTTGTTTTATGTACCAGAATATGATCTATTTTGGGAAATGTTCCATGCATACTTGAAAATAACGTATATTCTGCTGTTCTTGGGTAGAATGTTCTATAAATGTCAATTAAGTCAAGTTGATTGAGATCACTACTCAAGTCTTCTATATAAATCTTTACTGATTTTCTATTTGTTTTATTAATTATTGAGGGCAAGGTACTGAAATTCTAGTCAATAATAATGAATCTATTTCTCCTTGCATTTCTAACAGGTTTTGCTTGAGGTATTTTTAGCTCTGTTGTTGGATACATAAATGTTTAGGATTATTGTATACTTTTGAGGAATATATCCTTTTGTCATAATGAAATGAGATTCTTTATCCCTGATGATATTTTGTGCATTGAAATCCTAATGTATTTAATACAAATATAGTCACTCTTGTTTCCTTTTGATTAGTGTTAGCATAGAATTTATCTTCCCATCCTTTTATTTTTAACCTATGTGTGTCTTCATATTTAAAGTGAGCCTCTTACAAGCAAAATACAATTGAGTCTTACTTTAATTTTCAATCTGATAATCTCTGACTTTAATTGGGGTGTTTATGCCATATATATTCAATAGGATAACCATGGATATTCATGGTTAGATTTAAATCTATCATCTTGCTATCTGTTTTCTATGTGTCCTATTTTTTATTTATTCCTCTTTTCTTCTTTCTCATTTTTGTTTTTATTTCCTGATAATATTTTACATAAAGATTTTATCCCCTTTTTGGCTTATTAAGTATTGATCTAGGGTTTATCATATACACTTTTAACTTACCAATTTGATATTATAGTATTATATCTCTTCATGTGTAAGAACATTGTAATAGTATCTTTCCATTTCTCCCTTCCCAATCTTTGTGTGATTATAGTCATATATTTTGCCTTAACAATATATGTATCACACTATAATGTTCTTAATTTTGTTTAAATGGTCAGTTATTTTTTAAGAGATTTAAATAATCAGGAAATAAAGTGTGGGAGCTTTCATGACTGATGACATCACTGTGCTGGGCGGGTGATGTGTTCTGACTCTAAGGGGGGAGGACACCGAAGCTTGTGTTTGAGATCTCCCAGATCTCATCCTCCATGTCTCTTCTTTTGGCTTCTTCATGTGTGTATTCTTTTACTATAATAAAGCTTTAATCTTGAAAGGCTCTGGAGAATGAGAAACCAGATGGAGAGACAACATATGGAGAATAGATGTGCTCCAGGTGATAGCCCCATCAAGACCCCAGAGCTGTGATGAAGTCCCAGTTAAGCCACCAGTTAAATGACCCAAAGATGAGCCATCTCCACAGAACCCTGACAAAAGTCGTGACCCAAAGAATCATGGACAACAAATTATTGTTACATTAAAGAAAATTTATGTGTTTACTCATGTTGTTACCATTTCTGGTGTACTTCATTCTATTTGCAGATCCATGCTTCTATCTGGTACCCCATCACTTCTGCCTTAAGGACTACTTTTAATATTTCTTGTAGTCTGGTTCTGCTGATGATTAATTATTTTAGCTTTGTATGAAAGTCTTTATTTCAAATGACTTTTTGAGAGACATTTTTACTGTGTATAGATGTCTAGGTTGACAGGTTGGGTTTTATTTTTTTCTTTTGGTATTTTCAACAGTTTCTATTCGCTTACATTGTTTCTCTGAGAAGTCTGATGTCACCCTTATCTTTGTTCCTCTGTACGTAACATATCTTTTATCCTCTGGCTACTTTAATAATTTTTCTTTATCCTGGACTTGAAAATTTTGTTTTTAATTTGTCTTGGTTCAGTTTTCTTCATCTTTCTTGTACTTGACTTTTGATTGAGGCTCTTGGATCTGTGAATTTCTAATTTTCAACAAAATTTAAAAATATACTGCCATTATTTCTTCAAATATTTTTCTTCTCTCTTCCTGATTTTTTTCTTCAGAGTTTCCAGTTATAGCTACATCTGATATTGAGGCAGAGCTCACTGATACTTTGTTCATTTTTCTTTTCTGGTTATGTGTTATTTTGGATAGTTTCCATCATCATGAATTCAAGTTCACTAATTTTTCCTTCTGCGAAGCCTAATCTTCTACCAATTCTATCAAGTGTATATTTCAACCCAGATTTTTGTAGTTTTCATCTTTAGAAGTTCACTTGGCTTGCCTTTTTAATCTTTTCCTTGCCTTTATTTAATTTTTGAATGTATGGAATGCATTTATAGTAATTGCTTTAATGCCCTCTCTGCTAATTCTAAATCTGTGTTAGTTCTGTGTCAGTTTTGCCTGATTGATTTTCCTCCTCATTATAGTCATATTATTTTTATTCTTTGCTTACCTGGTAAGTTTTTATTGAATTCCATACCTTGAATTTTACCTTCTTTGGTGCTACATACTGTTTATTCCTAAAAAATAATCTCAGGCTTTTTCTCTGGTATGTTGATAAGTGACTCAGAAATAGTTTGATCTGTTTGGATTTTGCTTTTAAGTATTATTAGGCAGGGTATTTAGTTCAGTGTTAATTATTCCTCACTACTGAGGCAAGACCCTTCTAAGTAATCTACCCAGTCTTGTGAGTTATGAGGTTTTACAATATGGCTGGAGGGATCACACATGATCCCATAGCCTGTGTACACACCAGCTGCTGTCCCCTCTAAACCTTTTGGATTGTTCTTTCTCTAGCCTTGGCTAGTTTCCTCATACCCATGCACTGATCAGTCTGCTGAATACTCAAATGGGACCTCTGTATATCTCCAGATTTTTTTTCCATGTTTAACTCTCTTATATCTAATACTCTGTTCTGAGAAATCTAGCCATCTTGTTCTCTCTGGAATCTCAAGTATTCCATGTGCTCAGTTCTTATAACCTGTTCTTTTAACTGCTTAACTATACAACCCATCTCTACACACAAGGGCGAAATAACAATAATGCAGTAGCCATAAAGCTTATGAATATAACCTTAGTCCTTGTGTTCTAATGCAAGAGTAGCTCTCCGAAAAGGTCATTTCTATAATTTGAAAGAGCTGTCCTATTACCACACTATTAATTAATTTCTCCATTCTAGCACAAAAGTTCAAGAATAAAACCTAAGTGGTTTGTTACTGCTGTTTTCTCTCTTCCTTCAGTCTTTTAATATCAAAGATGAAGCAAACATTCTCTAGAATGTGAATGTATTTCTTTATTTCAAGTATATTTTAGTTATTTGAATCTCAAATTCTTTAATAAATGATAAGTTACAACAATCACAACAACATTACTGTTAATATTCTGTTAATTAGTGCTTCCTCTCTGTCAAACAGTTTTAAGCTCTTTTCTACTCTTAAAAACCTTATATGGTAGGCATTACTTACAGGCTAATTTTGCTTTTAAGAAACTCAGTCTTAGAGAATATAAAAAACACACCTATAGCCATAAAATTAGTAACCTGCAACAGGGATTCAAGTATAAGCCTTTCTGATTGTAGACCAGAAATATTTAATGGTGTTTTAGTTTCCTTTTCCTATGGTAAAGCAAATACCATGTAATGGGTTGGCTTAAACAATGGGAATTTCCTGGCTCACGGTTTTGAAGATAGGAGAAGTCCAAATCAAGGCATCATCAGGCCACACTTTCTTCCCAAAGACGGGCATGCTGATGCTTGCTGCTGGATCCTTAGTCCTGGGCTCCTCTGTCACATGGCAACGCTGTGGCAGCCTCTCCTGACCTCTTCCTTCTCTTCTGGCTTCTGCTGACTTTTTCAGCTTCTGGCTGCTGGCTCTGTGGCTTCTGTCTCTCTCTGTGACCTTCCCTATAAGTCCTTGAGTAATAGGATTAAGACCCATCCCAGAGCACACTTTATCTGAAGTAACCTCATCAAAAGGTCCTATTAACAAGGGTTCATACCCATAGGAATGGGTTAAGTTTAAGAATATGTTTTTCTGGGGTACATAGCTCCAAATCACCACAAATAGTTTAAAAATTGCTCTTATTTTTTCACTAATTTTTATTTGCTTTGCTACTTTAATGGTTACATTGTAGTAATCAAAAAGTTTCCCCTTGTGTTCATTGGAACAGGGAATGCATACCTTCCCACCTAATTATATATTTGGAATTTGGAGGCCACAGTATATCCTAAGAATTGTTCTGAGATGGCCTCATTTCTGCATGAACTGAGATTTCATCTTTGACAAAAACAAAAATTCATTCTTTGGAAACACTAATACAATTTTGTTTCATAGTATCTCAATATTTTCCCCTATGTAAATGCAAAAGTTCCTTTTGAGAGCAAATCAACTAGCATGCTAAATTTCTGTTAATGTATGATATATATATATATATATATATAGAGAGAGAGAGAGAGAGAGATATGGAGTGTTACTTAAAATCCAGAAAGTAGGCAGAGATGATTAGTTGGTCATGATTAAGAGATGACTAAAACATAACTCCTTCAAGTGCTTCACAACCCAGTCAGTGATGCGGAGATAAATAAAGTCTGATCCAGTGTTATCATTACTCTGGCTGGAGTGTGATTAGTGTGGTATGGGAGAAAGTGAAGAACCACATGAAGAAAGTGAGATTAGAAAAGATGAGGCTCTAATGGGCTTAGATTGAGAACCACTGAAAGCAGGTACTAAAAATCTCATATTTTTTCACCCCTAGTGGTTGGTTCTCTATGAACAAAGTTCATTCCCTTGTTTTTTTAAAATACAGATACTATCAGAATATGGTCCTTCCCACCTGTTTCTGGCAGAAAACAAATCATTATTCATTCTCTTAACCATAAATCTCCAAATTACTCAAGATCCCAGAGTCATATACACATATAGAAATAGCTAACTCTATGTGGAATACCTACACATATACGCATACACACCTCAAATAAAAATATTTGAGGATTTTACAGGTTTCTTTTCTTTCCTTACCAAGTAAAATCACATATATATGAAGAAGATTGTTCGTTTTTGCACAAAACATGCCATCTGTTGGATTCTAAGTTGAATCCTGACTTCATTTACAATATAAATATTTGTTCCAAATAAGCATTTTAAACCTTTCATTTCACTCAGGTATATAGATGAAGAGATTCCAGTCTTTCTATACTGACCTATTGCTAAAAAAATGAATATAATATAAAATATAATGCAGTTTATTACATTTATTCCCTGAGTTGGCTATATTTTGCATACATGTTAATTAAGAGGAGCTAAGCATGATCCTAAAATCTCCTGTAATTATATCATTTAGGTACCTACATTGTAAGCCCAATAAATATTATTTCATTTTGACATTATTGCTTTAATGCAGTCCTGAATATAATTTGTCCTTCTCTCTAATCTAGACTAACAATGATTGAAATGCAGAATGGCACCTGTGCAGTCTATGGCTCAAGCTTTAAAGGATATACAGAAAATTGCTTAACTCCAAACACATATATCTGCATGCAGAGGAATTTGTGAGGTGCTTATGATTTATAAATTATAAAAGATACAGAAGATACAAAGCAATTCCAAGCATGTTGTCCATGAAGAAAATATATATAAGAAAATTTTACCAACATTTATTAGATTATCTACCCATATATGTCATCCCACAAAAAGTAACTTTGTAGGCAAAGAGGATAAACAAATAAAGAACTTTTCTTCTATCATAGTGGAGTTGCTTTAATTCATTTTGCTTTTAATTTTAATGTTCTGATTCCTTTTTAAATTTTCTAAGCTTTTGAAGATATCAAGGGTTAATATAAATTTGAGGTTATGATTATATTAACTATGTACAGCTATGAAACTAATATGCTTTAGAACTTTTAGAACTCTAAAAATTTGAAAATGAACTATACTTACAGCTGATGAAAAGTATTTGAGGCTTCATTATATTGTATTTTAAATGTTCAAAAATTTCAGAATAAAAGTTGAAAAATCTACAAAAACACACTCAAAAGTTCAACATGCTATTAAAATTTAATATAGCTAATGATATGTTTTCCAGAAATTGAATTACTCTGTGCAATAAGAACTGGAATTTTTTTTTATACAAAGAATAGAAAATAAAGAACAGAATATGAACAGTCTTATAAAGCTTATGAAATAGATTACATTTGTATTGAAATCTGTTGAATTAGTAGAAATTATCTAGACAAATTGTTAGGGGAACAGAATTACTGGCAAATGAAACAATACTTGCAAATGTGCAAAAGTAAAAAGAGTCTGTGGCTCCAAAGAAAGCTAGTTTGAAGGGAGAAGAGTGGTGGAGAGGATGAGGCATATAAGAAGTGACGGAAAGGGAAGCAGAGGCTAAATCGTGCAGGGCTTTGTGTATTGTAAATTTGGATTTTATTCCAAATGCAATTGGAAATTTGTGGGTCTTATGTAATAAATAGGGATGAAGGTATAGATTAGATAGCTGTTTGGGGGAATTTAGTAGAAAATTCCATGGAGAAAATTATTTATTTACTTTTTTATTTAGTCAGTAAAGGATAGAGGAACATATTAGCCCACACTAGTTTTAAAATTATTTTCAAAAATAATACCACCCAAAATTAACAAAACTTAGCATTTAATCAAATTTGCTCTAGAATTTTATTGTAAAATATTTAAATCATACAAAGAATGCAAAAAAGCATGCAGAAAAACATAAAGCATTCAGAAACCTTTTGCCATATTTGCTTCTGTTTCTGCAATTAAGATGGGAAGGATATCCTAAAATTCTTTCCACTGAAAATAAAAAAAAAAAAATTTTAATATATTGCAATTTAGGGAAATATTGCTAAACTGAAAAGTGGGTTAGAAATCAGTAGAATCTCAGAATTAAATGAAAATGTGAATCTCAACAAAAAAGCAACCACTGAAGCCACTTTTCTATTCTGAGGGTTTATACGAACTTAGGGAACCTGAGTTTCTATTTTGACGGTTGGCACGGAGCACCAGGAAATAACACATCAGGCGGTCTGCGCGGAGGGGGCCCTCAGATGCAAGGCGCGATGGCCGCCCTGTCCCGGGTCAGCCGCAGTCAGCGGCCGCGCAGCCCCAGCCCCGAGCAGCCCCGAGCGCGGGCGGCCCCGGGTGCCGCAGCGGCCGAGCTGCCTGTGCTTGGACGCCTCCGGGAATTGGGTGCTGTTCGTTCCTCGCCAGGCCTTAGTGGTCTTCGTGAGGCATTTCCTGTGTTTCATCTGCAAGGAATACGTAGAAAATCTGGCCAGAAACCCCAAGAGTTTTTTCATAAGAAGCAGACGTCACCCTTACAGTAATTGGACAGCCATCCTACCATCATATTGAGCCTTTCTGCAAATTGACTGGGTATTCTCATGAAATCTGTGCTGTTCTGAGAGAGAAATTTATAAAAGATTGGGAATAAAAAGAGGTGAAGAAATTGCCTCCTGAGGACAGAGCCCCCATGTAAATTACTTGACAATCTACTCTCAGGAAGTATTCGGAGCCTGTGGTGGCGGTGACTGGCCCTCTTTTATTTTCAAGGGCACCCAGCTCAGAGGAGCGGAACCCTCGTCTTTGATCCAGATAATAACATTCACTTCATATATGGTGATAGGAACAGATTGGATCACAAACCCAGCAACTCCGACCTACAGCTTGTGGAGTGCAGCCTGTGAATTTTACAAGCAGACCTTCAGTTACCTATGGGTGATTCAGCCCAGAATCTCTCTTTCAGTTGGATCCTGGGGAGTAGGACCTTAAATATTTGGGATATGGTATCCTTGTCTCTTCCAGTCTTCCAGGAGTTATGAAAACTTACAGAGATAATGTGCCATTGAACTGTGTGTTGAGAGGCTGGTTTCCGGTTTGCTAAAGCTGCCAGAATGCAAAATACCAGAAATGGATTGGCCTTTTCAATGGGGGTTTATTAGTTCACAAATTTACAGTTCTAAGACCATGAAAATGTCCCCGTTAAGGCATCAACAGGATGATATCTTCTCTGAAGAAAGGCCAATGGCATCAGGGGTTCCTCTGTTACATGGGAAGGCTGTAAAGCTTTATCCTGTGACCCTGTGATTGTGAAAATCTTGTGACTGACACTCTATTTATCCAGTATGTGGGCAGATGAGTAATAAAATAAAGACAAAAAATATAAATAATATGTGTGTGTGTGTGTCTGGGGGGTATTTTGGGTGTTCTTTTTTATTTTTATTTTATTTTTATTTTTTATTTTTGGGGGAGTAATTAAAATGTTCTGAAGTTGATTGCGGTGATGAATACACAACTATATGATGACACTGTGAGCCATTGATTGTATACTTTGGATGGATTGTATGTTGTGTGAATATATCTCAATAAAATTGCATTTAAAAAAAAAGAAACAATACATAAAATCCACAGTACAGGGAATAATAACAAGGATCCTTGCTAGCCTTAACCTTCAAAGAGAAGGAGTGGAAAAGAAAAATCTCCACTGAGAATTTGTAACCATAAATGAGCCCTTGGTAAAGACTGCAGCCCAAACTCTAGCCAACGTGAAGTCCAAAAGAATTGCAGGCAAAAACATATCTAACATGGTTCAAGGTTGATAGTCTATAATAACCTACTAAAAATACTAATGCCTAATGAAGGAAAGCAACTGTCACCCTGCTCCCAAAGAATTTTGACAAATAAATTGCCCAAGACCATGAAGTCAAAGTAAAAAGTCACAAAACACAAAACAGAACACCATCATCTAAAACCAATAGAGATAAGAGACTAAAGAAGAATGAATATACGAACAAGGAATAAGAGATTATAAAATACAACAAGAACTCTGTAAATGAAAAATATAATAATAGTATTAGAAACCGTTGCTAAAGGATTTTCTAAAGAATATATCTGAGATTGAAAGATAAAGATATCAAAACAAAGTTCTGTGGTATTAAAGGTATGTTGAACACATCTACTGTTAATTATGTGAGTAAATCTAAACAAACTATATATAACAATATTGTTATTTGTTGAATTAAGACAGACTAAAATGCAGGACAGTAGTTAAATAAAGATATAAATCAATAACAAAATGCAACTAGCAAACCACTTTCTGGGACTGTAAAACACTTGTAAATATTGCTTGCCTTTGGAGAGCTGATAGAGTCTTATTGTTTTAGATCCCATCTCTATGATGACAAATTTTTTTCCAACTCAGGTATCTTTTCTGTCCTCCAGAGTCCTAAATCCAATTGCCTACATGTCATCACCATTTGGATAGCGAATAGATTAATGAAACACAACATATTCAAAACTGAAATTCTAATATTTTTCCAACAGCATTTCACCATCACAGCCTTTCCTATTTCAATTGGCCTTGAATAATTTGTTAAAATTTCAGGGATTTGTTTTCCTCACCTGCTTTTATGGCTGCTTCCTCTTCTTCCTGTGCTTTGCAAAAGGTGAATCTGCTGTGTGTGCCTTCTCTTCAGAGAAGGGCTTATCACCTCTTTGGAAGTCAGTTCTATGAAGAAGCAGCTGTCTGTTCTGTATAAAGAACACTATACCTGGTCAAGAAATTGAATTGATTAAGCAATGGATTATCTTAATAAGCTTCTACCACGTGAGTAGTAGAAAAGCTGATTTCTGTTTTATCATAGAGACTTACACTTTGTAACCAAGATTCCAATGGAACAAAAGAAGCTCCAGGCTAATGATACAGAGAATCGCTGCAATGAATTTCCACAGCGAAGATGGAGCAGGGATCTGCAGAAAGAGATGACTAAATCTTGTGATGTCCATTTCTAAATGTTTATTCAGAGTTCTGCTTCTCTGTAGATGTAAAAACCTGCAAGAGAATATGGTCTGCACCCTAAACCATGGGGAAAAGTGAGATAATCTACAAAGCATGAGTTGAATTCAAAAGGTAACCAGGTAACAATATAGATTACATGGGGTAACAATGTGATTGTGAAAACCTTGTGGATCACACTCCCTTTATTCAGCATATGGATAGATTAGTAGATAAATGGGGACAAAAACTAAATGAAAAATAGGGTAGGATTGGGGGGGTGATTCGGGTGTTCCTTTTTATTTTTATTTTTTCTTCTTATTCTGATTCTTTCTGGTGTAAGGAAATTGTTCAAAAATAGATTGGGGTGATGAATGCACAACTATATGATGATAATGTGAACAGTTGATTGCACACCATGGATGATTGTATGGTATGTGAATATATCTCAATAAAATTGAATTAAAAAAAAAAAAAAAAAGCCAACCAGGTGAACTGATTTCCAAAGAGGAGATGAGGCCTTCTGTAAAGAGAAGGCACATACACTGAGGTTTGTCTTTTTCCAAGCACAGCAAGAAGAAAAAACAGCCATAAAAGCAGGTAAGGAAAAAAAAATCCATGATATTTTAACGAATTCTTCAAGGCCAAGTTCAGGCTATCATGAGATATTAGAATCCCTTGCAGTATGGACAAGGGGAAATGGCACCCACTTGCAAACTTTTTGCTGTGGGCACTCATAGGAAAGATTGGGGAGAGTAGGAGACTGAGACCCCTGTCTGTGGCACAGTTCTACAGGGGCTGCCAAGGTTTCAGGATATGGTGGCTCTGCCTGGGTAAAAGATGGTGATTGACTGCTCTTGAGGGACTGACAAAAAAAACCCAACCCTGGTGCCCTGGATGTCCTGATACCCGGCCCCAGCAAAGATCAGCTCCCAGCCCCATTCCAGGAAAAGGTCAGCTGCTACTTACTAGGGGTGAGTAGAAAACCAGCCTGCCTCTACCCTGCACTGATAATAGGCAAAAGAAATCTGTTTCTGGTGGAGGGGAAGGAAACCAGCTCATGTTCAGGATCCTGCAGTGATACATGGCAGAGGACTTCAGGTCAGGGAGAGACAGGAAACTCCCTCACGGTCAAGATTCTACCGATACAAGAAAGTTCAGATGCCACACAGAGAAGGGCAGAAAACCTGCCTGACTGAGCCATAGCCTGGGCACAGAGGGAGACGCATTTTCCAAAGATAAAGTAGTGAAAACCAGACCCAGAGATGGGCCAGATATTGTCATTTCTAGAAAGGTAATTGAAATAAGGTGGAAATTGGCATGAACATATATGGCATTTCAGCAGAGAAACAACAATTATAAGAGTAAAATGGAAACAATAATGAAATAATAAATGAAAAAACGTGGGTATCAGAGAAGAAGAATTTGCTCCTTG
The DNA here is from genome assembly GCF_015220235.1 of Choloepus didactylus. Taxonomy (NCBI): domain Eukaryota; kingdom Metazoa; phylum Chordata; class Mammalia; order Pilosa; family Megalonychidae; genus Choloepus; species Choloepus didactylus. Next base: position 122,598,517 of record NC_051314.1, read on the forward strand.
GGCTTGTCAATAGACTCAACAGAGCCTAGTGTCACTAGTGATCATAATGATGGTTTTGTAATTTAGACCTTCCAGGCCTTTGTTGCAAAATTTGGCATTATGTATATCTCACTTCTTGAACTTCATGCACTTGTATTTTGAACTTGCATTCCTCGGGGTCTCCAGTAATATATCTGAGTCCATGTTTCAGAGTGGAATCTGTGTAAAAACAATGGCCCGTGGCCTGCCTCTGTTCATCTGACTGAATCCCATGTCATTTACTCCACACATCAAGTTGGTGCAAAACATTTGCCCCATCATGACAGAGACCACGTTTATAAATACGTGACTATTCCCTCCTCTTGCCACCCAACTCCTGCTGCAAGAGAATGTTACCTTTACTTGGGTTATTTTTCTTTTCCATCCTCGAAAGAGAGTTATTTCTTCTCTTGTTTAACTTCCTGGTCATCTGTCATTTATAGTTCAAAAACTGAATAAATGTATTTTTAAATGTTAAAATGAATCAGGAAATGAAAGTTAATCTGCATAATTAAGAGCTCAGATTGGGTTTGTATGTAGAAACAGAGGCATAAAAGCTTCAGAGAATGTGGTGGTATTCAAATTAGGGAGATTTGCAGACAGAAAGTTCTTAGAGAACCCTTGTCTTAGAGGTGGGCAAAAGGAAAAAAAAAATCAATTATGAGAAAGATTGCTGTGGTTTAAAAGTGGAATCTCTCCTAAAGCATATACATAAAGTTGGTGTTCCTTTGCACTTTCTCCTGTTTATTTTGTTTTGCTACTTTAGATGTGTCTCCAAGCAAAATTGGGCCCTGGCCATTTCAGTTAGAAAGGATTTATTTGAGTTATAATTAGAGTGCTCCTTCCATTCCCACCTGCAGCCTAGAATGAAATCATTACCCACATCTGACTCAGGCATGTAGTTGTGCTGACTGCTCAACATTTAGACTCAGGGATTAGGATTGGATTTTCAGTATAAAACATTGTTTTAGTCACATGAAATAATTCTTTTCTCTGTGAAGTAGTGTCACCAATTTGATACTGAGTTAAGTTTTCTCTGTTTCTTTTAAAAATTTTGGCATTGTTTTTGTTTATTGGTAGTTAATTTTATTTTTTTATGCAAAATACTTACATGATTCCAAAATCAAATATACGAGATACTGTCAAAAAAGCTATTCATTCTCACTTTCCACACCCACTTTGGAGCCAAGAAATTAAAAAAAAAAATTCTCTGGAATCTTCACAACCAATTCCAATTCATTGTATTCCAAACCAGTGAAAAATTTTATTCTTTGAAGGTCACATTATCAGCCAAATTCATTCTCTTCCTCTTGTCAATCATAAATCACTATGATGAAGCAAAGGCCTCAGAAAAATACCAAAATCTAGGGTTCAGTCTGAAGCCACACACAATGGATCAATTTTATTTGAACAGATTTGAAAGATTTGCTGAACTTTAAATCTTGATCACCAGAGAAATATCAAACTTTTCTTTCTTCTTTTCTGTCTGTTCTTAATTTTATCTTTGCATTGTTACTTTTCTTCAGATCATGCACATCAGCATTAATATGTCTACTATTATAGTCCTGTTTGTATAACACTTTTAAATTTAATTTTATTACAAATAATATTATATGGGTTTCAGTATTTTAATGATGAATACTTTTAGGTAAGCAAATGTTTTTCTTAAATGCAGTTTAAAATCATCCTGAAAAATCTTGGTATTTCCTCTTTTTCTTCTTATGCTTTAAAAAACTTCAATCTCTGTATTTTGTCTTCTTACATATGTAATAACCATGTTCTTCACAATCACCATCAAGTAACTGGCCATTTTAAAATATATTTGTGTGGATTACAGGCAGTGCCAGGACTTTTAAAATGAACACTTGGAGATTTTTCCTTTTAAGGGAAAATTTTACTTCATTCCTCAACTCTATTAAAGAAAGGTCGCTATGCATGTATTAAAAATGTAAAGAAACGAATATTTCTTAGGCAGTTTTCTTAATACACAAATAATAAAAAATGTTTGTTTCATTCAAAAGTTAAGGAAGGCAAGTGGGGAGTGGGGAACTCCAAAACAGTGCCCTCCACTAAAGCAATGATAAAGCTGGCAAAGATCTCTCAGACCCGACATTTTGGGTCTGAGATATAATAACCTACAAATAACTCACAAAAACCAGGAAAGTGTATAATGAAGAAATGTGCATGTCCAAGGTAGATGCATGCTCATAAGAGACATTGAAAGATCCTAGGTTTCACATCTGGCTGGACTTGACACTCCACACAAGCAGGAAGTGAAAGCTGAGGCAGACGTGTAAGCAGAAGCTGGCTGAGCCTGGAGGGTGTGCTCCAAAACAGAGCCAACCTACAAAGACTGGGTTTTTGGTTGTTTTTGTTCTTTATTTTTTTGTTTTTTGTTTTGTTTTGTTTTGTTTTGTTTTGTTTGTTTTGGCTCCAGGCACTCAAGGATATCTCTATTAAAATAACTAGGCAACTGTAAGCTAGCTGAACAGATGCGACAGTGCTGCACATGACAAAGAAGACAGTATTGTAAAAAAAAAACCTTAGGAAAGTCACTAAAAATTTAAAAGCTACAACCCACAACAGGTAGTAACAACAAACCATGAGGAGTTTGTACTTCTATACACTTGCAATGAACAATTAAAAAGAAAATTAGGGAAACAATTCCATTTACAATAGCATCTAAAATAATAAAATATTTAGGAATAAACTTAACCAAGGAGGTACAAGATTTGCGCACTGAAAGTTTAACATATCATTGAAAGAAGCCAAAGGAGCGCTGAATAAATGGAAAGACATCCCATGTTTATGGGTTGGAAAATTCAATATTGTTAAGATAGCAGTACTCCCCCAAAGTTAACTACACATTTAATGCAATCCCTACTAAAATATCAACAACCATTTTCATAGGAATGGATTAGTTGATCCTTAAATTCATATGGAATTTCAAAGTGCCCCAGATGTCTAAAACAATGTAGGTATCTCTGGATAAAAAATATGTTAATGGTGTGGGATGGTAAAAATTACTTCAGTCATAATTGTCTTCTATGTGTCCTCAGGCAAAATTGTAATCTTTTACATTTATTTTAATAATGTTTTAGGATGGCCCTGATTGCCTTTTATACAGTAATGTTTTAATTGAAAAATCAGTGATATATTTTTTAGAAGAGCAGTTTTCAAAATTTCATTCTCATTACTCCTTTTAAACTCTTAAGGAATTTGAAGACCACCAAAAAATTTTATTTGTCATGTATTTATCTGCATATGCCATATTAGAAATTAAAACTGAGAGACTAAATCAGATTCATTCATTTACACAGAACAATATAAATCCATTATATGTTAACATATGGATGATTATATTTTCCAAAACAAAAACAATAGTAATAATGGGGGCATTGTTTTACATTTTTTGCAAATCTTCTTCATGTCTGGCTTAAGAGAAAACAGCTGAATTCTCACATCTGCCTCAATATCATATCTGTTTTAAACTTTTGCAATATTATACTTTATGACATAGTAAGAAAACTCTAACATGCACTCATAAGAGAGTGAGATTGAAAAAAGCAAATAATATCTTGATATTTTTATGAAAATAGTTTTGATCTCACAGATACCTCAAGTGTCTTAGTGCATAAACAATATTATATTTCAGAGAAATACAAGTTAAGCCTATTCTCTACCTAGAAAATTGCTTGCTTTTACTAGGATTTAAACCATTAGCTTCTATATTAAACATTATTGCCATGCATTTCTAAAGGTTAAATGTTTGAGTAGTTCCATATAAATTGGAAGATGATGTTTCATGGGAGACTTGATGTAATTATTCAAGCATAAAAAATTTAGGTATAGTAAATGTACCTATAAATAATATTAAGCTATCTATGAATAATAGGATTTGTACTAAGTATAGAAATTTGTAAAGGAAAGTGAAGCTACATTGACAGAACCTGGGATATTTGATTCAAGAAATTTCATAAATATGGTATGCAATGGAAAGTACATGGCTTTTTTTGTTTTTGTTTTTGTTTTTTTGTGTTTTTTTTTTTTTTGACCAGAGTAGAAACCTAGTGAAAATGTTACATTTTCTAAAGTTATAAATAAATATCAGGTTTCAGTGAGAATTAGAATGGCTAAAGCAAGAGGATTATATATATGTGTGTGAGTGTGTGTCTATGCATTGTACATACATATACACATTTAATTTATTGAATGTTTGCTATTACAAGATACTCTTTCCATTCCTTAGATATTTTAATTCATATGATCCACAAAAGAATACTATGAATTTAGCCCTTTTATTCGCTCTACTTGACATTCGAGGAAACAAAGACAGACTTTGAGTAATGTGGATAAGATTAAATAGCTAGTATATGTGAGTCAGGATTCAAACCCACATAGTTGGTTACCAAGTCTTTACTCTTAACCAATATGAATATTATAGCTGTTAAAACTGTATACCATGTAGATGGTGAGGTTGTTTATATTTGAGTATACCTAAGTACACATGTACCTATTACTATATTTTTCCTTTAAAATATTAGTGCTTGGTATGTATACGTGTACTTAGATTTGGAGTCTCTGAGATTGATAATCTATAAGGAAAAGGCAAAAGTTAACATAGTAAAATGAATGAGGATATTAGGGGTGATTTTGGTTTTGATTATATGATAGGAATAACAGTATTTCAGTGAGATAGTTAGCATTTCAACTCATTCTTTCATTTATTTATTGCATAACTATATTTTTCAAGGTTTTCTAGTTGATTCATTAGAGAAGATTAAGTTATTTTCCCAGTAATAAAATTCAACCACAGCATTCAGACCAGAGGTTTCTTGTTCCTTTTGCAGTTGTTTGTGTTCTTGAGTCCTTTTATGCTTGATTTTTGTTTTCTTTAAGGAGAAATAATCAGAGAACTAATAGTGTAGGCTAGGAGAACTAATTAAAGGATAAAATTTGGGCTTGTATAAACATTCATATCCCATGTTTATAATTGGAATTGAGATTCAAAGATTAATAATATATGAAAGAGGACCTCAAAATCTTTGACAGTGTTAGGTTCCACCAAGAAATAGAGTGGCTTGATCATTCTCTCCTGACTGCAATAGCAAATCAGAGATGGTGTGTGTATGTGTGGGGCAAAGCAAAAGGATAACAAAACAATTCTGATATAACACAATGTGTCCAAAGTTCTTTTATGGACAGAGGGCAACTAACTGCCATGATACCTGAGCATAAACTTGCAAGTTCTGGGTGAAGCAAAAGTATTTTCTTCTGCACATACTCTCTTTTCTGTGATTTCATGATGTAGACATGTTCCTTTCAATGCAAAATATATAAGACGTGTAAGTCTGAGTCATCTTTTCATATCCCAACCCACTAAATTTCAAAATAAGGCTTTATGGACTGTGATATTTACATTTGGTCTCCTCTGTTTCTCTCTATGTTAGAATTTTATTGGTTCCAATTTAACCAGGTGAATTTCACTTTTCACTAAAAATTCAGAGGTACAATAAATACAACTCACTCTTCAAAGCCCTTGGAAAAGTTTCTCAAAATGATTTCTAAGTTACAGAATGAAGAATAGGAAATTAAAATGAATGCAAAAATACTTACACATGGTAAGCTGTTAGTTATATGATTATACTCTCTGATATAAAAGCACTGCTCTGATATTAGCCCAGACATATACTGATAACCAGAAGATAGCCTAAACAATTAAAAAAAGAAAAAAAGAACATAGTTGGAGGGTTGTTACCTACTGTTAGTTCCAGACTTATTATAAAGTTTGAGTAATCAAAACAGCGTGGTATTCATGTAAAGATATTCAACAAGATAAATGGAATGGAATGCAGAAATCAATTCACACATATTGGAAAAATTGATTTTTAACAGCTTGTGCAGAGGCAGTTAAGTGGAATAAGGATAATCTTTTCATAAACAGTGCTGGAAGAGTAGCTATCTTTATGCACACTCAAAAAGTGAAAGTCCTCGATTCACCTTTCACACTAAATACATAATTAATTCAAAGTGAATTATGGACCTAAATGTAAAACCTAGAAAGCTTCCAGAGAAAACAAAGGAGATAACATTTGTAGCTTTGGAGGCAAAGATTTCTTAGAAATGACAAAGAGACAACTCATGAAAGAACAAATTGATAAAACATATTTTGTCAAATTTAAAACTCTGAAAGACGCTGTCAAGAGCATGAAAAGACATGGCTCAAATTGGAAGAAATTGTTTGCAAGATATATATCAAATAAAGAACTTTTATCCAGACTATTTCACAGATATTAATACCCAAAAAAGAAAAGAAAACTAAATAAACAATAAAACTGTACAAAACATTTGAATATACACATCATGAAGAAGGAAATAAGTATGACAAATAAGCAAATAAATAACTGAACAACATAATTATTCTTCAAGGGAATGCAAATTATGTACAATGAACTACCTCTACACACTTATTAGAATGGCTATAGGATTGACCATTCCAAAGTCTGATTAAGATGTGGAGGAAGTAGAACTCTCAAAAACTGCTAGTGAGAATGTAGGATGAAATGTTTGATTGGAAAACATGTTGGCAGTTTCTTTAAAATTTAAACATATACATAGTATACAATCCAACCATTTTATCCCTAGACTTTCCTAAGATAAAAGAAGCATTCTTCCAAGGACTGTCTTGTAAATGAATGCTCAGAGCAACTTTATTTGTAATAAACAAGAAGTGGAAAAAGCCCAAATGTCCATCAAAAATAAACTGTGGTGGGCAAGATGGCAGCATAGGGAGGTGTGGAGTTTAGATAGTCCTCTAGAGCCACTAGTAAATAGCCAGGAACAACTAGTAGGTAATCTGGAACAACTATTTGGGGGACATCCATGACTGGACACACATTGTATACCAGTCTGGGATGGGTGGAAAAGCCGAGATTGCAACATAGAACTGGAAACTTGATACTGATTATACCCTCCTCATGAGACCTGGGCCTGCCTGGTCTGGGAAAATCTGATTGGATTGAACAAGGAAACCAGATGCCTAGACAGGAAAAATTGAGTCACACTAAGAAAAATGAAGATATGGCCCAGATGAGATACAGGAGTTGAAACAACTAATTAAAGATCTTCAAATGAATATGCTAAATCAATTCAAAAAACAAATCAAAGTGTTGAGGGAAGATAGGGCAAAAGAGATAAAGGATACAAAGAAGATATTGGGCGAACATAAGGAAGAACTCAGAAGTTTGAAAAAACCATTGGCAGAACTTATGGGAATGAAAGGCACAAAAGAAGAGACGAAAAACACAATGGAGACTTTCAACAGCAGATTTGAAGAGGCAGAAGAAAGGATTCATGAGCTAGAGGACAGGACATCGGAAATGCTACACACAAAAGAACAAATAGGGAAAAGAGTGGAGAAATATGAGCAAGGTCTCAGGATACTGAGTGACAACATGAAGTACATGAATATATGTGTCATGAGTGCCCCAGAAGAAGAAGAGAAGAGAAAAGGGGCAAAAAGAATAATGGAGGAAATAATCACTGAAAATTTCCCATCTTTTATGAAAGACATAAAATTACAGACCCAAGAAGTGCAACATACTCAAAACAGAATAGATCCAAATAGACCTACTCTAAGACACTTAATAATCAGATTAGATTATCAAATGTCAAAGACAAAGAGAGAATTCTGAAAGCAGGAAGATAAAAGTGATCCATCACATACAAGGGAAGTTTGATAAATACTTAAGTAAAAAGCCTTAAAATTACTTTTACTTTTCGAAAGGTGAGGAAGGGATCTCCTGATTTAGTTTGATATCAGAAGCATTGCAATGATGCTATTGTATATATCTGGTGTTAAGTAAATTTTTCTTAAGTTTGTGCAGAGATGAATTGAAAGAAAAGATGCTCGAAATGGCAATACATTTAATATTAAAAACAAAATAAAATCTAAATCTCGATAAAATTATTTATTTTGATGCTTTGTAAGTTCAAGTGCAGACACAGAAATTTCATCAATTTTAAAATACATGATTCAAATGCATACAAATTGCATGATAAGATACAAAGTGAAACATTTTATAGGCAGATATCTACAGATACCTGTCTGTAAAAGAGATAAAAAGTTCTATTCTTAGTATATTGTTAGTGTATCTAGACCTGCATCACCCACCCACAACCCCATGAAACACCTGAAGCTGTTGCTTGCAGATATAATAATTTTTTTCCATACAGTCTTCATTCAAAACATCAGAGTTTGGTTTATACATTATGCAATTCCTGGGATTTAGGGTCTGAGAGCTTGAAAATCTGTAATGAAGAAGAAAATATTTAAATAAGGGAAAAGAAAATGAGAATGTACAGGGATGGACAATGTTTTTGATTAAATGCAGAACTTTTAAAGTATTTGAATGAGTTAACATGTTGAATCGTTCTAGTTTTTTTAGTTCAATGACCACAATTTTCAAGGCTTCATAGTAAATTGTTTAAGAAACTCAGTTATTCTCTCAATAATCAATAGTTGTGAGGACAGGGGTTTTCATTCTTTAAGTTTTTATTCACAGGATTGATGTATGATATGCTTTACTTCTACTTTGCTTAAAGACTTACTGGTTGATCTAATCTGGGAAAACATATCAGAGCATACAATTTGTCATTTTATGAGATTGCAAATTCCATGTTTATAATGAAAATGAGATTCAAAGTTTACAAATATGCAGAAGATAAGCCCGGAATATTTGACACACTGGGAATATATTGAGAATTTTGGGTTCCACCAAAATAAAGGAAAAAATAGATATACAGCTTGGCTTGCTGGGACTGCTGAATCAGAGATAGTGTATTTGTGCATGCATACATACACACGCAACCATGTTTGTCCCAAAGCAAAATAACAAAAAGTATAAATCAGAAAAAACTATAAATCACTTGAGTATACATTTGGATGCTCCGTGTGGGGCTAAAATTGTTATTCTACTTCTTGTCTTCCCTTCTCTGTAACCCCATGCCCTATAGAAGTTCCCTTTGCCGCTGTGATCCTGGATGTTGACTGCATCACTGAGATCTAAGAATAAACTCACATGCACACAAGAAGGCACTTGAATACCAGAAACTTACAGATTGGGGGAAAGAGCAGAGCCATCCTCCCAAAACCAGGAGCCACGGGCTTCACTGTAGGAGAGCCCAATCCAGTAAAAATACCGATGGTTGATCAGAAAACCCTGATTGGAAACAGGCAAACACATTAACTTAATTTCAATCTACCCTGAGAATAGTGCATTTCTAAGAAAATCAGTGTCCCAGCATCTCACTCACACAAATTAATGTTTTAACTTCTAATTGAGATGGTACAGTCCTAAGGCTTATATTCCTCAATCATCAAGCCCATTCATTTATGGAGAAAAAAGTACCACAAAATCCCACTACTGGAGATGAAAACAATTATAATAGGAATTAAAATTTTCATGGAAGACATCTTTACAGGGGATCAGAAATCCCAGCCTCAAAATCTCCCAAAACTATACTGAGGGATAAATCTCATAGGTAACCTACTTAACGTATACTCAACACGGTTCTGCACACATCTAGAGAAATTTTCACTTTTTCCTAAGAATTAAGTCCCTTTTCTGATTTTATCATCCATATTTGATCCACATTATATCACAGACAGGTGACATAAGCTACATAATTACAAAAGTAATTGTAAATTCAATTAAAGAATTAAAATTACACAGTTGTTTAGCTGGGTCTTTGATTAAGCTGAATAAAGATAATGATCTATTATCTCTTCTTTTAATTCCCCTTGACAAATTTCTTGCATTTATCTGGCATCTTAATTTTTATCCCTCTGATGTAAATCTTTGAGGAATTTTATGTGGGCTTTATAATAACTGTTTCAAAGTACAGGAAATTAATATGATATCTGCTCAAATATACCCTTCTAATTTTACTATCTGTTTAAGGACTTGAATCAAATTATTCAGCTTATTTAGATATGATGTTTTCCTAGATCAAAGAAAATGCGGGAAACAGAATTAAGTACATACCAGTTCATCTCTGCTTTCCAGCTGTAGTAGACTGGAATTCTGAGAAGCACAGGCAATGCTGCTTTCTTTCCAAGACTTTTCTTCATCAGAAAAGAAGTAACAGTTGCATTGGTACCCAATCCACTTTTCGTGGCAAGAACAGCAGCCAGACACTTTTAGGGGAAAAAAACCATGATTTATTTCACGAGAGATTTCAAAATTTTTCATGGCCATTTGCTCGTTCTAAAACCACTTGTTATTTATTCATTCATTTCTACAAATAATCTTTGAGAATTTACTATGTGCAATGGAGTGTATTATGTTATATATATTGATGCACACTGAATGGAATTTAACCATTCTTATACTAGAGAACTGTGGAATGAAATTGTCCTGCAGTTAGAAAGGTAACCTTGTATTACTGTTTGTAGTATTCCAACATGATCCCACTATGAAAAACAAGAACCTGTTATTTTCATGATCTACAAACATTAAGGGTTTCCAAAAAATAGAACATACCTTTCTGGGGTCCTATAGTGGGTCCTGAAGAGAATGTTGACTGAGCAATTTGTTTAGTAAATGCTATAAGAAATTATTAGAAATATATATATATATAATTAGGTACAAGTTTAAGTGTACTTATGAATTAACAAAATATTCCAAATTAGTAAAATATAACATCTATTACTATATTGTTTAATCAGAATTTTTATATTTATAAAGACTTGCATGGAGAAACTTACATATTTTCAACAAAATTCCCAAAGTAGACACCAAGAAAAGGCATATTATGCCTAAGATCCCAGAAATCAACCTCCATGGAACATTCTGAAAAGCTGTAGAGAAAGAAAGTGATATAGCTAGGGCAATGACTTAAAGAACAAACACAGAGGCTGAAGTTTTTAAAAGCAGAAATCAGTGAAAGAGAATCTGAAAACTTTGTGATCCATGTAACAGACATATGGATACATGAAAGAATCTTTTAGTCATTAAGTCTTTGATTTGATAAGACAGTCATCTTGCCAATGAAACATTGGCAAAGGAAAACATTCCACGAAGGGCTACAATTGATAACATAAATTTTAAATGGTGTATTTTATTCTTCATTGAGTTTGTCACATCTTCTTCTCTTTACCAGCTCTGTCTCTAAAACACAGTAGAGAGGATTAATTATTTATTTTTTAATTGCCAAAGAAACTTAGAGATCTAGTGCAAAAGGAGAGCAGCAAGCTCCAAGTTCTTTTATGTGTTTGCATAATCTCTCAACAGAATCACAAGGTAGATAATGTGATTCACATTGCACACATGAGAAATTGAAGGTCCAATGATGTTATTTTCTCTAGGTATCAAAATTGTGAAGAGTCAAAGTTGGACATCAAATTAGAATTCATCTAAACTCAGAGTCTTTCATTAAACACACTCTAGCATTGTCAATGACTGTAACTCTTTTTGGAAGTGTGTCCTTCTGCTAATCTCAGTGCAGGCTCCACTCCAAGGAATGTCTAGCTGCTCATGGTCCTGTAGAGCTATTATAAGAAAAAGAAGGGGTAAGAGCACTCTGGACTTGATGGAATGAAAGGATCCACAACAAATGCATGGGTAATACCTTGGTCAGCTGGGTGATTTCACAGAATAAGAGCATTACATTTGCTCATGTACAAAATTAACTGGTCGTAGTCTTTTCTCCTACAACAATTCAACTTGAAGATAAACTGCATTAGCATTAACATACTACCAAAAAGTGATGTTGTCGGTGACAACAGTACAATATGTCAAGTTGTAAATTTCAGTAATCTTTGGATGTCACAACACAAACAGTAAATTTAAAAAAAAATCTACACTTTTAATCATTGGGTCATTTACATTTGGCATTCTCTACTCATTTCCACGATTAAATAATATTGATCATATTATAACTAGGTGAATTTGGTTCTCATTCAGAATTTAGAGGTGTCCATATCAGAAGCCACTCTTTAAATCAGTTAGAAAGGTTTCACAAAATAATTTCTATGTTACTGAAGAAGAATCAAGAAATTTAAATAAATGCAGAAAGTACTGACACATCAAACCTAAAATTCTCCACTGTTAATTAAGCCTATTAAAAAAAAGTGCTGTCCTTAAATTATTCATACCCTTGAGAGACCTTTTTTGGTTATTTTTTATTTTTTAATTTTCTGATTGGGACCACACATACCTGCCATGAAAAA